>NC_134019.1:40346372-42746372 GCF_040712315.1 Castanea sativa | reverse complement strand
AAAATGAGATTTCTAGTATCATTGTTTAAGTGTTGTGGAAATATGCGCGGGTTAAAAAGTGTTGTGGAAATACGTATTGTGGTGTTTAAACATTGAAAACGGTTGTTTAAACACCCCTACCAAACACCCCGTAGTAATCCCAAATTATAATATACTAAGTCTCTGAGCATACGCATGCTTATAGGCTTTTTTATATTTTGGGGAAAAAATTAATAATTTTCATCCATTATAATTTGATATTACTACATTTTCTAATCACAAAAAAACCTAGAGGCGTGATGAGTATTATTCGTTTACGGGTGAATACATAAAATAACCAAAATAAGTTAACATGATCTTTTGGGTAATAGTAAAAAGAGTTAATGAGAAGAGGTTAAAGAGGCTAAATGCAATATTAGAGTGCCACATGGCAAGAGGCTTAATGCTTGATGTCTTCTAAAATGGTGAAATCTAAAGCTTGATTGAAAAATATGAAAAACAATTAGTGTGCATTTGCGTAGCGGCAGGTGCGCATTTTGCATTTTTTTCCTGAGTCCCGCACACTGTTCACGGACCAACAAGTACGAAAAAAACACAGCAGTAACTTTAAAACTAGGTCCCACAAGCACTATTCATAGTTTAAAAATTATTTTGCTACAGTGTTTTCAACAATAAGTTTTCAGTTTTTAGCAATAAGTAGTATCCAAACAAACCCTTAGTATTGTGCTAAATTTTTTGTCATAGATGATGGATGATTGTATCTAAAATGTGCACTGGTATATATATCATTGTAAAACTTAATAAATAATTAATGTATGAGTGAGACACATTTGAAATAATAGATAAACAAAGAGACACATTTGAAATGTTAATTTTATCTACTAAAAAAATAATAAATAATTTAATTTTGACAATTACTTGAAATTAGAAAGAAGAAAACGAAAAGTTGAAATCAATTAAGGTCGTTGAATAGTCAAATATTTGTATCTAATGAATAATGATGTTTGTATGTGTATTTAATTATATTATATAAAAAAAAATCATAAAGAGAAAAAAGATTTAAAGAGAAAGAAAAAAAAAGGTAAAAATGCAAAATTGACCCTCTAATATTCAGTCTTTTTCATTTCAGTCCTCTAACTTTCAGTTTTGTCATTTCAGTCTTCTAACTTTCATTTTTTATCAATTTGGTACTCCGTTAAACTCTAATTATGTCATACCGTTAATTAAGCATGTCGTTTTGGCTCTTTTTTTTATATATAATAAATTTCAAAAAAAGAAAAAAAATAATCATTCCACACCCAAATCACTCGCTGAAAAAGCCTGGAACGCTCTAAAGAGAGCTCCGCTTTTGATTCCTATCTTCAACCATTGCTACGTTCCTTGTAACCCGTCTTTTGCTGGGAACGCGATTTTCTTCGTGGACGAGAATCGGATCTTCTGTTGCGGTTTGGATCCATCCGATTTCTTCGAGCGCGAGTCTCTTCCGGAGCTCCGAGTCCGATCCTCAAATTCTCTAAAGGCAAAGATCCGTGAGCGAGAAATCGGCCGGTTCGTCCTCCAATTTCTCACGTAGAAGTCTGTACCAAGTTGGATAGGCCGGAGAAAGGACACCGAGATGGGTGGAGTTCTGGAGCGACGCAGCCGTAGCCCGGCGCCGGAGAAACTCATCGTCGTCGTCGTCTTCATAAAATGATTATACATATACTCTACTTTAGACATTGTAGACAGTGTAGAGGACATACTTCTGTCAAATCCTATTATGTAATATCTTTCAATTTTCCAAGGAAGAACTTTGCCTGTAAATGGTTCCTTGGGTTTTTAAGTAAATCATGCACCTAGTAATTGATATGTGACAGCAAGCATGTTGTACTTAGAAAACTTAATTTGATTAGTTGAAAATTGTACCTGAGTAGTGTCACCAATGTTGATGATATAAGCATCTGGGGTGGATTTGACTCGAACCCACTCTCCATCTGTTTTTCGCTTCACTTCCAATCCTCCAACATCATCTTCGTTGAGGATGGTCAAGACACCACTATCCTGGTGTATACCAAGACCAAGAGCTAAATGAGGGGAAGGGGAAGGGGAAGGGTAAGGGTTATAGTGATTGAGTCGGATGTAGCTGGTTTGATCTTTGAAGAAGCCATGGAACCTATCTGCTGGCAAGCCTAGGCTTAGAGCAACAAGTTCCATCAACTTGTAAGCTAGCTTTACCATCTCTTGAGTATATTCTTGGCATACCTCCCTGGTTAGTGGTCAAGGGAATCCATCAGTTCACATGGATTGAATCCTTAATTTGTCCTCAAACCAGACTTCAAATTTGTTTTTCACTCTAAAAGAAGAAACAATTTTTTGCATAAACTTCTCCTATTTGTTAGTAGTATTTATTGCATGACTGAAAACAACAATCCATACTCAATCAGCACTCATATGGAAGAAAGAGATTAGTATTAGAGTGAAGCCAAATTTGATATAGTACCTTGTCAAATGATCTAGTATACATCTTAAAATACAGATTATTATTATTATGATTATAATTTTATATCTCTCTCCTTTAACTGTCTATTCAAGTCATCTTCCATCTGTCACTAAAGGGACTTTGTTGCCATTTACCGTTAGACATCTAACATTTTCGTTAGTTGTCACTGTTTAAAAGTATGTAGGAAACTAGCATCTCGAGTTTTATAAACTCGAGATCCAAGTAAAAATCGAGCTTTTAAAACTCGATTTTTAGTGGTCGGCTATACCTTGACGTGGACAAATTTTCCACGTGTAGCCACGTAGAAATCGAGTTTATAAGACTCGAAATCTACACTCCCATTTTCAAACCCCCCGCCCCCCCCCTGAAACAATCACACTCTCTCAACCTCACTCAAACACTCAGTCACACTCTCTCAATCTCTCAAACGCTCTCTCTGAAACACTCTCACTAAAAATTAAAACACTCTCCCTCAAACACTCAGTCACCCTCAACCCCTCGGCGTGACCCAACTACGCTCAATCGCCAGGTGGGTTTTTCGGTTTTTTGTTGAAATTTTGTTCCTTTTTTGTTTTGGGTGTTCAATTGTGAAGAAATGTGATCTGGGTTTCTCTTATTTTAATTGGTGAAGGTTGATTTCCTGTCTAATGTTGGTGGTTTTGTTTGATCATATGGGGAATTGATGGTTAATTTGTGTTTTATTTGGCTGATTTTTTTCTGGGTTTTGGTTGGATTTATATGAGATTGGTTTTCGTATATGAGGGACACAAAGCAAAGATTGGATAAAAGATTTTGCCAGAAATTGTGGGAATCTTTATAGTGTTTTGATTGAAATGTGGGCTTTTAGAGATGGGATACTATTGGCCAAGGAACTAAAAATTACAAGTTTGATAGTGGAACTTTATGCGTTAGTTGATGAACAACTCCATTGTCAAATTTTTATTGGAGCCAGTAATCCCTGGAACTTTTTGAAGACTTCCCTAACTTGCAGATTGTGCACACATACTGGGAAGCCAATTTGTGCTGATGATTAATATTAGTCATACTCTGGATAGCTGAAATTAGCTCAATATTTTATCTTAGTTATTCATTGGTTACTAAATTATGGTTATGAGCTTTGGCATGAGTGAGGTTAGTTGAGTTGAGTTGAATATCTTTGTTCATTGATGAGATAAAGAAAACATTACACTGACCTTCCCTCTTTCCTCGGTTAGTTGATGATACAAGGATCTCCCTTGTATTTGCAGAAATTTTATTTACCTTTCTTACCATTGTTAAGAACGAGGAATGGTTGTTGTGCTGGATGTAGGGTTTATAATTCTGCAATTAGAGGTAAAGGTTTCAGTTTTGTAGAAGGTGCCAGAAATGGTGAAGGTGATTTTCTTGATGATGTTGGTTATTGGATGAACTTTTGAATTCAGTGATAGAGATGAGTAAAGGATTGAGGATGAAGACAAGAACAATGGTATCTCTTGAGCTGACAACTCTACTTGGGATATATACTTCTAATTTTAGAAGTATAAGGGAGGTCTTTGTATATTTATCTAGGACCTGGGGCCAAGGGGGATTCTCCCTAATTTAAACTACGAAATATAGATTCTTAGAGCCTCAATATTTTAATTTTTCTTCATCATCAGAAGGGTAAAAAAGTTTTAAATATTTGTGGCCAAAAGTTAAATGTTTGAAATGTTCATTGAGGTTAATGAACTCAGAATTTTCCTGTAGATAACATGTCTATTTGTATATCTTTTAGAATAAAAAAAAAATTGAAATGAATCACTTTGCTTTGAAGTGCTTATTATTATTATTTTTTTGGGCACCCAACTTGCACATTTCAGATACTTCCCCATGAACATTAAGGACCTTGCTGGCAGCATAGCAACATTGGCAGATTGGCTAATGTGGACAAAGTTGGGTGTTTGATGGATATAAATTATCTATTATGTTCAGATTTTATTTTAATTTTTTGCTAATTAGCTCTGTAAATGACTCTGATTGTGGTTTTGTTTATGTCTCCTCTATACATTGGTTTTTTCTTTGTTCTTTTTTGGACACATTAGGGGATTTTTTATTTATTTTTAATCAGATGTTTGTCTGGGATTTCCTGGTTTTGTGGTTATTTTTATTCATTATCATTTAGGACGTGCGTGGCTATTTTTCATCCAAGAAGTCACTGTATAGCTTTGAAGTGTATTTGTTCTGACTATGTGTCTGGCAACTGCTGCTTGATCCTATTAGTTTAATATGCTGTTATTTACTTATTTTTATCTTTATTTTTAGTTCTGCAGATAGATACAACAAGAGAATAAACTACAGAACCTTCTTTTCATTTTTAGTCACATTTACTTGCATGTAGAATAGCATTCCTTTGCCCCCACACTATTAATGATCTCACAGTTGAGTATCTGAATGTTTGCAGTATGGAGCCTCGGATTGATGACGAGCCACAGGTCTTGCACCCTGGTCCACTTGACGAGTCATTGTTGACGCGACAACGATATCATCGATCAGAGGACATTTGGAATGGCGAGGTGAAATATCTAGTTCTAACAATCGCTTTAATTTTTACGTTGTCTTTGACTTTTAGTTAGCAAGTTCTTTCAAAACACAATTTGTAGTTGTAATAACCGCTATAATTTTTATGGATTTTGCAGGACCCGGGCCCACTTACGTGCCGTGGTCGCACTAAGGAGATGGCAAGCATTCAGATGGAAGATAATCGGGTGATTGACATTATCAAGTTGCTAAGGCTGGAAGGATTGTTTAGGGCCCCTTCCAGAGAGATAGATCATTGCCTAATTTCGGCCCTAGTTGAGCGATGGCGGCCGGAGACGCATACGTTCCATCTTCCACATGGTGAGATGTCAATCACCCTACAAGATGTGGAGGTCATTTTCGGACTTCCTATAGATGGTGAGGTCTTGGTTGGGCCGACTGCTGTGGTGGATGGGGATTGGCGAGATCTGTGCATGGAGTTGCTTGGTTTTACTCCGGCGAATGACAACAAAACTTTGGTGGGGCAAAGAATTCTCATCAGCCGCCTTGTTCACGCCATTGCAGTGCCAGCATCGCCTCATGACGCAACGGAGATGCAGATACACCAGTATGCTCGGTGCTACATTTTAGCGCTGCTAGGGGATAAGCTTTTCATGGACAAGTCGGGAGATAGGGTGCATTTGATGTTCTTGGCGTTCCTGCATGACCTTCGTGATCCGCCACAGTATAGTTGGGGTAGTGGTTGCTTGGCCTGGTTGTACAGAGAGTTGTGTCGGGCAAGCGAGAAAGGGGCATCGCAGATTGGTGGGGCGTGCACATTGGTCCAGTATTGGGCATGGGCAAGGTTGCCATTCTTGTGCCCGAGGATAGAGCCCCCACCTGGATGTGATTATGGCCCATGGCCATATGCTCCACTTGCATTTAAGTAAGTATTTTTCTAATATTGTGTGTGCAATGTACTTTTCTTAGTAACTATAACATGGGTATTATCTTATCTTATGTTATTCGCTTCTAACTGTAGGTGGGTGCGGGTGCCAAGCTCGAAGAGTAGGCCATCCGGCATGGCCTTGATCCACTATCGCGAGCAATTAGTTAGAATTCAGCCGGACCAAGTATGACAAACAAAAATTCTGTTTGGTTATGTTAATTTTCCTTAAGAATATGATTGTTTCATCCTTTAACACATCTTCTGTTTCAATTTTTGTTTTTCCCTTTATCTATGTATTCTCCCTTGTTTTAATAAACTTGATGTTATGATAATTGTTTTTTGTTTCTATTGTAGATTGTGTGGCAGCCATACGAGGCAGACTTCGGCCACCTTCCTGACTTTTGCGTTGCAGGGAGGGATACGTGGACGGCAAGGGTGCCACTTGTGTGTTTTTGCATAGTAGAGATACACCACCCAGATCGTGTCCTTCGTCAGTTTGGGTTGGCGCAAGAGCGACCCGACCATGTTGTGTACGATGAAAGACTGCATAGAATAGACTTGCGTGGGAAGGTGGAGAAGAATTGGAGGGAGGAGCATGGACCGTATATCCTTACATGGGATGAGAGACGACAACGACTTTGCCATGCACCTCCTCAGACTGGTGAGATGCCTCGCGATCATGACTATTACCGCTGGTACCGTCCAGTCACTCGAAAGTATGTCGACCGCAACAGCGCAAAATTAGATATATCGGTAATGTGTTCTAATTAGATATATCTTAGTTGAGTGTTTAGGTAGATTAATAAGTACTATATTATCCATTCTACAATTGATACGTAATTGTCTCAAATCTAATTGTACTGGTTCTTTCTCGGTTTCAGATTGAAAGCCATTTAGCGCTGTTGGAGATGCTTCCTGTAGGCAGCCGAGCCCACAACCATGTCCGACGCGTCCTAAATGATCTGGTTGGGCTTGGTGGTGGTCCTGCACCAAATGGAGAGGCAAACAATGGGCATGAGACTGAATCAGCAGATATTGCAACCCCAAGCACAAGCGCAGCACCTGTACGTACACCGACCCGTGCTACTGCAAGTAGGGGCCGTGGTGGGCCTGCTACAGCAAGCCCAAGCACAAGCGCAACTAGGGGCCATGGTCGGCCTGCTACAGCAAGCCGAAGGACAAGTGCAGCTAGGGGCCGTGGTCAGTGTGCAACAACCGCTCGGGTTGTAAGTAGTCCTGAGATACCTGCACCCATCCCGCACGCATCTCTCCAGCCTGAGGTCCCTCCACCCATGGTAGATGCATCTCCTCAGCCCGAGGTCCCTTCACCCACCCCACCTTCACAGCCCAGTTTCGATCTCGGTATTCATTCTCAGTTGACCCCTCCTATGCACCCCGAGACACCCTCAAACCCATCCACCAGCTCCAGTGCACCCACTTTGCCCATAGACCCACCCCGTACTGAACCCATGACAATGATCCCCACTCCTAGCCTGTACACAGAGCATCATTACCCACCTACCTCATCCTCATCTGACCCTCTAGGACCTCCAGTTGGGATTGACACTCTTCTTCGGATGCGATGTACCGGACGAGCATCCCCTTCATCGGCCCTCACCCCCACGAGGTCGACCGCAACGTGCTAGAAGAGCTCCCACTTGTGGGACGGTGGACACAAAATAGGACACAAAGGCAGCTCTATGGTACGATACCATTAATTACGATGTATAGGCCTATTTTGCGGTTCACACACCTTATCATTTCACCAAATATTGATTGTATGCATCTAATGTCTTTGCGGCACGATGATGAGCCTAAGGATGATGCCCCGCAGCCTCCTCCCCCGCCCAAACAATACACGAGGGTTAAAAAACGCAAAATTTGTGAACATTTAAAAAGAGGTTTGTTACAGAGGTAAAGTCTAATTAGATCTTTTTTCATGTTGGGGCTCGTATTTTGTGGCTGTGTGTGTTTGATGATTCATATTTTTACAGGTGTATTTTTAAAAGGAGAGATTTGCTTTTCTTAAATGGGGGTCTCTTGCTTTCCGCAACATGCTCGTTGTTCCTCCCAGTTACAGTATTGTGCATCGGGTAAAGTAGTTTGGAAGGAGAAGTGAAAGATAAGATAATGTTGGTTTAAATGTCGACCTTTGTGTATCAATCACATCACTTTTATTTCTCATTCTACATATTGAAATCATATCCTTTTTTCTTTCAATTACTGTATGTCAAATGAAAATTGAGTGTTTGATCATGACATTTTTAAAAAGATGTGGCCTGGAATGACTTGATGTGTTGAATTCACAGGTTAATCTTGAATACCTTGGACGGGTTGTGTTCAACACTGAGGGCCTACTCTATCCTGATAGTGTGGTTGGAACTGATTCCCATACAACCATGATTGATGGGTTAGGAGTTGCTGGTGGGGAGTTGGAGGTATTGAAGCAGAATCAGCAATGCTTGGCCAGGTAATTAAATTCTGCTGCTCATTTATTTTAAACTTCAATATACACTCTGTGGCTCACTTTCATCCCTGCTAAGGGAAGATTTCTGCTGCATTATACTTCTAATGCCTTCTTATTTGTCATTGACAGCCCATGAGCATGGTGTTGCCTGGTGTTGTTGGGTTCAAGTTATCTGGAAAATTGCACAATGGTGTTACTGCTACCGACTTGGTTTTAACTGTGACACAAATGCTGAGGAAGCATGGTGTTGTTGGCAAATTTGTTGAGTTCTATGGTAATTTAACTTTCTGGAAGTTGAGTTTATCTAATCTTAAATTGCAATGATTTGGTCCATGGAACTAGATAGATATGAGGTTATCATGTTTGTATATACTTGTAGGGGAAGGCATGGGTGAATTATCACTAGGCCGACGGGGCCACTATTGCCAACATGTCTCCCTGAATATGGTGCAACCATGGGGTTCTTCCTCGTAGACCGTGTCACTTTACGGTATCTCAAATTAACTGGAAGAAGTGATGAGACGGTGGGTGATTCACCGTATTCGTTCCCTTGCAATGTGAAATTCCTATAGCATTGTGTAACTTCTTTCCTTCTTAAATTTAGGTCGAAATGATAGAAGCATATCTCCGGCGAACAAACTGTTTGTTGACTACAATGAGGTAAGGGTCCTAATATATTCTCTATATTTCTTAATTGTCCGAGGTATATTTGCATCGATTTTCTTATAGGGGTAATGCTAACTGATTTCCCCTAAATAAGCCTCAACTAGAAAGAGTATACTCCTCTTATCTACAACTGGATCTTGCGGATGTTGAACCTTGTATTTCAGGACCAAAGAGGTATATACTTTATTCATGCACAGACTTGCTCTCACATTGACCCTACTTAATTCAAATTTTGGTTCTTGAACATTCCTTTGTTGTACTATTCGTTTTATAAGTAACTGCTATCTTTTGCAGACCTCATGATCAAGTGCCTTTGAAAGAAATGAAGTCTGACTGGCATGCTTGTCTTGATAACAAAGTTGGATTCAAGGTTGGTCAAAATTTTTGAATGTTGCAGCCTAATTAATTTACATGGTCTTTTGATTTTTTTTTCTTGGAAGATGATTTATTTATTGTTCTTTATCAGATAACTTATTAAAAAATTGTATAAATGATGCTTTTAGTTTTGATGTGTATGCATTATGGAAGGTTGAACCAATAATACAAATATTCAGGACAGGATTAGTTCCTTATCTGTTACTAGACTGGGGTATCTGGTCTAATCAAGGATTGTGTCTTCTCCTTTACAAATTGTAAGGACCAAATTTAGATATCATCATCTTAACAGTCAATGCTGGATTTCTATTGTCATTTCTATCAGCACGTTCCAGTCCCAGTCTCCCCTCACTTTTGGCCAGATTCCATGATCCTCATTGCTGTGGTTACCTCATGTCCAAATCCATCGTAATGAACTATCATTGACTGTCTCTAATTGACCATTGGCCCCACCTATTGGACTATTGCTGAACGTTAATTCCACAACCATTTGGCTGCTCACTGCTGTCCCATCATCATTCATTCAGCTTTGTATTGTAATAAAAGACCAATATTTTTTTCTCTGAATTTTAGTATTGTAATAAAAAAAAAGGGTAGAACTTCAAGGACCATTCCAATTACTCCAAAATATAAATAAAATAGAACTTATGTGAACTGTATAAATGGATCTTGAACTGAATGATTATGTCAATTCTGAGACTTTTGAGTGTTTGGCGAAGGTCTAGAGTTGTAAATATTCTCATGTCTGAAAGGTCTACTTAAGGCTATTTGTACAAACCTCATAAAGCAGCCTCTTGAGGCATTTATTTATGTTGAAACATGGCTGCAGATTGCCCCATTTGATCCCACTAAAAAGAAGAAGAAGAAGAAGGTTGTAATCCAGGACTCTGCTGATGATTCTGTGGACAGCTTAGCCGAGAAGACTGAAAACTTGTCGTGTATCTGAATTGAATGAATTTTAATTATCTGATGTTGTTCTTCCTTTAATTTTATGTTAGAATGCCATTGCATGCATTAGATAGCTAGAGGCTTGATATTTTCCTCATTTGTAGTTTCTGATGGGCTGGAAAGTACGTTCTCTGGTTTGAAAAAGAAGAAGAAGAAGCCAGTAAGTGGTCTTGGTACCTACAATGAACAAATGTGTGTGTGTATTTATATGTCGGCAGCAGTAATAAAATTTGATGGTTGGTGTGATTGTAGGTTGAAGCCAGTTCCTTAAATGATGAGAGTGGGGATGCTACGGAAGATTTGGATGGTAATTTGATGCATGTATAGTCTTTGAATTATGTTTTGAAAATGTTTTCACACTAGAAATCTTATGTTTTCCTTTTAGATCACATTGGTGAGGATGAAGAAGGACAAGGAATATCACTACAACCACGTTATCCTTGGGAAGAAAGTGACCGTGATTATGATTATGAGGAGGTATATTATTTACTTATGTTTTGCTTGAGCTCCCTTTTAAAGTTCAAATTATCCTTAGTTATGTGTCATAGGTTTCATATACAATGCATTTTTCATTTATTTTATTTCTTACTTGTTTTTTCTATTTCTTAACTCTGTAGATGCCTTGATGACTTAGGATAATGTGTGCCCATCAGACTATCTTGAATCATTGGTAGTTATAGAATTTTGTACTTGGACTTATGCCAACATGCTTATGATACCTTTTGTTAGGTAGAGAGCAGGGTGGAAGGATCTTTGTATCTTCTTAGTCTTGTTTATGGCAGGCTTGATCTTTCTCCCAAACCTATTTCTTCCTTCCTTATCTACTTCCTTTTTTCACATATCTTCAACAACAAAAAAATTAGCGCCTCCCCTCTATTTCTCCTCCCTGGATCAAAGTGGTGAAAACAACCCAAACTCTTTTTAACTTTGCCTCTCTGCTTTCATTATCCTGGGTCTCAGCTACTGCCATTATCAAGTGCCCTCCTACTTTTTGCATAATTTTCTCTCTATTTCCTCCTTGAGTAAGTTGGTTTGTCAAGTCAAAGTTCTGACTGTGCTCCAAATGACCTCCACACCAATATTTGCTGAATACTTTCTTTTTATTAACTATCTATCTCTCTTGCTTACTGCCTCTTCATTTAAGTGGAAACTTTGTTAAATTGTTTTGGTTGGACCTTTTTATTTTTCACTTGGGTATGCTATTTTATAGCTTTTACTATGATATGGAATGTTTACTTTTTATTGATTATTTGATTGCGCGATTGAAAAATTGAATGAGTCAAACCAATCTGAGTGCTGTGTGAAATCCTTCAACTAACATGGCTTTGTTGTATTACTTGGCCTCTGTAACAGCCGAATTTTTTTGTAGCTTGTTGAAGTGTACCCAAGTTCTTTTCCATGAATTTTATGCAATCCTTTAAGTGTATTTAATCATATCATTTATATAAGTTGACAGCATCTCATAAAAATTGATTAAGTGCTTGAGGAAAAAAAAAGACCCAACTGATGAAGTATTGATTACTAACAGGATACACCATGACTATAAGTTTTTGACTGTATGAAGAAGTAAAGAGTTTAATCAAGCATATAATGGAGATGGAGTTACTATGTTTGTTATGCGGGGTTTGATATGGGTTCATCTTCAATGGGACTTACTTTGTTGACAATGATTCTGACTCCAATCTGACTTCATCATTGAAGAAGAGCAGAACATATTGATTGAATTTGAAAGAAATATGCCTCCATTTGAGCACAGCCTTGAAGCTATTCTCTCCTTTGTCGTTTCCATTTGAGTGTGCAACTTCTTTTGCATTTTATGACAAGGTTTGTCTCCTTTAGTTCCGTTGTTTCATTTGCCCTTGTTATTTTCTTCTCTCCTCTATTTTTATTGATGATACTTCTCTAGTACAGTTGGAATTGATGGATAATAAATCTTAATCATAGATGATAATACAGCATACAGCATGCTATTGCTGTATGAGAGCAATGGGTAAATTTGAAGGATAGAAATCTACAAATCATAGATGATAAGTTGAGTGATCGTTCAGCTTAACAAACTATTTTTAGAGGAGAGTAAAGGGGCCTACAGGCTGTAGTTTTCAGTAGAATCAGTAGCCATAGCAAATGAATGACACATTTTCATACCCCTTTTTTCACTTCAGAACTGGTTCATTTGAACCAGGCTTTTAAGTAGCTAATATAGTCTAAGCCCAGGTGAAAATGGCTATCGGGCCTGCTACTAGAGGTTCTTCCTCAATCACATTTTTTGTTTTTGTGTTTGTTTTTTTTTTTTTTTTTCCCAATTTTGTCTCGTTGGAGTCAAGTGTTAACCTTTTATTGTTGTTGTTGTGCTCATGTTGCCATTATTGTGGTAGAATTGTTTGACTATGAAAACAAAATGTCACTACATTTGCGGTGTTAATCTATCATATATCAAACTGAAGTTAAATAAAATAGTAAAATATTATACGAAAATAGGCTAGCGAAAAAAAAAAATTGTAAAAATGCCTTGATATTTTTACAAGAGTAGGTCTCAGTTCAAGAGTGGCTTAGTTAATCAGACCTTTGCTGCTACACTTGGGCACTCCAGCTAGTTTCTATACATTGTAAGTCAAGTTAATATTCAATGTAGCTTCGCTTTTGATGTTGAATTATCATGTTTAAACAACCAAGTTTGGCCCTGCTTTGAATGCTAGTTCTTCTCTATTATATCTTCCAGTTGGTTAAATTAAAAGGATACAATATATTAAATAACAATTTAGTTTAAAAAAAATAAAATAAAAGTGAAGATGAAAGGAAGAATAATATGAGTCCCTTAACATGTGTGAATGTAAAGACAAAATGGTAATTTTGAGCTCAGAGAAACAAACTACAAACTCAAGATGCGTATAATCTTCATTGCACTTCCTGTTTTCTAACCAAGGTTTGAAATGGCAAGATGTGTATAAACCATCCTTCTTATTGGTTAACCTTTCAAGTCTACAATGTTCTAGATTGCCTAAGTATTTAGCGGTGTTTAAAGTAAATAATAGGGAAATGTCTAGCAAGCCATTTGTGCTGTTACAATGAATTGGGGGGTTTTGCTTTGAACCTTTCAAGTCTATGATACTTTACTAGGTTGGTAGGTCATTTAAGACAGGCTAGCCAAAAATTAAGTTACTGGATTTCCTAAATGCCTTTGGGTGGGATCTATGGAAGAATATAATTCTACTTGATTGGTTGAAGAGTTTCTTTATATATAAACCAGGGGTATTTATATGTAATTTTTTTCTATTAATTGGTAGTATTTGAATTAATAAGGATGGCTGCACTGCAACCTCGTCACAATTGGGATAGCAACTATGGCTGCTAATGAGACTCCTTTGTCCTCAAATTTTTGTGCCTAAAATTGATCTTTCTGTCCTTCAGGACCCTGTAGTTAGCTTATTTGGTAGTTTGTAACCTATACTGTGTGTATAACTTACTAATAAAAAAAGAAGAGAGATATGTGGGTTGAATTAGCATTAGTTTAGATAAATTCTCAACTTTTTTTGTTTTGACTCAGGTTGGCATCAATGTTCCTATCCCAGTTCCTTTGCCGTTCTTCTCATTTACTGGCTGTAAGGCATCTTTTGCAGGCGATCTCAATTTCTATGGTAAAATATCTTCCTTCCTTTGATCTGTAACTACATTTTTTTTTCTTTCACTGTAGTGGTTACTTGTATTTAATTGATTTTTTTATTATTTAATTTTCAGGCAAGGCTGGTGTTAATTTTTTCACCCAAATCAAAACAGTCACTCAGCAATGGAAGGATTTGCCAAGCGGCACTGGAGCTAATCTGGCAATGCCAACTTCTAAAGTGTAATAATTTATGTTAATACTTAAGAGTTTCTATTCCAGAACTTATTGTGAACTGTCCAATAAATTAATAACAAGATGCTCTTTCTTCTAAAGCTTGTGCTCAGTGGTGAAATCATATAACTTTTTCAAGGGAGACCATGGTTGTATATTGATGTTAAAATTTTTGAAGTTAATCACTTGTCTGAATAATAATAAATTTTTGACAATTTAAGGTCTATTGACAAGGCAATAAAATTCAAAAGCAAATTTTAACCATCATGTTTGATTAGCAAACTTGACAGAAATAACAACCCAAACCAAATTGATTTTTTTGTTCTCTTCCTCTTTTTTATTAAGAAATCACATTGCCTAATATTAGGATTTGTTCGTAATTGCAAGTTATCTCATATATTCGCTGCCAAACGACAAGAGAAATTTGACATATACAATTTCAAGTTCTTGGAACTCGAAAATTATCGATGCAACTACAACTCTAAAGTGGTGGTTTTTAAAAGTTTTGTTAAGATCCATTTGCACAATTGATTACCTACATGACCAGAGTGTCCTATTCCATCTGTTGCCTATAATGCGAGTGCAAAATGATGAAAAAAAAATTTGCCCAGTGAAAATCGAGTTTTAGAAACTCGAGTTCCACTGGGGAAATTTTTTTGAAACAGGGCATGCCTCTCTGCCTCTCTGCCTGAAACAGAGCATGCTGTTGGGGAAAAAAATTTGCCCAGTGAAAATCGAGTTTTAGAAACTCGAGTTCCATTTGGTCTAATTTGGTCTGATTAATCTATTTTGGTCTGATTTGGTCTGATTTGGTCTTATTTGGTCTTACTTGGTCTCATTTGGTCTGATTTGGTCTGATTTGGTCTTATTTGGTCTAATTTGGTCTGATTTGGTCTTATTTGGTCTCATTTGGTCTTACTTGGTCTGATTTGGTCTGATTTGGTCTGATTTGGATATTTTGGTCTAATTATTTGGGGGTCAGCTGTCCACCATTGCTACACTGATATTCATAGTGCTACATGTGCTGCTCAATAGCTCGGCACTGTTCAACCCTATCTAGTCATATCATTCACACTCACGTCAATACACAGATCTGCATCATTTTGCAATGCACTGTTTTCAAGGATGCAGAAGACCCCTGAAAAGTTTATGATGCATTTAACACAACTCGGTATTGTCTTGTCAAGTTCATGTCAGATGAAACACAAGCATGCTAAATACTCTTCATATGAATACTGTTCAGCTGAATAGTCATGGCAGTACACTGCAACTACTGCCTTAATAAGAGAATCTCACCGTGACATTGGGAACATTTGAACAAAAAATTCGTGTAGTGGTTTTCCGGCTGTATTGACATGACAAGCCTGAATATATTAAATTTTATTATTGAATACACAGTGGAATGAGGTTATAAATGTACCACAATTCTTTTCTTATTCCTACACCACTAACTTTGTAGGTTGAGTAAGCTATGAGTCGCAACGCCTCAACATCATCTCGTACACATAGAAACAAGTTTCAATCTACTTCAACAAATGAATCATCACAAGTTCCAGCAGATCAACAACTACAAACATACACAGACCACTATGGAGGGAAATGGGTTGGAAAGAAGAGAGATTTCGTTAATATGCCAATATACACGTACGAGAGTCTTGGAAGCGTTGGCCACATCATAGTCGGCAAACCTACAAAACTAAGTACAGATACCACCGCAATGGAGTTCACCGTAGCAAAACCACCATGGTCAACCCTATACGAGAAGAGGTGTGAGTTGGAGGTGTATTGTCGATGGCACGGGTTACGAGTTCCTAAGGCACGCTCAGCCGAGTTACCTAGAGATGAACCTGCCAACATACTTGCTCGCCTTGAACAAGAGAACAATCAAATGCAAAGGCGGCTAGACCGTTTTCATGCAGTCCAAAAAGCTAGGAAGCATCTAAAGGGGAAGGCGCAAGAGCGAGCCATGAAGTCTATTAATGAAATTACTGCGTTAGATGATGAAAGTGACATTTCGTACTTCTCGCATTCAAGCAATGATGACTTCCAAAAATTTCTACCTACGAACATTCAACGTTGTTGTTGATGTCTACACGTTTTGTGAACCTACTTGTATTAGTGTTGTTGTTGTTGTTGTTGTTGATGTCTACTTGCTCATTTTTTCCCTGCTGTTCGTTGTTGGTATGTTATGAAAAGGTGTACTTGTATTAGTGTTTGCAAGAATTATAAGTGCTTGGTGAAAATTATGGTCTAAACCGCACAACTGTGATGCATCAACACACAAGACGGCCAAAAAACTTATATTAGATCAGCAACATTCATAGGCATTTTGCACATCTGAGAGAGAGAGGAGAGTTAAAAGAGTAAGGTTAGGGATCACAAAACATAAACTTACAACAATTAACAATTTGATGTGTGTAGTTTTCAGTGTTCTCCTTTTGATCATGTCACAAACTCTGCCTGGAGTTCCAGACACCACCTGATGGCCTAATTCTAGCTTTCTGATATCATCACCCACACTCTTGCGTCCAATGCATGCATGTACTTTAATACTTATGAAATTACCCATTGCCAATATCACCTTCTCTGTCTGAGATGCCAATTCTCTTGTTGGTGACAAGATCAAGGCCTGAACCCTGTTTAATTTTAGACATTTAAAAAATAATAATAAACCAATATGATCATAAACCAACTGTAACAGAAAAATGAAACCAAAACATAGAAGCATCCCAATAGCTCCTAGCTATAGAGGTAAGTCATCATGAAACACATGATAATGCTTAGAATGGTCCATTAAGTGATATTTTGTTTACCTCAAGAAGTCACATGTCCTGATCATTAATCGATTAAAATAGTGAAGATTGTAAATCCTTTCAATGGTCTAATCTAAACTTAATGACAATGCAAATATGGACATTGTTTTTTTCTTATTTCTATGAATATCAGTGTAGCAATGGTGGACAGCTGACCCCCAAATAATTAGACCAAAATATCCAAATCAGACCAAATCAGACCAAATCAGACCAAATCAGACCAAATGAGACCAAATAAGACCAAATCAGACCAAATAAGACCAAGTAAGACCAAGTAAGACCAAATTAGACCAAAATAGATTAATCAGACCAAATCAGACCAAATTAGACCAAATCGACCGATTTTATTTTCCATTATAACTCCAGGACTAAGGGAGGACGTAACCAAAGGAACTCGAGTTTTAGAGACTCGAGTTCCACTGGGGAAATTTTTTTGAAACAGGGCATGCCTCTCTGCCTCTCTGCCTGAAACAGAGCATGCTGTTGGGGAAAAAAATTTGCCCATTGGAACTCGAGTTTCTAAAACTCGATTTTCACTGGGCAAATTTTTTTCCCCAACAAGATGCTCGTTTCAGTGCAGAGGCAGAGAGGCATGCCTGTTTCAAAAAAATTTCCCGGTGGAACTCGAGTTTCTAAAACTCGATTTTCACCGGGCAAATTTTTTTTCCCAAGGAACTCGAGTGTGTAAAACTCGATTTTTACCGGGCAATTTTTTTTTCCCGCAGAAAATGCTCGTTTCGTGCATCATTTTACAATGTAAATGCACTCAAATCACAACAAAAGTCATTCTCAATATATCACCATTCTAAACATGTCCAACCACGCTTAATTTGCAATTCTAACCATACTACTCAAATCACAATCTTCATAAAGGTACATTGGATAGAGAATTACAAGTACATTCAACAACAATCAAAAAGTTCACATAGAGCCAATACAACGTCGTCCATGGAAGGATGCCTGAAAAACGTAGAGTATTTACGTTAGGAGACAAGATAGTAAACATTAGGTAAACATCGAATGAACAACAATTATTTAACCGATGCATAAATTTTTGCCAACCTACCTAGTGTGGAACATGGCCGCTTGTGGAAGCACCGCGGACTGCGGACATTTTCTGCGGTTATGCCCGGAAGCATGACACAATCCACATGTCTGCTTCGGTTGACTCTCTATCAAATCTGCGTCCTCCCTCCGCCATCCCGGTTCTTGATCCTTATTCCTCACTCCATCCATCTCATTTCTTATTCGTGACTTCACCGGTCGACCTTTGGCCCGCAACAATGCCGGATTAGGCAACCACTTTGGCCCCATGGGATCCCTCCATAATGACTGTGACTTAGGAACCTCAAATGCATGCTCATAAGTGTTAAGGGCATGGTTCAAACCATAACATGGGTGAATATACGTGGTCGAATCAATATGTAAATAGTCACATACTCTAATTGCATGTGAACACGGGATCCCTATATTTTGCCATTTCCCACAACTGCATGTTTTTTCCCGTAACCGAACTTCGTTTATGTGGTTTCCCCCTCCTGCGCTAGACACGTTGAGTTGGGTAACTACTTGAAATATCAGCTCTTCATTGCTAAATGGCTTGAGATAGTGTTTCTCAGATTTACGCTTATTTCCATCCCACGTGGATAAGGCATATTCACTCCATTTCTTACCCTCTGACAACTCATAATGGTATTCTTTGCGCCGGTCGTGGAAATATTGAACAAGTTTGCTCCAAGTGAACTCAACCAACGCGGCAATAGGAAGGCCCCGTGCACCTTTCAAAGCACACCATTGAAACACTCGATATATTGGTTGTCATTGCTCCAAAACGTCTCCCACCATCGTATGACCGGGTCCACATGTCCACATCCTCGCTCATTAGGTATGTGTATGGAAGATAATCTTGATTCTTTTCCTTACCATCCCTCCCCGTCACCTTCTTCTTCTTCCTAATGGCCTCAATTTCCACCTGCTTAATGGAGTCCATTATGGTAGCAAATTTAACTACTCGACTAGCATATCCCGCTTTCAACGCCGCCGACTTTAGAGTCGAGTTCGAAAATGGGTGTTGAAGTTGCTAGCAACATGTCGAAGACAATATCTATGAAATACCTTTGCTTTTCCATCATCCCTTCTAGGCCGGTTGCAATGGCGTTTTTGATACCGAGATGTCGGTCGAAATTATGCAAATGCCGTCGTCGAGTATCGTGGCCAATCGTTTCTCCGAGGCATCGTAAAAACCACCTCCAACCGGACCCCGACTCACAATCCACAACAAGAAAGGCGAGAGGGAATACCTTGTTGTTAGCATCGGTTGCCATTGCGACCAACAACTTTCCCCGATATTTACCATACAGATGGGTCCCATCAATACCGATAACCGGCTTGCGTATTTGAATCCCGATATGCATGGACCGAAAGACCAAAACACATAATGCAACAATACGGTGTGATCTTCATCGGTGGGTGTGACACGATAGCAAAACTGGGTAGTCGGGTCCTGATCAATATACGCCATTAGCAACTTTTGCAGCCTTTGGTAAGATTCTTCCCAATCTCCAAACATAAGCGCAATCGCCTTTTGTTTCGCATCCCATACCTTGTAGTAAGAAGGCTTATGGCCATTATATTTCGCCTCTATCAGAGATCTGAGATGCTTAATTTGAGTGGTGTGATCCTCAAGTAACTTGTTATGGATTTCTGCTGCAATAAAATTACAACTCATCATTCTACCATCATTTCGCACCCCAGTCGGTATACACATGTGAGGACCCACATACACGGTGACCATCCATAGATTTTGGAGCTCGGGCTTCATAACTGCGTAGACATACCACTTGCACGACTCATGCACGCATTTCGCACAAAAATTTTTCCTCGTCGACCTAGTGATCTTAAAGTTTTTGTTTTCCTTGAGGGCACAAATTGTTAATACGCGCTTCACCTCCACTTTACTCGCAAAAGTCAACCCTTTGCACAAATTCATCCCCTCTCTCCAAGTAGACACAAATGGCATCTCAATATGCGAAGGATCAACCATATTTTCCCAAGTATTTGTAGAGAATGACAACGCAGGAGGTGCGTAGGCAGGGATTGTGTTTGTAATGTTTTGGACACTAATAACATTGTCTGCATCAGGTTCACCGCCGTCCAATGTCTCATCGTCATCAATGTCCCTCTCAAAGTCCCCAAAGTCCCGAAAGTCCCCTCTCTCAATCATGTCTTCATAGTCATCTTTATCGGCAAAATCTTCACCGTTAATGGCAAGATTCTCATCAACATAGTCGTCATCATCATCATCATCATCATCATCGTCATCATCATTGTTAACGACAGTAGTCTCATCAACATAGTCGTCGTCGTCATCATCATCGTCATCATCATTGTTAACGGCAGTAGTCTCATCAACATAGTCGTCGTCGTCATCATCATCATCATCTCCATCGGCATGAACATCATCATCCTCTACATGTGTAGAATACTCATATTGAGCATCCGGAAGCGCAACTTGTAAGCTTCTAGTTGTTTGTTGGATATCCTCTTGCCATCCTGCACGCGGCTCCAACTGTATGTACAACTCAATATTACTTACTTCAGATATACTCTCCAACTTGTCAAACATGATCTTCACATGTTTGTCTTTTTCTATCAGCATATACTTGTAATTAATCCGGTGCTTCATGATTTCATTTGGCATACGATAAGTAATTTGCATGTTGTACGCATCAGGATTCTTATCCAACTCTTCCATGACAAGTATCTTCAATTCATCAAGGGTTTTCAACCTACGATCAACTTCGGCATAATAGGTTTTCATACCCGGCCCCTCAAATGGCAATCCCTTGTTGGCATTGGGATTCTTAAGCGGACCACCATGGTATATGATTATAAGAATATCGTGCATTGTGAACCTGTTCAAGTCAAGTCCTATGTTAGTTAAATCACATAGTCGTAAAGTGAGGGAAAAAAGTAATGCAATCTTACCAATGAACATATTCAAGCCAGGTTATAGAGTGCCCATTAATATCTAAAGGCCAAGACGTAAACCTTCTAATCCTAGTGGATGGAGAGACGGAATTATCTATTACTCCATTGTGTGGTGACCTATAATGCCTAAAAGGGTTCTGAAAGAACTAGGTGGGTAGAGGAGCATGATTACATACCCATTCACTACATTCATTCACAACCCATTTCATACCCCAACCAATGATAAATAAAGTCAAAAAAAACTTGAAAGATCATGATAAAAATAAAAGCCTAGAAATGATGAATAAAATTTTGATAATTACATACCCATTCCCATTCATTACATTCATTCACTACCCATTTCATACCCAAACCAATGATAAATAAAGTCAAAGAAATTTGTAAGATCATGATAAAAATAAAATAATGAATAAAATTTTGATAACAAAAACTATACAAATAAATACTCAAAAAATTAACACTAACAAAACAAAGTTCTATAATTCACAATATTGATAAACTAACTAAGTTATGTTAACTATCTACAAAATAAATGGTAAAACTCTTTAACCCACACCCATAGACAACATACCCAACTACAATGACAATCAAATTATGCAAACCCTTACCTTAGATATGAATTTGCTGAGAGGGAAGAGCAGTGAGAGTGGAGAATGTGGTTTTGTGAGAGTGAGTGGTGTGAGAGTGGTGTGAGAGAGTTATGGGTGAGTGAGAGTTAGTGAGGGTGAGTGAGTGAGAGAGTTAGTGAGGCTGAGAGCTCTGTTTTAGGTTTTCTCTGTGTGTTACTG
This sequence comes from Castanea sativa, assembly GCF_040712315.1. Lineage (NCBI taxonomy): Eukaryota > Viridiplantae > Streptophyta > Magnoliopsida > Fagales > Fagaceae > Castanea > Castanea sativa. The sequence goes on along the minus strand of NC_134019.1, from coordinate 42,724,611 downwards.
AGGGTGTGAGTTTCTGTGAGAGTTAATGCCACGGGCTGAGGTGTATATAATATGCCCAGAGGAAATCGAGTCTATAAGACTCGAGTTACTCATAAAAACTCGAGTCTCTAAGACTCGAGTTCCATGCGTATATAAACTTAATTTTAAACTTAATTTAAAATAAGATATAGTAAAACTCGAGTTTATAAAACTCGAGTTCTACCGGAAGTAAAACGAGTTTTAAAAACTCGAGATCCTGGTGGCATTTTGTCCACCTCAGCAAGCCCAAGCGCGCATAAAGCGAGTTTTTGAAACTCGATTTATTATAGAAAATCTCGAGTTTCAAAAACTCGAGTTGCTATTTTCCTACATAGTTTCAAACTATGCCTAACTTACTATATTCATGCCATTCACATGCCTAATCTGCACATTCCCCCGTCACTAAAGGGTCATTTAGGTGAAGCTTTCTTTGCACGTCCTACTTGGTGCTTTTAGTATTGGTCATTTCTAAAATTGAGAATTTGTTTCCAATCATTTTGATAGTCTTTATGCTTTGTAAGCAAGAATCAGATAGCATTTCCCTTCAAAAGGAAGGAAAATACTGTAGGAATGCTACAACATAAAGAATCTCCTAAAAGAGTTCCAATGACTTCTCATATTGTTGTTGTATACCCCAAGTCAAAAAACATGAAAGACTGAGAGAACTTTTTGTGCACATCTTTCAAATTCTAAAATGGCTTTTTAGCTTATCATGGGTATAATATGTTTTTAAATTTTTGTAACCAAAAGCTGCTTCACTCTGTTGGTGGAATGATGCTCTAACGCTTCAGCACCAAGAAATTTTTTTAGTGAACTTTGGTGGCTGTAACACTGGTTTAAGACCTTGAACAGACTTCATTTATGTAAATGATTTTTGGTCATGTTATGTAATTAACATAGGCAACGATGTGAGTGCTGTGAACAAAAATCAAGGTTTCACTTATGTCTTAGAATCCACCTTTGAGAGTATGGAGGGTGTTGCAGAGTATATTGCTCATCCTGCTCATGTTGATACGCAAAGGTGCTCCTGCCTCATGTGGAGAAGTACCTGGTGATTGACTACAAACCCACTACGGTTCATTTTGGATTGGAAGGGTGATAGAAGTCATCTTAAATCCTGTCACCATATCTGAATTAAAATGCAAAACTGACGGTGATGAATTTATTTGAATTTATGTATTTTTCAATGGATGTTGTAATTGTTACTCATGTTGAGGTAAATGTCTTTGTTTATTATAATTGCATGTTAGAAGACTATTTGCTTCTCTATAACTCTTATTGCTTTTTTTTTTTTAAGTAATATGAACCTATTGGGTTTTTTGGTAATTAGGATAAGGTAATCTACAATGTCATAAAAACAACTGCATGGTCATCAATCCTTATTAAATGCATTTTTTACCACTTGTTTCCTATTTTTCTTGGCTAGAAATCTGAAGGTTTCATTAAAAGATCTTGTCACTTAGTGGCAATGCTAATTTTGTCTTGGGAAAGGATATTCATGCTCTTCCTTCATCCTCCAAGACCATAAATAGGAAATGGCAGCAGACTAATAGTGAATTTCTTTTCCCTCGATTTGCATTAGGCAATGTGTGTTAAGGGGGTTATACTAAACCGTGACATAAATGGAAATCTAAACAGCAGAGAGCAAATGTTGAACTGGAAGTTTTTTATTTTTTTTATTTTTTATGGTTTGTGAAGGGGGGATGTTGAAGAAATTCGAGCTTTTTATAAGCTTAATGGTACTGAGCATCTGATGCAGATTGGTTAAGGATAAATAAAATATTTAATGCATATTGGCTAAGGAAGAATAAAATATTTTAATATTTTATGTTTTTCCTTAACCAATAACAGCATCTTAACTTTCTAACATCACATTGGTTCTTGAGTGCATACAATATGTTCTTTTAAAATAAATTGTGTTAGAAAGTAATTTTTTTTTAAGATTGGTAAATCATATAAGTGGAGTGGAGGTGACAGGTTTCAACTCACTTTTATCTTCTTCTTCTTTTTCTTTTTTTTCTTTTTTTAGAAACAACTCACTTTTATCTTTTAAGCATAGTTTTAAAAACCGGTATGATTTAAAAACTACTTTTGCTCCTGGTTCCCAATTTTATGGATTTTTATTGAACCGGATTGATGCCCGTTCCCTATTGAACCAATTCAACTGCCTGTTTCAGTCTGGTTTTTTAGAACTATGCACCAATCCAGTCTGATAAAAACTCCTAAAACTGGTCAATACCAGAACCAAGAGCAAAAACAATTCTTTGAACGTACCGGTTTTTAAAACGATTAGTAGTTTTCCTTGTTTTCTTTGTATTAGTAAATCATCAAGAGTCTAGTTATTGAGCCTTTTATTTTATAAGTCTTAAATGAAAGCAAAGATAATTTCAAGAATCTAAATACAAAGCTTTCGGTTTCTCAAAAAAAAAAAAAAAAATACAAGGCTATATGTTTTTATTCCCCCAACTTGCATCAAAAGCATAAGATACAATATGTGAATGTAAAGCTTTAGAACCCCTTTGCACTGAAAGAAACCATGACAGCTTCAAGAGTTCTGCATTGTGGAACCTTAAGTCATGGCCCTTGTTATTACATAATAAGTGCATGTATCAAATTTACAACTGAGCCCCTTGGCTTGGGTTGTGCCTCACAGGTTTGAATCCTTAGGGGTGCTTGTCCCCTCACTGTAGCAACAAAAAGCGTATATATCAAACTTTTAGTCTTTAACCACTCAGATTTCTTTCTTTTTGAACAAACACAAACATTTTTCCCTTAACTAGAGCTGGAAATTGGGTGAGACAGACGTGCTACACTTCAATACATGGAAGATCATGCATGACAATTGGAGAGTAGCTGTTCTTTGAATGAGATCATGCATTTTTCTATGCTGCAGTGGTCTTTGAATGAGATCAGAGAGTTCTTTGTGATCCATTCAATACAAACAAACTAGAAGCTCGTTTCATTTAGGTCAAGCACCCATGGTGTATATACATGATGATAATAGTAATTACACTATCTATAAATCATAAGTAATTGACAGATATGGAGAGTTTCCTAAATTTCCTCACCATAATTCAAGTACAAAGACGTACTTATAGATGGATTCACCAAAATACACCAATGTCTAAAATTATGAATGACTAAGAAAGATAAAAGCAACCTATGAAATACTCATGATCTAACTTACAGCAATAACATAGATTTGCCATAGCCAACCCAAAAAAAAAACCTTGATTGCAAGTTCAGTTTATCACGAAATGGCTAAAACCAGGTGTAAGCAATTGTCGTTGGTGACACTTCCAGTAGGACAAGATCAGCAGCATGAATCATTTTGTAATCTTAATTACACCGTCACTCACACATGGATTCCAAACTAACTTCAGAAGTTCCAACCTTATCTTAGTGCTATACTTTCTCTCTTTGGTAATCCGCAGTTCTTGTAAACCAGGGCTAGGAAACTGTTATGGGTGACGTTCTCAGTAGGAAAAAGATCAGCAGTATGATCACATTGTGATCTTAATTACCCCTTGTCACTAGTGCATGGATTTCAAACTAACTTCAGAAGTTCCAACCTTATCTTAGTGACGTAATTTCTCTCTTTGGTAATATGCACTTCTTGTAAAGCAAACAATTGCAAGACCATTGATAGCAAATGAGGATTCCTGCAGGCCAGTAATGCAGAACTCAGCAATTGGTTGCAGATATCATCTGCTCCAACATGCGACCTATAAATGTCTAATGCATCCTGGACAATAAAGCAGTCATGGGAAAAGTTGCATAACATATTATGCCAAAGCAATCCTCTCTTTTTTTTTCTTTTTTTTTTTTTAAAAGTAGACATGGTTATTTAATCAGCATCTCCAATTACCTTTTTTTGCCACTCTAATGCACAAAAGCACAAGCCTACTCTCATTGTTGATGCAGAAATGCATAGTTTTAAAAGACGATATTGGTGGCTTTTATCAAGTAACCTACAAAATGTGAGTCACCTGGCTTAGTTAAGACAAAACTCCACATTATAATCTATGCTCCTCACCAGTATGACAAATGAAATCATTTGATTAACTCCATATGCAAGTCGTCTGATCAATAGAATATCCTTTGGATGGAAAAGAATTAGGATTTACTCTAATTTATTTGTTAACCAATTGAGACTGATTTCATAATTTGAAAGGAAATATATAGTTATGTCACTTACTTCCAATTAAACCCGAAGATGCACTTTCTCTTGGTATCTGAAAACTGCTTCTAGACAGTACTGTTGGAAGAAAGCTTTTATGTTTGCTTGCACAGAAAATTTTTTTCCTATAGGAAATTTCCACATATTTCTAAGATGAACAAGTATTGACATAAGAGTTCAGGTAGAAACAAAAGAACTTTGTTCAGTAGAATTGTGCAAGGGTCTCACCTTCACCTTAAAAGCAGATTCTTGCATGGGCGTTCAAAGAATAAGTTGTTAAACGGAATATATCTTCTGTGGACTTGTGCTCAAATCCATTATCATCAAGACAACAAGCTCCACTACCAGGAAATGTGAACATAATTGGAAAATATATTTAGAAAAGAAACCATGCAAGAAAGGTCTTCTTTTTTTTTTTTTGGGTAACATGAAAAAGGTCTAATTAGTATCTGGGCATTGTTGATGAATTTTTCTGTGGTTCCCAAATTTTAGAAAAATGATAATTTTTTTTTTATCTCCATTCAATAGATATTTATATAGGATTCACTTCGAAAGATTTTTGACACCCCGTGAATTTCTATGCTTGATTCATATGATATTTCATACAGTTAAATTGTCCATGGCTAGATTATAACTTTATGGTATGCCAAGTATATCCAAGAATGTAAGGATACTTAAAAGACGAGTATTGCATGCTTACAGAGTAGAAGCACTGAAGAAACAAACCTTTATCAAGGAAGTCCTTCCCATAAAAAAAAAAGGAAGTCCTAAAAGCCATCTGATTGAGAAGATCACATTTTTTTTGCCCTGTACCAACAGCAAGTTAGTCTAATATGAATAATAAAATTGACAATCACTTAATTCTTTTTTAGTAAGTTGTACAAATCACTCAGGCACTATGAACTGATTGCTTTGACACTAAGTTAAGCACATACACATCTGGACTTTACAAGAAGAGAAACTAACAAACATTAGGACTCAAAACACTGTTGTAAGAAACATTAGGACTTCTCATGATAGTTCTTTTAAGTAAGTAATTTTCAAACTGATGCTTTTAAGTACTGTTATGTATATAGGAAAAGCATTAAAAATAATTCACCACAAACTTTTTTAACCAGTAAAACAAATACACTAAGATAAATATTTGCAATCTTTTGAAATGAACATAAAGCTTATGTTTCACAGGGTTGTTGAGAAGTCCAAGAATCAGTTACCCTGAAATTAAGCTCTAATTGAGGCTAGGTAGTAATCTTGTTGCTGACACCAAGCTTTAGTGTTCATCTCCAACCTATCAAAAATAAGTTTGAGAATTAAATTAAAAAGGAAAAGAGAGGAAAATCATACTAGTTCTTGCATTCATATTTCCAAAATTTATATAAATAAATAAATAAATATATATATATATATATATATATATATATATATATATGTAGCCTGCAACAAATTCCCATTACCTGCAAGGTTAAAAGAGACATACTAGTATACTCATATTTTCGAAATTCAAGCTCCTGCATACAGAATCCAATAACTGATCACTAAATCTAAAACAAAAAGGAAGAATGAAGAGAGCCAGACTGGTATTTGATAAATTCAAAGTGAATTTAGAAAACAGATACATGAATGTAAGAAACAGTGGAGTTAAATCCCTCTGACCAACTGACACCAGATCTCAAGTTTTTTTTTTCTTCTTCTTTACCTTATTTTGTCTTTTCTTTTTTTCAATAAATTCAAAATATTGGTATTGTGAAGCATATGCCAAAGTGAATGATAACGTGAGATTTTTTACATTTTGAATGAGATGTAGAATAAAGCTAGGGATTGAACTTAGGATCTCGTGCTCTGAGACCATGATAAATTACTAATTCTCCTAAAAGCTTAGGTAATAGTGAATTTAATCATTTAGCCATTATTCTAATAGTGAAAAATAGTTCTTTCCTTCCCCAAAAACAATAATGAGATAAAAAGTAAATAATTGATTATAGTTATATTGTAAGAGAATAGCATAATTACTAATTCTATGATTCATATATTTACAGAGCGAAACATGTTACAGAGTAGAAAGCATCAAACTGAGAATCATGGCCAATCTGTTTTGCTTAAAAAATAATTATAGTGAGTTAATAATTTATACCTGATTAGCTTTGCAATATTTCAATATGAACAAAAGACTGATGCACACATGATGAAGACATCCTTGAAAAGGAACAGCTCATACTATTAATGTCAGGCTGTGATCTTTATCCATGCCAAACTAATAGATATAAGATTCACCGCACATACTTTTATTTGTGGCTATATAATCACAGAACACATTCGCTATGGAGAATCACCAACTCTTGTCTGTTTTTATATGCCACGTTTTTTAATATTCTGCACACAGAATCAAATGTTGAATAAATTGCTTCTACTTTTAATTGAGGGAAACAGATTTTAATCGAGGGAAACAAGAATAAGTTCAATACTTGATTAATATAGAGGATTGAATTTTAAAGGAAAAAGGACCTATAGAAACATTCTGGACCACATCATCCTTCTGCAATACATTTAAATCTCTGTATTTCTGCTATCTTGGACCATTTCCCACCAATTTCTGCCTGGCATCATTCCAATAAGTGAGGAACAGAACAAATAACAAAGTTTCTAATATTAAGTTTTTGTCAGTTTAGTGTATAGAGAAGAACTCTGCATTTGATGAGAGAATTCATTAGAGTAAACAAACAAATGAGGATTAATGCATCTTTCCTCTTGGGTGTGTGAATCATATCTAGTATTTAAATTTTATGCGAGGGAAAAAAATAATAAACACTAAACAAGATAATCACCTAAGCTGTTAACTTGTTGCACTTGTTGCACTTGTCCCTTATCCATAAGGTTCCGGATATGCTCAGATATTTTACACCTCATTTTTTTATAAGCTTCCAATTTGTTCCACATCCAGGATTGAATAAAGTGAGAAGTCATCACAACACACAAACAAAGAAGGAATTAACATCATTAGCATTTGAGCTTCTAAGAAGGATTGGGATTAATAATTAATGTGTGTGAAAACAATGAAGAAGAACCCAGACATCCCCTCCCAACTCTGGGAAGTGAGCAATGTTATATTGACCCTATCTGTTCCCTATTGCTGACTTCGTAATACTACTGCTTAGATTCTTTGATTTGGAAGGAAATCGATTAACTCAACCACCATAGTGTTGAATGTCACAAATCAGAGAAATCAGAAATGAATAACAATTGATAAAGATGAGTCTAACCAAGTACCTTAGCTGCATTAGCTTCCCAAATCCTGAAAGTATCCAAGCAATGCATCCCATCACCATTGTTCCACAGAATATATATATATATATATATATATATATGTATATATATATATATATATTTTAATTCTTCTGCTTGGCCCGAAAATGCTGTTAACAGAACACAACATGTACTTTAACGTAATTAAAATAATAATAATAACCCATCAAAGTAGAGCTCAGGAACAAAATTCAACAGTTTGGTTGCTGACAAATTAAACATTTATGATTTTAAACCTCAAAAAACCAAAAGCTTCACTAAACCAAACCCAATTCAATTATATACCATGGTTGAATATATTGGAAATCCAAAAAAAAAAAAAAAATTAAAAAAAAACTAAAATTTTATTAGTTTGGAAATCAACAAAACCTAAAAAATAGGATTCCAAAAATTTTATTTTGTTTCCTTTGATTGCACCAGAGGATTGAGATTAGAGAATGTACCTCAGTAAAATCAACGTATTCGCATCTATGGTTAATATTAGGGATGTGAGCAATCTTGGACCAATCCTCACCGGTTCCTTTTTCGCACCTTTTTGCTAAGAGAGGACAATCTTCAATTTTTAGCCTTTGTAAAGACCTAAGACATTGCAATCCATCAGGAAGTGATGCCAAATTAGGGCATCCATGAATTCCAAGTGTTTCAAGTGATGTGAGCTTGATAATCCACTCCGGCAAAATCGTCAAACTGGGACAGTCTCTAATGTAGAGGTCTTGCAGGTTGGTAAGATGTTGAAGACTTGCAGGGAGAGACTCCAGTTTCGGAAGTTCTTGGAAAGCCAAAGAACGGAGGGAGGTGAGATATCGCACAGCTTCAGGGAGAGATGTTAGTCCAGGGCAACACCAGATATCTAATTTCTTGAGAGACATTAGATTTGACGGCCAGTCATCTAGCAGAGGTACTTCATCCTCTCTAAAAGACACAGTCATAATCTTTAATTTAGAAAGAGGGGATGAGGGGGGCAGCAACGAAGCCATTGCCATTGTCTCTTGCAAAGGCACGAAGCTAACATTATACAGATATAAACTTTCTTCAAGATATGGAAATAGAGGCATGGAAGTCAGATTAGGACAATCGAAAATATCTAAATAAGAAAGACAAGGAAATGAAGGCAATGAGTGGTGATGATGATCTTGCATTGATGCACTCCTCCACCATCCCTTCAGCTTAGGGCAATATTCGATTGAGAGTGACTTCAACAATGGGAAGAATGGTGTTGACGACCCTGTGGATGAAGCAGGTACCTCCTCGCTTATATCACCATCTGACATGTACTCCAAATCCCTCATTCCAGAAAGGCGTAGAGATTGTAGAGAGGGGAGTTGAGATAACCGTGGCAAATGTTGACATCTTTCACCATCTATTTCTATTTCAACCAGATTGGCGAGCAAAGAAAGCCAACTAGAAAACCTCACTCCCCCGTACCCTAGCACCGACAAATATTTGAGATTTTGATGCGGTTGGAGGCCATCTAATGACTTCTCATCGTCATTATTAATATTACCTTTTTGACCCCATCTTAACTTCAGCTCTTCAAGATGCTGTTTTCCACTTATATTTGCAGCCTTGCATTCTGAGTTAGCATCTTCTAGTCGCTCCAAATGTCTGATCTCTAGTGTTCCTCTGATGTTGTTTAGCTGGTTTAATTCGCCTAGGCCACCAACGTGCTTGGAGGTGGAAGAAGAGTCCTTGCTCACAACAAATAATGGTAATGTTTGAAGACAAGTCAGTTGCCCTAATCCACGAGGCATATTACTCAAAGCTTCACAATGATTGTCATCAAGGTGCCTGAGGTTGACTAATTCTTTAATGTCTTTAGGTAATTCTTTAAGTCTCCAGCATGAAAAGACTTTCAGTGTTTGCAAATTCCATAGTCTAGTAATAGCTTTAGGGAGAGTGACCATATCATAGCTTCTAGAAAGATCAAGGTATTTGAGATGTATTAAGTTCCCTATAGAATTTGGCACCATTGTGATCCCCCATCCACCAATATTTAACGCACGCAAGCTTTTGAAATTCGAAGTAATTGTATTCCACATTGGCTCATCTCGCTGATTGAAGTAATCTGATGTTAGAAGAAACGTACGTATTTTTTTTGCTTTAACCAATAAGCTTAAAGTTTCATTAAAAGAGGAGCCAGTAAAAAATTCACAAAATACATGACGAATTTTTTCATCAACATTTTTGCTGTCCCTATCAACGTGCTTGCAGTCTACCATTGCAACCGATTCTGCAAGATCATGAATTAGATCATGCATTTTGTATTTTAAATTTCCAAACTCGCCCCCTACTTCTTCAAAGAAGGACCTCCAAAGCAGATCCTTGAAGTACTCATTAGCAACCTCCTCTAATTGTTTTGTGTTTGACAATTGGATAAACCCTTGTGCTATCCATAGTCGCACCACCATTTCCTTTTCTATCTCGTAATCTTTTGGAAACACAGAGCAATAAGCAAAGCAACTCTTTAAATGTGAGGGCAAATAATCATAACTCAACTTTAGGATTGGAAATATGTCATCCCCGGGTTGAAGTATATTTGTAAGCACATTAGCCTTGACACGTGACCATTCAGACTCAGTTTTCTCTAAGCATAATACACGTCCAATGGACTTTATGGCAAGGGGTACACCATGACATCTGACTAAAATTTCCTTTCCAATTTCTTTTAGTCCAGGATTGTTGGTCTCTTGTCCTTTTCTAAATGCAATTTGTTCAAACAAAGACCAAGATTCGTCATCAGAGAGACCATTAAGGGTGTATATTGAAACTGGACCTGTAATCTCAGCAACCAATTTGGAACGTGTTGTCATTATAATCTTACTTCCCTTTGCACCACCCTTTAAAAGACGCTTCAAGTTATCCCATTTGACAGGAATTTCATTCCACACATCATCCAACACAAGTAAGTATTTTTTTTTATCAATTTTTTCACGAAGAAGCTTTTGCAATTGATCCATATGAAGGTCTTCTGGCTTCTTACCAGTAGCAGAAGCAATTAAATTTTTAACAATAATTTTCAACTCAAACGCATCAGAGACACACACCCACATTTTTAGCTCAAAATGTTTATTGACGTTCTCGTCATTGTATACAAATTGAGCAAGTGTGGTCTTTCCTAACCCACCAATTCCCACTATGGGAATAACTGAAAGATTCTCTTCATTATTAGGCTCCAATAATAGTTTTATGATCTTCTCTTTATCATGTTCTCTCCCAATAACTTCTTCATTAGGTACAAATGAGTGAGTCTCTTCCCTCTGCATATTCAAGCTGTAATTCTCTGGCGGGCTTACTGTCAAGTTGAAGTCTCTGTTTTCTTTTGCTATGGCATCTAGCTTCTTCCTCATCGCCTTTATTTTACCACTCATCTCAAAACGAAAAGCAACTTGATTTTCACTTGAAAAAAAAGTGCGTACCTTTTTGTTGAATTTAGTCCCACTCATTGCTCTTCGCCGCGAAGCTTCAGTGGAGAATTCACCCAGCAAGTCATCAGCATCATAAACAACATCCTTGAGCTTCTCGAGCCAATCCCTGACTTGACGGTTGTGGTTTTGCTGCTCTGCTGCATCCTGAAGTACAGCTTGGATTCTGGAAACAGTGCTCTTGATGTTTTGAAGCTCATCTTTAACGCCCCAGAGCGATCCAATCTCCTGGAAAAGCTGAGATCCCAAACTTTCAATCATTTTCTGTGCTACGCCAAAGAGGATTGCTTCGGCCATTTCTTCTTAGTTGGCAAAAACGAACACTGAAAGTAAAAGAGCGAGAAGGCTAGAGGGGTGGGTGTGAAATGCTTCAATGTTGATCTAAGTAAGAGGATAATATGGAAAGCTGGAGGGTGGGTGTGAACTGCGAAATGCTTCAATGTTGATAAAAGTAAAAGGAGGACCGAGTTACTTTTAATGTGGAAAGCCATTCCTTCACCGAAAGGACACACTGGAAAACCGTGTGGACCATAGGGTACCCCTTGTCGGGCGTTGGGCCCTTTCTTCACCGAAAGAAAACCGTGTGGACCAAACACCAAAGTGGTCCCTTTTTTTCTTCTTTCTGTTTTTTTTTTTTTTTTTTCAATGATAAAAAAATAAAAAAGGTCTTATACTCTTATGTTATTATTGACCCAGCTCACTTCAGTCTGCATAACTCTTGGCGTGAGATATCTTTGGGTGTGTTAGGAATATCCACGTAATGCATGCCAAGAGTCACAGTAGAACAAGTAGCTGAATAAAAGAAAATAGGTTTAATCATTGTAGGCACTCTTTAACGGGACATTATTCGTTATTGATTTTTTTTTTTTTGGGTCATTTTGGTTAGGAATGTAATGTAATAAAAATAAAAATAAAAACAGCAACAATTAGGGTCTTATTGATGGGTGACATAAACATAATATAATATCGCAATAGTGTGAAGATGTTTGTGTTAAATTGAAGTAATATCAAATAAACAAGATACAATAGTATTTGAGAGTATATTATAATTGTTATATGAAATAGAAAATAGTTGAAGTAATACATTCATCATCATCATAAAAGTTTATAATGGCACAAACATTTCCATCACAATTGTTCACTTAAAGTAACAATTACAAGGTAAAAGAACACCAATAATAAAGGAATATTAGTAAATAACTAAATATAGCAAATGATGTACAATTTTATTTTAAATACTGATAAAAGAATTTTCATCCCAACCATATTATAAATGTTTATCATGTGGTGTAATTAGTTTATTCTTTTCTTAATCATAGTTTTGGTTTGCTCAATGAATTGTGTTTAGTGGTCTGGAGACACATGCCATGCTAGTGAGGAATATATCATCATCATATGTTTTTACATCCTCAACACTTGAAGTTTGCTTTATTCCTATTTCTTGATGTTTCATAATTTTTTTTCCCACCACCGCTCTCCCTTGGTACGGTGGTCATTTTACAAGTATAAATACTTGTGGGTGTAGGGGCAAGAGCCGGGGTTCAAGTCTCCAGGAGAGAGTTTCACACATATATACACTTAGATTAGACTAGAATAGAAATTCTATCTTGGATAATAATAATAATAATAATAATAATAATTTTGTTTCCCTGAATTGCATCATCAATGTTGATTAATAACAAACACACACTAGAAAACTCTTGATTGGATCATGCAATATATGGACTTGAGGATGTTGCGGCTTAGATTTTATGGAGGTGCTTGTATCATCCGTGGATGTTAGAGAATCAAATTGAAACAATTTCATAAATTTGAATTTTTAATTGATAAAACTTTTTTTTTACTTTATCTAAAAAATGGTTAAGACTGCTTAGTATAACCTCTTTTTTTTTTTTTTTTTTAAGTAACTATAACTTTTTTTAAACGCTACAAAAAGAGAGTTTTTTTTTTTTTTAGAATTAAAAAGGAGTTTTGTGTGTTGAATATTGATTTTATTTTAAAAAAAAATTATACATGGTTTAAACTCTTGTCATTTTTTATATAATTTTTTTTCTCTATGGTCAGAAATAGAGTTAAAAAATCTTGCGCCATCTAGAGCCGAATGCCCCTAAACCTCTTGGACTTCGTTAGTCTCGAGCCCTATACTAAAATAAAGTCACCAGCGTCAGACTGTTGGGCTCTTATTTTTATGGGCTTGCTACTAAGGACTTGGACCAAATCCATTTGAAAATGATTTGACGTTCGTAACACTTCAGTGTAAAACATCCCCAGTCCAAGTCCTCAGTCTTATTCTTATTGCTTCACTCTATACTTCACAAATAAAAATATACTCATGTTCATTTATTTTATTAAATACTAATTTTATGTCTTTTATTATTTCAGTTACCTAAAATAAATAAATAAATAACCCACCATATTCCTATTGCCCCACGACCACTTTCGCCGAAAGCCACTAATGTCATGGCCAACCATTGCCACCAAGCCTAACGCCTCCGACGAAACTCATCACTCTTCCACTTTTGTTCCTCCCAAGCGCATGAAGAAGATGGCAACTAGAGCAAAACAAGCTTTCCAACGAAAAATATATGGCCCCAATATGGTGGCAACCCATGGTGTTGTTTGGTTGCACCAATTTGGGTCAAGGTTATTACAAATGGTTGCAATGAATGGTTCGTGGAGATTACATGATGATCTTTGCAGGTGAATTATAGAGATCTTTTTTTTTTTATTAGAGGATTGAGTTATAGAGATCATGGTTGGACTGTTTTGAACTCAAGGTACTGGTTTGGATCTTTTTAGGCCAAGGAAGAAGCAAATGGATTCAAACTTTAGACTAGCATTAAAGCTGAATAGGATATATGTCAAATCTCACCAATGACACTTCCTAAAATTAATGCCATAAACCTTGGTTGAGAGTAAATGGAATATTCTGATCTTTAAAAAATATTTATGTGCAGTTTCTAGAGTCACAGTGCCCTAACGAATGAGAACTTACTAGCCCACTTGATAAAATCATGCTAGTTAGCTCCAAAATCCAATTTAGTCATAAAACTCCTTCAATATAAGGTTTCAATTGAATAGGAGCCTTTTATTTTAATCAAGTAATAGTCGATTCCTTCAACTACTTTTTTGTGATTTCACTCCATATTTCCTCTTCATAAATCTCAACATCAAGCATTCAAGCTTTAGAGACAAGGTCAAGGATCGCAACCTTGCCTAGATTATATGAGCATGAGAAGAGCATGTTTTCAATCCTTTAGCCAATAAACTATAGCATGAGCCTGCTCATTTAAGAGTTGAGAGACTCAAGATCTATGGTCACATGTGTAACTTTCCAATAAATTAAATATTTTCAATCTATTTACACTCTAGAATGTTAGAGCACAAATAATAACATTACTCCTAAACAACAATCTACCCTGGCCACAAAATGCCTCAACCCTATGCCCCTCTTTGATCACTTACCATGATCACTTACCATGCTCTCATTTTAGTTGTGTTGCATGATTGGAATGGTAACTTATCAAAGGGTGGGTAAAACAAATCCCAAGATGCAACCCTAAAAGTTGCTTAGCATGGGCAGTTTCATAATTGGAAGAAGCATAGCATTTTTTTTTTAATTGCCATATTGGAGAACACTTTTGTTACGTCACAATTTGGATGTGATGCATGTTGAAAAAAAAATATTTGACAGTGTGATTAGGACAATTATGAATATTAAAGATAAAACGAAGGATTCTTTAAACACTCGTCTTGATCTAAAAGAAATGGGTATACGACATACGCTCCACCCCATAGAGGTTAATGGGAAGATAGAGCTACCCCCAGCTTGCTATACACTGTCAAATGATGAGAAAAGGGCCATATGCTTATGGGTAAAAAATCTTAAATTTTCGGATGGCTACTCTGCAAATTTATCTCGATGTGTGAATATTGAGGAGAGAAAATTTTCTGGTATGAAGACTCATGATTGTCATGTTTTCCTAGAAAGATTACTCCCACTTGTAGTGCATGAATTTTTACCTAAAAAAGTATCTGATGCTTTGACTGAGTTAAGTAACTTTTTCAAAGAATTGTGTTCCAAAGTATTATGGGTGGATGATTTGGATCGTCTTGAAACCCAAATTGCAATAACCCTCTATAAATTAGAACAAATTTTTTCACCTTCTTTCTTTGATGTAATGGTTCACTTGGCCATTCACCTATCATGGGAAGCTAAAGTTGCAGGTCCAGTGCAATACAGATGGATGTATCCAGTTGAGAGGTAAAGTTTACAAATTTTCATTATAATCTAAATTACAATTGCACACTAGTATTTTATTTTTTTATAAAATTTCATATTATGCCTTCAAATATAGGTATTTGCACAAGCTTAAGAATTATGTCCGTAATATGGCACAGGCAGAAGGGTCTATTGCAGAAAAGTATTTAGCAGATGAATGTCTTACATTTTGTTCTCTCTATTTACATGGAATAGAAACCAAATTTAATCGGGTAGAGCGAAATTATGATGGAGGTACTTCCGCATGTGCAAATACCTCTCAATTGTCCATATTCTCAACACCTGGACGACATTTAGGGAAAGCAATAAGGTGTGAGTTGAATGATGATCTTCATAATGCAACAACATTTTATGTCCTTCAAAATTGTGTCGATGCTGACTGATTTGTTGAGTAAGATGATCTTCACAAAAATTACTTCTTTGATATTCTCATGATATGATATTAAAACTGATTAGGATATTTAACTGTGTGCAGAGAACATAAGAACATCCTTACAAATGCTGATGTTCTTGGCATTGACAAGGTGCATAGACAAGAATTTATTGCGTGGTTTGAAAAAAGAGTAAGATAGTAATTTATTTTGAAAATGTATGTTTGTTTATTCTTTAACTACTACAACTTGAGTTTAACTTTATTTAGGTTTTATTGTAGATCACCAACTTATATAATACAAGGCAAGTTGATGGGCATATGCTTTCATTAGCTCGGGGCCCTGAGAAAAGGGCTATTTTTTATCGAGGTTACAATGTTAATGGGTTCAGATTTCATACAAATCAATGTGATGAAAGTAAAAGAAGACAAAATAATGGAGTTATGGTGAGAGGGGAGGATCAAAGTTGCAATGTGCCTTATTATGGACAACTAATGGACATTGTTGAACTTCAATATACTGAAGGGAACAAAGTTGTGTTGTTTAAATGTGATTGGTATGATGTATCTCGTGAAGGAATTGGCTATAAGAGAGATCGGCACGAAACCACTATTGTTAATACATCACGAAAGTTGAAAACCGTAGAGCCATTTGTATTAGCATGTCAAGCAACTCAAGTTTACTATGTTAATGGAATAAAAGATCCCACATGGAATGTTGTGATTGAAACTAAACCACGAAACCTTTATGAAATGCCATCAGATGAAGAAGAGCCATACCAAGAAGAAGAAAATTTACACTGTAATGCAAATGTGCTACAAGAAGAAAATGAGGATGGTGATATAGATTGGAGTAGGAGTGGTGTTGAGAATATGATAATCGAGTGACTTCAAAGGCTTACAGCCTCCACTCCATCACCGTATTTGGCTTCATCCAGATTAGTCATTCGTGTGCATGATACTAAGGATGCTTATTGAAATAGAAATTTAGTTACAGGCAAGGTACGGGCAGTTATCTCCCATGCTCTCTTTCTTAATTCTCCAAGGTTATTACCCTAAAAGTATAGAATGCTCTCGTTGACCCCATTGAGTTTAATATGTGATTATACCATCTATTTTGACTCTGTTTGAGCTTGAAGTTGTTTTGTTTTGTTTTTTGTTTTTTGTTTTTTTTGAAAGAGATACTATTGCTGGCTTTATGAATGTGTCCCCTTCATGCTTATATATCTATTTTGTTTCAAACATGCACTTTAGACTAGGGAGGCAGGGACAATGGAGTCACAGAAATTGTCAAGGTGTGCCCTGACATGGTTGCAACTGAGAATAGCAAGCTGGAAACTCCGTTGCATGAAGTTTGTTGTCAAGGGAATTTCAAGATCTTAGTGCTGCTATTGGATGCCAATCCTTGGGTAGCTTGTAAGCTTAACTCTGACAACTAGAGTGCATTTTATATGGCTTGCAATCATGGGCATCTTAATGTAGTCAGGCTTCTTTTGAGTAAGGCTTGGGTGCAGGGGTTGGAAGACGATGGTTTTGTTATAAATTGCCTTCATATAGCTGTGACAAGAGGACACACATGACACATGTAAGTAGTAAAGTTCTATTTACTAACTTTTCCCTGCTGAGCACTTTTCCAATCAATTAGGCATGAGAATTTCTCTCTTTATCCATTCCTAAGTACAGCAGCTAGTAATTTCAGAATGAATGAAATATTTAGATGGATTACGAAGTAAATTTCAATTGCTCAGCTAAATTCTGCTTATGTATTGATAAATTAGAGTTGTTGATGGCTTGATGCAAGTATTGTTAGGAAGATTTTAGAGGTGTGTCCAAACTTTGCTCAACAAATTGACAGGAATGGTTGTTCACCATTGCACTGCTCTTGTTATAGGGGGCATGTGGAGATAACAAGAATGCCCTTAAAAGCTGGTGTAGAACAGGCTCTGGAATTCAATAATGATGGTTACACACCTTTGCACTTGGCAGCGATGAATGGCAACACTGCAATTCTAAAAGAATTCATGTCAATGGCTCCAACATCTTTTCACTGTCGCACAAAGAATGGATAGACTGCTTTTCATCTGATTGTGAGATACAACCAGTATGAAGCTTTCATATACTTGGTGCATGTTTACAGTGATACCAATATCTTCCACTGCCCAGATCAATATGGTAACACCATCTTCCATATTGCAGTCTCTAGAGGTCACCATCAGGTGAGAAATGAAAATGAAACCTGTTATAATTGATAGATGTGATATTACAACAGCCTGTGGTGAATTCATGTCTACATGACATATCAAAGTACTAAAGTTTTGCAGAAGAATCTCCCATCAGGTGAGAATTGAAAAAGATATATGTTGTATAATTCATAGTTGAGAAATTAGAACAACCTATGGTGCAGTCATGGCCAGGTGAAATATATGAAGTAAATAAAATTGTGCAGATACACATTTATAATTTCAGCTGAATTGCATCAAATAGACAGTGAAGTGTACCTTGTCATGTCTATGGTTTTTGCGTGTGTTTTTGTGCATGATAGGGTATTTGAAGTATCCTACTTTAAAAATTATACCCAAGTTTCGTTGTGTCCCAAGCCCAAGTCCTTAAGGACCGCTGAAGTCAGATAGTAACTGTAACGACCCAAGGAAAGCGCTAGCCACATCTGCGCTATACCTCAAAAGGACTAGTCACAATTGAGACTCCTTGCAGTTATTAATAAAGCCCAGTACAACCTAGTAAATACCCGATGTAGGACTTATCACACACCTACACACATCACACAATCAATCAAATTGGGACATCACAATTTCCCCCACTTAAATCCCTAACGTCCTCGTTAGGGCCCACTTTGTGGGGTAGTGTCTCCGAGTCCACATGGGATTACCGGGTCGGCTCTGATACCAAATGTAACGACCCAAGGAAAGCGCTAGCCACATCTGCGCTATACCTCAAAAGGACTAGTCACAATTGACACTTCTTGCAGTTGTTAATAAAGCCCAGTACAACCTAGTAAATACCTGATGTGGGACTCATCACACACCTACACACATCACACAATCAATCAAATTGGGGCACCACAGTAACATTTCTTTTAAATGGAAAGATTTGCAATTGTGTGTTACAAAGATTAAACTTGATTGTCGATGCTTCTACTGGTGTTATTGTGTGCATGTGTATTTTTCCTAATTAGACTTTTGAAATTCCAATTTGTTATTGATTGTGGATTACTTGATCAACAAAACAGCGGTGGATATTAGTTTTCCAGAACCATAGAGGACTCACAACCCTTGACATCCTCAACCAGACCAATGGAAATGTGGAACCTAGGCTTTCCTCTAGTTCTCTTTGGCTAAATTGGCTTTTTGTGTAAGTGTATATATGTAAATATGTAATGGTGTATTTGTGTTGACTGTTGATTGGCTATTGTATCTTGAGTGGGGGGGATGGGGATGGGGGTGGGGCCGTGGCATTGGATTGAGGTAGTGTTTGTTATCGTTTACAACACATAGCTATTTCTTATGCTTCTTCTTTTTAGGAAGTCTTCATGCCATTTATTGTATAATTTCAGTTTTTTCAGATTATAAATAGCTTGATTTTACAAGCTCCTACTAACAAGATACATAATTTTATAACTCTATTAGCCCTTTTTTTACCTAGCCTTACAGGGTCTTTTAAATTCAAGCCTCTTTTTTTTTTTTTTTTTTAAAGAATACTTCCATAGTAGTTCTAATTCAAATATTTTATTCTCATTTCTCTTCTGATTATGGTCTTGACTTACACTAGATCAGCTGCCTGTGGATTCTTCCTCTTCTGAGACTGTTACTTGTATCTGTAGATCAGTTGAATTTCCCACTGACCGGCTGTTTGAGGAAATCTTAAGAGTATTGAAGCCTAGTGAGACAATCCTAGTTCATAAGAATCCTCAGTCTACTGATGGAGAAACAGATAAGGTAATTAGTTTGAAGTTTTGTGATTATATGAAATTAGTTTGAAGTGATAGATTTTAATAGGAATTTCTTACAAATAACCTCTGCTCTTGAGCGCAAGTTATTGTTGGCAGGTTTCTTAGAAGTAGGAGTTCTCAAATTAATGGTTCCATCAGAAGTTCAGTCTTTTGGGGTAAGTTTTTGTCTCTAATGTTTAAAGTGGTATTATTTTGTTCTCAACCCTCAATGCAACCCTTTCTAAAAATTGGAGATTTTAAGATGTGTATATATATACATCATATGGTAAGGAATTTGGCTCTGTTTCCAAAACTGATTATAACTGCATAGCTCCAAAGGCCATGTACTTAATTATTCTTTGAGCCGTGAAGGTGAACATAGTATATGCAAATCTTATGGTGCTTTGATGCTTGAACTTCAATTGTCTTCCAAAGTACTAAATAGATAGTGAAATCAAAGCCTAATAAAGTTCTTCTATAATTGTTGTAGTAATTCAAGGACTGCTATGGGATTGGATTTGGACTTTGGGGCTCTAAATTGGTGCTTAGAGAAGAACATAAGTAGAGTTGGGGCTGATGGATATTCCAGAATATCCCTCTTTCATGGCAATGGCTTGCAACCTCTTGAGGCCAAGCTAGTCAACTTTGAGCCTCAAGAACTGATAAGTAAAATTACACTGCAAGAGGGTAAAGATGGTTTCGAGACTTGTGCATTGGAATCTACTG
Organism: Castanea sativa; assembly: GCF_040712315.1. Lineage (NCBI taxonomy): Eukaryota > Viridiplantae > Streptophyta > Magnoliopsida > Fagales > Fagaceae > Castanea > Castanea sativa. The sequence continues at coordinate 42,704,367 of NC_134019.1, read as the reverse complement.
TGCAAGTGGGATTATTTTGTGAAATCTAAATCTCTCCTTATAGCTTAATGCTATTAAAGTTGCTAAGACATGAAAGGAACTAATTTATTATTTTGTGTTCGTTTCTGTCCAGGGCACAACATAAATCAAAAAATATTTGTAGGACAAATCTGATGTTGGACATCTATCTAATAAGCATTTTCCACAAAATGGGAAGTAAATACAGGTTGTTTGTTTGTAATTGCTAAAAATTTCATCATGCTTCCGTGTTAAAAGGACTATTTAATGTAATTCTTCTTTGTTGAAAGTGCTATCATTTTTTTATGGGTAAAATTTATTAGAAAATAAGGACAGACCTTTCATATATAGGTTGTATATAAAAGACATTTTTTTTAGGCTGTAAACAAAAGGTTCATCTAAAGAATACAAAGTTCTATATCTTTATGTATTTCTTTTAATTTTTCTTTGAATTTTAGAATAACTAATATTTTCATGATTATTTGCGAAGGCCAATTATGGCCATTGCAAATAATTTAGTATTAGTGAGGGTATATTTTAACTCACATAGAAAATAAATTTTTTGTAAGGAATATTTATTGTCCCTCGGAAATAATTTGGTGGGAACATTTCCCTCCAAATTTTTTTACATTTTAGTGATTATTTGTGAAGGTCAATCCTAGACCTCGCAAATAATTTAGTATTAGTGATGACATTTTTTTAACCGTCACAAATAATACACTTTTTGCGAGAGATTTTTAATTATCCCTCGCAAATAATATGGAGGGAAAATTTTCCTCCAAAATATTAGTATTTGTGACGGCTATAACACATAATTGCGACAGCTTTTTTTGTTGGTCACAAATATTTCACTTTTTACCAAGTATTTGTGAGGGCTTTATTTTGCCATCACAAATAATATTTTTTGAGAGGGCTTTTTGGGTCCGTCAAAAATATTTGGTCGCTAATAGGCAGCTTTTTTTGTAGCCCCTTCTTATAGATATAAGACTCTTGTTCGGTTTTAGTTCTCATAAAATATTTAATATAACAAATCTCGACCTTGAATCACAGATCTGAAATCTGATTTTAATTAAATAAAAGCTCTTAAAGGTAGCATATATAGTCTAGCTTTATGGTTGGCATGGTGATTGATTTACTAAATAAAACAAATCCATTGAACTTTGGGGTTAGCTTGACAACTTTTTGTGTTTCTTGTTGTAGAGCTAGCGATTTGCCCTTAGAGTTTAGTTGGGTATACAATTTAACAATTTTGTAATTAGAAGTTGCTTTCTTTCATGTGGCAATGCCTTCCATGGCCAGTGCTTTCTGTCCGTCATTGGTGGTGCCACAACTTCCCATCAAATGTAAACTTGAACTCATCTCTCACAAAACAAATCCATTAATTAGAGAGAGAGAAAGTAAAAAAATAAAATAAAAAATATTCTCTAAAATTAATTTGTTTAGCTAGTGTGACAAATAATAAATGTTTAAGGATGACATAGATAAATGACATTTTTTAACCGTTAGATGTCATAGAAATCTACGGTTTAAAAAGAATGTGACTTGTGAAACCATACCAAATGAAACTTGAACTCATCTCTTATTTTTCTCTCTATTATATTATTTGAGTAATGTTCGGAACACGCACAATTGTTAGCATGGGTTAGATCTACCATTAATACCATTTTTATTATACACCAATAATAATATATGTTTCCGCAAAAAATATTATACCCCCTTATTTATTTAATATTACTTTCTCCCTTCCTCACTTGGACAGTTTGAGAGCATTGTCATCTATTTATTTATTTGTAGGTATTTTGTACATTGGAGGATTTTTCAGACCCTTTATGAGTAAAGGTGAGTTTGGTTCAGTTTTTTGAAACTGTGCTTTTTGAAAAAGTGGAGTTTTCAAAAAGTGCAGTATGAAAAAGTGTTTTTTTCAAAAGTTGAGTGTTTGGTAAAAGTTATTAAAAAGTGTTTTTTGAAAAAACTAAGTATTTAACTAACACTTATAAGAGTGGCAGTTTAAGGAATAAATTATCAAAAAGGACAATGTATATATAAGAGAATTTATTTCATACTTAAATCAATATTGTGAAATTATTTTTTTTCACCAATATTAACTAATAATAACCTACTATTTAAGATTTATTGTGAAAATATTATGATAATTAATACTGATTTTAATTTGAATGTATTATTACAATTTTATTTTTTTTCTTTCTAAATAAATTATTTTTTTCTCACCAATATTAGCTAATAATAACTTACCACTTAAAATTTATTGTAAAGGTATTGTGAAAATATTGTGATAGCATTTCCTTCTTTTTTCCTTTTTTTTTTTTTCCTTTTTTTTCCCCTCTCTTTTTTTCTCCTCCACCCACATACCCTCACTCTTTTCTTTTTTTCCTTATTTCCTTTCTTTTTCCCAGCCACTTCCTCCATACTCCAGGATGTTCCACAAAGCTCTCCTTCTTTCTTTCTTTCTTTTTTTTTTCCTCTGCAAGAACTCATCCATCCACAGAGCTACCGCAAGAAACCCTTGTGTAGGATGGCCAATTACTCATCCGTCCTCAAGAACTCATCCGTACTCCATTTGAAAAGGAATGAGGAATGGCGTGAAGGGCAATTTGGTAATTTCACCCAGAGTTCAACAATATGATTGCTCAACCCGCATGAGTTTTTTCCAAAATGGAGCTCTGAGCTCCTTTTTCCAAAACGTTGGTTTTGCGCATTTTCTTCACAAACCCAAAACGTACATTTTTTCAAAACGTTGCGTCTTATACCTTACCAAATAAACTTTGTATTTGCTTTTTTCAAAACGTGCTTTTTTAGGTTGAAAAAGTGGAAATAAACAGACACTAAGAGTTCCTTCTAAAATGCTACTCTTTTATTACACAAGGTTCGTTGTCCAGTAGTTTTAGGGTTCTTGGCATGTGGTAAGTGTTATGTTTGAATATTTAAAGGATAATGGCGTGACACTATCATTGCCTGAAATCACTAATGTCTTGGGTGGGGTTGAAGTTGTAGTTTTAACATACATCTTAATTCACTTAGAGAAACATATGCACCTATTTAGGCCCCTCAAGTATTGGTTTTTTAGTGGATAACTCTATGATAATGTCTGGGTAAGATCGTCACAATTTATTAGGTCTCTCAACCTTTTACTTCAATAATAATAATCCTACCCTTTTAATCCTCTATGGAGTAAATTTTGCTTAGTTGACAAAAGCTCTTATACTAAATTATTGAACAAAGACCGAATAAAGACCTTTTATTTAAGAGTCCGGTTAATATATATCTTAAAGGCATGCATTAACAAATCTATTTTTGAAAAATTTTTATCGAGAAGCTTTTTTAATTCTCGATAAATTTTTTTTCGAAAATAGTATACTATTGTGTGCCTTTAAGATACATGTTAGTAAAATCTTTTATTTAAAACTTTACTCTTTGAATTAGAACACTTGACTAATGGAAAGCCTTGTGTGGGCTCCCACGTATGACACACATACTAGACTCATATAACACGACACAGCAAGGCTTCATACAATCCCAACATGCTAACTTTTACGGGACACACCAACTCTATGACACTACTGACACTAAGATACTTATTTTGACTTTGCTTTACTTCACACTCTAGAACACTTGGAGCTTTATAGCACACGCTTCACTTCACGGCTTCACCTCACTTCACACAAGTATTTCTCTTCACTGACACTTCACCTTATTCCACAAATCTCTCACACACCTCATTACATCTATTTATACTAGGATGTATGTCGGTTAAGAAACCGACTTGAAGCTTGTAGCTTTCTCCTTTTTATTCGCATAAATTAATGCCTTTCTCCAACCTAGACATCTTGTAAATAATGGCTGATGAGATTAACTTATGCAAAGGAAGCTCTTAGAGAATTCCAGAGAGAAAGATTGCATGAGAAATTCTAGAAATTTCTAGAGAAAGAGAGAGAGACGGTGCCTGAAATATGAAATGCCTTCAACTAGAAGTCACTGTTAGCATTTGTTTGGCTACTTGGTAATTGCCATATATATATATATATATATATATGCACGCGAGAGTAATGCCAAATTATTAACAAGTACAAAAATTTCTAGGCTTGGGCCAAATTTTTTGCACTTCTTCATTCTCCTTTGCAAAATAGTTTTAGGCTTGGGCCAAATTTCATCGTCCTTTTCCACCAGAGGCAGAGTAGGTAGGGGAACAACATGACTACCTAGCTTAGGTTTTAAGGAAGATACCGGATGAGTTTTGGAGTGAAATGGCAAGAACAGCTTATAAGCCACTTCTGCTTCTAGTTGCTAGTGATTTGTGCTTATAGGGGCACTAATCTAAGGAACACCCAATCACCAGCAACACACTCTCTATGCTGCTATAATATTATGCTTGAGAATAGCCTCCCTGGTTCTCAAGTGAGCATCTACAACCTCAAGCTTTGAAGTTTGAATTGAAAGGAACATATTCTATCAACATAGTTGAAGCGTAGAAGTTGGAATTGTACCAAAACTCTGTAAAAGGCAGCCATGTTCATTGTTCACCATTGCTTGCAATGTTCACCAGCATAGCATCTTGGATAATGCACCACTCCCTTGTTAATTATTTCAGTTTGCCCATCTGTTTGTGGATGATAGGCAGTAGACATTGCAAGAACAGTACCTGTAGCTTGAACAACTCCAGTGAAGGTAGAATCCCCTATCACTCACTATGGATCTTTTTAATTAAAAACAAAAAAACAAAAATTGTGGTAAATTCAATTAAACATTGATTCTAAATAAAATTATGGCCCAAAAATAACATTATTGTTCTCTAGACAAACCAAAAATTAACAAGTTAAACTATAAATCCAGTCTAGGAGATTAACCAAAAAACAATTACAAATCAAAACAAAAAAAACAACTCAAATCCCTAAAATTTTTAGTTTTACCGTTGCTCTGCATCTTTGATTCTTTCTCTCTGCTCTCCGCCTCTCCTATCTCAAGGCTCAAGCAAGCTTTCTCAGCCTCTCTCTCATTCCTTCTCTGATTCTCTGCTCTCCGCCTCTCTCAACTGCTCAATGCTCTGCGCCTCTGCTCTAGGTTTTATGCGTTACTGATTTCTGCGTATCAGGTATTTGGGCGCTTGGCTTTCAGGCTGAAAGCTTTAGGCTTTCTATTCATTGTATCTGTTAAGATAAAAAGATTGGGATTGGGCCTGCCTCCTGCACGTTTTTTTGGGCCTTCAACTTCAAGGTGTTTTTTTTTTTTTTTTTTTGGGTTATAGATATAAGATGTTAGATAAGATTTGTCTTGTGGGTAGGTCTTATTAAGAGCATCTTTAGCAACTGATCTAATTTTTTTGTACGGTCTGAACAGTGAACAGTGATATTTAATTTTTACTTACTTATTTTTTCAAATACACTTTTCAACAGATTCTCTATCCTTTTCTCCATCTCTTTTAAATATTATTTTTTCATTCATTCTTTATTCTTTTTTTAACTACATATCTTCCAACATTTTTTAGTCAATAGCTGATTATTATAATAGCTAAAAATGTTTGAAGGATGAATAGTAAACGCTGCAATGTTCTCTACTTGTAGAGAAGCACTGTAGTAATTCGAATCTAAAAAATGGAGAAGGAGAAGCTGTTGGAGTGGGTTTTTGGGGTGTTTTCTCTCTAAATTGGCTTTAAAGAAGCCATTCGAGATGCTCTAATAAGTCTTGTGTTATGGGTGTGCTTAAATTTTTGTTATGCTTGTGCTTCTTTTTCTTTTTTTTTTTAATTTCAATCTTGTGTTTATATATATATTAGGTAGTGGTAATATATTGAATAAGTCTTTATTTATGCAGGTTGAGATTGCTAAAAATTTGTTATTGTTCGGTGAAACTACAACAATACTTTTTATATAATTAAGGTTCTATTTCTCATTTGCTCTATACTTGAAAGTTATTTTTTATTTTAGTATTTATAAATATATTGTTTAATTAGAAATATCTATTAGAAAATATGCATCTGGATATGAAAAACGTAAAAAAAGAAAAAAAAAATTAATTGAGTCTCAAAAGAATCAATGGATAAATTTGTTATTAGTAATAAACAAAATACAACACAAAATTTAGATGAAAATATCACAAATGAGCAAGAAATTCACTAAAAATAGTTAGAAGATAATGAAATGATACAATTGCAAGATAACAATGATGTTCAATTTTGCAAGACAACAAATCTTGATAATGAACTTCAAAATAATTTAGAAGAAAATGAAAATAATGAGATGTTAGAAGAACTTGAATACAAAAATTTAATTAGTCAATTTGCATATCAAAATGCAAGAAAAATAGATTTTAAATGAAATATATCATAATATATAAATCTTAAATAAATATTAATTTAATTAATATATACGTATAAAAAATGTCCTATTTTTAATTCTCGTCTAAGGCTCCAAAATGTCTAAGGCCGGCCCTACATGGATAATTGAGAACCCTTTGTGACTGTTGTCTCCAGCCATGAAGGCTGTGATAGTGCCCTTGAGACTTTCATCTTTTCTATAATCATCTTTCAGTTCATTAATCCATGTACCTTAGGGAAATGATATAAGGAACAGCACTGTTGCTTCTTGAGTCGCTTCTTCTTTTTTTGAGTAATAGGTCTCTTTGTAGTGGAATTGTTGGTTCTAAGCTATGAATGTGCTACACAGGTTAAACTTTGTTTGTTTTTGTTTCAAGATAATGATTATCCCCAAATAATTATCGTTTTGAGAATTGTATTTATGTGAGAATTTTGACATGTAACCAGGATCAATTAGAGATACTCATCAAAGTCCAGTGTAATAATTTTTTTTTTAATTAAGTAAAACTTTATTAGAAAAAAGATGGAAAGACATAAAGTGTGTACTAGCCCTGCTAAAAGAATACAACTCAAAAGGATAGAGGATCAACAAAATCAACAAAAGACATGGAGGGGATGCCACCTAGAGCCTATTCTTGAGGCAACAGATATCCTTAGCCCCTTTTGATGCTAAAAAATAAGCTTGCCATCAGGTAGAGCATTGAGTGAGGTCTATGACATGTAAGCTGTGATTTATAGTTGAGAAAAATTGTAGTCGTAGTCGTTTCAAATCATTGAGAGGATATTTCTATGCCCATTAGTTTTTAACCTGAATAGCTTAAGTTAATTGTTCATTAAGATCTTAGGTGCAATTTAAATCCGGTGAATTTCCTGTTGGGCTGTACTATTTTGCATGGCCACCATTTTAATAAGTTGGTTTACAATCATGGTTTTATTGATTACAATGCCCAATGAAATTTAAACAGTATATATGTGAATTTTTTTTTATGTCATTCATAAATATTCTCTTATCATCATAGCTTCTTGTGTGAAGTGCCAATTTGGATACTGCAAACAACAGGTACAAAATCAATTCGAAGAACTGTGCTTGTAAAGTGAAGATTATTTTCTTGGTTTTGTGGCCCTGTAAGGTATATTTCCAAATAACTTGATACTAGCAAGGACCTTTATTGGTGACTTTTGAAATGCTTGATCATTTCAGAAAACCACAAAGAACCTCCAAGAAATAATTTACTGAAAATGAAATCTAATGAATAGTAAGCAATTATGCAAAATACCATTTAAATTAAAAGACAAATATTAGTGAATGTCATTATTCTTAGCAGTTTGTGTTACATCTAGAGCTTCATATCTAAGTTACTACAATACTACTTGTAGCAACTAAAGCTCACAATATAAGTATATTATTATATGAGGCCAAAACTTATATTATCTTCGAACTCCCCTTAGCCTTACAAAGTCTCTTAACAAAAAAAATTTTGTATTGAATTTGATTTCAAAGGATTTATTCAAAATTATTTGAATCAAACCTCACAAATTAGAAAGAAAAAATAAATGACATTACAACATTGTAGCTGATTAATATACAAATAAACTACCAATTTAACATGATAAATCACTATTAGTAATTTAGAAAGCAAAAATTACCAAAATTAAAGTTGTTACCCATTTAACCTAAACCTAAAGTTGTCAAACACCTATTAAAAAATAGCTATTGATATAAAATATTCAGTAATTCCTTCAACACCGCAAGTTGTTCATGCTATAAAAACTTTGAGAGAATAACATAGGAAACATCTTAAACTCTTTCTTGTTTGGATCCTACAAAACAATATAAATATATATATATATATATATATATATATATATATATATATATACATAGAGAGAGAGAGAGAGAGAGAGAGAGAGAGAGAGAGCAATGGATACAGAACATGCCATAAAAGAGAAAACCAATTACAATAGTGTTGGAGGCAAAGTAAAAGATTAAAAAAAAAAAAACTGAAGAAGCAAGCGGTTTGGCTAGCATACCAGCTAGTTAATTTATATCAAAAGACATAAAAATCTTACAATCAAATCGAATTCATCTTAAAAGTAAAATAAATACATGTGGTACAATTAGATGACACTTCCAGTAGGAAAAGATCAGCAGCATGAATCATTTTCTATGCTCCTCACCAGTATGACAAATGAAATCATTTGATAACTCCATATGCAAGTCGTCTGATAAATAGAATATCCTTTGGATGGAAAAGAATTAGGATTTACTCTAATCTATTTGTTAACCAATTGAGACTGATTTCATAATTTGAAAGGAAATATATAGTTATGTCAATTACATCTAATTAAACCCGAAGGTGCACTTTCTCTTGGTATCTGAAACCTGCTTCTAGACAGTACCGTTGGAAGAAAGCTTTTATGTTTGCTTGCACAGAAATTTTTTTTCCTATAGGAAATTTCCACATATTTCTAAGACGAACAAGTATCGACACAAGAGTTCAGGTAGAAACAAAAGAAATTTGTTCAGTAGAATTGTGCAAGGGTCTCACCTTCACCTTAAAAGCAGATTCTTGCATGGGCATTTAAAGAATAAGTTGTTAAACGGAATATTTCTTCTGTGGACTTGTGCTCAAATCCATTATCATCAAGACAACAAGCTCCACTACCAGGAAATGTGAACATAATTGGAAAACATATTTAGAAAAGAAACCATGCATGAAAGGTCTTTTTTTTCTTTTTTCTTTTTTTTTTTTTTGTAACATGAAAAATGTGTTATTTGTATATGGGCATTGGTTATAAATTTTTATTTGGTTTCCAAATTTTTTAAAAATTTTAAAAAAAAAATTTCTCTCCATTCAATAGATATTGTTATATAGGATTCACTTTGAAAGATTTTTGACCACCCGTGAATTTCTATGCTTGATTCAAATGATATTTCATAGATTTCATATAGTTAAATTGTCCATGGCTAGATTATAACTTTATGGCATGCCAAGTATATGCAAGAATGTAAGGATACTTAAAAGACGAGTATTGCATGCTTACAGAGTAGAATCACCGAAGAAACAAACCTTGATCAAGGAAGTCCTAAAAGCCATCTGATTGAGAAGATCACACTTTTTTTGCCCTGTACCAACAGCAAGTCAGTCTAATATGAATAATAAAATTGACAATCACTTAATTCTTTTTTAGTAAGTTGTACCAATCACTCAGGCACTATGAACTGATTGCTTTGACACTAAGTTAAGCACATACACATCTGGACTTTAGAAGAAGAGAAACTAACAAACATTAGGACTCACAACATTGTTGTAATTGACAAGTTTGTCCCAGGTAAAATATTTCTCATGATAGTTCTTTTAAGTAAGTAATTTTTAAACTGATGCTTTTAAGTACTGTTATGTACATAGTAAAAAAAAAATTAGAATAGGAAAAACATTAAAAAAAATTCACCACAAACTTTTTTAACTAGTAAAACAACTACACTAACATAAATATTTGCAATCTTTTGAAATGAACATAAAGCTTATGTTTCACAGGGTTGTTGAGAAGTCCAAGAATCAGTTACCCTGAAATTAAGCTCTAATTGAGGCTAGGTAGTAATCTTGTTGCTGACACCAAGCTGCAGTGTTCATCTCCAACCTATCAAAAATAAGTTTGAGAATTAAATTAAAAAAGGAAAAGAGAGGAAAATAATACTTGTTCTACAGTCTTGCATTCACATTTCCAAAATTTATATAAAATTAATATATATATATATATATATATATATATATATGTAGCCTGCAGCAAATTCCCATTACCTGCTAGTATACTCATATTTTCGAAATTCAAGCTCCTGCATACAGAATCCAATAACTGATCACTAAATCTAAAACAAAAAGGAAGAATGAAGGGAGCCAGACTGGTATTTGATAAATTCAAAGTGAATTTAGAAAACAGATACATGAATGTAAGAAACAGTGGAGTTAAATCCCTCTGACCAACTGACACCAGATCTCAAGTTTTTTTTTTTCTTCTTTTACCTTATTTTTTCTTTTCTTTTTTTCAATAAATTCAAAATATTGGAATTGTGAAGCATATGCCAAAGTGAATGATAAAGTGAGATTTTTTACATTTTAAATAAGATATAGAATAAAGCTAGGGATTGAACTTAGGATCTCGTGCTCTAAGACCATGATAAATTACTAATTCTCCCAAAAGCTTAAGCTATTAGGTAATGGTGAATTTAATCATTTAGCCATAATTCTAACAGTGAAAAACAATTCTTTCCTTCCCCAAAAACAATAATGAGATAAAAAGTAAATAATTGATTATAGTTATATTGGAAGAGAATATCATAATTACTAATTCTATGATTCATATAGTTAAAGAGCGAAGCACATTACAAAGTAGAAAGCATCAAACTGAGAATCATGGCCAATCTGTTTTGCTTAAAAATAATTATAGCGAGTTAGTAATTTATACCTGATTAGCTTTGCAATATTTCAATATGAACAAAAGACTGATGCGCACATGATGAAGACATCCTTGAAAAGGAACAGCTCAAACAATTAATGTCAGGCTGTGATCTTTATTCATGCCAAACTAATAGATATAAGATTCACCGCACATACTTTTATTTGTGGCTACATAATTACAGTACGCATTCGCTATGGAGCATCACCAACTCTTGTCTGTTTTTATATGCCACGTTTTTTAATATTCTGCACACAAAATCAAATGGTGAATAAATTGCTTCTACTTTTAATTGAGGGAAACAGATTTTAATTGAGGGAAACAAGAATAAGTTCAATACTTGATTAATATAGAGGATTGAATTTTAAAGGAAAAAGGACCTATAGGAACATTCTGGACCACATCATCCTTCTGCAATACATTTAAATCTCTGTATTTCTGCTGTCTTGGACCATTTCCCACCAATTTCTGCCTGGCATCATTCCAATAAGTGAGGAACAGAACAAATAACAAAGTTTCTAATATTATGTTTATGTCAGTTTAGTGTATAGAGAAGAACTCTGCATTTGATGAGAGAATTCACAAGAGTAAACAAACAGAGGATTAATGCATCTTTCCTCTTGGGTGTGTGAATCATATCTAGTATTTTAAATCTTATGTGAGGGAAAAAAATAATAAACACTAAACAAGATAATCACCTAAGCTGTTAACTAGTTGCACTTGTCCATTATCCATAAGGTTCCGGATATGCTCAGATATTTACACGTCATTTTTTTATAAGCTTCCAATTTGTTCCACATCCAGGATTGAATAAAGTGAGAAGTCATCACAACACACAAACAATGAAGGAATTAACATCATTAGCATTTGAGCTTCTAAGAAGGATTAGGATTAATAATTAATGTGTGTGAAAACACTGAAGAAGAACCCAGTCATCCCCTCCCAACTCTGGGAAGTGAGCAATGTTATATTGACCCTATCTGTTCCCTATTGCTGACTTCGTAATACTACTGCTTAGATTCTTTGATTTGGAAGGAAATCGATTAATTCAACCACCATAGTGTTGAATGTCACAAATCAGAGAAATCAGAAATGAATAACAATTGATAGATGAGTCTAACCAAGTACCTTAGCTACATTAGCTTCCCAAATCCTGAAAGTATCCAAGCAATGCATCCCATCACCATATTTCCACAGAATATATATATATATTTTTAATTCTTCTGCTTGGCCCGAAAATACTGTTAACAGAACACAACATGTACTTTAACGTAATTAAAGTAGAGCACAGGAACAAAATTCAACAGTTTGGTTGCTGACAAATTAAAAATTTATGATTTTTAAAACTCAACAAAACCCAAAGCTTCACTAAACCGAACCCAATTCAATTATATACCATGGTTGAATATATTGGAAATCCAAAAAAAAAATTTATAAAATAAAAGTAAATACAATAAATAAAATTTTAAAAAATTTTTAAAAGGTTTTATTAGTTTGGAAATCAACAAAACCTAAAAAATAGGATTCCAAAAATTTTATTTTGTTTCCTTTGATTGCACCAGAGGATTGAGATTAGAGAATGTACCTTAGAAAAATCAATGAATTCGCATGTATGGTTAATATTGGGAATGTGAGCAATATTGGACCAATCCTCACCGGTTCCTTTTTCGCACCTTTTTTCTAAGAGAGGACAATCTTCAATTTTTAGCCTTTGTAAAGACCTAAGACATTGCAATCCATCAGGAAGTGATGCCAAATTAGGGCATCTATCAATTCCAAGTGTTTCAAGTGATGTGAGCTTGCTAATCCACTCCGGCAAAATCGTCAAACTGGGACAGTCTATAATGTAGAGGTCTTGCAGGTTGGTAAGATGTTGAAGACTTGCAGGGAGAGACTCCAGTTTCGGAAGTTCTTGGAAAGCCAAAGAACGGAGGGAGGTGAGATATCGCACAGCTTCAGGTAGAGATGTTAGTCCAGGGCAACACCAGATATCTAATTTCTTGAGAGACATTAGATTTGACGGCCAGTCATCTAGCAGAGGTACTTCATCCTCTCTAAAAGACACAGTCATAATCTTTAATTTAGAAAGAGGGGATGAGGGGGGCAGCAACGAAGCCATTGCCATTGTCTCTTGCAAAGGCACGAAGCTAACATTATACAGATATAAACTTTCTTCAAGATATGGAAATAGAGGCATGGAAGTCAGATTAGGACAATCGAAAATATCTAAATAAGAAAGACAAGGAAATGAAGGCAATGAGTGGTGATGATGATCTTGCATTGATGCACTCCTCCACCATCCCTTCAGCTTAGGGCAATATTCGATTGAGAGTGACTTCAACAATGGGAAGAATGGTGTTGACGACCCTGTGGATGAAGCAGGTACCTCCTCGCTTATATCACCATCTGACATGTACTCCAAATCCTTCATATGAAAAAGCCGTAGAGATTGTAGAGAGGGGAGTTGAGATAACCGTGGCAAATGTTGACATCTTTCACCATTGAATATATTTATTTCAACCAGATTGGCGAGCAAAGAAAGCCAACTAGAAAACCTCACTCCCCCGTACCCTCGCACCGACAAATATTTGAGATTTTGATGTGGTTGGAGGCCATCTAATGACTTCTCATCGTCATTATTAATATTACCTTCTTGATCCCATCTTAACTTCAGCTCTTCAAGATGCTGTTTTCCACTTATATTTGCAGCCTTGCATTCTGAGTTAGCATCCTCTAGTCGCTCCAAATGTGTGATCTTTAGTGTTCCTCTGATGTTGTTTAGCTGGTTTAATTCGCCTAGGCCACCAACGTGCTTGGAGGTGGAAGAAGAGTCCTTGCTCACAACAAATAATGGTAATGTTTGAAGACAAGTCAGTTGCCCTAATCCACGAGGCATATTATTCAAAGCACCACATTTCTTGTCATCAAGGTGCCTGAGGTTGACTAACTCTTTTATGTCTTTAGGTAATTCTTTAAGACTCCCGCATGAAAAGACTTTCAGTGTTTGCAAATTCCATAGTCTAGTAATAGCTTCAGGGAGAGTGATAATACTGCTTCTAGAAAGATCAAGGTATTTGAGATGTATTAAGTTCCCTATAGAATTTGGCACCCTTGTGATCCTCAACCCACCTATACCTAATGCACGCAAGCTTCTGAAATTCGAAGTAATTGTATTCAACATTGACTCATCTAGCTCATTGAAGTAATTTGATGTTCGAAGAAACGTACGTATTTTTTTTACTTTAACCAATAAGCTTAAAGTCTCATTCAAAGAGGAGCGAATAATACATGGACAAGATACATGACGAATTTTTTCATCAACATCAACATTTTTGCTGTCCCTATCAACGTGCTTGCAGTCTACCATTGCAACCAATTCTGCAAGATCATGAATTAGATCATGCATTTTGTATTTTAAATTTCCAAACTCGTCCTCTACTTCTTCAAAGAAGGACCTCCAAAGCAGATTCTTGAAGTACTCATTAGCAACCTCCTCTAATTGTTTTGTGTTTGACAATTGGATAAACCCTTGTGCTATCCATAGTCGCACCACCATTTCCTTTTCTATCTCACAATCTTTTGGAAACACAGAGCAATAAGCAAAGCAACTCTTTAAATGTGAGGGCAAATTATCATAACTCAACTTTAGGATTGGAAATATGTCATCCCCGGGTTGAAGTATATTTGTAAGCACATTATCCTTGACACGTGACCATTTAGGCTCAGTTTTGTCTAAGCATAATACACTTCCAATGGACTTTATGGCAAGGGGTACCCCCTGACATCTGACTAAAATTTCCTTTCCAATTTCTATTAGTCTAGGATTGTTGGTCTCTTCTCCTTTTCTAAATGCTTTTTGTTCAAATAAAGACCAAGATTCGTCTTCAGAGAGACCTTTAAGGGTGTATATTGAAACTGGACTTGTAATCTCAGCAACCAATTTGGAACGTGTTGTCATTATAATCTTACTTCCCTCTGCACCACCCATTAAAAGACGCTTCAATTCATCCCATTTGTTATGACTTTCATTCCACACATCATCCAACACAAGTAAGTATTTCTTTTTATCAATATTTTCACGAAGATCCTTTTGCAATTCATCCATATGAAGGTCTTCTGGCTTCTTACAAGCAGCAGAAGCAATTATTTTTTCAACAATAATTTTCAACTCAAACGCATCAGAGACACACACCCACATTTTTAGCTCAAAATGTTTATCAACGTTCTCGTCATTGTAGACAAATTGAGCAAGTGTGGTCTTTCCTAACCCACCAATTCCCACTATGGGAATAACTGAAAGATTCTCTTCATTATTAGGCTCCAATAATAGTTTTATGATGGCCTCTTTATCACCTTCTCTCCCAATAACTTTTTCATTAGGTACAAATGAGTGAGTCTCTTCCCTCTGCATATTCAAGCTATAATTCTCTGGCGGGCTTACTTTCAAGTTGAAGTCTCTGTTTTCTTTTGCAATGGCATCTAGCTTCTTCCTCATCGCCTTTATTTTACCACTCATCTCAATACGAAAAGCAACTTGATTTGAACTTGAAAAAAAAGTGCGTACCTCTTTTTTGATTTTATTCCCACTCATTGCTCTTCGCCGCGAAGCTTCAGTGAAGAATTCACCCAGCAAGTCATCAGCATCATAAACAACATCCTTGAGCTTCTCGAGCCAGTCCCTGACTTGATGGTTGTGGTTTTGCTGCTCTGCTGCATCCTGAAGTACGGCTTGGATTCTGGAAACAGCGCTCTTGATGTTTTGAAGCTCATCTTTAACGCCCCAGAGCGATCCAATCTCCTGGAAAATCTCAGATCCCAAACTTTCAATCATTTTCCGTGCAACGCCAAAGAGGATTGCTTCGGCCATTTCTTCTTAGTTGACAAAAAGGAACACTAAAAGTAAAAAGAGAGAGGAAAGCTGGAGGGTGGGTGTGAAACGCTTCAATGTTGATGAAAGTAAGAGGAGGACCGAAACAACACACTGGAAAACCGTGTCGACCAAAGTAGCCCTTTTATTTATTTATTTATTTATTTATTTTTATGAACAAAAAGGGCTTGATTGTGTGATTCTAAGAGCATCCACCTTCATTTTTTTTAATTCTATCTTATTTTACCATCTAAAAAACTACTTTACCAATTATACCATACCATTTTTCAATACCTCAACATCAAAATTTTTATTTTTCTATTCTACACATTAAAATAATATATCTTTAATATAAAATATTTTTTTCCTTTTTTTTTTTTCTCAAACCTATCCCCACTGAACTTTTCACCCCTTCTCTTTCAGACTCCACATGCCGATCTACAAAAAAAAACCCACACGCCGATCAACGGCACAGCCACCAGGTCGGCGAAGCTAAAAAATCACCCCGATCAACGGCACAGCCACCACAACACCGACCTTCCAGAGTCCTCCTCCACACAACTCCTCCAACATCCAATCGGCGAAACTGAAAAAAAAAAAAAAAAAAAAAAAAAAAAACCCACCACCTCCAAAGAAACCCACGCCGATCTCGAGCTCCGATTTATACCAGAACCCACAACAAAAACCCACACGCCGATCTGGAGCTCCGATTCATACCAGAAACCCATAAACAAAAACCCACACCTCCAAAAATCATACCAGAACCCACAACAAAAACCCACACGCCGATCTGGAACTCCGATTCATACCAGAAACCCATAAACAAAAACCCACACCTCCAAAAATCATACCAGAAACCCATAAACAGAAACCCACACCTCCGATTCATACCAGAAACAAAAAGTTATACCACGCCGATCGGAGCTCCGATTCAAACCATCGGAGCCATCCGCCAACCCATCGGAGCCATGCGCTTCCACCGTTGAGCAATCCCACGGGGTTCTTGAGTCTGAACAGTGAGAGAGCAGATGAGAAAGAGAGAAGGAAGAGAAAGAAAAGAAGAGAAATAAAGATAAGGAGAGAGAAACTCCCGGGGTAAAAGTGGAGAGAGAGAGAGAATTAAAAAATATTTTTTTTTTATCCCATTAGCTACAGTACCATCTTACATTTAAGATGGTACTGTAGCTCAATTGTATATTTTTTTACAATTGTTGCAAACTACAACATTCAATGGAGCTGGACCTTTTGGCTGAATTGTAAAAAAAATTGCAAAGAAGGGCTCCATTTGCCACATTCATTGTGGATGCTCTTAATCCGGCCCATTTGAACCTTTATAACTCTTGGTGTGGGATACCCTTGCGTGTGTGAGGGCTGTTTAGGTTGTGGCGTTTGTGAAGCAATCGACTTGAACCAGATAACTTTTAGACTTGCAAGTATGACCCAGTTTAAGACTCCTTCCAACACACCACGCTCCATATTACCTCTTGTCATTGAAGCTAAAGCCTAGGTAATTGACTAACTATAAAATAATATGAATGCATGCCAAGAGTCACAGTGGAACAAGTAGATGAATAAAAGGAAATAGGTTTAATCAAGCACTCATTAACAAGACCCTATTTGTTATTAATTTTTTTGGGGTCATTTTGTTTATGAATGTAATTAAAATTTAAAAAAAATAAATAAAAAACAACAACAATTAGGGTCCTATTAATGGGTGACATAATATAATATCGCAATAACATGAAGTTGTTTGTGTTAAATTGAATAAATATCAAGGATACAATAGTATTTGAGAGTATATTATAATTGTTATATGAAATAGAAAATAGTTGAAGTAATACATTCATCCATGCAGTTTTGGTGTTGGCGTGTGAGTGGATTCCCTTATCTCTTCTCTCTTCCCCTATATATATATGTGTGTGTGTGTGTGTGTGTTTCTCAACACACACACACACAAAAAAAAAAAAAAAGAAGTAATACATTCATCATCATAAAAGTTTATAATTGCATGAACATTTCCATCACAATTGTTCACTTAAAGTAACAATTACAAGGTAAAAGAACACCAATAATAAAGGAATATTAGTAAATAACTAAATATAGCAAATGACGTAGAATTTTTATTTTAAATACTGATAAAAGAATTTTCATCCCTATGAAGCTGGCTTTCTTGGATGTTAGAGAATCAAATTGAAACAATTTCATAAATTTGACTTTTTAATTGATAAAACTTTTTTTTTTTTACTTTATATAAAACATGGTATAAAACTGCTTACTATAACTTCTTTTTTTTAAAAGGAACTATAACATTTTCTAAACGCTACAAAAAGAGAGTTTTTTTTTTTTTTAGAATAGAAAAGGAGTTTTGTGCACTGAATATTGAATTTATTTTAAAAAAATTATAAATGGTTTAAACTCTTGTCATTTTTATATAATTTTTTCCCTATGGTCAGAAATAGAGTTAAAAAATCTTGGGCCGTCTGGAGCCGAATGCTCGTGAACCTCTTGGACTTCATTAGTCTTGGGCCCTAACTCAAATAAAGTCACCAATGTTTGACTGTTGAGCTCTTATTTTTATGGGCTTGCTACTAAGGACTTGGACCAAGTCCATTTGAAAATGATCTGAAAGCAAGAAGAACCAAGGAAGTTCTGGTGCAGCCAAGAAGTCAAGCAAAAATATCTTGGGTGATTCATGTGTATTGTTAAGGAAAGAAAGGATAACTCACCTTTTCAACTTTTAGTATTTATACTTTTCACCCTCCCATAGTTCTATATTCTAGAAAGGCCCAAAGAATAAAATAACTTTGCATATAAACCCTTACATTTATACACTTAATTAAACACCAACAACTATATATCTAATAACTTAACCACTTAATGTAATTTTGTACATACTTATACTTCGTAACACTTCAGTGTAAAACATCCCCGGTCCAAATCTTCTATCTTATTCTTCTTACTTCACTCTATACTTCACAAATAAAAATATACCCCATACCTATTTATTTTATTAAATACTAATTTTATGTCTTTTATTATTTCAGTTACCTAAAATAAATAAATAAATAACCCATCATATTCCTACTATCCCACCACCACTTTCACTGGAAGCCTCCAATGAAACTCATCACTCTTCCACTTTTGTTCCTCCCAAACCCATGAAGAAGATGGCAACTAGAGCAAAACAAGCTTTCTAGCGAAAAATATATGGCCCCAATATGGTGGCAACCCATGATGTTGTTTGGTTGCACCAATTTGGGTCAAGGTTATCGCAGATGGTTGCAATGAATGGTTCATGACATGTTGATCTTTGTAGGTGAGTTATTGAGATCATGGTTGGACTGTTTTGAACCCAAGGTACTAGTTTGGATCGTTTTAGGCCAAGGAAGAAGCAAATGGATTCAAAATAGAATGGAAATAAAAGAATTACTCTGACACATTACTATCTTTATGTGTAATCCTTTAGAAGAGATTAAACTTATCTCTTATCACTTGGCTGCCGGCAAAGGCGGTGGTGGGGCAATAGGAATATGATAGGTTTTTATTTTTATTTAATTTAGGTAATTGACATAATAGAAGACATAAATTTAGCATTTAAAAAAATAGATGAACATATGGCATGTTTTTATTTATGGAGTCTAGAGTGGAACAAAAAGAGTG
The DNA here is from genome assembly GCF_040712315.1 of Castanea sativa. Classification (NCBI taxonomy): domain Eukaryota; kingdom Viridiplantae; phylum Streptophyta; class Magnoliopsida; order Fagales; family Fagaceae; genus Castanea; species Castanea sativa. Next base: position 42,685,057 of record NC_134019.1, on the reverse strand, counting down.
GGACAGAAGATTTGAACTCACCAATGCACCATGCATTAACACCCAAGGTAGCATCTTGGATTTGTTTCAGCAATTGGGTTTTGGCACAATTGAGATTTAAAGCAAATTACAATTTTGAAGTCACGTTACATATGATCAAACAAATGCAACCCTTTTCCCACCTCATCCAACCACACTTTTATTTTTAGCTCATTTTCTGAAATTCAAAAACAAACTTTGGCTATGCTGCTAAATGGTAAAATGTAATTAGTAGACAATACATGACTACAAAATCAAATATTTGAATATGCAATCAACTAATAAAGTATCTCTCTAAAAAATTCAATTGCATTGAAAGTCGAATTACAAAATTTGGCATCCATGTATAGAGACTCACCTAATTTTCCTTATCATTAATTCAAGTACTAAGATGTGCCTTTAGAGATTGATTCACCAAAATTCTTCATCATCTACCGTATTAGTAGCTACAAAGAACATGTAATTGTAAAAGCCAACAAATATAAGAAAGTAGAATTGTATGTTCAATTCATTATAAAAACTAGTATGTAACCCATGTTTACGCATAAGAATTTGTCAATTGTGGTGGTGCTATGGGTTATTTTATATGTTATTTTTGTCAAAATATGTAAAATTTCTTAAGTCATAGGATTAGCTAAAAATCATGATAAAATTTTTTAAGTAAGATATAACAACACTTATTTTTTATTTTTTATTGTGTTGATTCTTTGAAATTATTTTTTTTGTAAGACTTTTGGCAGTGCCTGAACTTCTTTGCATTTTTTTAGAAGTAAATTTTTTTAAGAAGTCTTTTAGTTATAAGATAATGAAATTCCTTCAAGAGAAATACATTATTTTAAAAAGTATTTTAGTAGTATGACAATAATTTTACAAAGTTGGCTATGCCACCTGCTAAACGTATACCAAATTAGCTATGTCACTTTATATAATTTATATAAACCATATGGTTGTTACCAATCTTAGTCAAACAAAGATAAGTATACAGGGAGATAATTTTTTTTTTTTAGAAAGAAGTCATCCATTATATAAAATTAAAGGGCAGCCAAATCAGCCTGAACAAAAGGTAAGGTGCAAGGTGCAAGGTGGAACATCCTCTATCCACACAGTACACTTGGACGTGACCAAAGCTAGCCTAGCTAAACTATGAGCAACTTTGTTGCCATCTCTCCGTATGTGAGAGTATGAAAATTCTGAAAACAAACCTGAAAAGCTAATAGAAGGAATTTTAAATTGATTCCAATGATGAAGGAGGGATTCACTTAAATGAGGAGACGAAGAAAAAAAGAGAAGTATATGTTCTGAGTATAGTATTGAATTTTAAACTCTATAATTCAATTTGCTAACTACTAAAATACCTTAGCAAATTGAATTTCTGCAGGCTCGGATACTACTAAAACTCCATCATTCAATTTTCCAACTACTAAAACTCTATCACACGGATAACACAATATAAAACAATAATATTAATCCTGTCTCAAACATTAAAAAAAAAAAAAACCAAATCAATTTTAAACTTAGAAACAAACAATCATATATCAATACAAATACCCACAACACAAAAGAGGTAGTAACAAAATTAAAAAAGAAAAAGAAAAAAGCAATTAAAAAGAACAATACTATTAATATAATTCTTACATTGAACTATTATGCAGGGCAGTCACAAGAACAAAGGTCAAGAGCAACTAGGATTTAGAGATACCTGAATTGAATCATCCAGCTTTTTAGTATTAATATAGTGTGAGGAAAGGAAGAGATGGAGTTGGAAAGCCAAAGTCTAGCGTTACGAAGTTGAAGGGTTGCCATTTGAGATTGTAACCGTGGAACACAATGAGTGTTTGAAATTGTAACTGTGGAACACAAAGGGTTGCTGTCTAAAATTATAACCGTGGAACACAAAGGGTTCACCAATTTGAGAGACCATCTTTAATACATTAAGAAAAGATGTTCACAGGGGCCAAAAAGACTCGGTCATAGGAACTTAGTCCACCTACGCGTTGGTAAATGAAAACCACCTCAACCGAATCAGAGTAAACAAAAATTTCAAATCAGGCTGCCCCTTACCTTGAAAGAATTCACACGCGGTCACTAGCTTCCCCAAAAAAAGGAGATTTCTAGTATCATTGTTTAAGTGTTGTGGAAATATGCGCGGGTTAAAAAGTGTTGTGGTGTTTAAACATTGAAAACGGTTGTTTAAACACCCCTACCAAACGCCCCGTAGTAATCCCAAATTATAATATACTAAGTCTCTGAGCATGCGCGTGTTTAAAGGTTTTTCTATATTTTGGGCAAAAAATTAATAATGTTCATCCATTATAATTTGAGATTACTACATTTTCTAATCACAAAAAAACCTAGAGGCGTAATGAGTATTATTCGTTTGCAGGTGAATACATAAAATAACCAAAATAAGTTAACGTGATCTTTTGGGTAATAGTAAAAAGAGTTAATGAGAAGAGGTTAAAGAGGCTAAATGCAATATTAGAGTGCCACATGGCAAGAGGCTTAATGCTTGATGTCTTCTAAAATAGTGAAATCTAAAGCTTGATTGAAAAATATGAAAAACAATTAGTGTGCATTTGCGTAGCGGCAGGTGCGCGTTTTGCATTTTTTTCCTAAGTCCCGCACACTATTCACGGACCAGCAAGTACGAAAAAAACATAGCCGTAACTTTAAAACTAGGTCCCACGAGCACTAGTTATAGTTTAAAGATTATTTTGCTACAGTGTTTTCAACAATAAGTTTTCAGTTTTTAGCAATAAGTAGTATCCAAACAAACCCTTAGTATTGTGCTAAATTTTTTGTCGTAGATGATGAATGATTGTATCTAAAATGTGCATTGGTATATATATCATTGTAAAACTTAATAAATAATCAATGTATGAGTGAGACACATTTGAAATGGTAGATGTAAGCACACAATTGTATCCGAACCCAAAAGCAGGTGATGGGCTCAAGCCCACTGAGCCTTATACAATTAAATTTGTAGAGTATGGATTTGAAACCTAAGTTTGGGATGTTGGAAGTTCACTTAATAGGTTAGAGTGCCACAACCTGTGCAAATAACAAACAGATGTAACAAAAAGACCTCCTCGGACGTAAGCCGAGAACAATTTGTATAAATATTCTCCTTCTATGCCAAAGTTTACAATTTTTAGTTCTTTTTTTAGCTAAGGGGCCAGTCCCCTTCTCTTTTCTCTCTCGCTTCCTTATATACTTCTTTTCTTTCTTCACTGATTCATCCCCGTGTCATATTAACCTTCCCCCCTTTAGATACTTGTCTCATCCACCACCTTCTTGAAGTCTTCAAATAATAGCAGGAAGGTGGAATTCTACTGTTCAGAGGTCATTTCCCCATTAATGCGGCCAGGGAGGTAGATGCTGAGCCTTTAATGTGGTGGTAGCAACTTTTCCCTCAGATATTTCTCACACATCCTTGCTTCTGAAGGGTGCTTGGGTCACCCTTTTACACATCAGTTTTTCCAGAGTCCTGCCTCTAACCCATTTAGCAAGTCTCAAGGTCATTGCCGAGCCTGTCCGAGGAAACACTCCTCCTCAGACAACTTCTTAGACCTCTACAGTGCGGACTGACTTGTGGGCCTAGACACCCTGATCAAAACAAACTGGCACCAGCCAATCAGGCCCAAAACCCAAATGTTCATTCAAGAGCTTTTACCCCCCCACAATAGTCCCTCAAAACTTTATTTTTTCCCTCCCATTTGAGAAGAGAAATAGAGTTTTGAACCGAACAGCATATCTTCCACACATTTTGTAAACCGTCACATGTGTAGCGGTCCTTTCGTTCCCCGAAAACTCCTCTGACGCTTCGAAACCCGGAACACGCGCATTTATGACCGCAAGTTACATCCTGTTTCCCATGTTCGACGGTGGGATGCGCATCCAACGGCCCAGATTAGCTCTAAAAATTTGAGTGGGACAATTTTAATTTCGAGGCCGCCTCTCGCACATCAAAGCGCCTGGAAACCCGCGCCTTCATTCATTTCTTCATAAATCAATCGTATCTAAGTGTCAATCATTACCTTTTCTCTCCAGAAGCTCGTGAAGAATCGCATAACCAACTCTCGTAAGTTTTTACTTTCTTTGCTAATTCCTTATCAGCTTCTGTCCTCGGCCACCATCTAAACCTCTTTTCTTCTTTAATCTCTTTTTTTCGCTCTTCCCAAATGGGTAGATTTAAGTGTTTGGTAGATACTGACGCCGGTATGGAGGGTTTTAGGGCCAAGTACCAAATTCCCAATGACCATAAATCGAGTCTCTAAGATTCGATTTCTAGGTGGACACCACGTCGATAAAATGCCACGTCAGACATGATAGACCATAAAAATCGAGTCTTTGAGACTCGATTTTGGCCCCCAAAATCGACTCTCTTAGACTCGAGATGTTAGTATTATATTAACTTTTGAAATAGTACCTACTAACTATATTCTTGAGCAAGTATGGCTAATGACCCATTTTCGCACCCAAATCACTAGCTGAAAAAGCCCGGAACGCTCTAAAGAGAGCTTCGCTTTTGATTCCTATCTTCAACCATTGCTACATTCCTTGTAACCCATCTTTAGCTGAGAACGCGATTTTCTTCGTGGACGAGAATCAGATCTTCTGTTGTGGTTTGGATCTATCCGATTTCTTCGAGCGCGAGTCTCTTCCGGAGCTCTGAGTCCGATCCTCAAATTCTCTAAAGGCAAAGATCCATGAGCGAGAAATCGGCCGGTTCGTCCTCCAATTTCTCGCGAAGAAGTCTGTACCAAGTTGGATCCGCCAGAGCAAGGACACCGAGATGGGTGGAGTTCTGGAGCGACGCAGCCGTAGCTCGGCGCCAGAGAAACTCATCGTCGTCGTCGTCTTCATAAAATGATTATACATATACTCTACTTTAGACATTGTAGACAGTGTAGACGACATACTTCTGTCAAATCCTATTATGTAATATCTTTCAATTTTCCAAGGAAGAACTTTGCCTGTAAATGGTTCCTTGGGTTTTTAAGTAAATCATGCACCTAGTAATTGTTATGTGATAGCAAGCATGTTGTACTTAGAAAACTTAATTTGATTAATTGAAAATTGTACCTGAGTAGTGTCACCAATGTTGATGATATAAGCATCTGGGGTGGATTTGACTCAAACCCACTCTCCATCTGTTTTCCGCTTCACTTCCAACCCTCCAACATCATCTTCATTAAGGATGGTCAAGACACCACTATCCTGGTGTATACCAAGACCAAGAGCTAAATGAGGGGAAGGGGAAGGGTAAGGGTTATAGTGATTGAGTCGGATGTAGCTGGTTTGATCTTTGAAGAAGCCATGGAACCTATCTGCTGGCAAGCCTAGGCTTAGAGCAACAAGTTCCATCAACTTATAAGCTGGCTTTACCATCTCGAGTATATTCTTGGCATACCTCCCTGGTTAGTGGTCAAGGGAATCCATCAGTTCACATAGATTGAATCCTTAATTTGTCCTCAAACCAGACTTCAAATTTGTTTTTCACTCTTAAAGAAGAAACAATTTTTTGCATAAACTTCTCTTATTTCTTAGTAGTATTTATTGCATGACTTAAAACAACAATCCATACTCAATCAGCACTCATATGGAATAAAGAGATTAGTTTAGAGTGAAGCCAAATTTGATATAGTACCTTGTCAAATGATCTTGTATACATCTTAAAATACAGATTATTATTATTATGATTATAATTTTATATCTCTCTCCTTTAACTGTCTATTCAAGTCATCTTCCATTTGTCGCTAAAGGGTCATTTAGGTGAAAGCTTTCTTTGCACGTCCTACTTGGTGCTTTTAGTATTGGTCATTTCTAAGATTGAGAATTTGTTTCCAATCATTTTGATAGTCTTTATGCTTTGTAAGCAAGAATCAGATAACATTCCCTTCAAAAGGAAGGAAAATACTGTAGGAATGCTACAACATAAAGAATCTCCTAAAAGAGTTCCAATGACTTCTCATATTGTTGTTGTATACCCCAAGTCAAAAAACATGAAAGATTGAAAGAACTTTTTGTGCACATCTTTCAAATTTTAAAATGGCTTTTTAGCTTATCATGGGTATAATATGTTTTTAAATTTTTGTAACCAAAAGCTGCTTCACTCTGTTGGTGGAATGATGCTCTAAGGCTTCGGCACCAAGAAATTTTTTAGTGAACTTTGGTGGCTGTAACACTGGTTTAAGACCTTGAACAGACTTCATTTATGTAAATGATTTTTGGTCATGTTATGTGATTAACATAGGCAAGGATGTGAGTGCTGTGAACAAAAATCAAGGTTTCACTTATGTCTTAGAATCCACCTTTGAGAGTATGGAGGGTGTTGCAGAGTATATTGCTCATCCTGCTCATGTTGATACGCAAAGGTGCTTCTGCCTCATGTGGAGAAGTACCTGGTGATTGACTACAAACCCACTACGGTTCATTTTGGATTGGAAGGGTGATAGAAGTCATCTTAAATCCTGTCACCATATCTGAATTTAAATGCAAAACTGACGGTGATGAATTTATTTGAATTTATGTATTTTTCAATGGATGTTGTAATTGTTACTCATGTTGAGGTAAATGTCTTTGTTTATTATAATTGCATATTAGAAGACTATTTGCTTCTCTATAACTCTTATTGCTTTTTTTTTAAGTAATATGAACCTATTGGGTTTTTTGGTAATTAGGATAAGGTAATCTACAATGTCATAAAAACAACTGCATGGTCATCAATCCTTATCAAATGTATTTCTTTTACCACTTGTTTCCTATTTTTTCTTGGCTGGAAATCTGGAAGTTGTCATTAAGAGATCTTGTCACTTAGTGGCAATGCTAATTTTGTCTTGGGAAAGGATATTCATGCTCTTCCTTCATCCTCCAAGACCGTAAATAGGAAATGGCAGCAGACTAATAGTGAATCTCTTTTCCCTTGATTTGCATTAGGCAATGTGTGTTAAGGGGTTTATATTAAACCGTGACATAAATGGAAATCTAAACAGCAGAGAGCAAATGTTGAACGGGAAGAAATTTTTTATTTTTTATGGTTTGTGAAGGGGGGATGTTGAAGAAATTAGAGCTTTTTATAAGCTTAATGGTACCGAGCATCTAATGCAAATTGGTTAAGGAAGAATAAAATATTTTAATATTTTATGTTTTTCCTTAATCAATCTGCATCAGCATCTTAACTTTCTAACATCACATTGGTTCTTGAGTGCATACAATTTGTTATTTAAAAAAAAAAAATTGTGTTAGAAAATAATTTCTTTAAAGATTGGTAAATCATATAAGCGGAGTGGAGGTGGCAGGTTTCAAATCACTTTTATCTTCTTCTTCTTCTTCTTCTTCTTCTTCTTCTTTTTTGAGAAACAACTCACTTTTATCTTCTAAGCATGGTTTTAAAAACCGGTATGGTTTAAGAACCATTTTTGCTCCTGGTTCCCAGTTTTATGGGTTTTTATTGGACCAGATTGATGCTTGTTCCGTATTGAACCAGTTCAATTGCCTGTTTCGGTCTAGTTTTTTAAAACTATGCACCAATCCAGTCCGATAAAAACTCCTAAAATTGGTCAATATCGAAACTGAGAGCAAAAACAATTCTTTGAACGAACCGGTTTTTAAAACCATGATTATTAGTTTTCCTTATTTTCTTTGTATAATAGTAAATCATCAAGAGTCTAGTTATTGAGCCTTTTATTTTATAAGTCTTAAATGAAAATTAGGTAAACCAGTAATATGTGAGTCTAGTTATTGAGCCTTGTGTTCTATGTACTTTCTTCCTCAACAATGGAAATTAGGGGCGAGTTCAGGAACAAATGAAAGTTTTTTTTATCTTTTATTTTTTTTATTTTAAGTGTAGGAGTGTTTGATTGCTTAGCTCATTCGCTACCATTAGTGAAGCTATTCTTTCATGGGGCCACGGCTTCCATGTTGCACCACCAGTGACAAAGTGGGAAATTTTTTTTTTGCTGATCAGTACATTATATCTGTTCTTCCCTTCCTTCTCCCCTTCTTATAGATATAAGACTCTTGTTCGGTTTTAGTTCTCATAAAATATAACATATCTCAACCTTGAATCACAAATCTGAAATCTGATTTTAATTAAATAAAAGCTCTTAAAGGTAGCATATATAGTCTAGATTTATGGTTGGCATGGTGATTGATTTACTAAATAAAACAAATCCATTGAACTTTGGGGTTAGCTTGTCAACTTTGTGTTTCTTGTTGTAGAGCTAGCGATTTGCCCTTAGATTTTAGTTGGGTATACAATTTAACAATTTTATAATTAGAAGTTGCTTTCTTCCATGTGGTAATGCCTTCCATGGCCAGTGCTTTCTGTCTGTCATTGGTGGTGCCACAGCTTCCCATCAAAAGTAAACTTAAACTCATCTCTCTCTCAAAACAAATCCATTAATTAGAGAGAGAGAAAGTAAAAAAATAAAATAAAAAATATTCTCTAAAATTAATTTGTTTAGCTAGTGTGACAAACAATAAATGTTTAATGATGATATACATAATTGACATTTTTTAACCGTTAGATCTCATAGAAATCTACGGTTTAAAAAGAATGTAACTCTTGTGAAACCATACCAAATGAAACTTGAACTCATCTGTTATTTTTTTCTCTATTATCTTATTTGAGTAATGTTCGGAACACACACAACTATTAACATGGGTTAGATCTACCATTAATACCATTTTTATTATACACCAATCACAACATATGCTTCCGCAAAAAATATTATGCCCCCTTATTTATTTAATATTACTTTCTCCCTTCCTCACTTGGACAGTTTGAGAGCATTGTTATCTATTTATTTATTTGTAGGTATTTTGTACATTGGAGGATTTTTCAGACCCTTTATGAGTAAGGGCGAGTTTGGTTCAGTTTTTTGAAACTGGGCTTTTTTTAAAAGTGGAGTTTTCAAAAAGTGCAGTATGAAAAAGTGTTTTTTCAAAAAGTTGAGTGTTTGGTAAAAGCTGTTAAAAAGTGCTTTTTGAAAAAACTGAGTGTTTAGCTAGTACTTATAAGAGTGGCAGTTTGAGGAATAAATTATAAAAAAGGACAATGTATATATAAGAGAGTTTATTTCATACTTAAATCAATATTGTGAAATTATTTTTTCTCACCAATATTAGCTAATAATAACTTACTACTTCAGATTTATTGTGAAAATATTATGATAATTAATACTGATTTTAATTTGAATGTATTATTACAATTTTATTTTTTTTCTTTCTAAAAAAATTATTTTATTCTCACCAATATTAACTAATAATAACTTACCACTTAAAATTTATTGTAAAAATATTATAATACCATTTCCTTCTTTATCTTTATCTTTTTTCTTTTTTCTTTCCCTCTTTTTTTCCCTCCACACACGTACTAACTTTTACAGGACACACCAACTCTATGACACTACTGACACTAGGATACTTATTTTGACTTTGCTTTACTTCACACTCAACAACACTCGGAGCTTTATAGCACACACTTCACTTCACGGCTTCACCTCACTTCACACAAGTATTTCTCTTCACTGACACTTCACCTTATTCCACACGTCTCACACACACACCTCATTACATCTATTTATACTAGGATGTATGTCGGTTAAGAAACCGACTTGAAGCTTGTAGCTTCCTCCTTTTTATTCGCATCAAATTAATGCCTTTCTCCAACCTAGACATCTTGTAAATAATGGCTGAGATTAACTTATGCAAAGGAAGCTCTTAGAGAATTCGAGAGAGAAAGATTGCATGAGAAATTCTAGAAATGTCTTGAGAAAGAGAGAGAGGCGGTGCTTGAAATATGAAATGCCTTCAACTAGAAGTCACTGTTAGCAATTGTTTGGCTACTTGGTAATTGCCTATATATATATATATATATATATACATACGTGTGTGTATGCACGTGAGAGTAATGCCAAATTATTAACAAGTACAAAAATCCTTTTTACTCACTTACCATTATTACAAAAAATTACTATCTCATCAAAATTTTGAACCACAAGATAGGAAGTTAGAGAGGAAAACAAGAAATTTTGTGGTTATTATTCACAATATGTAGAATCCAATAACTTGATTGTATTTTGGAGGCAAATTTGCAATAAACCTTTAACAACAAGAGCGTGGGGCCAATGTTGTCTAAGGATTCTATTTTTGTTTGTCTTCTATGTTATCCTTGTTCTCCTTTTATTACTTTGTGTATTATTCTCAACCATTCGCTGATTACTTCTGCATCTGCAGGGATCACATTTTGTGCATAGGCTAACTATCAGTTAACAGCTTATCAACTAACGAGTTACTTATTAAGTAGTTAATCATGCACTTCTTCATTCTCCTTTGCAAAATAGTTTTAGGCTTGGGCCAAATTTCATCATCCTTTTCCACCAGAGGCAGAGTAGGTAGGGGAACAACATGACTACCTAGCTTAGGTTTTAAGGAAGATACCGGATGAGTTTTGGAGTGAAATGGCAAGAACAGCTTATAAGCCACTTCTCCTTCTAGTTGCTAGTGATTTCTGCTTATAGGGGCACTAATCTAAGGAACACCCAATCACCAGCAACACACTCTCTATGCTGCTATAATATTATGCTTGAGAATAGCCTCCCTGGTTCTCAAGTGAGCATCTACAACCTCAAGCTTTGAAGTTTGAATTGAAAGGAACATATTCTATCAACTTAGTTGAAGCGTAGAAGTTGGTTTTGTACCAAAACTCTGTAAAAGGCAGCCATGTTCATTGTTCACCATTGCTTGCAATGTTCACCAGCATAGCATCTTGGATAATGCACCACTCCCTTGTTAATTATTTCAGTTTGCCCATCTGTTTGTGGATGATAGGCAGTAGACATTGCAAGAACAGTACCTGTAGCTTGAACAACTCCAGTGAAGGTAGAATCCCCTATCACTCACTATGGATCTTTGTAATTAAAAACAAAAAAACAAAAATTGTGGTAAATTCAATTAAACATTGATTCTAAATAAAATTATGGCCCAAAAATAACATTATTGTTCTCTAGACAAACCAAAAATTAACAAGTTAAACTATAAATCCAGTCTAGGAGATTAACCAAAAAACAATTACAAATCGAAACAAAAAAAAACAACTCAAATCCCTAAAATTTTTAGTTTTACCGTTGCTCTGCATCTTTGATTCTTTCTCTCTGCTCTCCGCCTCTCCTATCTCAAGGCTCAAGCAAGCTTTCTCAGCCTCTCTCATTCCTTCTCTGATTCTCTGCTCTCCGCCTCTCTCAACTGCTCAATGCTCTGCGCCTCTGCTCTAGGTTTTATGCGTTACTGATTTCTGCGTATCAGGTATTTGGGCGCTTGGCTTTCAGGCTGAAAGCTTCAGGCTTTCTATTCATTGTATCTGTTAAGATAAAAAAAAGATTGGGATTGGGCCTGCCTCCTGCACGTTTTTTTGGGCCTTCAGCTTCAAGGTTTTTTTTTTTTTTTTTTTTTTTGGGTTATAGATATAAGATATTATATAAGATTTGTTTTGTGGGTAGGTCTTATTAAGAGCATCTTTAGTAGTTGATCTAATTTTTTGTAATGTTTGAACAGTAAATAGTAATATTTAATTTTTACTTACTTATTTTTTCAAATACACTTTTCAACATATTCTTTATCATTTTCTCCATCTCATTTAAATATTATTTTTTCATTCATTATTTATTCTTTTTTTAACTACATATCTTTCAACATTTTTTAGTCAATAGCTGATTATTATAATAGCTAAAAATGTTTGAAGGGTGAGTAGTAAACGCGGCAATGTTCTCTACTTGTAGAGAAGCACTGTAATAATTCGAATCTAAAAAATGGAGATGGAGAAGTTGTTGGAGTGGGTTTTTGGGGTGTTTTCTCTCTAAATTGGCTTTAAAGAAGCCATTCGAGATGCTCTAATAAGTCTTGTGTTATGGATGTGCTTAAATTTTTGTTATGCTTGTGCTTAATTTTTTTAAAAAAATTTTAATCTTGTGTTTTTATATATAGATATTAGTTAGTAGTAATACATTGAATAAGTCTTTATTTATGCAGGTTGAGATTGCTAAAAACTTGTTATTATTCGGTGAAACTAAAACAATATTTTTTATATAATTAATGTTCTATTTCTCATTTGCTCTACACTTGAAAGTTATTTTTTATTTTAGTACTTATAAATATATTGTTTGATTAGAAATATCTACTAGAAAATATGCATCTGGATATAAAAAACTTAAAAAAAGAAAAAAAATTAAGTGAGTCTCAAAAGAATCAATGGATAAATTTGTTATTAGTAATAAACAAAATATAACACAAAATTCAGATGAAAATATCACAAATGAGCAAGAAATTCACCAAAAATAGTTAGAAGATAATGAAATGATACAATTGCAAGATAACAATGATGTTCAATTTTGCAATACAACAAATCTTGATAATGAACTTCAAAATAATTTAGAAGAAAATGAAAATAATGAGATGTTAGAAGAACTTGAATACAAAAATTTAATTAGTCAATTTGCATCTCAAAATGCAAGAAAAATAGATTTTAAATGAAATATATCATAATATAAAAATATTAAATAAATATTAATTTAATTAATATATACGTATAAAAAATGTCTCATTTTTAGTTCTCGCCTAAGGATCCAAAATGTCTAAGGCCGGCCCTACATGAATAATTGAGGACCCTTTGTGACTGTTGTCTCCAGCCATGAAGGCTGTGATAGTGCCCTTGAGACTTTCATCTTTTCTATAATCATCTTTCAGTTCATTAATCCATGTACCTTAGGGAAATGATATAAGGAACAGCACTGTTGCTTCTTGAGTCGCTTCTTCTTTTTTTGAGTAATAGGTCTCTTTGTAGTGGAATTGTTGGTTCTAAGCTATGAATGTGCTACACAGGTTAAACTTTGTTTGTTTTTGTTTCAAGATAATGATTATCCCCAAATAATTATCGTTTTGAGAATTGTATTTATGTGAGAATTTTGACATGTAACCAGGATCAATTAGAGATACTCATCAAAGTCCAGTGTAATAATTTTTTTTTTAATTAAGTAAAACTTTATTAGAAAAAAGATGGAAAGACATAAAGTGTGTACTAGCCCTGCTAAAAGAATACAACTCAAAAGGATAGAGGATCAACAAAATCAACAAAAGACATGGAGGGGATGCCGCCTAGAGCCTATTCTTGAGGCAACAGATATCCTTAGCCCCTTTTGATGCTAAAAAATAAGCTTGCCATCAGGTAGAGCATTGAGTGAGGTCTATGACATGTAAGCTGTGATTTATAGTTGAGAAAAATTGTAGTCGTAGTCGTTTCAAATCATTGAGAGGATATTTCTATGCCCATTAGTTTTTAACCTGAATAGCTTAAGTTAATTGTTCATTAAGATCTTAGGTGCAATTTAAATCCGGTGAATTTCCTGTTGGGCTGTACTATTTTGCATGGCCACCATTTTAATAAGTTGGTTTACAATCATGGTTTTATTGATTACAATGCCCAATGAAATTTAAACAGTATATATGTGAATTTTTTTTTATGTCATTCATAAATATTCTCTTATCATCATAGCTTCTTGTGTGAAGTGCCAATTTGGATACTGCAAACAACAGGTACAAAATCAATTCGAAGAACTGTGCTTGTAAAGTGAAGATTATTTTCTTGGTTTTGTGGCCCTGTAAGGTATATTTCCAAATAACTTGATACTAGCAAGGACCTTTATTGGTGACTTTTGAAATGCTTGATCATTTCAGAAAACCACAAAGAACCTCCAAGAAATAATTTACTGAAAATGAAATCTAATGAATAGTAAGCAATTATGCAAAATACCATTTAAATTAAAAGACAAATATTAGTGAATGTCATTATTCTTAGCAGTTTGTGTTACATCTAGAGCTTCATATCTAAGTTACTACAATACTACTTGTAGCAACTAAAGCTCACAATATAAGTATATTATTATATGAGGCCAAAACTTATATTATCTTCGAACTCCCCTTAGCCTTACAAAGTCTCTTAACAAAAAAAATTTTGTATTGAATTTGATTTCAAAGGATTTATTCAAAATTATTTGAATCAAACCTCACAAATTAGAAAGAAAAAATAAATGACATTACAACATTGTAGCTGATTAATATACAAATAAACTACCAATTTAACATGATAAATCACTATTAGTAATTTAGAAAGCAAAAATTACCAAAATTAAAGTTGTTACCCATTTAACCTAAACCTAAAGTTGTCAAACACCTATTAACAAATATCTATTGATATAAAATATTCAGTAATTCCTTCAACACCGCAAGTTGTTCATGCTATAAAAACTTTGAGAGAATAACATAGAAAACATCTTAAACTCTTTCTTGTTTGGATCCTACAAAACAATATATATATATATATATATATATATATATATATATAGAGAGAGAGAGAGAGAGAGAGAGCAATGGATACAGAACATGCCATAAAAGAGAAAACCAATTACAATAGTGTTGGAGGCAAAGTAAAAGATTAAAAAAAAAAAAAAACTGAAGAAGCAAGCGGTTTGGCTAGCATACCAGCTAGTTAATTTATATCAAAAGACATAAAAATCTTACAATCAAATCGAATTCATCTTAAAAGTAAAATAAATACATGTGGTACAATTAGATGACACTTCCAGTAGGAAAAGATCAGCAGCATGAATCATTTTGTAATCTTAATTACCCCGTCACTCGCACATGGATTCCAAACTAACTTCAGAAGTTCCAACCTTATCTTAGTGCTATACTCTCTCTCTTTGGTAACCCGCAGTTCTTGTAAACCAGGGCTAGGCAATTGTTATTGGTGACGCTCTCAGTAGGAAAAAGATCAGCAGTATGATCACTTTGTGATCTTAATTACCCCTTGTCACTAGTGCTTGTTAGTGGCATAATTTCTCTCTTTGGTAATATGCACTTCTTGTAAAGCAAACAATTGCAAGACCATTGATAGCTAATGAGAATTCCTGCAGGCCAGTAATGCAGAACTCAGCAATTGGTTGCATCATCTGCTCCAACATGTGACCTATATATGTCTAATGCATCCTGGACAATAAAGCAGTCATGGGAAAAGTTGCATGACATATTATGCCAAAGCAGTCATCTTTAAAAAGAAAAAGAAAAAAAAAAAGAGTAGACATGGTTATTTAATCAGCATCTACAATTACTTTTTTTTGCCACTCCAATGCACAAAAGCACAAGCCTACTCGTATTGTTGATGCAGAAAATGCATAGTTTTAAAAGACGATATTGGTGGCTTTTGTCATGTAACCTACAAATTGTGAGTCACCTGGCTTAGTTAAGACAAAACTCCACATTATAATCTATGCTCCTCACCAGTATGACAAATGAAATCATTTGATAACTCCATATGCAAGTCG
Source organism: Castanea sativa (assembly GCF_040712315.1). Taxonomy (NCBI): domain Eukaryota; kingdom Viridiplantae; phylum Streptophyta; class Magnoliopsida; order Fagales; family Fagaceae; genus Castanea; species Castanea sativa. Next base: position 42,669,659 of record NC_134019.1, on the reverse strand, counting down.
TCTGATAAATAGAATATCCTTTGGATGGAAAAGAATTAGGATTTACTCTAATCTATTTGTTAACCAATTGAGACTGATTTCATAATTTGAAAGGAAATATATAGTTATGTCAATTACATCTAATTAAACCCGAAGGTGCACTTTCTCTTGGTATCTGAAACCTGCTTCTAGACAGTACCGTTGGAAGAAAGCTTTTATGTTTGCTTGCACAGAAATTTTTTTTCCTATAGGAAATTTCCACATATTTCTAAGACGAACAAGTATCGACACAAGAGTTCAGGTAGAAACAAAAGAAATTTGTTCAGTAGAATTGTGCAAGGGTCTCACCTTCACCTTAAAAGCAGATTCTTGCATGGGCATTTAAAGAATAAGTTGTTAAACGGAATATTTCTTCTGTGGACTTGTGCTCAAATCCATTATCATCAAGACAACAAGCTCCACTACCAGGAAATGTGAACATAATTGGAAAACATATTTAGAAAAGAAACCATGCATGAAAGGTCTTTTTTTTCTTTTTTCTTTTTTTTTTTTTTGGTAACATGAAAAAGGTCTAATTAGTATCTGGGCATTCTTGATAAATTTTTCTGTGGTTCCCAAATTTTAGAAAAATGATAAAAAAAAATTTCTCTCCATTCAATAGATATTGTTATATAGGATTCACTTTGAAAGATTTTTGACCACCCGTGAATTTCTATGCTTGATTCAAATGATATTTCATAGATTTCATATAGTTAAATTGTCCATGGCTAGATTATAACTTTATGGCATGCCAAGTATATGCAAGAATGTAAGGATACTTAAAAGACGAGTATTGCATGCTTACAGAGTAGAATCACCGAAGAAACAAACCTTGATCAAGGAAGTCCTAAAAGCCATCTGATTGAGAAGATCACACTTTTTTTGCCCTGTACCAACAGCAAGTCAGTCTAATATGAATAATAAAATTGACAATCACTTAATTCTTTTTTAGTAAGTTGTACCAATCACTCAGGCACTATGAACTGATTGCTTTGACACTAAGTTAAGCACATACACATCTGGACTTTAGAAGAAGAGAAACTAACAAACATTAGGACTCACAACATTGTTGTAATTGACAAGTTTGTCCCAGGTAAAATATTTCTCATGATAGTTCTTTTAAGTAAGTAATTTTTAAACTGATGCTTTTAAGTACTGTTATGTACATAGTAAAAAAAAAATTAGAATAGGAAAAACATTAAAAAAAATTCACCACAAACTTTTTTAACTAGTAAAACAACTACACTAACATAAATATTTGCAATCTTTTGAAATGAACATAAAGCTTATGTTTCACAGAGTTGTTGAGAAGTCCAAGAATCAGTTACCCTGAAATTAAGCTCTAATTGAGGCTAGGTAGTAATCTTGTTGCTGACACCAAGCTGCAGTGTTCATCTCCAACCTATCAAAAATAAGTTTGAGAATTAAATTAAAAAAGGAAAAGAGAGGAAAATAATACTTGTTCTACAGTCTTGCATTCACATTTCCAAAATTTATATAAAATTAATATATATATATATATATATATATATATATATATATATATGTAGCCTGCAGCAAATTCCCATTACCTGCTAGTATACTCATATTTTCGAAATTCAAGCTCCTGCATACAGAATCCAATAACTGATCACTAAATCTAAAACAAAAAGGAAGAATGAAGGGAGCCAGACTGGTATTTGATAAATTCAAAGTGAATTTAGAAAACAGATACATGAATGTAAGAAACAGTGGAGTTAAATCCCTCTGACCAACTGACACCAGATCTCAAGTTTTTTTTTTTCTTCTTTTACCTTATTTTTTCTTTTCTTTTTTTCAATAAATTCAAAATATTGGAATTGTGAAGCATATGCCAAAGTGAATGATAAAGTGAGATTTTTTACATTTTAAATAAGATATAGAATAAAGCTAGGGATTGAACTTAGGATCTCGTGCTCTAAGACCATGATAAATTACTAATTCTCCCAAAAGCTTAAGCTATTAGGTAATGGTGAATTTAATCATTTAGCCATAATTCCAACAGTGAAAAACAATTCTTTCCTTCCCCAAAAACAATAATGAGATAAAAAGTAAATAATTGATTATAGTTATATTGGAAGAGAATAGCATAATTACTAATTCTATGATTCATATAGTTAAAGAGCGAAGCACATTACAGAGTAGAAAGCATCAAACTGAGAATCATGGCCAATCTGTTTTGCTTAAAAATAATTATAGCGAGTTAGTAATTTATACCTGATTAGCTTTGCAATATTTCAATATGAACAAAAGACTGATGCGCACATGATGAAGACATCCTTGAAAAGGAACAGCTCAAACAATTAATGTCAGGCTGTGATCTTTATTCATGCCAAACTAATAGATATAAGATTCACCGCACATACTTTTATTTGTGGCTACATAATTACAGTACGCATTCGCTATGGAGCATCACCAACTCTTGTCTGTTTTTATATGCCACGTTTTTTAATATTCTGCACACAAAATCAAATGGTGAATAAATTGCTTCTACTTTTAATTGAGGGAAACAGATTTTAATTGAGGGAAACAAGAATAAGTTCAATACTTGATTAATATAGAGGATTGAATTTTAAAGGAAAAAGGACCTATAGGAACATTCTGGACCACATCATCCTTCTGCAATACATTTAAATCTCTGTATTTCTGCTGTCTTGGACCATTTCCCACCAATTTCTGCCTGGCATCATTCCAATAAGTGAGGAACAGAACAAATAACAAAGTTTCTAATATTATGTTTATGTCAGTTTAGTGTATAGAGAAGAACTCTGCATTTGATGAGAGAATTCACAAGAGTAAACAAACAGAGGATTAATGCATCTTTCCTCTTGGGTGTGTGAATCATATCTAGTATTTAAATCTTATGTGAGGGAAAAAAATAATAAACACTAAACAAGATAATCACCTAAGCTGTTAACTTGTTGCACTTGTCCATTATCCATAAGGTTCCGGATATGCTCAGATATTTACACCTCATTTTTTTATAAGCTTCCAATTTGTTCCACATCCAGGATTGAATAAAGTGAGAAGTCATCACAACACACAAACAAAGAAGGAATTAACATCATTAGCATTTGAGCTTCAAAGAAGGATTAGGATTAATAATTAATGTGTGTGAAAACACTGAAGAAGAACCCAGTCATCCCCTCCCAACTCTGGGAAGTGAGCAATGTTATATTGACCCTATCTGTTCCCTATTGCTGACTTCGTAATACTACTGCTTAGATTCTTTGATTTGGAAGGAAATCGATTAACTCAACCACCATAGTGTTGAATGTCACAAATCAGAGAAATCAGAAATGAATAACAATTGATAGATGAGTCTAACCAAGTACCTTAGCTACATTAGCTTCCCAAATCCTGAAAGTATCCAAGCAATGCATCCCATCACCATATTTCCACAGAATATATATATATATATATATTTTAATTCTTCTGCTTGGCCCGAAAATGCTGTTAACAGAACACAACATGTACTTTAACGTAATTAAAATAATAATAATAACCCATCAAAGTAGAGCTCAGGAACAAAATTCAACAGTTTGGTTGCTGACAAATCAAAAATTTATGATTTTTAAAACTCAACAAAACCCAAAACTTCACTAAACCGAACCCAATTCAATTATATACCATGGTTGAATATATTGGAAATCCAAAAAAAAAAAATTATAAAATAAAAGTAAATACAATAAAATAAAATTTAAAAAATTTAAAAATTTAAAAATTTAAAAATTTTAAAAAAAAAACCTAAAATTTTATTAGTTTGGAAATCAACAAAACCTAAAAAATAGGATTCCAAAAATTTTATTTTGTTTCCTTTGATTGCACCAGAGGATTGAGATTAGAGAATGTACCTTAGAAAAATCAATGAATTCGCATGTATGGTTAATATTGGGAATGTGAGCAATATTGGACCAATCCTCACCGGTTCCTTTTTCGCACCTTTTTTCTAAGAGAGGACAATCTTCAATTTTTAGCCTTTGTAAAGACCTAAGACATTGCAATCCATCAGGAAGTGATGCCAAATTAGGGCATCTATCAATTCCAAGTGTTTCAAGTGATGTGAGCTTGCTAATCCACTCCGGCAAAATCGTCAAACTGGGACAGTCTATAATGTAGAGGTCTTGCAGGTTGGTAAGATGTTGAAGACTTGCAGGGAGAGACTCCAGTTTCGGAAGTTCTTGGAAAGCCAAAGAACGGAGGGAGGTGAGATATCGCACAGCTTCAGGTAGAGATGTTAGTCCAGGGCAACACCAGATATCTAATTTCTTGAGAGACATTAGATTTGACGGCCAGTCATCTAGCAGAGGTACTTCATCCTCTCTAAAAGACACAGTCATAATCTTTAATTTAGAAAGAGGGGATGAGGGGGGCAGCAACGAAGCCATTGCCATTGTCTCTTGCAAAGGCACGAAGCTAACATTATACAGATATAAACTTTCTTCAAGATATGGAAATAGAGGCATGGAAGTCAGATTAGGACAATCGAAAATATCTAAATAAGAAAGACAAGGAAATGAAGGCAATGAGTGGTGATGATGATCTTGCATTGATGCACTCCTCCACCATCCCTTCAGCTTAGGGCAATATTCGATTGAGAGTGACTTCAACAATGGGAAGAATGGTGTTGACGACCCTGTGGATGAAGCAGGTACCTCCTCGCTTATATCACCATCTGACATGTACTCCAAATCCTTCATATGAAAAAGCCGTAGAGATTGTAGAGAGGGGAGTTGAGATAACCGTGGCAAATGTTGACATCTTTCACCATTGAATATATTTATTTCAACCAGATTGGCGAGCAAAGAAAGCCAACTAGAAAACCTCACTCCCCCGTACCCTCGCACCGACAAATATTTGAGATTTTGATGTGGTTGGAGGCCATCTAATGACTTCTCATCGTCATTATTAATATTACCTTCTTGATCCCATCTTAACTTCAGCTCTTCAAGATGCTGTTTTCCACTTATATTTGCAGCCTTGCATTCTGAGTTAGCATCCTCTAGTCGCTCCAAATGTGTGATCTTTAGTGTTCCTCTGATGTTGTTTAGCTGGTTTAATTCGCCTAGGCCACCAACGTGCTTGGAGGTGGAAGAAGAGTCCTTGCTCACAACAAATAATGGTAATGTTTGAAGACAAGTCAGTTGCCCTAATCCACGAGGCATATTATTCAAAGCACCACATTTCTTGTCATCAAGGTGCCTGAGGTTGACTAACTCTTTTATGTCTTTAGGTAATTCTTTAAGACTCCCGCATGAAAAGACTTTCAGTGTTTGCAAATTCCATAGTCTAGTAATAGCTTCAGGGAGAGTGATAATACTGCTTCTAGAAAGATCAAGGTATTTGAGATGTATTAAGTTCCCTATAGAATTTGGCACCCTTGTGATCCTCAACCCACCTATACCTAATGCACGCAAGCTTCTGAAATTCGAAGTAATTGTATTCAACATTGACTCATCTAGCTCATTGAAGTAATTTGATGTTCGAAGAAACGTACGTATTTTTTTTACTTTAACCAATAAGCTTAAAGTCTCATTCAAAGAGGAGCGAATAATACATGGACAAGATACATGACGAATTTTTTCATCAACATCAACATTTTTGCTGTCCCTATCAACGTGCTTGCAGTCTACCATTGCAACCAATTCTGCAAGATCATGAATTAGATCATGCATTTTGTATTTTAAATTTCCAAACTCGTCCTCTACTTCTTCAAAGAAGGACCTCCAAAGCAGATTCTTGAAGTACTCATTAGCAACCTCCTCTAATTGTTTTGTGTTTGACAATTGGATAAACCCTTGTGCTATCCATAGTCGCACCACCATTTCCTTTTCTATCTCGTAATCTTTTGGAAACACAGAGCAATAAGCAAAGCAACTCTTTAAATGCGAGGGCATATGATCATAACTCAACTTTAGGATTGGAAATATGTCATCCCCGGGTTGAAGTATATTTGCAAGCACGTTATCCTTGACACGTGACCATTCAGACTCAGTTTTCTCTAAGCATAATACACGTCCAATGGACTTTATGGCAAGGGGTACACCATGACATCTGACTAAAATTTCCTTTCCAATTTCTTTTAGTCTAGAATTGTTGGTCTCTTCTCCTTTTGTAAATGCTATTTGTTCAAACAAAGACCAAGATTCGTCTTCAGAGAGACCTTTAAGGGTGTGTATTGAAACTGGACTTGTAATCTCAGCAACCAATTTGGAACGTGTTGTCATTATAATCTTACTTCCCTTTGCACCACCCTTTAAAAGACGCTTCAAGTTATCCCATTTGACAGGAATTTCATTCCACACATCATCCAACACAAGTACGTATTTTTTTTTATCAATTTTTTCACGAAGAAGCTTTTGCAATTGATCCATATGAAGGTCTTCTGGCTTCTTACAAGCAGCAGAAGCAATTATTTTTTCAACAATAATTTTCAACTCAAACGCATCAGAGACACACACCCACATTTTTAGCTCAAAATGTTTATCAACGTTCTCGTCATTGTAGACAAATTGAGCAAGTGTGGTCTTTCCTAACCCACCAATTCCCACTATGGGAATAACTGAAAGATTCTCTTCATTATTAGGCTCCAATAATAGTTTTATGATCTTCTCTTTATCATGTTCTCTCCCAATAACTTCTTCATTAAGTACAAATGAGTGAGTCTCTTCCCTCTGCATATTCAAGCTGTAATTCTCTGGCGGGCTTACTTTCAATTTGAAGTCTCTGTTTTCTTTTGCAATGGCATCTAGCTTCTTCCTCATCGCCTTTATTTTACCACTCATCTCAATACGAAAAGCAACTTGATTTGAACTTGAAAAAAAAGTGCGTACCTCTTTTTTGATTTTATTCCCACTCATTGCTCTTCGCCGCGAAGCTTCAGTGAAGAATTCACCCAGCAAGTCATCACCATCATAAACAACATCCTTGAGCTTCTCGAGCCAGTCCCTGACTTGATGGTTGTGGTTTTGCTGCTCTGCTGCATCCTGAAGTACAGCTTGGATTCTGGAAACAGCGCTCTTGATGTTTTGAAGCTCATCTTTAACGCCCCAGAGCGATCCAATCTCCTGGAAAATCTGAGATCCCAAACTTTCGATCATTTTCTGTGCTACGCCAAAGAGGATTGCTTCGGCCATTTCTTCTTAGTTAGCAAAAAGGAACACTGAAAGTAAGAGAGCGAGGAAAGCTGGAGGGGTGGGTGTGAAATGCTTCAATGTTGATCTATGTAAGAGGATAATATGGTTTCTCAAAAAAAAAAAAAAAAAGGTAAGAGGATAATATGGAAAGCCGTGTGGTGTGGACCAAAGGGTACCCCTTGTCGGGCGTTGGGCCCTTTCTTCACCGAAAGAAAACCGTGTGGATCCAAGTGATCCCTTTTTTTTCTTCTTTCTGTTTTTTTTTTTAAATGATAAATAAAAATAAAAATAAAAAGTCTCATACTCTTACGTGATAGACCCGGCTCACTTGAATCTGCATAATTCTTGGCGAGAGATACTTGGGTGTGTTAGGACTATCACGTTATAGTGCAGTATTTTTGCGAAGTGCATGATTTGAACTAGATAACTTTTAAACTTGAAAGTATGACCAGTGATGGCTTTAGGATTATTTTTCAAGGTGTTCTTCGGTGAGCTTGCTCTGTTACAATTTTTTTTTTTTTTCAGATTCTCTATTACAATTTTTCATTTTTTAGATTTTAGTTCAAATTTTTTTTTAGTTTTTTCTTTTTGCTTGAAAGCAATGTTATGAATACCGTTTTGGACCTTGTTTCGGTTTGTTTAGTAGAACGGAATATTTTGGTACCGATCTATTTCGACGTACCGTTTCAAGGTGTTTTGGAGTTTCTAAAAAAAATAAAAAATAAAAAATATTTATATTTTCTTATACAACATAAAATTATTGATCCAAATAAGTAAAACTCAAATAAACAAATCATTAGTTTTTCTTTTTTGACACTCAAATCATTTAGTTATTACATAACAATTATTGTTTTAGAATATTAAAACATAAATATGTAATTAAATAATGAAAAACAACAACAAAAAATAGTACAATAAGAGTGTATATATGTATATCATATTGGGAAGAGGGAAGACTCAATAAATAAATTTGAAATCAAAATCTTTTGTTAACTTTTTGAGTTTTGTCATTTCCAAAGCTTTGTTATGTGGGTGGGGTCAGCAAGCTAAAAGTTTAAAAAACAAACTAAAGAAAAAATTTGACAAAACAAAAACTAGAGTAAAAAAAGAAAGAAGAGGTAGACTAGCAGAACGTCTGAGACGAAGCAAAGAAGAAGAAGAAGAAGAAGGGGCGACCTTTGTGATAGTTGGATTTGTTTTTTAAGCGTTCGACGCAAGTAATGACATATTGTGCTGACGAGTTTGTCAGTTTAAGAGTTTTTCTTTTTTTTTTCTAAAAACTGGTACCAGCCAAAATGTAACAAATAATCTACCAAAATTTAATTTTATTGGCATAAAATTTTTTTGAGAGTGTTCCTAATTTTTTTGTTATAGGTAGATAAATAAATTTTTTTATTATATATATATTAAAACAAAAAAAAAAAAGAATTCATGTCAGGGTGGTCCTGGGTATGACCCAGTCCAAGACTCCGTCCGACAAACCACGCTCCATAGTACCTCTTGTCGTTGAAGCTAAAGCCTAGGTAATTGACTAACTGTTAAATAATATGAATGCATGCCAAAAGTCACGGTGGAACAAGTAGATGAATAAAAGGAAATAGGTTTAATCATTCCAGGCACTCGTTAACGGGACATTATTTGTTATTGATTTTTTTTTTTTGGGTCATTTTGGTTAGGAATGTAATAAAAATAAAAATAAAAACAGCAACAATTAGGGTCTTATTGATGGGTGACATAAACATAATATAATATCGCAATAACGTGAAGATGTTTGTGTTAAATTGAAGCAATATCAAATAAACAAGATACAATAGGATTTGAGAGTATATTATAATTGTTATATGAAATAGAAAATAGTTGAAGTAATACATTCATCATCATCATAAAAGTTTATAATGGCACAAACATTTCCATCACAATTGTTCACTTGAAGTAACAATTACAAGGTAAAAGAACACCAATAATAAAGGAATATTAGTAAATAACTAAATATAGCAAATGATGTAGAATTTTTATTTTAAATACTGATAAAAGAATTTTCATTCTTATGAAGCTGGCTTTCTTGGATGTTAGAGAATCAAATTGAAACAATTTCATAAATTTGACTTTTTAATTGATAAAACTTTTTTTTTTTTTACTTTATATAAAAAAACGGTATAAAACTGCTTACTATAACTTCTTTTTAAAAAAATGAACTATAACATTTTCTAAACGCTACAAAAAGAGAGTTTTTTTTTTTTTTTTTTAGAATAGAAAAGGAGTTTTGTGCACTAAATATTGATTTTATTTTTAAAAAAAATTATAAATGATTTAAACTCTTGTCATTTTTATATAATTTTTTCCCTATGGTCAGAAGTAGAGTTAAAAAATCTTGGGTTGTCTGGAGCTGAATGCTCGTGAACCTCTTGGACTTCATTAGTCTCGAGCCCTAACTCAAATAAAGTCACCAACGTTTGACAGTTGGGCTCTTATTTTTATGGGCTTGCTACTAAGGACTTGGACCAAATCCGTTGAAAATTATCTGAAAGCAAGAAGGATCAAGGAAGTTTTCGGTGCAGCCAAGAAGTCAAGCAAAACAAGCTTTCCAGCGAAAAATATATGGCCCCAATATGGTGGCAACCCATGGTGTTGTTTGGTTGCACCAATTTGGGTCAAGGTTATCGCAGATGGTTGCAATGAGTGGTTCATGACATGATGATCTTTGCAGGTGAGTTATTGAGATCATGGTTGGACTATTTTGAACCCAAGGTACTAGTTTGGATCGTTTTAGGCCAAGGAAGAAGCAAATGGATTCAAAATAGAATAGAAATAAAAGAATTACTCCGACACATTACAATCTTTATGTGTAACCCTTTAGAAGAGATTAATAGAAGATAGGTTTTTATTTTTATTTAATTTAGATAATTGAAATAATAGAAGACATAATTTAGCATTTAATAAAATAGATGAACATATGACATGTTTTTATTTATGAAGTATAGAGTGGAACAGAAAGAGTGGGACAGAAGATTTAAACTTGATGATGCCGAAGAAATCACCAGTAAGCTGCGAGTACTCCTCCGATTGAAGCAAAACCTGCGAAGAGAAAGTAGGTGATCGACAGAGAGCACCGGTGTGGTGCCGGCCAAAGACCCTCCGACGATCAAGTTAGAGTCTTTAAAACAACCCTAGAGTGCCAGAGTTGAGGTAATTGTGCGTACCTTTTGTCATGAGGGTTTCTGGGGTTTATATAGTGGAGTAGAGCCGAAATAAACGCCTTGGCGAGGAAGTACTTTCCTTTTAGAAGAGCAATTCACGGATCTTTGCATATCGTATAGAGCTCTTTTCCTTATAGGAATCCTTTTGATTAAGACCAAACGTGTAGCGAAAGGACTTTCCTTATATTCACGTATGTAGAAGTCAAGATAGATTGAGAATGGAGGTTGGATTACTCCTTCAGCTTTTTCCTGCATAGGTCGTCAACCAATGTGCACCTCCTATATTGCCGTCAGCCTAGGTACGTCTCCAAAGATATCGTCAGCTAAGGACCTTTTCACCTTGGCCGTCAGTCTTGACTTCGCTATCTGGATTCCTTTAGCCTAACGTCGCCACGTATGGGGTCTGGCTTTGAACGTCAAAAGAGGTGTCAATGACAATGGCTGACGGATAGTACATTTCCGTCAGCTTCTTAACGTACCGTTAGTATATAATAAATATATTTCCGTCAACTTCTTAACGTGCCGTCAGCATGTAATAACGTCACTATCAAAACTCACCAGTGCACCATGCATTAACACCCAAGGCAGCATCTTGGATTTGTTTCAGCAATTGGGTTTTGGCACAACTGAGATTTAAAGCAAATTACAATTTTGAAGTCACGTTACATATGATCAAACAAATACAATCTTTTTCCCACCTCATCCAACCACACTTTTATTTTTAGCTCATTTTTTGAAATTCAAAAACAAACTTTGGCTATGCTGCTAAATGGTAAAATGTAATTAGTAGACAGTACATGACTACAAAATCAAATATTTGAATATGCAATCATCTAATAAAGTGTCTCTCTAAAAAATTCAATTGCATTGAAAGTCGAATTACAAAATTTGGCATCCATGTATAGAGACTCACCTAATTTTCCTTATCCTTAATTCAAGTACTAAGATGTGCCTTTAGAGATTGATTCACCAAAATTCTTCATCATCTACCGTATTAGTAGCTACAAAGAACATGTAATTGCAAAAGCCAACAAATATAAGAAAGTAGAATTGTATGTTCAATTCATTATAAAAACTAGTATGTAACCCATGTTTACGCATAAGAATTTGTCAATTGTGGTGGTGATATGGGTTATTTTATTTTTTTCAAAACATGTAAAATTTCTTAAGTCATAGGATTAGCTAAAAATCATGATAAAATTTTATAAGTAAGATATAACAACACTTATTTATTATTTTTGATTGTGTAAATTCTTTGAATTTTTTTTTTTTTGTAAGACTTTTGGCAGTGCCTGAACTTCTTTGCATTTTTTTAGAAGTAAATTTTTTTAAGAAGTCTTTTAGTTATAAGATAATGAAATTCCTTTTAGAGAAATACATTATTTTAAAAAGTATTTTAGTAGTATGACAATAATTTTACAAAGTTGGCTATGCCACCTGCTAAACGTATACCAAATTAGCTATGTCACTTTATATAATTTATATAAACCATATGGCTGTTACCAATCTTAGCCAAATAAAGATAAGTATATAGGGAGATAATTTTTTTATTTTTTTTAGAAAGAAGTCATCCATTATATAAAATTAAAGGGCGGCCAAATCAGCCTGAACAAAAGGTAAGGTGCGAGGTGGAACATCCTCTATCAACACAGTACACTTGGACGTGATCAAAACTAGCCTAGCTAAACTATGAGCAACTTTGTTACCATCTATCCATATGTGAGAGTATGAAAATTCTGAAAACAAACTTGAAAAGCTAATAGAAGGAATTTTAAATTGATTCCAATGATGAAGGAGTGATTCACTTAAATGAGGAGACCAAGAAAAAAAGAGAAGTATTAGTTCTGAGTATAGTGTTGAATTTTAAACTCTATAATTCAATTTGCTAACTATTGAAATACCTTAGCAAATTGAATTTCTACAGGCACGGATACTACTAAAACTCCATCATTCAATTTTCCAATAGCAGAAGGTAAAAGTCTGGAGGAGTTTGCTATGACGGCTTGGTTAATTTGGAGTCGAAGAAATAAGTTAAGAGCCAATGAACCAGCTATCCCAAGCTCAAAGCTTGCTCATTCCGCGGTGTCTCTGTTAGCTGAGTTCCAGCAGGGGAAGCAGCGGCATACTTCTTATCAGAGGGCTCTTCTTGTGAGATGACAACCCCCTCCAGAGGGTTTAGTGAAGGTGAAATTTGATGGGGCGGTGTTTGCAGAGGAGCAAAAGGGTGGCATTGGGGTAGTCATTCGCAGCAACGAAGGGCAAGTGCTAGCTGCTTTGTCTGAGAAGGTCCCCTTGCCAGCATCAGTGGAAATCCTGGAACTGTTGGCTTCCCGGAGAGCTGCTATTCTTGCTAGGGAGCTTGGGCTTCGAAAGGTGTGCTTTGAAGGCGATGCTGAACTCGTAGTGAAGAGCCTGCAGCCTGGGATGGACTCGAATGCACTAGCTGGCCACTTAGTAAAAGACTTTACGTCTATAGGGTTTTTTTTCAATCCTATTCTATCATCCATGTAAGGCAGCAGGGTAATTATGTTGCCCATGCTTTAGCTAGGGATGCTAGGTTATCCTTTCTGTTAAGCGTTTGGGGTGAAGTTGTTCCTCCAAACATTTTCAAGTTTGTTGTAAAAGATTTGCCTTAGTAATATTTTCAGCCCGGGTGGGGCTGTTTCTCAAAAAAAAAAAAAATTCCAACTACTAAAACTCTATCACACGGATAACACAATATAAAACAATAATATTAATCCTATCTCAAACATAAAAAAATAAAAATAAAAAACCAAATCAATTTTAAACTTAGAAACAAACAATCATATATCAATACAAATACCCACAACACAAAAGAGGTAGTAACAAAATTAAAAAAGAAAAAAAAGAAGCAATAAAAAAGAACAATACTATTAATATAATTCTTACATTGAACTATTATGCAGGGCAATCACAAGAACAAAGGTCAAGAGCAACCGGGATTTAGAGATGCCTGAATTGAATCATCCAGCTTTTTAGTATTAATATAGTGTGAGGAGAGGAAGAGATGGAGTTGGAAAGCCAAAGTCTAGCGTTATGAAGTTGAAGGGTTGCCATTTGAGATTCTAACCATGGAACACAAAGGGTTCACCAGTTAGAGAGACCATCTTTAATACATTAAGAAAAGATGTTCACAGGGGCCAAAAAGACTCGGTCATAGGAACTTAGACCACCTACGCGTTGGTAAATGAAAACCACCTCAACCGGATCAGGATAAATAACAATTTCGAATCAGGCCGCCCCTTGCCTTGACAGAATTCACATGCAGTCACCAGCTTCCCCAAAAAAATGAGATTTCTAGTATCATTGTTTAAGTGTTTTGGAAATATGCACGGGTTAAAAAGTGTTGTGGAAATACGTGTTGTGGTGTTTAAACATTGAAAATGGTTGTTTAAACACCCCTACCAAACACCCCGTAGTAATCCCAAACTATAATATACTAAGTCTCTGAGCATACGCATGCTTAAAGGCTTTTTTATATTTTGGGGAAAAAATTAATAATTTTCATTCATTATAATTTGATATTACTACATTTTCTAATCACAAAAAACCTAGAGGCGTGATGAGTATTATTCGTTTACAGGTGAATACATAAAATAACCAAAATAAGTTAACATGATCTTTTGGGTAATAGTAAAATGAGTTAATGAGAAGAGGTTAAAGAGGCTAAATGCAAGATTAGAGTGCCACATGGCAAGAGGCTTAATGCTTGATGTCTTCTAAAATGGTGAAATCTAAAGCTTGATTGAAAAATATGAAAAACAATTAGTGTGCATTTGCGTAGCGGCAGGTGCGCGTTTTGCATTTTTTTCCTGAGTCCCGCACACTGTTCACGGACCAACAAGTACGAAAAAAACACAGCAATAACTTTAAAACTAGGTCCCACAAGCACTATTCATAGTTTAAATATTATTTTGCTACAGTGTTTTCAACAATAAGTTTTCAGTTTTTAGCAATAAGTAGTATCTAAACAAACCCTTAGTATTGTGCTAAATTTTTTGTCATAGATGATGGATGATTGTATCTAAAATGTGCATTGGTATATATATCATATCATTGTAAAACTTAATAAATAATTAATGTATGAGTGAGACACATTTGAAATAATAGATAAACAAAGAGACACATTTGAAATGTTAATTTTATCTACTAAAAAAATAATAAATAATTTAATTTTGACAATTACTTGAAATTAGAAAGAAGAAAACGAAAAGTTGAAATCAATTAAGGTCGTTGAATAGTCAAATATTTGTATCTAATGAATAATGATGTTTGTACGTGTATTTAATTATATTATATATAAAAAATCATAAAGAGAAAAAAGATTTAAAGAGAAAGAAAGAAAAAGGTAAAAATGCAAAATTGGCCTTCTAATATTCAGTCTTTTTTATTTCAATCCTCTAACTTTCAGTTTTGACATTTCAGTCTTCTAACTTTCATTTTTTATAAATTTGGTACTCCGTTAAACTCTAATTATGTCATACCGTTAATTAAGCCAAAACGATATCATTTTGGCTCTTTTTTTTTTTATATATAATAAATTTCAAAAAAAGAAAAAAATAATCATTCCACACCCAAATCACTCGCTGAAAAAGCCCGGAACGCTCTAAAGAGAGCTCCGCTTTTGATTCCTATCTTCAACCATTGCTACATTCCTTGTAACCCGTCTTTTGCTGGGAGCGCAATTTTCTTCGTGGACGAGAATCGGATCTTCTGTTGCGGTTTGGATCCATCCGATTTCTTCGAGCGCGAGTCTCTTCCGGAGCTCCGAGTCCGATCCTCAAATTCTCTAAAGGCAAAGATCCGTGAGCGAGAAATCGGCCGATTCGTCCTCCAATTTCTCACGGAGAAGTCTGTACCAAGTTGGATCGGCCGGAGCAAGGACACCGAGATGGGCGGAGTTCTGGAGCGACGCAGCCGTAGCCCTACGCCGGAGAAACTCATCGTTGTCGTCGTCTTCATAAAATTATTATACATATACTCTACTTTAGACATTGTAGACAGTGTAGACGACATACTTCTGTCAAATCCTATTATGTAATATCTTTCAATTTTCCAAGGAAGAACTTTGCCTGTAAATGGTTCCTTGGGTTTTTAAGTAAATCATGCACCTGGTAATTGTTATGTGACAGCAAGCATGTCGTACTTAGAAAACTTAATTTGATTAATTGAAAATTGTACCTGAGTAGTGTCACCAATGTTGATGATATAAGCATCTGGGGTGGATTTGACTCGAACCCACTCTCCATTTGTTTCCGCTTCACTTCCAATCTGCTGGCAAGCCTAGGCTTAGAGCAACAAGTTCCATCAACTTGTAAGCTAGCTTTACCATCTCTTGAGTATATTCTTGGCATACCTCCCTGGTTAGTGGTCAAGGGAATCCATCAGTTCACATGGATTGAATCCTTAATTTGTCCTCAAACCAGACTTCAAATTTGTTTTTCACTCTAAAAGAAGAAACAATTTTTTGCATAAACTTCTCCTATTTGTTAGTAGTATTTATTGCATGACTTAAAACAACAATCCATACTCAATCAGCACTCATATGGAAGAAAGAGATTAGTATTAGAGTGAAGCCAAATTTGATATAGTACCTTGTCAAATGATCTAGTATACATCTTAAAATACAGATTATTATTATTATGATTATAATTTTATATCTCTCTCCTTTAACTGTCTATTCAAGTCATCTTCCATCTGTCTCTAAAGGGTCATTTAGGTGAAAGCTTTCTTTGCACGTCCTACTTGGTGCTTTTAGTATTGGTCATTTCTAAGATTGAGAATTTGTTTCCAATCATTTTGATAGTCTTTATGCTTTGTAAGCAAGAATCAGATAGCATTTCCCTTCAAAAGGAAGGAAAATACTGTAGGAATGCTACAACATAAAGAATCTCCTAAAAGAGTTCCAATGACTTCTCATATTGTTGTTGTATACCCCAAGTCAAAAAACATGACAGACTGAGAGAACTTTTTGTGCACATCTTTCAAATTCTAAAATGGCTTTTTAGCTTATCATGGGTATAGTATGTTTTTAAATTTTTGTAACCAAAAGCTGCTTCACTGTGTTGGTGGAATGATGCTCTAAGGCTTCAGCACCAAGAAATTTTTTTAGTGAACTTTGGTGGCTGTAACACTGGTTTAAGACCTTGAACAGACTTCATTTATGTAAATGATTTTTGGTCATGTTATGTGATTAACATAGGCAAGGATGTGAGTGCTGTGAACAAAAATCAAGGTTTCACTTATGTCTTAGAATCCACCTTTGAGAGTATGGAGGGTGTTGCAGAGTATATTGCTCATCCTGCTCATGTTGATACGCAAAGGTGCTCCTGCCTCATGTGGAGAAGTACCTGGTGATTGACTACAAACCCACTACGGTTCATTTTGGATTGGAAGGGTGATAGAAGTCATCTTAAATCCTATCACCATATCTGAATTAAAATGCAAAACTGACGGTGATGAATTTATTTGAATTTATGTATTTTTCAATGGATGTTGTAATTGTTACTCATGTTGAGGTAAATGTCTTTGTTTATTATAATTGCATATTAGAAGACTATTTGCTTCTCTATAACTCTTATTGCTTTTTTTTTTTTTTTAAGTAATATGAACCTATTGGGTTTTTTGGTAATTAGGATAAGGTAATCTACAATGTCATAAAAACAACTGCATGGTCATCAATCCTTATCAAATGCATTTTACCACTTGTTTCCTATTTTTCTTGGCTAGAAATCTGAAGGTTTCATTAAAGAGATCTTGTCCCTTAGTGGCAATGCTAATTTTGTCTTGGGAAAGGATATTCATGCTCTTCCTTCATCCTCCAAGACCATAAATAGGAAATGGCAGCAGACTAATACCGAATTTCTTTTCCCTTGATTTGCATTAGGCAATGTGTGTTAAGGGGGTTATACTAAACCGTGACATAAATGGAAATCTGAACAGCAGAGAGCAAATGTTGAACTGGAAGATTTTTTTTTTTTTTTTTTTTTTTATGGTTTGTGAAGGGGGGATGTTGAAGAAATTCGAGCTTTTTATAAGCTTAATGGTATTGAGCATCTAATGCAGATTGGTTAAGGATAAATAAAATATTTAATGCATATTGGTTAAGGAAGAATAAAATATTTTAATATTTTATGTTTTTCCTTAACCAATAACAGCATCTTAACTTTCTAACATCACATTGGTTCTTGAGTGCATACAATTTGTTCTTTTAAAATAAGTTGTGTTAGAAAGTAATTTCTTTTAAAGATTGGTAAATCATATAAGTGGAGTGGAGGTGGCAAGTTTCAACTCACTTTTATCTTCTTTTTTTTTTTTCTTTTTTTTTTTTAGAAACAACTCACTTTTATCTTCTAAGCATGGTTTTAAAAACCGGTATGATTTAAGAACCACTTTTGCTCCTGGTTCCCAATTTTATGGGTTTTTATCGGACCGGATTGATGCCCATTCCCTATTGAACCAGTTCAACTGCTTGTTTCAGTCTGGTTTTTTAAAACTATGCACCAATCCAGTCTGATAAAACTCCTAAAACTGGTCAATACCAGAACCAAGAGCAAAAACAATTCTTTGAACGTACCGGTTTTTAAAACGATTAGTAGTTTTCCTTATTTTCTTTGTATTAGTAAATCATCAAGAGTCTAGTTATTGAGCCTTTTATTTTATAAGTCTTAAATGAAAGCAAAGATAATTTCAAGAATCTAAATACAAAGCTTTCGGTTTCTCAAAAAAAAAAAAACATACAAGGCTTTTGTATTTTATAAGCCATATCCAAATAACCAAACCAAAAGAGAAATCTAGCAAGATATAGCCATTAAGTTCAAAATATGGAAGCTATATGTTTTTATTCCCACAACTTGCATCAAAAGCATAAGATACAATATGTGAATGTAAAGCTTTAGAACCCCTTTGCACTGAAAGAAACCATGACAGCTTCAAGAGTTCTGCATCATGGAACCTTAAGTCATGGCCCTTGTTATTACATAATAAGTGCATGTATCAAATTTACAACTGAGCCCCTTGGCTTGGGTTGTGCCTCACAGGTTTGAATCCTTAGGGGTGCTTGTCCCCTCACTGTAGCAACAAAAAGCGTATATATCAAACTTTTAGTCTTTAACCACTCAGATTTCTTTCTTTTTGAACAAACACAAACATTTTTCCCTTAACTAGAGCTGGAAATTGGGTGAGTCAGACGTGCTACACTTCGATACATGGAAGATCATGCATGACAATTGGAGAGTAGCTGTTCTTTGAATGAGATCGTGCATTTTTCTATGCTGCAGTGGTCTTTGAATGAGATCAGAGAGTTCTTTGTGATAAATTGCTTCTACTTTTAATTGAGGGAAACAGATTTTAATCGAGGGAAACAAGAATAAGTTCAATACTTGATTAATATAGAGGATTGAATTTTAAAGGAAAAAGGACCTATAGAAACATTCTGGACCACATCATCCTTCTGCAATACATTTAAATCTCTGTATTTCTGCTGTCTTGGACCATTTCCCACCAATTTCTGCCTGGCATCATTCCAATAAGTGAGGAACAGAACAAATAACAAAGTTTCTAATATTATGTTTATGTCAGTTTAGTGTATAGAGAAGAACTCTGCATTTGATGAGAGAATTCACAAGAGTAAACAAACAGAGGATTAATGCATCTTTCCTCTTGGGTGTGTGAATCATATCTAGTATTTAAATCTTATGTGAGGAAAAAAAATAATAAACACTAAACAAAATAATCACCTAAGCTGTTAACTTGTTGCACTTGTCCATTATCCATAAGGTTCCGGATATGCTCAGATATTTACACCTCATTTTTTTATAAGCTTCCAATTTGTTCCACATCCAGGATTGAATAAAGTGAGAAGTCATCACAAAACACAAACAAAGAAGGAACTAACATCATTAGCATTTGAGCTTCTAAGAAGGATTAGGATTAAAAATTAATGTGTGTGAAAACACTGAAGAAGAACCCAGTCATCCCCTCCCAACTCTGGGAAGTGAGCAATGTTTTATTGACCCTATCTGTTCCCTATTGCTGACTTCGTAATACTACTGCTTAGATTCTTTGATTTGGAAGGAAATCAATTAACTCAACCACCATAGTGTTGAATGTCACAAATCAGAGAAATCAGAAATGAATAACAATTGATAGATGAGTCTAACCAAGTACCTTAGCTACATTAGCTTCCCAAATCCTGAAAGTATCCAAGCAATGCATCCCATCTCCATATTTCCACAGAATTTTTTTTTTTTTTTTTAATTCTTCTGTTTTGCCCGAAACCTCTGTTAACAGAACACAGCATGTACTTTAACGTAATTAAAATAATAATAATAACCCATCAAAGTAGAGCTCAGGAACAAAATTCAACAGTTTGGTTGCTGACAAATTAAAAATTTATGATTTTTAAAACTCAACAAAACCCAAATCTTCACTAAACCGAACCCAATTCAATTATATACCATGGTTGAATATATTGGAAATCCAAAAAAATATATATATAAAATAAAAGTAAATACAATAAAATTAAATTAAAAAATTTAAAAAAAAAACCTAAAATTTTATTAGTTTGGAAATCAACAAAACCTAAAAAATAGGATTCCAAAAATTTTATTTTCTTTCCTTTGATTGCACCAGAGGATTGAGATTAGAGAATGTACCTTAGTAAAATCAATGAATTCGCATGTATGGTTAATATTGGGGATGTGAGCAATCTTGGACCAATCCTCACCGGTTCCTTTTTCGCACCTTTTTGCTAAGAGAGGACAATTTTGAATTTTTAGCCTTTGTAAAGACCTAAGACATTGCAATCCATCAGGAAGTGATGCCAAATTAGGGCATCCATGAATTCCAAGTGTTTCAAGTGATGTGAGCTTGTTAATCCACTCCGGCAAAATCGTCAAACTGGGACAGTCTCTAATGTAGAGGTCTTGCAGGTTGGTAAGATGTTGAAGACTTGCAGGGAGAGACTCCAGTTTCGGAAGATGTTGGAAAGCCAAAGAACGGAGGGAGGTGAGATATCGCACAGCTTCAGGGAGAGATGTTAGTTCAGGGCTACACCAGATCATTAATTTCTTGAGAGACATTAGATTTGACGGCCAGTCATCTAGCAGAGGTACTTCATCCTCTCTAAAAGACACAGTCATAATCTTTAATTTAGAAAGAGGGGATGAGGGGGGCAGCAAGGAAGCCATTGCCATTGTCTCTTGCAAAGGCACGAAGCTAACATTATTCAGATATAAACTTTCTTCAAGATATGGAAATAGAGGCATGGAAGTCAGATTAGGACAATTCTCAATTAGTAAATAAGAAAGACAAGGAAATGAAGGCAATGAGTGGTGATGATGATCTTGCATTGATGCACTCCTCCACCATCCCTTCAGCTTAGGGCAATTTAGGATTACGAGAGACTTCAGCAATGGGTACAATGGTGTTGACGACACTGTGGATGAAGCAGGTACCTCCTCGCTTATATCACCATCTGACATGTACTCCAAATCCATCATATTAAAAAGCTGTAGAGATTGTAGAGAGGGGAGTTGAGATAACCGTGGCAAATGTTGACATCTTCCACCATTTATTTCTATTTCAACCAGATTGGCGAGCAAAGAAAGCCAACTACAAAACCTCACTCCCCCGTACCCTCGCACCGACAAATATTTGAGATTTTGATGCGGTTGGAGGCCATCTAATGACTTCTCATCGTCATTATTAATATTACCTTTTTGACCCCATCTTAACTTCAGCTCTTCAAGATGCTGTTTTCCACTTATATTTGCAGCCTTGCATTCTGAGTTAGCATCTTCTAGTTGCTCCAAATGTGTGATCTCTAGTGTTCCTCTGATGTTGTTTAGTTGGTTTAATTCGCCTAGGCCACCAACGTGCTTGGAGATGGAAGAAGAGTCCTTGCTCACAACGAATAATGGTAATGTTTGAAGACAAGTCAGTTGCCCTAATCCACGAGGCATATTATTCAAAGCACCACATTCATTGTCATCAAGGTGCCTGAGGTTGACTAACTCTTTAATGTCTTTAGGTAATTCTTTAAGACTCCCGCATGAAAAGACTTTCAGTGTTTGCAAATTCCATAGTCTAGTAATAGATTCAGGGAGAGTGATAAGATCATAGCTTCTAGAAAGATCAAGGTATTTGAGATGTATTAAGTTCCCTATAGAATTTGGCACCATTGTGATCCCCAATCCACCAATATCTAACGCACGCAAGCTTTTGAAATTCGAAGTAATTGTATTCAACATTGGCTCATCTAGCACATTGTAGCTATGCTCATTTGATGTTAGAAGAAACGTACGTATTTTTTTTGCTTTAACCAATAAGCTTAAAGTCTCATTCAAAGAGGAGCGAATAATACATGGACAAGACACATGACGAATTTTTTCATCAACATCAACATTTTTGTTGTCCCTATCAATGTGCTTGCAGTCTACCATTGCAACCAATTCTGCAAGATCATGAATTAGATCATGCATTTTGTATTTTAAATTTCCAAACTTGTCCCCTACTTCTTCAAAGAAGGACCTCCAAAGCAGATCCTTGAAGTACTCATTAGCAACCTCCTCTAATTGTTTTGTGTTTGACAATTGGATAAACCCTTGTGCTATCCATAGTCGCACCATCATTTCCTTTTCTATCTCGTAATCTTTTGGAAACACAGAGCAATAAGCAAAGCAACTCTTTAAATGTGAGGGCAAATGATCATAACTCAACTTTAGGATTGGAAATATGTCACCCCCGGGTTGAAGTATATTTGCAAGCACATTATCCTTGACACGTGACCATTCAGACTCAGTTTTCTCTAAGTATAATACACCTCCAATGGACTTTATGGCAAGGGGTACACCCTGACATCTGACTAAAATTTCCTTTCCAATTTCTATTAGTCTAGGATTGTTGGTCTCTTCTCCTTTTCTAAATGCTATTTGTTCAAACAAAGACCAAGATTCGTCATCAGAGAGACCATTAAGGGTGCATATTGAAACTGGACGTGTAATCTCAGCAACCAATTTGGAACGTGTTGTCATTATAATCTTACTTCCCTCTGCACCACCCATTAAAAGACACTTCAATTCATCCCATTTGTTATGACTTTCATTCCACACATCATCCAACACAAGTAAGTATTTCTTTTTATCAATATTTTCACGAAGATCCTTTTGCAATTGATCTATATGAAGGTCTTCTGGCTTCTTACCAGTAGCAGAAGCAATTATTTTTTCAACAATAATTTTCAACTCAAACGCATCAGAGACACACACCCACATTTTTAGCTCAAAATGTTTTTTGACGTTCTCGTCATTGTATACAAATCGAGCAAGCGTGGTCTTTCCTAACCCACCAATTCCCACTATGGGAATAACTGAAAGATTCTCTTCATCATTAGGCTTCAATAATAGTTTTATGATGGCCTCTTTATCACCTTCTCTCCCAATAACTTTTTCATTAGGTACAAATGAGTGAGTCTCTTCCCTCTGCATATTCAAGCTATATTTCTCTGGCGGGCACAAATGAGTGAGTCTCTTCCCTCTGCATATTCAAGCTATATTTCTCTGGCGGGCTTACTTTCAAGTTGAAGTCTCTGTTTTCTTTTGCTATGGCATCTAGCTTCTTCCTCATCGCCTTTATTTTACCACTCATCTCAATACGAAAAGCAACTTGATTTGAACTTGAAAAAAAAGTGCGTACCTCTTTTTTGATTTTATTCCCACTCATTGCTTTTCGTCGCGAAGCTACAGTGAAGAATTCACCCAGCAAGTCATCAGCATCATAAACAACATCCTTGAGCTTCTCGAGCCAGTCTTTGACTTGATGGTTGTGGTTTTGCTGCTCTGCTGCATCCTGAAGTACAGCTTGGATTCTGGAAACAGCGCTCTTGATGTTTTGAAGCTCATCTTCAACGCCCCAGAGCGATCCAATCTCCTGGAAAATCTGAGATCCCAAACTTTCGATCATTTTCTGTGCTACGCCAAAGAGGATTGCTTCGGCCATTTCTTCTTAGTTAGCAAAAAGGAACACTGAAAGTAAAAGAGCGAGGAAAGCTAGAGGGGTGGGTGGGTGTGAAATGCTTCAATGTTGATCTAAGTAAGAGGATAATATGGAAAGCTGGAGGGTGGGTGTGAACTGCGAAATGCTTCAATGTTGATAAAAGTAAAAGGAGGACCGAGTTACTTTTAACGTGAAAAGCCATTCCTTCACCGAAAGGACACACTGGAAAACCGTGTTGGACCATAGGGTACCTCTTGTCGGGCGTTGGGCCCTTTCTTCACCGAAAGAAAACCGTGTGGACCAAAGAGTACCTCTTGTCGGGCGTTGGGCCCATTCTTCACCGAAAGAAAACCGCGTGGACCAAACACCAAAGTGGTCCCTTTTTTTTCTTCTTTCTGTTTTTTTTTTTTTTTCAATGATAAAAAAATAAAAAAGGTCTTATACTCTTATGTTATTATTGACCCGGCTCACTTCAGTCTGCATAACTCTTGGCGTGAGATATCTTTGGGTGTGTTAAGACTATCTACGTTATAGCGCAGTATTTTTACGAAGCGCATAACTCGAACTAGATAACTTTTAAACCTGCAGATATGACTCAGTTCAAGATGTTAAGTAACATGAATGCATGACAAGAGTCACGATGGAACAAGTAGGTGAATAAAAGGACATAGGTTTAATCATTGCGGTCACTCGTTAATGGGACATTATTTGTTATTGATTTTTTTTGGGGTCATTTTGGTTAGGAATGTAATAAAAATAAAAATAAAAACAGCAACAATTAGAGTCTTATTGATGAGTGACATAAACATAATATAATATCGCAATAACGTGAAGATGTTTGTATTAAATTGAAGTAATATCAAATAAACAAGTACAATAGTATTTGAGAGTATATTATAATTGTTATATGAAATAGAAAATAGTTGAATTAATACATTCATCATCATCATAAAAGTTTTTAATGGCACAAACATTTCCATTACAATTGTTCACTTGAAGTAACAATTACAAGGTAAAAGAGCACCAATAATAAAGGAATATTAGTAAATAACTAAATATAGCAAATGTTGTAGAATTTTTATTTTAAATACTGATAAAATAATTTTCATCCCAACCATATTATAAATGTTTATCATGTGGTGTAATTAGTTTATTCTTTTCTTAATCATAGCTTTGGTTTGTTCAATGAATTGTGTTTAGTGGCCTGGAGACACATGCACTATAACCTTTTCTAAACGCTACAAAAAGAGAGATTTATTTTTTTAGAATAAAAAAGGAGTTTTAAGCACTGAATATTGATTTTATATTAAAAAAAATTCAACATGGTTTAAACTCTTGTCATTTTTATTTAATTTTTTCCCTATGGTCAGAAATAGAGTTAAAAAATCTTGGGCCGTCTGGAGCCGAATGCCCATGAACCTCTTGGACTTCATTAGTCTCTCGGGCCCTACACTCAAATAAAGTCACCAACGTTTGACTGCTGGGCTCTTATTTTTATGGGCTTGCAACTAAGGACTTGGACCAAATCCATTTGAAAATTATCTGACTTTCGTAACACTTCAACATAAAACATTCCCCGCTGGTCCAAATCTTCTATCAAATTCTTCTTACTCCACAGATAAAAATATACCTTTTATTATTTCAGTTACCTAAAAATAAATAAATAAATAAATAACCCATCATATTCCTACTGCCCCACCACCACTTTCGTTGGAAGTCACTACTGTCGTGGCCAACCATTGCCACCAAGCCTAACGCCTCCTACAAAACTCATCACTCTTCCACTTTTGTTCCTCCCAAACCATGAAGAAGATGGCAACTAGAGCTAAACAAGTTTTCTAGCGAAAAATATATGGCCCCAATATGGTGGCAACCCATGGTGTTGTTTGGTTGCACCGATTTGGGTCAAGGTTTTCGCAGATGGTTGCAATGAATGTTTCGTGGAGATTACATAATGATCTTTGCAGGTGAGTTATAGAGATCATGGTTGGACTGTTTTGAACCCAAGGTACTGGTTTGGATCGTTTTAGGCCAAGGAAGAAGCAAGTATTTTCAAAATAGAACGGAAATAAAAGAATTACTCCGATACGTTACTATCATTATGTGTAATCCTTTAGAAGAGATTAAACTTATCTCTTATCACTTGGCTGCCAACAAAGGCGATGGTGGGGCAATGGGAATAGGATAGGTTTTTATTTTTATTTAATTTAGGTAATTAAAATAATATAAAGCATTAATTTAGCATTTAATAAAATAGATGAACATACGGCATCATTTTATTTGTAAAGTATAGAGTGAAACAGAAAGAATGAGAAAAAAGATTTGAACTCACTACTACACCATGCATTAACACCCAAGGCAGCATCTTGGATTTGTTTTAGTAATTGGGTTTTGGCACAGTTGAGATTTAAAGCAAATTACAATTTTGAAGTCATGTTACATATGATCAAACAAATACAATCATTCTCCCATCTCATCCAACCATACCTTTATTTTTAGCTCATTTTCTGAAATTCAAAAACAAACTTTGGCTATGCTACTAAATAGTAAAATGTAATTAGTAGATAGTACGTGACTACAAAATCAAATATTTGAATATGCAATCATCTAATTAATAAAGTATCTCTCTAAAAAATTCAATTGCATTGAAAGTCGAATTACAAAATTTGTTATCCATGCATAGAGACTCACCTAATTTATCTTATCATTAATTCAAGTACTAAGATGTGCCTTAGAGATTGATTCACCAAAATTCTTCATCATCTACCGTATTAGTAGCTACAAAGAACATGTAATTGCAAAAGTCAACAAATATAAGAAAATAGAATTGTATGTTCAATTCATTATAAAAACTAGTATGTAACCCATGCTTACACATGAGAATTTGTCAATTGTGGTGGTGCTATGGGTTATTTTATATTTTATTTTTGTCAAAATATGTGAAATTCCTTAAGTCATAGGATTAGCTAAAAATCATGATAAAATTCTATTAGTAAGATATAACAAAATTTGTCAATTGTGGTGGTGCTATGGGTTATTTTATATTTTATTTTTGTCAAAATATGTAAAATTTCTTAAGTCATAGGATTAGCTAAAAATCATGATAAAATTTTATTAGTAAGATATAATAACACTTATTTATTATTTTTGTTTGTGTTAATTCTTCGAAATTATTATTTTTTTTGTAAGAATTTTGGCAGTGCCTGAACTTCTTTGCATATTTTTTAGAAGTAAATTTTTTTAAGAAGTCTTTTAGTTATAAGATCATGAAATTCCTTCTAGAGAAATTCATTATTTTAAAAAGAATTTTAGTAGTATGACAATAATTTTACAAAGTTGGCTATGCCACCTGCTAAACGTATGCCAAATTAGCTATGTCACTTTATATAATTTATATAAACCATATGGTTGTCACCAATCTTAGCCAAACAAAGATAAGTATATAGGGTGATTTTTGTTTTTTTTTGAGAAAGAATACATCCATTATATAAAGTTAAAGGGTGGCCAAATCAACCTGAACAAAAGGTAAGGTGTGAGGTGGAACATCCTCCATCCACACAGTACACTTGGACATAATCAAAGCTAGCCTAGCTAAACTATGAGCAACTTTGTTGCTATCTCTCCATATGTGAGAGTATGAAAATTCTGAAAACAAAACTGAAAATAAAGAGACATCATTGATCAAAGGACAATAAGAAATTAACCCATTATCCCTATTCCTCAAAGCCTTCACAATAATTTCCGAATCTCCCTCCACAATAGCACTGCCAATCCCAATCTCGCTGTCAAACTCCACGGCCCTGTAAGCTACCATTGTCTCGACTTACACAGCTCCTAAATTTTGAATTACTACTCAATTACCCATTAATCTAAGCACTCATGACCCACCCAAACCCCCGGAAAACCTGCACATATAAAAAAACAATTGTTAAATAGACTTCAATTGCTTTGGGTTATAACAGATTACACTTCAAAGAAAGCTAATGGGGGCAAGAGGCAGTAGTAACATGAAAACTTGCCTTTATCTATAGGTCTATGATATATGCAAGATTACTTTTAATTAAAACTTCATTCATATGTGGACTCTCTAGTGCACTGCAATCTAAAATCTGTGTTATGGAACTCTTTGTTATGCAAAAACAACGCCAACCATTTGTTTCAATACATGAATTGTGTATTGAAATCAGAAGTGTGTTACAATTCACAGTTTTTAGTGGAGATGCCATCAGATAACACTTTCCCCTATAGACTTGTCTAATACATTGTCCTTGAGTTTCTTTTGAGTACGGTTCAAGCCAAAGTCAATACTTTTGTCTCTTTAACACTTCAAATTGCCATTGATCAGTTTCACAAAATTTAAATTTACAAAACATTTTATCTTCTTGATTTTTCAACATCCAAAGGTTAAATGTTTCTATTAAAACCCAAAAGTTCACCTAACTAAACATCATATATACATATCTTTCATCAATTGTTAATAGTTCTACAATCTATTTATGCATCAAAAGAAGTGACTAACTTGAAGGAAGAGAAAGATTACATGTTACCATAAACTATCACATCCAAAAGCATCATTAATCAAAGATTAAAATGAAACTATAATTCAAAATAATTTCAGCAATTGCCCGTGTCCCAAATTGTAAGCTTCAATCTTCTCCCACCAATTGTGAGCAACTTAATCTCAAAATCCCCACCCGGAACTGATTAAAACAATAATGAAAGCTCATAATACAATCTAAAGAACAAAAATGGTGATCCCTAGAAAAATAGAAATAAATGGACATGAAAGCACTTGGTGCGCCTAATAGTACAGAGACTAAGGAAGCTCTTGGGCACCCCTTATTAGGTCTTGGGTTTCTCAAACCAAGCTAATATTGACTATTTAACTCAAACTTTCGGATAGCACACAATGCAGAATTGTGACTAATGAAGTTTAAAAAAAAAAAAACGATTACATGAACTACAAAAAATGAACTTAGCTCAGCAAAGCAAGCAATACCTTACCAACATAGTCTACACTTGTGACAAGCAATAATCCAATGTGATATTTGAGTCCTATAGAGGAGATGCAGATCTATAATAGGATGAGAAAAAGTGGGAATCAAGACTAAATATTACATATCACATGTCTAAAGAAATTTCACAAAACACATGTCATGTAATAACAACTAAAAAATTGGTCTTTCAAGTGGGAAAAGCAAAAGAAAGCGTGAAAATACTTTGTATGGTTGCAAGATAACTCCTAAAAACCAGACATTTTGATTGAAGACATGTTAGGCATGTCTCTTTTGTTTTTAGGAGAAAACCACATTTTCGTCTCTACATTTTCACACGATTCCCACTTTGGTCCTTATCTTTTATTTTCACCGCTTTTAGTTCTTATTTAGAAAAATGTCATCTATTTTAGTCCTTTCCGTTAGTGCCCTAACGGCAAAGTCCCAAGTGGCAGACGAAACTATTAAAATAATAATAATAAATTTATTTTGGCATTAAAAAATGCTACATCGGCATATAAATTTTAAAAATTAATTTATTAATTTTAACTAAAAAAAAATCAAAACAGAATTAAAAATCAAAATTCACATGAATTAAGGTCTAAAAGTATCTTGAACAAGAACATCAACCCAGATTTAAGAACTCAAAATTAAAAACCAAAAATCACAAATAACTCAGAAAATAAGAACACAAAATGAAACATCAAATCCACAAAACCCACTATCTCGTGATCCCCAATCCCCACAAACCCTAACCCTTCAAATTGAAGACCCAAAACCCATCCAATGATCAAACCCCAGCAATCCAAAACAACGATCTTGAACCAATCTCACTCTTCTCTCCCAAAACCACCACCACCACCACCGACTCTCACTTCCACGTCTTCTCTCACCGAGCCCCAAAGCAAAACAAGAAGAACACCAACAAGCGCAAAATCACTCTTGAAAAGTCCCAGAAACACACACGATTAGCCAAAATCTAGAAATACCATAGATTTGTTAAAAAAAAGATTTTTAAAAAATCTAATGTGAGATGAGAGAAAAAACCCAGATTGAGCACCCAAAATTTTCAAAACCCAAAGAATACAAACCCAGAAAATCAAACACAACTTCCACCCAAATTTTAAAAAATAACAACAAAACCAGTAACCCAGCATTTTTGAGATTCCGGCATAATGATAGCTGCAGCACGTAGTGGTGTAACATTCAAGAAAGAAGAAGGTGGCGAGGCTTCGGATCAAAGAGAGCAAATACTGAGGAGTAAAAGTGAAGAAGGATTCAAGAAAGAACGAATTGGTGGAACTGGAAAGCAGAGTTCAATGGAGTGCATAAAAGAGTCTAAAGAATCTGATAAGGAATTTAGGGTTCTGAATGTGAAAAAAGTTCAAGCAAATGAAGTTGGGATTATGTTGTCTCGTTTGATCATTGATTTCATGTTTCTAATGTCAGGGAAAGAACAATGGGTTACTAAATTTTTTTTTTTTTTTTGATAAACATTAACTAGGTTTATTTACTTATTTTCCCATACCAAAAAAAATATATTTGATAATAAAGGGTTTTCAGCTAATATTGTGTTTGGTTGCCAACAAAATAATGACTGGGTTTGTGTTCTTGTCTATTCTTACTCAAAATAAAGCTAGATCTCAATTTATATTATTTTTGGTTTTTATTTCTGTTTTTTCCTTTTTTTGATTCAGTTAAAATTCATAAATTAAATTTTTTTTTTTTAAATATGATGTGGTATTTTTAAAATGCTAAATAATATATTATATTATTATTATTATTTTAATGCTGACATCAACATTTAGTGTGCCAGCGATGCACTCCATCTGCCACTTGGGACTTTGCCGTTAGAGCACTGACGGAAAGAACTAAAATAGATGGGGTTTTTCTAAATAGGAACTAAAAGCGGTGAAAATAAAAGATAGGGACCAAAGTGGGAATTGCGTGAAAATGTAAGGACAAAAATGTGGTTTTCGCCTTGTTTTTAATCGCTACAACTATGCAAAATTTTAGTATTTTGCTTACCTTGATAGGAATGCAGCAAGTTTAGAGAAGCATATATGATGTGAACCTCAATCTACACGCTTTGAGACCCAACAAAAATATTGGAATATTTAACCCAGGAAAGCTAAAATTCAGATTAATGATAGAAAC
Organism: Castanea sativa; assembly: GCF_040712315.1. Taxonomy (NCBI): domain Eukaryota; kingdom Viridiplantae; phylum Streptophyta; class Magnoliopsida; order Fagales; family Fagaceae; genus Castanea; species Castanea sativa. The sequence goes on along the minus strand of NC_134019.1, from coordinate 42,639,122 downwards.
TCTGACCCAACGTTTATAATCGAAACGCGAACCAAAGGTATAAGTTGACCTGACCCAATGATTATAAAGAATCACGAACCGAAGGTATAAAATTTGAACGCCACAAGGAAGAATCCCTGATAAGTTCACAATTCCTAAAAAACCAAAAGAAGAGCAAAGCCTCACATTTTCTGATTTTTATTCCATAATATTATGAAAAACGTTTACAAACTTCAGAGCCTATTTAAGGGCTCCATAAAACTTGACAGACAAGAAAATATATTCTAAAATAACTCCTAATTGATACCTTACCATATCAGGAATCAAATTTGACCTAAAAAGCATTAAATGCACCTAAAAATAAGGAAAATACCTAAGAAACGTACTAAATAATAAAACCCTAAATAAAAGTTGATTCGGTCTGAAATTAGCAGATTCGGTCTGAAATTAGCAGATTCAAAATAGGAAAAAATATGTCTTAACTGATATAGAGCTGGAAAGTCAGCCATTAATTCATGCCATAAATCACTCGCAATTAAGCCAGATCAGCCCTAAATAGCTTGAATTAAATTTATTACGTTTTCAGCTTCCTTTGGGCCAAGCTTGGAATGTCTTGTATTAGAATCAGCCCAAATCTCTTGAATCAGCCCATTAAGTGCTTCTTTGATCTTCTTGGATCTTGCTCTTGTAATAGTCCCAACTGGAACATGTAATGGATCCTTGAATGCTTGTTGATTCTCATCAATATATCATGACAAATTCCTACTCCAACATGACCAACATCTGCATTGAATACTTGGTTATCAGTGCTAACCAATTTTGAAGAAATTGCTCATCAACCAGTAAATCCAAAAGATAGATTTGTGTTAGCTTTCAAAATAATTATTTTTAAATTTTTTTTTATACCACAAAGTCTCACAATTAGTCTCAAATGAGCCTCTGATGATGGCACCTAGTCGCACCTTTCAGAATGTATGATTCGCACTCTAAACTATAACCTTGGTTACACTTTGCATCCCGCCCGTCAATTATGCCATTATTTTCGGACAGGTTCATCATGTGAAAAGACTCAATTGTCAATCTTGTCAATTTTTTTTAAAATAAAATAAAAATTACACCTTACCTCCTTAAACTATACCTTCAATTACACCTTGTCTCATAAACTTTGATTCTCCATCCAAGATAGCAATAGAATTGACAGCAAGGTGCAAAGTGTAACATGAGTTATATTTTAGGGTGCTAATCGTGCGTTCTGAAAGTTTAGAGTACAAAGTGTAATTTGGGGTATATTTTAGGGTGGTAAAGTGTAATTACACCGAATAAGCATTTTTTTTTTTTTAAATTGTTATGTAAAATAGAAAAAATAGTTTCTTGTGCTAAAATAAAGGGAAAATTTTGCACGAGCTAATATGAATGTTAACCTAGATTTTTGTCATTGACTCCTCAAGTGTATCGAGGTAAAGGCAAAACATTTTTTGTTTTTCACTTTATTGATTTTCCCAAGAACTTAAGTTATGGAGACATGAATTAAACTTAAAATCTCTTGTTATAATACCATGATAAATTACTGATTCTTTCAAGAGTTTAAGTTATTAAGAAATGATGAATTTAATTATTTAACCATAATAATTCTAACATTTAGGGTCCGTTTGGATACAATTGAAAACTAAAAACTGAAAAGCACTGTAGCAAAAAATTTTAAATGTGTGAAAAGTTATTGTCCATGCCTAAAATCATTGTTCATAAGCCTAAAATCACTGTTCATGGCCAATGAACAATGACAGACGTGCGCCTAGGGAAAAAAAAAGGGGGGGCTGAAACGCAGACGCACAGCATTTCAGCCCAATTCAAACGTTACCTTAACTTAAGATTTTCTACTCTAATACCATTATAAATTAATAAAAACAATATCTTTTGATAAATACTATGTAAATAATTTATCAAAAACTGCAATGTACCTAAATGAACACCATATTCCAAAGAGCAACCGAGTAATATTTGATGGGGCATGATAAAATACAACTCCAATATCGTCCATGACGGTCGTCCAGGACAAGGACGGGAAAATGAACGTTGTAAAAATCTCGTCTGTGACAAGCTCGTCCATGCAGGAAGATGCTTGGACGAGCCCACATGATAGTAAAAATTGAAGTTTATTACGACAAAACCGCTCCGTCTCATCCAAGAGAGCCATCCAGAACAGAAGATACATCTCACATAGAAAGGTCGTCCATATAAGGATAACCATCCATAGAAGAACGACCCTCCCTTGGAAGCAAGGTACGCTCGTCAAGAAGACCCCTGGACGAGCTCTTGACACTTAGAAAAATTCCCAGTTCAGTACTACAACTCCTTATCACATGCTTAACTTCTAATGACAGTTATATGAAAAAATGTAACTCCTAAATGGTTGTGGAAGTTATCCTTGAATCCTCAAACCTCCTCAAATATAGGGAAAGTTACAAGTCTAATAACCGTTTCCAGGGTGTACTATATAAACACTCATTCAGACCAGACAAAGGTACATTTTCACATTTCCTGAAAAGTTGGAACTTCAAAATTTAAGAGAGAAAACCAATTTTGCCATCGGAGGGTTCTTGGCCAACAACCCTGGTCACCTTTGATCATTGTTCTTTCTTTTTCAGGCTTTCAAGACAGTCACCACACTTTTGAAATTTGAAACATCCAGTCTACTGATTTTCTTTGCATCATCAATATTCATTAAAATCATTCCCAATGGTTTTCCTATACATTGTCAAAATAAAATTCTGTTATTGTATAATCTCAAAATAAAGAACATGGAAAGTCCTCCAAATAAATACTTTTTTTAATTTTTGAAAAGTAGGCATGAATGGTTTGAAGAGTGGAAGAAATTTAAAAAAAAAAAAAAACTAATGAAAAAAGAATAAAGAAAGTTGTTCGAAGTTAACTCATCGTAAGTTGTTCACAAACACCAACTCCTTCATGGAAACAAGAGATCTCAATTTGAATCTTGCATTACATTTGGAAAACTACAACCTCAATAACAATAAAATAAAAAGTTCTACACAATGCATATGGTTTTGGTAGTTTTGAGAATGTATTGATTGGCATATAGGAACATTATACTTGTAATGTAAATGTTTCTGGAAAGCTTCTAGAATGTACAAACTGCATGCATAAATGTTCCTACTTAATATGCAGTGGATTAAGAATAAAGAGTCTACCAATTTTACACCTGATTGTCTATAATTTTTTATCTTTATTTTTTAATTTACAATACTGTGTAACCATTATCTAACTTCTTGAAATGGTATAAAATAACCAAAACAAAAAACCAATACAGGATATAATCAATGTTCATCACATATAGACAACCAATGTTTTGAGTGAGAATGAAAATAAAAATAATAATCTCTAACTTTTTTGTATATATTGTGTCAAAATAATATATACTACTGTCAAGTGATAGATATACAAAGCTGATATGTAATATATTAAATAAAAGAAGAAAATTTACATTGATGTACAAAGAATATAGATATATGGTATCAGCCTAGCTACCATGTTATGGTTGGTAGAAGTAGAACTGTGATCCTCGTGTCCATTTGGATACCGCTTATTTTACTGAAAACATTATCAAAATATTTTTTAAATATGTAAATAATGCTGTGAAACCCATTTTTAATGAAAGCGCTAGAATGCACTAAAAAAAAAAGAGATGAAACATAGACACAATAAGTTTTTAGCTATCTAAACATATACTAATTTTCAAACCAGTTACTATCTTGCTATTACGTTTCGTCTTTTCCTCGTTGCCATGCAGAAATATCAAAGTTCCTATCTTGCGTCCTATCCACGGATAAATCTTGTGCCACAAAAAATGGCACAAAAAAATTTGTGATATCTTTATTTGTGGCTTTTTTTGTGGCACAAGAAGGACCCCCTTGTAGACGACTAAATTTCTTAGTTCGAAATAAATCAAACAAGTAAAATAGTTTCACAAATACGAATTTGTATTGATAAATGTGTGGTACAATTCTCTGTAATTACAAAAAAGTGATCCTCTGATTCGATCCCCTTGAAAGATTTATTGATTGTAATTGTGGTAATGTGATTTTGGTTTGAACATAAGATATTCTTCAATTTAGCTGAGGAATTGATCGAAGATCTTTGAAACGGAATTACAATGAATCTCTGGCTATGAGCTTGTTAGAAATTCTTTGTTCTTCGTGTGTTCTTCGTGTTTGAAGGTTTGTGGTAGAAATTCTTCGGGGCTTTGGAGGCTTGAATCCGTAGAGCTTCACCAATTTGTGGTTTGTTGAGATTTCTGGAGGCTTTTGAGCTTGATTCCAGTGAACTTTGAGATCTGGACGAGTAGTTTGGATGATTTTGCTTCGAATGTTGTTTGTATTTGAGGTTGAAGTTTTTGAAATTATTGGAGGCTTTGAGGTTTGATCCTGGCAGAGCTTCTGGGTTTCTGAACTCAAGATATCTTCTTCCTTCTCTCTGTTCTGTGTTCTCTGTGTGTTTTGAATGTCTTAGGAAGGCTTCTATTTATAGGAGTTTAGGGGTAGGTGAGCGACACGTGGCGGAGTCTGATTGGTGACACTTGTCACAACTTGATTGGTCCGCTTATGTCATCGCTTACACGTGCTGGATTGCTTGTGTCATCGCTTACACGTGCAGGGTTGCTTGTGTCATTGCTTACGCAGGCAGGGCTGCTTGTGTCATTGCTTACACGTGCGGAGCTGCTTGTGTCATTGCTTACACCTGCTGATGCAGTTTCATGCCATTATTTCAATGACACTTGGCAAATTTCTATTAGAATTTGAATAGTGATGGCAAAACCTAGCAGCAGTATGTGGCGTTTTGTAATTGGTTGTATTTTGTAGACTTGGTAGTATGATGTGTCAGCTTGTGATAGGTCGAAAATTTTCCCTCTCTACACCCCTATCCACTGCTTTAAAGGTAGAATGCACCCTTGCAAATCTTTATTTATAGCCTCATCGATCACCCTACACGCCAGAACCATACAACATCGATCACCCTCGCGTAGTTGTTAATTGTTATAACTTTTGTAGCAATTAATAGTGCACTTTTTTCGAAATGGCACAAGACCAGCCCAACCAATCCCAGCATGTCCTACCTACTAATTCTCAAAGGTCTGATGCTGATGCTGATGCTGATGCTGATGCTGAGCTGATTCACAAAATGCTCGAGCTCGAGGAGACAACTTAAGTCAGCATACAAAAGAAAATCTTTTAATTTTGGCTACTTTGATTGCCTCCGTGACCTTCCAAGCAGCAGTCAACCCTCCTGGTGGGGTTTGGCAAGATGTCTCATCCCAAGCTCCTCCTCCTGCTCCTGCCACTTCTGCTGCTCCTGCCAATACGAACCATACACCTGGAAAGTCCATTTTGGCTAATAATAGGATATACTATGCCGTTTATATTGTCTGCAACAGTGCAGCGTTTTCTGCGTCGACTTCCATAATTGAAATTCTGGTCGAACCATCATCATCAGGACAATTAAAAGGATTGGTGCGGTTTGCCCTAGGTTCTATGGGAATCACCTACAGTGCTTCGGTCATTGCTGTGCTGCCAGATGATCCAGATGTTAGACCTCGTGATATTTCCTTATTATTGTTGGCACTTCTTGCACCGTATATAGTTTTGCTTTGTAAGTAAATATTGGGAGAAAATTAAGGATTGGTGACACCATTGCTTGCCTCTCTGTCACCCTCATCTGCTCTCTCTTCTCAGCTGTAAATGAATGGAGTTTGAACTCACTCCATTCAAAAAATAAAATAAAATAAAAATTGTTTGTTTGACGTTTATTTATTTGGTAAATGAGCTAAAGGGTTTATCCCTGGGGCTTGGTTATAAAAGTGAGTCTGGACTTGATTGCAATGTTATATTATTTTGGTTGGGCTGAAATTTGAGCTAAAAGCTTTGAGAGCAACCACATCAGCTCTTGTATAAGTGTGTATAATAATAAAAATGCTCAAATTTACACATTTTTAATCAAAAACAACCCACATCAGCTCATGCATAACTGTGTATATTTTAGAGGCTCCTTCAAATTGCTACAGTACCGTGTAAATTTACATGGGTACTGTAGCTCAGTTATCCAATTTTTTAATAATTTTCCGTTCGCTCGTTTTTTTCTCTCTCTTCTCTCAGTTAACTGCTCATCCCCACGCACAAACAAATCCACACAGATACACTTGCTAAAAAAAAAAGAAAAAAAAAGACAGATACACAAATACGGAGCTCGTGGATCGTGGATGGTGGATCGGAGCTCGGGACGGAGTGTTGATGGTGGATCGGAGCTCGGGACGGAGTGTTGATGGTGGATCGGAGTGTGGATCGTGGGTTGGAGCTCGGATCGGAGCTGTGGATGGTGGATCGGAGCTTGGATCGGAGTGTGGATGATGGATCGGAGTGTGGATCGTGGGTCGGAACTTGGATCGGAGTTGTGGATGGTGGATCGGAGCTCGGATCGGAGTGTGGATGGTGGATCTGTGGTGGATCGTCGGATCGGAGCTCGTCGCTCGTCGCTGTGGTGGATCGTCGGATCGAAGCTCGTCGGAGCTGTGGTGGATCGTCAGATCGGAGCTCGTGGCTCGGAGCTGTGGTGGATCGTCGGATCGGAGCTCGTCAGAGCTGTGGTCTGGAAAATGGGTACAGAGAGAGAGAGAGAGAGAGAGAGAGAGAGAGAGAGAGCAATTTCAGATGGGAGAGAGAGAATGAGGCGGGTACGTATATAGGTAGTTAAAAGAGAAATAATAAAATATTTGATAAAGTTGATTATTTAATTAAAAGTTGGTTAAAATAGATGAACTGATGTAGGTAGTGATAGTGTAAAATAGAAAATGTAGATTTTTTGTGTAAAATAGAGAAAATTTTTAAAAGAGCTGATGTGGTTGCTCTTATAACTTTTATAACTTATAATAAGGCCATCTATATCCTTAGGCTTCGTTAAAACTTGAAAGTGAGTTTGGGCTTGATTGCAATTTTTATTATTTTGGTACTGTTACTAGTGCTTCCTTTCCCCTCTTTGGGCTTTGATTGCCATCTATATATAATGTTTTATTTACAACATTATTTTATTATTTTAAGAGTATTATCAATGAAATATTGATATGACAGAATCTAAACACTTAAATCATATAAAAGTGGTTAAGATTTAAAAAAAATCTATTGGTAGAGTACCCTAGAAAATCTAGAGGATCTGAATCCTACATTATAAAGTTGTTTTTTTCTCCATATGCTCTGACTGTCTTAAATGATAACATTCTTTCAAAATCTGACCATGCGGAAGAAGTCCAACATCTCATTCTTTTTGGAGCACTTGAAACAGTATCACCATACTCATTATTTTCTTCATTCATTGAATCCATATCTAAAATGTAAAGGAAAACAAAACCAACAACAATAAAAAATAATAATAAAAACTCAGCATTTTGAATCATTTTAAAACCTGACCACTCAAATAATGTGGCATAAAGAATTATAGGTTAAACAATGTTGCTTGTGCTGTGTTACAACTTACAAGTTCTTAATCTTACAAATAAATAATTATAGGTTATACAGAAAATGCCAAACAACATGTCAGTTAAACTTTAAAGAGTTAGATTTGCAAAGAGCAATATATATATCTTATCAAACTCTTTAACACAAGAAGACTTTTGATATAAAGTACACAATTGAGTATCTTTGAAATAAAAACAACATGTAATGAGGCCACACGATTTGGCCAATAATTGGCAGTGATATTATATATCATATTTAATGAAAACCCTTGACCCAATTGAGAGCATAAAGTCAGAGACAAATTGTGTAAAAATGAATGATGGGTGTCCCCTGCATGTGATGCCTTTATGAAAAATCCCTTCCTTTCAGACTAGGACCAATTTAACTTTCCAAATCTTTGACAATCTATGTTTCTTTAGGGCCCTAGGCACAAAAAAAGTATTAGGACTTGTGCTATATAGATTATAGACAACCAATCTCATACAATAAATTTCCAGATAAAAAGGTTGATTGAAATCAACGTTGAGCAAGATAAGTAACTTTGCAAAAATGGGCAAACCTAAAGAGTTGGAGAAAGTTTTAAGAATGAGCGTCACAAGAAAAAAAGGACCAGCAAGAAGATTGTACTTGCTTCATTAATATGTGGGGTTTCATGACTTAACTCTCAATAAAAATCCATGCCACCATGAAAGATTATACTATTTTCTAATGGCAAGTGTATACTTTGATGAAAGATTACAATGCTCTTGGATGAGAACTTGCTAATTGGTTCAATACCAATACATTGGCCACTGATCACAAATTACAGAAAAGCTCAAACTTTCATGTAAAAATCACATATTTATGAACCAAAGTTTTTAGAAACTTGAGCCGAAAAAATCCTCTATTATTTCTATTCAATGCTCCATTTGGTTGCCGTGTAAACGTAAGGAAGATAGAAACTAACCCAGAAAAAAAAAAAAAAATTCACCTTCCATTTTATGATAAAAGTTTCAAATTTTCATTTTTCCTTTCTTTTCTCTCACTTTCTCAAAGACCAAACAGTGCAAAGTGGTGAATAGAAAGAAAGAAAAAATATTGAAATTTGAAAATTACCAAGTGGCTTTCTGAGGAGACGAAGATCTAAGGAATCTCCGAAGCTTTGAAGCTGTTGGGTTTCCGACTAAAACGTGATTGGAGGCTGAGAAAATGGAAACCCTCATGAAACACTGAAACGTCGGCTGGGGTTTTTTTTTTTATGGGAAGGGCTGGGTTGAATTTGGGTATATTGTTTTTGGGCTAAATGGATTTCAATGGGTTTTTAGTTAAAATTCAATAATCACTGGGTCTAATTGGGTTGGTGCTTATTTAACCTAACTTATAATTGGCCGGATTGGGGTTCAATTAAAGTGGGTGGATTTAGGTAGACAAATAGGTTTGGGCTTAATTTGCCACCCCTAGGAAACTATTGCGCAAATACTCAAAGTTATGTACATCTTTCTGCCAAAAAAAAAACTCTCTCTCTCTCTCTCTCTCTCTCTCTCTCTCTCTCTCTCTCTCTCTCTCTCTCTCTCTCTCTCTCTCTCTCTCTCTCTCTCTCTCTCTCTCTCTCTCTCTCTCTCGGTGATTCTTTAATCCACTCTTTAAGTTGGGAACCAGTTAATGAAACACAAAATAACATGAACTAACGGTGTCAACTTTAGACTAGCATTAAAGCTGAATAGGATATACGTCAAATCTCACCAATGACACTGCCTAAAATTAATGTCATAAACCTTGGTTGAGAGTAAATGGAATATCCTGATCTTTAAAAAATATTTATGTGCAGTTTCCAGAGGCACAATGCCCTAACGAATGAGAACTTACTAACCCACTTGATAAAATCATGCTAGTCAGCTCCAAAATCCAATTTAGTCATAAAACTCCTTCAATAAAAGGTTTCAATTGAATAGGAACCTTTTATTTTAATCAAGTAATAGTCAATTCCTTCAACTACTTTTGTAAGTGCACAATTGCGCCTGGACCCCAAAAACACACGTGGGTTCAGGCCTAATGAGCCTTAAACAATGAAATTCGTAGAGTGTGGGCTCGTAATCTAGTCTAGTGGTATTTGAAACTTGATGAACAGGCTAAAATATTACAGTGTTTGCAAATAAAAGACAAACAGGGCAAAGTAAACCTCCTCGGACGTAAGCCGATGACCAATTATATATTATTTCTCTTTTCTTTCTCTCAAAGGTCAAAGTTCTTCATATTTCTCTCCCCTCTTCTTTGCCCTCTTTCCTCCTTAAATACTTCTTCTTCCCTCCTTATCCACGTGTAACACAAATCACCCTATTAGACACCCGTCCCCTCCACCACCCTCTGGAAGTCTTTAAATTATAGCAAGAAGGCTGACTTCTACTATTCAGGGGTCACTCCCCCATTAATGCGGTCAGGGAGGTAGGTGCAGGGTCTTTAATGTGGAGGTAGCAGCCTTTTTCTAAGATATTTCTCTCACACCGTTGCGTCCGGAGGGTGCTTAAATCCCCCTTTTAACCAACGGTTTTTCCGGAACTTCGCCTTAATCTTTTTGGCGAACCCAGGGTCATCGTAGGTTTGGCCGAGGAGATATTCGTCCTCGGACGAATCCTCGGACTCTCGACTCATGGGCCGAGCTACAGTTCTAAGAGGCTTTTAGTCTAACTTAAACTAGCGCCCATCAACAAAGCCCAAAGCCCAAACACTTACTTAGGTCCTTTTAGTCCCCACAACTTTTTTGTGATTTCACTCCATATTTCCTCTTCATAAATCTCAACATCAAGCATTCAAGCTTTAGAGACAAGGTCAAGGATCGCAACCTTGCCTAGATCATATGAGCATGAGAAGAGCATATTTTCAATCCTTTAGCAAATAAACTATAGCATGAGCCCGCTCATTTAAGAGTTGAGAGACTCAATATCTATGGTCACGTGTGTAACTTACCAATAAATTAAATATTTTCAATCTATTTACACTCTAGAATGTTAGAGCACAAATAGTAACATTACTCCTAAACAACAATCTACCCTGGTCACAAAATGCCTCAACCCTATGCCCCTCTTTGATCACCTACCATGCTCTCGTTTTACATGAGTTTTGGCTGCTCTTTGGGACAAGACGGAAATGAGACATTTGTAATCCTAACTCCATCTCATCTTGTTGTAATCCCTATTATGAACCCTTTGTAAGGGATGGTATTTTAGTTGTGTTGCATGATTGGAATGGTAACTTATCAAGGGGTGGGCAAAACAAATCCCAAGATGCAACCCAAAAGTTGCTAAGGCTAAAGCATTCTTCTAGGCACTTCATCTTGCAAGAGAATTAGAGATTGGCACCTACAAAAGGTCCTCTAAAGCCTAAGAGGATTCAAAGCTATGTGTTGATACTTTAGTGTATAGTAGAGCATTCACAATGAAAAATGTCATCATATTCTAGTTTACCATCCCAAAAAGTTACTTTATCAATTAAACCATATTATTCTACAATACACCAACATCCCAACTTTTATTTTCCTATTCTACTCATTAAAATAATATGTATTACCCACTAAAATAATATAATATATTCCAATATAACTTTCCCTCTTTCTTCTCCCCCATCTCTCTTCCACTTTATCAATTAAAATATATTATAATTTTTACTAAAGTACTATAGTGTCATCCTAAACATTTAGGATGGCACTGTAGCACACTTGCAAAAAAAATTGCAATTGTAAAATTTTACAAGTCCGGGGCTCTTTTTGTGCATTTATGCTAAATTTCCCTACATATACCATTTACAATGGTGAAATTACACTATTGGTCACTGAAGTTTACTTGATGTGCACAATTGGTCCCTTAAGTTTCAACTGAGTGTTGTTAGTCCCTCAAGTTTCAAAACTGAACGCTATTAATCCTTTGTTAACTCCCGTTAATATTATTATCTATGTGGCTAACGGAATAGTGATGTGGCATTTTTTAAACTGATGTGGTATTTATTTTTATTTTAAAAAAATTAGACATACCATAAACCCATAAAAGAAAATATCTAACCTAGTTTAAGCGGGCCAAATCAAACCAAAAGTCCCAATAAAATTAACGAGACCCCAACATCGTGATCCTCCTCTATACAATGCTGCCTTACTTTGCTGGCGACATCATCTCCTCCCCCGAGCCTTAGCAACATCATCATCCCCCACAACCATTTTGATTCGTGGTTGAGCTCACACAGCAAAAGAACTAAGGGCAATTGGTCAAAAGGCTATAAATTCAACAAGGGGATCTCCATGAATAAACCCTCCATCAACTACCGCCTTATCCAATACAATGAAAGTCTTCTCTACAAAATTCACCTCCAATTATGGTTGGTGCCACAAGAAATCAAAAGCACATATGTACATAGCAAGTACAATCAAAACGGAACAAACCCAACTGAATAATCTACAAAACCCATGTCCAGAACCTTAATCATCAATCGAAAAATGCAACAACAAATTGAGTTGGTGCACAAAAAAATCATACTTTGCGCAACTAATATTAAAATTATGGTGCTCTAGAAATTTCCTCATCAACACTCATATCACCAAAAGAGTGCTTCCTATCATGTCCCAACTGCCTAGTGACAACACAAACTAGATGGGTTGGCCAAAGATGAAAGGGGAGGTGCAAAGCAATGGTTGTGCGAAGCTACGAGCACGACCATGAATCAAAGTGGTTGTCAAGGATGACAGCGATACTGTCGCATGGAGAAGGACAATGGTCTTGGGCTATCACTCTCTTATGTTAGTTTTAGATTGATAATTTTTGTTTGATTCGGGTATTAACCCACTTGAACTGGGTCAATTATTTGCTTTTATGAGTTTATGACATGTATAGTTTTTAAATAAAAATAAATTGTAAATACCACATCAATTAAAACAATGTCACATCACTATTCCGTTAGCCACATAAGCAATAATACTAATGGAAGTTAACAAAGGATCAACAGTGTTTAGTTTTGAAACTTTAGAGACTAATAGCACTCAATTGAAACTTAAGGGGCCAATTGCGCACGTCAAGTAAATTTCAAGGACCATCAGTGTAGTTTCGCCATTTACAATTGCCAATGAGAATGCTTTACCCTTTTGATGCTAAAAAATAAGCTTGCCATCAGGTAGAGCATTGAGTGCGGTCTATGACATGTAAGCTGTGATTTTATAGTTGAGAAAAATTGTAGTCGTAGTCGTTTCAAATCATTGAGAGGATATTTCTATGCCCATTATTTTTTAACCTGAATAGCTTAAGTTAATTGTTCATTAAGATCTTAGGTGCAATTTAAATCCGGTGAATTTCCTGTTGGGCTGTGCTATTTTAATAAGATGGTGTACAATCATGGTTTTATTGATTACAATGCCCAGTGAAATCTAAACAGTAGATATGTGAATTTTTTTTTTATCTCATTCATAATTCTTTTATCATTTTAGCTTGTTGTGTGAAGTGCTAATTTGGATACTGCAACAGGTACAAAATCAATCCGAAGAACTGTGCTTGTAAAGTGACTATTGTTTTCTTGGTTTTGTGGCCCTATAAAGTAAAGAGTTCATCTGGTGCCACAAACTTGTGCACAACTCGCTCATATGGCAAATTGTGGTTGGTGAAAAGGTGATGGTGAGTCATCCCTCCACCAACTACAACTCGCCACATGAGCGAGCTGTACACAAAGTTGTGCACTTGTTTGTGGCACCAGAATTTTTCTAAAGTAAATATCCAAATAGCTTGATACTAGCAAGCACCTTTATTGGTGACTTTTGAAATGCTTGATCATTTCAGAGAGCCACAATGCATATAGTAAATGTTTGTTCTTGAGTGCATTCTAATTCATGCATCTGTTGGAAAGTATCATTTAAAAGAAAGCCTTGGTTCCTTTATCTTTCACAAGTATGGAGACATTTTTATTTTTATTTTTTTTTGAGAAGAAGGCCCAATTTTTTTTTATTAAGTATATTTTAAATTTTTTAGAATTGGGCCCTCTCTTCAAAAACTTTAGCCCCTCCGTAACAGTCCAACCCAAAAAAAATTAAAAACCCAAATAACTTACCCCATGGTTACAGCCTAAACCAAATTGGAGAGAGAGAGAGGGTTCACACACGCCTTCGACACCAGTTGATATGATTTTTCTCTCTACACTCCATATGTTTTATAATGTTTGTGATTTGTGAATCTGTAATATGTGTGTTTGGGGCAGTGGGTAAGTGACAAAAATAAAGAGACAAAAACAAAAACATAATATAATTAAAATGTCACACAAATTTAACAATATAAAATTGGAGACTTGCCCGCATTGCTAATTCATAATGCTATAACTAATATTTTTAAATTGAGTTGGAATTCAGTAAGGATGGGGCGTAAAATCCATATATTACACCATCCAATAAAAAAATTCTCACATCAGTATTTTACTAAAAATTCAGTACATCTTACTACATCTAATAACATCTCAATAAACTCATAATTTGGTTAGATTTATATAGGGATGTTAGAATTGATTGGGTGTAATTGTGTTTATTCTTAAATATATAATATAATGGTGTGGCATGTTAAAATTGGAAAGGTAAAACATGAGTTTTACATTACATCTTTGCAAAATTTAATTTCTTTTAAATTAGATAATTTATAATCCAATACTAGTAAATTAAATTTATAATTAATGCATGCATATTACCCGGATCCTATCAATCGTCTTTACTTGTAACAGCAATTAGTTTTTCACTTATTTAAAGTTTTTTTTTTTACTTTTTTTCCTTGCTCAGCTCAAAATCCTGGAGCTACAGACTGCCGTAAGCTCTTGTTATCTAGTGTGTGTGTGTGCATCACTGCATTGTAGGCTGAAAGAATTGAAAAACCATGGGCCTTACAAGAGTGACCCAGAGCCTCTTCCGTCGTCTATCTGGGCTTGACGGCTAACCCGGCCCATAGTTCACATTTATCTTCTTATCCTCAAATACTCATCTCTATCTCTCTCTGCGTTTGCTTTTTATTGATTAGCTTTGGTAAACCAAAACGACGTAGTTTTAGGCTCTCATATACAAAACCCTAAGATTTCAATCTCTCTCTAGCTTTCTTCACCAAATCGTATAGCTTCGAAGCCTCAGCTCTCTTTTCGCAGTGAATCAGATTCCGATTATTCGTTTCGACCAGTCCAATTTCAAACCGGTAATTGAAATTATATTTATATATTGTTGAATTTGAGTTGTAGCAATTAATTGTGCGTAAAATTCGATTTTTTTATTTGGGTTTTGTTTTTAGGGTTTTGATTCTCTGGAAAAATCTGATTTTGCTTGTAGAAGTAGAGAAAATTCGTGTGATATATGATCTGTTTGGTTGCTGAGAATCCGTAGGGCGTAGGAAAAGATAGGAATTACGAGCTTGAAGTTTAGGGTTTTGATTGATTGGCACCAATTTTTTTTTTTTTTTTTTTACTTTAGACACTCCACTGTGATGAATTCAACAATATGGCGTGCTTGTGGGAATGGTTGAGATTTTTCTCTCTCATATATTATTGTTATTGTTTTTTTCGTTTTTGTTTTGGGTTTCTGACCTAATCTTTGTAAATTGAAAGCTTCTTGCAAATTTTTATGGAAATTCAATGCTTTTGTTTTGTATTTTGTATTAGATTCTTCATTTAGTTTTTTTTATCTTTGGCTAAAATTTTTAGCTCATGCCCAAACCGACCGCACCCAGCTCCCACAATTGTTGTTTAAATACATATTGGTATTGGGTCAGTTTCAGTGCAGGGGTGCATAAAACTGAGGGCTCGGTTCGGTGTGAAATTCTTCCCCTAACCAGGTCATACCAAGCTCACCGCTATGTATGGCGTAAAATGCAATAGTTGTTGTAAACTTTGGAATAACCATGTGGTTGTAATTTATGTTGCTTGTAATTATTCTTGGAAAAGGATAAAACTATTCTTATCTTATTGGTCAATTCACCTAAGTATTAGAATTCAATTGGGGAACCTAATGTACTGCACCTAAGGTTATGTGTCTAAGTTTTACCCTGTGTTTTTTGATGTCATCAACATTTAAAAAAACGTTTGCCCCTGGGCATGAGCATAAACTGCTTAGCCCATTAAGGGCAAATGCCCCTGGATTACCTGGAAATTGGTTCTAGCAAGTGGGTCAGTTTCCCATAGATTTTATTGGTTAGAGGCCAGTGCAAAGGTCCTCTTCTTTAGTAAGGTTCCCTGCATTATCCAAAATAAATAAATTTAAACAAATGTTGACTATCACCAATTCAGCACCCACTGTCTATTTAAATTATTGATGACGTGGCTATTGTGGCGAGTGGAATTCCTGTACTTTTGAGTTTTGAGGGTTTGGAATTTTACAAAAAAATAGGGTTTTTCTTTTCTTAGATTACTTTGTGAATGGTCATTTGTCTTGGCTCTAAGCCTCTAACTCTAAGTGACAGTGGTACTATAACTGTCTCACTGAGTTTGCTAATTCAATATGATTTTATTGTATTTGGATACAATACTTTGTATGTTTGCTAGGTAGTTTGTTCGGAATAAAATTAGTTTTTTATCAGAGAATATTATTGGTGAAATAGCAAAATTCAATGCACTCATTTCGAAATTGACGTATAGGATTTTACAAACTCCATGGTGGAGTTACCCAAAGAACTCTAGGGGATCTCAATCAGTATGTGTGTATGTATAGTGATTGGAAGTTTGGAACTCCCTTTGCAATTCCAGGATGAATTAGAAGAAACAAAACTAAGTACTAGAACCTTGCTTTGTTTTCAAATTTCAATTTAAAAATGTGAAAATAGGGGGCTTTGGGTTTTATTTGCTTAATTGCTTTAGGAAATATTTTTTTGTTGTAGTGGGTTTGGTTATTGGAATGAGAAATAAAGGTTTAATTATTGGGTTGTATTATTCAGGTAACTGAAGTGATATATAGTAAGAGGTGAACATAGGGTGAAAAAATGACTGATGAAAGAGGAGTACACCCAGATTGCAGAAATGCATCAAATCCTTACCATGAATGCAGCGAATATTGTTTCCAGATCATCGCTGAAGCCAAGGCTCGGATGGAGCAAAGGGGACCAGGTTGTCTGTCTTCTCTTTATGTCTGTTGCCTTTTGCATCAATTGAAGTAACTGTGTTTGGTATTAGCTTAAATATTGGGGCATCCTCATATCTTGTTCGTATTCTAGTTAAAACCTCTTATCATATTTGTATCTAGGTTTTTGGAATTCCCCTAAACAAACCTCAGCTTCGTTAAGAGTTTTAACTTTTAAGTGCTACCTTTGTTTATTATTATTGTTTAGATTTTGAAGTTTGCCATAGGGTTCAACAGTTACTTGGAATTCACTGTCTAAGATTTTTTGAAAAATTAGACATTTACTTCTCTATGATCTTTAAGGGCTGCACTTAATGCTGTAACACTTGTCTATGGAAGTTGTGTTCATCATGATCTGGTCCTTATGGGAGCTATGCTTTGGGTCATTGGAAGTATTTGAATTCTTATATTTATGCAAAGCTGATTAGGGACTTACATTTGGTATCTATTTTGTTGGTATGCCTATGTTTTTATTTTATTTTTATCTAGAGCTCTGCCCTGCCTAGCCTAAAACGTTCTCTTATTCTTTCAAATATGCACAGTAGCTTACTTTATGATAAATGGTTTTGTACATGTCATGGAAAAGTCTACACTTTTACTTTTCACCATAATGTTCTGTTACCCTATTATGTTTCCTTTAATTCTATTTTCCATACTTACCACTTTATTTACTTCTATCAGCACTAGTGCAAGCTGGTGGTAGGATTAGTTAGTCCAGTTCTGGTGCTCAAGAGCAGGATGAAGATTTACATGATGACAGACAAGATTCTGATGATCATACTGATGGTGATAGAGAATATCCTGTTGTGGAGAGTGTAGATGTCACAAATCTCACTGGGAGAAAGAAGAAATTGTGGTAGTTGAGAAATATGATGGTGAGTGTATCTTTAACTTAAGTAAACAAGTGTCATGTTCTGAAATTCATTGATT
Source organism: Castanea sativa (assembly GCF_040712315.1). Classification (NCBI taxonomy): domain Eukaryota; kingdom Viridiplantae; phylum Streptophyta; class Magnoliopsida; order Fagales; family Fagaceae; genus Castanea; species Castanea sativa. The sequence continues at coordinate 42,621,617 of NC_134019.1, read as the reverse complement.
TGCAAAAAATTAATTCTGTGCTGTCAAATTTTGTAATAATCTATAAAACTAATTGGCTTATGGCTATATGATTGCAGATGAAGGCTAAAAGTGACAATCAAAAAGAAATAGCTGCTGAAAAGAAAAGAATGGAAGCTCCCACTGAGTCAAGGGGCATTTCTAAACAAAAATGGCTTGACGATAGGAAGAAAAAAATTGGAAAACTTTTAGATGCAAATGGTTTGGATATGACAAAGGCTTATATGCTAGATACACAAGAGTCAGCAGAGGGAAAATATAAGAAATGGGAGAAGGATCCTGCTCCATATGGTTGGGATGGTATGTTTATGTATGTTCTTAAAGAAGATATAGCAGGTACTTTTTTCTTATCATTATGAATAAATATAAAATTGTATTGTCCCATAGTATCTGAAATTAACATGCTTTATTCATTTTAAACTGAAAAGTGGCTACAATTTAGAAGAGAAGATCTCAACAATGTTTGAAATACAACTGCTGGCATAAGAACAGTTGTGTTTCTACTTTTTTTTTTTATATAAACATTTATGTTTCTAATTATTTTGCAATAAATACAACATATATTGTGTTACAGTAGCCTTTCTTTTGAGAAAAAGTTACATAATCATGTTTATGCAGATAATATACCAAACAATTCAGCTATAATTTCCTATAATTTCCAGCAACCAACAAAAACAAAGGCTTCATCTTAGTAATAAACATATTTTTACATTAAATCATATATATTTTTAATTATTTAGACATCAGATGTAAATCTAAAACTCTACATTAATTATAATACAGGAAAATATTATGAACCATGCAACTTTGGGCTTCGGCCAACCATCATGCAAATGCCAATATTGTGGTGCATTGTTGTGGTATGAAGAACGTGTATGAAAAGCAATGCATCATAGAAATCCACATATTCAAGAAGATAATGTGTTATTTGAGCTAAATGTAAGTCACATTAGTTTCTATTCTAAGTGGAATATAAAACCATGACCACTTACTACCTGCTGCCCATATTCAATGTTTTCAAATAGGCATGAACTGCCCAAGTATGCGATCTGAGCATTACGTGTGTCAAATGCCAAACACCAAACACCAAAAATCAATGCTCAGCAGGTATTTCAAATGCCAAAAATTTTGGCATATTGCCTCAAATATGAGAAGGTATGGATAGAAATGGTATAAATTTTAATATATTTTTTTATTCTCCTTTTTCTCTCCTCTCTCTTCACTTTTTCTTTTCTCTTCTCTCTCACCGGTTCCCTCTCTCTTACCTTTGTTCCTCTCACCGATTCCTCTCAATCTCTCTCACCCTCTGAAGCCGCCGCCGCCGCCACCGATCTCGCCCAGCCGCCGTCAATATCGCTCAACCACGCTCGATCTCACTCACGGTCTCAGCTTCTCCAATCACGGCCAATCTCACCCCAAGGCCGCCATCGATCTCACCCTCTTCCCTCTCCTCTTTGTCCGCCTTTCACTCTGCCTCTCTCTGGTTGTGGGTTTTTTGTTTTTTTGCTGCAATTTAGGTTGATCTGATATTGGTGAGTAATTGTGGTGGTTGTGGGTTGATTGTGGTGGTTGGTTTGCAGTAGAGGTGGGTTGTAGTGGTAGTGATGGTGGGTTCTGATATGATGGGTGAGCTGTGGGTGATGGTGGGCTGTGGGGGTGGTATGGGTTTTGTGTTTGTTTTTTAATTTGTAGGCGGCAAGTGGTGATTCAGTTGATCTGGGTGGTGGTGGGTTGTGGGCTATGGGTGGTGACAATGGCAGTGGTGGTGGTGGCCGGTGGTGGTGGGATGGGGTAGATTTGGTTTTTGCTTTTATTTATTTTTTTAATATAGCTGGGTTTTTTATTATTATTTTAATGTAGTGTAATGTTAAAATGAAAGATCTGATATATAGTAAAATGACGTGGTAAAATGATAAAGTAGGCTTTTAGTGTGTCAAAATAACATTTTTTATAGGAGAGCTGATAGTGATGCTCTAACCAAAATTTAGATTTTAGCATATATAAGTTTTGACATCTGTCTATTTATTTTAGCCTAAGATAGTAAGATATGAGTTTTAAATGGTTTACATTTTAAAGTAAAGTGAAATTTTATTTGTTTTTAAATAGTTTTGTCTAAAAAAATGTGTTTTTGTAAAATAAAATATTATTTTTTGTTAAACTATACGGTGTATCACCCGGGTCAAGTATTTAAAATTTAAAAAAAAAAAAAAAAAAAACACCATCACCCTTAATCAAAGTTATTAGAAAGAACCAAAAATCCAGAGAGAGAGAGAGAGAGAGAGAGTTTTTTGTTGGAAAAATATGGATTGAATGTGAGAAGTGATATCGAATTTATACAAAATAAAATAGGGAGAGAAGAATCAATAGAGAGCAGTGGAGAGATATAGAGGCAAAGAAGGAGGGAAAAAGATTGGAAGAAGCGTAACACCAAATGTGGACTAATAGGGAGGGTAAGAGTTTTTTTTTTTTAATAGGAAGAATAAAAGTGAATAAAGAAGATGTAGAAAATAAGTGGATGATGTGGCTGCTGATGTGGCTACGCTCCAGTTTTTAAATATAATATAAATATAGATTAAATAGTACAAATACAGCTACACCACCTAGCTTATGGCGAAACATGAGTTCATATTGGATTTAAAATAGGGAAATAAGTGTTGCACACAGACCATTTTACACAATTTTACAGAGTCCAAAAAACAACTGAAAATATAGAATAGGTAAATGTAATATACTTTTTTACCTTTTTATTTTTCTAGCATTTTGATCAAACACACTTAATTTTTTGGTCATCCCAGTCAGAACGTCAATTTTTCTAACTCGATTTTCTGCCGTGTATTTCTATCTCAAAAAATTCATAATGTATGTGAGAGACTGTTTCTGAAAAAATCTAAGTTGATCTCAAAAAATTCATAATGTATGTGAGAGACTATTGCTGAAAAAATCTAAGTTGATGACAGATGGTGAATATTAAAATTTAAACTAATAAAAAGTATAACTTTTTTTTGAGGGAATAAAAAGTAAAATTTTAATCATTTCTATCATTTTAAAATTTTAATACATAAATGAATGTAAACGAAGAAGGTGGTGTCCAATACAGAACTTTACTTCAAATGAGAGTTATACAATTGTGATATTAAGATAAACTATCAAAACATATTAACACTTGCACTCGGATAACCCAGATACGATAAATTTGTGTATATTCAAATATCAAGTTTTATGAAATTACTACGCTGATGCACCAGCATCAAGCAATAACTTCAACTTCTAGCCATATAAGGCAAGTTTATTAATGCATATTAACTAGTTATTATTTACAGAATTGCTCATCCTTGAGATGAGTCACATTATGCTCCCAAAGTCTCCACTCTTATGTACAACATATATAGTACTCTACAAGAAGCTGAATGTTATTGCTTGTTAGTTGCCAAAAGACAATATAGCTTACTTTGATATCCTAAAATCAGTCAAATGACTAATTTGGACGTTTTCAACACTGAGTTTCTGAAAATCACTCCACTTTTTGTGAGCTATAAATTTGCCCCAGCTGTATGCCCTATCTTTAGCAGGGTTTTGCTCACTTGTCAGCTCCTCCAAGGGTTCAACCATGGTGTAGGATGATGCGTGTAAGAAAAATGCAATGGAGAACCTTTCCCTCTCTGAGTTCACTACCACCCTATGCTCCACACTCTCATACTCGTCATTGGTCCAAACCTGCATAATTTTCCTTCTCTGAGTGAAACTGGTCAACAATAAAAGCCCCCAAATACATACCAATTCCAATATAGGGATAGTACTAATTTAATTGGACTACAGGACTAGTACTTATATCAATATATTTTGTATATATGCAAACATAGAAACATAGACATAAAATGATTATACATAAACTCTGCTTTAGACATTGTAGACAATGTAGACGACATACTTCTGTCAAATCCTATTATGTAATATCTTTCAATTTTCCAAGGAAGAACTATGCCTGTAAATGGTTCCTTGGGTTTTCAAGTAAATCATGCACCTAGTAATTGTTATGTGACAGCAAGCATGTCGTACTTAGAAAACTTAATTTGATTAATTGAAAATTGTACCTGAGTAGTGTCACCAATGTTGATGATATAAGCATCTGGGGTGGATTTGACTCGAACCCACTCTCCATCTGTTTTCCGCTTCACTTCCAATCCTCCAACATCATCTTCGTTAAGGATGGTCAAGACACCACTATCCTGGTGTATACCAAGACCAAGAGCTAAATGAGGGGAAGGGGAAGGGGAAGGGTAAGGGTTATAGTGATTGAGTCGGATGTAGCTGGTATGATCTTTGAAGAAGCCATGGAACCTATCTGCTGGCAAGCCTAGGCTTAGAGCAACAAGTTCCATCAACTTGTAAGCTAGCTTTACCATCTCTTGAGTATATTCTTCGCATACCTCCCTGGTTAGTGGTCAAGGGAATCCATCAGTTCACATGGATTGAATCCTTAATTTGTCCTCAAACCAGACTTCAAATTTGTTTTTCACTCTAAAAGAAGAAACAATTTTTTGCATAAACTTCTCCTATTTGTTAGTAGTATTTATTGCATGACTTAAAACAACAATCCATACTCAATCAGCACTCATATGGAAGAAAGAGATTAGTATTAGAGTGAAGCCAAATTTGATATAGTACCTTGTCAAATGATCTAGTATATATCTTAAAAAACAGATTATTATTATTATGATTATAATTTTATATCTCTCTCCTTTAATTGTCTATTCAAGTCATCTTCCATCTGTCGCTAAAGGGTCATTTAGGTGAAAGCTTTCTTTGCACGTCCTACTTGGTGCTTTTAGTATTGGTCATTTCTAAGATTGATAATTTGTTTCCAATCATTTTGATAGTTTTTATGCTTTGTAAGCAAGAATCAGATAGCATTTCCCTTCAAAAGGAAGGAAAATACTGTAGGAATGCTACAACATAAAGAATCTCCTAAAAGAGTTCCAATGACTTCTCATATTGTTGTTGTATACCCCATTTCAAAAAACATGAAAGACTGAAAGAACTTTTTGTGCACATCTTTCAAATTCTAAAATGGCTTTTTAGCTTATCATGGGTAATAATATGTTTTTAAATTTTTGTAACCAAAAGCTGCTTCACTCTGTTGGTGGAATGATGCTCTAAGGCTTCAGCACCAAGAAATTTTTTTAGTGAACTTTGGTGGCTGTAACACTGGTTTAAGACCTTGAATAGACTTCATTTATGTAAATGATTTTTGGTCATGTTATGTGATTAACATAGGCAAGGATGTGAGTGCTGTGAACAAAAATCAAGGTTTCACTTATGTCTTAGAATCCACCTTTGAGAGTATGGAGGGTGTTGCAGAGTATATTCCTCATCCTGCTCATGTTGATACGCAAAGGTGCTCCTGCCTCATGTGGAGAAGTACCTGGTGATTGACTATAAACCCACTACGGTTCATTTTGGATTGGAAGGGTGATAGAAGTCATCTTAAATCCTATCACCATATCTGAATTAAAATGCAAAACTGACGGTGATGAATTTATTTGAATTTATGTATTTTTCAATGGATGTTGTGATTGTTACTCATGTTGAGGTAAATGTCTTTGTTTATTATAATTGCATATTAGAAGACTATTTGCTTCTCTATAACTCTTATTGTTTTTTTCTTTTTAAGTAATATGAACCTATTGGGTTTTTTGGTAATTAGGATAAGGTAATCTACAATGTCATAAAAACAACTGCATGGTCATCAATCCTTATCAAATGCATTTTTTACCACTTGTTTCCTATTTTTCTTGGCTAGAAATCTGAAGGTTTCATTAAGAGATCTTGTCACTTAGTGGCAATGCTAATTTTGTCTTGGGAAAGGATATTCATGCTCTTCCTTCATCCTCCAAGACCATAAATAGGAAATGGCAGCAGACTAATAGTGAATTTCTTTTCCCTTGATTTGCATTAGGCAATGTGCGTTAAGGGGGTTATACTAAACCGTGACATAAATGGAAATCTAAACAGCAGAGAGCAAATGTTGAACTGGAATTTTTTTTTTTTTTTTTAATGGTTTGTGAAGGGGGGATGTTGAAGAAATTCAAGCTTTTTATAAGGTTAATGGTACTGAGCATCTGATGCAGATTGGTTAAGGATAAATAAAATATTTAATGCATATTGATTAAGGAAGAATAAAATATTTTAATATTTTATGTTTTTCCTTAACCAATAACAGCATCTTAACTTTCTAACATCACATTGGTTCTTGAGTGCATACAATTTTTTCTTTTAAAATAAATTGTGTTAGAAAGTAATTTCTTTTAAAGATTGGTAAATCATATAAGTGGAGTGGAGGTGGCAGGTTTCAACTTACTTTTATCTTCTTTTTTTTTCTTTTTTTTTTTTAAGAAACAACTCACTTTTATCTTCTAAGCATGGTTTTAAAAACCGGTATGATTTAAGAACCACTTTTGCTCCTGGTTCCCAATTTTATGGGTTTGTATCGAACCAGATTGATGCCCGTTCCCTATTGAACCAGTTCAACTGCCTGTTTCAACCTGGTTTTTTAGAACTATGCACCAATCCAGTTTGATAAAAACTCGTAAAACTGGTCAATACCAAAACCAAGAGCAAAAACAATTCTTTGAACGTACCGGTTTTTAAAACGATTAGTAGTTTTCCTTGTTTTCTTTGTATTAGTAAATCATCAAGAGTCTAGTTATTGAGCCTTTTATTTTATAAGTCTTAAATGAAAGCAAAGATAATTTCAAGAATCTAAATACAAAGCTTTCGGTTTCTCAAAAAAAAAATACAAGGCTTTTGTATTCTATAAGCCATATCCAAATAACCAAACCAAAAGAGAAATCTAGCAAGATATAGCCATTAAGTTCAAAATATGGAAGCTATATGTTTTTATTCCCCCAACTTGCATCAAAAGCATAAGATACAATATGTGAATGTAAAGCTTTAGAACCCCTTTGCACTGAAAGAAACCATGACAGCTTCAAGAGTTCTGCATCATGGAACCTTAAGTCATGGCCCTTGTTATTACATAATAAGTGCATGTATCAAATTTACAACTGAGCCCCTTGGCTTGGGTTGTGCCTCACAGGTTTGAATCCTTAGGGGTGCTTGTCCCCTCACTGTAGCAACAAAAAGCGTATATATCAAACTTTTAGTCTTTAACCACTCAGATTTCTTTCTTTTTGGACAAACACAAACATTTTTCCCTTAACTAGAGCTGGAAATTGGGTGAGACAGACGTGCTACACTTCGATACATGGAAGATCATGCATGACAATTGGAGAGTAGCTGTTCTTTGAATGAGATCATGCATTTTTCTATGCTGCAGTGGTCTTTGAATGAGATCAGAGAGTTCTTTGTGATCCATTCAATACAAACAAACTACAAGCTCGTTTCATTTAGGTCAAGCACCCATGGTGTATATACATGATGATAATAGTAATTACACTATCTATAAATCATAAGTAATTGACAGATATGGAGAGTTTCCTAAATTTCCTCACCATAATTCAAGTACAAAGACGTACTTATAGATGGATTCACCAAAATACACCAATGTCTAAAATTATGAATGACTAAGAAAGATAAAAGCAACCTATGAAATACTCATGATCTACCTTACAGCAATAACATAGATTTGCCATAGCCAACCAAAAAAAAAAAAACCTTGATTGCAAGTTCAGTTTATCACGAAATGGCTAAAACCAGGTGTAAGCAATTGTCGTTGGTGACACTTCCAGTAGGACAAGATCAGCAGCATGAATCATTTTGTAATCTTAATTACACCGTCACTCACACATGGATTCCAAACTAACTTCAGAAGTTCCAACCTTATCTTAGTGCTATACTTTCTCTCTTTGGTAATCCGCAGTTCTTGTAAACCAGGGCTAGGCAACTGTTATGGGTGACGTTCTCAGTAGGAAAAAGATCAGCAGTATGATCACATTGTGATCTTAATTACCCCTTGTCACTAGTGCATGGATTTCAAACTAACTTCAGAAGTTCCAACCTTATCTTAGTGACATAATTTCTCTCTTTGGTAATATGCACTTCTTGTAAAGCAAACAATTGCAAGACCATTGATAGCTAATGAGGATTCCTGCAGGCCAGTAATGCAGAACTCAGCAATTGGTTGCACATATCATCTGCTCCAACATGCGACCTATAAATGTCTAATGCATCCTGGACAATAAAGCAGTCATGGGAAAAGTTGCATTACATATTATGCCAAAGCAATCCTCTTTTTTTTTTAAAAAAAAGTAGACATAGTATGCCAAAGCAATCCTCTTTTTTTGCCACTCTAATGCACAAAAGCACAAGCCTACTCGTATTGTTGATGCAGAAAATGCATAGTTTTAAAAGACGATATTGGTGGCTTTTATCAAGTAACCTACAAAATGTGAGTCACCTGGCTTAGTTAAGACAAAACTCCACATTATAATCTATGCTCCTCACCAGTATGACAAATGAAATCATTTGATTAACTCCATATGCAAGTCGTCTGATCAATAGAATATCCTTTGGATGGAAAAGAATTAGGATTTACTCTAATTTATTTGTTAACCAATTGAGACTGATTTCATAATTTGAAAGGAAATATATAGTTATGTCACTTACTACTAATTAAACCCGAAGATGCACTTTCTCTTGGTATCTGAAAACTGCTTCTAGACAGTACTGTTGGAAGAAAGCTTTTATGTTTGCTTGCACAGAAAATTTTTTCCCTATAGGAAATTTCCACATATTTCTAAGATGAACAAGTATTGACATAAGAGTTCAGGTAGAAACAAAAGAACTTTGTTCAGTAGAATTGTGCAAGGGTCTCACCTTCACCTTAAAAGCAGATTCTTGCATGGGCGTTCAAAAAATAAGTTGTTAATCGGAATATATCTTCTGTGGACTTGTGCTCAAATCCTTTATCATCAAGACCACAAGCTCCACTACCAGGAAATGTGAACATAATTGGAAAATATATTTAGAAAAGAAACCATGCATGAAAGGTTCTTTTTTTTTTTTTTTGGGTAACATGAAAAAGGTCTAATTAGTATCTGGGCATTGTTGATAAATTTTTCTGTGGTTCCCAAATTTTAGAAAAATGATAATTTTTTTTTTCTCTCCATTCAATAGATATTTATATAGGATTCACTTCAAAAGATTTTTGACACCCCATGAATTTCTATGCCTGATTCATATGATATTTCATACAGTTAAATTGTCCATGGCTAGATTATAACTTTATGGTATGCCAAGTATATCCAAGAATGTAAGGATACTTAAAAGACGGGTATTGCATGCTTACAGAGTAGAAGCACCGAAGAAACAAACCTTTATCAAGGAAGTCCTTCCCATCAAAAAAAAAAAAAAGGAAGTCCTAAAAGCCATCTGATTGAGAAGATCACATTTTTTTTGCCCTGTACCAACAGCAAGTCAGTCTAATATGAATAATAAAATTGACAATCACTTAATTCTTTTTTAGTAAGTTGTACCAATCACTCAGGCACTATGAACTGATTGCTTTGACACTAAGTTAAGCACATACACATCTGGACTTTACAAGAAGAGAAACTAACAAACATTAGGACTCAAAACACTGTTGTAATTGACAAGTTTGTCCCAGGTAAAATATTTCTCATGATAGTTCTTTTAAGCAAGTAATTTTCAAACTGATGCTTTTAAGTACTGTTATGTATATAGGAAAAGCATTAAAAATAATTCACCACAAACTTTTTTAACCAGTAAAACAACTACACTAAGATAAATATTTGCAATCTTTTGAAATGAACATAAAGCTTATGTTTCACAGGGTTGTTGAGAAGTCCAAGAATCAGTTACCCTGAAATTAAGCTCTAATTGAGGCTAGGTAGTAATCTTGTTGCTGACACCAAGCTTTAGTGTTCATCTCCAACCTATCAAAAATAAGTTTGAGAATTAAATTAAAAAAGAAAAGAGAGGAAAATAATACTAGTTCTTGCATTCACATTTCCAAAATTTATATAAATAAATAAATAAATAAATATATATATATATGTGTGTGTGTGTGTAGCCTGCAATAAATTCCCATTACCTGCAAGGTTAAAAGAGACATGCTAGTATACTCGTATTTTCGAAATTCAAGCTCCTGCATACAGAATCCAATAACTGATCACTAAATCTAAAACAAAAAGGAAGAATGAAGAGAGCCAGACTGGTATTTGATAAATTCAAAGTGAATTTAGAAAACAGATACATGAATGTAAGAAACAGTGGAGTTAAATCCCTCTGACCAACTGACACCAGATCTCAAGTTTTTTTTTTCTTCTTCTTTACCTTATTTTGTCTTTTCTTTTTTTCAATAAATTCAAAATATTGGTATTGTGAAGTATATGCCAAAGTGAATGATAACGTGAGATTTTTTACATTTTGAATGAGATGTAGAATAAAGCTAGAGATTGAACTTAGGATCTCGTGCTCTGAGACCATGATAAATTACTAATTCTCCCAAAAGCTTAGGTAATGGTGAATTTAATCATTTAGTCATTATTCTAACAGTGAAAAACAATTCTTTCCTTCCCCAAAAACAATAATGAGATAAAAAGTAAATAATTGATTATAGTTATATTGTAAGAGAATAACATAATTACTAATTCTATGATTCATATATTTACAGAGCGAAGCATGTTACAGAGTAGAAAGCATCAAACTGAGAATCATGGCCAATCTGTTTTGCTTAAAAATAATTATAGTGAGTTAATAATTTATACCTGAGTAGCTTTGCAATATTTCAATATGAACAGAAGACTGATGCACACATGATGAAGACATCCTTGAAAAGGAACAGCTCATACTATTAATGTCAGGCTGTGATCTTTATCCATGCCAAACGAATAGATATAAGATTCACCGCACATACTTTTATTTGTGGCTATATATTCACAGTACACGTTCGCTATGGAGAATCACCAACTCTTGTCTGTTTTTATATGCCACGTTTTTTAATATTCTGCACGCAGAATCAAATGGTGAATAAATTGCTTCTACTTTTAATTGAGGGAAACAAGAATAAGTTCAATACTTATTAATATAGAGGATTGAATTTTAAAGGAAAAATGACCTATAGAAACATTCTGGACCACACCATCCTTCTGCAATACATTTAAATCTCTGTATTTGTGCTGTCTTGGACCATTTCCCACCAATTTCTGCCTGGCATCATTCCAATAAGTGAGGAACATAACAAATAACAAAGTTTCTAATATTATGTTTATGTCAGTTTAGTGTATAGAGAAGAACTCAGAGAATTCACAAGAGTAAACAAACAGAGGATTAATGCATCTTTCCTCTTGGGTGTGTGAATCATATCTAGTATTTAAATCTTATGTGAGGGAAAAAAATAATAAACACTAAACAAGATAATCACCTAAGCTGTTAACTTGTTGCACTTGTCCATTATCCATAAGGTTCCAGATATGCTCAGATATTTATACCTCATTTTTTTATAAGCTTCCAATTTGTTCCACATCCAGGATTGAATAAAGTGAGAAGTCATCACAACACACAAACAAAGAAGGAATTAACATCATTAGCATTTGAGCTTCTAAGAAGGATTAGGATTGGTAATTAATGCGTGTGAAAACAGTGAAGAAGAACCCAGTCAGCCCATCCCAACTCTGGGAAGTGAGCAATGTTATATTGACCCTATCTGTTCCCTATTGCTGACTTCGTAATACAACTGCTTAGATTCTTTGATTTGGAAGGAAATCGATTAACTCAACCACCATAGTGTTGAATGTCACAAATTAGAGAAATCAGAAATGAATAACAATTGTTAAATATGAGTCTAACCGAGTACCTTAGCTACATTAGCTTCCCAAATCCTGAAAGTATCCAAGCAATGCATCCCATCACCATATTTCCACAGAATATATATATTTTTAATTCTTCTGCTTGGCCGGAAAAATCTGTTAACAGGACACAGCATGTACTTTAACGTAATTAAAATAATAATAATAATAATAACCCATCAAAGTAGAGCTCAGGAACAAAATTTAACAGTTTGGTTGCTGACAAATTAAAAATTTATGATTTTAAACCTCAAAAAACCAAAAGCTTCACTAAACCAAACCCAATTCAATTATATACCATGGTTGAATATATTGGAAATATAAAAATAAAAATTAAAAAATTAAAAATTAAAAATTAAAAAAAAAAAAACTAAACTAAAATTTTATTAGTTTGGAAATCAACAAAACCTAAAAAATAGGATTCCAAAAATTTTATTTTCTTTCCTTTGATTGCACCAGAGGATTGAGATTAGAGAATGTACCTTAGAAAAATTAATGAATTCGCATGTATGGTTAATATTGGGGATGTGAGCAATCTTGGACCAATCTTCACCGATTCCTTTTTCACACCTTTTTGCTAATAGAGGACAATTTTCAATTTTTAGCCTTTGTAAAGACCTAAGACATTGCAATTCATCAGGAAGTGATGCCAAATTAGGGCATCCATATATTCCAAGTGTTTCAAGTGATGTGAGCTTGCTAATCCACTCCGGCAAAATCGTCAAACTGGGACAGTCTCTAATGTAGAGGTCTTGCAGGTTGGTAAGATGTTGAAGACTTGCAGGGAGAGACTCCAGTTTCGGAAGACTTTGGAAAGCCAAAGAACGGAGGGAGGTGAGATATCGCACAGCTTCAGAGAGAGATGTTAGTCCAGGGCAACGCCAGATCATTAATTTCTTGAGAGACATTAGATTTGACGGCCAGTCATCTAGCAGAGGTACTTCATCCTCTCTAAAAGACACAGTCATAATCTTTAATTTAGAAAGAGGGGATGAGGGGGGCACCAACGAAGCCATTGCCATTGTCTCTTGCAAAGGCACGAAGCTAACATTATACAGATATAAACTTTCTTCAAGATATGGAAATAGAGGCATGGAAGTCAGATTAGGACAATCCTCAATTATTAAATAAGAAAGACAAGGAAATGAAGGCAATGAGTGGTGATGATGATCTTGCATTGATGCACTCCTCCACCATCCCTTCAGCTTAGGGCACCTTAGGATTGAGAGTGACTTCAACAATGGGAAGAATGGTGTTGACGACACTGTGGATGAAGCAGGTACCTCCTCACTTATATCACCATCTGATATGTACTCCAAATCCATCATTTCAGAAAGGCATAGAGATTGTAGAGAGGGGAGTTGAGATAACCGTGGCAAATGTTGGCATCTTGAATCAACTAATACTATTTCAACCAGATTGGCGAGCCAAGAAAGCCAACTAGAAAACCTCACTCCCCCGTACCCTTGCACCGACAAAAATTTGAGATTTTGATGTGGTTGGAGGCCATCTAATGACTTCTCATCATCATTATTAATATTACCTTCTTGATTCCATCTTAAAATCAGCTCTTCAAGATGCTGTTTTCCACTTAGATTTGCAGCCTTGCATTCTGAGTTAGCATCTTCTAGTTGCTCCAAATGTGTGATCTTTAGGGTTCCTCTGATGTTGTTTAGCTGGTTTAATTCGCCTAGGCCACCAACGTGCTTGGAGGTGGAAGAAGAGTCCTTGCTCACAACAAATAATGGTAATGTTTGAAGACAAGTCAGTTGCCCTAACCCACGAGGCATATTACTCAAAGCATCACATTGATTGTCATCAAGGTGCCTGAGGTTGACTAATTCTTTAATGTCTTTAGGTAATTCTTTAAGACTCTGGCATGAAAAGACTTTTAGTGTTTGCAAATTCCATAGTCTAGTAATAGGTTTAGGGAGAGTGATAATATTATCGCTTCTAGAAAGATCAAGGTATTTGAGATGTATTAAGTTCCCTATAGAATTTGGCACCCTTGTGATCTCCAACCGACCTATATCTAATGCATGCAAGCTTCTGAAATTCAAAGTAATTGTATTCAACATTGGCTCATCTAGCTCATTGAAGTAACACTCATTTGATCTTTGAAGAAGCGTACGTATTTTTTTTGCTTTAACCAATAAGCTTAAAGTTTCATTAAAAGAGAAGCCAGTAAAAAATTGACAAGATACATGACGAATTTTTTCATCAACATTTTTGCTGTCCCTATCAACGTGCTTGCAGTCTACCATTGCAACCGATTCTGCAAGATCATGAATTAGATCATGCATTTTGTATTTCAAATTTCCAAACATGTCCCCTACTTCTTCAAAGAAGGACCTCCAAAGCAGATCCTTGAAGTACTCATTAGCAACTTCCTCTAATTGTTGTTTTGTGTTTGACAATTGGATTAACCCTTGTGCTATCCATTGTTGCACCACCATTTCCTTTTCTATCTCATAATCTTTTGGAAACACAGAGCAATAAGCAAAGCAACTCTTTAAATGTGAGGGCAAATGATCATAACTCAACTTTAGGATTGGAAATATGTCATCCCCGGGTTGAAGTATATTTGCAAGCACATTATCCTTGACACGTGACCATTCAGACTCAGTTTTCCCTAAGCATAATACACGTCCAATGGACTTTATGGCAAGGGGTACACCCTGACATCTCACTAGAATTTCCTTTCCAATTTCTATTAGTCTAGGATTGTTGGTCTCTTGTCCTTTTCTAAATGCTGTTTGTTCAAACAAAGACCAAGATTCGTCATCAGAGAGACCTTTAAGGGTGTATATTGAAACTGGACTTGTAATCTCAGCAACCAATTTGGAACGTGTTGTCATTATAATCTTACTTCCCTCTGCACCACCCATTAAAAGACACTTCAATTCATCCCATTTGTTATGACTTTCATTCCACACATCATCCAACACAAGTAAGTATTTCTTTTCATCAATATTTTCACGAAGATCCTTTTGCAATTGATCTATATGAAGCTCTTCTGGCTTCTTACCAGTAGCAGAAGCAATTATTTTTTCAGCAATAATTTTCAACTCAAACGCATAAGAGACGCACACCCACATTTTTAGCTCAAAATGTTTATTGACGTTCTCATCATTGTATACAAATTGAGCAAGTGTGGTCTTTCCTAACCCACCAATTCCCACTATGGGAATAACTGAAAGATTCTCTTCATCATTAGGCTCCAATAATAGTTTTATGATGGCCTCTTTATCACCTTCTCTCCCAATAACTTTTTCATTAGGTACAAATGAGTGAGTCTCTTCCCTCTGCATATTCAAGCTATATTTCTCTGGCGGGCTTACTTTCAAGTTGAAGTCTCTGTTTTCTTTTGCAATGGCATCTAGCTTCTTCCTCATCGCCTTTATTTTACCACTCATCTCAATACGAAAAGCAACTTGATTTGAACTTGAAAAAAAAGTGCGTACCTCTTTTTTGATTTTATTCCCACTCATTGCTCTTCGCCGCGAAGCTTCAGTGAAGAATTCACCCAGCAAGTCATCAGCATCATAAACAACATCCTTGAGCTTCTCGAGCCAGTCCCTGACTTGATGGTTGTGGTTTTGCTGCTCTGCTGCATCCTGAAGTACAGCTTGGATTCTGGAAACAGCGCTCTTGATCTTTTGAAGCTCATCTTTAACGCCCCAGAGCGATCCAATCTCCTGGAAAATCTCAGATCCCAAACTTTCAATCATTTTCCGTGCAACGCCAAAGAGGATTGCTTCGGCCATTTCTTCTTAGTTGGCAAAAAGGAACACTAAGAGTAAAAAGAGAGAGGAAAGCTGGAGGGTGGGTGTGAAACGCTTCAATGTTGATGAAAGTAAGAGGAGGACCGAAACAACCCACTGGAAAACCGTGTCGACCAAAGTAGTCCCTTTTATTTATTTATTTATTTTTATGAACAAAAAGGGCTTGATTGTGTGATTATTAATCCGGCCCATTTGAACCCTTATAACTCTTGGTGTGGGATACCCTTGCGTGTGTGAGGGCTATTTAGGTTGTAGCGTGGTATTTTTGTGAAGCACACGACTTGAACCAGATAACTTTTAGACTTGCAAGTATGACCCAGTCCAAGACTCCTTCCAACACACCACGCTCCATAGTAGCTCTTGTCATTGAAGCTAAAGCCTAGGTAATTGACTAGCTATTAAGTAATAATAAAATCAGGAAAATGAATGCATGCCAAGAGTCACAGTGGAACAAGTAGATGAATAAAAGGAAATAGGTTTAATCATTGCAAGCACTCGTTAACAAGACCCTATTTGTTATTGATTTTTTTGGGGTCATTTTGATTACAAATGTAATTAAAATTTTAAAAAATAAATAAAAAACAACAACAATTAGAGTCTTATTAATGGGTGACATAATATAAGATCGCAATAACGTGAAATTGTTTGTGTTAAATTGAAGAAATATCAAGGATAAAATAGTATTTGAGAGTATATTATAATTGTTGTAAGTGCACAATTGCACCTAGACCCAAGGATAGACGTGGGCTCAGGCCTAATAAGCCTTAAACAGTAATATTTGTAGAGTGTGGGTTTGAAATCTGGTTTAGGGGTATTGGAAACTTGATAAGCAGGCTAGAAGGCCACAATCTTTGCAAATGATAAATAAATATGACAAGGAAACCTCCTCAGACGTAAGCCGAGGACGATTGGTATATTGCTTCTCTTTCTATGCCAAAAATTACAGTTCTTCCTTCTTTTTTTAGCTAACTGACCGATCCCCTTTTCTTTTCTCTCTTCTCTTCTTAAATACTCCTTCTTCTTCCCTATTCGTCCACGTGTCACACAAATCTAATCCTTTTGATACCTCCTCCTTCCACCACCTTTTTGAAGTCTTTAAATAATAGCAGGAAAGTTAAATTCTACTGTTCAGGAGTCATTTTTCCATTAATGCGGCCAGGGAGGTAGGTGCAGGGTCTTTAATGTGGAGGTAGTAGCCTTTTTCTCAGATATTTCTATCACACCGTTGCATCTAGAGGGTACTTGGATCCCCCTCTTACCCAATAGTTTTTTCAGAACTCTGCCTTTAATCTTCTTGGCAAATCCCAGGGTGTTCGCCGGGCCCATCCAAGGAGACATTCATCCTCGGACAGTTCCTCGGATGTCTGTAGTGTAGGCTGACCCGTGGGCTTAGGGGCCCAATGACAAAAACAAACTGGTACCAATTGATCAAGCCCACGACCCATTTGTTTATTTTATAAATCTTACCCCCTACAATTGTTATATGAAATAGACAATAGTTGAAGTAATACATTCATCCATGCAGTTTTTGTGTTGGCGTGTGAGTGGATTCCTTTATCTCATCTATCTTCCCCTATATATGTGTGTGTGTGTGTGTGTGTGTGTGTTTCTCAACCAAAAAAAAAAAAAGTAATACATTCATCATCATAAAAGTTTATAATTGCACGAACATTTCCATCACAATTGTTCACTTAAAGTAACAATTATAAGGTAAAAGAACACCAATAATAAAGGAATATTAGTAAATAACTAAATATAGCAAATGATGTAGAATTTTTATTTTAAATACTGATAAAAGAATTTTCATCCCTATGAAGCTAGCTTTCTTGGATGTTAGAGAATCAAATTGAAACAATTTTCATAGATTTGACTTTTTAATTGATAAAACTTTTTTTTTTTACTTTATACAAAAAATGGTATAAAACTGCTTACTATAACTTCTTTTTTTTAAAAGGAACTATAACATTTTCTAAACGCTACAAAAAGAGAGTTTTTTTTTATTTTTAGAATAGAAAATGAATTTTGTGCACTGAATATTGAATTGATTTTTAAAAAAAATTATAAATGGTTTAAAGTCTTGTCATTTTTATATAATTTTTTCCCTATGGTCAGAAATAGAGTTAAAAAATCTTGGGCCGTCTGGAGCCGAATGCTCGTGAACCTCTTGGACTTCATTAGTCTTAGGCCCTAACTCAAATAAAGTCACCAACATTTGACTGTTGGGCTCTTATTTTTATGGGCTTGCTACTAAGGACTTGGACCAAATCCATTTGAAAATGATCTGAAAGCAAGAAGAACCAAGGAATTTTCTGGTGTAGCCAAGAAGTCAAGCAAAATATTTAGGGTGATTCACGTGTATTGTTAAGGAAAGAAAGGATAACTCACCTTTTCAACTTTTAGTATTTATACTTTTCACCCTCCCATAGTTCTATATTCTAGGAAGGCCCAAAGAATAAAATAACTTTGCATATAAACCCTTACATTTATACACTTAATTAAACACCAACAATTATATATCTAATAACTTAACCACTTACTGTAATTTTGTATATACTTATACTTCGTAACACTTCAGTGTAAAACATCCTCAGTCCAAATCTTCTGTCTTATTCTTCTTACTTCACTCTATACTTCACAAATAAAAATATACCCCATACCTATTTATTTTATTAAATACTAATTTTATGCATTTTATTATTTCAGTTACCTAAAATAAATAAATAAACAACCCATCATATTCCTACTGCCCCACCACCACTTTCACTGGAAGCCTCCAATGAAACTCATCACTCTTCCACTTTTGTTCCTCCCAAACCCATGAAGAAGATGGCAACTAGAGCAAAACAAGCTTTCCAGCGAAAAATATATGGCCCCAATATGGTGGCAACCCATGGTGTTGTTTGGTTGCACCAATTTGGGTCAAGGTTATCGCAGATGGTTGCAACGAATGGTTTATGACATGATGATCTTTGCAGGTGAGTTATTGAGATCATGGTTGGACTGTTTTGAACCCAAGGTACTAGTTTGGATTGTTTTAGGCCAAGGAAGAAGCAAATGGATTCAAAATAGAATGGAAATAAAAGAATTACTCCGACACATTACTATCTTTATGTGTAATCCTTTAGAAGAGATTAAACTTATCTCTTATCACTTGGCTGCCAGCAAAGGCGGTGGTGGGGCAATAGGAATATGATAGGTTTTTATTTTTATTTTTATTTAATTTAGGTAATTGAAATAATAGAAGACATAAATTTAGCATTTAAAAAAATAGATGAACATATGGCATGTTTTTATTTATGGAGTATAGAAGATTTGAACTCACCAATGCACCATGCATCAACACCCAAGGCAGCATCTTGGATTTGTTTCAGCAATTGGGTTTTGGCACAATTGAGATTTAAAGCAAATTACAATTTTGAAGTCACGTTACATATGATCAAACAAATGCAACCCTTTTCCCACCTTATCCAACCACACTTTTATTTTTAGCTCATTTTCTGAAATTCAAAAACAAACTTTGGCTATGCTGGTAAATGGTAAAATGTAATTAGTAGACAGTACATGACTACAAAATCAAATATTTGAATATGCAATCATCTAATAAAGTATCTCTCTAAAAAATTCAATTGCATTGAAAGTCGAATTACAAAATTTGGCATCCATGTATAGAGACTCACCTAATTTTCCTTATCATTAATTCAAGTACTAAGATGTGCCTTTAGAGATTGATTAACCAAAATTCTTCATCATCTACCGTATTAGTAGCTACAAAGAACATGTAATTGCAAAAGCCAACAAATATAAGAAAGTAGAATTGTATGTTCAATTCATTATAAAAACTAGTATGTAACCCATGTTTACGCATAAGAATTTGTCAATTGTGGTGGTGCTATGGGTTATTTTATATTTTATTTTTGTCAAAATATGTAAAATTTCTTAAGTCATAGGATTAGCTAAAAATCATGATAAAATTTTATAAGTAAGATATAACAACACTTATTATTATTTTTTATTGTGTTGATTCTTTGAAATTATTTTTTTTGTAAGACTTTTGGCAGTGCCTATACTTCTTTGCATTTTTTTAGAAGTAAATTTTTTTAAGAAGTCTTTTAGTTATAAGATAATGAAATTCCTTCTAGAGAAATACATTATTTTAAAAAGTATTTTAGTAGTATGACAATAATTTTACAAAGTTGGCTATGCCACCTGCTAAACGTATACCAAATTAGCTATGTCACTTTATATAATTTATATAAACCATATGGTTGTTACCAATCTTAGCCAAACAAAGATAAGTATAAAGGGAGATAATTTTTTTTTTTTTTCAGAAAGAAGTCATCCATTATATAGAATTAAAGGGCGGCCAAATCAACCTGAACAAAAGGTAAGGTGCGAGGTGGAACATCCTCTATCCACACTGTACACTTGGATGTGATCAAAGCTAGCCTAGCTAAACTATGAGCAACTTTGTTGTCATCTCTCCGTATGTGAGAGTATGAAAATTCTGAAAACAAACTTGAAAAGCTAATAGAAGGAATTTTAAATTGATTCCAATGATGAAGGAGGGATTCACTTAAATGAGGAGACCAAGAAAAAAAGAGAAGTATATGTTCTAAGTATAGTATTGAATTTTAAACTCTATAATTCAATTTGCTAACTACTAAAATACCTTAGCAAATTGAATTTCTGCAGGCACGGATACTACTAAAACTCCATCATTCAATTTTCCAACTACTAAAACTCTATCACGCGGATAACACAATATAAAACAATAATATTAATCCTGTCTCAAACATTAAAAAAAAAAAACCCAAATCAATTTTAAAAACAATCATATATCAATACAAATACCCACAACACAAAAGAGGTAGTAACAAAATTAAAAAAGAAAAAGAAAACAGCAATAAAAAAGAACAATACTATTAATATAATTCTTACATTGAACTATTATGCAGGGCAGTCACAAGAACAAAGGTTAAGAGCAACTGGGATTTAAAGATACCTGAATTGAATCATCCAGCTTTTTAGTATTAATATAGTTTGAGGAGAGGAAGAGATGGAGTTGGAAAGCCAAAGTCTAGCGTTACGAAGTTGAAGGGTTGCCATTTGAGATTGTAACCATGGAACACAAAGGGTTGCTGTTTGAAATTGTAACTGTGGAACACAAAGGGTTGTTGTCTAAAATTATAACCGTGGAACACAAAGGGTTCACCAGTTTGAGCGACCATCTTTAATACATTAAGAAAAGATGTTCACAGGGGCCAAAAAGACTCGATCATAGGAACTTAGACCACCTACGAGTTGGTAAATGAAAACCACCTCAACCGGATCAAAGTAAACAACAATTTCAAATCAGGCCGCCCCTTGCCTTGAAAGAATTCACACGCGGTCACCAGCTTCCCCAAAAAAAGGAGATTTCTAGTATCATTGTTTAAGTGTTGTGGAAATATGCGCGGGTTAAAAAGTGTTGTGGTGTTTAAACATTGAAAACGGTTGTTTAAACACCCCTACCAAACGCCCCATAGTAATCCCAAATTATAATATACTAAGTCTCTGAGCATGCGCGTGCTTAAAGGCTTTTCTATATTTTGAGGAAAAAATTAATAATTTTCATCCATTATAATTTGAAATTACTACATTTTCTAATCACAAAAAAACTTAGAGGCGCGATGAGTATTATTCGTTTGCAAGTGAATACATAAAATAACCAAAATAAATTAACGTGATCTTTTGGGTAATAGTAAAAAGAGTTAATGAGAAGAGGTTAAAGAGACTAAATGCAATATTAGAGTGCCACATGGCAAGAGGCTTAATGCTTGATGTCTTCTAAAATGGTGAAATCTAAAGCTTGATTGAAAAATATGAAAAACAATTAGTATACATTTGCGTAGCGGCAGGTGCGCATTTTGTATTTTTATCTTGAGTCTCGCACACTGTTCATGGACCAACAAGTACCAAAAAAACACAGCAGTAACTTTAAAACTAGGTCCCATGGGCACTATTCATAGTCTAAAGATTATTTTACTACAATATTTTCAACAATAAGTTTTTAATTTTTAGCAATAACTAGTATCCAAACAAACCCTTAGTATTGTGCTAAATTTTTTGTCGTAGATGATGGATGATTGCATCTAAAATGTGCATTGGTATATATATCATTGTAAAACTTAATATATAATCAATGTATGAGTGAGACACATTTGAAATAATAGATAAACAAAGAGACACGTTTGAAATGTTAATTTTATCTACTAAAAACATAATGAATTATTTAATTTTGACAATTACTTGAAATTAGAAAGAAGAAAACGAAAAGTTGAAATCAATTAAGGTTGCTGAATAGTCAAATATTTGTATCTAATGAATAATGATGTTTGTTCATGACGTGTATTTAATTATATTATATAAAAAAAAATCATAAAGAGAAAAATGATTTAAAGAGAAAGAAAAAAAAAGGAAAAATACAAAATTGACCCTCTAATATTCAGTCTTTTTCATTTCAGTCCTCTAACTTTTAATTTTGTCATTTTAGTCTTCTAATTATCAATTTTTATCAATTTGGTATTCCGTTAAACTCTAATTATGCCCTGCCGTTAATTGAGCCAAAACGACGTTATTTTGGCTCTTTTTTTTATATATAATAAATTTCGGAATTAAAAAAAAAAAATTTCATTCCGCACCCAAATCACTCGCTGAAAAAGCCTGGAACGCTCTAAATAGGGCTGTCCACGGGTCGGTCCGGGTCGGGTTTGTGCCCAACCCGGAACCGACCCGCTGGAATCGGGTGGAGGAAAAACACACCCGCCGCCGACCCGCCGGAGTAATCGGGTCGGGTGGTTCATATCATCAACGGGTGGCGGGTGGGTCGGTCGGAATCATAAATCTGAGAAGATGACGAGAATCAGTGAAAAAACACACAAATCCGGCGAAGTTTTTCAGATACCGGCGATATTTCTCTTAGATCCGGTGAGATTTCGCAAGATCCGGCGAAAATCTCACCGGATTTGATGAGATTTCGCCAGATCCAGTCAAAATCTCATCGGATCTAAGGAAATATATCGCCGGAATCTGGGTTTTTCGCCGGATTCTGGAAAAAAGTCGCCGGATTCTGGAAATTTCGCCAGCATCTGGAAATCTCTCGGTCGGTTCGGTTTTTTCGGGTTTTAGGAGAGGAAAACCGAAACCGACCCGCCGGAAATCGGTTTCTGGTGGTGATGACCCGCCACCGACTCGCCGGAGCAGTCGGGTCGACCGGATTCGGGTCGGATCTGGTCGGTTTTTCGGGTGGATCGGGTTACCGGATCCTTCTGGACAGCCCTAGCTCTAAAGAGAGCTCCGCTCTTGATTCCTATCTTCAACCATTGCTACATTCCTTGTAACCCATCTTTAGCTGAGAACGCGATTTTCTTCGTGGACGAGAATCAGATCTTCTGTTGCGGTTTGGATCTATCCGATTTCTTCGAGCGCGAGTCTCTTCCGGAGCTCCGAGTCCGATCCTCAAATTCTCTAAAGGCAAAGATTCGTGAGCGAGAAATCGGCCGGTTCGTCCTCCAATTTCTCACGGAGAAGTCTGTACCAAGTTGGATCGGCCGGAGCAAGGACATCGAGATGGGTGGAGTTCTGGAGCGACGCAGCCGTAGCCCGGCGCCGGAGCAACTCATAGGCGTTGTCGTCTTCATAAAATGATTATACATATACTCTACTTTAGACATTGTAGACAGTGTAGACGACATACTTCTGTCAAATCCTATTATGTAATATCTTTCAATTTTCCAAGGAAGAACTTTGCCTGTAAATGGTTCCTTGGGTTTTCAAGTAAATCATGCACCTAGTAATTGTTATGTGACAGCAAGCATGTCGTACTTAGAAAACTTAATTTGATTAGTTGAAAATTGTACCTGAGTAGTGTCACCAATGTTGATGATATAAGCATCTGGGGTGGATTTGACTCGAACCCACTCTCCATCTGTTTTCCGCTTCACTTCCAATTCTCCAAAATCATCTTTGTTAAGGATGGTCAAGACACCACTATACTGGTGTCTACCAAGACCAAGAGCTAAATGAGGGGCAGGGCAAGGGTTATAGTGATTGAGTCGGATGTAGCTGGTTTGATCTTTGAAGAAGCCATGGAACCTATCTGCTGGCAAGCCTAGGCTTAGAGCAACAAGTTCCATCAACTTGTAAGCTAGCTTTACCATCTCGAGTATATTCTTGGCATACCTCCCTGGTTAGTGTTCAAGGGAATCCATCAGTTCACATGGATTGAATCCTTAATTTGTCCTCAAACCAGACTTCAAATTTGTTTTTCACTCTAAAAGAAGAAAACAATATTTTGCATAAACTTCTCCTATTTGTTAGTAGTATTTATTGCATGACTTAAAACAACAATCCATACTCAATCAGCACTCATATGGAAGAAAGAGATTAGTATTAGAGTGAAGCCAAATTTGATATAGTACCTTGTCAAATGATCTAGTATACATCTTAAAGTACAGATTATTATTATTATGATTATAATTCTATATCTCTCTCCTTTAACTGTCTATTCAAGTCATCTTCCATCTGTCGCTAAAGGGTCATTTAGGTGAAAGCTTTCTTTGCACGTCCTATTTGGCGCTTTTAGTATTTGGTCATTTCTAAGATTGAGAATTTTTTCCGATCATTTTGATAATCTTTATGCTTTGTAAGCAAGAATCAGATAGCATTTCCCTTCAAAAGGAAGGAAAATACTGTAGGAATGCTACAACATAAAGAATCTCCTAAAAGAGTTCCAATGACTTCTCATATTGTTGTTGTATACCCCAAGTCAAAAAACACGAAAGACTGAAAGAACTTTTTGTGCACATCTTTCAAATTCTAAAATGGCTTTTTAGCTTATCATGGGTATAATATGTTTTTAAATTTTTGTAACCAAAAGCTGCTTCACTCTGTTGGTGGAATGATGCTCTAAGGCTTCAGCACTAAGAAATTTTTTTAGTGAACTTTGGTGGCTGTAACACTGGTTTAAGACCTTGAACAGACTTCATTTATGTAAATGATTTTTGGTCATGTTATGTGATTAACATAGGCAAGGATGTGAGTGCTGTGAACAAAAATCAAGGCTTCACTTATGTCTTGGAATCCACCTTTGAGAGTATGGAGGGTGTTGCAGAGTATATTGCTCATCCTGCTCATGTTGATACGCAAAGGTGCTCTTGCCTCATGTGGAGAAGTACCTAGTGATTGACTACAAACCCACTACGGTTCATTTTGGATTGGAAG
This sequence comes from Castanea sativa, assembly GCF_040712315.1. NCBI lineage: Eukaryota > Viridiplantae > Streptophyta > Magnoliopsida > Fagales > Fagaceae > Castanea > Castanea sativa. The sequence goes on along the minus strand of NC_134019.1, from coordinate 42,596,725 downwards.
GGTGATAGAAGTCATCTTAAATCCTATCACCATATCTGAATTAAAATGCAAAACTGACGGTGATGAATTTATTTGAATTTATGTATTTTTCAATGGATGTTGTAATTGTTACTCATGTTGAGGTAAATGTCTTTGTTTATTATAATTGCATATTAGAAGACTATTTGCTTCTCTATAACTCTTATTGCTTTTTTTTTTTTTTTTAAGTAATATGAACCTATTGGGTTTTTTGGTAATTAGGATAAGGTAATCTACAATGTCATAAAAACAACTGCATGGTCATCAATCCTTATCAAATGCATTTTTTACCACTTGTTTCCTATTTTTCTTGGCTAGAAATCTGAAGGTTTCATTAAGAGATCTTGTCACTTAGTGGCAATGCTAATTTTGTCTTGGGAAAGGATATTCATGCTCTTCCTTCATCCTCCAAGACCATAAATAGGAAATGGCAGCAGACCAATACCGAATTTCTTTTCCCTTGATTTGCATTAGGCAATGTGTGTTAAGGGGGTTATACTAAACCGTGACATAAATGAAAATCTAAACAGCAAAGTGCAAATGTTGAATTGGAAGATTTTTTTTTTTTTTTTTTAATGGTTTGTGAAGGGGGGATGTTGAAGAAATTCGAGCTTTTTATAAGCTTAATGGTACTGAGCATCTAATGCAGATTGGTTAAGGATAAATAAAATATTTAATGCATATTGGTTAAGGAAGAATAAAATATTTTAATATTTTATGTTTTTCCTTAACCAATAACAGCATCTTAACTTTCTAACATCACATTAGTTCTTGAGTGCATACAATTTGTTCTTTTAAAATAAATTGTGTTAGAAAGTAATTTCTTTTAAAGATTGGTAAATCATATAAGTGGAGTGGAGGTGGCAGGTTTCAACTCACTTTTATCTTCTTCTTTTTTTTTTTCTTTTTTCTTTTAGAAACAACTCACTTTTATCTTCTAAGCATGGTTTTAAAAACCGTTATGATTTAAGAACCACTTTTGCTCTTGGTTCCCAATTTTATGGGTTTTTATCGGACCGGATTGATGCCCATTCCCTATTGAACCAGTTCAACTGCTTGTTTCAGTCTGGTTTTTTAAAACTATGCACCAATCCAATCTGATAAAACTCCTAAAACTGGTCAATACCAGAACCAAGAGCAAAAACAATTCTTTGAACGTACCGGTTTTTAAAACGATTAGTAGTTTTCCTTATTTTCTTTGTATTAGTAAATCATCAAGAGTCTAGTTATTGAGCCTTTTATTTTATAAGTCTTAAATGAAAGCAAAGATAATTTCAAGAATCTAAATACAAAGCTTTCGGTTTCTCAAAAAAAAAAAATACAAGGCTTTTGTATTTTATAAGCCATATCCAAATAACCAAACCAAAAGAGAAATCTAGCAAGATATAGCCATTAAGTTCAAAATATGGAAGCTATATGTTTTTATTCCCACAACTTGCATCAAAAGCTTAAGATACAATATGTGAATGTAAAGCTTTAGAACCCCTTTGCACTGAAAGAAACCATGACAGCTTCAAGAGTTCTGCATCATGGAACCTTAAGTCATGGCCCTTGTTATTACATAATAAGTGCATGTATCAAATTTACAACTGAGCCCCTTGGCTTGGGTTGTGCCTCACAGGTTTGAATCCTTAGGGGTGCTTGTCCCCTCACTGTAGCAACAAAAAGCGTATATATCAAACTTTTAGTCTTTAACCACTCAGATTTCTTTCTTTTTGAACAAACACACACATTTTTCCCTTAACTAGAGCTGGAAATTGGGTGAGACAGACGTGCTACACTTCGATACATGGAAGACCATGCATGACAATTGGAAAGTAGCTGTTCTTTGAATGAGATCGTGCATTTTTTCTATGCTGCTGTGGTCTTTGAATGAGATCAGAGAGTTCTTTGTGATCCATTCGATACAAACAAACTACAAGCTCGTTTCATTTAGGTCAAGCACCCATGGTGTATATACATGATGATAATAGTAGTTACACTATCTATAAATCATAAGTAATTGACAGATATGGAGAGTTTCCTAAATTTCCTCACCATAATTCAAGTACAAAGACGTACTTATAGATGGATTCACCAAAATACACCAATGTCTAAAATTATGAATGACTAAGAAAGATAAAAGCAACCTATGAAATACTCATGATCTACCTTACAGCAATAACATAGATTTGCCATAGCCAACCAAAATAAAAAAACCTTGATTAAAAGTTCAGTTTATCACGAAATGGCTAAAACCAGGTGTAAGCAATTGTCGTTGGTGACACTTCCAGTAGGACAAGATCAGCAGCATGAATCATTTTGTAATCTTAATTACACCGTCACTCACACATGGATTCCAAACTAACTTCAGAAGTTCCAACCTTATCTTAGTGCTATACTTTCTCTCTTTGGTAATCCGCAGTTCTTGTAAACCAGGGCTAGGCAACTGTTATGGGTGACGTTCTCAGTAGGAAAAAGATCAGCAGTATGATCACATTGTGATCTTAATTACCCCTTGTCACTAGTGCATGGATTTCAAACTAACTTCAGAAGTTCCAACCTTATCTTAGTGACATAATTTCTCTCTTTGGTAATATGCACTTCTTGTAAAGCAAACAATTGCAAGACCATTGATAGCTAATGAGAATTCCTGCAGGCCAGTAATGCAGAACTCAGCAATTGGTTGCATATATCATCTGCTCCAACATGCGACCTATAAATGTCTAATGCATCCTGGACAATAAAGCAGTCATGGGAAAAGTTGCATAACATATTATGCCAAAGCAATCCTCTTTTAAAAAAAAAAAAAAGAAAAAAAAAAAGTAGACATGGTTATTTAATCAGCATCTACAATTACCTTTTTTTGCCACTCTAATGCACAAAAGCACAAGCCTACTCATATTGTTGATGCAGAAAATGCGTAGTTTTAAAAGACAATATTGGTGGCTTTCATCAAGTAACCTACAAAATGTGAGTCACCTGGCTTAGTTAAGACAAAACTCCACATTATAATCTATGCTCCTCACCAGTATGACAAATGAAATCATTTGATTAACTCCATATGCAAGTCGTCTGATCAATAGAATATCCTTTGGATGGAAAAGAATTAGGATTTACTCTAATTTATTTGTTAACCAATTGAGACTGATTTCATAATTTGAAAGGAAATATATAGTTATGTCACTTACTTCTAATTAAACCCGAAGATGCACTTTCTCTTGGTATCTGAAAACTGCTTCTAGACAGTACTGTTGGAAGAAAGCTTTTATGTTTGCTTGCACAGAAATTTTTTTTCCTATAGGAAATTTCCACATATTTCTAAGATGAACAAGTATTGGCATAAGAGTTCAGGTAGAAACAAAAGAACTTTGTTCAGTAGAATTGTGCAAGGGTCTCACCTTCACCTTAAAAGCAGATTCTTGCATGGGCGTTCAAAGAATAAGTTGTTAAACGGAATATATCTTCTGTGGACTTGTGCTCAAATCCATTATCATCAAGACAACAAGCTCCACTACCAGGAAATGTAAAAATAATTGGAAAATATATTTAGAAAAGAAACCATCCATGAAAGGTCTTTTTTTTTTTTTTTTGGGGGTAACATGAAAAAGGTCTAATTAGTATCTGGGCATTGTTGATAAATTTTTCTGTGGTTCCCAAATTTTAGAAAAATGATAATTTTTTTTTTCTCTCCATTCAATAGATATTTATATAGGATTCACTTCGAAAGATTTTTGACACCCCGTGAATTTCTATGCTTGATTCATATGATATTTCATACAGTTAAATTGTCAATGGCTAGATTATAACTTTATGGTATGCCAAGTATATCCAAGAATGTAAGGATACTTAAAAGACGAGTATTGCATGCTTACAGAGTAGAAGCACCGAAGAAACAAACCTTTATCAAGGAAGTCCTTCCCATCAAAAAAAAAAAAAGGAAGTCCTAAAAAGCCATCTGATTGAGAAGATCACATTTTTTTTGCCCTGTACCAACAGCAAGTCAGTCTAATATGAATAATAAAATTGACAATCACTTAATTCTTTTTTAGTAAGTTGTACCAATCACTCAGGCACTATGAACTGATTGCTTTGACACTAAGTTAAGCACATACACATCTGGACTTTAGAAGAAGAGAAACTAACAAACATTAGGACTCAAAACACTGTTGTAATTGACAAGTTTGTCCCAGGTAAAATATTTCTCATGATAGTTCTTTTAAGCAAGTAACTTTCAAACTGATGCTTTTAAGTACTGTTATGTATATAGGAAAAGCATTAAAAATAATTCACCACAAACTTTTTTAACCAGTAAAACAACTACACTAAGATAAATATTTGCAATCTTTTGAAATGAACATAAAGCTTATGTTTCACAGGGTTGTTGAGAAGTCCAAGAATCAGTTACCCTGAAATTAAGCTCTAATTGAGGCTAGGTAGTAATCTTGTTGCTGACACCAAGCTTTTAGTGTTCATCTCCAACCTATCAAAAATAAGTTTGAGAATTAAATTAAAAAGGAAAAGAGAGGAAAATAATAGTAGTTCTTGCATTCACATTTCCAAAATTTATATAAATATATATATATATATATATGTAGCCTGCAACAAATTCCCATTACCTGCAAGGTAAAAAGAGACATGCTAGTATACTCATATTTTCGAAATTCAAGCTCCTGCATACAGAATCCAATAACTGATCACTAAATCTAAAACAAAAAGGAAGAATGAAGAGAGCCAGACTGGTATTTGATAAATTCAAAGTGAATTTAGAAAACAGATACATGAATGTAAGAAACAGTGGAGTTAAATCCCTCTGACCAATTGACACCAGATCTCAAGTTTTTTTTTTCTTCTTCTTTACCTTATTTTGTCTTTTCTTTTTTTCAATAAATTCAAAATATTGGTATTGTGAAGTATATGCCAAAGTGAATGATAACGTGAGATTTTTTACATTTTGAATGAGATGTAGAATAAAGCTAGGGATTGAACTTAGGATCTCGTGCTCTGAGACCATGATAAATTACTAATTCTCCCAAAAGCTTAGGTAATGGTGAATTTAATCATTTAGCCATTATTCTAACAGTGAAAAACAATTCTTTCCTTCCCCAAAAACAATAATGAGATAAAAAGTAAATAATTGATTATAGTTATATTGTAAGAGAATAGCATAATTACTAATTCTATGATTCATATATTTACAGAGCGAAGCATGTTACAGAGTAGAAAGCATCAAACTGAGAATCATGGCCAATCTGTTTTGCTTAAAAAACAATTATAGTGAGTTAATAATTTATACCTGATTAGCTTTGCAATATTTCAATATGAACAGAAGACTGATGCACACATGATGAAGACATCCTTGAAAAGGAACAGCTCATACTATTAATGTCAGGCTGTGATCTTTATCCATGCCAAACTAATAGATATAAGATTCACCGAACATACTTTTATTTGTGGCTATATAATCACAGTACACATTCGCTATGGAGAATCACCAACTCTTGTCTGTTTTTATATGCCACGTTTTTTAATATTCTGCACACAGAATCAAATGGTGAATAAATTGCTTCTACTTTTAATTGAGGGAAACAGATTTTAATTGAGGGAAACAAGAATAAGTTCAATACTTGATTAATATAGAGGATTGAATTTTAAAGGAAAAAGGACCTATAGAAACATTCTGGACCACATCATCCTTCTGCAATACATTTAAATCTCTGTATTTGTGCTGTCTTGGACCATTTCCCACCAATTTCTGCCTGGCATCATTCCAATAAGTGAGGAACAGAACAAATAACAAAGTTTCTAATATTATGTTTATGTCAGTTTAGTGTATAGAGAAGAACTCTGCATTTGATGAGAGAATTCACAAGAGTAAACAAACAGAGGATTAATGCATCTTTCCTCTTGGGTGTGTGAATCATATCTAGTATTTAAATCTTATGTGAGGGAAAAAAAATAATAAACACTAAACAAAATAATCACCTAAGCTGTTAACTTGTTGCACTTGTCCATTATCCATAAGGTTCCGGATATGCTCAGATATTTACACCTCATTTTTTTATAAGCTTCCAATTTGTTCCACATCCAGGATTGAATAAAGTGAGAAGTCATCACAACACACAAACAAAGAAGGAATTAACATCATTAGCATTTGAGCTTCTAAGAAGGATTAGGATTAATAATTAATGTGTGTGAAAACACTGAAGAAGAACCCAGTCATCCCCTCCCAACTCTGGGAAGTGAGCAATGTTATATTGACCCTATTTGTTCCCTATTGCTGACTTCGTAATACTACTGCTTAGATTCTTTGATTTGGAAGGAAATCAATTAACTCAACCACCATAGTGTTGAATGTCACAAATCAGAGAAATCAGAAATGAATAACAATTGATAGATGAGTGTAACCAAGTACCTTAGCTACATTAGCTTCCCAAATCCTGAAAGTATCCAAGCAATGCATCCCATCACCATATTTCCACAGATTATATATATATATATATATATATTAATTCTTCAGCTTGGCCCGAAAATGCTGTTAACAGAACACAACATGTACTTTAACGTAATTAAAATAATAATAATAACCCATCAAAGTAGAGCTCAGGAACAAAATTCAACAGTTTGGTTGCTGACAAATTAAAAATTTATGATTTTTAAAACTCAACAAAACCCAAAACTTCACTAAACCGAACCCAATTCAATTATATACCATGGTTGAATATATTGGAAATCCAAAAAAAAATTATAAAATAAAAGTAAATACAATAAAATAAAATTTTAAAAAAATTTTAAAAAAAAAACCTAAAATTTTATTAGTTTGGAAATCAACAAAACCTAAAAAATAGGATTCCAAAAATTTTATTTTCTTTCCTTTGATTGCACCATAGGATTGAGATTAGAGAATGTACCGTAGAAAAACTAATGTATTCCCATGTATGGTTAATATTGGGGATGTGAGCAATCTTGGACCAATCCTCACCGGTTCCTTTTTCGCACCTTTTTGCTAAGAGAGGACAATCTACAATTTTTAGCCTTTGTAAAGACCTAAGACATTGCAATTCATCAGGAAGTGATGCCAAATTAGGGCATCTATCAATTCCAAGTGTTTCAAGTGATGTGAGCTTGCTAATCCACTCTGGCAAAATCGTTAAACTGGGACAGTCTATAATGTAGAGGTCTTGCAGGTTGGTAAGATGTTGAAGACTTGCAGGGAGAGACTCCAGTTTCGGAAGATCTTTGAAAGCCAAAGAACGGAGGGAGGTGAGATATCGCACAGCTTCAGGGAGAGATGTTAGTCCAGGGCTACACCAGATCATTAATTTCTTGAGAGACATTAGATTTGACGGCCAGTCATCTAGCAGAGGTACTTCATCCTCTCTAAAAGACACAGTCATAATCTTTAATTTAGAAAGAGGGGATGAGGGGGGCACCAACGAAGCCATTGCCATTGTCTCTTGCAAAGGCATGAAGCTAACATTTTCCAGATATAAATTTTCTTCAAGATATGGAAATAGAGGCATGGAAGTCAGATTAGGACACTCGTAAATATGTAAATAAGAAAGACAAGGAAATGAAGGCAATGAGTGGTGATGATGATCTTGCATTGATGCACTCCTCCACCATCCCTTCAGCTTAGGGCATTGTACGATTGAGAGTGACTTCAACGATGGGAAGAATGGTGTTGACGACACTGTGGATGAAGCAGGTACCTCCTCACTTATATCACCATCTGACATGTACTCCAAATCCATCATTTCAAAAAGGTCTAGAGATTGTAGAGAGGGGAGTTGAGATAACCGTGGCAAATGTTGACATCTTTCACCATTTATTTCTATTTCAACCAGATTGGCGAGCAAAGAAAGCCAACTAGAAAACCTCACTCCCCCGTACCCTTGCACCGACAAATATTTGAGATTTTGATGTGGTTGGAGGCCATCTAATGACTTCTCATCGTCATTATTAATATTACCTTCTTGATCCCATCTTAACTTCAGCTCTTCAAGATGCTGTTTTCCACTTATATTTGCAGCCTTGCATTCTGAGTTAGCATCTTCTAGTCGCTCCAAATGTGTGATCTCTAGTGTTCCTCTGATGTTGTTTAGCTGGTTTAATTCGCCTAGGCCACCAACGTGCTTGGAGATGGAAGAAGAGTCCTTGCTCACAACGAATAATGGTAATGTTTGAAGACAAGTCAGTTGCCCTATTCCACGAGGCATATTACTCAAAGCATCACAGTCATTGTCATCAAGGTGCCTGAGGTTGACTAATTCTTTAATGTCTTTAGGTAATTCTTTAAGACTCTGGCATGAAAAGACTTTTAGTGTTTGCAAATTCCATAGTCTAGTAATAGCTTTAGGGAGAGTGACCATATCATAGCTTCTAGAAAGATCAAGGTATTTGAGATGTATTAAGTTCCCTATAGAATTTGGCACCATTGTGATCTCCGACTGACCTATATCTAATGCACGCAAGCTTCTGAAATTCAAATTAATTGTATTCAACATTGGCTCATCCAGCTCATTGAAGTAATTTGATGTTAGAAGAAACGTACGTATTTTTTTTGCTTTAACCAATAAGCTTAAAGTTTCATTAAAAGAGGAGCCAGTAAAAAATTCACAAGATACATGACGAATTTTTTCATCAACATTTTTGCTGTCCCTATCAACTTGCTTGCAGTCCACCATTGCAACCGATTCTGCAAGATCATGAATTAGATCATGCATTTTGTATTTTAAATTTCCAAACTCACCCCCTACTTCTTCAAAGAAGGACCTCCAAAGCAGATCCTTGAAGTACTCATTAGCAACCTCCTCTAATTGTTGTTTTGTGTTTGACAATTGGATAAACCCTTGTGCTATCCATAGTTGCACCACCATTTCCTTTTCTATCTCACAATCTTTTGGAAACACAGAGCAATAAGCAAAGCAACTCTTTAAATGTGAGGGCAAATTATCATAACTCAACTTTAGGATTGGAAATATGTCATCCCCGGGTTGAAGTATATTTGTAAGCACATTATCCTTGACACGTGACCATTTAGGCTCAGTTTTGTCTAAGCATAATACACTTCCAATGGACTTTATGGCAAGGGGTACCCCCTGACATCTGACTAAAATTTCCTTTCCAATTTCTTTTAGTCTAGAATTGTTGGTCTCTTCTCCTTTTGTAAATGCTATTTGTTCAAACAAAGACCAAGATTCGTCTTCAGAGAGACCTTTAAGGGTGTGTATTGAAACTGGACTTGTAATCTCAGCAACCAATTGGACACGTGTCGTTATTATAATCTTACTTCCCTTTGCACCACCCTTTAAAAGACGCTTCAAGTTATCCCATTTGTTACGACTTTCATTCCACACATCATCCAACACAAGTAAGTATTTTTTTTTATCAATTTTTTCACGAAGAAGCTTTTGCAATTCATCCATATGAAGGTCTTCTGGCTTCTTACAAGCAGCAGAAGCAATTATTTTTTCAACAATAATTTTCAACTCAAACGCATCAGAGACACACACCCACATTTTTAGCTCAAAATGTTTATCAACGTTCTCGTCATTGTAGACAAATTGAGCAAGTGTGGTCTTTCCTAACCCACCAATTCCCACTATGGGAATAACTGAAAGATTCTCTTCATTATTAGGCTCCAATAATAGTTTTATGATCTTCTCTTTATCATGTTCTCTCCCAATAACTTCTTCATTAGGTACAAATGAGTGAGTCTCTTCCCTCTGCATATTCAAGCTGTAATTCTCTGGCGGGCTTACTTTCAAGTTGAAGTCTCTGTTTTCTTTTGCTATGGCATCTAGCTTCTTCCTCATCGCCTTTATTTTACCACTCATCTCAATACGAAAAGCAAGTTGATTTGAACTTGAAAAAAAAGTGCGTACCTCTTTTTTGATTTTATTCCCACTCATTGCTCTTCGCCGCAAAGCTTCAGTGAAGAATTCACCCAGCAAGTCATCAGCATCATAAACAACATCCTTGAGCTTCTCGAGCCAGTCCCTGACTTGATGGTTGTGGTTTTGCTGCTCTGCTGCATCCTGAAGTACAGCTTGGATTCTGGAAACAGCGCTCTTGATCTTTTGAAGCTCATCTTTAACGCCCCAGAGCGATCCAATCTCCTGGAAAATCTGAGATCCCAAACTTACAATCATTTTCTGTGCAACGCCAAAGAGGATTGCTTCGGCCATTTCTTCTTAGTGGGCAAAAAGAAACACTGAAAGTAAAAGAGCGAGGAAAGCTAGAGGGGTGGGTGTGAAATGCTTCAATGTTGATCTAAGTAAGAGGATAATATGGAAAGCTGGAAGGTGGGTGTGAACTGCGAAATGCTTCAATGTTGATAAAAGTAAGAGGAGGACCGAGTTACTTTTAACGTGGAAAGCCATTCCTTCACCGAAAGGACACACTGGAAAACCGTGTGGACCATAGGGTACCCCTTGTTGGGCGTTGGGCCCTTTCTTCACCGAAAGAAAACCGTGTGGACCAAAGGGTACCTCTTGTCGGGCGTTGGGCCCTTTCTTCACCGAAAGAAAACCGTGTGGACCAAACACCAAAGTGGTCCCTTTTTTTTTCTCCTTTCTGTTTTTTTTTTTTTTTTTTTTCAATGATAAAAAAATTTTTAAAAAAAAAAGGTCTTATACTCTTATGTTGTTATTGACCCGGTTCACTTCAGTCTGCATAACTCTTGGCGTGAGATATCTTTGGGTGTGTTAGGACTATCCACATTATAGCGCAGTATTTTTGCAAAGCTCATGACTCGAACTAGATAACTTTTAAACCTGCAGATATGACCCAGTTCAAGATGTTAAGTAACATGAATGCATGCCAAGAGTCACGGTGGAACAAGTAGATGAATAAAAGGAAATACGTTTAATCGTTGCGGGCACTCGTTAATGGGACATTATTTGTTATTGATTTTTTTGGGGTCATTTTGGTTAGGAATGTAATAAAAATAAAAATAAAAACAGCAACAATTAGGGTCTTATTGATGGGTGACATAAGCATAATATAATATCGCAATAACGTGAAAATGTTTGTATTAAATTGAAGTAATATCAAATAAACAGGATACAATAGTATTTGAGAGTATATTATAATTGTTATATGAAATAGAAAATAGTTGAAGTAATACATTCATCATCATAAAAGTTTATAATGGCACAAACATTTCCATCACAATTGTTCACTTAAAGTAACAATTACAAGGTAAAAGAACACCAATAATAAAGGAATATTAGTAAATAACTAAATATAGCAAATGATGTAGAATTTTTATTTAAATACTGATAAAAGAATTTTCATCCCAACTATATTATAAATGTTTATCATGTGGTGTAATTAGTTTATTCTTTTCTTAATCATAGTTTTGGTTTGCTCAATGAATTGTGTTTAGTGGTCTGGAGACACATGCCATGCTAGTGAGGAATATATCATCATCATATGTTTTTACATCCTCAACACTTGAAGTTTGCTTTATTCCTATTTCTTGATGTTTCATAATTTTTTTTTCCCACCACCGCTCTCCCTTAGTACGGTGGTCATTTTACAAGTATAAATACTTGTGGGTGTGGGGGGCAAGAGCCGAGGTTCAAATCTCCAGGAGAGAGTTTCACACATATATACACTTAGATTAGACTATAATAGAAATTCTATCTTGGATAATAATAATAATAATAATTTTTTTTCCCTGAATTGCATCATCAATGTTGATTAATAACAAACACACTAGAAAACTCTTGATTGGATCATGCAATATATGGACTTGAGGATGTTGTGGCTTAGATTTTATGGAGGTGCTTGTATCATCCTTGGATGTTAGAGAATCAAATTGAAACAATTTCATAAATTTGAATTTTTAATTGATAAAACTTTTTTTTTACTTTATCTAAAAAATGGTTAAGACTGCTTACTATAACCTCTCTTTTTTTTTAAAAAAAGTAACTATAACTTTTTCTAAACGCTACAAAAAGAGAGTTTTTTTTTTTTAGAATTAAAAAGGAGTTTTGTGTGTTGAATATTGATTTTATTTTTAAAAAAAATTATACATGGTTTAAACTCTTGTCATTTTTTATATAATTTTTTTCTCTATGGTCAGAAATAGAGTTAAAAAATCTTGGGCCATCTAGAGCCGAATGCCCCTAAACCTCTTGGACTTCGTTAGTCTCGAGCCCTATACTAAAATAAAGTCACCAGCGTCAGACTGTTGGGCTCTTATTTTTATGGGCTTGCTACTAAGGACTTGGACCAAATCCATTTGAAAATGATTTGACTTCGTAACACTTCAGTGTAAAACATCCCCAGTCCAAGTCCTTAGTCTTATTCTTATTGCTTCGCTCTATACTTCACAAATAAAAATATACTTATGTTCATTTATTTTATTAAATACTAATTTTATGTCTTTTATTATTTCAGTTACCTAAAATAAATAAATAACCCACCATATTCCTATTGCCCCACGACCACTTTCGACGAAAGCCACTACTGTCATGGCCAACCATTGCCACCAAGCCTAACGCCTCCGACGAAACTCATCACTCTTCCACTTTTGTTCCTCCCAAGCCCATGAAGAAGATGGCAACTAGAGCAAAACAAGCTTTCCAGCGAAAAATATATGGCCCCAATATGATGGCAACCCATGGTTTTGTTTGGTTGCACCAATTTGGGTCAAGGTTATCGCAAATGGTTGCAATGAATGGTTCGTGGAGATTACATGATGATCTTTGCAGGTGAGTTATAGAGATCATTTTTTTTTTTTTTTATCTGAGGATTGAGTTATAGAGATCATGGTTGGATTGTTTTGAACCCAAGGTACTGGTTTGGATCGTTTTAGGCCAAGGAAGAAGCAAATGGATTCAAACTTTAGACTAGCAATTAAAGCTGAATAGGATATACGTCAAATCTCACCAATGACACTTCCTAAAATTAATGCCATAAACCTTGGTTGAGAGTAAATGGAATATTCTGATCTTTAAAAAATATTTATGTGCAGTTTCTAGAGTCACAATGCCCTAACGAATGAGAACTTACTAACCCACTTGATAAAATCATGCTAGTCAGCTCCAAAATCCAATTTAGTCATAAAACTCCTTCAATATAAGGTTTCAATTGAATAGGAGCCTTTTATTTTAATCAAGTAATAGTCAATTCCTTCAACTACCTTTTTGTGATTTCACTCCATATTTCCTCTTCATAAATCTCAACATCAAGCATTCAAGCTTTAGAGACAAGGTCAAGGATCACAACCTTGCCTAGATTATATGAGGATGAGAAGAGCATATTTTCAATCCTTTAGCCAATAAACTATAGCATGAGCCTGCTCATTTAAGAGTTGAGAGACTCAAGATCTATGGTCACGTGTGTAACTTACCAATAAATTAAATATTTTCAATCTATTTGCACTCTAGAATGTTAGAGCACAAATAATAACATTACTCCTAAACAACAATCTACCCTGGCCACAAAATGTCTCGACCCTATGCCCCTCTTTGATCACCTACCATGCTCTCGTTTTACATGAGTTTTGGCTACTCTTTGGGACAAGACGGAAATGAGACATTTGTAATCCTAACTCATCTCATCTTGTTGTAATCCCTATTATGAACCCTTCGTAAGGGATGATATTTTAGTTGTGTTGCATGATTGGAATGGTAACTTATCAAGGAGTAGGTAAAACAAATCCCAAGATGCAACCCTAAAAGTTGCTTAGGCTAAAGCATTCTTCTAGGCACTTCATCTTGCAAGAGAATTAGAGATTGGCACCTACAAAAGGTTCTCTACAGCCTAAGAGGATTCAAAGCTATGTGTTGATACTTTAGTGTACAGTAGAGCATTCATAATGAAAAATGTCATCATATTCTATTTTACCATCCTAAAAAGTTACTTTATCAAATTATATCATACCATTTTACAATACACCCAACATCTCAACTTTTATTTTCCTATTCTACTCATTAAAATAATATATATTACCCACTAAAATAATATAATATATTTAAATACAACTCTCTATCTTTCTTTTCCCCCATCTCTCTTCCACTTTATCAATTAAAATATATTATAATTTTTACTAAAGTTCTACAGTGTCGTCTTACATTTAGGATGGCACTGTAGCACAATTGCAAAAAAATTTGCAATTGTAAGATTTTACAAATCCGGTTGCTAGGCTCTTTTTTGTGCCTTTATGCTAAATTTTCCCTTCATATACCATTTACAATTGCCAATGAAAAAGTTTTAGCCCCTTTTGATGCTAAAAAATAAGCTTGCCATCAGGTAGAGCATTGAGTGAGGTCTATGACATGTAAGCTGTGATTTTATAGTTGAGAAAAATTGTAGTCATAGTCGTTTCAAATCATTGAGAGGATATTTCTATGCCCATTATTTTTTAACCTGAACAGCTTAAGTTAATTGTTCATTAAGATCTTAGGTGCAATTTAAATCCGGTGAATTTCCTGTTGGGCTCTGCTATTTTAATAAGATGGTGTGCAATCATGGTTTTATTGATTAAAATGCCCAGTGAAATCTAAACAGTAGATATGTGATTTTTTTTTTATCTCATTCATAAATATTCTTTTATCATTTTAGCTTGTTGTGTGAAGTACTAATTTGGATACTGCAACAGGTACAAAATCAATCCGAAGAACTGTGCTTGTAAAGTGAATATTAGTTTCTTGGTTTTGTAGCCCTATAAGGTAAATATCCAAATAGCTTGATACTAGCAAGGACCTTTATTGGTGACTTTTGAAATGCTTGATCATTTCAGAGAACCACAATGCATATACTAAATGTTTGTTCTTGAGTGCATTCTAATTCATGCATCTGTGAGAAAGTATCATTTAAAAGGAAGCCTTGGTTCCATTATCTTTGACAAGTGTGGAGACCCTTTCTTTTTCTTTTCTTTTCTTTTTCTTTTTTGAGAAGAAGGCCCAATTTTTTTTATTAAGTATATTTTAAATTTTTTAGAATTGGGCCCTCTCTTCAAAAACTTTAGCCCCTCCATAACAGCCCAACCCAAAAAAAATTAAAAACCCAAATAACCCACCCTATGGTTACAACCTAAACCAAATTGGAGAGAGAGAGAGAGAGAGAGAGTTCACACACGCCTTCGACACCAGTTGCTGCTGCCTCCAGCCTCCATCACGTATTTTTTCTCTCCTTAAACTTTAAAATCTAACATATATTTGAGAATCTGTAATATGTGTGTTTGGGGCAGTGGGTAAGTGACAAAAATAAAGAGACAAAAACATAATATAATTAAAATGTCACACAAATTTAACAATATAAAATTGGAGACTTGCCCACATTGCTAATTCATAATGCTATAACTAATATTTTTAAATTGAGTTCGCATTCGGTAAGGATGAGGCGTAAAATTCATGTTTTACACTACCCAATAAAAAAAATCTCCAAATCAGTATTTTACTAAAAATTCAGTACATCTTACCACACCTAATAATATCTCAATAAACTCACAATTTGGTTAGATTTATATATGGATATTAAAACTGATTGGACGTAATTGTGTTTATTCTTAAATATATGATCAAATAATGTGACATGTTAAAATTGGAAAGGTAAAACATAAGTTTTACACCACATCCTTACAAAATTTAATTTCTTTTAAATTAGATAATTTATAATCGAATACTAGTAAATCTATAAATTGAGAAATATTAAATTTACAATTAATGCATCATGCATACTACTCAGATTCTAGTTTTCATCTTTACTTAGTAACAACAATTAGTTTTTCACTTATTAAAGTTTTTTGACTTTTTTCCCTTGCTCAACTCAGAGCCTATGGCTCAAAATCCTAGAGCTACAGGAAAAATTATACAGTTCTCTGATAAACCATATCACTTGTCTACCATTCCACTAAAAAACTTCCACTTGTTTAAAATTACTAAATCAATAATCATTTTTTATTTTAAAAATTTTTCTAACTCAGCAATTTTAAACAAATATAAGTTTTTTACGTCACTTATCTACTATGTAAACCTTATAATTTCTCGAGCTCCGGACTGCCGTATGCCCTTGTTGTCTAGTGTGTGTGTGCATTACTACATTGTCGGCTGACAGAATTGAAAAACCATGGGCCTTACAAGAGTGACCCAGAGCCTCTTCACTCGTCTCTCTGGGCTTGACGGTTAACCCGGCCCACAGTTCCGATTCATCTTCTTATCCTCACAAACCCATCTCTTTCACTCTCTCTCTGCGTTTGCTTTTTCTTAATTAGCTTTGGTAAACCAAAACGACGTAGTTGTAGGCTCTCATATACAAAACCCTAATATTTCAATCTCTCTCTAGCTTTCTTCACCAAATCGTATAGCTTCGAAGCCTCAGCTCTCTTTTCGCTGTGAATCAGATTCCGATTCTTCGTTTCAACAAGTCCAATTTCAAACTGGTAATTGAAATTATATTTATGTATTGTTGAATTTGAGTTGTAGCAATTAATTGTGTGAAATATTCGATTTTTTTAGTTGGGTTTTGTTTTTAGGGTTTTGATTCTCTGCAAAAATCTGATTTTGCTGAGAAACCGTAGGGCGTAGGAAAAGATAGGAATTACGAGCTTGAAGTTTAGGGTTTTTGATTGATTGGCACCAATTTTTTTTTTTACTTTTGACACTCCACTGTGATGAATTCAACAATATGGTGTGCTTGTGGGAATGGTTGAGATTTTTCTCTCTCATATATTATTGTTTTTGTTTTTGTTTTTCTCGTTTTTGTTTTGGGTTTCTGACCTAATCTTTGTAAATTGAAAGCTTCTTGCAAATTTTTATGGAAATTCAATGCTTTTTGTTTTGTATTTTGTATTAGATTCTTCATTTAGTTTTTTTTTTATCTCTGGCTAAAATTTTTAGCTCATGCCCAAACTGACCGCACCCAGCTCCCACAATTGTTGTTTAAATACATATTGGTATTGGGTCAGTTTCAGTGCAGGGGTGCATAAAACTGAGGGCTCAGTTCGGTGTGAAATTCTTCCCCTAACCAGGTCATACCAAGCTCACCGCTATGTATGGCCTAAAATGCTTTAGTTGTTGTAAACTTTGGAATAACCATGTGGTTGTAATTTATGTTGCTTGTAATTATTCTTGGAAAAGGATAAAACTGTTCTTATCTTATTGGTCAATTCACCCAAGTATTAGAATTCAATTCGGGAACCTAATGTACTGCACCTAAGGTTATGTGTCTAAGTTTTACCCTGTGTTTTTGATGTCATCAACATTTAAACAAACGTTTGCCCCTGGGCATGAGCATAAACTGCTTAGCCCATCAAGGGTGAATGCCCTTGGATTACCTGGAAATTGGTTCTAGTAGGTGGGTGAGTTTCCCTTAGATTTTATTGGTTAGAGGCAAGTCCAAAGGTCCTCTTCTTTAGTAAGGTTCCCTTCATTATCCTAAATAAATAAATTTAAACAAATGTTGACTATCACCAATTCAGCACCTACTATCTATTTAAATTATTGATGACGTGGCTATTGTGGCGGGAGTGGAATTCCTGTACTTTTGAGTTTTGAGGGTGTGGAATTTTACCAAAAAAATAGGGTTTTTTCTTGTCTTAGATTACTTTGTGAATGGTCATTTGTCTTGGCTTTAAGCCTCTAACTCTAAGTGACAGTGGTACTATCACTGTCTCACTGAGTTCGCTAATTCAATATGATTTTATTGTAATTCTTTGGATACAATACTTTGTATGTTTGCTAGGTAGGTCGTTCAGAATAAAATTAGTTATTTATCAGAGAATATTATTGGTGACATAGCAAAATTCAATTTCGAAATTGATGTATAGGATTTTAGAAACTCCATGGTGGAGTTACCCAAAGAACTCTAGGGGATCTTAATCAGTATGTGTGTATGTATAGTGATTGGAAGTTTGGAACTCCCTTTGCAATTCCAGGATGAATTAGAAGAAACAAAACTAAGTACTAGAACCTTGCTTTGTTTTCAAATTTCAATATAAAAATGTGCAAATAGGGGGCTTTGGGTTTTATTTGCTTAATTGCTTTAGGAATTTTTTTTTTTTTTTTTTTTTTTATGTAGTGGGTTTGGTTATTGGAATGAGAAATAAAGGTTTAATTATTGGGTTGTATTATTCAGGTAACTGAAGTGATATATAGTAAGAGGTGAACATAGGGTGAAAAAATGACTGATGAAAGAGGAGTACACCCAGATTGCAGAAATGCATCAAATCCTTACCATGAATGCAGTGAATATTGTTTCCAGATCATTGCTGAAGCCAAGGCTCGGATGGAGCAAAGGGGACCAGGTTGTCTGTCTTCTCTTTATGTCTGTTGCCTTTTGCATCATTTGAAGTAACTGTGTTTGGTATTAGCTTAAATATTGGGGCATCCTCATATCTTGTTCGTATTCTAGTTAAAACCTCTTATCATATTTGTATCTAGGTTTATGGAATTCCCCTAAACAAACCTCAGCTTCGTTAAGAGTTTTAACTTTTAAGTGCTGCCTTTGTTTATTATTATTGTTTAGATTTTGAAGTTTGCCATAGGGTTCAACAGTTACTTGGAATTCACTGTCTAAGACTTTTTGAAAAATTAGACATTTACTTCTCTATGATCTTTAAGGGCTGCACTTGATGCTGTAACACTTGTATATGGAAGTTGTGTTCATCATGATCTGGTCCTTATGGGAGCTATGCTTTAGGTCATTGGAAGTATTTGAATTCTTATATTTATGCAAAGCTGATTAGGGACTTACATATGGTATCTATTTTGTTGGTATGCCTATGTTTTTATTTTATTTTTATCTAGAGCTCTGCCCTGCCTAGCCTAAAACGTTCTCTTATTCTTTCAAATATGCACAGTAGCTTACTTTATGATAAATGATTTTGTACATGTCATGGAAAATTCTACACTTCTACTTTTCACCATAATGTTCTGTTACCCTATTATGTTTCCTTTAATTCTATTTTCCATACTTACCACTTTATTTACATCTATCAGCACTAGTGCAAGCTGGTGGTAGGATTAGTCAGTCCAGTTCTGGTGCTCAAGAGCAGGATGAAGATTTACATGATGACAGACAAGATTCTGATGATCATACTGATGGTGATAGAGAATATCCTGTTGTGGAGAGTGTAGATGTCACAAATCTCACTGGGAGAAAGAAGAAATTGTGGGAGTTGAGAAATATGATGGTGAGTGTATCTTTAACTTAAGTAAACAAGCGTCATGTTCTGAAATTCATTGATTTGCAAAAAATTAATTCTCTGCTGTTGAATTTTGTAATAATCTATAAAACTAATTGGCTTATTGCTATATGATTGCAGATGAAGGCCAAAAGTGACAATCAAAAAGAAATAGCTGCTGAAAAGAAAAGAATGGAAGCTCCCACTGAGTCAAGGGGCATTTCTAAACAAAAATGGCTTGACGATAGGAAGAAAAAAATTGGAAAACTTTTAGATGCAAATGGTTTGGATATGACAAAGGCTTATATGCTAGATACACAAGAGTCAGCAGAGGGAAAATATAAGAAATGGGAGAAGGATCCTGCTCCATATGGTTGGGATGGTATGTTTATGTATGTTCTTAATAATTTATTTCATTATCATCATGTTGATTATGCTTTTAAATTATGCCATGTTCATACTGACATGCACAAATTTCATTTTCCTTTATTGATGTCATACATGTCTGTATCTTGGAACATATAACAAGCTGTGAACATAAGTAATAAATGCGTGTGTTATGATCAAGTTTCATCTGCTCACCATTTGTGCTTTATACTTAAAATGGGCTTTAGCAATATTACATGTATGAGAATACTTCACTAATGAAGTAGTGACAATGGATGCACCATGTCTAGGCCATAGATTTAGGAAATTATTCAAGTTCTGCTGCTCATGCTAGGAGCTTTAAGCAAATTGAAAATTCATCGGAAATATATTTCTACAGCTGTATAATATCAGATGAGGACATGAATGTTTAGACAGCTTTTATTTTGTTGTAGTATAATGATTTCAAAATCATCCATCTTAATCTACATTTTTCTTCTCTACAATACCTAAATTAAGTTTTACTAACATTCATCTTCTTTAACAGTTTTCAATCAGAAAACTTTGTACGATGCGTACAAAAAGCGGACAAAGAATGTTGAGGTTGACTTAGAAGAATATAACAGAATGAAAGAAGCCGATCCTGAGTTCTACCGTGATGCTTCAAGTCTCCAATATGGGAAGGTACAGTACCATTGAAGAAATGCAATGCTTCCTGTGGTGTATCTGGTTTATATCAGGGGCCTTAACTTATGAGTTTTCTTTTATCTCCACAGGCACCAAAGACCTCAGAGGAAAAGATTGATAGGATGGTGAAGGAACTCAAAGATCGGGACGAGAAGCGCAAGTCATTTAGCAGGAGGAGAAAATTCCATGAAGAGAAGGATATTGACTCAATCAATGACCGTAATGAGCATTTCAACAAGAAGATTGAACGAGCCTTTGGTAGATACACGCTGGAGATCAAGAACAATCTTGAGAGAGGAACTGCGTTGCCCGACTAAGTTGATTGCCTAGAGTAATGAACTGTGTTTTGATGATGTTGTCTAATTGTACAACCCATCTATCAAATGGAGTTAATGCCCTTGACTGAAATGTGGAAAATTTGATCCTCCAAAATTTACTAATGTAGGTTGGATGGTAATGACCATTATCATTCTTCCGCTAGCCTGTTGCCAGAGCATGATATATTGATATGCATTAGTGTGGAAGTAAAGTGATTGTGCAAAATTTTCAAATGAATTTTTAAATTTTTATGTAAGTTACTTCTTGATGAGGAAACAGCTACAGATCTAGTTAAATTTTTAAGTTTTATCCTTTGTTGTTGCAAGTTGTAACATCCTCCCTGAGCAGGTAACTTATTTATATGTATCGTATATCTCATACTATGTGAGCTTCTCAATTGTACAGGGTCCTCAAGTGAGAAAGATGTCATATTTGCCAGACATTCGCCGGATACATGAGATAATTATTATCCCCTATATAATGCCAAATTTGCAAATTTTAACACAAGGCCTCGTCATTGACCTAGTCTAATGCACCTATTTCTATGTGGAAAATTGATGGTATAGTAGTAACTAATATAGAAGAAAGATTAACGTCCAATCCTGAATTAACCAAAGGGTTGATACCTAAAATGTTGTTATTCAAGCAGTAATCTTTAGAATGGTTTCAGAATAGAATCCAGGCAAAAGAGGGGCAGCGATTTGCCAATGTGACAGGAAAATAGATGATTTTAGAAGCATCTACTTCAATATACAAATTATTTCAAAAGCTATCATAGACTCATAGTCATATTGCCTAATGCCTATGCCTTTATTGCTAAGACATAGTTCTTAATAAAAGGGAAGGAGCTAGGAATTGCGGTATTTTTTTTTTATTAATTTGAATTGAATTCTCATATAATAAATTAATAATACAGTCAATTATTTGAAAACTGATGAATTCGAGTGTTGGGATCTCTCTGAGCCAACACTATAATAAGTGTAAATTGTGAGTTTCTTTACAAGTTGACAATGTAGTTTTTTTTTTAAGGGATCCATGTTTTTTTGTTCTTTTTTAATAGGTCGCAATTAGCAGCAGCAATTATACTCTTGGACACTTTTCCTTGGGCCACTCACTCAAAGATCTAGAGACAGCCATATATTATAACCTTACCATATTGCAATGCAGTCATGTTTGTCTTGAAGGCTGGCCATGATAATCGTCCATCGCATAATTACTTAGTTCTTGCTTGAAAAGTGGTCATGCTTAAGACGTCCACTAATTGCAGGTTTTAATTAGCTCAGCTGGTAAATTTCTATGTCGTCGAATAAGAAATTCCAAGTTCGAATCCCACTTATATAAAAAAAATTAATTAATGTTTTTGTCTAATGATAAAAAATGATCATCGCAGAGCATATATCATAGGTTAAAACTCTATCATATCTATTAAAAATAAATAAAAAAAGATGTTTTTCACTAATTATGTTGGCAAATGACATGGAAGGAAGTTGCATATTTGCATATAATTTTGTTGGGGGTTTTTTTGTTTCTTGCCCCAACAAGAAGTGACATGTGTCACCTTTATCCAAGTGTGCTTATTTAAAAAAATTGCAACTCTTTTTATCTTTTCCTTGGCTTGGTCCAAGAAAGATGGAGCAAGAGAAGGGTCTGTGTGTCAAACCAAAATACCAAATGTAAAGCAGACCTGTCTCAGAGGGTTCTCATACCAACAAAAACCTATAATGTCTGATTGGTCATTTGCTTCTTTTTGACTTGATTACCAACAAATTAAAGCATAACTGTAACTACCAATCAAGTCATTTAAGCATAATCATACGGGCTCAATTTTTCCAAAAGTGTCCTAATTGCATGCCTTCATACACATGGCAAAAGTTGTTGATAGTACTAAAAAGCTTCATGTGGCTGATAGACTGGTACTAATAATTTATTTTGGCCTAGTTTAATGTAGTCAAAGACCAGTTTTTAACTTTTAAACAGTTTAAAAGTATTGAAAAGTAAATCAACATGAAAATCCAAAACTCAAAGGAAAATGAACTCTGTCAGCTGGAAAAAAAAAATCCAAGATCCAGCAGCTTAAGTTAGAAACTTAACTGAAAAATTTAACAGAGCAGTGCTGAAAGTAGCAATCTTCCAATTTCTAATTAACAATTCTGTTTTAACATCTATTTCTTTGTCATAATGGAATGATTTTACAGAACACCAAAGAAACTTGAAATTAATTGAATGTAGCATCAACTAAGAACTAGCATGAACCTTGCATAAAAACATATATATTTATCTAGGTGTGAACCTTTTATGAGGCCTAACACTAGCAGCACAGAGCCATACATTCTGAAGATGAATTTCTAGGACCTGAAAAGATGTTCTCTAACAGCTAGACCTACCTGCATATTCCCTATAAGCAGTGCAAAAAGCACCAATCCAAGGATCACAATGACAAAAGCAAAACTTATTTCTCCAATATAAGCGCTTGTGACGAGATTCTGTCGCAAACTGCTGCAAAATTGATAGATTTGGTTAGAATAAGAAACATGGGAGAGTGAATTTCATTTTCTGAGAGCAGGGGGGGGGGGGGGGGAGAGATCAGATTTGATATAAACCATTCTATATTGCATTGAATAAAACATAAGGATGAATGCATCTTGTTTCTAATAGCATTTGAGATGAAACTATTACTTAACAAATTTCAATTCACTCTCATAATTTCAAAAGGATGAGGTTTTTGCAAATTTATTATTGGGATTGATATTGATCCTCTCTCTTGTAATAGTACCATTTTTAAGGATGGATATTTCCTTCAACTAATGAGTAACGTAATGAAACAGTTGGCAGTTTTCATCCTGTAATGTCTAGTCCAGCCAAAGAGATAGTTACCTCAGATTCCTCAGGCCCCACCAAAGACAGAAGTAGTACTTATTGAAGAACCTTGAGGCTGTCGTTCCAGAAGTCACTGCCTCACCATAAATGCCAAACTGAAAGAAGTCACTAGTTCCATCACATAGACTTGAGATATTGCTGGATTTGAATCAAGCAGCTCTTATAGGGTTATCTGCATCACTGCAATATAAAAACCAATATTTGCAATCATGTTGTTCAAGACTGCAAACTTTCATCCAACATTCTTCTTGTCGTAGAATGGATAAGAGGTACCAACAGGATCCTAAAACCTTTTCAACAAAAAAGAAAGAACAAGTGGAGTCAAATTTACATAATTCTGAACTAGTCACAGAAACCAATTAAGCTCATAAGAAATCCCACATTCACAAACATTAAACAGTATAAAATCTTTTAGACAATGCAGACTGTCTGAAAATACTTTAGCATTTACAGGTACTTATTGACTGCATCACAAGTCTCAGTCAAGAAAGTCATTTTTAATTGTAACTTACATGACTTGCCAACTTACAGAGCATCAGATTGTATACAGCTCCAGCCAATGCTGTTTCCATCATAACCCCATTGGCCTTGACAATTTCAGATGTGAGCGGATAGATATGATATATTCTCAGGAGGTACTGGAAAATGATAAGGAAGCGAACAACAGTACTTGTTGGGGTAATTTCTGAACCTCTTAAATTTGGGATTGCAGCCGAAATCAATATCTACCATAATATGGAAGCTTAAACATATGAGGCTATGATGTTTATAATTACAAGTTTACATTCATCCAAATAAAAATTTAAAATATATATATATATATATATATATATATATATATATATATATATATATATATATTACAAGTTTACAACTGTGTCTAGTGAACCTACTTAGCATTCTCTGTAATGGTGGCATTGCAAGTTTAATTTAGCAAAGGGCAAAAAATATAAATTCTCAAAACATATATTAGAAAATCAGAAGAGGACTAATCAATTAATAGTGTCCCCCTTTTTTTTGTTGAGTCAATCATGTCCTTTTTTGACAGTATAATTGGATAGTATCCAAGAATACCTACAAACAGGCCTTTATGCACTTTCTGAATGCAAAGGAACGCAGAAGAATGAATTCTTTCGAGGCAATGTGTGCACAAGAGCCCAAGAAGAAGTAGAATTCCAATCTTGGTATATTCAAAGCATAAATGTACAGAAACTAGCTACATACCTGTGAAAGGGGTAGGGTAGTCACAAGGTCTAGCCAAAAGTCTTTGCGAAGGTATCCTGAAGCAATCTTTGAAGGGTCAATAACAAGCTCTCCTCTCCCAAATACTCGAGAGGAAGACATAAGCCATTCGAAATCTAACAAAAATCTGAACAATGTAAAACGCATCAATTATTGACCGAATGATAGTAAGGGCTACTTCAAGGGACTCCATATTTTCAATGCACGCCTCTTCCTTAGCCACTGGTAAGTAAAAAAACAAGGGGTCCACGAAAAGAGAAAGCAAACGTGCCAACAGGAAGATTTTGTTCCATCTGTTTAAAACAGGTCCCCGAGGATCCAATATTATCTTCTCCACCACATCATAATCCTCAGAGAAGACATTGGAAAGTTCTCTTCCGAGAGAGTACTTGCCTATTGCATCTTCCTCAGTACTCTTAAGGCACATATCAGGTGCCTGTTTATCATTGATGTTATGAGTTGGCATTAACAAATGACTATCATTGGGTGGTGTACAGTTTGCAGTTTCAAGATCATCTCGAAATCTGAAAGTTCAAAATATTAAGAATTTCAGTACAATATTGAATAGGGAATTGTGAGTACCAAATTCTCTACACTTTTGATGATCAATGCTCAAGGTGATTATCAGCGCATGCTATAACTAAAATATTATCAGCTTTATGTCATGATCCTTGCTAGAGCAAACATACCTCACAGATCTTGATCTACCAGTAGCCATAGCGTTTGAGAAAAAGCGGAGATGTCATGTGTCTTCAATCAGTGGATTTGATCTACCATGAAAATATACCGCAGCACCAAATTTATTAACCACCACAAGAACGCTCAAGACACATGAGTCAAGCAACTTTTTCCGTACATAGACTTGTTACGAATCATGTGAAAGGAAAAGTATACCAAATTTTTTTTGATAAATAACGTAAGAATATTATTAATGATAATAAAGACAAAGCCAAGACGAGTACATTGGGGATGTACTATGGGTACAAAAATCAAGAAACAAAAGAACAACGGTCAAGAAAAATAGAAAGGGAAGAACAAGAAAAATGAGAAAAAACCACACTTCATTCAAAGAGTGTGTGTAAGAAAAAAGACTTAATCTCCAGCAAAGATCGTTCACAACCCTCAAAACTTCTAGCATTCCTTTCTCGCCAAATGCACCAAATCAAGCAATGAGGTACTAATCTCCAAACATCAATGTGACGATGTCGCGCAAACTTTCCTTGCCAAGCCTCAAACACCTCAATAACAGTACGAGGCATAACCCACTGAATGCCAAACAAACAGAAAACCAAAGACCACAACTCCCAAGCTATGGTGCAATGAAGTAGAAGATGATCCACCGACTCCCCACACCTCTTACACATAAAGCACCAGTCAAGAACTATCACTCGTCTTTTACGAAGGTTGTCTGTTGTTAAGATCTTACCTAAGGAAGCAAACCAAGAAAAGAAGGCTACCCTTGGAGGTGCCTTCGATTGCCATATCATTTTCCATGGAAAGGAAACACGATTATGAGGGTAGAAGGAACTGTAATAACTTCTAACCTCAAATCTTGTATTCCTTGCAGACTTCCAACAAACCTTATCTGGACCAAACCCTCTCACTGACGAGGAATAGACTAGCCCCATAAACCGGTCAAAGGCTTCCTCTTCCCAATCTTGTGGTGGACGACGAAATTGCACATTCCAATGAAACCTCCCAGCAGACCAACCCATAACTTCAGCTACTGAGGAGTCCTTGGACCTACTAAGAGAATATAGCTCCGGAAAGGCCTCTTGGAGAGTACAATCCCCACACCACACATGCTTCCAAAATTTTACTCTAGTACCATCCCCCACATCATAAACAAGAAGTTTAGAGAAGTTCAACCAGCCACTTCTAATATATCTCCACAAGCTGACCCCATAAGGACTTGTCACCTTCTTCGTACACCAACCACCCCACATGTTCCCATATTTTGCCTCTATAACCCTCCTCCATAAAGCATCAGTCTCGGTACCATACCTCCACAACCATTTACCTAATAAGGCAGAATTAAAATTACTCAACTGTCTTATACCCAACCCCCCCATCCTGCAAATGCCTACAAACCTTGGCCCAATCAACTAAATGAAATTTAGGTTCACCACCAATCCCATCCCATAAAAAATCTCTTTGTAACTTCTCCATACGCTTAGCCACCTTACCCGGTAAAGGAAGAAGGGAAAGGAAGTATGTAGGTAAGGACGATAGTGAGCTTTTAATGAGTGTCACCTTACCTCCTTTAGATAAATACATTCTCTTCCAACCTGCTAATCTCCTCTCCATTCTCTCAAGAATAGGGTTCCAAACAGATAAGTCCTTGAATTTTGCACCTAAAGGAAGGCCCAAATATTTCAAGGGCAGAGAAGACAGTCCACACCCCAACAAACCCACCAAAGCCTCCAAATTGGGTACCCCTCCAACAGGTACCAACTCAGATTTCCCTAAATTAATACGAAGCCCTGACACCTCCTCAAATCTAGCAAGAATCGCCCTCAAATTAGCAATCTGAGAAGGTTCAGCATCACAAAAAATCAACGTGTCATCTGCAAATAAAAGGTGAGATACCATTACTGAAGAACCAGTCATACGGCCCACAAAAAAGCCTGAGAATTGCCCAGTGGATATAGCCACATCCAACATACGACTCAACGCCTCCATCACAATATCAAACAACAATGGAGATAAGGGATCCCCTTGCCGAAGCCCCCTAGAACTTCCAAAGAAATCAGATGGGCTACCATTGATCAGAATGGAAAACTTCACAGTTGAAATGCAATACCTTATCCATTTTCTCCATTTTTCTGAGAAACCACAACGCCGCAGCATATACATTAAAAAATCCCAACTCACATGATCATACGCCTTCTCCACATCCAACTTACATAACACCCCCGGAACTCCTGACTTCAATCTACTATCAATACATTCAGAAGCAATCAAGACGGAATCCAAAATCTGTCTGCCCTTCACAAAAGCATTTTGTGAATCCGAAATAAGTCCATGCGCCACCCTACGAAGCCGATTAGCCAACACCTTAGAAATAATCTTATACATCCCACCAACTAAGCTAATAGGCCGATAATCCTTGACCTCCACAGCATCCACTTTCTTAGGAATAAGGGCTAGGAATGAAGCATTAAGACTCTTCTCAAACACCGCCTGAGAATGGAAGTTGTGGAATACAGCCATAATTTCATTTTTCAAAACACTCCAACAAGACTGGAATAATTTCATTTTTTATAAGCCAAAAGTACTATCTCATTTTCATGTAGAAAGTGAAGTTAACCTGTGAGTTTCGTCACATTAGCTCTTAGCAAGTTGCAACAAAATAAATGTGTTAGTTTGTTTCATAACATTGTTTCATGTTCAGATGAAGTGTAAAGTAACACCAGATGCAATCCAGAACCACAAAAATCTTGAACAATGTAAAGTGGTCATTGCTAATTCTTGCATTAACATGCCAGCTTAAAGGAGAAAAGGGTCTCTCAAAATAACAATAATAAAGCAGAAAATTAGAAGAAGAAAAAACAATCTATTAATTAGACAAAACAAAACCCATGAAGTTAAGAATGAAGCAGGCACAGAGTCCACTGAACAATTCAAAAGGACAGACATGAAAACTTACAATTAAGGAATGCTGAATATTCTCTCTATATCTTCATCTATGGGTTTTCACCATTTCAGTGGGAACCTTTATAAGGGAGTGTGAAGCTCATGGAACTTATAACCATGTATAAAGAAACCCACAAAAATAAAAAATAAAACAGGTGAAGGCATATAGGATTATGGGGCAGTTCACATAACTACAACGTATAACTCATTTTAGTTTGTAATTTTCTTACTTTTTTTAGTAACCACTCTTGTTTTTGTCGACGCCAACTTGTTTTGGACTTTTGGGTTTCAAAATTATCTATTTTTTAGCATCTTGGCCATTGAAAAATAACATAAAAACTATGAATAATTCAAGTATCACATACTTTCATACATATTACAACAAATTACAATCTATCGCGTAAGATAATTGTGGCAAAGAATGTGTGAAAGTGAATTATTCTAAAACTGTACAACATTTGGCAATGGAAATGTGTACCCAAGTACTAAAACCAGTGGTCAGGGACACAGAAGATACCTTAATTTAGGTGAATGAAAGAGTTAAAACTTAGCTTCAGGTTCCAGCCAAAAAATGGGAAGCACGCGGATTTAATAAGAAGTAGAGGACCCACTTGTTGTTGAGTTGGGACTTCATTTTTCACTATTTCCTTACTGACAGAGGAGGGAATCGAATTTTTGAAAAAATATAAATAAATGAAAAAAAGAGTTGTGAGGTCACTGCTCGTTGACTTCCACACCAAAGTCCAAGCCATGCTGATATGCTTCCCCTTAAAGCTTACAATCTGCCATTTCTATTTGATCATAACCTGTTAGATAATATATATTGGAAAAGCTAAAATTTATTGGCTTTTCTGGTCACAAATATAGTTACTGTATTTTAGATAATGTCATTTTACTGTAAAACTCAATATAATCTTGAGTAAGATTAGTTTCATACATATATTTTTTATGGTGGTAGGGAATAAAGGTTGTACAGAATAAAGTAATTTGCAAAAGCTACGTACATAACTTCATCATGAAGCTATAGATTTGCTATTAAGCAAAAATGTAAGAAAGATGAAAGATTCTTCATAAAGACATGGTAAAGACTAAAGTCAGCTGCCATTTATTAGATTATATAGTATCTATCTTCTTCTCACGTGGGCGTTTGAGTCAAACTTGTGTCGTTTTAAAATGACACTTTGATTCGGGAGATCGAATATTAGCCACTGGGAGATTAGCATTCTAAAACAGTTTACTAGTCCCCAGTGGAAAAATTATTGAAGAGGACAATTAAGTTCTAAAATTCTAATAGAAAGTGAGGTACTAAGAATTGCTTGGGATGTCATAATTATTAGAAGGACTATGGTTTTGACAGTAAAATGACAATAACATGGTCACACGGAGTATCTTCCAAAGTCATTTTACAGCTGTGTATCTCCATCCATCATTTACTATCATTACCAACGTTTACTAAGCTCGGGTCCAATGTTTAGACAGAATTTTACTTATGAGCAATGGTTATTACACACATCTTTGTTTTTAATTGAAATCATGACTTCACAGTTTCAGTTAAAAAAAAGGCTGTATGTACGGTGTGTGTAATGTGTATGTTAGTGTGTGCAAGAGTTATTTAGCTTTACTTTAAACCCTGCTGTAATTGGGTTTGACTTAATAATCTTCTTGTTATAAACCTGCATGATTTTATAGCTTGTGTACTATAGCCTTGGAGAGTTAGATCACTGTCATGGTATACAGTGTAGGAATCCAAGACAATAATCTAGTTAGTCAGAGTTCCAATTTTTGAACTTAGGCTTGCTTTAAATAAACAATAAACGACAATTTTGCAGTCCTGCTGTATGAGTAAAAATCAACACTAAGAATCTATTTGGAATCCACATATTTTGCTGAAACTAAAAACTTTTTGCTGAAAGTACTGTAAATAAAGGTAAAAATTAACTAAAATAGTATAGTGGAATCTATGGATAGTACCAAAAAGTGCAATGGAACCCATAAATAATAGCAAAAATAAGATAATAGTAAAATAAGTTAGCAAAATTAATCATGCCAAACGACACTAAAACTTGAAATTCTAGAAGTCTGAGATCACCAATCAATGTTCTTGTATGCACAAACTAATAAATACAAGTAGTTTCATTGCTCTTTGAAAAGCCACTTTTTGGTTTCTAATTCTATGGCTATATATAGAAGAAGAAAAATATTGTAAATGTGATATGAAAGGGAGTAGGGGAATCAGTATAAGGCAGATGAGTGACTGCACAACTGTGACCGACCTGCACTGAAGACAGAGGTGGCCATGCATCAAAGCTTAACTGCCCAAATTTAATTCGAGAATGGAGAAACAAAAGTACTAGTATTAATTCCCAACAGGCCTAGTGAAGCACCAGTAGGCAATAGCTTCTTTTTAATTTCCATCAATAAACAACATTTTTTATTTTCTTCCAGCTAGCAGATAGAGCAGGATATAGAACAATTTTGACGAAGTAGAAGAAAGTAATTGATCAGAACAAACAATTGGTGCCAAAGAAAGTGTATGATTAGGAAAATTGAGAACTTAAAAAATGGAGGCGTCAATAAAACTATACCAAAACACAGATAATGACATAATGTGTATATGTTTTAACCAAAGTAACATGTAAATCGTGCTTGCATAACAAAGAAACAATTTGTAACTGTAAGTTTTTTTTAATTTATTTGTTGATAAACTCAATTTGTGACTGTAAGTTCCATTTTGTTTCGATCAGAAAACATTTTTCGCATTTGCTAGAGTTTAGTACAATAGAAAACAGTTTAATTAGGTTTTTTTTCTTCAGAATATCACACCTTAAGAAATCACCACAAACCAGTTTCACAATAATAAACTCCTTCAATATTGATTATCGCTGACCAATTGTTGACTGACAATTCAACTTCCAAATGTAAATTTTTTTTTTTTTTTGGGTGGAACCCCCAGATGGGCTGAATTGGGTTTAACCAAAGGGCTTGTGCAAACTGATATCATCTCAAGTCCATTTAAGTCATCATCTAGACAGTTACACCCAAAACCATAACATCCATAAAAGACAATCCATAGGCACCCAAGTTGCCAAAGAATATAGATATTAATCTAACCAACAAGAAATTAAGACATTCATGCCAAAGTCATCCACACTAACAATCACATGGATTGTGAGCCACTCACTATTACAGTTTATTAAGCGTTCTTCTATAGCCAGCTAGTATCTCTCGTTCTCTAAGGAATTCTTTAGTTCAACACAACAGCCTACTATTCACAAAGGAGAGGAGAGAAAAATATATAAATGAAACCTGAAGACCTTATTAAAACTATGCAACCCCAATACCCTACCATTAAAGCTCCACTCCTCTTAGCTTCCAAAAACCAAAAATAGAACGCTACACTCCTTTTCTTCCCTATATATATCTTTAGGTCATTTCTTCAGGCCAAGGCCTAGAAACTGGCAGTGAAATCAATAAGGCCTTCCAGTGGGCTCACCATGAAAAGAAAGCATGGTACTTTTTCTCACAAGATTCAGAGTTTCATGGTTGACCAGAGCTAGAAGACTAGAAAACTCATCCAAGAAATTAACAAACTCATTTCTTTCATTCATCCTACAATTACAAAATCATCTAAAACATATTTGGGAAAGACAAACAATTAAAATACGCATGTACTGGATCAGCCAAAAGTCAAACAGATAGGCAACATATCAGTTTCTTATCAGGATTATGATACTCAGAACTTACATAATCATCTTTCAAAAAACACATTTATCAGCTCGTCCATCTGTAGGCCCAGAAACTACAGTAGTGCGAGGACCATTTTCTGTACATTCTTGATGGACATCAGTAGGTTCCAGCTTGCACAACTTCAAGTCTCTGTAACAAAGATAAGCATATTTTATAGTTTTGAAAAGAAAAAAAAAATGCCAATGAGTTCTAGCTCAATTGGCAACTCTTCCCCATGTAAGTTCAAGGTGAATTGTGGGTTGTGAATTCAAGACCCATTGGGTGCAAAATTGCAGCACCAAGGCAAGCAGGTAAGTTCATAACCATTTAGAAAATAAACGGTTAGTACCTCAGAACCTGAGCAGCTAAAGAAAGAACAAAAACAAAATAAAAGATCTACAGCAGCTTTTTTTTTTCCTTTTCCTTTTTCTCTCTCTTTTACACATATCAAAGTAAACACAATCACAGGATTGAGAACGGAGGGGCTAGAACACAATGATTTCTTGAAATAAATAACTCCTAAACCCAATTTAATTTACAGTAGGTTAAGAGTTATACCCCATGTGATGGTCAAGGACATTCGAATGAGTCAAAACTCAAAATTGACGTCTTGGGGGCTTAGCGTCTGCCTGACTGACTCGTAGTGGTCTGCCTTTCAAGTCCTACACCAACAAATTTTCAAAGAGCAAAATGTAAATAAGTTTGGAAACAAGATATAAACAAGTTATTGTGACATCGCATAGCTGCAGTCACCAAAATCAAATCCAGTCTATGAATGGTGATTCGATTCAGCAGTAAGAAATGAGATCAGACATGTAACACGTATTTACTATCTACCATATCTTAAAATATTTCAATGTTATGTCAAAAATAACTTCCAAACTCTAAGAGAGTTTCAGTTTTGCAGAATGAATGACACACTAGAATCTGAGAATGCACATTATTTAAATATATCACTCATCTACAAACATATCGTATATTAGTATCAGTTCAATTGAAACATTTTTTAAAATAGCCTACCACATATCAAACAAACTAGTTTGCATCCTCAGAGTTATATGCCCATCAACATTAGTGACTATCTATATTGATATATCAAGAGTTCTCATTAACCTAGCCTGGATATATGTATCAGATTGCTAATATCTGGTTAGTAACAAGATACAATCAAATAATTCATAATTAATATATATACACACACACAAGCATAGAGCATGAATTTAATGAATCTTACAACCCCACTCGTGGACTGAACATGAATGAAATTCAGAAAATGTTGACAAAAATTTTGGTTGTAAAATTACTATTTCAGTGAACATCAACTAATCAAGTGCCCTGCATAACCATCATTCAGATGACAAACAGGTAAATTATCATAAAGCAAATACTGGCTACCAAATAATTTTAATTATACACTAAGACTCGTAATGTGGTAAATGTTGTTGAACAATGGACCAAAAAGAAAGAAAAGAAACTAAATAATATTGCTAATTAGCAATATGGGACATTGTGATAATTAATTATTTCTATGAGACTTCTGGTTGTATCAAGCAACTCAAATAAAAGAAACCCACATACATTTATGTAACAACATATCTGCCCACAAAATGACATCCTCAGAGAGAGAGAGAGAGATAGGAGTGATACTGTACTTACAACACCATTCAAGTATTCAATAGCACTGTTGACCTCTTCAGCAGAACTGTAGGTTACAAAACCAAAACCTCTTGATCTACCACTCTCCCAGTCAAAAACCACCCTTGCTTCCATAACCTTTCCTTGCTCGCTAAACAAATTCTCAAGTGCTAAATCATCAACGCCCCATGCAAGGTTACCCACATGAACACGATTGGCAGAACCAAAACTTCCCCCACCTCTGTTACCTCTAAAAGAAGAATCACCTCTAAAAGAGGAATCCTCCCTCCTAGGTGGAGGAGGTCCAGCATTCACCCGTAGTGCCCCTTCCCTCAAGTTCCTGCCAAATGTTATGAAATTATGATCAGATGCAGTAACCATATCAGTCACATGCTCAAGAAGAATAAACCATAATATAAGTACACTAAAAAATTGTCCATTAAGCAATTACTACAATCAAAATCCGGATGCAACACCTGCCTCACACCAAAAAAGCTTCAAAACCGAATATTATTCAACTTTAACCAAAATTGGCCTAATTTCTAGCTCTGATTAAACTTTCTAACAAATAAAAATTGTAACTAGTGCACAAAGGTCCCAATTTTGCGAGGTCTAGGAGAGGTGATTGGTAGACCACCTTACCCCCAATTAATGTTTGGAGAGGCTGAAACCAGTACTCAAACATGTGACCTATTGCTTTTGGTGAGAGGCTCTTGCCATCACACCAAACTCTCTAGATAATTAATTTGGGGCCACAAGCATGTTTTTGAGCTTGAACTCAGTAAAACAATTAAACAAAGAGGAGTTGATCTACCCCCGAAAAAAAGGAACATAATGGAATAAGAAAGCCATAAATTTGTCTTTTTTACTTTAAAAACCGTAGTAACAATACCATAAAGAAATAGAACTCATTACCAACTCAAGTAAATAGAATATGATTTACTAACATAGCCATTGAACTGTTAAGCAGCAGCTTCAACTTCCTCAACCGAAGACATGGTCACAAATCCAAACCCTCTGCTTCTTCCAGTTGTCTTGTCATAAATCACCTACCAACAACAACAACAACAGCACATTTAACCAATTGGGTTTCTTTACTTTCAAACATTCTCTTTTTGTTTTTTTTGGGGGGTTAACAAAATAAAAAAGAAAACCCATATTTCTTTTTCACCACATATACACAGATAGTGTAAAAAAGAAAAGTTGGGAATTTACATTAGTATAGCACCTCAACCATTTCAACATTTCCAGCACCTTCAAACAAGTTGGTGAGTTGAGCACTGTTCACACTGAAAGGAAGATTACCCACGAGTTTGAGATCAGGTGCAAAGCCAGGCACGTCTTCATCACTCAAGAGTAGAGGGAGAGGGTGGAAGAGATAATGGACAAAACCATTGAGATATTCTACTGACAAAGGATTTATGGATTAACATCTTATGGAAAGGAAAAGGATCAGGGGGTATGGGCCTATGGCTTCGGGGCATCACGGTTTGCTGCTTATTTAGGTCCAAGTCTGCCAAAATGAGCTCAAAGACTTCAGCTTGCAGCCGAATTATTTAGCAACAGCTGATGCCTTCCAGATTTATTGCATAGTTAGCGATCAAAGCAAAGCTTGGTCAGATTTTTTAGCATAAAACTTTTAATTTGAACCAAGTTCCAGGCCTAGCTTGAACCAAGTTCCAGGCCTAGTCTTCCCACTGATATTGTGCAAACTCTAGCAAGCTGAGTAAGCAGCTAGTAATCTTGACCAAAATTATGACTGCAAAAGACCAAGGGATTGTATGTGATGGCACTAGACCCATCAAATAAACAAATTAGGAGGGAAAAAAACCCTCAAGAAGATTGATGTAACTAATATCCAAATTTTGCAAAAAAGGTCAGTTACTCTCTTTCTTGTAAGACTTCAACAGTAATTTGAAGAGGAAAACATGAAATTTGCCAAGAGGAATTACAACCCCAGAACTGAAACAAAGCCACTAACAGATTACATTTCAATTCTAACGAATTATTCCCCTAAGAATGAAACTTTTCTCATCATTTAAAAAAAGTTCATGTGTGAATTCTCAACTCAAAACAGCAGAAGAAAAGTGAAGAGACAGGACATTAGGCAGCAACAGTAGCATGTTTTTTCCCTTTTTTGCTCACATGGGACTTCTCTTCACCCTTAATCATTCTAGAGAGAATATCTGCTTGCTTTGTGTTTCCCTCCTGATTAAGACTCTTGATCAGATCAGCACAACTACTCCAATCAGAGGCCCCTCCTTTCTCCATTATTTTACACAATATTGAATATGCATTGAGTGTCTTCCCTGCTGCCAAAAGAGCATCCAAAACCTTGTCATAACTTGAAAAGTCTATGGTATAGTCTCTCTCCAAAGCAAAATCTAACAGCTTAAGAGCAGCAATTGTCTTCCCTTTCTCACAAAGAACAGACAAAAGTCTGTCAAAATCAAGTGAGCACCCGTTATGCATAAATAGATCAATGCGTCCCAGGACTTCTTCAACATGACCTCTCATGAGGAGGGCTTCCAAGATTTTAGCAACCAAATCCATATTTTCCTTCACCCCCTTCTCCACCATACTCTTCATCACCCGGCTTGCAGTTTGCACCCTCCCATCTTCAAATAAGCTCTCCATGACTGACCTGAATAGTGATGAATCTGGAAGATGCCCAGCTTCAATCATACTATCCAAAGCCATTTTGGCGTTAGCCGGTTCACCTTTGCTCAAGGAGCTCTTGATAAGCAATTTGTATGAATCCGCATCTCTAGAGACCCCTCTCCTATCCATGATCTTTAGAATTTCAAAAGCAAAATCAGGATTCCCTTCTTTAGAATGACCACAGAGCAAATTGTTAAAAGCAACTGAATCCAGAACACCCTTTTTCATCAATTGCCGGAAAAAGATTTCCGCTTTCCCTGTCTGCCCATGCTTGCACAAATATTGAATCATTGGGTTATAAGCACTAGGCTCCATATCCAAAGAACTCTGTGGCCTCAAGATGATTTCCTTCTCAATAAGCTTATCCAACAAATTAATGGCCTGATCATAGTCCTCAGCCTTGCAAAAATTCTCAATTAAGACACCATAATGACCAGCCTCTGTGGGTATGCTCAACCGAATCATCGCCTTTAGCACATCTGTAGCCGCATCCAAGTTACTGGACTTGCATTGGCAAGTTAACAATTTCATAAAGATGGAATTATCCTTAGGAGCAATATGCTTCTCAACCATCTCCTTCAATATACTTCGAGCCTCAGGCATTTTCTCTGCATCACAAAGCCCAGGCAACAAGGTGGTGTACGTAACATCATTAGGCTTAATACCAAAAGACTTCATCTCATCAAACAATCTCAACCCATCATCAACTCGCCCAACCGAAACATACCCCTTTACCATGGTAGTATAACTTATAACCGTAGGACGTATGTTCCTCCCCTTCATCTCCGTAAACAACTTCTCTGCCTCATCCATCATCTTAAACCGATTATACCCATTAATCATAGTATTATAAGTGACCACATCCAGCGAAATCCCTCTACTCTTCATATCCTCATAAAACCTTTTTGCCGTCTCCAACCTCAACGACAAAAAGAACCCCCAAATCATCAAATTGTAAGTATGACGAGTTGGCTCAATCCCTTCATTCAACATGGCATTAAAGTACCTCGTCGCCATCATATACCGCCCACTCCTCAAAATCACCTTAAACAAAGCATCATACGACTCCACAGTCCTCTCCACACCCAATTCCTTCATTTTCTGAAAAATCTTAACAGCCTCCTGAACAATCCCAGCTTTACCATAGCTCTCAATCATCAAAACAAACAATTCCTCATCCCATTCCACCCCTTTTTCTGGCATATCAAACAGTATGCACCTAGCATGGTTGAGCTTCGAAGCTCTGCCCAAAATCTCAATCATTTTCAAATGGGTATCACGGTCATGGCGGACCAACCCGGCCCGCTCGACCCACCTGAAGAACTGGAGCGCATGCTCCGAGTTCTTAGCACTATGCAACACATTCCAAACCAATGAATTATCGAACTCGGGCACCAATGCCCGAATCGAGTTCTGTAACCGGGTCGTCCAAGCCCGACTCGCCATCATTCTACATATAACATCCTCTATCTTTTCTGGGTTTCGAAAATTACCTCGTGGGGTTCTCTGAATCACCCTTGGCTCCACATTTTCCGGGTTCGGGTTTGAGGGCCGTGGAGCTTCAGGACCCGGAACTGGGTTTGGGTTTTGATCCACGGAGGAGGCAGAGTCGTCGGTGGTAGTGAAGAAGCGGAGGAGATTGAAGGTGGAGGAAGGGTTTAAGGTTCTGGGTATGGTGGGAAAAACCCTGGGAGACCATTGGTAGGGTTTAGATACAGAAATGTAAGCCATTGAAAGGATTTTGAGAAGTGAGTCTGAAATGGGTTTTGAACCGTTGCCGTTGGTGGTGTTTCTGTGGTACACGGTGGTGTTCTGGAGTTATAGGAACGAAGTTCAGCAGTGATATGGTCTGATTATGGTGGTTTGTGTGTTGCGGTTGTTGTGGGCGGTGGTGCCGCTGCTACTGCTGCCTGCTGAGTTGTGGTGGTTGTGGGTGAAACGGGAAAGGAGAAGGGGAACGGGTATGGTGGGTTTTGATTGAGGAAGGAGAAGGCAGAGATCGGGGGTTTTGGGTTTATGGGGTTTTAGAAAAGTTTTATGTTGCGTGAATAGTTTTTTTGAGGTTATGTTTTTTTTTTTTTTTGCCACAACTATTGATTATGAAATCTATTGATTATGAAAAAAATCCAACAATGGGTAAAGAATTTAAATTTACAATTTTTTTTGCTACAATTTTGATGGGTAGTTGTAGAATGTTGTTTATGCATGAAAAAATTATTTATAATAAAATTTTAGCAATTTAGAAAATTGGGCTAATAATATGCATATTATAGACATTTTGTTAGTTAGTATTTTAAAAAAATGAAGAAATATTAAAACATGAAACAATATCAAAATTATAACACCTAATTCCATTATCTTTTATGTTGAAACTAAACAAATAATCAATCAACCAAAAAACATAACTTTAATTAAAAAAACAAAAAATCACATGAATCCAAATAAAAAGTATTTAAGGTAAAGAATTAAGATCAACCTACTGAGGTGTAAATACCAAAAATCCCAAGATTTAAAACTTCAAAATTATAAAATCTTCAAATTCTACGTCAAAACCAAATAAAACCCTTCAAATTAAACAAATTTATATATAACATACCAAATAAATTTTATCGTTCCCTAGGTTGGAAAACATTGGCTATAGTTTTGATTTTTCTCCAAAAAATAAAAATAAAAATGTTTCATCTGTCATATACAATATGAAATAATTAGTAGACATTTTAACCCAAAACTAAATCCACAAAAACAATGTCAATATAAATATGAAGATTAACTCAAATACTCAAAAGAAAATCAATTCTAACATAACAAAAGAATAAGATAGAAAAAAAATTACAGGCACATATGAAAGCAAATAAAAAATTCGACATAAAAGATAAAACTCATTAATAACAATATAAAAAAAATATCCACATATGTTGAATTGAAATTCATTAATAATAACAATATAAACAAATACAACATAAAATCCATTAATCAAAGAAGCAATCAAGGACCCTATTTTCTGGTTGGAAGATAGTTTGAAGATTTGGAATGTCACTGTCATGTAGTTTAATGATATTGTATGAAGAGGGTATTGTTAAACATCACATACATGCTTGGAAATTGTAGGTTTACTCATGGGAGCCGTTAATTTGCCATGATGTTGTTGATATGAGATTATCAACATTTGAGTTTAACTTTAAGTTGGACTTGTTAGAGATATAAAGTTTCACTCCTTGTTAAGTTTAGATTAAACAAAAATAATTTTGTTTAAAAAAAATAATGAGTTTGACTTTAAATTAGACTTGTCAGAGAGATAAAGTTTCACTCTTTATTAAGTTTGGACTAAACAAAAATAATTTTGTTTAAAAAAAATGATGAGTTTAAGTTTAAGTTGGATTTGTTAGAGAAATAGAGTTTCACTCCTAGTTAAATTTGAACTAAACAAAAATAATTTTATTTAAATATTGTGCTAACGTAAAAAATTGTGGGAGTTTCAAATGATTCGATTCTATATATAGAGTTTCACTCCTTTTTTTTTTTTTGATAAGTAAGAATGATATATAAACGAAATGTTACTCTATGCCTAAAAAAACAGAGAGCAACCTAGGAGATACAAGAAGAAGAAAACAAAGAGAAACAAAGACAACACGTAAATTACAAAAGAAAAAGGGAGCAAAGAAAAGAAGGGAGGAAATCACTAGACGTGAGTCCCCACGTGCGAGACCAATCAAAGAGAGTTCCACTAAAAAAAACAAGCAACTGATCACTAGAGCTATCCAAATCCTCAAAAGTCATCCGGTTTCACTCCTTATTAAGTTTGGACTAAACAAAAATAAGTTTGTTGTTCAGAAGTGGGTTTGTTCAAAATACCAATTTGGTTTTTATTTTTCTGCTCAATCTGGGTTTTTTCTCTCATCTCACATTAGATTTTCAAAAAATATTTTTTTAACCAATCAATGGTATTTTTGGGTTTTGGCTAATCATTTGTGTTTGTGTTTGATATTGCAAGTTGTCTCTTATGTGTGTTTGAATCTGTGTGTTTTAGAATTTAGCTACCACTTTTTTTTTTCTTCTTTTCTTACTTTTGTGTTCTTCAATTAGATTAACAAATAATTGATTAAGATCAAACGATTCTAAAGTCCACTAGATGTTTTTGGATTTTGAATTTTTTGGGTTTTTGTTCTTGCCTGTTCTTCCTCAAGATAAAACTAGATCCCAATTTATATGATTTTTTGTTTTCATTTCCGTTTTTTTCTTTTCTTTTTTTTCATTTAGTTAAATTTCATAAATTAATTTTTTGATTTTAAAAGATGACGTGGCATTTTTAAAATGCTAAATAGAATATTATATTATTATTTTAATACTGACATCAGCATTTAGTGTGTCAGTGATGCACTCCATTTGCCACGTAGACTATTTTCATTCGTAAGATGACAGTAGGGACAAAAACGAGATCTTTTTTTTTTTTTATTTTAGGGCCTAAATGTTGTAAAAATCAAATTTAGAGATCAAAGTGAGAATCGCCTGAAAATGTAGAGACGAAAATGTGGTTTTCGCCTATATTTTATTTAAAGAACTCATTAGGTAATATTAACTAAGTCATATTACTTTTAAATGTATAATACTAGATTCATTACACGTGCTTTGTGCAAAAATTTTCTTTTTTATTTATTTGGTTTAGTGTTATAATGTTTAAAAGTAATATATAAATAAACGTGTGTATTTTTTTTTTTAAAGAAAGAGATAAGGTAACATGGAATAATGTTTAAAAATAAGATGGAGATAATCTCCTAAGTTTTAGGTTTTAAGTTTTAAGCTGAATGAAGAAGACAAATGAAAAAACTTAAAACTTAGGAAAAGTAAATTACTCTTTTAACTAGTTTGTGTTTTTTAATTTATAATTATTTAGCTAAATGATAGGGGTATTTTAGAGAGTTTAAAAATTTGTGTGAGAGTATTTTGATATGCAAAAAGTTGAAAACCAAACCAAAATCCTGTTATTAATAGTATAGATAAATGACTTAAAAATACATGTAAATACTCATTACATAGTGAGTTAAAATAATTTTCATCTAAACTAATTTAGAGGAAAATTATTTCCAAATAAAAATGATTCATATTCTTTGCAGAAATATGTGAATACCGTGTGCTATATGAATTAAGATACTGTTGATATATACTTTTCGAGTTTAACTCTAAACATGATAAAAATGATTAGGATATCTTACAAACAAAGGTAAATTGCAAAGTATACCCTTAACGTTTGGGGATGATTGGATTTTACACCCCAACGTTTCGAATCTTTGATTTTACACCCCAATGTTTGGTCCCGTTAGCAAATCACCCCCTCGGTTAGTTTTGGCGTTAACTGCCATGTCATCTTGCTAAGGTATTTTTTTTTTTTTTGCCAAATAAGCTCAAAACGACACAGATGCAAAGGAAATGAAGTGATGAATTGGCAATTGCTAAACAGCGTTGTTTTGCCCAATGAGAAAACAATCAAAATTTTGTTACGACACCGTTATGAACTCAAAATCCTAAAAACTAAACTCATGAACCCAGCCCTTAGCTCCCTAACCCTTATGAACTCAAACCACCGCATTGGCTCTGCATCGTGAACCTAGACATGTGTAAGTTCATTGAAGGCTCCAGGTCAACTCCAAGGTGGCAACAACGGCAGTGACGGGTACGACCAAGCCAACAGTTAGGGTATTTCTCTTCTCTATGGCTCTCTTTCTCTCTCTGTTTTTGGATTTTTTCTTGCCATTGCTGGATTGGAATTTTGGGTTTTTTATTGGGTTTGCTGGGACTTTTGTTGTTTGGGTTTGTTGAGGTTTTTGTTCAATTTTTTTTTTTGGCATTTTGTTGTTGGATGCACAAAATGTTTGGGGTTTTTGTTAAATTTTTTGGGTGGTGGTGGGGTTTGTTGGAACTCTATGGTGGGTGACATGTAAAATAATGCACATTTTTACTTGGTAAATTGACTAAGTGGGATGGTTGTGGTCCAACTGAGTGGTCCATGTGTTTTGCTTTATAGCTCTTGTTTGCATATAGTATTATATTTATTTTAATAATGGCTTATGTCCATTGAAAGAAGATGGTGATGTAATATTTTATTAATTTATTAATTAAATGTAATATTTTAGTAATGCATTTATATGTGTGTGCAGGACTTTGAATATGGATCAACCATTTGATATGTCTATACATCATGGAGGGGTATTCATTACACATAGTGATACACATGTTGAATATGCTAGAGGGACTATCAAGGGTCTCAGATGTTGATCCTGACACTTTTGTTATTTTTGATATGCCTAAGTATGCCAAAGATCTTGGTATTACGAATGTAGCAAATTTTTTTTTTACCAAATTCCTCATATGGAACTTCATATTGGCCTATTTCCATTGAAAAAAGATGATGATGTTAGGGCTGTACGTGACTGGTTAGAATTTGCACCTGAAAGGTTAGTACACATACATGTGGAGCATGTTGAACAAGCTATTAAGGAAAAAGTTGATGAGGATCAAGGTAATGAAGGTGATGATGAGCATGAGTTTCATAAAGAAGTTGATGAAGGAGCTGGAGTAGATGACAATTTTTTTGATGAGGACTATGCTGATTTGGTAGGTGACAGTGAATTTGATAGATATGAAAGATCATCCTCCCCCATTAACCCATCCACTTACATTGCTCCATCCATTCACATTGTCCAAACCACTGCCTATGACCAATCAAACGTAAACCCTTATAAGCAAAACACATCAAATTGGGTACCCACTTTCTTTAGTGATGAGGGGCATAATATAAAAAGTGAGAAAAGTGATTATGGATACTCTGACATTTTGTGCACACCTATCAGCTTTGAGGATGATGAAAAACACCCCAAGTACATTGAATTTAGAGCTAAGGTGGATATGCCCGACCTCGTTTTTGAGAAAGGGATGTTGTTTAGCAACCACAAAGAGTTTAAGAGGGCTGTGCAGTCTTATAGAATCAAGCACGGATATCCATTGTTAATTGTTAAGAATGAGTCTCGCAAGATGAGTTACAAATGTGAGAATTGTGAGTGGTATATTTATACTTCATGGGATGCAAAAAATTTAACAAAAACCCTAAGCATTCTATGCATCCAGCAACAAAATGAAGGAAAAATTTTGGTTTTGTATCTCATACAAAACACATAGCGGAAGCAACAAATAAGGATCTATTTCATTTATGATTGATAACGTGCACTATGTAAATTTTAGAATTTAAGAACAAGATAGCATACCTTGGTGTGGAGAAATTCAAAACAAAGATTAGAAGCACTTGGGAACACTTTTAATCTTCACTCCAATTCCACTTTACGTCCAAGATGTGTGGTCTCTCAATCAGTTTTTCAAAGGGAGAATGAAAGTGTGTCTCACACTCTTTCACACACCGTTTCTTATTTTACTCATAAAAATTCTGTATGTTTCTCCTTTTATAAATAATTGGTTATCTAATTGGTCTGGCCTATTGGGTCTTTCCAATTGGGCTTTAATGTGTGGCTTGAAGTGGGACCAAAAGGGACCAATAAGACACTAGCTCCAATGGGCCTTGGGCTTTTCCGTCAACTCTTGACAAGTCCAAAGTTACCATTAATTATATTTAATACCACTATATAAATATAATTGCACTCTAGGTCTTATTAATAAATTATATCCCAAGACTTTATTATACACGTAACCCCTTCATAAAATATTCATAGTAACACAAAGTCATAAATATAGACTGTTACTTTGTAAATTACTACATCTTATCCTTGAGTACCCGGTTTAATCCTTTAAAGTTATTCATTATATATTTATGAAATCCAATTTCATAAATATATACTTTAGTAATTTCTTACTAAAGTGGTTAGGCCTAACTCATTGAATAACTGAACCATTAAACTTATCTCAAGGGAATATTTTATATCTCCATCAAGAAACTATGAATTCTGTAAGTACACAATTGCACCTGGACCCAAAGAAGATTATGGGCTCAGGCCCAATGAGCCTTAAACAATGAAATTTGTAGAGTGTGGGTTTGAACTCTAGATTAAAGGTACTGAGAACTTGATAACAGGCTTTTATACGCAAACACTTGTAAATAATGAATGATAATTGCAAATGGATCTCCTCGGACTTGAGCCGAGGACTATTTCTTTACTATTTCTCTTTCTTCCTTAAAGATTACAATTCTTAATTTCTTTCTTAGTTATAGACTTTCCCCTCTCTTTGGCCTTCACCCCCCTTAAATACTTCATTCCCTCTTGCTTTTTGGATAGTGACTAGAAGTTTCAGCCCTACTGTTCAGGGGTCACTTCCCCATTAATGCGGTCAGGGAGGTAGGTGCAGAGTCTTTAATGCAGAGGTGGTAGCCT
The DNA here is from genome assembly GCF_040712315.1 of Castanea sativa. Taxonomy (NCBI): domain Eukaryota; kingdom Viridiplantae; phylum Streptophyta; class Magnoliopsida; order Fagales; family Fagaceae; genus Castanea; species Castanea sativa. The sequence continues at coordinate 42,552,067 of NC_134019.1, read as the reverse complement.
TTGCTCTTGATATTTTCTTTAACACTGGTGCATCTAGAAGGTTCAGGGTCTCCCCCTTTTAACCAACAGTCTTTCCAGAATTCTGCCTTGACCTTTGTAATGAATCTCCGAGTTCTCTTGGAACGGTCCGAGGAGGAACTCACCCTCGGCTGTATCCTCGGACCTTCGGCATATGGGCTGATTCATAGTACTAACAAATTCCTAGCTTATGAACAGATCAGCCCTCCTTGCTAGAGCCCAAAGGCCCACATGCCCACTTGGGTCCTTTTACTCCCCACAAATTCCATCTTGAAAATATATGTTCCATCAACACTAAATGTGGCTGCCCAACATACTGAGGTTTTGACCATCACTTCAGATCTCACTCCTGATATATCAAAGCAATCTACACTTCATGATCAGGTCCATTATTCTCTCAGGATTAAGAGTTCATGTAAATAGAAGTCGTAAGATTTATTATTCATTTGACAGTCATTAGGAGAATAATAAATCTTACAGCGGTCCTGTTCAATATGTTTTAACTCTTAAACATATTAACTAGAATTCTCTACTTCCATGATCAAGGCAAATCATCTTAGTTGACACATTATAGTCTTCGCAGATGAAATGCCCAATTTCATCACCGACTACGAACTATAAATTCTGAGTTTACAAAGAACTTGTGATTTACATCTTCTGTGACTTTTCACATAAATCACATACAATGCATCTTATGGACTATATGATAATGTCCCATATTCATGTTACCATTATTTTAGATAATAATAAAATAACTTTATCAATCACAATATTAAGTTTTACATCATGTTATACATAATGTCATATATAATATCATACATAGTATCATACAATAGGATTAAGGGCACTATTCCTAACACAAAATCCCAAAAAAAAAAAAAAATTGAACAAAAATCTCAACAAACCCAAACAACAAAAGCCCCAACAAACCCAATAAAAAACCCAAAATTCCAATACAACAATGGCAAGAAAAAATCCAAAGACAGAGAGAGAAAGAGAGCCATTGAGAAGAGAAATACCCTAACTGTTGGCTTGGCCGTACCCGTCATCGTTGATGTTGCCGCCTTAGAGCTGACCTGGAGCCTTCAATGAACTTACTCACGCCTAGGTTCACGATGCAAGAGCTGGTTGCAGAGCTGATGTGGTGGTCTGAGTTCATAAGGGTTAGGGAGCTAAGGCCTAGGTTCGTGGGTTTAGTTTTTAGGATTTTGAGTTCATAACGGTGTCGTAACAAAATTTTGATTCTTTTCTCATTGGGTGGGCAAAACGGTGCCGTTTAGCAATTGCCAATTCATCACTTCATTTCCTTTGCAACAGTGTCGTTTTAAGCTTATTTGGCAAAAAAAAAACCTCAGCAAGATGACATGGCAGTTAACACCAGAAACTAACCGGGGGGTGATTTGCTAACGGGACCAAACGTTGGGGTGTAAAATCAAATATCTGAAACGTTGGAGTGTAAAATCCAATCACCCCTAAACGTTAGGAATGTACTTTGCAATTTACCCTACAAACAAAGATATATTTTAGTAAGAAATCAAATTTTAAAACAAGATAGATGGTTTATTTTTATGGGAAGATAGATGATTTTATTTTTGTATAAATAGAAAACATGGCATGTACAATGAAATAAGAATGATCTATTTCCTAAAAAAAATGATCTAGATATAATAAGATAACAAAAAAAAAAATGATCTAGATATAACATATGTATTAAAGTCCTATTGAATTTAGAAATTATATTGATTGACATTGTGAGGACAAAAGGTCCAGGGCATGTTCTTGGGCCTTGGGCCTTGGGCTTGATCCGAGGAGGGTTAGTGGTAGTAACGATATCAAACTTAAAAGCCCACAAGCAAACTGTTGAGAAAGAGGCTGATGGAAATAGTTCAAGGAGGGGCAACTCCTTGACTAAGTGAAGTGAAGGTCAGATGGTATGCCATGGTGATAAGAATGATATTCTAGAAGGTCTTGCAGATGAAGATGTGTTTCACAAGGGAACAGAGAGGAAGAACGAATGAGAAATATCTTAGAGAAAACTGCTACCACCGCATTAAAGATTCTGCACCAACCTCTCTGACCGCATTAATGAAGAAGTGACATCTGAATAGTGGTGATCAACCTTACAGCTATTATTTGAAAACTTCAAGAGGGAGTGGATGTGATAAGTATCTTGATCGGTGATCTGATCCACACGTGGAGGATGGAGAGAAGAAGGAGGATGATATAAAAGGAAAAGAAAGGCATTCAGGGGAGGGGGAAGAAAGAGGAAAAACACTGTATACACCACCACCCTTAATTGTGATTTATCTGTGGAAGAAGGAAAGATAATACAAATTGTCCTCGGCTTATGTGAAATTCTATTACATAAAGAGTTCATTGCATGTGACTTAGTAATCTAGCCCATCATTTTTGTTATCCAACATCCTTAGAACCTAGATTTCAAGCTCACTCTCTACAAATTTCAATGTATTGGCTTTTTGGGCCTGTCCCCTTCACACTGTTAGATTTGGGTGCAAATTGTGACCTTACAAACATATTTTGAAGAAGCGATCACCATTCACCATGGTTGACTCTTTACGACAACTTCATCACTGAATCTTAGATATTGGCTCAATTTTTCTGGACTCATTTATTTTTTCATGTAAAATACTTTTAATTTTTAGCATTTGCCTTTTGTCTTAATTTGTTTATAACAAAAATAGCTTTAAAAAAATTTAACGTTTAGGTTTTTGTCACATATTTAGTATAAAAATTACTAAAAATATATAATTTTTTATTATATTTAATAAATAAACTACTGAAATTACGGAATGCCAAATAGACGCTTATCACATTCATTAGCTAGGAGAAACATTATACGGTTCTCATGGTGGACTATGTCATTTTTTCACCATTTTACTAAAACACTCTCACCTGTTTAAAATTGCTAAGTCAATAGTCAGTTTATATTTTTTTTTTCTTCTGATTTAGCAATTTTAAACAAATAGGAGTCTTTTAGTAAAATAGTAGATAAGTGACGTGGTTTAACATGAGAATCTTATAATTTCTAGAGCTTTAAAGAAGCTCAAGATTTAAAACTTGTGGATCTTTATTCCTTTGTACTTGATTGATTTGAATTAATAAAATCACCTTACTCTCTTAAAAATAAAACACATTTATTGAAGCAAAGAGCACTGCAATTGCCCTACAAACAAGCGGGGTTGAATGGTAGCTCTCAAAGTTTGGTATTGACAATTTACTCATAGTACTTCAAGGAAACTTACCACTGAAATTATATGGTTCAAAGATGTGACAAAATTGAACCTTATAATTTAAAGTGGATAAATAAATTTTAAAAAGTAAAAGTTAGAATTAGTAATTGAATTAAAATTTACAAGACACAAGTTAAGTGGGGTTATAAACTTATAATTCCTAACTATAGGATTTAAACCTTAGCATAGGAAGAAAATCTTTTGGTAAAATATTGAAGTGGTCAAGAAAGAAGCACTTTGATAAACAAAACTTTGAACCATACACTTGAGATCAAAGGCTCAAGAGGGGACCCTTGTCAGCTTGAATTACCTGCTTAGCCCATCAAGGGTGAATGCTCTTGAATTACATGGTAATTGGTTCTAGCAGGTGGGTTAGTTTCCCTTAGATTTTATTGGTTAGAGGCGACTCCAAAGGTCCTCTTCTTTAGTAAGGTTCCTTGCATTATCCAAAAAAAATAAATTTAAACAAATGTTGACTATCACCAATTCAGCACCTACTATCTATTTAAATTATTGATGATATGCCTTTTGTGGTGGGAGTGGAATTCCTGTACTTTTGAGTCTTGAGGGTGTGGAATTTTACGAAAAAATAGGGTTTTTTCTTTTCTTAGATTACTTTGTGAATGGTCAATTGTCTTGGCTCTAAGCCTCTAACTCTAAGTGACAGTGGTACTATCACTGTCTCACTGAGTTCGCTAATTCAATATGATTTTATTGTAATTCTTTGGATACAATACTTTGTATGTTTGCTAGGTAGTTCGTTCGGAATAAAATTAGTTATTTATCAAAGAATATTATTGGCGACATAGCAAAATCCAATGCACTCATTTCAAAATTGATGTGTAGGATTTTAGAAACTCCATGGTGGAGTTACCCAAAGAACTCTAGGGGATATCTTAATCAGTATGTATGTATAGCAATTGGAACTCCCTTTGCAATTCCAGGATGAATTAGAAGAAACAAAACTAAGTACTAGAACCTTGCTTAGTTTTCAAATTTCAATATAAAAAATGTGAAAATAGGGGGCTTTGGGTTTTATTTGCTTAATTGCTTTAGGAAATATTTATTTTTTATGTAGTGGGTTTGGTTATTGGAATGAGGAATAAAGGTTTAATTATTGGGTTGTATTATTCAGGTAACTGAAGTGGTAGATAGTAAGAGGTGAACATAAGGTGAAAAAATGACTGATGAAAGAGGTGTGCACCCAGATTGCAGAAATGCATCAAATCCTTACCATGAATGCAGCGAGTATTGTTTCCAGATCATCGCTGAAGCCAAGGCTCGGATGGAGCAAAGGGGATCAGGTTGTCTGTCTTCTCTTTATGTCTGTTGCCTTTTGCATCAATTGAAGTAACTGTGTTTGTTATTAGCTTAAATATTATCATATTTGTATCTAGGTTTATGGAATTCCCCTTAACAAACCTCAACTTTGTTAAGAGTTTTAACTTTTAAGTGCTACCTTTGTTTATTATTATTGTTTGGATTTTGAAGTTTGCCATAGGCTTCAACAGTTTCTTGGAATTCACTGTCTAAGATTTTTTGAAAAATTATACATTTACTTCTCTATTATCGTTGAGGGCTGCACTTGATGCTGTAAAACTGGTCTATGGAAGTTGTGTTCATCATGATCTAGTCCTTATCGGAGATATGCTTTGGGTCATTGGAAGTATTTGAATTCTTATCTTTATGAAAAGCTGATTAGGGACTTACATTTGGTAAGTATTTTGTTGGTATGCCTATGTTTTTATTTTATTTTTACCTAGAGCTCTGCCCTGCTTAGCCTAAAACGTTCTCTTATTTTTTCAAATATGCACAGTAGGTTATTTTATGATAAATGGGTTTGTACATGTCATGGAAAATTCTACACTTTTACTTTTCACCATAATGTTCTGTTACACTATTATGTTGCCTTTAATTCTATTTTCCATACTTACCACTTTATTTACTTCTATCAGCACTAGTGCAAGCTGGTGGTGGGATTGGTCAGGCCAGTTCTGGTGCTCTAGAGCAAAATGAAGATTTACATGATGACAGACAAGATTATGATGATCATGCTGATGGTGATAGAGAATATCCTGTTGTGGAGAGTGTAGATGTCACAAATCTCACTGGCAGAAAGCAGAAATTGTGGGAGTTGAAAAATATTATGAGTGTATCTTTAACTTAAGTAAATAAGCGTCTTGTTCTGAAATTCATTGATTTGCAAAAATTTAATTCTATCCTTTCAAATTTTGTAATAATCTATAAAACTAATTGGCTTATGGCTATATGATTGCAGATGAAGACCAAAGGTGACAATCAAAAAGAAATAGCTGCTCTAAAGAAAAGAATGGAAGCTCCCACTGAGTCAAGGAGCATTTCTAAACAAAAATAGCTTGACGATAGGTAGAAAAAAATTGGAAAACTTTTAGATGCAAATGGTTTGGATATGACAAAGGCTTATATGCTAGATACACAAGAGTCAGCAGAGGGAAAATATAAGAAATGGGAGAAGGATCCTGCTCCATATGGTTGGGATGGTATGCTTATGTATGTTCTTATTAATTTATTTCATGATCATCATGTTGATTACGCTTTTAAATTATGCTATGTTCATACTGACATGCACAAATTCCATTTTCCTTTATTGATCTCATACAAGTCTGTATCTTGGAAAATATAACATGCTGTGAACATAATTAATAAATGTGTGTTATGATCAAGTTTCATCTGCTCACCTTTTGTGCTTTATACTTAAAATGGGCTTTAGCAATATTACACGTATGACAATACTTCACTAGTGAAGTAGTGAAAATGGATGCGCCATGTCTAGGCCATAGATTTAGGAAATCATTCAAGTTCTGCTGCTCATGCTAGGAGCTTTAAGCAAATTGACAATTCATTGGAAATATATTTCTACAACAGTGTAATATCAGATGAGGACATTACTTCTTGTTTCTCTACATGAATGTTTAGACCGCTTTTATTTTGTTGTAGTATAATGATTTCAAAATCATCCATCTTAATCTCCATTTTTCTTCTCTACAATACCTAACTTAAGGTTTACTAACATTTATCTTCTTTAACAGTTTTCAATCAGAAAACTTTGTATGATTCGTACATAAAATGGACAAAGAATGTTGAGGTTGACTTAGAAGAATATAACAGAATTAGGGGCATGTATAGGTCGGGTTGGGTCGGGTTAAGGAAAATTTTTGACCTAACTCATCATGGTGAGTCAAAAAAAATTCAACCCAACCCAACCCACATGAGTCGGGTTGGGTTAGGTTGAATCCATAGATTGGACAAATTATTATTATTATTATTATTAAATTGAGTAGAAAAAAAATATAAATATATTTGAAAAACCCAAACATTAGTATTAATGTAACCCCTTAAAGACAAATAACACTAATGACTAAACAACAATAGTAATTTATTAGAGTTTGTGTGAATTAATTGACTTTTATAGAGGATAGGAAGAGTTAGTTATTTTTTAACAATTATAAATTATATAATATATTTTAAATATATATAAAATATATAGGTGGGTCGAGTCAGCTTTGGCGGGTTTGAAATTTTATAACTCAAACCCAACCTGACCCGCTTGCAAAAAAAAAAAAATTGTAACCCAATCCAACCCATCAAGCCCTAAAAACTTACCCAACCCAGCGGGTTGAGTTGAGTCGAGTCAGTTTTGGCGGGTTGGTTCCACACCCTAAACAGAATGAAAGAAGCCGATCCTGAGTTCTACCGTGATGCTTCAAGTCTCCAATATGGGAAGGAACAGTGCTATTGAAGAAATGCAATGCTTCCTGTGGTGTATCTGGTTTATATCAGGGGCCTTAAGTTGTGAGTTTTCATCTCCAAAGGCACCATAGACCTCAGAGGAAAAGATTGTTAGGATGGTGAAGGAACCCAAAGAGTAATGAACTGTGTTGTGACGATATTGTCTACTTGGACAACCCATCTATCAAATGGAGTTAATGCCCTTGACTGAAATGTATAAAATTTGATTCTCCAAAATTTACTAATGTAGGTTGGATGGTAATGACCATTATCATTCTTCCCCTAGCCTGTTGTCAGAGCATGATAAATTGATATGCATTAGTGTGGAAGTAAAGTGATTGTGCAAAACTTTCAAATTTAAATTTATGTAAGTTACTTGTTGACGAGGGAACAGCTAGAGGACTAGTTCAATTTTTAAGTTTTATTCTTAGTTGTTGCAAGTTGCAACATCCTCCCTGAGAAGGTAACTTACATATATAATATACGTATCATCTATCTCGTACTATGTGAGCTTCAATTTTATAGGTCCTCATGTAAAAAAGATGTCATATTTGCCGGATATTTGAGGTAATTATTGTGCCTACATAATGCCAAATTTGCAAATTTTAATACGAGGCCTCGTCATTGACCAAGTCCAATGCACCTATTTCTATGTGGAAAATTACGGTATAGTAATATCTAATAACAAAAACATTATCAATTTTTGGTCAATTTAGAAGAAAGATCAACGTCCAATCCTGAATTAAGCGAAGGATTGATCCCTAAAATGTTGTTATTCAAGCAGTGTGCTTTAGAATGGTTTCAGAATCCAGGCAAAAGAGGGGCCGTGATTTGCCAATGTGACAGGAAATGAGATGATTTTAGAAGCATCTACTTCAAAATACAAATTATTTCAGAAGCTATCATAGCCGTATTGTCTACTGCCTATGCCTTTATTGCTAAGACATGGTTCTTGCTTACCCTCGTGAAAGAATTTATTGAAGCAAAAGGGCACTGCAATTGCCCTACAAACAAGTTGGGTTGAATGGTAGCTCTCAAAGTTTGGTATTGACAATTTACTGATAGTACTTCAAGGAAACTTACTATTGAAATTATATAGTTAAAAAATGTAACAAAATTGAACCATATAGTTTAAAAATGGATAAATAAATTTTAAAAAGTAAAAGTTAGAATTAGTAGTTGAATAATACACAAGTAAAGTGGTGTTATAATTCCTAACTATAGGATTTATATCTTAGCATAGGAAGAAAATCTTTATGGTAAACTATTGAAGTGGCCAAGAAAGAAGCACTTTGATAAACAAAATTTTGAAACCATACACTTGAGATCAAAGGCACAAGAGGGGACCCTTGTCAGCTTGAATTTTGACCCATCTGAGTCTGAGGAGAGAGAGGAGCACTATCTCCTAAGATTGGGGCCTTGGAAGCAAAGCAAAAGACCCAAAAATTTGTGAAAAGAAGAGACCCATGATTCCCAACTTACATGCCAACTACTAAGAGCATCCATATCAGTTTATCTAAAATTAGGTATAATACAAATTTTTTTCAATTTTACACATTTTGAGCTACATCAGTGTATCTAAAACTAGGTAAAAATGTGGAAACTCATCCACAAGCTACAGTACCGTGTAAATATACACGGTTACTGTAGCTCGGCTAAACAATATTTTACTATTTTCCCTTCGCTCCTTTTTTTCTCTCTCTGATCCGTTCTCAACAGACTCCATCACTTTCTCAACACAGAATACAGAGATATACTTTGCTCAAAAAAAAAAAAAACACAGACATACACAAACAACCACAGATCGGTGCTTGACTTGTAGATCGGTGCTTCACTGGTCGGAGCTCGTGGGTCTTGCCGTGGATCGGAGCTGGCGGACGCTGGATCGGAGCTCGGATCGGCGATCGGAGCGCTGGATCGGAGCTCGCGATCGCGCTCGGAGCGCTGGATCGGAGCTCGGATCGCGCTCGGAGCGCTGGATCGGAGCTCGCGATCGCGCTCGGAGCGCTGGATCGGAGCTCGCGATCGCGCTCGGAGCGCTGGATCGGAGCTCGCGATCGCGCTCGGAGCGCTGGATCGGAGCTCGCGATCGCGCTCGGAGCGCTGGATCGGAGCTCGCGATCTCGCTCGGATCGCGCTCCGAGCGCTGGATCGGAGCTCGCGATCGCGCTCCGAGCGCTGGATCGGAGCTCGCGATCGCGCTCCGAGCGCTGGATCGGAGCTCGGATCGCGCTCGGAGCGCTGGATCGGAGCTCGCGATCGCGCTCGGAGCGCTGGATCGGAGCTCGCGATCGCGCTCCGAGCGCTGGATCGGAGCTCGCGATCGCGCTCGGAGCGCTGGATCGGAGCTCCGATCGCGCTCGGACCGCTGGATCGGAGCTCGGATCGAGCTTTGATCTGGGTAGAGAGAGAGTGAGAGAGATGATCTGGGTAGAGAGAGTGAGAAATGAAGAGAAGAAATGAAGAGAAGGAGAGAGAGAGAGAGAGAGAGAGAAATTAATCAGAACGGAAGAAAAGGAGAAATGAAATAAAGACGCGCCACGGTAGTTGAGGAAATTAATAAAAAAAGTGAAAAAATTATTATTTAATTAATAGAGGGTGTAGGATAGATGAACTGATGTGGGTAATTTGTAAAAGTGAATGTGTAAAATTTTAAAAGGAGTTTTTTGTGTAAAATAGAGGAAATTTTTACATAGACTGATGTGTTTGCTCTAAGACATAAAAAACTAAACAAAAGGCAAAAGCTTTAACCCTCTCTTTTTTTTTTAACTACTATATTTTGTTTTGGTTACTGTCCTTAATAGATGAATTATATTTATAGGACCCACTAACCTCACCCGCCCATGTGATGCCACAACATTCAACCCTATGTTACAGTGACACGTGGAGAATGCAGAGTTAGCAGCAGGGCCCTCGTAAACCCATTCCAGCTTTCATTTTCTTACTTTTGCTTTAGCTTAGTCCCCCATTGGATGGACTAGAGTCCAAAAGTGAACCGTCACCTTGTGATGCCAGAATGTCAAAGGGACCTTTCCAGAGAGAGAGAAAGCCTGGTATTCTGAATTTGCAGCCTCTGGCTCAGGTCTGAGACTCATTTTTACTGGACCCATTTGGGTGGGCATCTTTGATCCTCTCAACACTTTCCAAGGTGGTCTTGGAAGGATACGTGGCATTTACTATAGGAGAATCTTATCCCCCTCTATGTTAAAAAAAAACAGGGGAATCTTTTGCCCTCTAGGTAAAAAACTATTTCATTTTGGTTTGTTTTTATTTGATCCTAAAAGTTAGAGATTTTTTTAATTTTTACATATCCAGTTTAATTTTGTTTTCAAGGTGATATGTCATCTAGTCACGAATATGAATAGCATGATCCAAAAAAAAGCTAGTTATGATAAAGTCTTAACAGCAAAGTTCTGATAAACTTTTTTCAACATTTACCATATTTTCTTATGGTTTGCTTAGTCGCGTTTTTACAAATGTAATCAGTTTAATTGAAACATTCACGTAAAAACATCATTTTTTACATGAATTCAACCCAAGCCAAAGTCACTTTTATTTATCACAGCTGACAATTTGAGTCCATGAACCTTTGTTGCGCAGTAGTTGCAATGTAAAACACCTAAATGACCATGCTAGCTACAAGCTATACTAGTTAAAACCCTATCAGACAGTTCCAACTGGATCCATTTGCAAAACACCAAAATGACTAGCATACTACAAGCTATGCTAGCTAAAATCCTAAAACCCTATCAAACAGTTCCAATTGTGTCCACATTGCAAAACACCAAAAATAACCAGGCAGCTATGCCATGCTATGCTACAATATGCCTATCAAACAGTTCCCAACTGGGTTCATTGCAAAATACCAAATAAAATGACTTGGCTCCATTTGCGTTGCAGGATAAACCTTTGCCTACACGCTCTAGCTTCAATCCAAATCATGAAATGACTGCTACCATGCGTGTCCTTTTCCCCTTTGTTAACAGTTGAAGGAAGTTGTTGAAGTAATTAACCATGTGCACCGTTTTGTTATTCAATAAAATACTGTCAACAGAGACAAAGATAACGGCATAGTTCGTTTTCAATTTCCTTGTCCTGTCTGACAATTATAGAATAAAGACACACTGATGAAGAAGATTATGGAGACTATTAGAAGATTATAGAGTAAGAGAGAGAGTAGCAGTACACAGATTTAAAAAGAAGCAACACCATCACTAATCATGAACAATAATACAGATCCAAAGCTAACAACAAAAAAAGATTAAAGTTATAAATAGAAATTAACAAGAAAAAAGTCATCATCATCCACATCCTCTCATTACACACAAAGAAACAAATTGAGGGAAGAGGAAAAAAAGAGAAATGAGAACATAATTAAACATTTTTTTTCTTTTCTTTCAAGATGGGTTTTGTTTTCTCTCTCTAGTTGGTGGGGTTGCTACGGAAGGACCCCAAAGCTTTAATTGCTGCTGCTCTCAATATGTACTGGTGATAAGCTGCTGCTGCTAGTGCTCCAACAAATGGACCAACCCAAAAGATCCACTGCACGATACAAACAAAAAAACCCATTAATTATTTGTTAGTAACTTCTCAAAATTATGTGTCACAAACCACAAAATTCATAGTCATGGTAGCAAATTAACACTTGTGTAAGTGTGAGCTTGACACGTTGAGGTATGGAAAAAGTAAAAAGTTACATACATGCTCATCCCAAACTTTTTCATTGTCGTAGATCACAGCAGCACCAAAACTCCTAGCTGGGTTAATACCAGTACCAGTGATGGGGATGGTGGCCAAGTGCACAATAAACACAGCAAACCCAATAGGAAGTGGAGCCAAAACCTACACAAGTCACAAAGACATAAACATACTGTCAATACAAAGTTATCAACTTTTTAACCCAAAAACATATAGTGACCACAAATTTAAACATGGGCTTATAAAAGTAAAAGTGTTACATACAGGCACGTGTGAGTCGCGTGCGCTTCTCTTTGGGTCAGTGGCTGAGAAAACAGTGTAGACAAGCACAAAGGTGCCAATGATCTCAGCACCCAAAGCTGTGCCCTTGTTGTAACCATGAGCCACCAAGTTAGCACCACCACCAAGAGTGTCGTAGTCGTGCTTCATGAAAGCCTTAACCAACCCAACACCACAGATAGCTCCCAAGCACTGTGCAATCATGTAAGACACAGCCCTAATAAGAGACACCTTGCGAGCCAAGAAAAGCCCAAACGTCACAGCCGGGTTGATATGGCCACCTACATAAAACACCAACAAAACAAAAGAACCCATCAGCAAAATTACCCCAAAGAGTAAAAAAAAACAAAAGGGTAGCTATAAAAATTGGTTCTTTTCAAGTGTAGATACAAAACCCATGTAAAACAACAAAAGGGTTGCTATAAAAATCGATTCTTTTTCAAGTGCAGCTATTAAAAAGAGAGTTATACCACAAATAAAATACAAAACCCTTCAACAAAATAGAGCAAAAAAAGTAAAAACAACAAAAGGGTAGCTATAAAAATTGGTTCTTTGGGGGGTTTTTAGTGTTTGTACCAGAGATTCCAGCAGTGCAGTAGACAAGGATGAAGATCATGCCACCAAAGGCCCATGCAATACCCAAGAGGCCAACACCACCACAGGGTTCTGGAGCTTTCTTGTGCCCTATGACAGTAGCTACTGTGATGTAGAGGAAGAGAAGGGTGGCTATGAACTCAGCTATAAGAGCTCTGTAAAAAGACCATAGCTTGATCTCTGCGTAGTCGATCAGTGGTGCTGGTGGTGGGTCCACGTAGTCCTTGCGGCCTTGCCCCTCTTCACTCACTTCCTTTGACATCTTTCACACACCCTACCAAAAAAATCAACAGTCTTTTTTTGTTTCTCTGTAAGAAAACTCTGTGTGTGTGTGTCTGTGTGTCTCTCAAAAACTTTGTTTGTGAGCTTAGAGAAGTGGTAAGTGTTTTTAAAGAGTGGAGAGAAGGGTAGGGAAATGGTGCATTTTATGGATAAGCCAAGGGTATTTTTGGAATAAAATGTTGTTTATTATTAAATATATAATAAATTTGGGGGGTGTAGGGTAGGGTAGGGAGGGGCCTGGTGTTTTAAGTTTTTGGAAATATGAAAGAGAGGGATTAAGATTTAAGATTGGGTGACTTCTCAAAAAAAAAAAAAAAATTGGGTGACACCTGTTCTTGGATTAAAATTCAATAATGAGGTGTTATTGATAGATAAAAAAAAAAAAGTGTTATCCTCTTATTCCTAAGAAAAATAAAAAGATTAAAAAAAAAAGTGTTATCTTCTCTTAAAGAAATAAATAAATTCAAAGTCACTCTATTGTATATACTCTTTTTATTTTCTTTCTTTTTTTTACCATGCTTACCTAATTTTTGTTGTTAATAATAAAAGGAGATAGGGATTTAAATTCTAACTATACTAACATAAGAAGAAAAAAAAAAGGCTTTTGAGTTACAAATCTCTTGATATAACTATCTAATTATTATTTTGAAATAAAATGGGACATACATACTTGCCTAAAGTTAAGTCAGTAACCAATTTCACAATTTATAAAATGTTAGTTAAGATTAAATTACAAAAAATTGAATTTAAATAATTGATTGATGACATGACTATTATTATTTAATTAACTTAAAATTTTGCAAGCATGAAAAATGCATGAAAATAATATAATTCAACAGTTGATTTATTAAAATTTACATTCAATTAAAAAAATTATACCATATATAATTTAAACCTAACCTTTTATATATATATATATATATACATTGTTGTTGGTCAATACAGCTATATGATTAAATCTATTTAAGAAACTTAAACCATAATGAATTATATATTACGATTGAGCCAGAACTAGGTAGTTTGACATTAGATTCCTAATTGAAATTCACAAACACAATTATATTGAGAAGAATACATAAATAATATTATCATTTCTAAGAATAATTTAATTTTATATTTTAATTTAATTAGTGAATATACACACTGTATTTTATTTTTTTGGGCTAGAATATACAGTGCATATACATTGTATTACAAGCAAGAAAGTGTGATGTACGAGAGAGAGAGAGAGAGAGAAAAAGAGAGAATACACAGTGCATATACATTGTATTACAAGCAAGAAAATGTGATGTACGAGAGAGAGAGAGAGAGAGAGGTGTGGGACAAAGTGGTACAGCGTGACCATGTGAGGGCTAATCATCTCGGATGGGTCTACAGCCTCATGCGTCAGCCTGGCATCCAAAACAAAAGCCACGCCTTTACCCAACGGTTATTTCTTGTCTTTTTTCGCTTTTTTCCTGCCTTCTCTTTTGGGCAGCCACCTTTTTTTAATATCCCTTTTGTAATGGGACCATACGTATGTAGGTTTTTTTTTTTTTTTTTGATAAAAGATAAGCGAGTATTTTATTTTGGTAATTATTAATAAAAGAAAAAACCTTGCTTGCTAGCTTGTGCTTGTGGGGTTTGTTTGTTCATAATGAAGATGGCAAAATATAAATGGAACTCATTATGTTCCCTTCGAATGCCTTAAAAGCGACTCATTTATAGATATAACTTATAACTTCTTCCTCTTTGGCTCCAAGTGTAAGTTTCGAGAACAAAATAGGGTGTCTACGTCATGTATATATGAGAATAGTTTTTTTTTAGATAGTTTCAATTTATGATATTCGCACTTGATGATCGTTTTTTATTATCATACTAAAATACTAATTGAGTTTTTGATGTAAACTTAAAATTAAACCCTAGATCTATTATTCGATGACAACAAATTTACCAATTAAACTAACTAGAAGCCACATATAAAAATGGTTAGTATAAGATTCCTTGTAAGTTGTAACTATTATTTATTTTTGAGGTCTCTTTATCTTATGGGGGGGGGGGGGGAGTGTTGATGTGAGCAAGCATTTTCCTTACTGTGACGTTTGGTACGGTGCTAATGTTTTAGGATTCTCAAGAATATTTAAAAATTCTCATGTTTGGTTGCAAATTACACTAGAGAATCAGATGCCAAAGAAATCTAGATTTTCCCTTTAACCTCATTTTAGTAGAAATATAGACTCCCTTTAAAACAAGTGGGTATCCAGATTTCAAAGTTTAAATGAAATTTTATTTTTTATAAATTGATAATTTTAACATTTTTTCCTTATCATTTAAGCAATTGAGATAACATATAAAACAAATCATCAATATATTTTTCTTTGTTTTTATATCTTTTCGCCAAAACAACATAAACATGATAGACAACTCTATTGATATATTCATCTTTTTCTTCTTTTAGATAATATTTTTAATGAATTTGTCATCATTTATAGTTTATATTTTGTTTTTCATTATTTATTTAGAGGAAGATTATTATTATTTAAAAAAAATACTTATATCAGATTTACAAATCTAAGGATAGAATGAAAAAAATAAATAGTTCAGTTAAAATTCATAGAAATAAACCAAATATTATAATTTCGCATTCCTAGGAATCTTATTAGATTCTCAATTAAATCAAACATAAGAATAATTACATATCTAGACATCCAGATTGCAAGACATCACATTTTTAAGAATTTGGATGCTAAGAATAATGTAAATTTTACTGTACCAAATGCCACCTAAAAGAATGATAATGGCATACCATTTTAAAATGAACATTAATTGAGAAGATAAGGCTTTAAGAGCATGTTCAAACGTGCTCATTAAACTAAAAAGGTTTGTGACCATTCATTCAAAATATAATTATTTAAATTTGATAGACAACTCATCATTATGAATGACTCTATTATAAGCCACCATCATATTTTTTCTGGATTAATCTCATAATCTCTTTGGAATAGATATGCTACCAATAATTCATAGAGTACTCCAATTTTATTATATTTTTGTTTTCAATTTCTCATATCCCTCTTTCTAAGTCATGGATATGGTGTCACAATCTCAATGATGTATCATATATGAACACCAAGCTAGTACAATAATATAACATTTAATTTAAGAAATCATTATGAGTGATTTATTTATGTTTATTTCGAATATTGAGTCAACTATACTTACAATTACTGTTACAAAAGGAATTATCTAATAATTTTTTTCCTTTATACTACTGGTTGTACTTAGTACTTACAAACAACTAGTTTAAAAAATCAATAATGATAACCTGTACATAATTACAGAGGATTTAAACTGTACATTGGTCAGTGGAAGACTGAAAGACCATGATTATCAAAAAATGAAAAAAGTAACCCAAACATTCTTTCTTTTAATTGTTTATTAACAGTTGGTATGCCAAAGTTTTTTTAATTTTTAATTTTCTTGTATCTTTATTGATTGCTTTGTCCTTATCCAACAAGGGCACTATTTCTTTTTTCTTTTTTTTGAGATAAAGGGCACTATTTCTCAAGCATGGTGAGATGATGCAGTGCAGATCATGAGCATTGAGAATGGTGTTTCTCATTCACTTGATTGATTGGTTTGTCTTTTACCTTCACATCACTTAACATAACCATTCCCATATACTTTTCAACTCCACCAGAGTACTCAATACTACGCATCTTCTTTTAACAAAAATTTTCACATGAGAAAAAAATAATTTAGAATAAACTAGTTACATCAGATTTTGAGTGTCATTATTTAACTGTTGTTCCTTAAAGTTTTCTAATGAATTTGAACTTTATTGATGAATAAATTAGTTGAATTTGTGACCAAGTTGAATCAATTTGCATTAATTTCTTTGCCCAATATAATAAAAACTATTTTTACATTTTGTCTCCTCACAATTGAACAAGATTATTTTAAGATGAGAAGATTTAGAGTCAGAATTATTGGTTAATTTGCCTTTTCATGTTGGGATTAAAAAAAAAATATCTATAAACAAATAATACTACCCTCAAATAAAAACTATAAACAAATTAATATTAAAGAATATAATTCTCTCTCCACTAAAATAAATGAAAGTCTATAAATGACAAATGTTTAATGAAACAAAGTAAATACAATAATCTATCTAAAACACCTTCACTTTTGTTAGGAAAATTGACTTCAGAATTGAAAATTTTAATATATATTAAAATTTATAAGAAACATTTACTCCAAAAAAATAAAAAACATAAAAATTCAAATGAATATTAACATTTATTTTTTGAAATTCTCACGTTAAATAAAAAAAAATAACTCACATGTTACAAATGATTGATTAATATGGTACAAATGATGTTGTGTTCTTCTAATTGTACTCTTAAAAAAATGGTAAAATATATAAATTTTTTTTTACAATTTTAGAAAATATTTGATACCACTTCTATGAAAAATATAAAAATTTGTAAAAAAAATATAATTTTCTTAAAATTTTTTGATAAAAAAAATTCTAAAAACATTTTTTAAATCAATATTCTTAAAATATCCAATATTCATGAACTTTTTCATATAAAAAATGGTAAAACAAAAATGCTTTTTTTTAAAAAAAATCTCTAAAAGAAATAAAAAGGTAAAGCAAGATTAGTAATACTACTTTCTCAAGAAAAAAAAAAAGATTAGTAATACTAAAGTTTAAAAAAAAAATCCATAAAAAAGAAGATCAAAAATAATTTTTTTTTAAAAATATTTTGTGTGGCTTGAAACTGGAATTTGAGTACATTGACCCATATACTAATTTTAATATTTTATAAAGTCAAGTGAGTGAGTGGGAGCTGATAAGGTGACCTGGCATGTTTAAACATTCTCTGAAATTGGTTGTCTGATTGATCTGAGTGGTTTGCTTAATCATGAATGATTGGATCAAAATGTTCTAATCAACGGTCACGTGGATCCAGCTGGCAAGTATCACGGTTGATGCTGTAGCACATTCAGTTGGGTCCCACTAATGTCCTCATTATTATTATTATTATTATTATCTGCAGCATCTCCACGTCAGACCCATCTTTTCTGAATTCTGATCAGCACCACCAATCCTATCCCATGTGCAATTTCTAGCGATACAAGGGCTATTTGGTTGGAGAAAAAAAGATGAGCGAATGTATTTATTTTTAGTTGAGTATGGTTTTTGTCTAGTGTTTTGCGATATTGAATTTGTTGCAATTATGATATGTGTTTAAAATAAATATATGTCATGATCGCAGTGAGTCTAGTACATTGGAGACACTGGATAGAAGTCACACCCTTTTTAATTTTTCGTAAGATTCATTGCTTAAAAATTAGTAGTTTGGTTTTGTTTTGGTATTTATTTTACAATTTTAGTATTTTAAAAAATTAGATTTGAATACAACTTTTTGATATTTTCAGGGGTGTTTGGTTTGTGTTTTTAAATAACAATTTTTAGTTTTTAAACACATGTACCAAACAGGCCCTCATTTTCTTGAAAATGAATATGATGACATTTTTATAAAAAACCAAATCTATATATCCCAGCCTCCCAGTAACATTGAATTGTTCCATCAAAAAACCCTCTTTCTCTTAACTGTGTTAAATTTTTAATAGAAAAATATAAAGTGAAAAAAGAAGAAGCAAAAACTAGACTAGAAAATAATACCAAACATGACCTGGGTTGGATAGAGAAAATGAATACAAGATTTGAGGAAAAAAAATGTGTTTAGAAAAATGAAAAGATAAAATGAATTCACCCTCATGTAACCAAACAGGAATGAGGAATGTCCTTTTTTTTAGTTGCTGATTTTTCTATTTTATTTTTTCATTTGAAAATATTTCCTTTTGAGACAAGAAAAAGTTGCTAATATTGTTTCTTCTTTTTTAGCTTTGCAAAAGAGCAAACTTTACACATCTACATCCTTTTAATTTGACTAATCGTAACTTTGTGGGTAAGTTTAATTTTTATTATTTTAATCTTATAATTTTCAAATAAAATTCTACTATGATTTTTATCTTCTAAGCTCTAAAACATTAATTATATTCGTAAAAAAGGGGTAAGAAAACCTCTTGTACTATAAATCATTTAAACAAAGCACAATATTTTATTAAAAATTATGTAATTAAAACCACATTAGATGATTTATTTTTAATACCATATGGATGATTATTTGAATATACATGGTATGTTAGAATAATTTTCCTTAAGACCAGTTTGAAGAGCATAATAATTATTACATAATTTAATAACAAAATAATTTTCTTAAATTTAAATAAATTAATCTGAATCTCATATATATGTAATTCTTTTAATTGTTCTTAGGGAGTGTTTGTTTGGAGGTGAAATAGGAAGGATGAAAATTTTTTGAGAGAAAATAGGAAGAAAAACTTTTTTAGAGTGTATTTGGTTGGATAGGGAGGAAGGAAAATAAATAATAGGACCCATATGTTTTCTCTCCAAACCCACTAAAAAATTTTCTCTCTCACATGTCCAATGTGTTGAATTTTTATTTTTTCCTTTCATTTTTTCTTTCTTTGTTATTCACATGGAAGAAATGAAACAAAAGATACGGTAGAGCTAGGACAGTTATTGTATGAGGTCTATCCAATGCTAGATGCAGAGGCGCATAATAGATCGATATGAACATCATGAGCTGTCCCGTAATAAAACCAGTTGTTGCTGATACTTTCTTCTCGATTCCTTCTTCTATAACCTTTGTTACAGACGTGATAGTTTTCATTTTTCATTTATTTTTTCTTTTCTTTTGTTCTTTTTCTTTTCTTCTTGTTATTTTCTTTGACTCTTTTTTACATGTGTGGCCTTTTTTTTTTGGGTGCTCATATGTTTATTTTCTCATTAATTTTGATTTCTTTTTTTTTTGAAAACATTTTGTTATGCTTTTTTTTTTAATTAGTGTTTATCCATACATAATTTTTTTAAAAAAGTATAATGTGTTATCTTTTATTTTATTTAATAGAGACACGATGGTCAATTTATATAAACTTTATTTTCAACAAAAACAAAAAGTTTTCCATTCATCCACTTTTCCACATTTCCAATCAAACGCAAATGAGAGAAATTAAAATTTTTTTTATCATTTCACTTTTCTATCATTTCTGAATTTTCTATCTTCTAACTTTTTCATCTTTTCAATCAATCGGCATACCCTAAATGACCAATCTCAATTAAGTAATTTAAAATTTTTCAAAATTTGAGATTTTAATTTAAAAACCCACAGACATAAAATGAGTTAATAAATTCTCTCTCGTACTAGGTGGTTCTTTCGTCTTTGTCTGCACCAAACCTCGAAAAACAGCTAGATGTTTCCAGACCCTTCTTTCAAATTCCAACCGTTGGAGGATGATGAGAGAAAAACCATGAATGAGACAGTAGGCTTTTTAATGTTTTGATCAGCCCAAGCCCCAACGGTCATATTTTTTGTGTGGCTGTGATTAAAGTTGGTCCCCCCACACCACCCCCTAAGTGTACGTTAGCCAATAGCGAAATGGGACCCAGTGGGTCCCACAAGGGTCCCACTCCCACAAAAGGGTCCCACAAATGTCACAAAAGGGGGGGACCATGCTGATTGTTTCCAAAGAGAGTGAGAGATTCTTGAGGTGATGGACAATCTACAAAAGCATAATTATTATGCTTTCATGAGATGGAAACGTCTGTTAATACATACATTTTTTTTAGGTTTTTCCTATGACGAAAATGACCTTGACTTTATCCCCTTACTAAAGTTTCCCTCAAAGTCTAGTTTGTTTCCCGAGAAAACTGCTAACATTATAAAAATAAAAATCATATCAAATCAAATCAGAGTAACAGACCTTGAATTTTCATTTTTATACGTACCCACTATCTTTTCATGTCACATGCTGGTATCTAGATGCATCAGCTAGTTTAATTGGTCCAAACCGTCCAACTGGTATCTAGATGCATCTAGTTTTGATATTTCATCTTCCCGAAAATTCGTAAGCACAGATGATATAATAAAAATATACCCAAAAAAAAAAACGATTTAATAATTAAAATTTTAAAATTTATATCTAATAAAAAGGTAAAAAATAAATTTGGAGAGTTGAACTTGGTAGTAAGTTAGTCAATATTATAAGAACAATGCTAGGGATATAAAAAATTTCATAATTTTTATCACAACTTATAATGTGCGAGTTATAAGTGATTGAGATGTAGACCAACCATTTGACCTCTTCCATTCACAACTATTAGTGTAACAAGTTTTTTTGGTAAACAAGTTATGGCAATAATTGTAAGATTTTTTATGTCTCTAGTATTTTTCATATTATAAAGTGATGAGTTGGATTGAGTGACAGGTTGGCTAAGTCTTGACTTTTCAATATAATATGTGCAACTCTTGTGAAGATATATGAGTTTTAACTTGAACACATCACACTCAGTCTCTCTCTCTCTCTAGTTTTTTTTTCTCATATGAAATTTAATTTTTAACAAATATATAATACTTTCAAATATATTCACAAGTGTATAGTGTCACAAATATGATATTTATAGTTTTTTCTTAAAGAAAAAGTTAGAAAGTACTCATAACTTAAGATGTGTGCTTTTGATCTACAAGAAAGTAGGTTGCTTCCTATGGTTTCCTTTAACGATTCATAAGATTTAGAAAAAAAATACAAATTCTTAAAATTATTTGTAGATGAAAAAATAATTTTTAAAGTTTAGTATATAACATATAACTAAAGCTAACTTGTCCAAACCGGCAAACCAAAAACTATTCAAATTTTCAACTGACCAATCGTTTTTGGAGATTGGTGGGTTGGAATTTTTCCAAACCGTTAATGGCAAATTGGTTAAAATTATTTCCTTCAACCCATCAAATCTGACCTATGTAAGTTAAGACAATTCATTCCAAATTTACAAGCTAACGCAAACAATATGCTACAATAATTCCAAGTCGCATAATGTTATGTTCATTTTAGTACCACTGACTTGAGAAAATTGTTAACCATATTTATGTATAGTCGTAATTGAGGTTCAATATAATTATTATATAGTTTGAATTGATTTTATGTAGACTTAATATGAAACTAAGCACACGACTACATAATACTAAAGTCTAATTTCACACACAAATATTACAAACCCACGTTAATAGGTGACCATCTGCATCCCTTTACCTTTTAGACTTATTAGGAGTTTCCTAAGAGTAATGAGCACTAAAGTTATTTGGCACAAATAAAGTTTTCACCACAAATCTATTCACTTTATCAATGTTTTAAGGTAGGAATAAAAAGGCTAATATTTTGTGAGATAATTTTTTTTTTTTTAGAGTTTCTAACTTATAGTGTCCGCTTCTGTTGATAGATCCTGTTGATAGCTTTTTATCATTAGACCAATATACCAATCGGTTTTTTATGCAAGCGAGGATTGAATTTCAGATCTTTTATTCAATTATAAAAAACTTTACCAGTAAACCTAACTGGAACCCACGTGAGTTAACTTAGTCTAGAGGTCAAGTTTCTTTTAAATAGAAATTTAGGTATTAAAACACCAAGCATCCTACCCAATAAAGTATTAAAATGTGATGCTGGAATTTGGATAAGAGACTAACAAAAAAAAAGTTGAGTATCTATGTGCTATGGCAGTTTCTCCTGAGGAAGGAAAATAAACATATTATATTAATTTATTCCTTATCACAATAATTTTATCCAAAGGATATCTTAAAGTTGGGTAAAATACAAAAAAGAAAAAAAAGAAAAGGTATGTACTTCCTTTTTATTAAAGTGAGCTACTTCCTCAATGTTATCACAATACTATTTGTTATTCTTATCATGTAGCCAAAATGTTAAATGATGAGAACAACTTTGTCTTTTATATTTCTGAATGAGAGGTTTACTCATTCATGCAGGCAATAACAGAGCATAAATATTGTTAATAAAACTTTGGTTAAGTTAAATGTCTTTACAAAAGGTAACAAAGAGCAGCACAGTGAGAAGTTTGTGCATATAAAAATGCAACATCATTGTACACGAGGAGGATCATATACAGCAATAGCATATCGAAGTTAAAGTACATCCATGGCAGTAGCAGTAGTACAAGTTTTGTTTTTCTGATAAAGTTAATATATGTTTGTGTCCAAAAACATAAACTGGCTTATCTTTTACCCTATCAAAAATACCCATCATCATGTAGTATGTACTTTTACAAGTTACAAATAGATTTTTTGTTGTATTTTTATTTTTATTTTTATATTGTGGAAGCCAATTTGCAAAGAATTGGAGTGGTGTCAAAGAAGAATATGTTTATGGGACATTTCTTGGGAGAAAGGGATTGAAAAGTTCCCTAATCTTTGAATTTATCTTAGTGGAACTATGCCAATGAGTGAAGCAAAATCAAAGGTGGGATGGGAAAATTCAAAATTCTCTCACAAGTGGGGTACAAGAAAACAATTTTAGTATGTACAATTGAAGTTGCCAAATAATAGAAAAAGAAAAAAATAATTTAAAGCTTATAGTATATACCAGCACTAGTGACATTGATTTTTGATTCCATCACTTGCCTCGACTTGGTTCATTTTCTTTCTCAATCAATCAATCTCTCTCCCTGCTTAATCTGGTCGCCATGCTTGCAAAATCTATTTGTAACTTGGGAAAATTAGAATTTTATCTCTTATCCTTTGATCAAATCATAATTTAGTGGATAATCTCACAAACTATTTAATTAATACATTTAAACGCTTATAAAGTTTGGATTAAAATAAAATCGTTAAGAAATTTTTTGGACAAAACTATAAAAATTTTATTTTAGTTAAACTTTAAGAGAGTCAATTGTTTTTTGACCTCCAAAAGTTTGAATTATAATGATATTGTTACAGTTTTAAAGTTATGGATTTATAAAGTATAAATTTATTTTTCGAAGGAAAAAGCTTTAAATTTTAAGGTTAGCTTTAAAATACGGAGCCCTTAAAACTCTTTAAAGAAATTGTCATATGTTTGGAAATTTCTGTTAAAATACTTTTCTAGTACTGCAGTAATGCATATGCTTTTTTTTTGTTGTTGTTGAGAATCTCATTAATGCATATATTTAATAAATGAAAATATAAAAAAAGTTACAAATTTTTTTGACAGCTTTTTCAATTTTTCATAAAATGCTTTCAAAAATGGATTATTAATGTGTGTCTTAAGGACGCACATTAACCGAACCTTTCTATTATTTGCACCAATAAGAGTACAGATAAAATAAATTTCACTTTTTTTTTTTACAACTTGTTATGGTAATAGATTATAATTAGTGCAAGTGTGTAATATCACATTTGTAGGTGCACAATTGCACCTGGCCCCAAGAACAGTTACGGGCTCAGGCCCAATGAGCCTTAAACAATGTAATTTGTAGAGTGTGGGCTTGAAACCCAGGTTAGAAGTGTTTGAGGATTAAATGGCAAGCCAAAGATTATAAACACTTAACGAAGAATGCTATAAGTTAATCTGCTCGGACGTAAGCCGAGAACTGTTCTTATGTTATTTCTCTCTCTCTTTTTCTCTTTCCTTTAGGTTACAAAAAGGGAATCCACTTTTCTGTCTTAGATTGCTCTTTAAATACTACTCTTTGAATACTTTGTACACGTGTTGCCTCACCTCCCCCTTAGCCTAGATATTTCTTTTCTCAGTGCCTTTCAATAGTAACCAGAAGTTTCTCTTCCACTGTTCAAGTGTCACTTCCCCATAAATGCGGCCAGGGTGGTAGGTGCAGGGTCTTTAATGTGGAGGTGGCAGCCTTTATCTTTGACATTTCTTCGACACCGGTGCTTCTGGGGCATTCTAGGGTTTACCCCTTTTAACCATTGGCCTTAACCGTGTCATCCCCTAATCTTTACTACGAAATCCCAAGTTCTTCGGTGTCCATCCGAGGGTAAGTTCACCCTCGGCTAGATCCTCGGATCCTCGGCGTATAGACCGACCCATAGTACCAACAAATTCTAAACCCAGGAGCAGGTCGGCCTTCCTTAACACGGCCCAAAAGGCCCACATTTTCATCAGGATCTTTTTGCCCCCCACAACATTCACAAAATCGCTTTTATTATATACTAATTACAATTTATCACTTAAACAATTATGAAAAATATTATGAAATTTATTGCGTGATTAAACTTATTGTATTAGCAATTTAGCACATGCAATTGCTAGAACATGTTATATAATTTTCTGACAATCTTAATCTTTTTTCCCCCTTTATAAGCAGTTGTAGGAATTTGGATTGGTAAAATTATTATCATACATGGCGAATAATGCATAAGTTTTTTTTAGCAAAGCATTTATTCAGGCAATAACAAAAAGAAATAATCATTAATCAATACGAAATGTTCTGTTCCTGACACCATATTATTGATTAACTAATTGATCAGAAGGAATATTATTTGATCAATTATTAATTTTGGAAAATCAAATTAAGTGGTCCATTAATCATTGAGAAGAACCAGCCCTGCATTCAGTGGAATATAGTTGTCCAGTCAATAGTGGCCAAAAACTTGTTTAGCTTAGCTCAACCCATTATTAAATTGGAAAATCTAGAATAAGAAAACACTAAAGAACAAAAATATTTGGTTTCTTGGCTCTTGATTTTTGAAAGCTAGGCATGTGAATTGTGAACCTAAAATTATATATTTTTTCGTTTAAAATATATGGTATAGGGATTTAAATATAGAATCTTCTTAATAAAAAATATATAAAGACAACCGAGTGAGTGATACCATAGATCACAAGACTATCGACTAATGTTGAGTTATGTACTTATGTTCAATAATGGGCTAGAAATTGAACTTGTTTGGTTGTGTGACCCATTTTCATTCCAAGGCCGTATGTTAAAGCCCAATTTCCAAAAAACTCATGCTAGACTTGCAAGAAGGCCCATATTATTCTATGGTACATTCCATGCCTAATCATTGGATAGTTGTCTCCCAATTGGTACATTCTAGCTATTAACTCTGCGTGTAAAATTGTAAATTCACCTTGGTGTTAGTCTAAAAGAGAATGATTGGTCAGTCACTTAGGGCTCATCCCAGTTGGGCACCATCTAGTTGGGACAAAGAGCCTCTTTCTTCTTAGATGAGCCTCACTTGAGATGCATTCTATACTCCTATTTAAACCAAGCAAATTAACTATACTTTTAGAGCCTCATTTATAATTTTCTATCCCTATTCCCTAATGTTGAAGATAGATGGTTCAGAATATCATATTATATTGGTTTTTGAGTACAAAAGCACATGAGTCAGTTAAAGAAGTATTTGTCTTTTTGTAGTTGTTGCTTTCCAATACAATGAGACTTAATGAATTTCTCTTTAATGGAAGCGTGATGACACCTGTTAACAAAAGCCTTAACTTTTAAGGTAATAAAATTCAAAAATATTATGTGACAATTAATTCCACTTTAGACTCTAGAAGACATGTTCTATATTTCAATAATATTAGTCCTTAGTTCTGGTTGAACATTGCATGAAGTCCATTGGTGCACATTGGCACCATGAAGTATCTTGGTCCCCACAAAGAGTTAAAACAAATTGGTAAGTAGGAATGTAGAATTCATTCGTTGCCTGAGGCTTAGGCACAAAAATAACCCAAATTGGAACCAAATTTCAGCTGTAGAACTCATTGTGGGAATTTGCTAATCCTTAATGCACAACATTTTCAATCCAAAAAGTATTCATAGTTTCTTGGTTTGCTTTTGAAACGTAAAGGATCCGTCGTGTAACATGGTGCAAACCATAAATGCAGTGGTACCAGAGAGCATGGTTTTAGTATTTTTGGCATTCAACAAACATTTTCAATTTCTTACACGTTGCATTCATTGAATTGGAGCAAGATTCGTGTGAAGATAAATTCCCTGTTTATCCATATGATAATCTATATGATTCAATTACCCTCATCTTTGGGGGTAGGGGGGACTTAGTAAAATTGGACCACATATAAGAACATTATACTATCACAGTTTGATTCTAGATTCTACAACAAGCAAAGTTAATTTGAGCCCAAATAAAAATGCACCAAGAAAGTAGAGAATTCAATCTTTGCAAGTGCAAATGAATCAATTCCCTCATCCCCATAGAACGATTACGAGTCTCCATATGGCAGCTATGAGTAAACAACCCAACCCCAACACAAACACCATGTATAGTGGGTTAAAGCCTATTGAGCGGTTTTCCTCCTTATAAGACCTCCACCCCATCATGATGGTGAAAATAATGGGAGTTTTGGAACTGCCATAGGTGGAGCCATTGGTTATGTTTGTAGCAGTAGAAGAGGTAGCCATTTGAATTGAAGAAAATGATAACTTCGTGTGAGGGATAGGATGAAGTAATTAGAGGGAATGAGGAGGGTGATTGTGGTTTGAAAGGGTCAGAATAAAAAGCCAGGTTGCAAGGAATTTGTAATTTTGTAATGTGAATTGAAGAAGGGGGCTAGATGAGGACATAAATCATAGATAGGTACTGCGTACCATATTTTGCCATTTTCTGAAATGCAATTGAAGTTTTTTTGTTGCTTGTTAGAACTTGGGCATGGTTTTTAGTGGCTTAATTGGCTAGCAATTTCACTTCTTTTTAGTTGCTACATATAGTAAAGGACACACCTTGCTAGTCCCTATATTATTAGGCTATTATTTTATTACTATACAAATCAGAAAATACAACTGCTACTAGAGTTTGTTCATGCAGTGATTAATGATTGTGGTCATGTTGGCAGCATCAAGAGTATTATAGAGGAAATAAAGCTGAGTGCAAGACCCTGCATGGTAGGGTATGTATGAAAAATTATTTTGAAAATGGTCACAGGTAGAGGAATTGAGGTTATGCAGTGTGAACTGAAAAGTGTACCCATATTCTCTGCCAGAATGGGTTAGCATATGGACCACTCTTTAAAAATGGTTGTGCTCCAAGTTTTGCCCCAATTAGCTAATTAGTAAATACCCCATCTGTTTAATTTAATTTCATTTGTCTTCGCTTAGATGAATACATGATCTGGTGTGTAGATGATATCAATTTCCTTTATAGGTCAGGGCTCATCCCAGTTGGGCACCATCTAGTTGGGACTTTGGAACAAAAACCATTCCCTAACATTGAAGAATGAAGATAGATATTTTTGAAAACCATACCATATTGGTTTTAACTTTTAAGGCAGTAAAATTTATGGCTATGATGTGACAATTGATTCCACTTTGGATTTTTGAAGACTTAGGGTATGTTTGGTACACTGAATGGAGATTACGATAGGAATTGTAATCCTTATTATTACTAATAAAGTGTGTTGTAATGTAATGTAATAACTAAACTTATTCATTAGTTTGGTTGTGAGTTATAACATTAGAATGAACTTTAACATTTATTTTAGAAAATATTTTACTCATATAATTATATCTCTTTAAAAAATTTTATTTTTAAATTTAAGAGAGATATGTGTTATTTTTTATGATTTTTTATTTTTATAATTGTTAGATGTATATGAAAAGTTTGTTTATTTAGAAATATATTAAGTTTTGAAATCAGTGTACTTCCAACAGTCTAACCCAGACACTTTGCACACACTCTCATTCTAAATCACTTTCTCTTTGCTTTTCCTCCCCGGCAAACGAGTCTTTGAGGTGAGGGAGTGTGTGATAAAACCATAAACGACATTGACACTTCTTGAGACAGAAACTCAGAATACTTGAAAAGCCAAACATCATTGACTCCACAAACTTAAGCTTAATAGCTCACCTTAGATCTCTTTCTAAATGACAATTCACCACTAGTCGCTGCTTCACAAACCTTTTTTTTTTTTTGTCTCTCTCTCTCTCTCCCATTTCAAAGACTTGGTTTTTGAGCTAGTAGCTGCAAAAAAATGGCTGAGGCTACAGAATCAAAATCACTGCCTGAGGCTGAGAAGAAGAAAGAGCAAAGCCTACCCTTTTACCAGCTCTTCTCTTTTGCAGACAAGTATGATTGGATGCTCATGATTGCTGGTAGCTTGGGAGCCATTATTCATGGCTCTTCCATGCCCTTTTTCTTCCTTCTTTTTGGTGAAATGGTTAATGGGTTCGGTAAAAACCAATCAGATTTGAAGACAATGACTGAAGAAGTCGCAAAGTATGCACTCTATTTTGTGTACCTTGGCCTTGTTGTCTGCTTATCATCCTATGCAGAGATTGCATGCTGGATGTACACTGGAGAAAGACAAGTGAGCACACTGAGGAAGAAGTATTTGGAAGCAGTGCTAAGACAAGATGTGGGGTTCTTTGACACTGATGCAAGGACTGGGGATATAGTTTTTAGTGTGTCCACGGACACACGTCTAGTCCAAGATGCAATTAGTGAAAAGGTGGAAAACTTCATACATTATCTGTCAACGTTTCTGGTAGGTTTGGTGGTTGGTTTTGTATCAGCATGGAGGCTAGCATTACTAAGTGTGGCAGTGATACCAGGAATTGCTTTTGCTGGGGGCTTGTACGCCTATACACTCACAAGCCTCGCTTCAAAGAGCCGCGAATCCTATGCCAATGTTGGTATTATTGCCGAGCAGGCCATCGCACAAGTTCGGACGGTTTACTCATATGTTGGTGAGAGCAAGGCCTTAAATTCTTACTCAGACGCAATACAGAACACTTTGAAGCTTGGGTACAAGGCTGGAATGGCCAAAGGTCTGGGGCTAGGATGTACCTATGGAATAGCATGCATGTCATGGGCACTTGTTTTTTGGTATGCTGGTGTATTTATCAGGAATGGACAGACTGATGGAGGGAAGGCATTCACAGCAATTTTCTCTGCAATTGTGGGGGGCATGAGTTTGGGTCAATCATTTTCAAATCTTGGGGCATTTAGCAAAGGTAAAACAGCTGGATACAAGTTGATGGAGATTATCAAGCAAAAGCCTTCCATAGTTCAAGACCCCTTAGATGGGAAGTGCTTGGCTGAGGTTAATGGCAACATAGAATTCAAGGATGTAACTTTCAGCTATCCATCAAGACCAGATGTTATAATCTTTTGAAATTTCTCAATATTCTTTCCTGCTGGAAAGACTGTTGCTGTTGTTGGTGGTAGTGGGTCAGGAAAAAGCATTGTTGTCTCTTTGATAGAAAGGTTCTATGATCCTAATCAAGGTCAAGTTTTGCTGGACAATGCGGACATAAAGACACTGCAATTGAAATGGTTACGTGACCAGATTGGACTAGTGAACCAAGAACCTGCACTCTTTACCACAACCATACTTGAGAACATATTCTATGGGAAGCCTGATGCAACAATGGATGAGGTGGAAGCTGCTGCTTCTGCAGCAAATGCTCATAGCTCCATTACCTTGCTTCCTAGTGGATATAACACTCAGGTTGGAGAGCGAGGAGTGCAACTCTCGAGTGGCCAAAAGCAGAGAATTGCAATTGCTAGAGCTATGCTTAAAAACCCAAAAATCCTTCTCCTTGATGAAGCAACTAGTGCCCCTGATGTAGGCTCTGAGAGCATTGTTCAGGAAGCATTAGACTGTCTAATGGTTGGTAGAGCTACTGTAGTTGTTGCCCATCGCCTCTCCACTATTAGAAATGTGGAGTCAATTGCAGTAATACAGCAAGGTCAAGTTGTTGAGACTGGAACACATGAAGAACTAGTTGCCAAAGCTGGGGCCTATGCTTCATTAATCCGATTCCAAGAAATGGTTAGAAATAAAGATTTCTCTAACCCATCAACATACCGTTCACGCTCATGATGACTAAGCCATTCGATGTCAACAAAGTCTTTAAGCCTTTGGTCTGGAAGCTTAAGAAACCTGAGCTATTCGTATAGTACTGGTGCAGATGGCAGGATAGAGATGATCTCAAATGCTGAAACAGACAAGAGAAATCCAGCCCCTGATGGCTATTTCTGCTGCCTTCTCAAGTTGAATGCTCCTGAATGGCCTTATTCAATTATGGGTGCTATAGGATCTGTGCTTTCTGGTTTTATTGGTCCAACATTTGCTATTGTGATGAGCAATATGATTGAGATCTTTTACTACAGAAATCCTGCTTCAATGGAACGGAAAACAAAGGAATATGTTTTCATTTACATTGGAGCTGGTCTCTATGCTGTGGGGCATATTTGATACATCATTACTTCTTTAGCATTATGGGAGAGAACCTCACCACAAGAGTTAGGAGAATGATGCTTGCAGCAATCCTAAGGAATGAAGTTTGGTGGTTTGATGAGGAAGAGCATAATTCAAGTCTTCTTGCAGCACGTTTGGCCATTGATGTGAAATCTGCAATTGCTGAGAGGATTTCTGTCATACTCCAGAACAAGACCTCACTCCTCACTTCATTCATTGTTGCTTTCATAGTGGAATGGAGGGTCTCCCTTCTCATCCTTGCTACCTTCCCTCTTCTAGTCTTGGCTAACTTTGCTCAGCTACTCTCTCTCAAGGGGTTTGCTGGTGACACAGCAAAGGCCCATGCCAAGATCAGCATAAGTTGAGTCTCAAGGGGTTTTCTGGTGAAAGCAATTGATATGTTGCTCCTTTCTCTATTCCACTATGAAAGTAACAATGAATGAAGTGAGGAGTGAGGTCATGTTCTGGAGTATGACAGAAATCCTCTCAGCAATTGCAGATTTCACATCAGCAGCATCAGTGGCCAGACGTGTTGCAAGAAGACTTGAATTATGCTCTTCCTCATCAAACCACCCAACTTCATTCCTTAGGATTGCTGCAAGCATCATTCTCCTAACTCTTGTGGTGAGGTTCTCTCCCATAATGCTAAAGAAGTAATGTTGTATCAAATATGCCCCCACAACATAGAGACTAGCTCCAATGTAAATGAAGACATATTGCTTTGTTTTCAGTTCCATTGAAGCAGGATTTCTGTAGTAAAAGACCTCAATCATATTGCTCATCACAATAGCAAATGTTGGACCGATAAAACCAGAAAGCACAGATCCTATAGCACCCATAATTGAATAAGGCCATTCAGGAGCATTCAGCTTGAGAAGCTAGCAGAAATAGCTATCAGGGGCTAGATTTCTCTTGTCTGTTTCAGCATTTGAGATCATCTCTATCCTGCCATCTGCACCAGTACTATATGAATAGCTCAGGTTTCTTAAGCTTCCAGACTGGAGGCTTAAAGACTTTGTTGACATCGAATGGCTTAGTCATGATGAGCGTGAACGGTGTGTTGATGGGTTAGAGAAATCTTTATTTCTAACCATTTCTTGGAATTGGATTAATGAAGCATAGGCCCCAGCTTTGGCAACTAGTCTTTGGGACTCAACTTATGCTTTCGATAAAGTTTTTCCCCCAAACTGATATAGAAGAATTTACTTTTAACTCATGTCGTGGCTATTTAGATTATCATCAATTAATCCATATCAATTTAATTGTGTGATTTATTAAATCTTTTAAACAACTTACATGATTAATAAGTAAGTCATGTAATTAAAAATACATTTATAGGGTCATTTTAATTACCAAATAGTAAGATGGTAGAATTTTCCTCCAAATTGGCCTCGAGGAAATTCTATTCATTTTAGAATTATCATATAACTTTGAACTGGGAAGTAAATGTACTTTCCTGAGAGCAAGACCTATGACGTGCAAGAAGTGTCCCCACAAAGAGTTAATCAAGTTGATAGGATTCATTTATTGCCTGAGCTTTAGTCACAAGAATTACAGAGTTTGGAATCAAATTTCAGCTGTAGAACTCATTGGTGGGAATTTTGCCAATCCTTAATACACAACATGGCCGTCCAAACCAAATTATTCACAGTTTCTTTATTTACTTTTGAAATGGAGAGGTTCCATTCAGTAATATGGCGCAAACCATGCAAATGCAATGGTACCAGAGAGCATGGTTTTAGATTTTTAGTGTTTTTGGGATTCAACAAGCATTTTCGAATTCTAATATGATGCATTGCATTTTATTGAATTGGAGCACTATACGTGTGAATATGAATTCAATTCATTGTTCATTTATATGATAATCTATGTGATCCAATATTCCAATTACCTTCATCTTGGAGTAAGTTTACTGTAGAGTTAAACTTTGTAAAATTAGACCATATAATTGAGAACATTAAACTACCACAGTCAAATCCTAGATTCTGCAACAAGCAAGGTTAAATTTGAGCCCAAATAAACACACCAAGAAAGTTGTGAATTCAATCTTTGAAACCAAATACAAACAGGTTCAATCAGCAAGATGAAAGGATATTGAAGTGGGAGAACCCAATCTATACCTAGTTCATTATCCTTTATAGTCAACTAAAAAAAGCAGTAAGATCAAAGGAAAACTTAGCTTAATACTAATACTTCTTTTCTTTTCTGCTTTGTATGTAACTTACAACAACACATCCTTACAAGTAATAGTACTACCCAGAATTGTCCAGTTACCATCAACCTTGGGAGAGGACTTTGCAAACTTCAGATCCGAGCAAATGAATCTTGACACATATACCCTCTTGTCAAAGGGCAGCTTAACTAAAATGGTAGCCATTAGCTCAACCTCAACATTTACTTCCCCACTAGCCAAATCACTTGCAAGAAAACAGACTGTGAGCCTAAACTCAGACTTAACTTGCGTCGCTTTGTTGAGTTTTTGAACAAAAGATGGAAGTCCTTTGTCAGAGAGATACTTGTGATCACGATGCAGGTACATAGTTGCATATAGCAAAGGGTAATTTGCAAGCACCCTTGCATTTTTAAAAGAGAAAACCATGTTGAATGTTGTGGTGGTCTCTGATATTGGTAACTGATAGAAAAGAGGTTGAGTCTACTTGGACCTTAGGAAAAGGATTGGAATTATAATCAGGTCGAAATGTCAACATGGCAAAAGTTATTATACAACCTAGACATAGTATGCAAAATATGATAGAGTTGATCGAGACTTGATTCTTGTTGATGGAATTACTGTTGGTGGAACCATTTATTATGGTTGTAGACGTAGAAGAGATAGCCATTGGAATTGAAGGAAATGATACTGAGTGTGGGGTATAGGATGAAGTGGTTAGAGAGGATGAGGATGAGTGTGATGGGAATGGGTTAGAATATTTTGCAATGGTGCATGGAATTTGTATTGTCCACACTATGAATGAGGAAGGAGCTTGACATTTTTGGAAATGCAATTAAAGTTTTGTGTTTTTTGTTGCTTGTTAGAATTTGGGATGGCTTTTATTGGCTTGTCTTGCAAGCAATTTCACTTCTTTATGGTACATAGTCAAGGATACACCTTGCTAGTACCATAATTATTAGATTATAATTTTATTACTAAACCAATAAGAAAATACAACTGCTACTAGAGTTTGTTCCTCCAGTGATTATTGATTATGGTCATGTGAACAACTCTGGGATCAAAATAATTATGCTGGCCCATGAAACAAACAAAGTTCCACATTTTCCTTTTCCTCATTGGCGTGTGAGAAACGTGCCCTGGCATTTTCTGTATTGAGGCAGATGCGTAAGGGTATGGGACTTGTTAGCTCTAAGTCTTCTCATCTCATGAAATAAGAAAGAATAATATGGGTAGTTCAGCAGAGGGTTATTTCGATTGAACTTCCCCCAAACAATCTAAAAAACAAATATGGTGCTGGCACATCTTATGAAATTATTTCATTTTTATGGATTTGGATTATTGTTAAATAAAATGGCTCTGGGTGATTTTTTTAAATCAGACTTTCATTAAATAAAATTTTCTTCATGAGAAATTGCTTTCACTACTTGGTGGTGATTCCAAACAACCTTTAGGGGGGGTGAAGTGTAAGGTTTTCAGGTTGCTCTGGGTGGTGAAGCCAGTGAAGCCTGTACTGTCCTGTATGATACAAGACATGCTGTTGCCCTGTACTTGTTAATTGTTGCATGCCTATGACTATGTATGCCTTCAGCAATGAGAAAGGCCATGTGTATGAATGCATGGAGAAAAACCTTAAGTTTGGCATACAGCCACTAGGCATGTCTATATTCTTGACCAGAATTAATATCATATGGTCCAACTTTAATATGCTGATTTTACAATGTCACAAAGTGCCATTTCACTCTCCAAATGTAGGTAATTAGTCCTGTAATAGTTGTTACTTCCAATTTGTTTTTCACACTCCACACATAATTTGGCTTTCATTAGCTCGTGGAATAATTAATTTTCCTTTTTGGTCCCATCCTCCCAGGATTACCTTAATTCAACTTCAAAGTCTCCCCAATTGTACACTGTCGCTTTCTACTTGGAAAAAAAAAAAAAGGTGACAACATGCTACCAACAAGTTTTACTTTCAAAAATGTAATACATCAGATTCTATTTCTATTAACAATCCAGCAGATGTCTCATAATCAAATGTACATTCAGAAGTTTACTGATGCACTATAAACCAAGACTCCAAAGATGTCTTGTACATTTGAAGAGTTAACTATACAACGTGGTAGTTCTCTAATGACTTCAGTGACTGCAGGATTGATAAAAGAATCAGAAGAAGCTAACTTCAATTGTGAGAATCTAAGCTGTCTACAACAAGGGCTGGTTAATGAGAACTCTCTTCTTTCCACCCTCCATGCTAAATAACCAAACTGGAAATCAAGAAAAAAAACTTTTAAGCATAATGAAGATTAATGTAAAGAATGGAAATTAAGGCATATATATTAACATCTGATCAAGGATTGAGATGCAGGGGTTTAACCAAAACGCAGGAGCTGGATAACCATGTCATGCATGCACAAAACGTGTTATAATCCAGTGAACCTGGAAAACAAGAAAAGTGCATAAAAAAAGAATGGTGTTACTGGTTTTGAACTTCAATGAGTACAAATGGGCTTCAGTAAAAAAAGGAATTTGCCAAGTTTGAATACTGACAATGTTATTTTCAGGAACAGTCAAGTAGAATCCTTGAATTGCAATGATAGCCAAGTTAGAAGTTATTAGAACAAAAATGCTCAAAGAATGCAATCCCATCCACTCCAACATAGATGTCAAGCATCTGTAACCATAAACATCTACCTGAAGAATAAGGCAGGCAAGCATGTCAGTAATATTAGAGTCATCTAATGAACATTTACTAGAATAGGAATCTAAGAAATGAACTGGGTACATCTACATGAATGGCAAGAAGCAAATGTATGTCGCAGGGATCGTGGTATAATTCCAACACAGTATACTGATAGTAGTAGTATTGTCCATGATAAAATTACAAACTGTGCAAGTAATGATCAAGTCATTGATGTTTCATCTCTTAGCTTAGGCCTTCTCTACAGAATTCATTCTTCTTCATGAATGACTAGGATTGTTGTACTTCCAACGAAACTTAATACCTTTATTATGTACATTACATATGTTAGAAGTGAAGATCTGGTAGGAAGTTCATAACCTTAGATGCAGAATGTGTTTATTCTGTCCTGGTATCAATACAATACCTCACTAGGAACAGAGAGCATGGTAAATTTAGAACCATTTAAAGGAACTGTATGAAAAATGAATATTCATAGAGGACAAAGTTTATTACTTCTCTACATCTCCTGATACGAACTTTGAAACTGATACCCACCAAAACTCTCTCTCTAGAAATTTGAAAGGAAGCAATTGTTTTAAAGTTCAACATCAAACTTATGAATTTGCCTACAGAAAGTTAACCTTCAAAGAGAGAGGATTGGCTCTAAGAACTCACCAACAAATAAAATGCACAAAATGTGATCCCCGCTGATGCAGAAGTAATCAGCAAATAACTGACTGTATACAGAGATTTATTTATAGGGATGCCTGACACAAAAATAGACTTATCAGTATAATGGTTTATCAAAGCGTACCTAAACCAAAGAGAAATTGTAAAATATAGAATTGCTAAAAGACAATGAAGAGCCGGTCAAATCAATCTGTGTAGTAAAGTACATGTAGTACTGTCTGATGTTTTAAAGTATCAGCCATTAAAGTGCATACCTATGACGGCAAGGAACAGTCCGAGGACTACCGATGAAATTGAGAACAGGGACCAGTTGTTTAGGCGCCCTTTGTGATCCTGAAAAAGTATTTGTATGATAAAGAAGAAGTCCAAAATGTCATAACAAAAAGAAGAAGACTAAAAAAGTTGGAAGGTCCTGAAAATTTGATCAATGTGCTAGACAAGACAGCGAAAAAACTGTTTTGA
This sequence comes from Castanea sativa, assembly GCF_040712315.1. Lineage (NCBI taxonomy): Eukaryota > Viridiplantae > Streptophyta > Magnoliopsida > Fagales > Fagaceae > Castanea > Castanea sativa. The sequence goes on along the minus strand of NC_134019.1, from coordinate 42,515,091 downwards.
GTATAATAGAGAAGAGATAAGCACAATGGATTCCAAGGGTAAGATGTATAGTGTAATCTTTTTAATATTTATATTAATCTCAACAGTTAAAGATCTTTCAGGTAATAATGTGTTCTAGGTCCTAATAGGATCCTACATCCTTGTACACATTGAGGATATGGCACATACAGTTTAAGTTTAGGCAATGCTATCAAGATTGCTTAAATATTTCACCTGTAAGTGAGCAAGAATGTGTCCATATTGAAGTCCAATAATGCAAGTCACAGCTGCTGTTAAGGAGCTGCAAATATGTAAAATGTTTATAAATTAATATCAGTTGAAAGATGGACAAAGAGCAGTTATTAAAGCTTAAGCAAAGATCAGTACTGTAAAAAGGCACCCAACTATCCACTGTGTTCTTGAATTGGATCATGGGTTGAGGAAAGTGCATGGTAAATATTAATAATAATAAGAAATCTATAGTTAACATACTAATAATCAGCAGTGAGAGATGAAAAATGCTTGCCAATTAACGAGAGCAAATTATAATCTAGTAAGAATTGCTTCTAAATTTACTTTTCTTTTATAAGGGGACAACCTGAGTGTCAGCTGTGATGGCTTTGCCCAAAGAATGACTGTTCAAAAATAAGAAGCGAACATGCATAAATAGATTAGGTACACTGGCAGGTGGTGTAGCAAAACTGATCGCGAAAGGGGGGAAATCAACAGTATCATCTATACTAAGCATGCTAAGATGACCTCCTCTTCCAATGCTCCCTTTCAACTGAACATGTTGATAGTTTATCATAAGTGAATGAATCACCCAAACCAGTGCATCATTTGACTAAGCATTCATTAAAGACTGGGAAGGTGGTATTCTAAATAAAAATAATTATTTAGATCCACCCGTTGATAAATTATTGATTTTCCCAAATGCTTAAACTGTGAAGAAATGATGAATTTAATCATTTAATTAATATCATAATACTCCCCCTTGTGTATGGGCCTAGAATCCGTAATAAGTGGGACTAAAAAAAGGTTGTACCTAGTGCACAAAGCTTCCACTTTTTGTGGGGTCTTGGAGAGTTTATGGTAGGCAACCTTACCCCCACTTTTTGAATGGGGGGTAGAGTGGAGACGGTTCAAACTTAGGTTCATCTACGTTGATACCACGATAAATTACCAATTGTTGTAAAAGCTTGAGTTGTTAGGAATTGGAGAATATTTAATTAATGACTCCTTGATTCTTTTGATAGAAGGGGGTTATAAGTTCTCAGAACATGGACATCAAAGCTTTCAAATGAAGCATATGTGTTCAATTCTTCGTTTATTCAATTCCAACATCTACTATTTGAATTAAAAAGCCTGAACTTCTGTTAGCTATGACATAAGATAGCAATGACAACCGCTGGACACAATCTATCTGCCGAACACAAAGACAGCAGGTTGGTGTAAATTGGAAGTGAAACAAACAAAATGTAGGAGCCTAAGAAAGTATGACAGTGAAGAAGGTTTAATTGACCACCTTAAGATACCTTCCGGATCAAAAGGAGCATGACACCAGGGAGGTGAGCTCTCTGAAACTTGGCCATTGGCAGATATATTGCACTCCTGTAAAATGGATTTGAATTAGTCATCGACGTGTCGAGAATATTGGGAAGCATTCTAATGATAACAAAGTTCAACTTGCATATACCTTCAGGTTTCTGTAACCAGGTTTCATATACATATGATCAAATCCCAGAATGTAACGGTCAATCATTCCAGCAGAATTGCAGCCAGGTCCAAGATCACCTCTTACACCACATTTCACCTACAATAGAAATTCCAGTCATTCATCAATAATAAAAAATTCAGTATGTTTCATCTTCTCCATCTGGTATTTCAAATCTCAAACCTTGTGGGTTCTATGAAATTTAAGGTATAATTAGGGTTAGTCGTTTACTTTCCCTGTGCTTTCCCATTGCATCAACACACACATAAACACAAATTCATGACAACAATTTCATCTAAGCACTTCACACACCATTCCATACTTAAAGCAATATCATCAAGTAGAACAGAGTCATTGAACCATAATAATAAGAAATATGCTGACTGCTGAGAGTGCTCTCACCGTGTAAACATAACTATCATTTGATGAAGGCAATGAAGAGGCTGAGGCTGGTACCATGAACTGCCAATCTGGTACGTATAAAGCATATGATAACCACAAGTATATTGCTGACAGTGAAAATGCAACACACCTACAATTAAGAAAATAAAATTGGGCAAAATGCAGGCGGAAACAAAAAATAAAAATATTTTGTGTGTTAATAAATATGACACATGCAATAAGGAAGAAAATAGCCGAGTGTTTTGAAGAAAATCAAGTGATCTAATTATTCAATAAATGCTATTTTAAGTGGATTTGCAACCTAGATAAGGATAACAGTGGGCAAATGGTATTGGGTAATTCAACCTTTTGGAGTTAAGGTTACTTGTGGAGTTGGAACCCATCTCCCCATGTACAAGTAATGAAAAGTCATACTGTAAATGTAAATGTGCTTTCACAATCGTTTTGATGACTCTAACAGAGGCTTTATTTCTTCTGTATTTTTCTCAATGACATTCAATTCAATGATTTACTCCAGTAATGAGCTATCCCCTACACACATATATTTACACTTTGTTTTTCCTAAATTTGGTTTAATAATTAGATCAAATATTTGTCTAACCCAGCTTATCAACCTATAAAGTGAGGGAGGAAAAAACTTCTAGGCTTGTATCAAGAAAATAGGAGTTATTACTGAACATTGAAAGTGGAGACGATCATATTTAAAAATTAAAATGAATCTGACTAATAGAGTGAAATAGCCAAAAATTAAGACCTTACCAATGCCAGTAGTAAACTTTAAAAAATCCTACTTCCCTCCATGTCCTATATGGAAGCCATATCTCACATAAAGCCGCAGCAACGTATCCAATAGATATCCTCTGGAGAAAATAATAATGAGTTTAAAACAAGGGGATGAAGTAAATAGATGCTTTTCTGCAACTAATTCTACAGCCCAATAACTCTGCCTAAGCAAGTGATATGGCCAATCTATGTGAGGATCACTTTTTCCTTGGGAAAAGTCAAAAGTAAACTCATCAATAAAAAATGCACGACCAAGGAAGAGTACTAGTGGCATGTAGCCTTAACTAGCTTGCTAAAATGTTTAAGTACTGATTTGGCAGTAAAACTTTTGAAAAATAATCACGTCTTGAATTTGAACGATCATATATATATAATCTACTTCACAATGTGATTCTTCCAATCATTCTTATATAAGAACTGGCTAAAAAAGTTTGAATGGAAACTAAACCACACCTGCAAAATGCCCATCCACCTTATTTTTTCAATGTCAACACCATACGTCAAGGAAGTTACTCCATGCAGATAACCACCTGAAATGAAATGACTCTATGTAGTCAATAGAACATGTACAACTATGGCACACCTACAAAAGGATCAGTAAAATAGACAGCTACATAAACCGAGAAGCGAATATGGCAACACGCAATAGTTCCAGCCAAAAAAGCCCATCATTGCTATATGATCCACTACATGGCATACACACCCCTTATATTTCAACTTCACTTTTTTTGTCATATCATATTTGAAAAGAACAATTAACATAATATCTCTCACCCCCAACACGTTGCTTTTAGAATTCAGCATGCCCAATAAGCAATGCAGGTTCAAATAGGCCACAATATGAGTAACGAAAGGGCTTACACAAATATTTACCAAGGGATTTTACCTTGTAAAAAAACGCCTAGAAGAAAAAGTTTCGCTGCCCTAAACACTGCCTTCCATGTAGCCTCCACTCTGTTTGTTACTTTCTGCAATTGAAAATGGAAAGCAACCCTTAATTACTAAAAAACTCTAAATGCACTAAATAAACAAGAACCATAAAAACCAAGTAGATCTTGCATTTGGATGGTTAAAGATATTATGGTCAAAACACATTGTAGGCCCATATATTTGTAGACTAAGCAAAGTAATTTTTTTTCCCCTCGTTTTTTTTTTTAGATAGATACAATAGGATTTGAACTTGTTAAAGACAAGAATAAAATAATATAGAGAAGTGGAGGCAAGAAAGAAAGAAGAACCCTAGGAATTACGTGGTTCTGCCAACAACCTACATCCATTGGATAAAACCCCAGCAGCTACATCTTTACTATATACTCAAGTCAACTATTACAATGAACTCTTAATAGGGTATGTATAGAGACTAGAAGTTAGGGTTAGCCCTACATGGACTTACAACACAATTGCGCCTCTCGGGCTATTATATCAACATTAAACCCAATACTTTAACAGCACCCCATATTGATTTATCTTTATTTTTTATTTTTTTAACATAGGGAACCTTTCTAAAGAAGAGCCCTTTGAACTTGTTTCTAGATAGTAAAACCTAAAAGCTATTAACCCCACCGGCTAAAACCAGTTGCCAGGTAATCCAGGGGCATTCACCCCTAAAAGGCAATTAACACGAATTGGGTTCTTTTCGATGTAGGTTGGACTCATACCCAAGTCCCTCGCTTGACAACAAGAGACTTAATCAGTTAAACAAAATAACTCTAATCTTACTAATAGTAACATTACTTGTAGTGCAAGAAAGTAACCAATAAACATATTGAAGATAAAAATAAAACAACAAAGAACAAATTAAATAGTCAAGTTTTATTGGTAGAGAAGTGTACGAGAGTACCTTGTAAACAAGTGCAAGAGAAACCCCAGCAACAAATAGAAAGAAAGGCATTACAAAATCAGCCAATTGAAGACCATTCCATGGAGAATGAGTAATTATTGGAAACATAAATCCTCCATAATCAACTACCATCATCAGCTGCAAAATAAATCAATTATAAATAAATAAATAAATAAAAACCAAGCACTGTAATTTTCTAGCTAAAATTAACATTCAACCACTTTATTATATATATATATATAAAAAAAGTTTCTTGTGCTACATATTCTGGGTAACCAAACAGAAACTTAGTCAACAAATGCCGTTGACTATTTGCATTTAAAGCAAAACAAAGATGAACTATTTTGCTCTGCTTCAAAAAACAACAAAAACACAGAGTTCAACAAATAAAAACAACGAAGCGAATGAGAAATCGAAGAGAGAGAGAGAGAGAGAGAGAGAGAGAGAGAGAGATTACGAAGACGCAGAGGCCGCGAAAGACGTCGAGGGAGGCGACACGTGCGGGGCGTGTATCGGCGGTTTCGGAGTCCGGTAGAGGTAGATAATCGGCCATTTTTGTATCGGCCGAAAAATCGGAAGCTGTGTGAGAGAGTTTCCGGAAATATCGGGTTTTGCGTAAATTCTGGTTTTACAGACAAGAAGACGACATTTTAGTTTAGGAATTTGAAATCTTGGGATTTTGGATTCCAGATTCCCCGAGCATTTTGATCTCATTTTCTTTCGCTTGGTGACTCGGAAAGGGTGACTAAATTGATTACGTGGCGGAATGGTATTGGCTGGGGGGTGTTACAGGCCAATCAGCGTTGAGGATGTTTCACCTGTGGGTCCTACCTAACAGTATCTTCGGGTAACAACTACTTGTCAGCTGAGTCACTGTGAGTGAGACTCAACTCCATGTGATGTCACAGTGGGAGAGGACTTTCTTTATTTTCTTTGTTTTTAATTTTTTTACTTCTTGTAGTAACGTTAAAGTCTTAAAGATATGATTTTTTTTTTCACCGTAGTTAAAAATTCTCAAAAAATATATTTTTCTTTTTCTTTTTTATACCATATGCTCACTACTTCTACTGATATTATTTTTTTGGAAAATCTTATGGTTTCATTTTGGATTCCAAATTCCCGAGAATTTTGATTTCATTTTCTTTTGTTTGGTGATTCGGAAAGGAGAAAATATATGATGTTTTCGGTGCATGCATCTTCTCTCTCACATGAGGGTGGACCTCACTCTCATGTGAGAGAAAAGATGCATGTATCGAAAACACTATATACCACCTCCTCGAAAAATGCGACTAAATTGATTACGTGACGATACGAGATTGGCTGGGGGGTGTTAAAGGCCAATCAACGTTGATGATGTTTCACTTGTGGGTCCTACCTAGTAGTATTTGGCTATTTGTAGCAACTAGTCAACTAAGTCACTGAAGACTCAACTCAACTCCATGTAATAGGGAGAGAGGACTTTCTCGGGTCTTTTTTCAAGATAACCTTGATTTTTAAATAATTTCGTTAGTCAGCGTTTACAAAATTATTTAGGAAACTAATATCTCAAGTGTAATAAACTTGATTTTGGAATGCTAAACTCGAGTCCATCAGACTTGTTTTCTGTCAATACAGAATTGATTTCGGTATTCACTCAACAAAAACAAAAACAATGAAGAACATTGAAGAAGCAAAAATAACATCAAACCTAGAGAACCCAAAAATAACGACAAATGAGTTGCTACAACAAACCCATTTCCAAAAACTCTTCTTCAATAATCAAACACAACAACAAAAGAGAAACAACGAAATCAACAAACCCAAGCAAACCCAAGACCCACCTGGGGTTTTGCTCGGATTGGATTGGACTTGAGTTTTGCTACAGTTGCTGGGATTGGATCGGAACTGTGAGGAAGGTTTTGCTGGAGTTGATTGGATCGGATTGGTGGTTCTCTCTCACTTTGTCTTGTTCAATATCTCTCGTTCCGCATCAAAGTTGACCTGGGTTTTGCTTGGATTGGATCGGACTTGGGTTTTGCTGGAGTTTGTTGAAGGTAAGAATTGAAGTTGAATTCTGAAATTTAAATGAAATTGAGTCCAATAGGCTGGAATTCTATGATGGTCCAATGTTGAAATCAAGTTCATTGTACTCGATTTAGAACACCGAAATCGAGTTTATTGCACTCGAGATGTTATTTCTTAAATACTTTTGAAAACGTGCTAACTAACAAAATTGTTTGAAAATTAGTGTTATTTTAAATAAATAAAAATCCGAACTTTCTCTATTATTTTTTATTTTATTTTCTATCTATTTTTAGTAATGTTAAGGATATGATTTTTTTTACTACACTTAACTTTACAATTTTTTACTCATTTTAATTCTCAAAAAAGTAATTTTTTTACTAGTTCTCATCAAGCTTATCATTATTAATATTATTTTAAAAAAAAAAAACTTATAACATACTTATTATACTTCATTTTGAAATTGTGTTTTTAAAACATGATTTCAGCCCATATGATAATATGGGTAGGTGGGGTGTAATAATTATTATTCTTATATTTTATTTATTAATAATAATTTGTCACTTCGGTAGTTGGATTTTTTTTTTGGTATCTCTTACTCTTTAGGCTTATTACTTTTTTTTTTTGGAAAAATACAATATACAAATATTATTATCCTTAAATCATGAAATTTACATGTGATTTATTTGGTGATAGTGTGATACTTACTTCTAATATAATTGGCTTTATGAGGTGTTAGATTTAACGGAATTTGATGATGTGGTAAAGTCACAAAATCAGCTATTCAGAAATGAATGAAAGAATAGAGACTGTTTTACTCAAAAGTTGGGGGTAAAAACTATTTAAGGTGATGAGCTTATTATTATCTCACAATCACTTGACCAACATAAGATTTAGGATAGAATAATCTCTTTCTTTTAATTTTTTTTAATAGACGTTGTTTGTACTTGTCACATCATCAAACTTCAATCATTCTAATAAAAATGCCTCATAAAACGGGGGAGGGGATACAACTTTGAGTTAGGGGTGGTTTTATTGTTAGCCGTGTGCGGCAGTTTCAACTTTTGACTTTGCAACTACTTAGGCTTAGCTATTGAGTTTTTTTTTTTGGTCTGGGTAAGAACAAAATTATTTTTGTTTAGAATTTTTTAAAGGGTAGAGTTATTTATTTTGGATAAAATTGGTTAGTTAAGCTTAATTTTTTTTAAAAAGTTTTACTACGGGTAATTTTGTTGTTGAGCTATTTTTTTAGTTTTACAAGTTTTTTTTAATGAATTATTGATATAATAAGTGGTTTTTGCTAAGTAAAAAAATAATGTGAGTAGTGGGCCCATTATGCAAACCAATAATAATTTGCTACAAAAAAGTTTATAAAAATGTTGTAAAAAAGTTTGTGAGTATAACATTATGCTTAAAAGAATCAATGATATTGTTTAAGAGAAACAAAATGTAATTTTATAGAACAAAATTGTTAAAATTAGTACATATATAATAATAATAATAATAATAATAATAATAATAAAACAAAAATTGGGAGTCCAATGATACCTCCGTCCTTGCATAAAACTAATTACAAAAAAATATAAATATAAAAAAATAAAGCTCAATATGACTATATTTGAATGGAATATCACAAGAATAGTATTGGTAATTCATTCTAAAATTAATTATTGTCATGCGGTTAATTTTAGAGCAAAAACCTAAAACAAAACTTAATATATAGAGTAGAACAATAGTAAAATGGTAAAATATAATGGATACATCTTCATCCTTTTAAGCATTCAATTCATAGATAAATTGCATGCTATTGTAAAACAGACTTTTCTTCTAGTTCATAAAAAAAAAAGACTTTTCTTCAAAAAATGTTGAGTTTGCAACCTACCCCAATTAAACAAACTACTATATCATATTAATAATTTCGTCCTTCCTTTTGAGTAACCAACTGTATGATATAATTTCATCCTTCCTTTTGAGTAACCAACTGTGATACTAAGGGTGTGTTTGAATACCGTTTATTTTTCTGAAACTAAAAAGTTATTGCTGAAAATACTGTAGATAAAGATAAAAGTTAGTTGAAATAATACAGTGGAGCCCATGAATAGTGCCAAAAAGTGCAGTGGGGCCGTGAATAGTAGCAAAAATAAGCTAAATAGTGAAATAATTTTAATTTTTAATCCTAACCCAAACGCACACTAATAAGTAATAACCATGCTCAGTTCTCATATTTTTTTCAAAAGAAAAAAAAATGCTTAGAACTTATTTGAGAAAGTTTATTTAAATCGATTCATAATTGGATTTGAGCAAATATCTTGTTCAACATTACCTCAAAATAATTTAAAAAGAAATGTATACACTAAATAAGCGGATAAATAACTTTATTTCAACCCACCACTAGCTCATCTACAAATTCTTATGGTGTTAGGCAGGGTTGTTTTGCCCTATTATTTGATTTTTAAGAACAATTTCATTAAAAAGTCTCATCTAAAACTATTTAGTTATGTAGCCTCATTTTTTTAAGTAGAACTCAATTTTCAAAAACTCGAGACTCATAGATAAAAAACCTGAGCAGAAATGTTTTGAAGTTCCCAATTTTTTTTTTAAGGAACTCGAGTTTAAGGGAGTCGAGTTCTTCACATTGAAACTTGACTCTCAAAAACTCTAGTTCCAAATAAGGTTAAATACCTAAATAGTTTTGAATGAAGCTTTTTAATGAAATTGTTCTTGAAAAAAATCAAATAAATAGCCAAAAAGGCCCTTAGCATGTTCATAATGTGGGGTTGCAAAGTGGTCCATCAATTAAGTAATAGTAGGGGAAATTATTTCCTTCACATTTTTTGTAGCCAAAGGAAGGCCACTATAAGGGGGTCATAGGGTCATACAAATTTTATCAAGTGGATTAAATCTACCTTCTTAAAAAAAATAATGGATTAAATCTTATCTCAGCCCCACCCATGTCGGCTGGAGGAAACAATGTGGCCCGTTCAAGTGGGTTAAGTCATAACCTGAACTTTTTTTTTTGAGAAGCTAGTCATAACCTGAACTTAATCCACCTAGGAAACTAATGATTTTAGGAGGTGAAAGTCTTTGAATTAAACCAATGTCATATTGTTGTCGTTAGGATTCAAATTCAAGCCTCTTTTAGGCTAAGAACGTAACCATTGAACAATTTGAACCACACAATTATAAATAATAAGAAAAATTGTAGTTAAAAAAAATTAAATATGAAAAACTATTTTGTAGAAGATTTTTTAGAGAAACAAACAGAGTGTAAAGATGCACTCCTTCCATTAATCATACAAAAAAGACGTATTCCTCTCATATGAATCATAGAACAAAATTGGAAAATTATTATCCCTCTAATTACACTGTATGTGGCATTCATAGGTACCCACAATTATTAGTTCTGACTTCTCACTTTAATAATAATTATTAATTTTCATTAAATTGAACCTTTTTCCAACGAGCCAAAGTTTGACAATATTATAGGTTTAAATAAAATAAAATAAATTATACCTAAAACCCACTATAACTCAAATTAAGAGTATTGTGAAAGATGTTAGGAAATTTTACTGTATCCATAAATTTTCTCAAATTAATAATACAATATCTAAATATCTATAAAAATCCAGGATATACAATGAACACCGAAAAGAATCCCATAGGCCTTATTTTTGTGACTCATGTTCAAAGTATTTCACTTATTTCTAGGTAATGTGTTATTAATTGCACATATTATATGTAGTGGGATGTGCAAGTTATTAATCTCCAACTTCAAGTTTTTTTTTTTAATAAAAAAATTATTAAAATTTTTTTTATTGCAAGCATGAAGGTGACAATGGATGCTATGGCTCTCGCATTTTGGATTGAGAGGATTGCCTTCCTTCATATACTTTACCAATATATTGATCTTTGGCTTACAACGATTTTGCTTTTGATTATTTCTAATCTCATATACTTCATGTGCTTTTCAGAAATTTGCCATGTCAAAATACATTGGCAAGGGAATCATGAAAACCCTAGCCCTAACCCAAGTGTTAGTTTAGTTCTTTAGCTAAATCACACACATTTCTTTTGTTTAAGATTTGTTTCTCTTTGTATTTCATTAATTTATATTAATTGATCATAATTTAATTGGTATTATCCATTGCTTATGGTTTTATATTTGTGTAGAACAATGTCAGTGGTAGCATTATTGTAAGCAGCACTGTTAGCCAAGAGAACTCAACAACAGAGAAGGTTAGGTATGCATGGGGATTTGAGGAAAGAAGAAAGTAAAGATTTGAAGAGACAGAAAATGGAATAGTAATGAAGAGCTTAAGGGCACAAAAAGGGAAGGAGAAAGTTTAGTGATGCAACAAATCTTGCAATATTTTCACAACATTATTGTTTTGAATTGTGATAGATTGAATTGATCTCTCAACTTGTTATGAAAATATTATGAAATTTTGTTGTGCATTTAGAAGAACTCAAATACTCATATAAGAAAGTTGTGAAGAGGGTTTAAAATAGAATAATTTGGAGCTAGAAAGGAACAGTTTCAATGAAATGCTCTTTCTGGCAACCAAGTCATCCAAATTAGACCTCTTGCATGAGCTTGAGCCATTTGACCAATTTTTATATACTACTGTTTTTAATTGTTTTATTATTTTGGAGTTAAGTGTGTGTGTGTATATATATATATATATATATATATATATATATATATATAAAATTCCAAAAAAACTTAGTCCCAAAACTATATGGGATCTTGTTATTGATCTTTAATAAACTAATTGAGTTTATTCTTATCTATCATCATTTTATTATGTTCAAAACCATATTCCCACTAAACAAACTTTCTCTATTCCTGATCCTATAGTTCTTTAAAATAATAAATATAATAATAATGATAATAATAATAATAATAATAATAATAATAATAATAATAATATATGGAATTGGCAGTGAACCTGTGACTGGAAGGGGTTGGGTGCTTGGGTTTATAAGAGCAACATAGATTTCAATGTCCAACATACTTCTATCGTTTTAAACTGTTTATAATCAATAATTTATTATTTAGTAAAGGTAAAGAAAACCTAGGGCTTGAAACACATGAACCATGACACCCATTGGACAATTCAATTTGGATTGAAACATCATCCATTCAAATTACCTGAACCCCCAATAATTTAGCACCCATAAGAATTTACATCTTACCCATTTTATATTATACCTATCCTTTTAGGTTTTATGTAAACCCTTGGACTGGCACCTTTTCCCTTCCCTTCAGACCTTGAATTGGTCTCTTAATTAAACAAGCATATGTGAAACACGATAGAACTTTAACAATCTTTTATTTAACACTTAAGATAATTAATATTAACATCATATTCTTTTATACATATTATAGATTTAACCTTGTATTCGATCTCTTCTCCAACTCAAAAACTGTTATGAATCAATAGTTAATTAACTAGAGTGGTTACATATACATTCAATTGTTTCTCATATTAAAGTTATATCATACTATTTCATATACTAAATGATAAAAACTAAGTATGTTCCTAAACTCTGTGACAAAAACTCATTTGCTCTGTAAAAGAATGGAACTGAACTACGTATGTTCCTAAACAATATCAAACTATATCCTCTCTTTGCTCTATATAGTCTTCTAAGTCCTTCCCATATAACAATCACTCAAAAATCTTCAAATTCCTTTAGTGCAAGCAACAATGGCAGGTAATATTATAAATATATTAAAATCATTGGAACTATTAGTTTCTTCCAATATCCTAATGGAGGTAATCGTTGAACACTTTTTTGCAACTAGTATTTCAACTATCATTATGATATTTGTGTGTTTTTAATAACTTTAGCCTCAATTAAATTGATTCCTTTCTACTAATGCCAGAATGATCATGCCAAAATCATGAAATATTAAGTTTGTTATTGGCATGTTAAATGCATTCCATGCAAAATATGGCCCCAAATATACTGCATATTTATAATGTATTTTAAATATAAAATAAATTTTTTTTAAAATTTGTAAATTCTAAATGGAGTTGTGTATGTTGAATACCTCAAATAGCTTTAAATAGATTCGTTCAAACCTTGCTCAAATTTGCAGTCCACAATAATAGGGTCAATCTATGGCCACCTCAACATAGTTTTGGACATATAAGGCGACAATTTATAGTGGAGTCTTCTCTTATTTTTAAATATTAATTAAATAATATTTATGTTTTGATATTTTCCATTTTAAAAAAAAATCTTCCCTATTGAGATGCAAGATTGCTACTAATAAGTTTTTGTGTTCAAGTTTCCTAAATTTTCATTTCAATTGGTAATATCACTAGTCAATCTTAAATATGATTTTATCAATTTAAATTTTGGATAACTTCTTTCTATAGATGCATGTATTGTTAGTTAATATTTTATAAAAAAATACATGCATTAGTAAAAGAATCTAACATTTTATATAATTTATAATTTAATACGTTAATTGGACTATTATCATCTATTTATAAAAAACATATTTTAAAACATTTATTTTTAAAAATAAATCTAAACAATTAGTACAAAATTAGCCTCATCACATGCGGTTTGCGTGTGCGATGAGGCATTTTCTTGGTCTAATGTCATAATTTCTCTTTTAAAAAAAAAAATTGGATAAGTTTGTTTTAAAGACATGGATTAGTAGGAGAGTATTCTATTTTGTAGATATTTTAAGTGGTACTGGAAATATATTTTAACTTGGTTGTCCTCAAGTTTTTTTCATGTTTAATTAATCTAAGGTTTAGGAGTATTTTTGAATCATATAGAAGTCTAGTCCAAAGAGAAAAATCCTCTTATAGATAGTATATATATATACACACACACTAGACTCATTACACGTGGTTTGCGCTTGTAATAATGCTCTTTTTTATTTATTTGTTTTTTGTTTTAGTGTTATAATGTTCAAAAGTAATATATAAATAAATGTGTGTTTTTTTTATAAAAAAAAAAGGTAAAGTAACGTGGAATAATGTTTAAAAATGAGATAGAGATAGCGTCCTAAGTTTTAGGCTGAATGAAAAAGAATAAAGAAAAAGTCTAAAACTTATGAACAATAAATTACTATTTTAACGTTTGTGTTTTTTAATTTAAAATTATTTAACTAAAAGATATGGATATTTTAGAAAGTTTAAGAATTTGTGTAAGGGTATTTTAGTATGAAAAATATAATGTTGAAACCCAAACAAGGAATCTTGTTATTAATAGTATAGAAGATATAATTAATTTCCAAAAAAATTTTTAGTCCCAAAACTAAATGGGATCTTGTTATTGAATTTTAATAAACTAATTGAGTTTATTCTTATCTATCATCATTTTATTAGGTTCAAAACCATATTCTCACTAAACAAACTTTCTCTATTCCTGATCCTATTGTTCTTTAGAACAACAACAACAACAACAATAATAATAATAATCTATGGAATTGACAGAGAACATGTGAGTGGAAGGGGGTGGGTGCCTGGGTTTATAATAATACACGGGTGAAGAAACCTAGGTCTTGAAACACATGAACCATGATACCCATTGGACAATCCAATTTGGATTGGAACATCATCCAATCAAATTTCCTGAACCCCCAATAATTTAGCTCCCATAAGGATTTACATCTTACCCATTTTATATTATACGACAAGCATATGTGAAACATGATAGAACTTTAACTACTCTTTTATTTATCACTTAAGATAATTAATATTAACATAATATTCTTTTATAGATATTATAGAATTAACCTTCTATTTGATCTCTTATCCTACTCAAAAACTATTATGAATTAATAATTAATTAACTAAAGCCGTAACATACATTCAATTGTTTGAATCTTAAACAGTGGTAAGTTTCCATATTAAAGTTATATCATATTATTTAATATACTAAATAATAAAAGTTAAGCCATATAAAAAATTGTGATTGTGCCGACTTAACCTATATGTTACATATCATAATACCACAAAATAATTTATTTTAAAACTTTAACGTTAAAATTATATTATTATTATTAAGATGATTTATTCCTGATAAAACTCTATCACTTAAAACTCGAATTCCTATTTTAATAGACTTCTACTAAAGCAATTCAGAAGTGACAAAAACTCTGTGAAAGACTGGAACTGAACTACGTATGTTTCTAAACAATATCAAACTATATATAGTGTTCTAAATCCTTCCCATATAACAATCACACTGTTCATAGTCGAGCGGTTGAAACTCCTTTTTCTATTATTCAATCCCAAACTTGTAATTTGGGTTCTCTTTCCTCTCGCTTTTTATCATTTGGCTTGCCTTTTTCTGTTCTTCATCTATCGTCCTGAACATGTTCCTGGTTATGACCCTTTTGTGAGTACGTAATTAACTCTCCTAATTTAGAGTTTGCATGTGTTAAAGTTACATATTGGATTAATGTTTTATGATGAATTCTATTCATTCTCTTTGTTCTTAAGATATAGACCAATTTTCGTGATGTGGTAAGTATATAAAGTATAACAAGGTAATATAATTAAACTTTCAAAATACTTGTTTCATTATTTATGGATTCGTCTAATATTTTAAAGAGTTATACCTAATAACTTTTTATTTATTAGATTAATATTTTAAGAATTCTATTCTTAGATTAAGTATTTTTTTTTTTTTTGTTGTTGAGGAAATTAAGTATTTTCTTTGTTCATAAGATGTAGGCCAATTTCCCAATATTAATTAGATATTATGTTGTGGTTCATACACTAATGTTGTTCTTATATATTTAAAGTTAAAAATATTTGTAATCTAAACACTTTAATAATGAAATGGTTTTTTTTTTTTTTGAGAATGATGAAATAGTTATTAATTGTTATCATCTATATATTTTGTAAGTATGGAAAGTATAACAAGGCAATGTAATTAATTTTTCAAAATACTTGTTTCATAAAAATTTATAGATTCATATTACATTGCAAATAGTTACACCATTTAATAACTTTTAATGAGTCAACTTATTTGAAAATTCAACCGTTAGATTACATATACTCTATATTCATGCCAATCTTCATGTTAAAGTAACATTATTTACTATTTAATCTGCAGTAAATCTTCTATACATAATTTTAAATTACAAAAACTTATACTTTAAATATTTGATCTTGATTTGATTTATTTGCCTCGTCTTTTTAATGAATGTTTGATTTTGGTTATGCATGCAGGAGCGTGAATACGCTTTTTGGATTAAGCGATTTGCATTCATTTTAATTAACTACAGTCCCACCCCATTATTACTGGGGAGTCTGGGTTAGGCGTATAGCTGCTGGTCTCTTTGTTTTGTCAAACCTGGTTTACACCAAAGACTTGATGGAATCACAGGAGTTTTTCATATTTGGCAGCACTAATAACCCTACAGTGAGTTTTCTCTCTTGATCCCTTTTTACTAACATGCATGTGCATGTGTGTGTAAGCTTTGTCGATTTCAGTATTTTCTGTAAAATTGTTTTGCAAAGTTTGATATTAGACTATTAGGCCCTTTTACATGTGTCATGTATTCTAAAACTGTGAGTGGTGTAAAGTAATAAGATAATATTACATTGTTACAACAAAATGTCACCATATAAGAATATGGAGCAGACAAGCTACTCAATTGTGCATATAATTTGGCTTGAAAAGTTTAGAAGCTTAGTTTCCTTTTTTGCTTAGGCAGGGACAAAGCAATGTTGGTGGATTCCTTAGAGGCAAAACAACCATTAACACTACATTGATTTCTATCTTAGTTAAGAAATTCACCTTACCACTTAAAATTGTAGCTCTTCAATGAAATAATATATACTTTGGCAGCTCAATGTTTCAGCAGTGTTTAGGATTAATATTTCTGTTCTCTTGCTTGTGATAACTATAAAGTATTAATTGAATCAATTCATTGTTACATATAAAATACGTTTTGTTACCAGGAAAATAGCAAGGAGGAGGAATTGATTGAAGGGGAAGCTAAGATGGAGAACGATTTACACACAGAAAATAAGGATGATGATAGTAATGACAGAAGTGTAATGAAGGAAGATCAAGCAGCCGTAGACCGCAAAATCACATCAAAATTATCAAAGTCATCGTTTCGTGTGGTTGCAGTTCTTATTCTCGTGATAACCCCCTTCTATTTAAACTGGGATTCAATGATCTTATATCTTGCATATGTCCTTCACACACTTTCCTTCCCAATTGTGAGTGTTTATATTTAAGATTTCACGCGCAGATAATACATTTTGGTTGAATTTCATTTTTTTTTTCTGTTCAATTAGAACATAGATTCGAATCTAAGACTTGCATTTGATTTTTTATCATGATCAGGAGCATCATTATGTGGTACATTATCATGACGGAATCAGCATAGCTTTTTTGGGAATTTCTTTCATATATGGATCAGTACTCTTTTGGACGCTACCTTATGGTCTCTATACTTTATCTTCTATGGTTTGGCTTTTTTACTTGACTAGGAACTCAAGAGTGAGAGAGGTGCAGACGATAGTTGGTCTTGCTATTAGATTTTTTAACTCAAGAGTGAGAGAGCTGCAGACGATAGTTGGTCTTGCTACAAGATTTTTTAGCACTAACTCAAAGGTGAGTGCTCTTAATTCCTTTTAAGTATATGCATGCCTAAACATATGTATGCATGGTTTAAGCACTAAAGTAAGTATCATTTTCTTAATATGCATGCCTAAATGTAAGTTTGTCATCAATCATAAAAAAGTAATTTGGATAATTATTTATTTTGTTATTGAATCACCTATAATATTTATTGTCACACCTGTTTTTAAGTTTTTATAGTAAAATGGGTAGTAGTTTTAGCGTTTTCCATTCTGTATATAGATAACTATGGCAAACTAATTTTGTTTCCAAATAAATTATTTTGTGTTTGATCAGGAAAGTGACAAGGGTGAGGAGCCATTGGAAGGGCAAACTACCAAGCAGGATGAGCTGCCTCAAGGTGACCAAGAAGCTTCTGCAGAAGGTGAAGCAAATAATAAAAGGGAAGAAGAACTTTTGGGGTCAAAGAATGGTTTGGATTTTAAAATGCCAGAGAGGGAAGCTGATGATAGATATGAAGATGAATTCCTTTTAGCATATTTTTTGGAAGATGGCTGTGATACCAGCAATAATTCTCTTGCATCTGCAAGTGAATCTGATAGGCATGGTAACCCAATTGATAGATATGAAGATGAATTCCTTTCAGCATATTTTTTGGATGATAGCAGTGATTCCCACCATAATTCTCTTGCAACTGAAGGTGAATCTGATAGGCATGGTAACCCAATTGATAGATATGAAGATGAATTCTTTTTACCATATTTTTTGGATAATAGCAGTAGATATGAAGATGAATTCTCTTTACCATATTTTTTGGATAATAGCAGTGATACCAGCCATAATTCTCTTACAATTGAAAGTGAATCTGATAGCCATGGCAATCCATTTGACTGTGGAAGTGGCAATGATAGGCAGCAAGGATATGGAGATTTGTTGGAAAAAAAAGAAGACAATATATGGGAGAGACTAATCTTCAAGAGGGAGATAAAGAATAAGGGATTTGAACATATCAAAACTCACCATGCATTGATGGAAAAGCTTAATCAATTGGAGCATGACAAGTATACACTTGCTGCAAAGGTTCATGCTTATGAAGAAGACAGACTCAACTGGGAGGGACAGAAAAAAAATCTCACTGAAAAGCTCATTGCTGCAACTGCTTCTACTCAACAATGTTCTGATTATAACTTACAGTTGATGAAAGAGAATAATGTTTTATTGGAAAAGACTAATGTTACAGATATAGATTTGTTTAAACATGAACAATTCAAGTTGATGGAAGAGAAAAACATGATCACTGCAAAGCTCAATGAGGCAACTAAGTCACTGGAGAAGTACCTAGGCATTGCAAATGAATTTGAGGTGCAACGCGGCAAATGGGAGGAAGAGAGAAATGAACTCAAAGCAAAGCTAACAAATATAAACTGTTGGTACTACCACTATGGGCAGCTTGCAAATAATTATAATGAGCAAAACCGCATCTTGCTTGAAGAAAGAAACACTGCTAGAGCAAAGCTTGTTGCTGCAAATGAGTCCTCTGAGAGTTACAAAGCTCGTTTGCTTGAGTCTGAACAAGTTTGCAACAGGTTAAAGGACAAGACTGCTCTTCTTACTGTGAAAGTTAACGTGGAAGCTTCATCAGCTGAATACTTTTCAAAACTTTTGCATGAGTGTCAAGAAAAATGCAGGGTCTCGGAGGAAGAGAAAAACGAGCTCGTTGTCAAACTTCGCACAGCTAATGCGTCATCTGAGCTTTACCAAAGCCTTCTGCATAATTTAGATATTATTCAGTAACTCTTTCCTGCTTTTAGTTTTCATTATTAGTAGTAGTAATTAGACGTGCTGCTTAGACTATGGAGTCACTTTTTGACATTTTAATTGCTTTGTTACATTCAGTCACTAGGTAATGTGCTTAGATTTTCTCTATTTTTATATGGTTTATTTACTTTGGCTACTCTTTGACAATTATGAGTAATTTTTTTCTAAGTGTGACAAATTTATTACTATTACTACTGTTGCCATTACTAGTGTTTATCTTATACATAATATATATATATTTTTAAGAGAGTTCTCTTCTGATGATAACTCTTTATCATTAAACTAAGACATTAATCGGTATCGTTAAACTAAGAAATTAATCAGTTTTTGGAATAAACAGGGATCTCTTATTCAACCATTAGATCTCTTATTACCTTCATATAGGCCCTAATAATATCTCTCTCTCTCTCTCTCTCTCTCTCTCTCTCTCTCTCTATATATATATATATATATAAAAATATGGTTCAAGTTGCCAACGATAATAATCAAAACTCAAGTTTTGGATCTTTATGCTTGTCATCACATTGCTTACTTGAAAAATCATGCTCTTGTATCATTCTCAAATAAATGTCTTGCAATTGTAAGTCAGTCAACAGGACGCGCAAAATCATGCCATATTTAAAGTATATGGACCTTTGATAATTAAAAAAAAAAAAAAAAAACTAATTCCAAAGGGCTATTCCTACAAGAACAAATTAGTTTTGAACCCAAAACTATCTGGGATCTTGTTATTGATCTTCAATAAACTAATTGAGTTTATACTTATATCATATATTCCATTATATTCAAAATCATATTCTCACTAAAGGCTACTTTCTATCGTGTTTATCATTTATTATTTCGCACAGTTCATGAAAACCATAATATCAATTGGAATATTATCCAAACAAAACAAATTACCTGACTCCAATAAATTAGCTCCCACTGCGTCCTCCAAGGATTTACGTCTAACCAACTTTATATTAGCTTCATGCATATCATCTATGATTGCTTATTGTGCAATTCCAGCAATTAGACCAATAAAATTAAGACACATCAAAATAAAATTTCAACTAATCAATTTAAAGCCATCTCAATTATTCCAAAGTCAATCCAAAATAATCTAAATAAAAAAAATCACTCCAAAATAATTTATTTAAGATGAAACTTTAATACCAAACTAATAACTTGTATTTATCTGTATATATTAAGAGGATTTAAAAAGTTAGTTGTTACTTTTTTTACTGTAAAAAATACTTCTAATTTAATTAATCTATTCTTATTCCTAAAAAAGAGAAATTAAGTTAAAATGGTAAATCAACTAAAATTTTTGTACTACCCTCACACTTCCCAGCCCCACTATCCCATGTTTCTAACCAAAAATAAGACAGAAAGGCTACCCACCCATGATTCCTATAAAAAAAAAATACCAACGGTTCCAATAAAAAAAAACTTCCATAATTTTTTTTTTTAAAAAAAAACTACTCACATCATATAAAATTAAAAAAACACTAGCCTCTGAGCAATTACTCATATCACATAATTAAAATAGAAGAGCCTTTGCATGCGCGTGAGTACGTGCTTAGAGGCTATTTTATATTATTAATTTTAAAAATTGTTTATTTGGGGTAAAACTCTATTACCTAAATTTAAAGAAATTTAAAATACTAATCGAATTAAAATAAAATTTATCATTTAGATCATAATTCATAAATTTTGATTTTTTTTATTTGATAATTTTGTAATTTTAATATAATAAAACTTAAACAAACTTTATTTTGTTAATCCTAGTTTCCATGATAAACGTAACAAACTATTATAACAATCAATTACTACAAATTAGCCCCTCAAAAAAAAAAAAAAAAAAATTGTGAAGTGACAAAACTCGGGAAAAATCGGAACTGAACTACGTATGGTTCTCCTAAACAAAGTCAAACGTACTATATCCTCGCTTGGATTCTTAGCTATATATACGTATAATGTAGTTCAAAGTCCAAGGCTTCGAACCCTGTTGTGCAAGCAACAATGGCAGACCATGGAAAATCACTCGGTGTTGTTGAAAAAACACTCTTCTTCTTTGAGCGTTTTGCACTCCTTGTTGCACTGTTCATTCCCGAAGCTAAGGATTTGGCTCTCTTAGTCTTATGTGTCCTTATTGCTAATTTGGTTTACTTTACCGTGTGCTGCATCACCTTGGATGACCATGTTGCTTCTCTTTTCCCATTTGTTGTGAGTACTTGTATGCTTTAGAGTTTGCATGTGCCAAAAGTTTCTCACATTATATTAAAGTTGGTGTAACTTCATAACTTTTTATTAGATTAATATTTCGGGAACACTATAATATTATGAGATAGTTATAGATCTCCAATCGTCTTTATATTTGGTAAATATGGAGAGTATCTCAATGCAATATATAATCTATGATGCACGGACACGGACACGGACACGGATACGACATGGACACAGATACGACGATACGGCAATTTTTGAAAAATAAGGACACGACACGGCGTGGACACGGCAATTAAATAATTAATTAAATTTTATAGTTAGGCATATTTTTAAATATTTTTAGACTTAAAATACGTTTTATATCCAGAATTTAAATTATGTACTAATTACAGATAAGTAAACTAACTCCCAAAGTAGTACAATAATACACATAAAATGTTTAGAGTACAAACCAAAAGTTTAAATAGACTACATTCAATATCAAACTAAAAACATAAAACGAAATAAGCAAGACACACAAAAACAAAAATCACTAAATTCATAATATACATTATAATTTATAAGACAAGGTTGAGTAAAGAAGGAAAAAAAAAAAAAAAAATATATATATATATATATATATATATATATACAGTAAAGTATAACACAGTGAGTGAGATTAAAAAAAAAAAAAAAGGTTTTGATGTTATAAATAATAACATAACACGCTAGTACACCAAGTGAAGGGTCAGTCAGCAGATAGAAAAAATAAATCGCGAAACAGAGGGAAGAAGAAGAGAAGATCGAATTTGTCATTGCCGAGAGAGAGAGAGAGAGAGAGAGAGAGATCGGAAGGAACAGAGGGAGCTCGTCGATCGGTCTGATGTAGCTCTGGCGAGGGACAGAGGGCAGCGGGTAGAGGGAACTTGGACACCGGTGGGTTTCTGTTTTTTTTTTTTTTTTCCCACTGTTGGCGTGTCTACCGCGTCGGGGCCGTGTCGGAGAAGCGAAAAAAAAAAAAAGAGACCGCTCGGACACCGGAGTCCGGCGAGTCGTACCGGTATTGGTGTTTGACATGTGTCGGACACCGGTACGTTAGCAAAAATGCCGTGTCGGTGCAACCTAGTATATAATTGACTTTTCAAAATAGTTGTTTAATTAAAACTTAAGGATTTATATAATATTGCAAAGAATTACACTAGGTGTAGTGTAACTTGAATCTAATATATGTATATTTCGGGTTTGATTTATTTGCATGTCTTTTTAATGGAGGTTTGATTTGATTATGTATGCAGATGCGTGAATACCCTTTTTGGATTGAGCGTCTTGCATTCTTTTTAGTTTCAGTCCCAACCAATTCTCACTGGCAAAGGTATAGTTACTGGGAAAGGTGTATAGGAGTTGGTCACTTTGTTATTACCAACGCTGTTTACACCTACATGATGATCCTCATGGATTTCAAGGAATTTGGCTCTTCTTGTTGGAGTTTGTTTGGAAGCTCTAATAATACCTCAACAGTGAGTCTACTCTCTTGATCATTTTTACTTACATGATTGCAAGTGTGTGTGAATGTGTTTCGATCGGATGGAGGCCTTAGGTTTATAGGCAAGCAACAAGGCATTTATTTGGGTCATTAGGCCACCATTTGGTTTCAATCCAAATGAAGACTTCAGAGTTGAGTGGTTACCTGATGGCTTTAAAGAAAGAATAAGAGAAAAAAAAAAATCAAGGTCTCTTAAGAGACCTTGATTTTTTATCTCACATAAATGGGCTGCCCAACAAGAAAATTTTATCTCACAAGTTCATAGGTGAGTTCCTTAGCCATTGTGGTTGGAACTCAATTCTAGAAAGCTTGAGTCAAGGGGTACCAATCATAGGCTGGCCACTTGGTGGAGATCAGTGCTTTAACTCCCAAATGCTGGAAAATGAAGTTGGTGTTTGCGTTGAGGTTGCAAGAGGGGTCAACTCTGAGACCAAACATGACGAGATTGCAAGGGTGATCAAGATGGTATTGGGAAAAACAAAGAAAGGAGAGGAGATGAGAAGAAAGGCCAATCAAATGAAGGAGAAAGGAGAGGAGATGAGAAGAAAATGTGCAACTTTCTTTGTTTCATGGGTCAACATAATTTCCACATCTAGAGAGTAAAGGGGACCAAGTATTAAAATTTAAAAGGCATTGCATCTCAAAAAATGGCAACCTACACACAAAGTCATGCTAATCTTCAATTCCTACAGCCTCTTCCATATCAACAACCATAATTAATGGTCCACCAACAGTAGTTGCATCACCACCATTATTATTATCTCCACAAAAGGATGTGGTGGAGCAGGACTAAGACTAAGAAGGAAGGCCTCTCAATCGGCTTTATCATACTTTCCATAGTGTCAACCAAACTGGCAACCTATTGAGGCCGAAGAAGTTGCTTGCACAAGTGCAAGGATTTCCTCAAAGATTACATCAGTCAAAGATCTTACATCAGCCGATGATTTAAAAGTTCTTACACTGGAAAATTACAAAAGACAATAAGATAACATAGTCTGAATTATAAGTTTCAATAAAGCATACAACACAAAAGACAATAAGATAACATAATCCCAATTATAAGTTTCAACAAAGTCTTATAATATGGATACCCATAATGATTCCATATAAGTTCCAAGTCACACCTTTTCTTTTCCTGAGTAAATTACAAAAAGGAGGTAGCCCTTTCCTTCTCTAGATCTTAATTACGCAAAAAAGGGTTCGCCTAGATCTTAATTACACAAACAAAATAGCAAAGAGAAGTTTAGCCAAGAGCAAGAACTTCAGTCATCCCTGCTGACAAAAAAAGAATATATATGTTAAAAAAGGTAGCAAAAAATCAAATGCATGGAGAGAAAAAAAGACTATTCAAACATCATACAATGATCATCAAAGTTCTAACGGCATAGAAAAATAACATTCGTCAATGGTGGTAATAAGTTCATAATTACCATATGAATCATAAACTCAAACCACTATAAGGGGTCAATATTTGACTGTGTAGATACTAAAGGAATAGATAGTATAGAGTTTATGTTGGGTTGAAAAACCACACCAAGTGAGGCGTGTCTTGCTTTGTATTTATACTAAAAGATTATAGATAAACTTCCCTACATTGTAGAGAATATAATTACAACAGATTTACATTAATAGAGAATCAGCTAGAATCAAGGGATGTGCTATGGAGGAGAGAATCAAGGGATGTGATATTGGCTGACTGACTTATGGCTGGTAGTATGAATCAGCTAGAATCAAGGGATGTGATATTGACTGACTTATGTTTGGCAAGTATTTGAATTTGAATTGGATTCTTTTATGGCAATATGTTTGGACTCTTGGCTAGCAGTATTTGACTCTGAAGTAGACACATCAGCCTTATGATTATCACACCCCCGCAAGCTAATGGGACAAGAGCGTACCATAAGCTTGTTGGCCAATAATTTGAAACGAGCAGAAGAAAGCCCTTTGGTGAACACGTCTGCTACCTGATCTGTAGTACAAATGTAGCGAACATCCAACTCCTTGCGAACAACCTTATCACGCACATAATGGTAATCTACTTCCAAATGTTTAGTGCGTGCATGAAACACCGGGTTTGAGGCTAAAGAGATGGAACTAATATTGTCACACCAAATAAGTGGAGTTGAAAGAGAGACACCCAAATCCTTGAACAATGATCGCAGCCATGAAATCTCAGCTGTAGTATATGCCAATTGACGGTATTCTGCTTCTGTGCTTGAGCGAGATACAGTACGGTGTTTCTTGGCACTCCAAGATATGGGATTATATCCAAGATAAATACAGTAGCCACCAGTTGAGCGACGATCATCCGGATTTCCGGCATAATTAGCATCGGAATAGGCTTCTAAACGTAGAGAACCAGGTTGATAAAACAGACCATGAGTAGGAGTGCTCTTCAAATAACGCAATATTCTTTTGACAGCAATCCAGTGAGTTGTGGTAGGTTGATGCATGAATTGACACACTTGGTTTACTGCAAAAGCGATATCAGGATGAGTGAGTGTCAAATATTGTAGCGCCCCAACAACACTTCGATATTCAGTAGGATCAGGAAGAGGATCTCCATCATAAAGGCTTAATTTATGTCCAGTATGAGCAGGAGAAGAAATAGG
The DNA here is from genome assembly GCF_040712315.1 of Castanea sativa. NCBI lineage: Eukaryota > Viridiplantae > Streptophyta > Magnoliopsida > Fagales > Fagaceae > Castanea > Castanea sativa. Next base: position 42,489,634 of record NC_134019.1, on the reverse strand, counting down.
CTTGACATCCTGAAACTTTGTGCGATGTAATAGATCCATGATATATTTTGTTTGAGTTAGGTATAAACCACCAGAACTGTATATGGCCTCAAGACCAAGGAAATAATGCAAAGGACCTAAATCCTTCATAGAAAACAGTTTCCCAAGGTACTGTATATGAGATGAACTATTCCACGATCAAAATATCATCAACATAAATAAGTAGAATAATGATCAAAGCACCCTTACGAAATGTGAAGAGGGAGTAATGGCAGCAGGTCTTAAGAACAGACCATTAATATCCGAATTAACAAAATCAGGGGAAGCTTGTTTTAAGCCATAGAGAGACTTATGAAACTTGGCTGGTGTGGATAATTAGGATCAATGAACCCGAAGGTTAACGCATCTATTTGCTTCCTCAGATAATTGGCCACGGAGAAATACATTCTGAACATCCAATTGTCGAATAGGCCATTTTTGATGAATGGCTAAAGCAAGAACAATGCGAATAGTGGAGTGTTTCACAACTGGACTAAAAGTCTCTGTATAATCAAGCCCTTCTTTTTGATGAAAACCATTTGCTACAAGACGCGCTTTATAGCGCTCAATAGTACCATAAGATCGTTTCTTGATTTTAAACACCCACTTATTAGGCAAGATGTTCATATTTGAGCGAGGAGGGACCAAGGACCAAGTGCCATTCCATTGCAAGGCATTAAATTCAGCCCCCATAGCATGACGCCATTCTGCATGTTTAATTGCTTGGCTATAATAGGTGGGTTCAATCAAATGAGAATCATATACCACATTCATTGCATATTTTGGATTGGGTTTGCAAATTCCATCTTTTCTTCTAGTGACCATGGAATGGGAGGAATTTTCTGGGAGAGTTTGTGATGTGGGATTAGGTGGTAATGGATTTGGAATGAAAGATGCAGAAGTAGGTGGTATAGTGGGGTTGGGATGAGAAGCTATAGGTGGGTCTGGTGGGGTAGGTATTTGAGGAGTTTGAGGTATAGTAGGAGAAGTGGGTGGAGGTCTAGAACAAGAAGGTGGTCTATGTAGTGAAGGTAGCTGAATCATTTCTAGTGTAGGTATCAAAGATTCCAGGGGGCCCTTCTCTGCAGAAACAGTGTTAATGGTCTCTTGAAATGGGAATGAAGACTCATCAAAAATAACATGACGGGATAAATAGACACGACCAGTGCTTGGATCAAGACATCGATATCCTTGATGATGAAGAGAGTAACCCAAAAACACACACCGTTTAGAACGAAATTGCAGCTTATATGTATTATAGGGTCACAAATAAGGAAAACATGCACAACCAAACACTCGAAGACTATCATAAGTGGGAGATTTTTGAAATACTTTTTCATAAGGACTAAGATAATTTAAGACACGAGTTGGAAGTCTATTAAACATATGAGCAGAAATGATGATGGTGCATCTAAGCCAAAGGTAGACAATGCCTATTAGTCCATTATCCATTTTGTTCGACCCATTTTCTTATTATAGACTATCATTATTTGTCTACGTTACAATTTTTTTGTTATTATGTCTTTAGCATTTTTACCGAACTGCTTACAGGTGACTCTCAATGAAATTGGATAGTTAATATTACTTGTTATACGCTATTATAAATAGCCTCTTGCAGGGACACTTGAGCCTAAAAATTGATCTTATTTGGTCCTGTTGATGCCAAGTAATATAAGATGGATCCACTTCGGTGGTCTCCTTTCCATCTTTGTCCCGTTTAAATTCTGGAGGACATTGATTTGTACCATCTACAAATCCCATCGAACTCTTGCTCTTCAAAATAGGAACAATCTGAGCAAGCCAAAGAGGATAATTGGTTCTGTCTAGTTTAATTGACATGAACCCTGAATGACTAGGTACAACAACACCAGTTGAAGAATTGGTGTGTTCCATTGAGATTGGTTAAAGCAAAGACAAGAGAAAAGCTGGAAAAAAAATAGTGTGTGTGTGTGTGTGTTTTTTTTAAAGGTCGTTGGACATATAGCTCTGATACCATAAAGGAATAGATAGTATAGAGTTTATGTTGGGTTGAAAAACCACACCAAGTGAGGCGTGTCTTGCTTTGTATTTATACTAAAAGATTATAGACAAACTTCCCTACATTGTAGAGAATATAATTACAACAGATTTACATTAATAGAGAATCAGCTAGAATCAAGGGATGTGCTACGGAGGAGAGAATCAAGGGATGTGATATTGGCTGACTTATTGGCTGACTTATGTTTGGCAAATATTTGAATTTGAATTGGATTCTTTTATGGCAATATGTTTGGACTCTTGGCTGGCAGTATTTGACTCTGAAGTAGACACATCAGCCTTATGATTATCAGATACTACTGCATGGTTAGTTTTAATCTAACCAGAAATAAACACACTCTATTTACCATATTTCAAAACAAAAACATGTTTAAGTAAGCAACATCAATAAACTAATCTTTTTTTTTTTTGGTTAAAAGGAAACTTCATTAAGCAATTAACTAGCTAAAAGAGGTAGAGTATTGGCAGCAGGTCTTAAGAACAGACCATTAATATCCGAATTAACAAAATCAGGGGAAGCGGGTTCATTGAAGATTACAAAATCCATTGGCTGTGTGCATCCCCTCTTCGCAAGCCCATCAACGCATCTATTTGCTTCCCTGAATACGTGATCCACCTTGAGCGTTCATGACGAAACCTGGGTAAGCATATCTAAAATTTCTTTAAAAGATGTTTTATAGCTTCGACCTCCCTGCAAGTCAGGGATAACACATAAATGATTGATAATAATGTTTACATTTAGAAGGCCACGTGGATCTTGTGTGTGTGCGCGCATAAGGTGGAACAGAGAATACCTGGAGATTCACATCCACTCCCTCTATATCCTGTAGATAAGTTGGTCCAATCGTCCCCAGTTGATCCATTGCTACAATCACCCTCTGTTCATCCATTGAGGGTTCATTCCTGCAAGCCAGAGGTTATTAGTGAGAATCTACTGACAATCATGTTAATGTTGTTGTTCTTATTAGAGGAGCTAGAAACTTACAGCAACAGGGTATCCAAGATTTATATGTTATGATCCATTGGATATTTCTTGATAGAGAGAATAAACACTCAATTTCTTCTTGGGAATGAAAAAGTCAGGCAGCAGAAGCTCAAAGCTCACTTCCTCCTCCTCTGAATCCGATAGTAGAGAAATACTAAGTAGAACACAATACACAAAATGCATCGGGCATTCCCTGTCATACCTAGTTGTTGAGGATTGCAGATTAAGGTAGAATTTGTGATCGCTATATGGATGAGTCCTCGAGGAGGACAGTACTCATTGCTGAGATATTCTTGCTTCCCAAGTATTTCTTGGTATATATTCAGCCTGCCCTCCAACCACTGGTTGTTATGAAGATTGTAACCATCGACAGCCAAATCAATACCATCCTCGAACTTAACCCAGTAAAGAACCCCATCTACCAGTGGAGCTCCATTGGCAGACGGAGAACTACCCCCACCAAAAAGCTTGCGAATAGGCGGATACAGATGTGTCCAAAAACCGGACCTAATATTGTACGCAAACAACAAACAATCCTCAGGGGAACTTAGAACTGTACTAACAATAATCTGATTTTGGCTCTTACAAAGAGCCGTAACCATATAATGAGGACAAATATCCACTGGAGGATTGGGCAAGGATGACCATTTTTCTGAAACAGGGACAAAAACTTCCATCCAAAGAAAATTACCCTTTACTTTTTCCTCCTTGGGAAAGGGGTACTCCAAACCACCCAAAACATATAATTTGAAGTCGTGAACTATGGTATAAGGGTGATATCGGCTAACAGTAGTTGGTATAGAACTACGGCTTTTGACAGTTTTTGCATAGAGATCAATATCAAAGACCTGAACAGTTCTAGCATTTGAACTATTGCAAATATAAAGGGATGAACCAAGTACAGCCGTGTAGAATGATTTAGGAAGATCGACTACAGATTTTTTTAAAATACAGTGAATAAGAAGAAAGTGAGACTACAAAAGAAATTGTAGATGTATGCAAAGTTTTGCAAATGGTTTAATCTGGATTTATTCAAAAAAAAAAATGTAAGATTAATTACACACAACAATTTGTTTTTAAAATAAAAAGCATTGTCTAAAGATTAACAAACTAATCTAAACATTAACGTGTACACCACACAACAATCTTTAGTAAATAATCCCCGAAATATTCAACGACATAATTTTAAGCAATATGTTGGCTATTTAATTTACCCTTTTTTTTATTTTAAAAAAGGCGTTAATCAAATTCAATAAGTGAAAAAAAAACATTATTTACTGCCAAAAAGAAATTCATTCATTCCTTTAAACAAATATACAATCAAACGGAAAACATGACTTTTTAGCACAAAAAAATAAATAAATCATTTCTTCATTTTCCCTTCCATTTACGTGAAATGGAGAGGATTTTGATCTGATTTGCGATGCTCATACGAAGTGCTAAGTAATTTATACTATTTGTAGAATATGAGAATATATTGTCACATTTAAACAAATAATTATCAATTTTATAATGCACACAAAGTGTACAGGTGATAAAATTCATACCCAAATTTTCGTAATTCATTTTGGTATTGGCATTTTCTCTCTTTTCTTTAAATTTTTTTATTTTATTTTATAATTATTAGGTACCTCAAGGGATTAACAATAATAAGGGGAACATATACTTGGGGAAGACAAGCCCTCACAATGTATTCAAGGCATACTTGGAGCAATTTCAGAGTGATTTCTCACTTTTACTTCGCTCTTGTGCTGATGAAATAAAACTTGGAGGGCAAATGATTCTAACCTTTATTGGTAGGAGTATCAAAGATCCCACTAGTAGAGATTGTTGCCTCGTTTGGGAGCTGCTAGCAAAGTGTCTCCTTGACATGGCTGCTGAAGTTAGTTCTTTAACATCTTGATAATTAAAATTTAAAATTAATTCTTCTAATTAAGGGATAATTTTTTGTTTTGTTATCTCACTTAAAAAGTAAAATAATGGCCACAATTTTATGTGTATAGGGGCTAATTGAAGAGGCTGATATCGATACGTTCAATTTGCCTTACTACGATCCTTTCATCAAAGAAGTAAAAACCATTGTTGAAAAAGAGGGATCCTTTGTTATTGATCGACTGGAAACATTTGAAGTCAATTTGGATGCCAATGACAATGATGAAAACAAAAATTACGTGTTCGACAAGTTTACATGTGGTCAAAATGTGTCACATTGCATTAGAGCGATTTTAGAATCCTTGCTTGCTGATCACTTTGGAGAGGCAATTATAGATGATTTATTTGAGAGGTACGCAAAGCGTATTGGTGAGCATCTTTCCATGGAGAAGACAGAGAATTTCAACATCGTAGTTTCAATGGCAAGGAAATGAATAAATCCATGAAACAATGTATCTTGAATAAATAAGATGCAAATTGGGACGCATCATCTTGTTGGACTAGTTACCAGATGTTATGCTTTTGCCTAGTCTAGCTTTTGTTTTTAATAAACTGTTTCTTGTATGCTTGTAGCTATACCATGAGTCTATGACTCTGCATAGTAAACTAAGTGTTGTGCTTTATGTGTGTATGGTTGTGTACTGTGTAGTCAGTAACATATATTTTATGTGTGTGTGATCTTACCTAGTTTACCTTGTGATCATTGTAAGTTGTTTTAATGTTAAATTAGTGTTCTTAATGCTTATTTCCATGCAATGTCTCTAAAAAAAAAGAGGTCAACTATCTTGAGAAGAAAGGGAAATGCAATGTTTGCTGAGTTTCCACTGATTGTGAGTAATGGGAAGTCACAAGAATTGTGGTACAATTAACCAATATTCCTTTTATAATTTTTTTTTTTAAAAAAAAACCTTCTTTTTACATAAGATTTCTACTTAAAAGTAGAAAGAGACAAGACATGAGGAACTAAAGATTATGGAAATAAGCAACAATATTATCACTTTCATGCAAAAAAGTAAATGAGAGATGAGAGAAGAGGAAGGGTATGAGGTATTAGAGAGATGAGATAAGGAGAGGGAAGGTTACAGAAAGAATAAGTAAAAGATATTCTTATCCTTTCATTTTAATAGTTGTTGTGAGAACAAAATACTAGATAATTCATGGAACAAAAGATATTATGGTCCTTGTTAGAATTGAAAATGAATTCATTGTATGTTGATGTGTATAAAAATTTAGGTAAAAATATAAATTTACGCCCACTAATTATGCCTAAAAATTATTTTGATTCTTTAAGTTTGAATTTGATCATTTTAGTCCTTTAATTTTGCCCAAAAATTATTTGTCATTTAAGTCTCAAGTTTTTGATCATGTTAGTCTGGTAACCTTGTCAAAAATCATTTTGGTCCTCCAAAGAATCATTTAGTCTGGTAACCTTGCCAAAAATCACCCAAAATAACCAACTTCAATCATATAAAGGACTAATGATTTTTGGACATATATGAATGCAATAGCTATGAGTTTTGTAACTCAATTGATAAATTCTGATGTTTTCAATTGAGACATTTAGAGTTCAAATCCCCTCAAATCCCTCATTACACCTATTGAATTGTAATTCTTTTTTTAAGTGCAATAAAATGGTCTTGTATGCTAACAGTACTGAATATGAAAATGTTAAAGAAACTTTGGGTTGTTGTAAAAATATTTTGTAAAGATGAACTTTCAGTTTAATAAAGAAATGAAATCATTGGTAACCTCAAAAAGATAAAATTTATGCTAGTTTGTGAATCAAAGATAAGATGCTAAGTGCAAAAACTATTAGATAACTTTGAAGCATTCTACAATAATTAGTATTTTAGGTGCAAAATCACACCAACTTTTTATCAATAACAAAATAATCCTTATTTTTTTAGACTATTTATTGTTTTACACTTCTAAATGAGTTAATAGAATGTCCACTCCTTCACATTAAGAATTCACATGAAAGAATGTGAAAACTGTTATATCATATATGTGAAACAGTTAAAACTACCCTTTCTTCTATAGAAATAGAGTAGTACTGAAGTAAAGAAACAGAGTGATTCTGAATTCCCACACACGACCAATGTGTGCCGGGGACTTTCATATATATATATATATATATATATATTGAATTTGTACACAATGAAAGACAACAAATTTGCCATTATAATATTTACATTAAATTTAAATATCACATTGAGGGATTATAATATTTATATTAAATGTAAATATCCTAATGAGGGATTTCCTTTATTTGTTACGTATTTGACTTTGGCTGCCAGCTGCTTTGGTGTGATTGCTTGATGCATGGCTCCTTGATTCCGAAATATCTTCAATACTCCCCCGCAAGCTCAACGGGAGGGGCTAGACGTTGAGCTTGGAGCGAAGAAAGGAGAATTGGATGGAAGACAGGGGCTTTGTGAGAGCATTTGCAAGTTGATCTTTACTAGATAAGAAGCGAACATCAAGATCACGGCGAGCAACTTTTTCATAGACAAAATGATAATCAATTTCCACATGTTTAGTGTGGGCATAAAACATGGGATTAGAGGAGAGGTAAGTGGCACCAATGTTGTCGCACCAGAGAATGGGCGAGTTGGGAAGGAAAAGACCAAGTTCCCAGAGTAGAGATTGAAGCCAAATCAATTCTACAGTAGTATTAGCCAAGGCTTTGTACTCCGCCTCAGTGCTAGAGCGAGCCACAGTCGGTTGTTTCCTTGAATTCCAGGAGATGAGATTAGGCCTTAGAAAGATACAAAATCAGCTAGTAGAGCGTCTGTCATCGGGGCAACCAGCCCAATTAGCATCAGAGAAGGCGTTGAGTTGAGGAGAGGGGTTGCAACGATGAAGAAGACCATAATCCAAGGAATGTTTAAGGTAGCGCAAGATGCATTTGACCGCAATCCAATGAAGATTTGTGGCCTATGCATGAATTGACAAACTTTATTAACAACAAAAGAGATGTCAAGTCTTGTGAGAGATAAATATTGGAGAGCCCCAACGGTGCTGCAGTATTAAGTGACATCAGAGACTGGACTACCTTCAAATAACGAGAGCTGATGGGCTGTAAACATAGGCGAATTGATTGGTTTGGCATGAAGCATGTTGGTCCTTTTGAGTAGAGAAAGAATATACCTCTTTTGACATAAAAATAGCCCATCTTGTGAACGGTGGGCCTCAATGCCCAACAAATAGTGTAGGTCACCCAAATTTTTGATAGCAAAGTCGGATCCAAGAGCTAATATGAGAGAGTCAACGGCTTGAGAGGAGGACCCAGTGATGATGATGTCATCGACATAAATGAGAACATTGCTGAGGGCCAAAATTTCACAAGAAAAGCCCATTCCATGAAAAGTAAGGAAAGACCATAGGCTTTAACAAAAGAAGGCCCAATTCATGAAGCTAAAAAGGACCATGAAGGCCTAAAATCCCAAAAAGAAGAAAAAGAAAGAAATAAAAATAATAAAAAAGAAAAAAAGAAGAGGATCTCGGACAAGGATCCCAGCCAGAGGACATGCAGCAAGGATCTTGATCAGACTAGAGGACATGCAACAAAAAAAAAAACAACGTCAAGGCCCTATGTATGTTCAAATTTCCAGCAAAAAAAGCCATTAAAAATCCAACAAAAGAAAACTGGTATAATCTTTGTAACCCATGGTCCAAGCCCGTGGAATCCCGAGTGGATAGTAAGGGAGGAATGGTTTGGTTGGTAGGGGAGTGATTCCCGATAAAAGGAGGATCTTGAAGCTTTCCCTTGGTTCATATATTTGCTTGGAATGCATGAATCAATGGAGAACTCAGTTCCCCCATGTGCATGACACCTCCCCACATTTTCCTCTCAATTGTCATTTTCAACAAAGCTGTCATAGTACACCGAGCAGCCCACCCATTTCATTTAACTTTCCAAGAAGGAATCTTTCATTTATAGCTAAAGCCAAATGTTCGTTTTGAGTTATAATTGTCTAAATAAGCTAAACCTCTGCCCAATGCACCTTTTTAGGTCACAGAGGACATAGTTTTACCCAGCAAACTTGGGACGTCCTATCCGAAGGAGTAATTAAGCTAACTCGAAAATGAGTATTATTTAAGCTAACTTGCATTAATCATGATTATAGTCTAAAGCTAACTTGACCCATACATATGATGTTTGGTTCGCATAGTTGGGTTGACTAATCTAGTAAAAAATTTACTTGATGATTGAAAAACTAATTTATTATTTAGTTCAAATTAAAAGCTTGTAAAGACAAATTATTACTTCCAACACTAGCATTTGATGCTCTATGGGAACAATAAAATATTTGTGCAGAGGATAAAGAGACATAGAGATAAAGGATCACCTTGTTTGATTCCTCTTGTGGGATTGAATCTTTCCATTGGAGCACCATTGATTAATATACTATTAAGAGACTGTTTTGACACATTGCTTTATCAAATTTACCCACTGATGACTGAAACCCAATTTCTGAAAACATTGATATGATAATAGTATGATGCTATCTAAATAATATTCATAAATAGATTATCATATCATCATTATGTAATAGGTTATTAGAATAATAAAAATGACATCAATAACATAATCCTTCCATACACATAAATGAATCATTGAACCTACTTAAAAGGTTTGTAGAAACTTGTTTGCCTAATTTAGGATAGGAGACTTTACACGATCTTAAATCTCAACTCTTCTAAGGACACATACTTTCTCACACACTTTGCTACAACTTACACATTTGTCAACTTGTTGTTGGAATATTACATCACTGTCAAGGTGGAGGTTTGTCCATAATGTTGAGTGCCAATGTTGATCTATTACTTTGAAGTAGACATGGAGAGGAAATAGAGTCAAATGAAAGATTGATCATGTTATAGATGCCCAATTCAATCGATTTCAATTGATCATTCGTTACGATTTCTGCTCATAAGATAAGTAATAGAATAGTTTGTAAGGTTGAAAGTTGTTTTCTTTAGATATGTGTTGTTTTTACACGTACACTAGAGGCCAATTATGTGGCACATTTGTTACAAAAACAATTTTTTTTATCATAACATGTTAAAAGTTAGTAAAACAAAAAGTTTTTTTGTTTTTGTTTTTGTTTTTTGAAACGGAAGTTGGTAAAACAATTTAGACATTGCATAGATTGTAAAATTTGAATGGTAGATTATAGTTAGCTAATTTGTTAAAGTCAATTTCAAACCTAACCTACACAAAAAATAATTAATTATTATTTTCTTGAGAAGAAATCAATTGATAATGATTATCTCACTATAGATTATCTCACTCTATGTATGTTGTATTATGAATTTTAATGAAATTATTACATATTTTTTCATTAAAATTAAAAAGTGAAAAGGAGAAAAGAAAATTTTTTTCTTAGGAAAAAAAAAAAAAACCAAAAGTTGTTAGAGTGAGACACATTAACAATTACATGACAAGATAAATTAAATAATGTTCAAAAGACAAAAGAAGTCTTATAGAAAAATCAAAATCAAAATCAAAATTATGACATATTGTAGTTTTATATATACATGCAAGATAAAATTATGACTTAAATCCAGCTCTTGCCCATATTACACCAAGATTGCCGTACTATTTATCCTAATTTTGACTTGCAGAAAGAGAGTCTTTTGGGTAAATATTGCTAAAAGTGAAGTTTTTTGGGTTATAGTCACTGTTCCAAGTTATTTGGGAAAATGAGGAGAGAGAGTGAATTTCGGCAATAGTGTTGCCAAAATTCTAAGAAAAGTATGAGAGAGAAAATGGAAAATGAGGAGAGAGAAATTTTGGAATTTCGGCAACAGTGTTGTCGAAATTCCTTCTGCCCAGCCCTGCCCGAATCAGTGAGTGCCCAAAAGGAAAAAAAAATCGTTTGTGGCAATCCCATTGCCGAAAATGGAGGGAAAAGGAAAAAAAAAAAAAAAGAATTATGGCAATGGGATTGCCGAAATAGGGGGGAAAGAAAAAAAAAATGGTGGTCATGTAGTGCCAAAATAGGGAAGGAAAAAAAAAAAATTGTGGCAATGGTATTGCCGAAATAGGGGGAAGAGAAAAAAGAAAAAAAAGAAAAAAAAAGAATTATGGCAATGGGTTTGCCGAAATAGGGGGGAAAGAAAAAAAAAAAAAAAGAATGGTGGCTATGTAGTGCCGAAATAGGGAAGGAAAAAAAAAGAAAGAAAAGAATTATGGCAATGGGATTGCCGAAATAGGGAGGGAAAGGAAAAAAAGAAAAGAAAAAAGAATGGTGGCCATGTAGTGCCGAAATAGGGAAGGAAAAAAAAAATTGTGGCAAAGGTATTGCCAAATTAGGGGGAAAGAAAAAAAAAAAAAAAGAATTGTGGGTATTGTGGCAATGCTATTGCCGAAAATGTGAAAAAAATTATATAAAAAAAAAGGAAAATCAATTGTGGCAATGAAATTGCCGAAATAGAAGGATTTTTATCTGCCTAGACAAATTCAAGTAGTACATAGATTCTAACAAGTGAAAGTTATAGAACAAAAAAATTTTGATGTGACTCAAACGGTACTTGAATAAAACTTTCCTAAGATTCTTTGCAGAGATTCTTTGCTAAGAATCAAACTTTGCTAAGAATCAAACAAGACTTGAAGAAGAATCTCTGCAAAAAATATGATTGATGTAACAAAAAGACCAGGACTCAGTTAGCCCTCCTCCCTGTGACAAGTCTCCTCACAAAGTTGATCTTTTTGGCTTTTTGTTTTTTTATGAACTGTGTTGCATTTGGTAAATTTTTATTAGTACAATTTAAAGTACATAGATATTCTTATTCAGATTCTTATCCATGCATGGGAGAAATTTATGGAAGAAAAAATGATTGATGTGCCGGTGTAAACAACAAAAAAACAAAAAAACTGAAGATTTTGCAGAGATTCTTTGCAGTGGCTTTGCCGAAATAAAAGGAAAAAAAAAACGTACACAATATTTTTATTTTTACAATAAATTATAGGTGGTTAGTTGTTGTTGGTTCAAATTTGAACCTAACGCTAAGATATTTTTTTGCCCTAACAATAACAACTAGTAACAGCCTAACACTTATAATTTGTTGTGAAAATATTCACCTCTTCCTCTCATTCTTATTTTCTGCCTGAAATGATTCCATTCATCATTCCTAATAAAACCATATCATGCCTAAAATTTGGTTTCAGAGATTCTTTTTACTTTTTATCCCTCCTCCCTGTGACAAGTCTCCTCACAAAGTTGATCTTTTTGGCTTTTTGTTTTTTTATGAACTGTGTTTATTTGGTAAATTTTTATTAGTATAGTTTAAAGTATATAGATATTCTTATTCAGATTCTTATCCATGCATGAGAGAAATTTATGGAAAAAAGAAAAAATGATTGATGTGCACGGTGTAAACAACAAAAAAATTGAGGATTTTGCAGAGATTCTTTGTAGGATTTGCAGAAGTTTATAAATGATTGATGTGCACTATAAACAAAAAAAAACAAGGACACTTTGAAATTTTTTGCAGAGATGGTCCTTGTTGTATTTGGTCAATTTCTATTAGTACAGTTTAAAATCTAAGAATTTAACTTATACGATACTTGCATCTTATTTAAACAGCACCAATATTACTTTAGTTTTCACGTTTCTTATTTTCCACTCTTTTCCCCCTAAAAATTATATCAGCCTTCTTCTTCACTCTTATTCCCCTTATAATTCTATCAACCATATTCAATTCATGCGTGCCATACATTCTACAAACAATTATAAGGAACAACACTTACAAATACCTATCCGTGGTTATCATTTTACAAGGTGAGTTACATCTCTTTAAGTAGTTACTTTTCTTTTTATAATATTTATGTTGATATGTTTTAGGGGCATAGCTAAGTATGAAAATTTTGTTTTTGTTAAATTATTTGTTCATGAAAATCTTGTTTTTGTATTATGTGTTTTGCAATAAGAACTGATTTGTATGATATGTTTTAAATTATGGGTCTTGCCTAAAATTTCATATAGCAAAAATAAATTTCAAAATTGACATAAATTTTTCTTAAAAAAATTCTTACTTTGTTAGCCTAAAATATATATGTATGCTATAAGAAAACCCAAAAAAAAAAGGTTAGTATATGCCCCTAAATCAAAAATCTAAGTTTTAGTTATAATAATAATAACAAAAATTATACGATATTATAAATATTTATCTATTATCATAATGATGCATGAGAAATATAATCTGTCTTATTTTAGAAGAAGTAAAATGAAGAGCAACATAAAATAATTTAAATAACCATAACAGATCATTCTAAATAATTTTAACTACTATGATAGACAATAATAAATTATCAGTGAACCAATCCTCTTTAATAGAATTCTCTTAACTCTAGCTATTTAAATATTGAATATTTTTAATAGATTACCTTCTTGTATTGCATTTTAATGGCTGTGTAGTGTTAATATATTAATACTACTTTTATGTTTTAGTGTGAATGGCAGAAAAGTTGTTCATTTTTCTCATCCATTCCGGTGGAATAATTAAACATGGCAAAAATGGGGTTTATTACCAAGGGTCACCTCCTTCTATGCTTCCATTAAGCAGGGGTGTGATATTTGAAGATCTATGTGATAGAGTAGCATCCACGCTTCATATAAACAGAGAAGATTCAAAACTTAATATTTGGTATAAATTTCATTTTCAATGTCATCCATATTCTGTGAATTACCAACAAGTTTTGGTAGAAGATGATAATGGTGTCAATGCAATATTCGATATGTTAAACTGTCAATATGATTTTGTAGGTGGAGAGTTGTACGTGGGTGTGGAGCCCATAAGAAGCCACCAAGATGTTTTTCCCATTCGATATGGCAACAAAGGACCGAGTGCACCGTTTAGTTATTCACATGGCGGACACTTTCATGATCCATATGCCACTCATACTGGTCATTATTCTGAAGATGTGGCTCATTCCCCAATCAACATTGGTGGTGCTGACTATCGTGCTCCATATACCTATGTTGCAACTGAGGACCAACATGCTCCTTATCGGCCAATGAACACCAATGATGTTGACTATGATAACCTAACTGAGCATGTTGCACCAGAGTTTGAAGCTCAGTATGACCAAATCGCCACTCAGAGAGCTGCTAATGATCCCAATGATACACACCACATAGCTGCTACTACTAAAAATGCGGTCCATACATTATCAGAAAGGATGCGGGCCATGGATAGTAATGACCAACTTGATAACGACGAGGTCCTTGATGATGATGTTGGAGATGAACAGGAGCTTCCTAATGAACCTAATCATGAAAGCAGTCCAGCAATGGCGTTCCATCGAGCTTTTTATAGAACACGTGGGATAATATAATTGATACAATCCCACCATTTGAAAAGCCCATTCAGAGTACTTGGGACTCTACCCAAGAGTTTTATGTGGGATTGCTTTTTGCTAATAAGGATGAACTACAAGCTGCTGTTAAACAATATCACATCCAGAGGAACCAAACATTTAGTGTAAAAGAGTCAGATCCAGCATGTTGGTTTGTACGAAAGTATCAAATAACAAAGGATAGAATTACTCAATTAAATGCAGATGTGATAAGTATTTAAGGGTATTACCAGTGCAGAAGTGGACATTAGCACATAATGGTGGACATCGTTATGGGGCAATGACCACAAATTTGTCTGAAAGCTTCAACGGTATTCTAAAGAGTGCTAGAAATCTGCCCATAACTGCGTTAGTCGAGCTTACATACTACCGTTGTGTAGCCTACTTTGCCGATCGGTATATTAAGACACGCGCAGAGATTACAGCCGGTGAACGCATTACAGCCTATGCAAAGAATAAATTCAATAAATGGGAAAAAAAGGCACCAAAGCATTCAGTTACTGTGTTTAGTCATGAAGATGATCTATTTGAAGTCAGAACACCAATAAACCCTAACTCTGCATATAGGGGTAATCATCGTCATGAGGTGAATTTGAGGGAGAGCACTTATAGTTGTAAAAAATGGCAGGTTTATAAGATTCTGTGCTCACATGTCATTGCCAAGTGTAAATATCAAGGCATCTCTGCAATGCGATATATCGACCGCTGCTACTGTTTGGAAGAACAAGTTGCTTGTTATGCACCTAGATTTCGCATGGTTCCAGGCAATGTACATTGGAATGAGCCTGATTTCTCGGTCTTGTATCCTAATGTGAAGTTGCACCGTGCAAAAGGTCGACCAAGATTAACTCGGCTTCTAAATGAAATGGATTTAGGGACAGAGCATCAACCAAGGCCATTGTGTAGCCTTTGTAGGCAAGAAGGCCATAACAGAAGAACATGCCCTACTCGAACTGTGGCTGGCTCCACTAGTGGCCAAACTGAATGACCCAACATTAGAGATGTGATATTGTTATTGGGTTGGCAGAGACTGATCGAATGACCTAGGCTTCATTTCAAATATATCCTACATTAAATGCTACAATGAGTTAAACCATATTTGAAGATGTGTTTTCACAGTATCTTTAATATATAAATATTGAGATTAAAAAATTACAATATCTGAAAGTACATTTTTTACAAATCATCTATATAAAAAATTATAAACTAAGCAAATAGTTTTCAATTAAATTAGGGGATGAGAAGCTTACTACAATTGTGATACGAAGTGAAGGAATGTAAGAATTATAGAGTGATGCTTGCAAGAAAAGAAAGAAAGAAAGAAAGAAAAAAAAAAACATAATCAGATAATCATAAATATCTTCTAAGAACAAAAGAACAACAATAAAATATAATAACATTAATATAACCATACATAAAGCATATAATTAATTTTTATGTCAACTAAACTTTAAAGAAAACGAAACACAAATGTACGATTTATTGTACTAAAAAAAAAAAAATACACATACATATCTTTATTATAAATCAACAAACATATTATGCAATATATTTTTTTCCAAGTAATGATGTAATAACTGATAATAACAAAGTAAAATTGATTATAAGAAGATCACAATAATACAATTTATTACAATTTTTGTGGTCATATACTACTAATAATAATAACAATAAATAATATTAAATAATTTCAAAATTAACAAAACATATACGTAAATTTAATTAGATAGAGAGTTGAGATGCTTACGATAATTGTGATACCAACTGAAAGAGCGAGAATTATAGAGTGATACTTGCAAAAAAGAAAAAGAAAAACACAATTAGATAATAATAAATAAACACAAAATAACAACAATACTAAAAATGTTTGTAGTCCTAACCATAAAAAATTTATTAATCTAAAATTTGAATAAAAACAACAACAACAACAATAATCATAATCGCTGAAGCAAAAAGTAAAAAAACTTACATTAACCCAAAACTTACAATTGTGTACGCTGAAGCAAAACTGAAGAAAAACTGAACAATCAGATAGAAGTGTTTTGTGAGAAAACTTCAGGAAGGGCTTTCCTTTTATTACAAAGATGTGAAATAAAAAAAAAAAAAATCATTTGTCACGAAGGCTAACTGAGTCCTGGTCTTTTTGTTACATCAATCATATTTTTTTGCAGAGATTCATCTTCAAGTCTTGTTTGATTCTTAGCAAAGTTTGATTCTTAGCAAAGAATCTCAGCAAAGAATCTTAGGAAAGTTTTATTCAAGTACCGTTTGAGTCACATCAATATATATATTTTTTTCTATAACTTTCACGTGTTAGAATCTATGTACTAGTAGGCAGATAAGAATTCTTCTATTTCGGCAATGTCATTGCCACAGTTGATTTCCCTTTTTTTTTTTTTAATAATTTTTTTCACATTTTCGGCAATAGCATTTCCACAATACCAACAAATTTTTTTTTTTTCTTTTCCCCTATTTCGGCAATACCATTGCCACAAAATTTTTTTTTTCTCTTTTTTCCCCCTATTTCGGCAATACCACTGGCACCATTCTTTTTTTTTTTTTTTTTTTCCTTTCCCCCCTATTTCGGCAATCCCATTGCTTTTTTTTCCCCCCTATTTCGGCAATACTATTGCCACAATTCTTCTTTTTTTTTTCCTTCTCTATTTCGTCACTACATAGCCACCATTTTTTTTTTCTTTCCCCCTATTTCGGCAATACCATTGCCACAATTCTTTTTTTTTCCTTCCCTATTTCGGCACTACATGGCCACCGTTTTTTTTTTCTTTTCCTTTCCCCCTATTTCGGCAATCCCATTGTCATAACTCAATTTTTTTTTTCCTTTTCCCTCCATTTTCGGCAATGGGATTGCCACAAACCATTTTTTTTTCCCTTTTGGGCACTCAATGATTTGGGCAAGGTTGGGCAGAAATTTCAGCAACACTGTTGCTGAAATTCCAAAATTTCTCTCTCCTCATTTTCCATTTTCCCTCTCATACTTTTCTTAGAATTTCGGCAACACTGTTGCCGAAATTTACTCTCTTTTTATTTTCTCAAATAATTTAAAACAGTGACTATAATCCAAAAAACTTTACTTTTAGCAATATTTACCAAATGCTCAAAGAATAAATTAAGTAATTAAAAGTCAAATAGGTGAAGTAGAAACATCTTTCCACAGTAGCGTCGTCTTCTCTTGTTTTTCAATGGCTCTACCCCTCCGCTGCTCCTATTATACTCCTCCTCCTCCTCCTCCTCCTCCATCACTCTTTTCCTCTTCTTCTTCTCTCAAATTCTCGCCCCCAAATTCCCTCAAATTTACACTCCCTGCCCTCCGTCCCCGCTCTAACCACCACCACCACCACCACCGCCTGTCACTTTCGTCCGTGATCGCCTCCCTCTCCGCCGTCGATTCTCCCGAATCGTCCCATATCCAAAACGAGAAAAAGCTCCTCCTCCTCCTCGAAGTCAAAGGCCTCACCGCCGTCATTGCTGAATCCAAACAACAAATTCTCAAAGGCGTTAACCTCACAATCTATGAAGGAGAAGTCCGTACCCAATCTTCTTCTTCTTCTTCTTCTTCTTCTTCTTCTTTTAATATTTTCATTCATTTAATTATTTATTGAATAGGTTCACGCAATTATGGGAAAGAACGGTTCTGGGAAGAGCACATTAGCCAAGGTTAGTTTAATTTCACAAATATACCCTGAGGTGTTTGGGGTAATGCCAATAAAGTCCATAACATTTAGAAAGTATAAACAAGTCTTAGTGATTTTGTACTCATTGTTATTAACTCTAATCCTCAAATTTTTCATCGTGGAAGAATGACTGTCGGACTAGGAGGCAACCCCTGTATTAAGTTAGACAAAATCATACTGAGGTTAAAGCCATGAAAAATCACTATCACACAAACACTAAACACTTAAACTTACTGCTTTGCTGCATTCTGTCTTAGTATGATGTCAACAACTCTCACAGCTTCTTGAAATCTATCTGATTCCTGACCATGCAATGCATCCAGAAATTGCTTGCATTGGTATTTTTGCAGTGTAACTTATCTGCACCTTATAAGTCTTGGACTGAAATGGGCGCCTACATCTCTTCCTATCACTTTCATCTTCTCCAGGGCTACCTCTTTTGCTGACCCTAAATGTACTTAAATTTGAGTATTATGTGATTTGTTATCCCTGCATTGCACACACTATGATATTGGTTGATTGAGCTGCATTTTTATAATTTGATGGGTATTCGTAATTTGGTCGTGGTGGGCATGATTTATATGTGATTTTGGATTTTGTTTTTTTCTAAATCAATATCCAAACGGCTTGTTAATGCCGTTACCTTTCTGGGTAATTTTTTTAGTTTCTCTCTCTGTCAAAACTCTCATCTTTCCATGTCTCTTCTCTTTCTCTTCTTCCTGACTCTGATCCTCTCTCTGATTTCTGTTTTCTTTTTCTTCACTTCTCTCTCTCTCTTCCTCTGACCCTCTCGCCTCTCTCTGATTTATAATTTCTCTATCTTCCTCTGACCTTTCAGTTCATAACTTCTAATTCTCTCTTCGTCTTTTCGGTGGCATCGTGGTGGTAGGTTCACTGGTTTCACCTCTCTCTTTGTCTTTGTGGTGGCCCCATGGTTGTGGGTTTTGTAGTGGGTCAGTTTTGATTTGGATCGGTGATAGAGGATATGGATTTTTTGTGGGTGTGTTGGAGTTTTGTAGGTTTTGGTTTGGATTGTTGGTTTGGGTCTATTGTGGGGTGGTCGGAGGCAGATTGTTAGAAAGCCACAGAGGAGATGTGATGAAGATTTTGTGTGTTTGAAATGTTTGTGAATTTGTTGATGCATGTGGTCTGTGGTTGCTGGTTTTGGGTTTGTGGATGAGTTTTGCTGATAGGTTTGTAAGTTGATGGTGTTTGTGGGTTGATGGTTTTTGTGGGTTTTGTTGACGACATTGTTTTGTTGGATTTGTGGTTTTTGCTGATTCCATTGTTTTGCTGGGTTTGTGGGTTTTGATTATGGTCGATGGTCACTGGGTTTTTGAGATTTGTTGGGTTGGTGGTAAGGCTTTTTTTTTTTTTTCCTGAGAAAGTCATTGTTCTTCAATTTTTTTTTCTTCTTCTTAGAATCTGAGAAAGGAAAGAGAGAGACTTTTAGGGAGAGGGATCAAAGAAAGGAGAGATGTAATGGACGTTACAAGCCGTTTGAGGATAAGGACTGAGATGGTCAGTTTTTAAATGTAATGGACTTGATTGGTATTTCCTCAAACCTCAGGGTATGTTTGTGAAATTTACCCTTTAATTTATAAAGTGGCATCAATCGTGTTCATTGTCACATCAGTCTTGTGTAATTTAGAGATTTATTATGTGTTGAAAGTGGGGTCGGTTACATTCATTGTTACATTAATTTTGCAGTTGTCTTTTTGCATTTTAAAACAAAGAAAGAAAACGTGTGAGTGAGATGTTGTACAATGTATATATGCAGGTTCTTGTTGGGCATCCGGATTACGAAGTGACAGGAGGGAGTGTAGTGTTCAAAGGGGAGAACTTGTTGGAGATGGAACCGGAGGAAAGGTCGCTTGCAGGACTCTTTATGAGCTTCCAATCCCCAGTTGCCATTCCTGGTGTCAACAATATTGACTTTCTCAATATGGCTTATAATGCTCGGAGAAGAAAACTTGGTCTGCCTCAGCTTGGACCCATTGAGGTTTAGTTATCAACAACTGCCTTTGTCTTTGTCTTTGTCTTTGTCTCTGTCTTCGTTTTATTGTTATAACTGTTATACCAAAATTCAAATATTCCATTTGCATTACATGTTGTTTTACTTACAAATATGTTTCTATCTTTGTGGGCGCTAATTAGATCAACTGATAAAGTCTCTCATCATCGAATAAGAAAACTGAGTTCGAATCCCGCCTACACCAAGAACCAAATTAATTATCGCCTATAAAACTGACACCATAGGTTCTAATTCTATTGTATCTAATAAGAATTAGTGTTTCTATCATTCTGTGACTTGGGTTATTAGTTGCTACTCAAAATATATTTAACAATTTAATAAGCCAAGGTTTGTTTTGCAGAACTAAGTTGTTTAAACTCCTTGCCTCACAATACTGAAGTACTTTTAAGCTCTAAATAAGCTATTACAGAGACTTGAGAATCAGATGGTAGTACTTAATCCTGTAAATCAGTATATATTGCTTGTATTGCGTGTGAGCCGCCCCAATTAGTTGACAAGATATATCTTAAATCCCGGTTTATTTAAGGTTTAGTTGAACTAAATTTTCTAGTATTTTAACTGGAAGGAGATGAGTATGAATTCCTTTGGAAATATGATACTTAAGACAAAAGCTATAACAATGGCACTATAGTTTGTTATTTTTGAAATTCTTTTGGGAATATGATGCAGGCTATTAGTGCTTGCTGTGTAGACTAGTGAGAGTTGATTAGAGAAACTTATTGGTGGACAACAACCCTGCACAGAGAAAGCAGTCCCTAAAATAGCACAGGGCTAAGGCTAAATGCATGCAATTGGACCTGTCTTTACAATTCTGTAGCAGACTACTAATACTAATTAGTTACAAGTCTATATGATTGGCTGCTACAATTAACAGACAGTTACAAGCAATCTGATTGGCTGGATTCTAACTAACCAGCGGCCTAACTACCTTTGTTACAACAAGTGGTATTTGTAACCACTAAAACTTATCTATTTAGCTGCAAATTAGCACTACACCAGCCAGGGAACCCTAGCTGAACCACTGCACGAACCAACCTCCAGCTGCCGCACTACTAGTGGACTTATCACATGCTACTGCAGTGCCAACTACAATTACTAATGCAAAGCACTAATGCAGATGCTCCTGCATCAGAATCTCCTTGGATAAATCTCTTAGATGATATAGAAAATTAATTGGGTGACGTTTTGTCTCCCTGTGATGTGTAATCTGATTATCAATTTGGAAAAGCCAATTATGATTGTATGGCTGATCAAATACGGAGCTTAGACGTTTATATATGAGAATTTGGATTTTTTAGATAAACTAATATGTTTACCTTTACATCTGTGTACATTTTTACATTTATTCAACTATATAGATCTCCTGTTTCTGATTAATGAGATAAAATTCAAAGTAATTGGGTGATTGTTGCTGTCTTACTGAATCACTGACATTGTTCTTGTCCTTGCAGTTCTATGCTTACATTTTTCCCAAACTTGAACTTGTGAATATGAAGGCAGACTTTCTTAATAGAAATGTAAATGAAGGATTCAGTGGTGGCGAAAGGAAGCGGAATGAAATTTTACAGCTTGCAGTAAGAATAATTTTCTATTTTATCTTCCATCTTGTGTCATATTATCCAGACTACTAACTTTTTGAATTAACATCCCATTGTGTCTTTGATATAAGACACAATGGGAAGTTAGAGAAAAGATCCGTTGCCTTTATGTCCATGTGGGACCTATTTTTGGAGGATAATCATACTTGGCCAATTCTCTTAGGCTTTTGGTTGGGGGATAAAAAAGTGGGGGGATAGAAAAAATTTTAATTTTCCCTTATTGTGTTTGGTTGGAGGATGGATGAAGGGGTGGAAAACTCCTTTGTTTAGTTGAGAATAAAAATGAGAGGATAGAAAAGATAGTTTGTATAAAGTTACTCCTATGCCTCTCTATTACATTATATAAGAAATAATTTTTTCGTAATCATTAATTAAAAATTAATAAACTTTTCCATAATTCCATTATACAATATATATATATATATATATATATATATATATATATATATATATATATATATATATATATATGCTGAGTTCAAGTTACACCTAATGTAATTTTAAGCAATATTACACCACTCAGTATTTTTTAATTAAATGCGACGTTTGACAAATCCACCGTTAGATTACACATTATCTTCATATATTCTCCACGCTTGCAAAATTTTAAGGTGACCAAAGATTAATAGCCATGTCATCAATCAATTTTTTAAATTCAAGTTTTTGTAGTTTAAAATAATGCATAAAAGATGACTTTATGAATCAAGTGGTAAATAATATCCAATTGACATAAAAATTGGCATGATTGTTAAAAACAAATAGAATATGTAATTCAACGATGAGATTTTCAAAATATGAATTCCATAACAAGTTATTGGGGGGTATAACATTGCTTAGAGTTACACTAGGTGTAAATTGAACCCAAACCTATCAAACAGCCCTCTCCCTCATTTTGTCACCGATTTTTCCCTCCCCTTAAAATCACCCCAACCAAACAGGGCCTTATGGATTTCTTGTAAATTTGTTCTTTTGTGATCTAGTCAGGCAAAGTTGACCTTATAAGATGGAAACTAGATTTTTTTGTTCGCTTTTTAACATTTTGACAATAAGTATTGGTGCCATTATATTAATTAGGAGATGGTATGTTATGGCTTTAATGAAGTCAACTTTACCATTTATAACTGTTGAAGTAGTTTGAAATTAAGACCCTAATTAGGGTCAGGATTCTCAGGAAGGCTAAAATGATGTGGATGCAATTATGAGAAGGAACTTAGGTGCACATGGTGTACACAGGAGTATAAAATCTGTGTTAATTTTTTTTTTTTAAAAGCTGTGATTTTTTGCATATCTTGAGTTATATAAATTACTCAATCTCTCTCATATTAATATGCTGTTTTATATGCAGGTTCTGGGTGCAGACTTGGCTATCTTGGATGAAATTGATTCTGGACTGGATGTTGATGCACTTCGAGATGTAGCAGCTGCAGTGAATGGGCTTTTGACTCCAAAGAATTCTGTGTTGATGATTACTCATTATGCAAGACTTTTGAATATCATAAAGCCTACATTTATACATGTTATGGTAAGTCATTCGAAGATCTTCAAGAATTACTTAACTTTGTTTTGGGTTTAGGGTTTGCCATGATGTGGGGGATTGGGTAGGGCATGGGACTATTATGTAGAAAAAGAAGAAGAGTTATAAAATCTTACATGGCATTCAATATGAAGCTTTGACTTGCATGTATCTAAGAAAATTTAGCACAATTTTGTTAAAAATGAGCCTAACTATGGTCTAGATAATTGTGCAAGGTTGGGATAAGTGGCAGAATCCCTCAAGTTTGAGGTTTGGTTGGCCTCTAAGTTGGCTCAACGCCTCAACCATTCAAAATTGCTACTCTAGCTTTGATTTTTGCTATAGCCTTGATTATGGCTCAATAAAACCAATGGCTGAATTTTATATGGACTGTCTTCAAGTGCCATGGAAAGAAATGATTTCCATTAGAATTGAAAAATTAGTGCTTTCTTTTCAATTTTATTATGATTTTGTTGATCTATAAATTGATTCACCACTTTCATGCACCAAATTATGCACTAAAGTGGATATATTGATATGGTCACAAATCAGATTTTGGTTCCTGTGCCAAGGCAGTCCTTGTGCAATTGAAAAGGTTGTAAATAGTATACAGCTTATGAAATTGTTTCTAAATCCCCGATTAATCACAATATAATTATTTCAATCCGTGGTTTTTAGGAGGATGGGAAAATCTTGAGGACAGGAGACAGTTCGATAGCAAAACTTCTGGAGGACAAAGGGTATCAAGCAATTTCTGCAGTGTGACTGCATGGAAATTGATTTCGGTACTCTCTCTCTCTCTCTCTCTCTCTCTCTGTATGAGTAAATTCATCATACTTTTATTAGCCCCATTTAGTCAAGAACTCTGCAATTTCAGTTCTCTTTGGTACCTTTGCACTCCAGATGTATTTTAAGGCTCCTAAACATTGCCTCATTTGTTATGGTTGTTGCATACTGAATTACTTTCTTAGTCTATATTTTTCATTCTAAATGTTATCATAATTGTGGTTTTAGAATCGACATCTTGAGCCTTATGACCCAAAAATTAATGGAATTAATTTTAAATTGGCCTTAACAGGATCCATGCATCGAAAAGAAGTGGTGATTCATTTGTAACCACTGAGGTCCAAGTTTTAGTAGCAGGCAATCAATGTTTCACTCTTGGGGTTGGCTCTTGTCAAATTATGTGCCTCACCATGCTTCCTTTACACTTATTATTCCTCAAATTTAGTGGTTCCTACTTGGT
Organism: Castanea sativa; assembly: GCF_040712315.1. Classification (NCBI taxonomy): domain Eukaryota; kingdom Viridiplantae; phylum Streptophyta; class Magnoliopsida; order Fagales; family Fagaceae; genus Castanea; species Castanea sativa. The sequence continues at coordinate 42,465,211 of NC_134019.1, read as the reverse complement.
AGATTTCCTATTTGAAAGGCTCTTGGAAGCTTATTGCAATGGTGTGTGAGGATTGGAGCTCCTGCTTGTATTTTTGAGATCAGAAAAAAGAATGGCCTTTTGTCTGATTCTTGTAGTCTCACATGTTTAATTTTAGTAGATATTTGTGAAAACCAGTATATTTTTTTCCATGTACTACATACAGTTGATTCTGTAATCATTCTATAAATACCTAGGACTATAATCCTCTCAAGTATTTGATTTTCTGGTGTCTTCCATTCCATGTCCTCTCCCTAGCGTTGTAGAGGAACATATTCCAGCATATTGAGTTTAATCATTGTTTCCTACAACGGAACACTCCAATGAAACCTAGCATTCCAATGCATTTGTATGCTGGCACTTCTTAGTCTTTGATGTAGCAGTCGTATGTCGAAGAAGATTCTAGGGTTTTTGGAATTAGGGCTAGGGATTGTAAAAGATTGGGGAATTGATGAAATTGGTTGGGAACTAATGCTCACAGTACTGGTTGCACTTGATGGAATTCCTAGAGAGCAAAATGAAAAGCATAAGATAACTACTAGCATCATGCCAGTAGGTTCCTAGGAATCACTTCTAGGTTCAGTTTGTTCAGTGGAATAAAAATACTTTAAAAAGAAACACAAAAAGTCGATAGATGATGGTGGGAGAATCGGACAATTGGGGGAAGGTGGTAGCAGTGGCGATTTGGAGTAGAGGAGACTGGAGAGGTAGATGAAGGGCATGACCATAAAGCGGTGACCCATCGATATTATCACACATGGCCTCACCCAAGCTATGTGGTATGGGGCATAAGCTCACAAGTAAAGAAGACACATCCACACTATCACACTAAATTATATCTCACCCAAAATTAAATTTCATTTACTTAGATCAGCATAATACATATGAGAAATATAAGATCTTGCCATGCAAGCCAAATAATAGACGATGACATCAAAATGAGCTCTCAAGCATATATTTAGCAGCATAACATAATTCGCAGATACACACCATCTGATCAGCCAAGAACAATTTCAAGCTATGTGCTTATAGGAAAGCAAGAAGACCATGAAAATAGCAAACACAAAAACCTACATTGTTATGATAAGTAATCTTAACACATTTTGACAACAAAGTAAATTAAGCTACGTATTTAAGGTTAATTAAAATCATAACATAAACTTTCTTTGTCAAAACCTATTATTACTGCTTGAGACAAAACAAAAGCCGAACCCTATCATTAGATCAGCATTCCTAAAATATAGGTTTCTCAAAAAAAAAAAAAATCCTAAAATATATATATAAAGAAGGGAAACTACTCTATGTCTTTCACTCAAATGCCCACGCATTCTCCCTTCGAAGCTCCTCTTCTTCTTCTGGAGTGAAATCATTCACAATATTGAATGTTGCACGAATCTGTTCTGGAGTCTTTCCCTTTATCATGTCTGCCACAGTCTGGCAAGTTAAATCCAATAGCCCCTTAACGTTCAAATAGTTGGCCGCCTGAAATTGGAACAAAGGGAACACCAATCCAAGTAAGAAAATGAATACAAAATTAGAGAAGATAATGATAATGTATGAGAAAAAGAGTGAAAATACATGAAACCAGTCAATATACTTCCTACAAAGGGAATTACACAACAAAGACCAAAAAGATACTAAAGCACAAATCGTAACACAACACAACACAACATGTAATATACAAAAAATTATTTCTTGACACCACATAGATTCATGACTAAATAGCAACTATCAATTAGTATAATCAGTTAAGCTTCGAGGTTCTAAATACAATTTGTCAACCATCAAGAGAAAAGGCAACACATGAGAAAATAAATGCGTTCAACACCCAAAAAATAACCAAACAAAAAAAAAAAAACTAAAAGCAATGAGAATTGGTATCATTATTGAACAACAATTGTTACCCGTTGTAGCAAGCAATCTTTTGTAATTAAATGACATCCGACTAGATAAAATACATTACAGAGATTCAACCTCTAAATGTTTATTTTACATTCATCAACAAGAACCAAAAAAAAAAAAAAAAAACCAATCATGCTGTCTCAATAGCACCTATTAAGCAACCCCACATTAATCAATATATTCTAAAATTTTCTCTGCCTTTGAAAGAAAAAAAATAAATAAATAAAAGAGACAGATTCTCCACAACGAAACAAACAATTCATGAAAAAAAGCACAACTCACCAAAATCCTTAACAACAGGACCCACCAACCTATAATTACATGAAATATTACAAGAACACAACTTTAACATATAGCAAAATTGCCGGGGCAGAGATCAATAGCATCCAACAAAAAATCTCTTTTTTTTTTTTTTTTTTTTTTAACTCAATAGGCTAAAATTCCCCGTCTTTTATTTTTCCAAAATTTTCACGTTCTATGCAGAACCCCACAAAATATTAATCAAAGAAAACAGTTTTTCCTCAAAAAACCATGTTTTTCCTCTTCAGTCGTCACCCTCTTGTTTTCTCAGCATCCAAACAACCCCCCCCCCCCCCAAAAAAATCTTTTAAAAAAAAAAAAAGCAGCAAAGATTGCATCGCAACCCCAAAATAAAACACACACACAATCAATGAAAGAGAGTAACATCAAAAGTGAAAGCAAAAAGAAAACCCAACCAAAAAAAAAAAAAAAAATCATGGCAACTAAAAAGAAAAACAATCAATGAAATACAGTAACATAAAAAGTGAATGGCCAAAAGGGTCTTTCTTGAAAAGAAAGAAAGAAACAAAAGGTTTGGTTTTGTATACATACCATGATGAGATCAAAGAGGACGTTCAGGTCGACATTGATGAACTGGGTATCCCAGGCCTTGAGCTCCTCATTGGACTTGGAAGACTTAGAGTCAGAGGCGGACGTGTGCTCCTTGCAGTACTGGATGACGAGTGAGAGTATGTGGCTTGTTACGTTAGGCAATGGGATTGCATTGTTAGCACAGTCATCTTCGATCAAGCCCTTTATCGTCTGTGACTCCATCGCCACAGTCTCTTCCACCTCGAAAATCTCGCCATCTGAGCTCTTCAGCGTCACCTTCTTCACCGAAGACATTGTCAATATATCGTTTTCACACAAACACAAAGAGAGAGAGAGAGAGAGAGAGAGATTGAAGGCGTGAGAAAAAGAGTGAAGGTAGTGATGTATTTATATCATCAATCTTTGTCGTGTTTGGTTCGGACTCTGAGAAACTTTTTCCTATATCGCATCGGAGTCGACGTAAATGTTTGAGTCGGCGTCAAAACTCAAAAGAAAAACAAAGGAATAGTGTAAAAAAAATAAGTTTCTAGTTTGATTTATTTAGACTATGGGCTTTTTTTGGCCAATTATGAGACTGAGGTTTTTATTTTAAAGGGAAAAGTTAATCGATGTTTTAAGAGAATTGGTTTAAGAGATATTTTTAAACATTTTTTATGGGGAAAAATTGACTTTTTTTATACTTTTTAATATTTTTTATGAAATTCGTATCAAAACTTTACTGAAATTGTTTATTACTAAATGCCTTAAAGGCACTCATTAACATAACCTTATTTTAAATTAAGTGTTTGATAGACTATACTCGAGTTTCTTGTGGAATATTTTATTTTAAAATACTACATTGGAATATCCACGTAAGCGTTATTTGCTTGGAACTGAAGTTTACTAAACTCGATTTTCACTTGGATCTCAAGTTTAGTAAACTCGAGTTTCAAAAAGGTCTACATAACTAAATAATTTCAAACAAATGCATCTCAATAATATATCTTACCAAAAAAAAAAAAAAGTACTTGGCAAAAAATAAAGGCTTATTAAGAATGTCTTTGGATTATCATTGATCAAGTCCTAGATTTAGATTTGTTTATTTCCATTGATTTATTTTATTTAAAAATAAGTAAATTTGTATTAAGAAAGACGTGGTTTCAAAAAAACTGTACATAAATTTATATATGGGGTGAAAAAAGATAAGATTCATAAGAGAGTTCATAAATACTACTCTTTTTTTTTCTTTTTCTTTTTACAATAACTTTAGAGATACAACACTTTTACTAAATATTCTATACTTGTCAAGGTGACAAGTTCTTAATGGTAAACAAAAAAAGATGCCAGTAGTGGATCCAAATGAGAACTACTAAAAACCTGACAACCCAAATATTGTGAAAATTATTACGATGGTAACATTGCTCTTCCTTTAGGGAGCATGCGGAAATAGTGAGATGAATTCTTATGAGGGCTATAGAAAGGGAGCAATTTCTTATCATGTATTCCTTAAATTTAGTGGATTTTAATTTGAACATTTCTTTTTCAAATCCTTTGGTTTCAGATTTAAAATAAAATTTTAATGCTAAGTTACAAACTGCACTCTCTCGAGTAAAATTTAATTTCATGTCTCTATTTTGACTTTTGTTCAATTAGAATTAAGTCCTCTCATCAAAAAGAATGAAGTCCTCTAACTTTAAATTTTTTAAATTAAGGCTAAATTACTAACTACTAACACCTTTTGCATAATGTGGATTGCGTGGTAATTAGATGTGATGCTTTTAGATTAGTAACTTAATTTTTGGATAGGTTAAATGGTATATTACTTTTCAGGTGCAAGGAAATATGCCTATATTTTCTATATATGGTTTATTTAATTTAGCTACTCTTGGTCGAATATGAGTTATTCATATTTTATTGTTACAATTATTTACTTTTAGTGATGATCATAGGGAAAATTGCACTGACCTCTTCTAAGGATTTGTTATTAACCTGACATGGATGATTAAAAAAATGCTTTTAAAATCCCCCTAAAAAAAGAGGCTTTCAAAAATTCTGAATTTTCTGTTAGAGGTTAAAACTTTATTTAGTCATTCAAGGAAGGTCAATGTAAATAGTTTACATTTTAGGGGAGATGGGTGTTTTATGCCAAACTAGAGGAGAGGTAAATGTAATAATTGAAAATCCCAAGATTAGTGTAATTTATCTGCTGATCATATCATAATTATGCAGGGTCTGAAGCTCCTTATCACTTAAACTGATATAATCCATCACAATCAAATACGACAAAAATGTGTGTGTATCAAAATATTCTATCAAAATTAAATAGCCATCATACATTAAAAATAAAAAAAAATACAACAATCGAGGAAAACAAGTCATCAGACAATAAGGAATGAGAGTACAAATCTTGTTTCTCCTAATAAAAGAAAGTAAGTTATGCCACTACGAAAATACATTCCTAAAAATTTCACTCGTAGGGGCCGTAGGTGACTCCATGGTTGCCAATTAAACAAAGTTATTCAAAATCAACTTAGCTATGGGTTATTACAATTTACATATTGTTACTACTATAGCCAAAATAACACATTCAAGAAATATTTCTCCGTGTGTTTGGGTGAGGGATTTGGAGTTGGCATTTGGTGAGGAGTAAGAATTTTGGAGACTGAATTTAATTATCAAGTCCATGGTTTGACAAAATAAATAAAGAGGAAAATTTTCAATTTCCCCTTGAAATTTATTGCCAAAATTTATGACCCACAAATACTGGCTCTAAATCTAATCTAAACAAATCGGATTTTTTTATTTTTATATTTTCATCTAGTGGGACTCTTCTTTCCATCAAGGCGGGATGGAGATTTTTATGTTTTCTACTTTCCCTCCATTCTTTTTTTTATTTTTTTCTTCTCTTCATATTTATTCAAACCCATTTTTATTTTCTTTTTATACTAAGTCATCTTTTGATTTGAGGTAAGATCTCTTTTCCCCTATATCTCGTTTTTTTTTTTCCTCTCTTCAATATACATATCAATATCTCCCTTTCTTAAAATTTAGATATTGTAAAGCTTGTGGGTATTTGTTTATTTTTATAATTTATATATTATTAGTTGAATCCGTGCTAAAATAGAAGAATTTGGAAGCAATTTCATTTTTTTTATTTGATGGAGAAAGAAGGAATTGAATAATTATTTTTTAAAAAAACTTAAACATAAACACATAAGAAATCAATTTAATAGTTGTTTATCTTCATTTTATTTGTGTACCTTTTTTATCAATCTATACATATAAAAATAGAAAATATTGAGAACTTCTACTTGATCCAAAATTTAAATCACAAAATGTTTTTTGAAATCAAACATTTAAAGAAAAAAAAAGTATGCAAAGAGGAAAAACAAAACGAAACAGAATAAGAGTGTATATACATACATACATACATACATACATATACATATATATATATATATATATATATATATATATATATATATATATATATATATATTCAAAGAAGCAGTTGTGGGTTATTAAAAGAATAATAAAAAATTATATGGTATCTCCTTATTTTGAGATATGGTTACTTGATAGCTAAATTATAACCACTTAATTATACTATATGTGAGTACAAGCTATTTTGTCTATGTCCAATGCCAATATGCTTATTGAATGCCACTTAGGCCTGTCATATTTATTTGTTAGTCCTAGTAATTCATGTCATGCCAACACAATTATGCCGTATCAATTAAATGGCTTTAAAAAAAAATTTAAAATTAAAGCAAATATCTAATATTGAAAAATTGTATAAATTAAAAAATAAAATTCTTTTTTTTTTTCCTTTTAACATTTTATAACGTTTTTTCAAATTTTCAATTCGGAAAGGAATATGAACTATGATTGATTTAAAAGCTGTGTCGATTGTCTCTTGTTGACATACTCAAAACATTAAAGGAACACTTATAGTACTATATTTTGTCACTTTGAATAAGACTCGGGCCCCTATTATGCTCACAACGCTATTTGACTAACTTCCAAATAACGTGGTGGGAGTGTTATAACGTGATCACCATCACTGAATAAAGATTTGAAGTGGGTACTGATTTTCATTGTATTTTTCAATTTAAATCGCAAAGAACCGCAAATTTATGACAATTCCAAAGGCTTCCTTTTATAGATAATACCTTCCTTGCCTTGCCTCACTTCTATTTCACTTCAATTTCACTTCAATCCTCTTTTAAACATTATGTATGTTGTAAATAGAACTCTCTCTCTCTCTCTCTCTCTCTCTCAAAATATATTTATAATTAATGGATGTTAGAATATAATTGTTTAAGAAAGCCAAGGAAGAACGCCACCAGCTCTGAAAATTCCCTTATCCTAGAGACAACAAATCAGATCTTCAATGATTTTTAATTTTTTTTTAAAAAATAATTATAAACGTATAGTTGAACATAAACTTGCTTTTTAAACATATGAGATAAATTAAATAACTTTTTTTTTTTATACATTTTTTCCATATGCACACGTTTTTTTTGGTACTACACTATACAAATAAAAGATAAAATATTGAGAATTTATGCTGAAACTAAATTTGATTTAGAAAATATAACACGTGAAGAAAAAAGTTTATTCTAAGCAGATAAAGCAATGAAAATGGATGGGAGTAAAATTATTTTTCCAAATCAATGTAAATTAAAAGAAAAATATTCAAATAAGCAAGGTTGTGGTTTTAGTATTTCATAATTTATAATACCATGCACTTTTGGTGCAATGGTCACATCATAAGTACAAAATTCTTGTGAGATGAGGGAAGACAAAGGTCGGAATTCAAGTCTCCAAGAGGGAGCTTTACACACACATATACACTTAAATTATGGTATAATTTCTAACTTGTATATAAAAAAGTATTTCTTAATTCATATATTAATTGAGCAAATTAAATACCAATTGTTGTATGTGTAGTTGGGGGTAATGATTTTTTTTTTTAAGCATGGTCAACATGTGTTTATTATCATAATATTAAATATTAATATATTATTTGTGGGGGGTAAAAATGCTTGAAGGCACGTTTAGTCCTTGAACCTGGTTAGTTGGTATAAGTCTGTTCAATCAGAGTTTTCTAGGCCCACAAATTAGTCCGCACTATAATGGTCCAAGGAGCAGTCCGAGGAGCAGTCCGAGGTAGAGAACCTCCTCGGACAAGCCCAGTAAAGGCCATGAGACTTGCTAAAGGGCTTAGAGACTGAATTCTGGATGGTCTGTTGGGTAAAGGCGTGATCCAAGCACCCGTTAGAAGCAGGAACATGGGAGAAATATCTGAGGAAAAAGCTGCTACCACTGCATTAAAGGCCCTGCATCTACCTCTCTGGCCACATTAATGGGGAAATGATCTCTGAATAGTAGTATTCAGCCTTCGAGCTATTATTTGAAGATTTTAAGAAGGTGATGGATGGGACAAGCATGTAGGAGGAAGATCTGTGTTACACGTGGATGAAACAGGGAAGAAGAAGAAAGATATATGAAGATGAGAGAGGAAAGAAAAAGGGGGCTCCCTTTTTGGAAACTAAAAAATTGTAATCTTTTGCTTAGAGAAAGAAAGGCTATACAAATTGTTCTCGGTTTACGTCCGAGGAGGGTTTTTTGTCCCATTTATCTATTACTTGCATAGACTGCGGCATTCTAGTCTGTTTATCAACTTTCTAATATCCCTAACCTAGATTTCAAACTCATATTCTACAAATTTCATTGTATAAGGCTCTTTGGGCCTGAACCCATCACTCGTTTTGGGTCCGGGTACAAATTGTGCACTTACATTATTAATGTGAATTTTATTATATTATATTTGAAATTATTATTAATATTAATATTTAGCTCAATGATATTAATTTTAAAATTGAAGTTAAATTAATCAAGTTAAATTTTTCTTGTTTTTTAGTTGAGAGTTCATTCGCCTATAATTGATCAGAGACATAAAGTTGGGAGAGAAGAGATTTTATTATTAGGGTTTTGAAAAAGGAAATCTTTTCATTTATTTTCCAATACATTAACAAAAGAAATTTATTTTAGGAAACTGTTATTATATATTTTAGGTTTCAATCAATTCAACAATTGAATCATAATTATGAACATTCTCTCAAATTTTAATAACTTATAATGTACATCTTAGTTCATTCATTTAAACCAAAATTATGAACTTTTAATAAAAATCAAAAACAAAAAAAATTTACACACAAATGCCGACCAACCAATTAATCTAACCTACCCACCAAGAAAGCATCAAAAGAATAAAGCTCGTTACCTTCAAATACTAAAATATGATTTATCCTAAACATACATTCCTTAATAGTCTTTTTCTTTATTCTAAACTACTAATAGACTAGCATACTTTCTAACCTTTGTAACATGTGATACATTGAAAAGATCCAAGTCTATACATAAAAGAAAATGTAATAAAATAATAAAATGTCATTAGTTTGTTAATAAGAGTCTATTTAATGTTTGGGTTGTGTTAACTGGCACCATAAGGTGCCCATTAATAATTTTTTTTTTTTGCAGCTTTTTGTCCTTTTTGATAATTTTTTAACAATTTTTTTTATCATTTTTTATAACCCTTTTAACAACTTTTTGTCCTTTTTATTAAGTAGGACCCATATAAGAAAATCTTAAGAAGCACCATATAGTGCTTGTTAACATTTTCCTTAATTTTTTAAGGAAATTGTGTTGAAGTATAAAAAACTAGCTTATAATTCAATGTCAAACAGACACATTTTTGCTTATTTTCAACTACAATTATGTAATACAATTGTGGTCACTTTATATATTAAACAAAATAAGCTAATAAAACATTCCCTAGAGGCATGCAAATTAGCCTTTTCTTTTCAAAGTACGTTTCACATTTTTGCTACTTTAAAACCTATTATTACTTCTTGAGACAAAACAAAAGCCGAACCCTATCATTAGATCATCATTCCTATAATATACATAGAAAGAAGGGAAACTTGCTCTATTTCTATTTCTTTCACTCAAAAGCCAAATATCCTTGCATTCTTTCAAATCCTCTCATATTCTTCTGGAGTGAAATCAATATGAATATTGAATTTTTCACGAATCTGTTTAGGAGTCTTTCCATTTATCATGTCAGCCACAGTCTGGCAAGTTAAATCCAATAGTCCCTTAATATTCAAATAGTTGACCGCCTGAAATTGGAAGTAAGAAAATGAATAAAAAATTAGAGAAGATAATGATAATGCGTGTTAACAAGAGTGAAAAAATACATGAAACCAGTCAAATCACAACACAACATATAAACTACAAAAATTTATTTCATGACTAAATAGCAACTAGCAATAAGTGTAATCAGTTAAGCTTCAAGGTTCTAAGTACAATTTGTCAACCATCAAGAGAGAAGGGAACATATGAGAAACTAAATGTGTTCAACACCCTAAAACATAACCAAACACAATAAGCAATGAGTCAATGAGAATCGGTATCATTATTGAACAACAATTGTTACCCTTTTTTTGCAAGCAATCTTTTGCAATTAAATGACATCTGACTAGGTAAAATAAATTACAAAGTTTCCACCTCTAAATGTTTATTTTAGGGTCTGTTTGGTTAGAGGAGTGGAAAAGTAGGAAGATAGAAAATGGGGAGAAGATAAAAAAGTGAGATAGAAAAATTTTAGTTTTCTCCTATTTGTGTTTGGTTCGGAGGATGGAAAAGTGGAGAGAATGAAAACTTATTTGTTTGGTGATAAATATGTTACATAATTTTACATGAACAGACTACAAAGACGCGGCTTTAGATTCATTTCCGTGTCCAAACCGACGTTGTTTTGAGTGTTACATATGTTGCACCATCAAAGCAATGCCATTTTTTTTTTCTTGTGCATAAGTGATAAGGCTCAAAGAACTAGTGTTCTGTACAGCATAGGCCTAGCAGTACACAGCACTATAATTTAACATATTTCATGCACTGAGGTTTGGAATCTGACACCAATTTTTCAAGCTTACTTACAACTGATTCAGAGACAAAGATGATTTGCAACGATTAATCACCCTGTTCCTTCTAAAAAATGGAAAACAAGACCCTCAATTTATTTGGGGAGGATTTATACCTCAATTTATTTTTCTACATAGAGGTAATATCCAGACAAGATCATCAAATGCACATTAAAATTTGGGAAGACCATCCCAATGGTATGGGATCTATATTCTGAAACCCCTGTAGTTTGTTGAATAATAAGATAGCTTACAAAAATTGAACATATGGGAAAGTCAAGTAGATAATATTCTAAGATAACAAACACCTCTTATGCATTGGCCTCTAGTTGACCTACAACAAAATAAGGGGAAGTAGCATACAAAACAAAAGCATTCAAGTCTTAAGAAATTGGCACAAGGATTTCCTTTCGATAGGCATGGCTAGTCAGATGATACTCCAACTAGGTGATAAGCAACTTACAATCAACAATAATAAATGTAAGTGAATGTAAGAATGAGATTTTGAATCACAATGAGCTCAAATTGGGCATCAACTTCCGTAAGAAAGTTTTGTTTGATCATCTATGTTAAATTTGAAGGAATTAGGATATAATGTCAATAGAGTGAATACACCACATTTAATCATTAGCATCATGTATCTCTTGAAAAGTTGATATCAAATTTAACAAACAACAAAGTTTAATAATCTTTCAAGTTGCCATATAATGGGTAAGATGAACATTCTTCCAAACTGGTTTAGAGAAGAATTTTGTCCTAAAAAAAATGCCTTAAACAAACAACCAAATACATATTTTAAAACTTACTTGGAGACGGATTTAGTTAAATTTGTTATCATCAAAACAGGGGAAAAAACATTTTAATAAAATCTTTTGTACATCTAACATTTTGCTGCCAGCCTTGACAATCAAATGACGTCTCAGCTCTTGTTGATTTGTGTATGCAAAAATCAAACAAGTTGGGCAAGATGGACTCAAGTGGACGCAGCAAGAAAAGATAATTCACAATTGGAAAAGAAACAATTATAAAATTTCCATCAATCAACTTGCAAAGCGGTGACCCATCAATGTTATCACACATGGCCTCACCCAAGGTATGTGGTATGGGGCATAAGCTCACAAGTAAAGAAGACACACCCACACTATCACACAAAATTATATCTCACCCGAAATTAAATTTCATTTACTTAGATCAGCATAATACATATGAAAAATATAAGATCTTGCCATGCAAGCCAAATAATAGAAGATGACATCAAAATGAGCTCTTAAGCATATATTTAGCAGCCTAACTTAATTAACAGATACACACCATCCGATCAGCCAAGTACAATTTCAAGCTATGTGTTTATAGGAAAGCCAGAAGACCATGCAAATAGCAAACACAAAATCCTATATTGTTATGATAAGTAATCTTAACACATTTTGACCACAAAGTAAATTAAGCTACGTATTTAAGGTTAATTAAAATCATAACACAAACTTTCTTCGTCATAACCTATTATTAACGCTTGAGACAAAACAAAGGACGAACCCTATCATTACATCAACATTCCTAAAATATATATAGAAAGAAGGGAAACTACTCTATTTCTTTCACTCAAATGCCCACGCATTCTCCCTTCGAACCTCCTCTTCTTCTTCTGGAGTGAAATCATTCACAATATTGAATTTCTTACGAATCTGTTCTGGAGTCATTCCCTTCATCATGTCTGCCACAGTCTGGCAAGTTAAATCCAATAGCCCCTTAACGTTCAAATAGTTGGCCGCCTGAAATTGGAACAAAGGGAACACCAATCCAAGTAAGAAAATGAATAAAAAATTAGAGAAGATAATGATAATGTATGATAAAAAGAGTGAAAATACATGAAACCAGTCAATATACTTCCTACAAAGGGCATTACACAACAAAGACCAAAAAGATACTAAAGCTCAAATCGTACACAACCCAACATATATTATACAAAAAATTATTTCTTGACACCACATAGATTCATTACTAAATAGCAACTAGCAATGAGTGTAATCGGTTAAGCTTCAAGGTTCTAAATACAATTCATCAACCATCAAGAGAAAAGGCAACACATGAGAAACCAAATGTGTTCAACACCCAAAAAAAAAACCAAACAAAATAAAACTAAAAGCAATGAGTCAAAGAGAATTGGTATCATTATTGAACAACAATTGTTACCTGTTGTAGTAAGCAATCTTTTGTAATTAAATGACATCCGACTAGATAAAATATATTACAGAGCTTCAACCTCTAAATGTTTATTTTAGATTCATCAATTAAAACCCAAAAAAAAAAAAATCAACCATGCTGTCTCTATAGCACCTAAATTGCAACCCCACATTAATCAATATATTCTAAAATTTTCAATGCCCCTGAAAGAAAAAATAAATAAATAAAAGAGACAGATTCTCCACAACCAAACAAACAATTCATGAAAAAAAAAACATAACTCACCAAAATCCTTAACAACAGGACCCACCAACCAATAATTACATGAAATATAACAAGAACACAACTTTAAAATATAGCAAAATTGCGGGGGCAGAGATAAAAATAATCAACATAGCATCCAACAAAAAATCTCTTTTTTTAACTCAATGGGCTAAAATTCCCCATCTTTTTTCTTCTCAGCTCATTACAAACTTTTATTTTTCAAAGATTTTCATGTTCTATGCATAACCCCACAAACAACACACATACTAATCAAAGAAAACAGTTTTTCCTCAAACTCCCATGTTTTTCCTCTTCAGTCGTCACTCTCTTGTTTTCTCAGCATCCAAACATAACCCCAAATAAAAACAATCGTTAAAAAAAAAAAAAAAAACGGCAAAGATTGCATAGCAAACCCCCCAAAAAAACACACACACACAATGAATGAAAGAGAGTAACATCAAAAGTGAAAGCAAAAAAGAAAACCCAACAAAAAAAAAATCATGGCAACCAAAAAGAAAAACAATCAATGAAATACAGTAACATAAAAAGTGAAAACAGAGTGAATGGCCAAAAGGGTCTTTCTTGAAAAGAAAGAAAGAAAGAAAGAAAAGGTTTGGTTTTGTATACATACCATGATGAGATCAAAGAGGACGTTTTGGTCGACATTGATGAACTGGGTATCCCAGGCCTTGAGCTCCTCATTGGACTTGGAAGACGTGTGCTCCTTGCAGTACTGGATGACGAGTGAGAGTATGTGGCTTGTTACGTTAGGCAATGGGATTGCATTGTTAGCACAGTCATCTTCGATCAAGCCCTTTATCGTCTGTGACTCCATCGCCACAGTCTCTTCCACCTCGAAAATCTCGCCATCTGAGCTCTTCAGCGTCACCTTCTTCACCGAAGACATTGTCAATATATCGTTTTCACACAAACACAAAAAGAGAGAGAGAGATTGAAGGCGTGAGAAAAAAGAGTGAAGGTAGTGAGGTATTTATATCAATCTTTGTTGTGTTGCGTTCGGACTCGGAGAACCTTTTCCTATATCGCGTAGGACTCGCAAATGTTTGAGCCTGTGTCAAAACTCAAAAGCAAGGGAATGAGAAAAAATAATAATAAATTCCAAGTTTGATTTTTGGGAGCAAAATCCAGGTTTTGAGTTTAAAATTGATTGCAAATCAGAGTTTTAGATTTTAAAAACACTGTTTTAAACTCCCAAAATAGCTAACCAAACAAACCTTCAGATTAAGAGCTTTTTTTGGATAAAATAGTTGGTTTTTATAATTAAAAAAATACTATTGAAAAGTCTTTGCTTGAGTTATTTAGTTAGCAAACCCGATTGCTACTTGAAATTTTTTCTAGGGAGTTCCACTTGAAAAATTGCAGAAAGAGGACGGACTGTGGTTTTTATATTAAAGGAGAAATGTTAACCAATGTCCTAAGAACATTGATTTAAAAGATATTTTTGAACATATTTTATGTAAAATAAAATTAACTTTTGACATTTTCAATATTTTCTATAAAAATGGTATAAAAATTTTACTGAAATTGTTTATTAATAAATGCTTTAAAGACACTTATTAACATGACATTATCTATACTAGGGGTGGCAATTCGAGTTCGCGTGTCGGGTTCGTGTCGTGTCAAGTCATGAGTATTCGACTACATAGGTCAACACTAACCCGACATGTTTATTAAACGGGTCAAGATTCCTCAACCCTAATACGACCCATTTATTAAACGTGTTAGTCGTGTCGACCTGTTTATCAGCTTTTATCAAAATGAAAAATAATAATTAATGAAAATCAAACAAATAAATATTTTTAATATAAAATTCAGAACTAACGAGTAACTGCATCACAAATAATCATTCAAAATTAAAACATATCACAATATCACAAATAATTAATCACAATATGTCAAAGAAAATAAATCACAACAACTAATAAGTTTATATACCAAGAGTTTGAAGGGTATATTGGTAAAATATCATTTAATTAAACGGGTCAGACAGGTCAAACGGGTTCTATGTGTTCAACACTAACCCAACCCATTTATTAAACGGGTTAGCCGTGTCAACTCGAATATGACACGAACCCGTTAAGCTTCAACCCATAACCTGCTAATTTCGTGTCGTGTCGTGTCGGGTTCACGGGTCGTGTCAAATTTTGCCACCCCTAATCTATACTATTGTTTAAAGGGTTTTTCCTATTGGGATTCCTCAATTTCATGATCTAAAATACCCCTACATCCTTATGTTTAAGTAGAGACAAAACTAAAAGATAATCCGATAAAAATACAACTTTAACTTTCACTAAAACATTGCCTAAAAAATAGGGTCACTCTTCTGTTGATTTTCAAATTGATTTATCCACTTATAAATTAAAATTTCAAAATAAAAATTATATATATGAAATAAAAACACTTTTTTTTTGCTATAAAATAGGACCACTAAGAAAAAAACATCACTTATAAATTAAAATTTCAAAATAAAAATTATATATATATAAAATAAAAACACGTTTTTTTTTTGCTACAAAATAAGACCACTAAAAAAAAAAAAATGTTATGTCCACAAAATTTTTACAACAAATCACAGATGGTTAGTTGTTATTGGTTCAAATTTGAACCTAACATGAAAATTATTTTTTTGCCCCAACAATAACAACCAGTAACAACCTGCCACTTATGATTTGTTGTAAAAATATTGTGAAAATGTTGTGGACATATTATTTCTAAAATAAATAAAAAAAGCCTTATTGCACGCGCTATTATTTAAGGGCTTTTCCTATTTAGATTCCTCATTTTCATGATTCTAAAATACTTCTACATCCCTATGTTTAAGTAGAGACAAAACTAAAGAATAATTTGGTAAAAATACAATTCTAACTTCTACTAAAACATTGCCTAAAAAATAAAATCACTCTTCGGTTGATTTTCAAATTGATTTATCCACTTATAATTTAAAATTTCAAAATAAAAATTATATATTTATAAAATAAAAACGTCTTTTTTTCTTTGCTACAAAATAGGACCACTAAAAAATAAGCCTCATTTATAAATTAAAATTTCAAAATAAAAATTATATGTATAAAATAAAAACACGTTTTTTTTTTGCTACAAAATAAGACCACTAAAAAAAAGTCTCATCGCACGCACGAAGCGCGTGTGATAAGGCTAGTTTTGAATAAAGTGTTTGATTGACTAAACTCGAGTTTCACTTTCACGTGGAATATTTTATTTTAAAATACTACATTAGAATATCCACGTTAGTGTTATCTGCTTGAAACTGGAGTTTGCTAAACTCAATTTTTACTTGGATCTCAAGTTTAGTAAACTCAAGTTTTAAAAAGGCCTACATAACTAAATAACTTTAAGCATATGCATCTCAATAATATCTTTAAAATATAAATATATATATATATTGTAAGAGCACAATTGCACCTGGACCCAAGAACAATTATGGGCTCAGGCCCAATGAGCCTTAAACAATAAAAATTTGTAAGAGCGTGGGCTTGAAACCCAGGTTAGAAGTGAATGAAGATTAAATGACAAACTAAAGATTACAAGTATTTGGAAACAGCAAGGAGTAATGTGAATAGATCTCCTCGGATGTAAACCGAGAGCTATTCTTATATTATCTTTCTCTCTTTCTTTTCCCTTTTTTCTCTTTTCAGTTACAAAATCGTCTTTTTTCCTCCTCCATTTCTGTTCTAGGTCCTTTCTTAAATACTCTTCTTTTTAATACTTTATACACGTGTTGCCCCAACTCCTCCCTTAGCCTAGATATTTCTTTTCTTAGTGCCTTTGAACAGTAACTAGAAGTTTCCCTTCCACTGTTCAAGTGTCACCTCCCTATTAATGCGGCCAGGGTGGTAGGTGCAGGGTCTTTAATGTGGAGGTAGCAGCCTTTACCTTTGACATTTTCCCAACATCGGTGCTTCTAGGACATTCAAGGGTTCACCCCCTTTAACCACTGGTCTTGACCGTGTCATTCCCTAATCTGTACCATGAAGTCCCGGGTTCTCTGGTGTCAGTCCGAGGGAAAAAGATCCTCGGCTGGATCCTTGGATCCTCGGCATATGGGCCGACCTAAAGTACCAACAAGCCCTAAACCCAAGAGCAGGTCGGCCTTCCTTAGCAAGGCCCAACGGCCCTTATCCCTATTAAGATCTTTTTACTCCCCACATATATATATTTATTTGACCCAAAAAATCTAGATTAAGAGTGTGTTTGGATGATCATTGATCAAGTCCTAGATTTAGATTTGTTTATGTTCATTGATTTATTTTATTTAAAAGTAAGAAAATTTGTATTAGGAAAGATAGGGTTCAAAAAAATGTACATAAATAAATTTATATTTGGGGTGAAATAAGATAAGATTCATTAGAGAGTTCATAATTCATAAATACTACTCTCTGTTTTACTTTTTTTTTTTTTCTTTTTACAAGTACTTTAGAGATACAACACTTTTACAAAGTATTTTATGATTGTCAAGGTGACAAGTTCTTAAAGATATATAAAAAAAATAATGTGAATAGTAGATTCAAATGAGAACTAATAAAAACCTGAAAAATTGAATGTAGTGAAAATTATTATAACAGTAACATTACTCTTTGTTTAGGGAGCATGCGGAAAGACTGAGATGAATTCTTATGAGGGAAATAGAAAGGGAGCAATTTCTCATCATGTATTCCTTAAATCTAGTGGATTTTAATTTGAACATGTTTTTTCCAAATCCTATGGTTCAGGATTTAAAACAAAATTTTAATGCTAAGTTACATTTTTTTTTTCCGAATCTATTTTCACTTTTGTTCAATTAGAATCAAGTTTTCTAAATTTCAAATTTATTCAATTAAGGTCAAATTACTAAGTACTAACACATTTTGCATAGATTGCGTGGTAATTAGATGTGATGCTTTTAGATGAGTAACTTAATTTTTGGATAGGTTAAGTGGTTTATTACTTTTCAGGTGCTAGATACTATTCCTATATTTTCTATATATAGTTTATTTAATTTGGCTACTCTTGGTCAAATATGAGTTGTTCATATTTTATTGTTACAATTATTTACTTTCAGTGATGATCATAGGGAAAATTGCACTAACTTCTCCTAAGGATTTGTTATTTCACCCACCTCTCTTCTAATTTGGAATATGACACTCATCTCCCCTAAAATGTAAAATATTTACACTAACCTAACACGGATGATTAAAAAATGCTTTTAAAATCCCCCTAAAAAAAGAGGCTTTTGTAAATACTGAATTTTCTATTAGAGGGGGTATATATGGATAGTAGTTTAATTGGATGTATATATGGATAGTAGTTTAATTAGATGGTAAAATAGAAAATTAAAAAAATAAAATAAAACTTTTTTTAGCCATTCAAGTGAGGACAATGTAAGTAGTCTGCAATTTAGGAGAGGTGAGTGTTTTGTGCCAAATTAGAGGAGAGGTAAATATAACAAATGAAAACCCCAATATTAGTGTAATTTATCTGCTGATCATATCATAATTATGCAGGGTCTATAGCCCTTTATCCCATAAACTGATTCATCACAATCAAATACCGACACCAATAGAGTAGGTTCCAGTTAGTCCAACTAGTAAGGTCTCTAATGGTTGAATAAGAGATTTATGGTTCAATCTCCGTCTACACCAAAAATTGATTGGTGTTTTGGTCTGATGATAAAAAACTATCATTAGGAGCAGACGTCATAGGTTGGAACTCTCTAAAAAAAAATACCAACAACAGTAGATTTATATATATCAAAATATTCCATCAAAATTACATACCCATAATACATTTTTAAAAATAAAACAATCGAGGAAAAGAAGTTATCTGACAATAGGGGTGTCCAAGCAAAACCGGGACCCGACCCACCCGCAAAAACCGTCCGATCCGGACCGACAACCGGCCGACCCGACGTCGGTGACGGGTCGGCGGCGGGTCTCAGCTTCCTTAACCCGAAAACGGCGGGTCGGTTGGCGGTTTTGAGGCTGAGAAACCGATTTTAACCGACCCGACCGAGAGATTTCCAGATCACGGCGAAATTTCCAGAATCCGGCAAGTTTTTTCCAGAATCCGGCGAATTTTTTCCAGATTCCGGCGAAAAACCCAGATTCCGGCGATATATTTCCTTAGATCTGGTGAGATTTTGACTGGATTTGGCGAAATCTCATCAAATCCGGTGAGATTTTCGCCGGATCTTGCGAAATCTCACCGGATCTAAGACAAATATCGCCGGTATCTGGAAAATTTCGCCGGAATCTGGGTTTCTTCGCCGGACTGTGTGTTTTTTCACCGATTACTCGTCGTCTTCTCAGATCTATGATTCCGACCGACCCGCCCGCCACCCGTTGATGACCTGAACCGCCCAACCCGATTACTCCGGCGGGTCGGCGACGGGTGCGTTTTTTCTCCACCCGATTCCGGCGGGTCGGTTCCGGGTTGGGCACAAACCCGACCCGGACCGACCCGTGGACAGCCCTATCTGACAATAAGGAAGGGGAGTACAAATCTTGTTTCTCTTAATAAAGGAAAGTAATTTATGCTACTACGAAAATACATTCCTAAAAATTTCACTTGTAAGGGCCGTAGGTGACTCCGTGGTTGCCAATTAAACAAAGTTATTCAAAATCAACTTACCTATGGATTATTACTATTTACATATTATAACTACTATAGCCAAAATAACACATTTGAGAAATATTCCTCCATGTGTTTGGGTGAGGTATATGGAGCTGGCATTTGGTGAGAAGTAAGAATTTTGGAGATTGAATTTATCAAGTCCATGGTTTGACACAATAAATAAAGAGGAAAATTCTCAATTTTCCCTTGAAATTTATCGCTGAAATTTATGACCCACAAATACTGGCTCTAAATCTAATCTAAACAAATCGGATTTTTATTTTATTTTATTTTATATTTTCATCTAGTGGGACTCTTCTTTCCATCAAGGCGGGATGTAGATTTTTATGTTTTTTACTTTCCCTCCATTCTTTTCTTTTTTTCCTTCTCTTCATATTTATTCAAACCCATTTTTATTTTCTTTTTACACTAAGGTCATCTTTTGATTTGAGGTAAGATCTCTCTTCCCCTCTTTTTTTTTTTTTTTTTTTTCAACATACATATTAATATCTCCCTTTTTTAAAATTTAGATATTGTAAAGCTTGTGGGTATTTGTTTATTTATATAATTTTTATATTATTACTTGAATTCGTGCTAAAATAAAAGAATTTGGAAGCAATTTCATTTTGTTTTATTTGATGGAGAAAGAAGGAATTGAACAATTATTTTTTTAAAAACTTAAACATAAACTTAAACATAAACACATAAGAAATAAATTTAATACTTGTTTATCTTCATTTTATTTGTGTACCTTTTTTTATCGATCTATACATATAAAAATAGAAAATATTGAGAACTTCTACTTGATCCAAAATTTAAATTACAAAATGTTTTTTGAAATCAAACATTTAAAAGAAAAAAATTATACAAAGGAAAAACAAAACGAAACAGAATAAGAGTGTACATACATACATACATATATATATATATATATATATATATATATATATATTCAAAGAAGCAGATTTGTGGGTGATTAAAAGAATAATAAAAAATTATATGGCTATTTTCTTATTTTGAGATATGGTTACTTGATAGCTAAATTTTAACCACTTAATTATACTATATGTGAGTACAAGCTCTTTTGTCTATGTCCAATGCCAATATCCTTATTGAATGCCACTTAGGCCTGTCATATTTATTTGTTAGTCCTAGTAATTCATGTCATGCCAACATAATTATGCCATATCAATTAAATGGCTTTAAAAAAAAAATTTAAATTAAAGCAAATATCTGATATTGAAAAATTGTATAAATTAAAATAAAAAAATCCTTTTAACATTTTATAACGTTTTTTCAAATTTTCAATTCGGAAAGGAATATGAATTATGATTGATTTAAAAGTTGTGTCCATTGTCTCTTGTTGATCGACGTATAGCATTAGAAGAGCAATAATAGGTCTTACACTTTGAAATTTTAAATAGGACACGGGGCCCAGTTACGCTTACAACGCTATTTGACTAACTTCCAAATAAATTACTTAATACCAATTATCTATATTTTATGGGAGTGTTATAACGTGATCACCATCATTGAATAAAGATTTGAAGTGGGTACTAATTTTCATTGTATCTTTCAATTTAAATGGCAAAGAGCCACAAATTTATGACAATTCCAAAGGCTTCCTTTTATAGCTAATACCTTCCTTGCCTTGCCTCACTTCTATTCACTTCAATCATCTTTTAAACATTTTGAATCTTGTAAATAGAACTCTCTCTCTCTCTCTCTCTCAAAATATATTTATAATTAATGGATGTTAGAATATAATTGTTTTAAAAAAGCCAAGGAATAAGGCCACCAGCTCTGAAAATTCCTTATCCTAGAGACAACAAATCAAATCTTTAATGATTTTTAAATTTTTTTAAAAAATAACTATAAACATATAGTTAAACATAAACTTGCATTTTAAACATATGAGATAAAATTAAATAACTTTTTTTACATTTTTTCCATATGCGCAGTTTTTTTTTTTTGGGTATTACACTATACAAATAAAAGATAAAATATTGAGAATTTATGCTGAAACTAAATTTGATTTGGAAAATATAACACGTGAAGAAAAAAGTTCTAAGCGGATAAAGAAATGAAAATGGATAGGAGTAACATTATTTTTCCAAATCAATGTAAATTAAAAGAAAAATATTCAAATAAGCAAGGTTGTGGTTTTAGTATTTCATAATTTATAATACCACACACTTTTGGTGTGATGGTCACATCATAAGTACAAAATTCTTGTGGGGTGAGGGAAGGCAAATGTCGGGATTCAAGTCTCTAAGAGGGAACTTCACACTCACATATATATACACTTAAATTATAGTATAATTTCTAACTTGTATATAAAAAAAGTATTTCTTAATTCATATATTAATTAAGCAAATTAAATACCAATTGTTGTATATGTAGTTGGGGGTAATGATTTTTTTTAAGCATGGTCAACATGTGTTTGTTATCATAATATTAAATATTAATATATTATTAATGTGAATTTTATTATATTATATTTGAAATTATTATTAATATTAATATTTAGCTCAATGTTATTAATTTTAAAATTGAAATAAGTTAAATTAACCAAGTTAAAATTTTCTTGCTTTTTAGTCGAGAATTCATTCGCCTAAAATTGATGAGAGACATAAAGTGGGAGAGAAGAGATTTTATTATTAGGGTTTTGAAAAAGGAAATCTTTTCATTTATTTTCCAATACATTAACAAAAGAAATTTATTTGACGGAACTATTTTTATATATTTTAGGTTTCAATCAATTCAACAATTGGATAATAAGAGTTAAGTGTGTATTTCATATATCTTTGCCATTGTGTTAGTGTACATTCACCAAACATTTTGAGTTTGTGAATAAATGAATTTGGCTAACAATGTCATTGTGACAACTGTAGGAAATTTCCATGAATTCCTAAATCTGTGAGAAACAAAAAAATAGAGAAAACACACGTTAAAGAAAAAAAAAATCATACGCACAAGACAATATTTACGTGGTTTGGCAATTTGCCTACGTCCACGGAGTTGCAGAGATTTCACTATTATTAGGGAAAAATACAAAGTGCGGCAGTACAATCTTTCTCACTCTCAAAAGCGACAACAACAAAACCCTAATCACAAAACAATGTTTCCTACATCCTGCGCACATGACTCCCAAGATGCATTTCCATGAGCACTTCGATTTGGGTATGTCGGCCCAAGCCTCCGCTCCATGGACTAAGCCTCAGAAGATTTCCCATTAAAAACCACGCAACATTATTCGGGTTGGGTCGGGTCATCAACCGAATCAAACATAATTAGTCTCCACAAAAACCCAACAACAACTATGATGAACATGACAATTATTTAGGATGCCGCACTTGCTACATTTTTTATTGTGTGCAATTTAAAAAATATATATGATTGGCCAAACAAATGCATTCAACTTCCAACCATCATGATTATGAACATTCTCTCAAATTTTAATAACTTATAATGTACATCTTAGTTCATTTATTTAAAACCAAAATTATGAACTTTTAATA
This sequence comes from Castanea sativa, assembly GCF_040712315.1. Classification (NCBI taxonomy): domain Eukaryota; kingdom Viridiplantae; phylum Streptophyta; class Magnoliopsida; order Fagales; family Fagaceae; genus Castanea; species Castanea sativa. The sequence goes on along the minus strand of NC_134019.1, from coordinate 42,441,876 downwards.
AAAATCAAACACAAAAAATTTACACACAAATGCCGACCAACCAATTAATCTAACCTACCCACCAAAAAAGCATCAAAAGTATAAAGCTCGTTGCCTTCATATACTAAAATATGATTTATCCTAAACATACATTCCTTAATAGTCCTTTTCTTTATTCTAAACTACTAATAGACTAGCATACTTTTTAACCTTTGTAACGCGTGATACATTGAGACGGTCCAAGTCTATACACAAAAGAAAATGTAATAAAATAATAAAATGTCATTAATTTGTTAATAAGAGTCTATTTAATTTTTGGGTTGTGTTAACGGACACCATAATTAAGGTGTCCGTTAACAACAACTTTTGTACAACCTTTTGTCCTTCTTGATAATTTTTTAGCAATTTTTTATAACCCTTTCAACAACTTTTTGTCCTTTTTATTAAGTGAGACCCATATAGAAAAATTTTAACAAGCACCGCATACAGCTTGTTAACATTTCCCTTAATTTTTTAAGAAAATTGTGTTGAAGTATAAACAACCAGCTTATAATTCAATGTCAAACAGACACATTTTTGCTTATTTTCAACTACAATTATGTAATACAATTGTGGTCACTTTATATTTTAAACAAAATAAGCTAATAAAACATTCCCTAGAGGCATACAAATTAGCCTTTTCTTTTCAAAGTTCGTTTCACATTTTTGCTACTTTAAAACCTATTTTACTTCTTGAGACAAAACAAAAGCCGAACCCTAGCATTAGATCATCGTTCCTATAATATATATAGAAAGAAGGGAAACTTGCTCTATTTCTATTTCTTTCACTCAAAAGCCAAATATCCTTGCATTCTTTCGAATCCTCTCATATTCTTCTGGAGTGAAATCATTCTCAATATTGAATTTTTCACGAATTTGTTCAGAAGTCTTTCTATTTATCATGTCAGCCACAGTCTGGCAAGTTAAATCCAATAGTCCCTTAATATTCAAATAGTTGGCCGCCTGAAATTAAAAGTAAGAAAATGAATACAAAATTAAATAAGATAATGATAATGCCTGTTAACAAGAGTGAAAATACATGAAACCAGTCAATATCCCAACACAACATATAAAATACAGAAATTTATTTCTTGACACCACATGGATTCATGACTAAATAGCAACTAGCAATGAGCGTAATCAGTTAAGCTTCAAGGTTCTAAATACAATTTGCCTCAACCATCAAGAGAGAAGGGAACATATGAGAAACAGAAACTAAACAGAGTCAATGAGAATTGGTATCATTATTGAACAACAATTGTTACCCTTTTGTAGCGAGCAATCTTTTGCAATTAAATGACATCTGTCTAGGTAAAATAAATTACAGAGTTTCTACCTCTAAATGTTTATTTTACATTCATCAATTAAAACCACAAAAAAAAATAAAAAAAATCATGCTGTCTCAATAGCACCTAAATAACAAGCCCACATTAATCAATATATTCTAAAATTTTCTCTGCCCCTGAAAGAAAAAAAATAGGAGACAGATACTCTACAACCAGACAAACAATTCATGAAAAGAAGCATACACTATAAAAAAAAAAAGTATATACCAAAATTTTGAAAACAAAGCATAACAATTCATGAAAAAAACAGTTTTTGCTCAAACTCCCATGTTTTTCCTCTTCAGTCGCCACCCTCTTGTTTTCTCAAAAAACAATCTTTTAAAAAAATAAAAATAAAAAACAACAGCAAAAATTGCATAGCAACCCCGAAATAAAACACACACACATGCATCAATGAAAAAGAGTAACATCAAAATTGAAAGCAAAAACGAAAACCCAAAAACAAAATAACAATATTTTTTTAAAACAACAACAAAAATTCATGGCAATCAAAAAGAAAAACAATCAATGAAAAGCAGTAAAAAAAGTGAAAGCAGAGTGAATGGCCAAAAGGGTCTTAATTTCTTGAAAATAAAGACAAGGTTTGGTTCTGTATACAAACCATAATGAGGTCAAAGATGATGTTCTGGTCGACAATCGACATTGATGAACTGGGTATCGCAGGCCTTGAGCTCCTCTTTGGACTTGGAAGACTTATAGACTCAGAGGAGGACTTGTGCTCTTTGCCTGGATGACGAGTGAGAGTATGTGGCTTGTTACGTTAGGCAATGGGATTGAAGTGTCAGCACAGTCATCTTCGATCAAGTTCTTTATCGTCTGTGACTCCATTGCGACGCTCTCTTCCACCTCAAAAATCTCGCCATCTGAGCTCTTCAGCGTCACCTTCTTCACCGAAGACATTGTCAATAGTTTTCACACAAACACAAAGAAAGAGAGAGTTGTAGAGTTTGAAAGTGTAGGAAAGGAAAGTGAAGGTAGCGAGGTATTTATAAAGGATCGTAGGGACTACATAGGCTTAAAGATGGATCCACAGGGGGGGCCAAGGGGGCCTAGGCCCCCCCTGTCCAAATTTAAAAAAAAAAAGGGAAAACATTGGGCCCTAGCCCAAAGGAAATTAAGAGAATTTTTTTTAATGATTATATATATATTTTTTTTTTCTAGAATTGTGCCTCACTGTTCTAAAATCTTAGACTCCCTCTCTTTTAATTAATCTAACCCAATTAGCAACTACCCAATTCAAAAACTTAACAAAAACAAAATTTTAAAATAAAAAATAAAAAATCTAAGTCAACCTTGTATTAAAGTACTAGTATTAGGTGTTCTAAATGATATCTATTTAGTATATAGAATATCAAATATAAAAAACACTACTATACGAGACATTTCAAATGCTATGTTAAAGTAGCAAAAGTAAGTTTTGGTTTGTGAATATATATATATTCTGCAATAGTTGATGCTCTTAAAAAACAATATTATTTTATATATTTTTTTGTCTTTGTTGATAAATGATTGCATCTTAATGTATTAAAAAATAATAATTTTGTGTATTGATCTTGATTGATACTTTGTTAGTACTATATGGATACTTATTTGTTAGCACTATATGGATACCAACTAAATAAATATTCAACCTACCTTTATATTAACAATTGTCACCATCATTTGAGCCATGAGAAATACTTCTACAATACCACAAAACATTTTTATTTATGGGTATTCTCTTGGGGGTTCAAGTTTTGAGCAATTGATGCGTTTAGATACTACTATTGTCTCTCTTTTCTTCAACAAAAAAAAAAATCAAAAAGAAGAAGAAAGGAAAAAAGAAGAAGAGGAGACATACATAATCTATCAATAAATCATTGGTGTCTTATACATCTTTCATGTATTTCAGAAGGGTTATATGGCTAAGTAAAGGTTATTTTGATTCAAGTTGGTTGTTATTGCTATGAGTTGGGTTTGGCTTGAATTTACTATATTTAATTCATATATCTCATATTTCAAAGGGAGAAGTTTTAATTTTGCCTAGCCATAAGATTATACTACCACTGAGCTCCAACTTGATCCTAAAGGTGCATGGCTGGTATATGTTTGGGATAAAAGCTATGGATGGGAATGGTATTAACCTCATGTTTCCAAGAATTCAACATTCATTCCAAGATATCTTTTTCCGTTGTTTTAGCGACTATTTTTGTATACACATGTTATATTCTTAAAACTTCTTCTTTCCTTTTTGTCCACATGTGATTTGAAGAGAGAGAAAAAAGTCATTACTTCTATGTGTTCTTTCAGAGTGTTGATGACTTAAGAGAGGTTTTAGAGTAGAGGCTCTAATTTATATTCTTCTTAGTCTATGCATGTTTGGAAAAGCCGGTTTGATTGGATGGGCTTTGCACACACACACATTCCAAAAGTGAAGCTAGTGAAAACTCTTTAATATGATGAATAGTATCCCAACTCAAAATTGAATGTTCATTTTTATGATATAATAATAAAGCAGACTAACATTTGTTGCAGGAATTTTCAAGAAACCTTTGACTTTTGTGGGTAGATTCACTACAAACCCTCACAAGAGTAAACTCATCCACTAGGGTGACATAGGCTGTGTTTGGTTGAATGTAAAATATTTTCCGGGTGTAAAATAATTTCAGGTGAAAATATTTTCGAGAAAGGAAAATAATTTCTAGTGTTTGGTTGCAATTTTAAAATTATATTAAAAAATAATTTCAAGTGTTTGATAACATTCTGAAAATGCAAATTTTCTATTAATTTTTCACATTTTCTTAGCCATTTTCTCAGCTTCCAAACAAATTTTATATCAAAAAATTCACCAGCACCCACACACCAGCACCACACTACACAAAAACCACCAAAACACCACCACCCACACCACTGCAACAACAAAAAAAATATCAGAGATCAAAAGCCACCAAAAGCTATCAAAATTAGAGATCAAAAGCCACCAAAAGCTATCAAAATCAGAGATCAAAAGCCATCAAAAGCCACAGAGATCGGTAATGGTGGTCAGATCGGTAACGGCGGTTCGAGCTTGGGGCTTTGGGTGACGAGATCGGTGGTTCGATCTAGAGGCAGTAGTGACGATGAGGGTGGGTGGTGGGTTGTAGATCGGTGACATACGATCCCGCCAGCGATCCTACGGCTCGATCTCGCCGGCCCGAGCTCGATCTCACTCTCTCTACTCTCTCTTCGTGGTTGTTCTCTCTCTCTCTCTCTCTCTCTCTCTCTCTCTCTCTCTTCGTGCTCGCTCTCTGTTTTCAGTTAGGAAAATCCAATTTGAAGGTAAAATAAGAACGGATTTGATTTTCCATAAGACAATGGCTATTTTACGATCAAACTGTAAAATAATTTCAGTTGACCAAATTTTCTGTGCCTACCAAACACACAACATGGTATAAAACAATTTCCTGAAATGCTTTTCAGCCAAAACAAACACAGCCATAGGGGTTCAAAAACTTGCTACACATGGGAAGTGAAGTTGTGTAGCTTATGAAAGTGGCTTGTATTTTATTTTTAATTTTTCACTTTCAGTAGACATGGGTGCTTTGTGGATTGCTAAGAACTAGCAAGATTAAGTTGGGGGTGTGATAACGCCGTAAAATATATACTTGTTATATATTTATGTGGGCATTATCTCCTTATTTCTATGCTTAATTTATATAATTAAGCCATGATTTGCATTAGTCCTTATTATTTATCTTTATATAATTTCTTGAATAAGATGTCATTCATTGTGTATAATTTTCTACTTTCAAGAAATCATGTGAAAAATATGAGTTTACAAGAGTCTGTAAAAAAAATGGAGGCCAAACTAGAATTGAAGAGGAGCCAAAGGATCATGCTTAAATGTCTAAGGAGGTGCAGCTGGAGTGCTTGGATCGTCTACCATGATTGAAAGCTTCAAATAATGAAAGAAATCAAAGAGGCAGAATCTGAAAAGGAAAAATCTGATAAGCACTGATCAATATTTTAGGTGTATCTCTCTCCTCAAAAATCCAATTGATACAAGGCTGGATGGGTTGGAACTGTGACTTTAAAATATACAACTTTCCAGTTTTTAGTTTTTCAAAATTCTCAATTTTTGAAGGCCGAAATTAACTCACAAGTTACTGCTGTAAACCTAGATGAAAATTAAAATAGTAAAAGTTTTATTTTCTTGGGACACTTGGACATTAGGGTTTTGAAGGGAGGCTGTGTAGAATGAATTTGGTAGAGAAAAACTTGTATTTTCCTTTCTTTAATGGCAGCCTAAACTCTTTGCTAGGATTAAGGGTTATGTTTCTTCTATACGGTATGAATATTTAATGTGATTTTTTCTAGGATTTTATCAACAACATATTTGATTGTTCAATTAGATTTCTTTTGATGTATTAGTTCTTTTATGCTTTCAATAAGTTCAATCATGTTTTTCTTATTGTTTAAATGAATTTCTAATAGTTTCAAATAGAAATCAGGTTTTAAAGTGAATGAGTTTTTTCTGAAAACTTTTCTAACCGCATTATTAATCTAGGTTATCATGCGTTCTCGAATTGTCTTAATTCAACCGAATCATAAGTATTTAATTGTATAAGAACAATCAATTATAAAATATATAATTTCTTAGATCACAAAAAATTTCATATCGATGTAGGGAAACACCCCGATGCCCTAGTATTTACATTATTGAATTAAATCAGTTATCATTGTTATTCTTGTTTACAATTACCAGACAAAAATTATTCATCATCTTCACCAAAAGTTTTTTTTTTTAATTACATTAATGTCTTTGAACTTACTCCGCTCCTTGTGGTTCAACCTCAGTACTCCGAGAATTATATTGCTACGATTCCTGCACTTGGGAGTGAGCAAGCCACTCTCAAATTTCTTATACAACTATCAAGGACTTTACCAGTTGAATTTGGGATTTTTTTGAATTAGTTCAAAAATTTTAGGAACCAATTATTATAAATTTCTATATTTCTAACTTTTTTATATAAAATTTTTTAAGGAGTCGAAACTTTAAAATTTGAAGAGGGGAGCCGGTAAGTATATATTTATTCAAATAATTTTTCCCCAAACTTTAATAGGTAGCTCTATGTAATTATAACAAGAGTAGACGGTCTAGTCGTGTTATAATTACAAAGAGCTACCTATTTTTTCAGATCTAGTCTTGAAAGTTTTTATTAGAATCCAACTAATATTTTTAATTTTCCTATTTCAAAAAAAAATAAAATTTAATTTCCCCCATCGACTTTTCTTCCATATATACCTGTAAATTTTAGCCTGAACAAATTAATCAGAGCATATAGTGAATCCATTCTACCACTCAATTTTGCCCTCAAAGAATTAAAATCCGAAAATCATATAGTGGGTAAGAGTAGATCAAATAAGAATTTGACAATTAATAGCTAAAAAAGAACCAAATATAAAATTTATACAAATAATAGGGGAAAGGTTTTTCAAACTCGAGTTAATTGCAAGAAACAAATATGTTTATTGTTAATTGACACTAGGCATTGTATTAATGCAATATCTGAGGATGCAGTGCAAAAATTGATGTTAAAAGTTGAGCCACTCCTGAATCGAGTTATTTTTAGAGGGGAAGAATTGATAGCGGAATCATGACATGGTTAAATAAATGATATTTTTTTTAGAAGTCTAAGGCTAAGGAAAAGCCCAAGAATAAGAGTACATGATATTTTATTTGGTTATTCTTGAGTCAAGGGCATTTTAGTAATTTTACCTACTAATAGTACGAGTAGAATGAGTATATATATGGTGCTCAATGTATTCAAGGAGTACAATAAGTTCATTAATAAAATTGAGTGTTTTGAGCAATAGGCATGCTGGATTCCTGTTCACATACACTACAAGAAACTTGAGTTTTTTCAACATATATTTATCTACGATCACTAAAAAATATTAATAAAAACCCTTAAACTTCTGCAGTTATACATAACTGTTGAGTAAAGTAAAGAAATTCACATATTTATTTCCACAGTTGGTATAACTGTTGAAATAGGTGTTAAAAAAATAAATAAATAGGAAAAAGTTATATCAATAGTCAGATAAACATGGAAAAAAATAAATTAAATATTTTATCTACAGTTATAAAATGTTGAAAACAAAAAGGCGTAAATACACTTTTAGTCCCTACATTTAGGCATTTTTCCATTTTACATGTTTGAGAACTCCCATTTCCCCTTTGTTATTCTGTGGACTCTTTTCGGGTTCGATTGGAGATTAGTTTGTCTATACTTTTTTGGGGATTGGATAAGAACTTCATATGGTTGAATAAGAGACATGGATGTGAACGTGGGATAAGGATGTGTATGTTTATGCTCAAACTATATACCTTTTTATCTTGTTTAAGTCTAAGCTTTCGTAAAATTTATAGCCGTATTACACCTCCAACTAAAATGGAGGCCTTCCTTTAAGTATTATATGAGAATTCAGAGTCATTGATGATAGAAGATTGTTATTGAGATGTGTGATTGTGTCTATAGGTTGAGATGGTAGCTTTCTTACGAGAGAGAGAGACCGATAACTAAATTGTTCAAATCTTGAAATTTTTTAATTTCCAAATCTTTTTAATTTTAAGTTTCTGAACAAGCTCATTTTCCACATCCTTTTAGGTGGTTCCTTGTTCTTCATATCGTGAGGAGGAAGGCTGTGAACTATTCTAGTTTCCATGGCTACTGAAACAGCTATTCAAGATCCAAGAAAACATGCTTTGGAGGCATTAAAGCGAAGGTTTGCCTTTGTTGAGGCTGATCTGCTACAACAAAAGAACAAAAAGAGTATAAAAGAAGGAGATGGAAAAGAACCTCATAGGACAACTTCTTTAGCAGATAAAACTGATGCAGCAGTCACTCCCTCATTTGATGCTCAACACAAGAAAGGTATTTTTTTAATTAAAAACAAAAATTCTTGTATGCCTAACTTTGGTTTTGAGGATCTCCCTTTTATTAGGGGAAAAAAAATTTCATTAAGAAATAAATATCATCTTCTACGGCTGTCTCAGAACAGTCTCAAATTCTTCATTTTTGTATGTCCAATGTCCAACAGACAACCGTTATAAACAGTTTGGCTACTCGGGTGTCCAGATTGGCTCCCATTTTTTTTTAATACCATATACTTTTTTGGTTTTTGTCTAGTTAGTTGTTCTAGAACCAAACTTTGTAGTTCTGTTATAAAGGAATGCATTTGTTCTTTCTGGAGTCACCCTGCTTAACAAGGCACTGCTCTAGGCATGCAAAATTGCATATAGTTTTAGTTTTATGAACTGTATTAAAAAAAGGAATGTAACGTGGTTCTATATGTACTGTGTGTCACAACTCACAAGGTATTGCTTTAGGCATGCATATACTTGTTTTAGTTTTTTAAGTAAAATTTATTTTAAAAAAGGAATTTAATGTGTACTTATATCCTTGTGCTTATATATATTCTAATTGATTAGATGGAAGTCAAATTTTTTGTTTTTTGGTTTTTGTTTTTGTTTTATGCAGATCCTGAAGAAAATGCTCCAACATATTTGCAGCTCTCTCATGCTGTACATGAGAATCTGCTGGCATCCAATATTAAGGTACATCTTTTCTTTCTGAACCATGAGCCTTTGATCATTGGAGCTGCTTCAATTAGTGAGTTGACTTTACAGAATTAAGAGATGATTAATGATATACTCTCAGCTCCTTGGCTCACGTCTGCCTGGCATCATGCAGCTTTCTAGTAGAAAAGGAGACATGGTCGATAAGTTTTTGCACGAGCTTCTTCAGAATGGTGATATGGCTCGGAAGTACATGCAGAAGTCCAGAAAAATACATATTGACCATTTCGTCCTTCTTGATAATTATGTACAAGGACGTGGAGTATCTACTGGTTCTCATATCAGGGCTTTGCGGATGCATTCGAAGCGTTCTGAAAAACACATGTCCATGAAACAGCATAAAAAATGTGGATCATTTGATTTGCCCCAAGAGCTTCATAAGTGAGTTTAATACTTCTCTGATTTGTTCATGGTTGTGACTTAATGATTTTTCTCCTTCTTCTTCTAAGTTAATTTAATGCTTCTCTTCTTTGTTCATGGCTGTGACCTAGTGGTCCTTTTCTTCTTCTTCTATACTTGCAATCTAGATATTATTATTCTCACTGTATATCTGGTGGCTACTTTATTTCATGAACAACTAAGTATTTAGGCTAACCTTCTCAAAAGGACATAGCCTCATTTTTTGGAAAGCATACTAAGCTGGACTGGGTATCTGGGGAAGGCTGTATCAAGTTGATCATCTATCTCTATCTAATGTTGAGCCAAAACTGCTCACTCAGACAGTATGTTCTAATTATTATTGGATGTGTTTGGATAACAGGTTTGATGTTTTTAGGCCTTTGCATGAAATGTGGAAAGGCTACATGATGCAATTGCTTAAAACTGTCGGGTAGGAATATTGTCCTTCTATACTGATCTTGCAATCATGCAGTTTCTTATCCTTCATTATTATTATAATTTTTTTTTGCATTTTTTATTTTTCTTTTATGTGCTTATTATCATTCAGTATACAGGTTTATAATTTTGTTTGATCTTACAGGAAAAATCAGTTGGCTCACAGTGTCTTCTCAGCGCAGATCTACACGGTGCTTTCATTCTAGGTAACACTATACTCTTTTTACAGAAATCTTTGCAATAAGGGTGCTTGTGGAACCTATAGTAGCTGTTTGCTTCTAGAGAACGTAGAAGTAATTTTGATGTGTAATCTTGTTATCCACCTTTTACTGTAAATACCAAATACAATAAATAATTTGAACCGTAAATATTTTTTTATCCAAAACTTGTAATTCTTTTTGTCTACTTGCTCTGTTGAATTTGAATGCATTACAGCTAAGTGATATTTTTATTTCACTGGAACAAGAAATTGGAGAGCCTTGAAGTAAGACCATCATGGTTTGAGATTATTTATTAAGTCAATGAAGTAAGACCATCATGGTATGAATTGTAATTTCATTTAAATTGTGTGCCATATTCAAATTATTTATAAAAAAAATCTAATTGGTTCATTGTTTTTGTTTCTTTGTACAGGACAATTTCTGGGAGATGTGTGATACAGGTCCTTGTGGACCTTGCACTGAAATACATTATGATAGAATTGGTAATCGAGATGCTGCATCATTGGTTAACAATGATGATCCTACGTGCCTTGAGATTTGGAACCTTGTCTTTATTCAGGTATAACTTTTGCCACCATGTCCTGTGGATTTCCATTTAGCATTCCTGATATAATTTGTGTACTTCTTCAAAAGACTCCTTACCGTATTTATGTATATTATTATTCTTCTTTTTATATGTGGCCTAAGAATGAATTTGATTTATTATTTACTCTTATTTGATTTTGATTTTTTTGGCAGTTTAATTGGGAAAGTGATGGTTCTTTAAAACCCCTGCCTGCTAAGCATGTTGATACGGGCATGGGTTTCGAAAGGTTGACTTCTCTATTTTCAGTTCAAATTACTGATAAAAAAATATATTTTCAGCTCTAATTATCCATTGTATTTGTACAGTTTTTTTACTGTGTTAAAAGAGTAGTTGATTGGTTGTTGTAAATTTAATTAGGAATTGCACAATTGTGTTTACATTATATTTTGAATTAGGTTGTTGTAAATTTAATTAGGAATTGCACAATTACCAAATTTATTTATTTAAAAAAAAAATACTTATTTCAACGTTGAAATTTATCTCAAGATACCCTTTATCAATGGTTGAGTACATGTAGAAAAAAATAATAAGCATCTTTATGTGTTTATGTTTCAACGGCTTTTCATAATATTTCAACATTTATTAACCGTTGATAAAAGTGTAGCACTTTTTTCGACGGTTGCATAAGCCATAGAAAAAAAAATTTTGACATAATTTTTAATGGCAATTCTCGACGGTTACTTTAAAAGTCGAAAATAGTATTTTCAACGGTTTTTAGTACTTTTTTTATATGGTTTCATCCATTGAAAATATCCAAATTTCTTGTAGGGTTAGTCTATATTCTTTCTAATTCTTCTTCTTTCCTAACCCTACCCACCACAACTAAACGTTAGACAAATCCCTAACATCACATTCACCCCTAAACAGCCCTAATTTCTTTCTAATTCTTCTTCTTTCCTAACCTTAAACCCACCACGGCTAAACATTAGAAAAATTCCTAATTCTACATCACATTCACCCCTAACAAGCTATAACACACATGAGTTTCTTGTCGCAATAGATTTGCATAAAGGATTAAATTCTAGTAGCTCCCAACATCGCATTCACCCCTAACAAGCTATAAGCAAATACACATGTGAGTTTCTTGTCACAATAGATTTGCATAAAAGATCAAATTTTAGTAGCTCCCAGTTATGCATGATGTGTGGCACATTTGTTGTTAGTTTTCTCCAATATATCAATAATTTTTTTAGCAAAAATTTGTGTCAAAAAATTTGTATCAATAATTTTTTTGACAAAAATTTGTAATCTTTAGTATTTTATTTTATAGATTAAATCTAAAGGCAAAAAGAGTGATTTTTTTTTTTTGAGAATCAATAAGAGTGTGATTTGAACATAATAAGAGTGTGATTTGAACATACTAAGAGTGTGCTTAAAATTTTAAAAATTCTATGATATAGTGAATGATATATAGGCATGCATCACACCTAATTAAAAATCCAAATATCATTTTGATCAAACGAAAATGCAAATATTCTTCAATCATTAAAAAAAAAAAGTTGAGTTTATTCATGTAGTGGACAAGAGTGGATGAAATAAGAATTTTACAATTAACAGCTGAAAAAGAATCAAATATAAAATTTCCACCCTTCAACTTCCAAAGCATTTTAACCATCAACATTGTTGCACTAACTTATGGTATGTGGCATAGGCAAAAAAGGAACATTCACATTATCACACTAATAAATTATGTCTCACCCAAAAAAATTAGTAATAATAATCACAACAGCTTAATAAACATGTAACAGGAGAAGTCATCAAAATTATGAGCTCGTTGGCGTAGGCAAGCAAAAACACCATGCAAATAGCAGATACCAATTTTTTTTTTTTTTGGCGAAAAGATACCAAACCTAAATTTAGGTTTGGTATCACACTAAATTTATTGTTAAATTATACCTTGTTATCACTCTAAATTGTTTCTAAAACCAGGAATTAAGTATCATATAATTAGTTTATACCTTAAAAAATACTAGCCTTAGCACGCAATGCGGCTCTTTTTTTATTTTGAGTTTAATGTAATTTTTCAATTTGAATTTATCTATTGTTAATGAGGTTACACAGAAAAGAATTTATAAGAAACTAAAATTTAAGATTTGAAATGGAGTGAACGCAGGGGTAGCTTGATGCATTTGGGGGCCTAAGGCGAAATTTGATTATCTTATTTTAGATGTAAAATTACTACTAATTAACATGAATTACGTAGAATTTTTTCTTTTTTTTAGATATTTTATAAACAGAAAAAATTTGACAAAATTTTTCAAACTTGTTGATGTGACAGATTGATAGTGATAAGTAAAAAAGTGGTGTTAGTGGTAAACTTAGATGAGAACTAGTAAAAGTTTGCTAACTAAACTCTTATTATTATTATTCTTTTCTTTTCTTTTTTAGAAGTGCAACATTCACAATACTTTTTACAACAAATCTTAGGTTTTAAGTTGCTTTTTGTTTTCTATTTGAGAATATCACTATAGTTATTTTTTTGTAATCAATAACAGGCTGTAACAACCTGCTACTTAGCATTAGTTATAAAAGTATTGTGAAAAATATTATGGACGTTGCATTTTTCTCCTTTTTTTTCATCTGGTAAAAAAATATTATTTTATTTATTGATTATAAATAATCTTATTGGTTAAAATTTGGGGGCTTTTTTTTTTTATTTGGAGCCCTAGGCGACCACATTTCTTGCTCTACCATTCAACCGGCCTTAAGTGAATGGCTGGTTTAATGTTTGCTACTTTTTAGGAGTAGAAAGTGTGCTAATTTTTAGAAAAGTTTTTTTTTTTTTAATTTTGTTGAATTGCAATTTTATCCCCATTTTTATTTTTTAAGAATAAGGATTATCTAATTAAATTAGGGGTATTTTTGACATTTTTTAAAACCATAACTAACTTTCTAAATCCTTTTAATATATAGAGATGACAAATATGAAATCTTTATTGCCTAGCCAAATTCTTCTAAAAAAAAAAATTGCCTAGCCAAATAATATGTTGACAACATTAAGGGTACATTTGGTATACTGAATATGGATTACAGCAAGAATTGTAATCTTTATTACTAATAATAAATTGTGTTGTAATGTAATAACTAAACATATTCATTAGTTTGGTTGTAAGTTATAATATTAGAATGAAACTTGACATTTATTTTAGGAAATATCTTACTCATACAATTATATCCCCTTAAAAATTGTTATTTTTAAATTTAAGAAAGAATTGTGTTATTTTTTATGATTTTTTATTTTTATAATTGTTAGATGTATATGGAAAGTTTGTTTATTTGGAAATATATTAAGTTTTGAAATTATTACACTTACTAAGGAATAGCCAATACAACATTTTAAAGAGGAATAGTTATTCCTCATTTTAAAGAATAGCTATTCACATGAAATGACTATTCCTTATAATAAAAACATAACCAAACTAAAAAATAATTAAACCATAGGAATAACTATTACATTACAGCGTCTATTACAGTCTACCAAACATGCCCTAAGATTATGAGCTCTTAGAGCATTCACATCAAGCATTCTAAAAATTTTAGCATTTAGAATCTCAAAAAGTCACTTTATAACATCTAACATCTCACTTTATAAAACACTCAACATCAAGACTTCTATTTTTTTTACAACTTCATTTAAATATAATTTCTTTATTATATTTTTTATTCCTTTTTTGTTTTTATTTTTTTCATCCTCTCTCCCTCTTGGTCTCACTGTCTCTCTCTCCTTCTCGCCCTCTTTGTCTCACTGTCTCAACCTAGCAATCCTACCCACCGCCAGCCACCAACCACCACAATTCCAACGACCACCACAACGATTAGAGACACGCCAATGAGACCCACGCCGATCAAGTCGACGATCCACGCCAATCACATCGATGATCCACGAACCCCGACTCATGAACTCAGACCCACAAACCTAGACCCACAAAATCAAATCACCCCGTCGGACCACAACCATTGGACCATCAAACCACAACCCACGACCATTGCCAGAGCACAACCATCGCTAGACCACAACCATTGGCCAGAGAGAGAAAAAGGTAGAGAACGAAATTTTCAAACAAGCAAGAATTGAAATAAATAGCTCACAGAGATTTGGAAGAGAGAGGGAAGGTGAAGGAGAGGTCTGAGAAGAAGCTTGAGTTTGAGGAAAGCTTGAGTCTGAGAAGGAGAGAGAGAGAGAGAGAGGAAAGCTTGGAGAGAAGAAAGGCACGGGCCGCACGGCACACGAGAGAGTGGGTGAGAGAAAAAGAAAAAATATTAAAAAATTCTAGCATCTTGCTAGAGTAGGATCTCAAAAATGAGATTCTATTGTAGCTTAATGTTAAATTTTTTTAATTTAACATATTTGATGTAGGTGAATTTTTATCATTTGAGGTGTTAAAAATGCTAAAACATAGCATTTAGCATTTTACCATATGTTAATTAGCACCATAACTTAATTGTCAGATGTACACTGTCTGCCAAGTACCATTTAAAGCTATGTACTCATAGGCAAGCAAAAACAACATGCAAATAGCAAACACCGAAGCCAATATATAAAATAATGACAAGAAATCTTAACACGTTTTGACAAACAAATTAATAAAGCTATGTGTTTAGGGTTTATTAAAAGCATAACAACACAAGATTTCTGACAAAAGCTGAACTATCATTGTATCAAGTATCATCACTCAGATTCTCAAAAAAAAAAAAATAGTATCATCACTCAAATGCCCATAGGTTCTCCTTCCGAACTTGCTCTTCTTCTTCCGGAGCATAATCATTTATGATGTGAAACATCTCGCGAATCTCTGGTACACTCTTTCCCTTCATCATGTCTGCCACAGTCTTGCAAGTTAAATCCAATTAATGTTTAGAAAGTTGGCCGCCTGAAATTGGAGTAACATCCACCAAGTAAGACAATGAATCAATAAATAGAAAATTAGAGAAGATAATGATGATAGCAGTAAGATAAAGAGTGAAAGTAAATGATACTGTCAATAAAACATGCCCTACATTTTTAAGGTAATGCACACAACAAGAATTTCTAAGTTATATTTCTATAGCAACATACCCTATTAATAAATAAAACCAGCCATGTATATATGCATGATTTCATAGCAACTAACAATGACTGTAATAAGTTCATTAGCTCCAAGCTTCTTAAACAATTGATCAATCATCAAGAGAAAAACACCGTTATTTGACCATGATGAAACTAAAAATTCCTTCAATTCCCAAGAAATAACTATAATACAAATTAAACTAAAGCAATGAGATAAACAAATTACAAAACTTCAACCTCTCAGTCAATGTTTTTTTTTTTTTTCATCATCAATTAAAACAAAAACAACAACGAAACTTTATTAAAATACCAATATATATATATATATATATATATATATATATATATATATATTGAAAGAGTTTCAATTTATGGTATCCGCTTCTAATGATAGTTTTTTATTATTAGACTAAAACACTAAGGTGTGATTTGGATTCAGCATTTCTAGCGTTTCCTGCGTTGCGTTTTTCTCTTCTTTTTTTTAGCCATGATTGTTGATTTTTCTGCGTGAACAGTGTGTAAATGCTCATTTTTTGGAAGCCCAACAAGAGGAAGAAGCTCAACAACGTGAGCAGAAGAAAGTTGGATAGAAAAGTCATTAAGCCCAAGCGGTAGGAAAAATGGATCATGGGTCCATAAAGTAAACAAATAGACCTTGAAGAAACAAATGAGCCTAAAAAGGTCCGGAAAGAGAGAAGTAGCAAACTCATGAGCTAGCATGGATGCAGAAAAGTGAGAATGGGCCACAGCTGCCACAGTAGACTCAAAGCAATGTAAGTAAAGAAAGTAAGAGGTAATGGAGAATCCATAAGCCCCAAAGATAAAGTATAAAATACTTGGGCCAAGGAAGCCTAAGGAGTTAGTGAAAGCCCATGGGAAGCACAAAATTAGAAAGAGCCAAAAGGAAATAAACGGGATGCGAGAGCCGGCAAGTAATGTAGTAAAAGGCGTAATGAGTTTATTGGGCCATTAGAAAAGAGATAAACAGCAAGCCCAAAGAGGCCTAGCAGTTCTAGGTCAAATAACATCACAGCAAGCATGGCAGAATGATGTGGCAGGAAGTAATAGCAAGGCTAAGAATAAAACACTGAGAATGCCACGAAGGAGGGGAAGCCCACAATCGAGCAAAGCCCAGCAAGCCATAAAGAATGAGAAATCAGGAAAGCAACTTATGCCGTAAGAAGTAAATGACAAATGGCAAAAGGGGCAGACGGACCTTCAAACTGCGACAAACGCATGAGCAGCAGACAAATTTTAGACGAGCATGGAAGTAAGGCACACGCAAGGTCCAAACACCACCAGTCTGTACCCAGCCAATACAGGAAGTGGTGGGTCATGAGTTAGAGATAAGAGGGCATGGTCTGGCAGTGGGGAGGGGGGAAAACCTATTTTTGTGTTTCCTGTTTAGGCTATTTAGAGACAGTGTCCTGCTGAGATGACATACCACCCAAAAGAAGCAAAACTGAGTTGGAACCACTAGGTGCATGTCATGATGGACGGAGAGAAAGAGAGCACTCACACTGTGGTAGGTAAGAATGCCACTGCAAGCAAACAAAAAAAATAGTCTTCTTTGTCTGGTGATGTGAAGTGGCGTGACCAGCATAGGTAAGTGGCGTTAGCTGGGTGACTGACCAATCAGTAATGGTCAACATGAACACTTACACTAGACAGAGACGGTTAAGGGCTAAAATGGTAAAAGCCAGCTGCTACAAGCATTATATAAGGAACTCCTATTGTGCACAGGGGGAGGAGGACGGCAATAGAAATCTAAGGGGGAGAACCACCACGACTAAGTAAAACACGAAGAGATAAGAAAAAAAAATGAAAGGAAAAAGAAAGAAAGAATCGGAGAGAAAAGAAAAAACAAAAAAGAGAGAATAGCACAGCAAGCATGTACCAAATAGGATGATTTCTCCCTCTTCCTCTCAAATCACGCTCTCTGCTAAAAGCAAGATGTTCCTCTGGGCACAAGTCATTTAGGGCCCGTTCTCTCAAAGCAGTTAATTTTTTTACTAGAGAGATTATTCGCATTGAGGAAATGATTTTCCTTCTTGACTTAGACCCTGTAACATAACTCTGCACGGCAGACTGATATTTCTTTATGATTCAATAAACTTATTGACGTCTGTTCCGTATTTATTTGCGTTGCTATCTTGTAAAATATATGTTACTTGTAATAACCCACTATTTATTTTGTCTAAGTGGTGAATAAATCTCTGTTATTATCTTTATTATATCTGACTGCCGTAATTGTCATAACAGCTCTACCTGCCAGAGGCATGTGATTAAAGCCTAGGCTAAACCAGGCATAGTTTGCGCACAAGCCAGACCAAGGTCGGTTGCAATTGGACTGGTCTCAACTTCCTAACCCAGAACACTTTGGGCCTAGCACGGCAGGAAGCAGTCCAGCCCAATATCGCACAAAAGGCCCACCACACCGTGCACTATTCACGAGATCCACAAACATCACTTTTCAGCAACTTTTTCATTAAAAATGGGTCTCACAGTACTAGTCACACATTTAAAAATTATTTTGCTACAGTGTTTTCAGTTTTCAACTATATCCAAATGGACCATTTATATCAATTGGCCAAAATTGGCATTTAACTCCAATTGCCAACCTATATAGTTAATTGCCAACGTTTCAAAACTATATTTTTAACTAACACCTTGAGTTGAAATGATTTAATTTAAGACTTGTAAATCAATGGTCCGTTTAGAGACCGCTTATTTTGCTGAAAACTAAAAGCAATAAAAAAAATAATAATAAAAAAGTTACTGTTCACGCGCTTGACATGGTTCATAAGTCTAAAATCACTGTTCATGAACAATGAACAATACCAAGCGCTCAGTTGAAAAAAGTTATTGTTCACACGATTGGCACTATTCATAAGACTAAAATCACTGTGCATAGATAATGAACAGTGTCAAACGCACTCAGCTGAAAAAAAAAAAAAAAAAAAAAAAAAAAAAAAAGAACCGCAAATGCAACTGAATCCAAACGCCACCTTAGTTGGCAAAGTTTTGAAAGTTTATATCAGACTAACATCTCGAGTTTTAAAAACTCGATTCCCTCTTCCAAACTCGGGACTCTAAAGCACGATTTATATGGTCTGATCAACATGAAAAAACACCAAAGAACATAATCGGAACGTAATTGCCAATTTTGGCCATATCAATTTTGCAGATACAAGCAAATGGGTCAAGTCGAAGTGTGACCGAGAGAGCTGGTCTATAAATTGTGGGCTTGGTTCTGACATACAAGCCCAACAAATGTATTGACTAAATGGGCCTCTTCGCTACTTCCAGGCCCATAATAGGCCTTCTCTTTCCCCCTCTCTCTCACTCTGTGCAGAAGAGAGAGAGGTCCATCGTCCATGGTTAGCTGAAGAAGAAGAATTCAGAATCAGAAGCTGATTTAGGTGAGTTTTTACTTATACCTTGTGCCTCTGTTTGTGTTTTTACTCTGTGCAGAAGAGAGATATAATTACATACATTTGAATTTTTCTAGGTGTGAAACAGAATTTTTGTTGTTGTTCTTGAAGGATTGGATGATTTTATTAAAAAAAATTAAAGGGTATTGATTACTTTGTGGAAATTTTATAAGGGCTGCTGCAGTATTCTCCATATCTGACTCTTAAAGAGAGGTTGTTAATTATTAGATTCAGATGAGAATTTAGTAGTAGGAATAAAAACCCTCTGATATGCCCACTTTATGCTCCTCCAATTGCTCTGGGTTTTGATTGCTTGATTGTAAAATGAAACAGAAAAAAAGTGGGGACTGAGGATTTGTGTTTGTAGGATTAGGACTAGGAGCACTTCACTGATATAGGATTTTACAAATCCTTAATGCAGACAAGGAAATTTCTTTTTGTTATTTTGGGATTTGCTTCTTTGTAGTATTAAGTTTAGTAAAGTCTTGACTTTGGTTGTGTTTGGGCTCAATGGAGGAGGAGGAGTGAATTTATAGTTTTTTTCTTCTTTTTTTATTTTTATTTTTTATTGATTAGTGTATTTATAGTTCCAATTTTTATTCTGTTTCAGTTACTCCATGGAAACTTGGCAGCATGTTCAGTTATGCATTTATCTGTTAGTTGGAATTTCTTTCCTATTCTTTTTTGGCACTGGCTCCTGCATGCATAGTTCTTCGATCTCAAGTGAGGTGAGTTGACCTTACTTTTTGTTAGCTGAATTTTTAAGAGTTTATATTCAAAACCATTTGCTTTTTTTTCCCTTGGTGTGTGTGTTGTGTGACAAAGAACTATAAATGCACTGGTGTGAAGAGTCATTTAATTCAAGTCACTAAGTGGAGAATAAAAACAACATAGGTAGAGACTCTGTGGAAGAACATGACTGTTGCAACAAATATGGCCTTAGATACAGTAGAAAGTAAAAAGGATTCACGTTGTGGATACCAGTCTATTCTTTTCACAGTGCTTCTTTCACTTCTCAAATCTACCTAGGCAAGTTCCCTATCCTTTGCATAATTTGTATGTTTGGTTTGTCATCATCACCTTGGAAACAGAATATTTTCTCCCTGGGATATTGTGTATTTTTTTCCCCTGAAGAAGCACTTGTTGTGCCTTTAATCACTATCCATGCTTAGAAACCTTTATCCATCTTGAAAGAGATTGGGTTTTAATTGCAACAGCAAGCCCCTTGCAATTTAGGTCTCTTTTTCATTTTCAGTTCTGTTGATGGGTCATTTAGTCTTCAATGAACACATCAGTTGTGTGAATTCCTTTGTTCAATGATATTAGTAAGTGATCAATGTGTGAGCCTGTTGATTCATTCAAAATGCTAAAAGAAACCAATGTTGGCAGTCCAAGCATCTAAACTGTAATGCTTGGGAACATCTTTAAGCCATTATAGCTTTCCAATTGCTTCATTATGACTGTATTGAGGAAGAAATGTAAAGCAATCCAGTCTGATATTAACATGAAGAGATTACCTACTATGGAATTTGAAAATACAGTAACACATTGGTGCAGGTGGACCATTTTTGAAGCATTAAAAGGAAAGAAGAATGCAATTATGCACTTAAAACCCAAACTACTTTAGATCCCAAAGAACTATCAATCATAATTGTGCCTAACAAGTTAAAATGGCACGTACTTTGCCCATAATAATCTGATGGAGGGTGAGGTCCTGGGTTCAAGACCAATTGAGTGTATGTGTGACTTACCAATAAAGAAATAAGGAAAAGAAAATAGAGTTTTTATGCAATTCTGCAGTTCTTGAATTTATGAATTATCATTAGTACCCAATTAATGATACTGTTCCATCAAAAAAAATTTTTAATGATATTGTAACGAGCACCGTATCACAATGTTCCAGGGAAAAATCTTTGCCAATTTTCATCCTCCTTTCTGATACAACTGATTTTAGTATTTCTTTTTCTCACATGTATACTTTTTTCAGGCACAAAGGGGTAATCCAGATTTTGATTCCAACAACTCAAATGTCAGCTCTTTTTGCAGTTTCAAGAACTTTATAGTGGAATCTTATTATGAAAAGTATGGGAGCTTGCTTGATTCAGATTTCGAAGGTTTCATAGCACAAGTACTTCCGTTGGGCATGTGTGGGAAGCTGCCAAATAATTTGAACCTTGTGCCAAGATTATCAGTTCTACAGCACAATCTGATTGGTGAAGGTTCTCATCGTCATCTGTCCTCATCCATCAGATTTAGCATGGATCCAGAATCCATAACTGATCTATCAACTCACTCATGTGAGGTCATAATTATCGAAAGACTGCCCTCAGGTGTTTTTGCTGACCCATTTGAGCTACAACATCTTCTGCAGCATGGTGGTAAAAATACTGTATTCATTTTTTCTAATGAAAATTAATAAATAAAATGTTATCAAAATTCTTAGATCCAAGCATTTTGCACTGTTCTTTCTCAAGCTAATTAGTTTAAACCATTTATTGCAGCGTTTAATGACGTATCTGTTTTTGGAGATACAAATTTGGAATTTCCTTCATTTCTTTCGAACCGATCTGTTGTTGAGATTCACATGGATGTTGGTCACAAGAATGAACTTGACATCAACATAGAACTTCCTCTACACGCACGTTATCCGGTAAGTGATAAGGGTATTAAGAATTGTGTTTAAAGAAACAGGACTATTTCTTATCCCTTCTTTCATAATTTAGTATCTGAAAGTGTTTCTTAGTTCTCCTATTAAACATCTGGCCAAAATTTCTACACATGGTTGGATAACATGATTTTTCCTTTTGATACATACACACACACACACACACACACACATATATATATATATATATATCATTATGCATGCGTACTACTAAGGAGGCTGTACTTGCAAAGTAGTTACTTTTACTTGCTGTCAGAAGAATCCTTGGACAAAATTTAACATGGACTATATAAATTTCTTTTATTCTGACTAGTATTAATTGGAATTATAGTCTGTTCTCTGCTCTTCTTTCAGTAACTGACTGGCTACAAGGGAAAGCTTGCAATACATCTTGAAATTTCTTTTTTCTTTTGCAGCCTCTAGATAAAAGTGGTTATTCAAGAGTCAAATTTGGTCCACCTGATTTGTTTGTGTGCTGTAGCATAGAGGGGACGTCGCATAATCAGAGCTGTTTATTTACTTCAACCAGTATTAGTTCTGAACTGGAAAGTGATGAGATTGTGTGGAAAATACCTTCAGGGATAAAGACTCATGCTAGAATTGTATCCGTTGTCACTTTTATTTCAGCCTTATTGTCAACTCTGTTAATTGTTTTGACATGTATATTTTATTCAGATGCCAAACCTCGCAAAAATCTGAAGCATTCTTAATATATTTTCTAGCTTGATAATTTAGTATGTATCAGACTTAGTTCTGATTTTAGCCTCTGTTTTTTTTTTTTTTTTGGCTATTAATTTTGAGAATCCATGATGGAAGGTGGTGTGAGACTATAAAGTGTATATTGTTGAGGATTTAGATCCTTTAGAGTTCTTAGAATACTTTACAAAGTAAATCCCCACCTTTCATTTAAAATTAATGGTTAAAATGTTACTCATTAATCCACTAATTCAAACCTAAATTAGTCTTTCAAAACACAAAAACCCCTCCTATCTATGACTATCCTAACGTTAAAGTTAAACCACTAACGCCATTCAACTTGGAGAAATCATCAAGAGGAAAACCCATTTTTCTTTTTTGCATCTCTCTTGCATTCTTTAAACTATGTCTCTTTAACCCACAAATGATAGATCAATCTAGGTTAATCCCTTCAAAATAGACATTGAATGACCATTCAGAACCCAATGGAAGCAAGGTATGTTTATTTACCTTCTCTCCATGGTCTTTGATTCTCTCTTTATTTTTCAGCATATCGTTGACACTAGTGTTTGTTCTATGACGTGTTCTGCAATGGCACTATCACATCACTATTTATCTGCAAAGTGTTTGATAATAGTTTCAAGAAATGTTATTTTTTTCCCCTTTCAACGAGTATAATGGGGTAAAATGGGTAAATATCACTTATTTTAAAACTATATAGCAAAATATTTTTCTTATGAAATTATTTAGTGAAATGTCATTTTGAATTCTCAATTCCCATTTTATTTCTTATCAGTCTTTTTTTTTTTTTCTCTTTATTAATAGAAGAATATTGCAATACTTTATTGGCCTTTTTTTTTGTGAACTTAATATATTCAAGTTATCTCTTCATTTAAGGTTCTTTAGTGACCACCCTAGAAAAAATTGCTAAAACTGCAACTACTAACTATGAAACAACAATTGCAACCCTAAGTAAAAGACCAAATTCACCTCCTCTTTTTATATTATAACTATGGGCTATACGATTTGAATTTCTATTTTGCTAACTAGATTTGAGTTAGAGCATCTACAAAAGTGGAGCTAAAAATTTAGCTATTTGGCATCTACAAGAGTCACTTTATCTATTTTACCTCTTTGCACCCAACATCAATAGATCTATAATTTTAGCTATTTGATTAAAATAATACAAATAACTCATTAGAATAATAATAAAAACATTCACCACAAACTGCAGTAACCAACCACAACTACCTCCACCATCAGCCACAACCACACCCACAACCATCACCACCACCACTAGTCCACAGCAGGACTAAAAAAAAAACAAAAAAAAAAGCAACCAAGCAGCCCAAAAATGGGTCAACAACGTGAGCGAAATGGGTCTGTGGCAAGGGGTCAAAGGCGTGGGTCAGCTTCGGACTTGGGGCTTGGGACTTTGACGGAGTGGGTCAGTAGGTGGGCCAGTGACGTTGAGTTTCTGTGGGCCGGTGATGTTGAGGTTCCGGTGGGCTAGTGGCGGTAAGACAGAGAGGTGAGAGTTGAGAGAGTTTAAGAGTTCAAAGGTGAGAGTTTGAGAGAGTCAAGAGTAATTTTAAATGGATAATATTTTAAACAAACAAATAATATTTTAAACGGAGGGAGAATGAAAAAGTAATTTTTTTTTTTTTTTTAGCTTTCAGCTATAGTGCACAACCATATATAGCTATGCACTATAGCAATGTAGGTAAAAAATTTACCTATACCACCACATAGCAGCACTCTTTTTATATATAGTGGTGCTAAAAATAGCTTTTTAGCACCACTGTTGTGGTGCTCTTATGTGGAGTTCATATATGCAGTCACTTTGTGCATTTTTTAGATGTGTACAATGGGTTTATCTTTGAAACAAAAGTCACTATGCCAAAGATGGAGAAACTAAAAAATTAACTAAAATTATAGGGTAATCTCTGTCTAGAAGCAATAGGAAGATATGGGGGTCTTTTTTTATTTTGGAAACATTGGGTAGAATTGTCTTTCAAAACCTCACTTTGATTTGTTTTGGAATATGGGAAGTAAGGACATGGCAAAATTGCTAACGTATTGGTGTCAAACACGCATCCGATATGGACACAACCTTGACACGAACACAAACATGTCAAGTATGCACTCTGGAAAAGAAAATCATTTTTTTAATTTGGTTGTTCTTTTTGATGTTGAATGTTGTTTATTTGAACTATTTTTATGGATGTCTAGTTTATTTGAACTCTTTGTCTGTACTTTAAACAATATTGTAGTTTTTAAATTAATTTTAAATATATTTTCAAACATTTTATTGTTGTTTGGCAAACAAAAAGATAAGTTTAGTGGTAAGTTCAAAATATAACCAACAATAACTTACCACATATGATTTGTTGTAAAAATGATGCAAATCGTAGAGATTTTTTTGGCATTTAGCATTATTTTTAAACATCTTAGTTAGTAGTCAAGTTTAATGTGTGAAACTCTAGAGACTCAAGTTGTAATTGTTCTTGCATTCTCTAGATCTTCTAACTTCTTCTTCAAGTCCATGTTCTAGATCTTCTTCTTTTTTGGTCCAATCATCTTCTTCTTCAGATCTACGTGAGTCTCAAAACTTGATTTGTCACCCAACTCAAGTCTCACAAACTCGAGATACTTTACAAAATAGTTTAAAAAAATGTGTTTACTAACTTAAACGTTTCAAAAATCATGTTAAATGTCAAATTTCCTCCTAGACCATAACACTTCTCTTTTTAAAATGGCATTTTCAAAACGAATGTAAGCTCTAGGGCATGTTTGGTACATGTGTTTAAACACATATTTTCAATTTTTAAACAATATTACATGTATTTTTACATACTTTTTCACCCACATATATTTTCAATAAAACTGAAAACTGTTGTTTCAACACGTACCAAAATAGTTAATCCAGACAAGCCCAAAATCACAATAAAGTTGAAAGGGGGCAGCAGAAGGCAGAAGGCAGAAGGGCAGACAAAATGAAGAAAGAGTTGGAGGCATTGTGGGAGGAAGTGAGGGAGCTGAGTCTAGGAAACAGCACAGAAATAGACCACCTAAACTCCCCTCCAACCCCACTCCAATTCCTAAGAGACTACACGTCTCTCAAAACAAGCCCTGCCTAATCTCCTCCGCCACTCTCCACTGGCCCGCCCTCTCCTCTTGGTCTCAAGACACCTACCTCACCCAATCACTCTCCGCTTCTCCAAACGTCTCCATTCACCTAACCCCACACGGCAACGCCGATGCACTGGTCCCATTCCCTAACAACAACAACCAATCCAACAACAACCTCTGCTTCGCTTCGCCACACGTCAAACAGCTCCATGTCCGCGAAGCTTTACATCTCATAACAACAAATACCAAGAGATAAAATAGTTATCTGTGAAATTTGAAGAAATAAAAAATAGAACAAAACAAAGGTAATGCTTATTAGAGTCAATTTGTGATTTTTTAGAAAAAAAAAAAATGCAGAAGAAGTTGTCTATAATAATCCACAGACCCATTGAATAGAGCCAGGAGACAAAGAACATATCTATAACCTACCTTTTTATTAACCTACCTTGTTTAAAATTAACAAGCAAATGGGTCATTATACTTAAGTATAAAATCTACAACAGTTATATTAGAAAATCAGCATAATCACTTATTTTGAATGAACTAGGATGTCTTGCATGATTGATAACACTTTGCCTTCCTCTATTGACTTTAAAGTGTAAGTTTTGCTACTATTCTGAATATTCAATTTTCATTTATAAAGTTTCAATGAAAGAGATTCATCAAAGCTACCTGATCCTGCAAAGCTAAATTCTTTTATGGGATGTGAAGTTTGTAGTTTCTGATTCAGCAATGTGAATTTGCTTCTTAAGCTAAAAGCTGTCTCGGCCTCTCAGAATCATTAAATTTTCGACAATTGGCTGCTATTAGCTAGACTTCCCATTAAATCTGTTTATATACCTTTTTCTGAAACTTTCAAGATCTCCTTTTTTGTCTTGGGATGCTTGGAAAATTCGAAAGCTGATTAGGTAAGTATATAGTTGGTGTCCTCCAGTGGGCAATTTCTGGTTGTGGCATGGTTGCATTTTCGAAAGATCATCAGATAAATTTTTGGTGTATATGCTGTTCCAAACTGCAAACCACCCTCTTCTTCGGCGAAAATGGGAATTTAACATTAATTTTTAAACATTATAATTAGTAGGTACTGTTTATAAACTATATTTTTTACTAACATCTCGAGTCTAAGAGACTCGATTTTGGGCCTATAAATCGAGTCTCAAAGACTCGATTTTTATGGTCGGATCAAGTCTGATGTGGCATTTTTTCCACATAGACTCCACCTGGAAATCGAGTATCTGACACTCAATTTTCTTATTTTCCTTCTCCTTCTTTTTGCCTCTATGCATTTGTTCATCTGCTTCCTGCATAAGCTTAGCCACCACAGCCCATCGCCGCCGACCCAGCAGTGCGACCCAGGCACGCGACCTAGGTCACGACCCAAGCGCGCAACCCAGGTCACGACCCAGGCACGGGACCCAGGCCGCGCGACCTAGGCGCACGACCCAGGTCGCGACCCAGGCCGCGCAACCCAGTTTCTGAGATTTCTTAATTTTTTTTTTTTGAGAGAGACTTGAAATTTTATTGGTTTGTAAATCGAGTCTCTAAGACTAGATTTCCAGATGGACACCACGTGGATAAAATGTCACGTCAAACGTGATAGACCATGGAAATCGAGTCTTTGAGACTCGATTTTGGCCCCCAAAATCGCCCTTCTTAGACTCGAGATGTTAGTATTATATTAACTTTCCAAACAGTACCTACTAACTATATTCTTGAGCAATTATGGCTAATGGCCCATTTTCTCCCTCTTCTTCCCTTCAAAAAAAAAAAGTGTATATGTTAGTGTGAAGTGCAGGCATCAATTTGTGAATAAGACGGCTTTAAAGATGGAAGGGGTTGTCCTTTCTCTTTATCTTTTTATAGTCATGTCTCTATAGTCGAGATTTTTTTTTTTTTTTTTTTGCCCGAAAGTTCCTGTTAGTACTGATTTCATTTTGTTTTGTGCTGCTTATTTTTTTTTCCCTCTCTTCAAATAGCCTTCAATTTTTCACTTGTTAAGTAATACCTGATGCATATTTGATCTTCATATCTCACCCATATGACATCTTCTCATTCTTTTCTTTTTTTCATTTTATGCCCCCCACCCCTTATTTATCTGCCATGTATCAACCATCTAGATTGCTTCTAATCTCACCAAACACCCCCCCCCCCATCCCCGCCCAACCCCTGAAACCTTTTGCCTGTTTAAAAGGACAAGGATGTTTAAGAATATTCAACCCTAGATTAGATTTCTTGATAATCTAGACCTCAATACTCCCCTTAAGGGGAGTAGGGATTTGAAAGAGTACTACAATTTTCCAAAGTTTTCTTTTATGGGGTTTGATGTTTAAGGACTTACAAATACTTGGTTTCACAAAATTGGAGAACTTTGTAGGCTTTTAGTATGAAAAATGATGAATTGAAGAATAAAAGGAACAAATAAAGCCTCGATAATCACAAACTTCTAGCTATAAAGAACGTGATGAATTTATCAAACTCAATCTCTCTAACTATCTCAGAAAAATATATAAAATTATTTATATAGGCCATTCCCAATCCTTTTTCCTCAAAGACTAGGTGGTGTGGACACTAGATGTTCAATTGATGTTGGTTGATTTTCTTGGACCTGATTTATCATAATTACAATTGATGGTGGGGCTAAATTTAGATTGCTTTTGTCTACTCCAAACAACCTTTTCCCCCCTGCTTGGTGCTAACTCCAAGCAACCCTAGGCACTTGCTCCGAGATTTTGTATCCCCTTTCCCCTAACTTAATATTCCTTGAAGTAACCCTAGACGTTGATTCCTAGGTGTATCCTTTTTGTCTATTTCTTCTTACCCCGCTAAATTTTTTGAGAACCTTATGTCCTGCATAAACTTTAGTATCAAAGCAATCATTGTCCCGCTAGGACTCTTGAATAAAACTGAAAAACAGTTAGAACATTTGAACCAATCGCTTGAAATTGACACCAATTAAGAGAAAGCAAAAGCTAGGAATCAGCACCAAGTTTTAATTTTCTAGATTTTTTTCTACTTTTGTTCATTGGAGTACAATAGTGTACTTATATAGATTACTAAACTTTAATTCTAATTGATTCAGGAAAGCCCAATTGTTTCTTATCCAAAAAAAAAAAAAAAAAAAAGGGACATCCCAATTTTTAATTATAAAAATACCCTTGTCTCTAGAAAATTATAATAAAATACGAAGAGCATAACTCATTAATAAGACCTAAATTAAATCCAATTGATCAATTATAAAATACAGTTGGCTTCTAAAATTAAATAAAACCATAATAAAATAAAATTTCCTTGGCGCCACATTTAATAATTTAGTGACTCAAATTGCTTCTGAACTTTGTTTTGTGATTGAAAATCCACAATTGGTTTTCAAATAGAAAAAGGGAAGGGGTATATTTTCCTGCATCATTATCCAATTGTTCTCTTGTTGTTTTCTCTTTGAAAATGTGTTGCATTAGAGAATCAGAGTCAGATCTAAGAATTTGCACCGGATTTTTTTTATCACCAATTTCAACAGATTTGATGACCATAATTGTTTTTTTATTTTTATAAGTGTGTTACCTTTTAGAAGTTCTAGAATAATATATATTTCTTTTCTATGACGTTATTTACAGAAAAAGGGATTTATTTTTGCATTATAAGTGCTAGTTTTTATATTCATGATGTTGAATTACTTATAAAAAAAATTCTCATTTTAAGACGCATGTTTGAGGATGTGGTAATAGACACCTGTTTGGGGATGTGGATAGTTCATGAGACCAGTTGCTTGCTTCATTTTGTGGTTATATGTTTGACTAGTCTAAGGCCTGGAAACTCACATCTAGTGATTCCCTTCCATTACTTATAAGCTCTCTTCTCTCCTGTACTTAATTTTCTGTTTTTTCTTTCTTTCTTCCGTCATTTTGCTTTTACTATTTGACTACTTCGTAATTTTTTTAATTACTCTTCTTACTTATCAATTTTTTCTAAAAAAATCTCATTTTATTTGTCGTGGAGTGTATTAAAAGTTTGTACATCATTTTCCATCGTTTTCTATAATTATCAGCATCCAATTAAGAGCTAAAACAGGAAAGTTCATAAAATCTTGTAATCAACTAAGCTTAATACTTGAGATTTTTTTTTATAATCAATATATATATATATATATAAAAGCAGAGACCTCATGTGAGAGTGTATGAGGTCCTGCCACGTGGTACTCTAATATTGCATTTAACCTTTTTTACATTTTTTCATTAAGTTTTTTTAACTGTTACCCAATAGATTATAGTAACTTATTTTTACTATTATATAAATTTAGCATTTTTTACCTCTTTTTATTAAGTTTTTTTTACTGTTACCCAATAGATCATAGTAACTCTTTTTTACTGTCCTGCTACGTGGCACTCTAATATTGCATTTAACCTTTTTTTCATTAAATTTTTTTAACCATTACCCAATAGATCATAGTAACTTATTTTTACTATTATATAAATTTAGCATTTTTTTACCTCTTTTTATTAAGGTTTTTTTTACTGTTACCCAACCTCATGTGAGAGTGCATGAGGTCCTGCCACGTGGTACTCTAATATTGCATTTAACATTTTTTACTTTTCTTCATTAAGGTTTTTTCACCGTTACCCAATAAATCATAGTAACTTATTTGTACTATTATATAAATTTAACATTTTTTATCTCTTTTTATTAAGTTTTTTTTACTATTACCCAATAGATCATAGTAACTTTTTTTTTTACTGTCCTACTACGTGGCACTCTAATATTGCATTTAACCTTTTTTACCTTTTTTCATTAAGTTTTTTTAATCATCACCCAATAGATCATAGTAACTTATTTTATTATTATATAAATTTAGCATTTTTTACCTCTTTTTATTAAAAAAATTTTACTGTTACCCAATTGATCATAGTAACTTCTTTTTACTATTATATAAAATATGAGCTGTTCTTGACAATTAGACCCATTAGACCAAAATTAATTCACTATAAAATAAACTACCTTTTAAAAGTAGACCAAACCTTATGAAAAACTCAAGTCCGTTCTTACCTTACATATTATGACCCAAGTTTGGCCATTTCCACGTGTAAATCAAAGCAAAAACTGTTACCCTCTTACAAACTCTCTTCTTCCTCCTTCACGTATAAGTGATACTTTTAGAAAATCTCATCCTCATGAAATCATGTCTTCATTTTTCCCCACTTTCAATTCAATATGCTTTTGTCTATTAATAATGTTCTATGCAATTTATGCAGACTAATTCTCTGTCATTGACCAGTGCAACAAAAATATATATAAATCTTAAAATCCCTAAGGTTGCTGAAATAATTAACAAATACATATTTCTAAAATTTATAATAACAAAAAAGTCTAATAAATATCATATACTATCTCACAAAATGCCATTAACTTAATTTTTTTTTTTTTAAATTCAATGATAGGAATGGTAAAAAACATGATCCTATACAAGAAATACCAAAAATATATGCAAAAAGATTTTCATAGGAGGATTTATCTTTAAATATTATGAAGACAATAGTAAAGATAAAATACATTGAATAAGATCCTATGAAACAAGTTTGTTAATCATTTCAATTTATACTCATCATTTACGTAAAAAAATAATCATACATCATGTTATTTACATTAAAAAAATAATACATATTAATTTCAAAGTTCATTGCAAGATGTGAACTACTTGGGTATTGCAATAATAAGTAATATTGATACAACAATAAGTTGGTGTAAGTGCACAATTTGTACCCAAACTCAAAAACAAGTGATGGGCTCAGGCCTAAAGAGCCTTATACAATGAAATTTGTAGAGTATGGGTTTGAAACCTAGGTTTGAGATGTTGGAAAGTTGATCAACAGGCTAGAATGCCGCAGTCTATGCAAGTAATAGATGAATGTAACAAAAAACCCTCCTCTAATCATCCAAGGACAAATTGTATAGTCTTTCTTTTTCTTAGTAAAAGATTACAATTTCTTAGCTTCCAAAAAAAAAGAGCCCATTTTTTCTCTCCTCTCTCGTCTTCTTATATCTTTCATCTTCTTATATCATTCTTCTTCTTCCCTGATCCGTCCACATGTAACACAGATTTTTTTTCAGATACTTGTCCCATCCACCACCTTCTTAAAGTCTTCAAACAATAGCTGGAAAGCTGAATGCTATTGTTCAGAGGTCATTTCTTTATTAATGCGGCCAGGAAGGTAGATGCAGGGCCTTTAATGCGGTGGTAGCAGCTTTTTCCTCAGATATTTCTCACTCGTTCCTTCCTCTAACGGGTGCTTGGACTACACCTTTACCCAACAGATCTTTTAGAATTCTATCTCTAAACTGTTTAGCAAATCCCATGGCATTCACTGGACCTGTCCGAGGAGATACTCCTCCTCGGACAACTCCTCGAACCATTATAGTGCAAACTGACCTGTGGACCTAGAACCCCTAATTAGACAGACTTGTACCAACTAACCAAGTCCAGAGCCCAAACGTTTATTTAAACATTTTTACCCCCCACAGTTGGTATTATATTTTATGCGTACTTTGTGAAAGGAATATCAAACCACAAGAAAAATCATTTTGGTATGCAAAATGTGAAAAAAAAAAAAAAAAATCTTTCTATCCCAAAGTTAGAGGCACTCACATTAACTACATACTCTCCAAATATTTATAATATATTTATCTCACTATAACTACTATATATATACAATTACAAACTACTTCAGATACATGATTCAAATTGAAGTTTTTAATGCAACCATCAAAACAAATTTTGTAATATTTGATTGAGATGCCGAGAAAATCCTAATTGAATCTACAAGATATTTTGCTGAAAAATAAACTGAGGTACAACTTATTTAAATTATTGTAAAAATATTGATATTGGAGAACAAATTCCACATGATTTGAAAAAAAAAATTAGGGAAAAAATGGATTTATCTACTTCATTTGAATGAATTTAATCTAAATGATGGTTTTGAAAATTACATAGTTGCTAAGATTTTTTATGCACTTTCAAATGATAAAAAGGTATGGAAGGAAAAAAAAAATACACAATTTAATATGCTATATTAATTCTTTTTGCTGCACTATTCCAAAATTAACAAAAATAAAAAATAAAAATATTTACAAAAAACTGTAACACCATTGAAATTTAATATAAATGCAAATACTATGAAAAATCTTAGCGACAAAGTCCAAACTTTAAAAGATCCAATTAAGAATCTCTTGATAGCAAATGATGCAACAAAAGGAAAAAAAATAATGAAAACTCAAAAATTGAACAAATATGGACGGATTAAACTTCAAACGTTGAAGATAGAGAAACTGATGATGATAACAAGCATCACCATACCTTAATAACAAAGATTGAAGAAAAAAATTGTAATGAAGCTTTTTATTACATCATATAATAAAAATCAATAATATAAAATGAATTAATATGCTTTTATCAACTTTTATTATACAATATTACTCTAAGTTGTTTTAATTATTGTTCATTACTTGAATAAAATAATTATAATAGATATATGTGAGCAATTTATAATTGTTACTTTTTATGATGAACTCATTACTAACAAAGTTTTATAATAAATATGCGATAATATATGTCTAATATTTTCCAAAAACAAATTTATATAAAACATTACAACAGTATCCGTGCATCGCACGGGAAACTTACTAGTTATTATAAATAGCGTAATACTTTAGAATTATTTGATAAAAGAAAACTTACTGGCTTTCCTTCCTTTTTGAGCTCCTCCCTCTCTCTTTTATAGTTAGTCAACCACTAAACACAATTAGCATAAAACTATTATGGTAGATAGTCAGAACAAAGTAATTAGAGCAATTCACATAAGATGTCTTTGCAGTATAAAATAGCTCAGATCACATAGTGAAACCAAAACGCACAGGTAGACTTTTGATAAAACACAGGTAGACACTACTTGTAACGGCAAAATAATGCCAACCTAGGATTGTTCTCTCGATTCCTGACATTCAAAAAGTTTTTAATGGTGTGCTTTTCTTTTCTTTTTTCTAGAGGGGGGGAGGGTGGAGCTGGCTAAATGTTGTTTTTTTTTTTTATAAAAAAAATCTTTGCATGCTTTTTTTTAAATCCTGCTCTATATAGACATAGATTGAGTGCATTAATTTAAGTTTGACAAAACCTGATTTATGGTAATTTTGACAAAGAAGCCATGTTGGTTTATGTGGATGAAAAGAGGATGGTGCTGGGTATAAACTAGTATAAATTAAATGGTGATGAATAGCAGATCATTCCCTAGTTGTTCGGCAGGTTCAAATTGAGGTTTTGACTCACAGAGAAAACTTAAAAGGACTGATTCATACA
Source organism: Castanea sativa (assembly GCF_040712315.1). Lineage (NCBI taxonomy): Eukaryota > Viridiplantae > Streptophyta > Magnoliopsida > Fagales > Fagaceae > Castanea > Castanea sativa. Next base: position 42,407,956 of record NC_134019.1, on the reverse strand, counting down.
ATATGAACCAAACAATGCAGCAAAGATCATAGTAGCAATGGTATGTTAACAGTTCTGTCACATGTACATTTCATTATGGGCGAAATTTTATGTTGGACCCAGCACTGCCTCAATGTGGGTGTAAGGTATTGTTGGATAGGCCTGCAACAGGGATGTTCTAATAGGGATTTGAGTGGTTTTAGAGGCAGGAACTAGGATAGTTGATTATGTGATAAATAGCAGACCAAATCACTAGCTTTTAGGAAATACTAGATTGAGCTATCAACTTAAAATGAATTGGTTGACCCATTCTAACCCTTACAATGCAGCAAACAGAATTAAAAGCTGGTTGAAACAAACCAAGTGGACAGCATCGCAAAGGCTTCACAATGGTTCTCACATGCACACAAGGTATGGGTGAAGTACCCATGTTGGACATGACTCAGCATTGATACTGCATGGGATGTTGTTAGACAGATCTTTAGTATGGATGTGCTTGGTATAGGATATGTGTGGACTAGCTTACTACCTTGCAACTATACAAGAAGCGTGTCCTAAAAAAAATTTAAAAAATCTAACAATTCTAGTTTGATGGAATATGCTTCCATCAAATTTATTGAAGTGTAAATTATTGTTAAGGGCAAGTTGTGGTATACTAAAACTTCTACCTGAATTTTTTATTTTATCATTTTTTTCTTCCCTTGTATATCGATCATTGCATATCTATGTTAAGAATAGATGAGTTAGTGTCAATGGAAATCTCTACAGTATACCTGAATTCAATGATGCCTCCGTCTGCTTAGGATCCTAAGGAGAAGCATTAATTTTGTAGTTATTTGAGCATTTGAACGTAACCAATATTACAAAAGAAAAGAGGGTGGTAACTAGTCATTAGAAGAAAGAACTTTGGATTTTTGTGGCTGTAAGTTGAATTCTTAACATGGAATCCTATTCTTTGATATGGCACTTTCTCCTAATTTAATAGATTTGTGGTAATTTCAAGGCTGATGAGATGGGGTTGATGCAGGCCAAGTATGTCGTTTCATCACGTTAGGCAGAGTCTAGATGCTGGAGGGCGGACTATCGCATAAATTATTGTGAGGATCAAGCTTTTTTCTCCCCCTTGCAGGTTTAGCTTTAATATGTTTGTAGATACTAAGATAAAGATATGTTTGCAGGGTATGATATGCAGTTTGATATCAAGTATGCCTATTTCAACTTCTTGAAATCAATTCAATACCGATCAATTCATGATCCAACATTGCCAGAAACAGCATCTAAGTACACAGATTCGGAATCAGATTGTGATTCAATTAAATATGGCTTTAAGGATTAATTTAGTGCTAATGGATCTGTAGAAAATTTAGCTGGGGGCAGTACTAAAGAAGAATGAGTTTTGATTTGATAGCCTGGGTGCTCAATTGTTCATGTGTGGGATTCTTTAGGGCTGGAAAGAAACAGAGATCCCAGAAAGAGGACATTGGGATTGTAACTGGTAAGAAAGTTGCTTGAAGAATGAATATATTGAATACGTGGATGGGCACCTTAATGTCCTAGAATTTTGGCCTATCCATATCAATCCTGACGCATTTCCTATCACAGAAAATTTTTGGAGAAATGAAGAACAAAATTGATATGGCTCCCTTTCTTTCTTTATCTTTTTTTTTTTTTTGAGGGGTGTTGTTGAATAGCATATGAACCTTTTAGGAAAATTTTTGAAAGTAGATGGATTAAAGTGAAACATTTTAAAGTATAACGATGATGAAATATATGCAATTTAACCTTTCTTATGTTTCTAAACCAAATGTACTACTTAAAATGATGGAAGGTGGCTGCCCTAATTATTTTCAAATGTTGCCTTCCAAAGGTATAGGTTTGGATTTACAGGCTTTATCAAAATTTCATTTATTTGTATGAGTTCATGTTTCCCAAAATTTAATATAGTAATGTTAGGATTGTAAAAGAGCTCGGTCAGGTTGAGTATTTAAAGCTTACGATTATATGTTTAAGCTTGGTCATTCTATTTGTCAAAGAAGCTTGAGCTACTGAATTAAATTATTTTCAATTTAATGCAATGGGAATTGAGGATGTGTCAGAAGGCAGTTCTTCTAGCAAAGTCTACTAGACAACCCTGAGCTGCTCATGTGCTTCCAATATCAAGTCTATCAAAATTAGACAGCGTAAGAGCAACATAGTAGATCAAGGATTTTTGAAGCACGTTATAAGAATAAATATGGAATTTTAATGCTTATTTAGCATGTAATTCACATCAGATATGCAAAAAAACATCACTCACGTTCTCCCACCAAAGGTCAAGCTGAGATCAGATATCTCAAATGTCAAAAGTTTTAGCACGCAGTTACAATGTAGTTCCAAATATGAGATAGTGTGGACTAATGTTGTAAAAATTTTACTAATTTTTTATCTATCTCTCTTCTTTACTGACTCTTTCTCTCTCTTCTATTTGTCCTCTACCTCTCGCCTTTCTCTTCTCTCAACCCCACTCAGACCTCTCACTCTCTTTCTCGTGCCTCTTTGGTGGTGGTCTGGTATTGTGGGTCATCGACGGCAGTTGCAGTCGTGGCTTCAGTTGTTTAGGCGGTGGTCCATTTTCTGGTTCTTTCGTGGGTCATCAACTACAGCTGTGGTTGTTGTAATTGGGTGGTTATGGGTTGCGTTGAAGGTGGTCGTGGGTTGCAGTGATTGGATGGTTTTGGATGTGGACTGCAGTTAGTTTTCTTCAGATTTGTGATTTCTCCACGACCATAACCACCTTGCTCTGCCGCTCTTAGATTGGAGTTGGTTTTTTTTTTTTTTTTTTTTGCAATGGGTTTTGATTTGATTTGATTTGGGTTTTGTGAAGGCTTATAGTGTTGGTTGGGTAACAGTGGGTTGAGATTTTGGTGGTAATGGTGGATTTCTGGTGGTGCTAGGCCACGATTTTGGGTTTTATGGTAGTGGTGGGTTGTAGGTTTATGGTGTGAAATATGAAGACACAATGATGAAGAGAGAGAGTGATACTGAAAGTAATTATTAAAAAAAAATAAGAGACGTGATAATAGAGAATATTGTAAAATGATTTGTTAAAGTAAATAAAGTGTCTTTTTGATGTGCCGAATGCTAAATTTTTTTAGAAGTGCTGATGCTAGTGCATTAAGGCCTTTAGCATTAACTATGACACCTTTTGTTTTGCACTTAAATGAATAGATCATTTAACCTTCAACTATAACTTCTAGTTGAGTCTTCTTTCCTAATCAAAATCAAGAGATCATAGATGAGGAAGGCTAGTGCTGAAAAGCCACCAGCTCTAAGCTCACGTTTTTACCTGAGATCATGCCCTCTACATCCAGCTACTCACCCCCAACCAATTTTTAGTAACAAAAAATCTTTCTAATTACATTATATAAGTCAATATTTAGCAATTCCAGTAAATTTTTCCAAGAAAAAAACTATGGTGGAATTGTTTTAAATATTACCCCAGAAATTACAAAAGTCAACATGTAAAGCAATAAATCAATTGACATCATTTTCGCTGTTCCTCAACTAGTTAAATACACCGTTGATGCGATAAAAGAAAAATAGGCACACAGATTCACTGACCTAATGTCATACCAAAATTGGTGAATACACTTATAGGAGAAAATATAGTAAATACACTTATAGGAGAAAATATAGTAAACTGGCATCGATAAATAACATGGCCTGAAAACTCATTTTAAGCCAGAAGTACAACATTTTGCCTTCAACAGGCGAAGGACATCTTGTCGTTTGTCAACATATTGAGATCCCATTGCTCAAGCAGATTCCCACATATCTAAATAGCTCATTGAGAACCCACTGCTCAGACCAATGCACTAAAACTTTGAAATCGAAGCAACTGCAAACCAACAAAATTCCCAGTGAATGTTTAGGTGCCAACAGTGTGCATAATAACTTGTATAAGTTTGATATATGAAAAAACCAACCTATTTAATATTGTCAGTCATCCAGGTAATAATAGGACCCAGCAGATTTCTGCTCCCTGTCCTTGGTTGATTCCAGTTTGTTGATTCTAGGGCGGAAATTAGTTGGGTCCCTTCTAAATGTGATATCCAAATGCTGCAAGCAATGCAAAACAATGCATCAGTGGAAGGAAGAGAGAGAGAGAGAGAGAGAGAGAGAGGTAAACAAGGAAAACAGTTGTGACACTCACAGATAAGAAGAGATTCATCCCAGTCAACAATGATTGTGGAGAATTTGCAATACAATCAAGCGATGGCCTCCCCTCATACACGATAACTCTATCTGCCAGATAAGTTGCCATTATAAAATCATGTTCAACCACGAAAGCAGTTTTCTTTGCATGAAGGATAAACCTCTTAATGACTTTTGAAGCAACTATACGTTGCTCAGAATCAAGATATGCACTTGGTTCATCTATCAGATAAATGTCTGCAGGCTGCATTAAGTAAAGTGATACATTAGAGCACCTTCAAATAATCAGAAGAGTGCAAAGAAACAAAAAGATGAGTCAGCATAAAGCAACATTGGAATTCTCCATGTCCAAGAATATTTCACTTTGTCTAGTTGCACTTACAGAAACTTCTGTAACAATCCCAACAAATAACTACCACAGGGAATTCATACCACACCAATGATTATTTGATGAATGATAATACAAGCCTTTATAATATTGACAGCTGAACACATGCAATAGAATTTACCCAGAATTATCTGTGCACAGCAAGCTAAAAAATCTATATATGCTTTTATCATACAAGCAAAAGAAATCAAACAAAAAATAATAATGTCTAATCAACAATAGACCAAGAACAGAAAAACACACAACTGTATACATATTGTACAATAGTTGATAATTCTTTCTTTTAGCGTGAGACTAGACCGCAAAACAGAGGAACAGAGCAATGTACAAACAAATACAGACTTAAACTAGGGAATTAAAAAAAAATGTAGGCTGAAAAATTTAAACCAACCTCACAAAACAAAAATTTTAAGTTCAAACTAGTTACAGATACACTAAAAGAAATCAATACAAACACGATAACCATCAACATTTTGGCTTTTCCCAACTACTGGGTCTTGAGCCTACAACATCACCCTCCACCTTGCTAATACAAGCAGAGAAGGTGCCATTGTCATTATTTTGGCTTTTCCCAACAAAAGTATTATCCAAGTATCTTTATCCCCCAAAATACAACAAATAATGGCAAAATTAAGGAATTACACATGGGGGCACCAGGCACCTAGCATCCATCACAGCAGGAAGGAATCAAGCCTGGTCCAGAAGAAATTCTAAAAAAACTGGTAGGGAAAAAAACCCTAGAGAAGGCAGTGAACTTAAGTCTATCAACAACTTCTAAATCAAATTGAAGAATGCACCCACTGGAGATGGATGGGATCCAATCAAATCTAGTTTAGTACGTGATTAACAAGTTTCAAAACTAATTTTACAGACAAAACTAATTTTACAGACAAGTTTCAGGTAGATTTATGGGGGGCTTTCACAATTTCGTCATCGAATCCAAGTTTTTTCAATTAGTTGTTGAGGAAGGGGGGCGTTATTTCTTGTTACAGATTTATGAGAGGGGTAAACATTCTATGAGATCAGTCTTCATGGGTAAGAATGCAGCATTATGGCTGATGAAGAATATTGAACACACTGTTGTTAGGGCTAGCTCTCAACAGTTCTTTACATTCAGGGATGGTGACACTGCTTATACTCTCCAGCGTAGCACCAACTCCTTTGGTCAGTTCTTGCTTCTGACTGAACTAAAAGTTGGCGGGTGTAGGAGGTCAATCATTATCCCTGAAGGCAAAGAGAGATATGGTTGGAAGGCTTTTGGACTTGAACTAAGAAAGGTGTTGTACCCCTCCCAATATGCAGTGGGTGGAACAGGTCTCCCAACTCTTATTCCTCAGGTGCATAGGCAATATTTGGAGACTCAACACCCTAGAACTTTTGCTGAAGCTGTGCAAGGCATTCATGGAAGGGTAGAGAATAGAAGGCAGCCAAAACACGTAGGTTCCATTGCCAAGGGGATGAAGATGCATTTAGGAGGGGAGAAGATGGAGGGCAACCGGAGTTTCACAGGTGCTAAGGTGGGAGTTTTTCCGGTAGGTAAGTCTGATAAGATGGTGGTGGGAGGAGGTGATAGGAGGGAGAAGTGCATTAATGAGAAGTCAGTGGCAGAAAGTAGGATACACTCCCCCAGTACCAGTTTGAATTCAAAAGCCTATGACAATAGGAATAGGAGTGATGTAATGAGACCATGCTGGGCAGGGAGAGGTCTTATCGTGGAGGTTGATGTGATGGGAAGGAGGCGGGTTTCCTGGGATAGGAAGAAAGGGAGAGATCAGAAACACAGATGGGTCTCACGGGCTGGTAAGGAGCTGCCTCAAGGTAAGTTGGGTCTGGGTTTGGGCCCAAACAAGAGGGTAGCCCAAAGGACAGTTAGTGAGATTTGTTTAGGCCCACAACTCACAAGCCCATTGTCCTTTGAGCCTGGGGAGTGCTCCGATAAGTGGGTTGAGCCCTTACCTTCAGCCGATACGCATGAGAAGCCTGGGGAATGTCTAGGGGTGAGGCCGACGTGTTTTGTGACGCCGTCGCAGGTGGCCGGAGGTCGTGAGTGGTCTCCAAAGGTACGGGCTCAGGCCGATAAGGGTGGCCTGTGCTTGTCGGTGTCTCAAGAGTCTCCGACGAGCTCTGCTCTATCGTTTCTGGCGACGCGGAGCACCGGGGATCTGGTGGGTTCGCCTCATCGGCGTCGCGCCACCGGTAGGGGCGGCGGAGTGTGCCGAGTCCCCTCCGGCGATGGTTTTCAGGCTGGAGTCCCCTCCGGCGATGGTTTTCAGGCTGGAGTCCCCTCCGGCGATGGTTTTCAGGCTGAGCTGGGGCCGGAATGACTTTCTCGGTTCCATTTCGCATCTGAGGGGGTCGTTTTCTGAAGGTAAGAGGTCAGTGGCTCTCACTTTTGTGCCAAGGTCGTTAGGACCTTTTCTCCCTGACCTCTTTCTAGAGTTGGTGCGAGCTGGACCAAGGGGTTTGGGGGTAGTGGGTCAGGAGGTTAATCCTTTTTTTAGCAAGGAAATTTGCCTTCCTGGGGAGGTTATGATTGTGGAGGAAGCAGCTGCCTTTCCTCTGCAAATCTTTGATCCGAGTGGTTCAACAACCTTGGCAGAGTTGGAGGAGGTTGATGAGGTTTTTAGTATTGAACCTAACATAGATATCTCTGGGTGGGTGAAACACAGAATTCCTGGCTTTAGTAAATTGGTTGGGTTATCTATGACTCGACATGAGAAATTGTGCATTGCTCTATTACAGAGGCTTGAATCAGAGATGGAGGCAGCCAATGTGTTACACAAGAAAGTAATGGGCAGCAATAAGGTGGCTAAGTCCAAAAATAAGGGTTGCAGGGAGCTGCAAAACTTATTTTCTTCGGTGAATTATGACAGAAGATAGAGGGTGGTCTCGTGATGATGTTTGTAGTTGGGGATACCTTAGTTTTTATGAAGATAAAAATGATTTCGTGGAATGTTAGAGGTTTAAATGATCCTCGGAAACGTCTTGTGGTGAAGAACTTGTTGCGGGATTGGAAGTGTGATGTTGTCTGTTTACAAGAGACAAAGATTGCTAGTATGAATAGACAGCTGGTTTGTAGTTTGTGGGGCTGCCCATATGTGGACTGGGCTGTCTTGGAGGCTGATCGGACGGCTGGTGGTATTTTGCTTATGTGGGACAAAAGGGTTTTGGATAAGGTGGAGGTTATGGTTGGTTTATTCTCAGTGTCGGTAAAGTGGAAAGGGGTGGGGGATGGGTTTATTTGGGCTTGCTCAGGCGTTTATGGCCCAAATGAGAATGTTGAGAGGGGCCTCATGTGGGATGAGCTAGTGGGAGTTCAGCAGTGTTGGAGGATTCCGTGGTGCTGCTTTGGGGACTTTAATATAGTTCGCTTCCCTAGCGAGCGTAGGGGAGAGACTCGTTTGTCCACGGCTATGGAAAAATTTTCTGAATTTGTTGAGGATCTCAACTTGGTTGACTTGCCTTTGGAAGGAGGTAGCTTTACTTGGTCCAATGGTTCTGATCAACCAATGATGTCTAGGATTGATAGAGTTTTGGTCACTTCCGATTGGGAGGATCATTTCCCAGATGTTACTCAAAGGATCTTACTCCCGTCGTCTCGGACCACGGTCAATTCTCTTGGAGGCAGGGGGAATGGCAAGGGGGAAGAGTCCTTTCCATTTGAAAATATGTGGTTGAAGTCGGAGGGATTTGTGGATAGAGTTCAAACCTGGTGGAATCGACATTCCTTCGTAGGTACTCCTAGTTTTGTGCTGGCGAAAAAATTAAAGGCTCTGAAAGAGGACATTGTGCAATGGAATCGTCGAGAGTTTGGTAATGTAGCGCGTCAAAAGAAGCAATTCCTGGAGGAGTTGATAACCCTAGACGCCAAGGAGGGGGATGTAGGTCTCTCTCACGGGGAGATTGTTCATAGGGCTGGTTTGAGATCCCGTGGAGCATCTTCTTTCATTAGAAGAAATTTCTTGGAGACAAAAATCTAGGATGTTATGTATCAAGGAGGGGGATAATAACACCAAGTTTTTTCACAAAATGGCTAACTCCCATAGACGTTCTAATCATCTAAGGACTTTGGAGGTGGATGGGGTGGTCTTTGAAGAGGCCTCCGAGGTAACTTTTCAAGCTGTACAATTTTATAAAAATTTGTACAAGGAGACTGAGGAGTGGAGGCCTTTTGTGGAGGGTTTGGAGTTTGATCGCATTGAGAACAGGGAAAGGGTTTGGCTTGAAAGGAAGTTTGAGAGAGAGGAGATTCTTCAAGTTGTTAGGGATCTGGAAGGGGACAAAGCTCCAGGTCCGGATGGGTTCACTATGGCGTTCTATCATCATTGCTGGAAGGTAGTGGAGAAAGATGTCTTAGCGGTCTTTGAAGAATTTTTCCATCATTGTAAGTTTGAAAAATCCCTTAATGCGACCTTCATTGCTTTAATTCCTAAAAGGAATGGTGCTTCCAACATCAGAGACTTTCGTCCTATTAGTTTGGTGGGGAGTGTGTATAAAATCCTGGCTAAGGTCTTGGCTAATCGCTTGAGAGTGGTTTTAGATCAATTGATTTCTGAGAATCAAAATAGCTTTGTGGGTGGAAGACAAATCCTTGACTCGATTCTCATTGCGAATGAGTGTGTGGATAGTCGTGGGAAAAGTAGGGTCCCTGGAGTCATTTGTAAGCTCGATATGGAGAAAGCCTACGATCATGTGAATTGGGAGGCTTTGTTGTATTTGCTGAACAGGATGGGTTTTGGAGTGAAGTGGTGTAAGTGGATCCGTTCTTGTATATCCACAATTCAGTTCTCTGTTTTGATTAATGGGTCCCCAGCTGATTTCTTTGGTAGCTCAAGGGGTTTAAGACAGGGGGATCCGCTATCTCCTATGCTATTTTTGATCTTGATGGAGGTGCTTAGTAGGATGTTGAGAAGAATGGAGGGAGCTGGCTAATTCCGTGGTTTTAATTTTGAGGGTAGGAGGGATGGTGGGGAACGTGTTTCACATCTATTATTTGCAGATGATACTATACTTTTTTGTGATGCAAATGTGGAGCAAATTCTTCATATTCGGTTGTTGCTCCTTAGTTTTCAGGCGGTAACAGGTTTGAAGGTCAATGTGCATAAGAGCGAAATGGTTCCTATAGGGGAGGTTGGTGATGTGCATGCTCTGGCGGATATATTGGGCTGCAGAGTTGGATCTTTACCTATGTTGTATCTTGGCATGCCGCTGGGGGCTCCTCACAAATCCCCTTCAATTTGGAACACAATTTTGGAAAGTATTAACCGAAAATTATCTGGATGGAAGAAGTTGTACTTGTCTAAGGGGGTCGTTTGATATTACTCAAGAGTACGCTTTCTAGTCTTCCGACTTACTTTTTATCGTTGTTCTCTATTCCTACTCATGTGGCTAATAAAATTGAAAAGATGCAAAGGGATTTCCTGTGGGGAGATAGCAAGATTCACTTGGTAGGATGGGACAAAGTTTGTGCGCCTATAACCAATGGTGGCTTAAGGATAAGGAAACTCACTACCTTTAATAAGGCTCTATTGGGGAAATGGTTGTGGCGGTTTGGTAAGGAAGAGGGTCGTTTATGGAGGCGGGTAGTAGCTTCAAAGTATGGGGAAGAGTGGGGGGGATGGACCTCAAAGCTGGGTAGGGGAGCTCATGGGTGTGGTTTGTGGAGAAGCATCCGTATGGGTTGGGAGGATTTCAGTAAAAATTGTCAATTTGTGGTTGGGTTGGGGAATAGGGTGAGGTTTTGGCAGGATGGGTGGTATGGGGATCAACCTTTTCAGTTGGCTTTTCCTAGGCTGTATGGCATTGCCATTGCTAAGGAGGCTTCTGTTGAAGCTTCTTTGCATAGGCAGGGGGCGGAGGATAGAAGATCTTGGAATGTTCGGTTTAGTAGATTTTTTAATGATTGGGAGATGGATGAAGGGCTGCGGTTTCTTCGTATGTTGGGTGCTATCACCCCTCCTATGGATGTTGGTGACCGGATGAACTGGAAATTGAAGCGTAATGGGGCTTTTGACATCCGGTCGTACTATTACAAATTAAGAAATTCTCCTTCAACTATCTTTCCTTGGAAAGCTATTTGGAGAGTTAAGGCCCCTAGGAGAGTTTCTTTTTTTGTTTGGTGCGTAGCTTGGAATAAGATCCTAACGGGAGACAATCTGAGATTGAGGAGATTGGTTTTTGTGGATTGGTGCATTATGTGCCGTCATGGTGGAGAGACGGTAGATCACCTTCTTCTTCATTGTGAGGTGGCCTATCGGTTATGGAGCTTTGTTTTTATAACTTTTGGCTTGGCTTGGGTTATGCCTAGCTCGGTTCCAGACTTGCTTTTTGGATGGTGGAATTGGTTGGGGAAGCATTCGTCTCAGATCTGGAATTTAGTCCCGTTGTGCATCCTTTGGTGTATTTGGAAGGAGCGGAACCGGAGGACTTTTGAGGATTTGGATAGCTCTAGGGATCAGTTGCTTGCTTCTTTTTGTGGAACTCTATTTGATTGGTCTCGGGCGTGGGGACTCACGTCTAGTGATTCCCTCCCTTCTTTTCTTTGTTCCCTTCTCTTTTTGTAATTTCTCTGTTGTTTGGTTTTCTCTCTTGTTTCTCTTTGTTTTCTTTTTCTTGTTTTTCTGGGTTGCTCTGTGTTTTTCAGGCATAGAGTAACCTTCGTTTATATATCATTCTTACTTATCAAAAAAAAAAATCTAATTTTCTGACAAGTAATCAAAAACATTATTGAAAAAGAAAAGTACCAAATGTTCACAATAGCGAACACAGCAGTCAAAGCAATTACAAGCAAATCAAGTAGAAATTCTAACAAAGTAGGAAATCAAAAATAGGAGTACGATGCATAAACCCCCAAACCCAAGACCAATCAAACAAAGGGATGGACACATCTATTGCATTCAAGTAATTGACTAAGAACAGGATAATCAATCATCTCAACCTCAGGACAAGCATATGAGACAAACAGAAGCAATTAAGACTTTCGGGCATAAGTTTTAGGTTTTATTGCCTCAACATACTCAACTCCAAAGCCTTTTACCTTCAGAAAGCACCTACATTATTTATAGCAACGGAAAGCAGCTACTTAAAAGCTTATAGAAGTTAACTCATAGTCCCAAAAGATTTCCACAATATTTCCTCAGTATTATGTTCAAGGCAGAGCAAAAAGCAAAGAGCAAACCATTCATCATTTCAGTGAAAGAATGTAATACCCATGTGATTCTTAAAATTTAAATAATTTTTTTTTAAATAAAATAAAATCTTATAAAAAATAAATAAAAAGCAAACCAATCATTTTCAAGTGTAATGGTGAATCAGTTGACCATCTCTTCCCTCATTGTCCAGTTGCTATGAATCTGTGGTCTATGGTTTTGGGTTTATAGGGAGTGAGTTGGGTTATGCCAAAGTCTATTGTTGGGCTCTTAGCTTGCTAGCAAGGTCGGTTTGGTTGTCATCAAAATGGACATATATGGTTAACTATTCCCCATTGTTAAATGTGTTGTCTTTGGAAGGAAAGAAATAGCAAGTTCTTTGAAGATAATGAGAGATCCATGTCAAACCTCAAGTTATTGTTCTTTAGAACCTTATTGCATTGGTTGTCAACTTTGTGAAACCAATCATTTTCTTCTTTTCTTGATTTACATGATTTATGTAATTTTTAAACTTGATTTATTGACCCCTGTACACTTCTTGTGTACTAGGGTGTCCCTTTTTTTATATCAATAAATTTTACTACTTATAAATAAATAATGATAATAAAATCAAACCAATCAGAAATAGGGATAAATTATTTTTTTTACTTTTTTATTAGTTACACATGTATCTAATGGGTCTTGAACCCACAACATCACCCACCAATTGCTTCTATAAGGGAGGAGGTGCCATTTGACCTAGAGCTCACTATTTAAAAGAAAGGAAAATATCACCACACCAATAATCAACCCAAAACTGCACTCTCTGGACTACACACTGAGCTTTATACACTACCCTAAATACAGAGATATCTACTACTAGCAAACTTAAGGATAGGAAGAACAAATTAATATAGATAAAAATATAATATATAAATCAAACAAACAAGAAAAGATACAAACATCTGGTGTACCATGGGGTATTGCACGTTCTTTTCACTAATGAAATTGTTTTTTTTTTTTTGATAGGTAAAAAAGATATATATTCAAAAACACTACCTTATGCAGAAAAACATAAGACAGAGAGATAAATACAAAGGGAAAAGAAAGAGAAAAGAAAAGGAAAGGAAAAAAAAAAAAACTAAGTACACAAGAAAGAACTAAGGAACATAGGAAGAGAATCACTAGAGATGAGTCCCCAAGCCCTAGACCAATCAAACAGAGTGCCACTAAAAGAGGCCAATAGCTAGTCATCTGAGCTTTCCATGTCCTCAAACGTCCTCCTATTGCGCTCCCTCCAGAGACACCACATCAAGCATAAAGGAGCTAAATTCCAAATGCTAGACAAATGTTTTCCAGGCCAATTCCACCAATTGAATAGAGTATCTGCAACTGATCTAGGCAAGACCCAAGAAAACCCAAATGATCTAAATACCAAACTCCACAGTCAAGAAGCCTTTCCACAATGTAGTAACAAATTATCCGCCGTCTCCCCATTACTGCGGCACATGATACACCAATCGACAAAATCCAACCCTCTACCCCTCAAATTATCCCCGGTAAGGATCTTATCCCATACAGCAATCCACACAAAGAAGGAAACACGCCAAGGAGCCTTAACCTTCCAAACAGCGCGAGGCTTCTCAACTTATTGTAAAATGAACAAATATCAAAGTCCCCATTCTTTGTCAACTTCCATCGCATACGATCTACATTCTCAGTGGGAGGAAGATTAGAACCCAAGGAACGGAGAAAATCATCCACCCCACCCATTTCCCAATCATTTGGTCTCCAAATAAAATGAACATTCCAGCTTCTCCGCTCCTCAATCCCCAACCGTTCAAGAGAAGAAGCCACCAATGCCTCTTTATTGGATGCAATTCCATACACGCTCGGAAAAGACAGCTGAAGTGGAGACTCCCCACACCAATGATTAGTCCAAAGCTTCACTCTATCCCCCACCCCTACCTCAAAGCGAGTATTCTTGCTAAAATCCTCCATCCCATGTGGATACTTCTCCACAAGTCACACCCATGCGCCCCTCTACCTAGCTTGGACTTCCATCCCCCCCCAATCTTCCCCAAACTTGAGGGCTATGACCCTTCTCCAAAGCCTTGTCTCCTCAATCCCAAACCGCCATAACCACTTCCCTAGTAAAGATTTATTAAAAGTAGTTAATTTCCTTACCCCTAACCCACCATTTTTCAAAAGTGCACACACCTTGTCCCATCCCACCAAATGAAACTTGGAGTCCCCCCACAAGAAATCCCTTTGCAACCTCTCAATTTTATTGGCCACATGCGTAGGGATGGTAAAAAGAGACAAATAATAAGTGGGGAGACTAGATAAAGTACTTTTAAACAACGTTAGTCTTCCACCTTTTGACAAATACATCTTCCAACCGGCCAACTTACGCTCAAAATTCTCCAAAATAGGATTCCAAACAGTAGGGGACTTGAAGGATGCCCCCAAAGGCATACCAAGATAGGTCATAGGCAAAGATCCAATCCGGCATCCCAAAAGCTCTGCTAGGACGTGGACATTAGGAACCTCCCCAATAGGAACCATCTCACTTTTCAGTACATTAACCTTTAAACCTGTCACTGCCTGGAAACAAAGAAGAAGCATCCGAATATGAAGAATCTGCTCCTCATCAGCATCGCAAAACAGAATCATATCATCCGCAAACAAAAGATGCAATGCACATACCCCTCCCCCCCCCCCGTCTACCGTGGGCCCTAAAGCCTCGAAACAAACCAGCCCCTTCAGCTCTTTTCAACATCTTACTGAGAACCTCCATCATAACCAAAAACAACATGGGCGAAAGCGGGTCCTCTTGTCTCAATCCCCTTGAACTCCCAAAAAAATCAGCTGGAGACCCATTAAACAATACCGAGAATTGGGCTGTAGATATGCATGTGCGGATCCACCTACACCACCTCACCCCAAATCTCATTCTCTTCAACAAATCAAGAAGAGCCTCCCAGTTCACATGATCATAAGCTTTCTCAATATCTAATTTGCAGATAACCCCTGGAAACTTACTCTTCACCCTACTATCAACACGCTCATTAGTAATGAGAACTGAATCAAAAATTTGTCTACCACTCACAAAACTGTTCTGAGACTCAGATATCAACTGATCCAAAACCTCTTTCATGCTGTTTGCCAACACCTTGGCCAAAATCTTGTAGACACTCCCCACCAAACTAATAGGTCTAAAATCTCCAATATTGGAAGCACCATTCTTCTTAGGGATTAAGGCTATGAAAGTTGCATTAAGAGATTTTTCAAACTTATTGTGTTGATAAAACTCTTCAAACACGGCTAAGACATCTCTTTCCACAACTCAACAACAATGGTGATAAAAAGCCAAAGAGAAACCATCAGGACCTGGAGCTTTATCTCCTTCCATCTCTTTGACAACTCAAGAGACCTCCTCCTTTTCAAACCTCCGTTCAAGCCAGTCCCTCTCCAACCCCTCTATCTAATCAAACTCCAATCCTTCCACAAAAGGCCTCCACTCCTCTGTCTCCTTGTACAATTTTTTATAAAACTGTACAGCTTGGTCAGCCATCTCAGATTCGTCCTCATAGATAACCCCATTCACTTCCAACATACTAATATGGTTATACCTTCTCTAAGAATTGGCCATCTTGTGGAAAAATTTGGTATTGTTATCTCCTTCCTTAATGCAAAGCATCCTCGATTTCTGTCTCCACAGAATCTCTTCCAAAGAGAGAAGGTTCTGTATTTGAGATCTCAACCCAGCCCTCTCACCTGACTCCACTTCAGAAAGACCATACTCCCCTTCCTTAACATCCAATAATTTCAAAGCCTCCAACAATTCTTTTTTCCAACGCTCTACATTTCCAAACTCACTCCGGTTCCACTGAATAATATCTGTCTTCAATGCCTTCAGCTTCTTGGCAAGTACAAAACTGGGGGTACCTGAGAAGGAATATCGATTCCACCAAGAATGAACCCTATCTTTGAACCCATCTGACTTTAGCCACATGTTTTCGAACCTAAAAGGACTTTTCCCGCTTACAATCCGTCCTGCCTCCACTAATATGGGGAAGTGGTCTGAAATAGGACGAGGTAAAATCTGTTGGGTCACATCCGGATAGTGATCCTCCCAATCGAGAGAAACCAGAGCCCTATCTATCCTAGACATCAAGGGCTGATCCGAACCACTCGACCATGTATAACTCCCTCCTTCCAAAGGCAAATCTATCAAGCTAAGCTCCTCAATGAACTCAGAAAAATTCTCCATTGCCGAGGTAAGACGTGAACCCCCCAACTGTTCACTTGGGAACCTAACAATGTTGAAATCCCCTATGTAGCACCATGGAACTTCCCAAAGTTGCTAAATACCAATCAGCTCATCCCACATCTGCCCCCTCAAGTTATTATCATTCGGGCCATAAACCCCAAAACAAGCCCAAATAAAACCGTCCCCCAGGCCCTGCCACCGAACTGATACGGAAAATTGACCCACCACTACCTCCAACTTTTCTAAAACCCTCCTATCCCACATCATCAAAACCCCACCAGCTAACTGATCCGCATCCAAGGCCACCCAATCTACATAGGGCAACTCCACAAACTGCAAATCAACTGACTATCCATGCCTGCAAGCTTAGTCCCTTGAAGGCAAACAACATCACAATTCCAATCCCATAATAAATTTCTAACTACAAAACGTTTCTACAAGTCATGCAAACCTCGAACATTCCATGACACCATTCTTAACTTCATTAAAACTGTAAACTCCCTACTGCAACCTCAGTCAAGCAGTCAAAGAAAATAAAACTATCGCCCATCATAATTAACCAAGGAAATCAAATTTCTCAACTCCCTCTTCCCTTTATCCTTGGAGACAACTTTTCGGTGGGCAGCATCTTTCCTGTGCACCAGCTTGGCCTCAATCTCCATCTCAAGTCTTTGTAGGAGCATAATACACCTCTTCTCATGTCGATCCAAAGGAAGCCCCATCAACTTACTGAAACTGGGGAGTCTCTGTTTCACCCAATTAGACACCGTCAAAGTGTTATCCAACCTCCTCACCTCAGTATTACTATTCAATTCAGCAGTCACAACCACCCCAGAGGATTAATAGACATCAAGGGGGAAGAACTCTCCACATCACCCAGGACCTCAACTGCATAGGCTGTTTTGACCTCAGTTAAAGCCAATACCAACTGATTAGCCTCAATCCCAACTCTCGGACTCTCGGTGGACTAATGAAGTTGTTTTTACAATTCACACACACACACACACACAGGGAGACACAGAGACAGATATATATATATATATATACACACACACATCTGTACACCAGGAGATCAAGCAAATTGTTGAAACTCATGGACACAGAGTCATTTGCAACATCCAGCCTATTTAACCTAGACTAAACTAAATAGCTAAATAACTAATACAAATCCTTTGTGCCACTTTTTGTGTTCCACTTCCACCAATTGCGATATGCCATGTGTCCATTTTTTTTTCTATTTTAAAATTTCAGTTATTTTATATGTAAAAAAGAATACATGGCAAGTTCTGATTGGATTGGTAGAGTATAATGTGGTACAAAGGTAACATAATCCCAGCATGTTGGACAAATAGAAGGGATCATAAAAGGAATTCAATCTTGTGTTGCTCATGTAACTAATAATAGCAATTTTTTTTTTTTGATAGGTAATAAAAATTTTATTGAAAAAACGAACATCGTGTTCATGATGATGAACACTCTTGACATGAAGAAAATACAAAAAGCTCAAGAGCTGCTAAGAATAAAAATTATTATTATTAACAATAATAATAATTAATACCAACAAATGATAAATCTACATTCATTCTTCAAAAATCAACAATGCATGATTAATATACTGAGGGGATAAAGTAACCAATTGACAAAAACTACTCAATTATTTACATTCTAGCACAACTAATAGAAAGTATACATTTTCATTTTTAAAATTTAAAAATAAAAATAAAAAAATAAAAAACTTATTACCTTCCCAAGGCATAGGCATAATGCAACTCTTTGCAACTCTCCACCAGAAAGATTCACAACTTCTTGATCCATTAATTGTTCAATAAGAAGAGGCTTCATAACATCCGACACAAATTGAGCATGCATGTATGAATCACGTATTTTTGAATGTAGCAAGTGCCGCACAGTGGATGGAAATTTCGGACTGATCTTTTGGGGCTTGTAAGAAACATTAAACTCAGGAATCTCCACATCAGAACCTTCTACAGAATCAGGCTTCAGTAAACCTGCCTGCAGATTTAGCCAACAGGATAACTCATCCTCTTAAAAAGCAGGATATCCCAAAATAACTTAAACAGCTAAACATGACAAAGAACACAAAAGTGATGAAAAGAAAAAAATACCAGCATACGGATAAATGTTGTTTTGCCAGTCCCATTCTCACCCAGCATCACAATAATCTGAGAATCAGTAAATTCACCCTCAACAACACGAAGCCTGAAATTTCCTTGAGTTTTGGTCATGGTTGGGTATTTGTAACGTGCATATGTCTCAATTTCCTCTGCACTTTCTTGTGGAGTCTCAGCAACCTAGAGAAGGCAACAAGTAAATAAAAGAGTACAGCTAAACAAAGTCAAAAGGCAACAAATTAGCAAAGCTGACAGATAACCTTAAAGGTAAGGGATTCATCCCGAAAACGTAAATTTTCAGTTGGAACAAATCCAGCCAAGAAGATATTGATTCCTTCTCTGACTGAGAAGGGAAGGGTTACAACTCCATATGCTCCTGGTTTCCCATATAAACAGCAAATGAAGTCCGACAAGTAATCCAGGACGCTAAGATCATGCTCCACAACAATTACATAGCTGAAATCAGAAGTTTAAACAGTGTGATTACCATTCTTAAAAGTCCTTAATACAAACAATAAAATCATTTGAAGATTAAGAGTAAGAAAATGGCTGGAGAAACAAAAACCTATTAGGCCTGAGCAAAGAACGGACAACTTGAGCAGCTTTAAGCCTCTGTTTTACATCAAGGTAACTTGAAGGTTCATCAAACATATATATTTCTGCATTCTGTACAGCAACAACAGCAATAGCAAATCTCTGAAGCTCTCCTCCTGACAAATCCCCTACATTACGGTCTATAACCTGGTTCAGCTGAAGATCAGCGCAGAGTTCTGACTTCATGTCTCTCTCATCCTTTTGGTCCAGCACCTGTCCTACATTACCTTGAACAGCTTTTGGAATGTGATCAACATACTGGGGCTTTATAATGGCCTAATAAAAAAGAATATACATTCTTAGTAGAGAGACAAAAGTTAAACAAAGG
Organism: Castanea sativa; assembly: GCF_040712315.1. NCBI lineage: Eukaryota > Viridiplantae > Streptophyta > Magnoliopsida > Fagales > Fagaceae > Castanea > Castanea sativa. Next base: position 42,388,938 of record NC_134019.1, on the reverse strand, counting down.
TATCTAATATCCAACCAAAAGACAACCCACAGAATGATCAAAATCATGGGATCCAAGTACGTACAGCATATTAAATTCAGAATTAAACTAATAAAGACAACTTCTGATGCTCATGAATCATACCCATCAAATGTTCTTATAATTAATATCTCCATCCATGAAAAAAAAATATAAATAAATAAAAAAGGTCTTTTGCAGTTTCATGAAGCCATGGGCTTGGTACACCAAGTGGTCAGATACAAATTAACCAAGTTAATGCAAGCATTAAATTAGACAAACCACACTGCATTCCTGCAGAACTGAGGGTAGGAAAAAAAATCAATGGGGCAAATAGGGAAACGGGCCAAACCCTAGGCTTCACCATCTAGGGATGCTAGGAATCACCATCAAGCTGTAGAGCAATATCGAATCAGAAATTTTTCATTCAAAATGCATTGCCTCAAACTATTTCTAAAGCCTCCTTTTAATAGGCTTCTAGGACTACATCAACAAGGAGAGAGAAATAATCAAGCCACAATTAAATCCATAAAATCCTCAACCATTATAAAGCCCAAACAAATTCAAGAATGAAATCAACTATCTCAAACAAGTACAAATCTAGAACAAATGGTGCCATCAGGCATTGTTTTGGGTTTCAACAGTGGGTGTGGATCATTTGGGTATCAGCAGCCTTGGAGTTTGTTTGATGGGTTCTGGGTGTGGGATTGTGGATTTTGTGTTTCAGGTATGGATTGATACAGGATGCCATGTCTCCGGTTTGCAGATAAGAGTTGCATTTTCTTTTTAATTGGTAAGCTACACGTGCACCTGATCAGCCATGAACCCACAGCCACAACCCCACCCTCCGCCTAGAACTTGTAAGGGGAGGAGGTGCCAGCTGAGCTAGAGCTCATTGTGTGAGTTGGATTAGTCTAGCTTGAACTTGATTTGGGTTGTGGATATTAATTCATAAGGGTTTGAACTCAGGTGATAAGAGGTTGAATGGGAATGGTTGTGACTTTGAGAGAGTCACCTTCTCCAAGATGAGATTACTTCAAGAGGATCTCTACCTCCAAGCAAGACTACAATAGTCTAAGCAACAAGTTCATTCTCCTAATTGATATCAAATAAGGGATTACATGTCTATATTTTTACACCTAAGCTCTAATTGTATTGGCCACACATAGCCCACTCCTATAGGTTAGCCTTTGCGGCACATGTTAAAGATGGGCAATTTCACATTTAACTTATTAAATGAGGCTCCTAACAAACATGCACGTGCTTAATCAATTCATGCATCTGCTAGGCTAGCTAACTCTAACTAACTCTGACAGTTGACATCCAATACTTGAAGTAACCCTAATATGAGCTCTTGGTTGCCAACTCAAGGTTGAATCACCTACATGAGAATGAGAGGGAACCCCATGCAAATTCGGATCCACGTTGATCTAGGAGTGCCAATCAGCACTCTAAAAATGCATGGAAGTACCGATTTGGCTCCTCTGAGTGGCAATCGGCACTTCCTTTACATAAGTCAATTTTACTTCTGATTGACAAGTTGGTTCAAGTTTCTAACATGATCCTAACATGCGCCTCACTTTAGGGGAAAGTAGCATAGGGCCTCTGGCGCTTCACACTTTTACCAACAATGGTGCAAAGTTTAATGCATTGTTATATGAAAGAAACTTTATATGGATATTAAAAAAAAGTTAATTGAATTTGTGTAAACTTTGCGTGATACCCATCAAAGCTATCATCTATAAGCTTAAGTCAAGATTTGAGAATAATTTCAATTAACAGTAGTTACCACTCCTTTTTTTGGTAGGCAACCACACTAATCAAACCCTACGAATTTGTACTCATTTAATGTTTAGCCTTTCTAATGTATATGTTAAACAATTGCCTTATAAGGACTTGACAATATACACAATTTACAGAATTTTTTTGGAGCCCATGAAAGATTAAATGGTACCTAACACATAAGTAAGGACCAATCCAAGTACACTACTAAAACAACAAAGATAATAAGAAAATAAGGGAGTAGCAAAGATACACCTTACCCTTGTAAACAACTAACATATTTCAAAGCTTCATTAGTTATTTACTCATGAATATCAACATCAATAATGAATTAGTGAGACAAGTAGATAGAAATTCAATTTATTTTTCAAGTTCAACAAGGTATGTCATATGTGTAAAAGAACATTCTAAATCAAAAAGGCGCACCTTCAAATTATCTTCAAGAATACGTGTAAAATAATTCTGCAGCTCAGATCCTCGGAAGTATGTCAAGATTTCCTGCCAATCTGGAGGATTCTAAAAAATAACAAAAATAATAAAAGTCAAAAAGATAAGCAATGGAAATGCATCAAGAAGCCATTAAGGAAATGATGCCTGAGAATATTACATTGAAGCGACCGAGGTTTGGTTTCAGTTTTCCAGCCAAAACTTTGAGGGCAGTGGACTTCCCAATGCCATTAGTTCCAACCAGGCCAAGAACTTGCCCAGGTCTCGGGACTGGTAACCTGTTATGTAGTTTCCTGCTCTGTCAAACTAAAGAAAAAGATATACACGTTTTTTTTCTGGAAAAGAAATAGAAAACTAACCTGTGCAATTTAAAAGTGTTAGGGCCGTAGCGATGGGTTGTATCTTTGTCCAGATCTTTTGGCAAGTTGATGATCTGAATAGCTTCAAACGGGCATTTCTGTATCAGCAGAATACTTAGTTAGATCAATACATCCCATTGAATACAACCAACCAAGAGAAAGAAGAAAAATTATTACAGCAGTAATTAACTAACCTTGACACAGATACCACATCCAATACACAATTCCTCAGAGATGAAAGCAATCTTCGATGCAGGAGCAACCTCAATACAGAGTTTTCCTGCATATATAGCGCAGAAATGGTAAGAAACTGTATCTATCACCAAAAAACGTGAATATATAATCCAAATTCCATTTTTGGATTGGTGATTTACACAAACCACGTAGGTCTTAAACCCAAGACTTTTAACTTCCATCTCACTATTAAGGGAGGAGAAAGTGCCATTTGAATTAGAGTTCATCATCATAAACCAAACTCCATGTTGAAGGAAAAACAACCCATAAAGAAGCTTAGCTAGAAAGTAAAGAAGCAAATGCAGTCTTCAGTCAGAGTATAACGAGCAAAATGCAAGCACACCAAAGATAATGCTCCTGCTAGCTATTCTCACATCAACACATACAACATACATCAAATTCCCGTCGAATGTAAGGTTACTCAACAATTATAAGTACTATTATAAGTACTTAACTATTATAAGCACTCACAATTCTTGACCCTTTTATCTACTAAACTCAGCTGAGCTTTAATCCCAACTACTTAAGGTTACTCAATGAACTCAAGTCATTTTATTCAAAAGATTAGATAGGTTACTCAATGAACCACTGTGAACTATTACAGCTAGTAACATGCATCAGTTTTACCACTCTATCCTAAATAAGGTTACTTTTCATCACCATCTATTTACTAGATTGCATGCCATCAGCTTTTTTGCATAGTTTTTTTTAGCTTTAACCGACTTTCAGAAAGATAAAAAAATATCAATTAAGCCAGTTTTTTTTTTTAATAAGTAAAAAAACTCAAATAAGCTAGTGCCTAATGGACCCACATCCTTTGATGTGATGCAGCACCAGATATGAAAGGCCTACTATCTATTTGATCAAATTGATACTGATTGATTTTGTTTTTACCTGATGGATCGATCATCTGTAACATTGATGGATACTGTGACCTTTTTAGGATTTTATTTTATTTACTTTCATTTTTGTATTTCATGACTGGTTATGAGTTGGTATTTCCTAAGAGGCAGGGGTACCTTTTGGGTACGGGTATGGTACAATACGGGATACTGCGATACAGAAATTTCTAAAAAACTAGGATTTGATACAACAGGAATACGTGTATTAATTACTTGTTAAAAATATTTTTATATATTTTTCAGCATTTACTTTTCATATATTTTTAAGCATGTATCAATTTAAGAGCAATAATGGATAATAAAGAAAATCCTTTTTTTTGTTTGATAGGTAAGAAAAGTTGTATAAAAATTACTACTCCATCAAAGAAATAAAGTAGGCAAAGAAAATAAGTACAAGCAATAATTAAAAAGAGAAAACTATATACAAGAAGAAAGGGAATCTAAAAAAAATGGAATGGATTCCATAGAAGCATATCCCCGCGCACATGACCAATCAAAAAAAGTTGTCACAAATAAAGCTATGAGCTCGCCAAGCTCACCATTCTCATTTATCATTTTATGAACATCTTGTTTCAATAAAATCCTATATTATGTGCCACAAAGAAAAATTAGAGAGATAGCCAATATTTTCTTGTACATAGTTTTTGCTTTTGTTTTTGGTAATCTTTGGCTGCTTTACGTTTTTTTTCCTAAAGTAGTCCTTTAATAATTTTTTTCTTACCTATCAAAAAAAAAAAAATAGAGAGATAGCCATCCTAAAACATCTTCCCTCCTATTTTCCTATAATAACTTCCATCTTATCTAGCAAAAGGGCTTGTTTCAAGTTATATACTGGTATAACTCTTGAGAAGTTATACCACTCAAAAACTTTCAATTACAATGGTACTTTCCCAAGTCTACCATCAGAATAACTATTCTTTCTATGCTTAACATGCATGATAAATTTTACTTCAATCCAATATTATTGTTATCAGACTATAAATCAGTAATTTAGTATATTTTTAAAACTAAAAATAATTTTAAAGTAGGTATACCCCAAATGAAGAAATATACCCCCAATACCTTTATTAAAAAATAGACCCAAAATTGATCTTTGGTACCAATATTTAAGTAATTCTTACAAACCCATTTGCCTGAAACTTGAAAGCAAACAAAAAAACAAAAAAAAAACCCAGAAAGCCTAATACTGCTTGTTGCATCACATCGATGGTTCATCAAAAATTCATACTAGAATCCATTGCAAATATAATCAATCTTAACCCAAAATTCATGCTCTTCTTGATTTCATAATGAATTAAAAAAATATATATTAGATCAAAAGAAAAAATCAATTAATAGATACTGATCAAGAACAATTCATCATCGATTCAGAATAAGAACGAAAAAGTATGTACCAGTTTTGACAACAGGGCAGCTTTTTTTGCATTCCTGGCGGCACTTCTTGGGCTTGCACCTATCGGAGCTCACAATCGCTATACGCGTCAATCGTTCCGACATTTCTGCTTCTCTTTTCTTCTTCTCTTATCTTCTATTCTCTGAATTACACACAAAAAATTTCACAAAAGGCAATGAATAGAGAGAGAGTCAGGGTTTTGAAATTGCAAAGTGAAGTTCTTTACCTTGTTGTTTGAGTTTTATGAGAGAGAATGATGCAAATCACATTATGAAGAACAAAGAGTTTTTCTTGTTTTCCTTTTCCTATTTGAATTAGTCACTAACCCGTGCAATGCACGGGATAGTTAAATAAAATTGAGTTAAAAGTGAAGGAAAATAAATAATTTAGTTCAAAATAAAGGTTCAACTAAAAAATTGGTAAAAAAATACAATTAGTTTTTACTTTCTTTGAAATTGAACCAAAAAACAGAACCGTACATATGTGAGGACAATGAAAATGATATCAAAGACATTAAATTCACAACTACATTAAATTTAAAGAACAAAGACATTTGTTTCACAGCATTATATTAAATGATTAAAGCCTTTAAAATGAGTGAGGAAGACATGAACTTTTGCAGACCAAGAACAGAGAGTATTTGGTTCACACATTATTTCTGCTTACTTATGCATAACTCACAAACCAAAAAACACAATAACTAAATAAAGTAAGATTGATCTGTATTTTCTTCATTACACAACATTCAAAGCAACCTTAAAAATGGTTTGCAAACAACTATCTGGAATTTCCCAGCAAAGCAATTCATTTTTATTTCTAATTGAAGAAACAAAAACACAAAGCATAATAAGAAATGAATGTGCTAAAAAAAAAAACTGGTGAAAAAACATGACACTATGGTTGTAGTTTTAAAATACAGCATGTGATAGTATTGGCGGTTTTTCTATAGCGTCTGTCAGAATTGAACCAAAGGACAGAGCTCCAATTAAAAACCACAGGAATAAAAAAAAAAAATCATCCACGCCACAGCAAAGCAATTCACTGTTATTTATAATTGAACAAACAATTACAATGTCTGCACCTCTGCTAAGTCTGTCCTACCTGGATTCCAAAAGATAAGTTGCAAAACAACAGGGCTTTGAACATTTACATTCCAAGTTATTTCCAATTGGTCAGTGGGCATGGATGACTAAGCCAGAAGGACAATTTCACCACAACTAATTGGTTATTAATCCCACCTATAGCTTATTTCATAAATTAAAACCTCCCTTAAGCACAAAAATAAGACACAGAAAAGAAAAACAGTAAGAAGGAAAGTACTATGGCTTTGTAAAAGACTGACTTTTACATTATATTTTGGAAGTAAAACCGAACAGCTTGTGGCAAGATACAATGTTTTGGATGAAAGTTGACCCACAATTCTCTGATTTGCCAAAGCACACTCCATTAAACCCGTGAATTACAAGAAAAGCGCAGAGATATAGATGAGACTTAAAAGAGTCCATATCCGTATCAATTTTTCCTGGGCATTTCTCTCTCTCTCTCTCTCTCTGTTTCTCAATTAATCAATTATTATATCTCTGTCAAAGACCCAAACTCTCAGACCAATAATAAAGATTCAATTTTGAATGTGTGTTTGTCTTCCTTATAATCTCAGAAACTGAGTTGTGTGTTCAAAACCGAGCAGCAAACCATTACTACCAATCCATATAACAAAATGTAATAAGGGAAACAAAAATCATCAAGCAAAAGAATGGAGAGATACCTCAGATAGGCGAGGAAGGAAGGAACTCAGATACACTGTGAGGAAGAGAAAGGCTCTTCCTCGATCCAGAGAGTTTGCGGTTGCTGTGGGTGGTGCTGCTGCTGCCGCCTGCTGGGTTGTGGTGGTTGTGGGTGAAACGGGAAAGGAGAAGGGGATTAGGAGAAATAGGGTTTGTGGGTATTGATTGAGTGGGTTTTACGCTGGTACTTTGAATTAAACCTATTTTCTTTCCTAAAAGGAATAAAAGAAATTCTATTCCTATAACGAGGCGTTTGGTACCAGGAAATTCACATTATTCTTGGTATTAAGAAATTTTATTCCTATAATGTGGCATTTGGTACCAGAGAATCTTAAGATTTTTAAGGATGTGAGAAGATAATATTTGGTTTATTCTCAGAAATTTTAAATGAATTATTTATTTTTTCCATTCTATCCTTTAGATTTGAATATGAACTACCAAATCCTTAAAAAAAATCGCCTCTAAATAAATAATGAAAAACCAAATATAAACTATTAATTATGAAAAAATCATTAAAATTATAGTCTAACATTTCAAAATGACAGGTATAATACAAAAATAACTATTTAAATTCTCAAATACTTTTATTCTTAATAATAATTTTAAAAGATTTTAATCCATAATAATTTGTTTTATATTTTATCTTAATTGCTTAAACGATAATAAAAAATTGTTAAAATTGTCAATTTATAAAAAATATAATTTCTTTTAAGTTTGGGAATTTAGATTCCTACCTGTTTTAGAGGAAATCCACATTCTTACTGAAAGGGGTTTAAGGAGGGAATCTAGATTCTCCTAGCATCTGATTCTTTAGCGTGATTTGCAACCAAACATGAGAATCTTTAAAAATTCTTAAGAATCCTAAAACATTACCCCATACCAAACGTCACATAAATACTTTTATAAAAAGGTTATTTATGTTATGTGTGTTTTTTAATAAAGTTTGTTAGAGAGGTTTTCTCTATTATTTTTCCTACTAGCCTAGTATTCTTGTAGAAATTAGGTTTCGTGGAAGAGTTGTAGTAATTGTGTGTTATAAATTTTGCTTTTACACGCCTACGCTGCATCAGTTGGTATCAGAGCACAGTTAGGTTCCTACCATGGCACGAGGATCACGTGGGGGAAGGGACGCTGCTGTAGATGGTAAGTATGAACGCAATGAGATTGCACACAATACGCAACTAGAGGCACACTTTCAGCGGATGGAAGAGCAGTTTGGAGGCTGACATAGCAGCTTGTTGCCTTAGTCGTTGTTAACCAACCTTAAAACCGTAGTTCAATTCTACGTTTTGTGGAGGAAGATGAGGTAGACTATAATGTTGGGGATGAGATGGAAAATCTGTTTGCTGGACATAGAAGGAGGAGGGAGAAACCTTTGGTTTCATACAATTCAAACAGATGGGAATCTAGGTTCAAATTGGATATTCCAGAGTTCAAAGGTTGTTTACAACCAGAAGAATTCCTAGATTGGGTTGTTGCGGTTGAAGAAATTTTGGAGTTTAAGGAAGTGCCGCAAGACAAAAAGTTTCTTTGGTGGCGACCAAATTCAAAGGACGTGTTGCTGTATGGTGACAACAATTAAAGCAAGGCCGTATTTGCTAAGGTAAATCTAAAATCAATACTTGGGAAAAAAATTTGAAACATATGTGTGCTGCATTCTTTCCCCATAATTATATGCATACATTATATCAACAACTACACAATCTTAGGCAAGGTACACAATCTATAGATGAGTATACTCGAGAGTTTTATCAACTTGTAGCTAGAGTTGACCTTGCAGATTCGGAAGATCAATTAGTTTCATGTATATTGGGGGCATGAGGCAACAATTTCAAGATACTTTGAATTTATTTGACCCAATTTTTGTATCCGTAGCCCATCAAAGAGCTTTGCATTTAGAGAAGACGATGAATAAAAGGACTAATATGGTTTTAAATAATAGTGGCAACCGACTACCACCAGTAGCTCCTCCTTATGGCGCAACTACACAATCTACACAAGGAAAAGACCAAGATAATCAAGCTAATCCACAACTCAAACGCACTGCAACTAGTAGTTCTAGCCCTCGATGTTTCAAGTGTGGTGAGGCAAGGCATAGAATGGCTGATTGCAAGAAGGGTAGCCGATATGGTAAGGGTTTATTTATTGAGAGTGAAGAATGTACTGATGATCATTTAAATACCTTTGAATAGGACGCTGTTTATGGTGCTGAAGAGGAAGAGAAGTATGTGCAAGGGGATGATGGCCTTTTGTTAGTTACAAGAAGGGCATGTTTCACACCTCGAAAACCTGAAGGTGAGGATTGGCTCCGAAGCAATATCTTATAAACTACATGTACTATGAGGGGCAAGGTATGTAGACTTGTTATTGATTCTAGAAGCTGTGAGAATGTGGTATCAGAAGAGATTGTTCAAAAATTGGGATTAGCAACAGAGAAGCACCCTAACCCTTGCAAACTATCTTGGCTCAAAAAGGGCAATGAGGTAACTGTATCTAAACGTTGCTTGGTTTCTTTTTCTATTAGGTTGAAATATAAGGATAATGCATGGTGTGATGTGGTAGTTATGGATGCATGTCATCTTCTCCTTGGTAGACCATGGCAATATGATAGAGAGGTTCAACATGATGGTAGGAAGAATACATACAGTTTCATGTTTGGTAGCACAAAAATTGTGTTGTTGCCTTGTAAGGAGATTAAACCTAAGCCAACTTCAAGAAGGGGTAAGAATCTCTTAGCTAAAAGGGCATTTATTGAAGAGATATTTGATTTGGGGTTGGTGTTTGTGTTGTTGGGAAAGGAGAGCTCAAAGGGTAGTGTAGTACCAAAGGCTATGAAATCTTGATTAGATGAATTTGCAAATGTATTTCCTAATGATCTACCTGAGGGGTTACCGCCACTCCAAGATATACAGCACCAAATTGATCTTGTACCAGGTTCTAATCTACCTAATCACCCACACTACCTCATGAGCCCAAAAAAGCATGAAGAACTTAGAAGACAAGTATAGGGTTTGTTGTTAAAAGGGCACATTAGAGAGAGTCTTAGTCCCTGTGCCGTGCTAGCCTTGCTCACACCCAAAAAGGATGGATCATGGCAAATGTGCGTAGACAGTCGTGTCATCAACAAAATTACGGTCTGGTATAGATTCCCTATTCCTTGGTTGGATGACTTGCTTGATCAATTGAGTGATGCTACAATGTTTTCTAAGCTGGATCTAAAAAGTGGGTACCATCAAATTCGAGTACGTACTGGTGATGAGTGGAAGACAACATTCAAAACACGTGAGGGGTTATATGAATGGCTAGTAATGCCATTCAGACTTTCTAATGCTCCTAGCACCTTCATGAGTGTTATGAACTAGATTTTTCGCCCCTTCATCAGCAAGTTTGTTGTAGTTTATTTTGATGATATCCTGATATATAATGCCAATATTGATTTACATCTCCAACATCTTCGAGAGGTACTCATAGTTCTAAGTAGGAAGAAATTTTATACTACCATAACCAAATGTTCTTTTATGATAGATAGTGTTTTATTTCTTGGTTATGTGGTAGCTAAGCATGGATTATCAGTTGATGAATCTAAGGTTAGTGCTGTTAAACAATGGCCAATACCAACCACAGTCCATGAGGTCCGCAATTTCCATGGGTTGGTGTCATTCTACCGGCAGTTTATCCTTGACTTTAGCACCATCATGACACCGATTACAAATTGCATAAAGGCTAGTAAGTTTTTATGGACAACTAAAGCCATAAAGGCGTTTCATCAAATCAAGGAAAAGCTTACTACAACACCTATTCTAGCTCTTCGTGATTTCTCTCAACCATTTGAGTGACATTGTGATGCATCCAAGGTTGGAATTGGAGCTGTTCTTAGTCAAAATGGCAAACTAGTGGCCTGCTTTAGTGAGAAGTTGAGTGGGTCAAAATTGAATTACAGCACTTATGATTTGGAATTTTATGCAATACTTTGCACTTTGAAGCATTAGAGTTCTTATTTGGCCTATCATGAGTTTGTCCTCTATTCTGATCATGATGATTTGAAGCATATCAATAGCCAAGATAAGCTTTCATCTCGGCATGCAGTTTGGGCTGCTTATATTCAACAATTTTTTTTTGGCATCAAGCATAAATCTGGAGCATTGAATAGAGTGGCAGATGCTCTTAGTCAACGAGCCTCTTTGCTCATCACAATGCAAACCAAAGTGTTGGGGTTTGATTTATTTCGTGAGTTGCTTTCTAGTGACCCATACTTTGGCCCTATAATGAATGATGTGGCGACAAGAAAGTGATTCGACTTCCTTATACACAATGTTTTCCTTTTTAAAGGGAATCAACTATGCATTCTTGATAGTAGCGTATGCTTAAGGGTTATTCAAGAGCTACATAATGAAGGCCATATGGGACGTGATAAAACCATGAAGCTTGTGATAGACTCTTATTTTTGGCCAACCATGTGAAAGGAGATTATCAAGTTTGTTGAGAGGTGTCGTATTTGTCAAGTTTCCAAGGGCACTACAACCAATGCTGGCCTATATATGCCTCTTCCCATACCATACCAGCCATGGATTCATGTCAATATGAATTTTATCTTGGGATTACCGCGTACACAATGAGGTAACGATTCAATTTTTGTTGTTGTGGACTGGTTTTCCAAAATGACCCACTTTATTGATTGTAAGAAGACCTCAAATGCAGTTAAGGTCGCTCAACTTTACTTTAGAAAGGTCTATCGCCTCCATGGCTTGCCACAATCAATTGTTTCAGACCGTGATGTGCGTTTTCTTAATCACTTTTGGTGTTGCTTATGGCGTTTGGCCAACACCACACTTAATTTTAGTAGTGCCTATCATCCTCAAACCGATGGTCAAACAGAAGTGGTAAACCGTTTCTTGGGCAATTTACTTCAAAGCTTGGTGAGTGATCATCTTAAATCATGGGATCAACGCTTGTACTAGGTAGAATTTGCTTACAACCGTTTTGTTAATCGTAGCACTGGCTTCAGTCCCTTTGTTATTACTTATGGCTGCAACCTACGCGCACCACTTGATTTGGCTCCTATCCCTGACTTGAAGCGTGTCAATGTGAAAGTTGAGGATCTAATCACACAAATTCAAGAAATTCATACAGCTACTCCTAAGCATTTACAGGAGACTTTTGCTAAGTACAAACAAGCCGCTGACAAGAAATGTCGAGTAGTAGAATTTGAGATTGGTGATTTTGTTTGGGAAATTTTGACCAAAGATCGCTTTCCTGTGGGAGAATACAACAAACTAGCTGCTAGAAAGATTGGTCCCTTGGAGATTCTTGAGAAAATTAATCCTAATGCCTATCGGTTGAAACTTCCAAGTCATATGCGTACATCTAATGTCTTTAAAGTTAAACATCTTGTTCCATATCGAGGAGAGAATTCCAATCCAGACTTCAAACTCGAGGATGAGTTTCTTCCAACCTAGGGAGGATGATGCAAATCACATTATGGAGAACAAAGAGTTTTTCTTGTTTTCCTTTTCCTATTTGAATTAGGATTTATTTACTCCAGTACTTTGAATTAAAATCCTTTTCCTAGTTGAATTGAGATTTTAATTGTTTTTCTTTTCCTAGTTATATTGTTTTTCATTTCTCAAGTAGAAATAAGTTTATTATTTCTTTTCCTAAAAAGACTAGGAGAAATTCTATTCCTATAAATACTCTTTATAGAAAGGTTATTTATGTTATGTGTGTTTTTTAATAAAGTTTGTTAGAGAGGTTTTCTTTATTATTTGGCCTACTAACCTAGTGTTCTTGTAGAACTTAGGTTTTGTGGAAGAGTTGTAGTAATTGTATGTTATAGATTCTGCTTCTACATGCCTATGCTGCATCAGAGAGAGAGAGAGAGAGAGAGAGAGAGGTGATGTAGTATGTAACTGGGTGCTATGAGCTTAGAGCTGACGCACAGAACTACTAGGGTTTTCCTCGGATCTATAATATCTCCTTTAACAAACCGGGTCGGACGGGAAATGAGAATTTTAATTTTACCACTTTTTCTTTTTTCATTAGGTTGAAATATTATTTTTGTCCCTAAATTTTTTGTGAATTTGCTTTCTTTTCTTTGAATTTTTTCTCTCTAAATTATTAAAAATGTTACCCTTATCAATTTTCAATTCAATTTTTTTTTTTTTAATTTCTAAACTATTGTAACAAATTCTTTTTTGTATCTGTTTTTGTCTCTAAACTATTGAAATAAAGTAGACCAAAGTGCAAAACACACTTTAAAATTTGAGAGTGTTTGCATTTTACACCCTAAATTTTTTTAATTTGGATTATACCCCTAACATTCTATATTGTTTGTATTGTCAGCCTCTCCATTCATTTTTGGCTAATGCATCCATTAAATGCCACAATACCATAGTTGGCCCAATTGGATTGTGACATGTGTTATTAACTATTCCATGACATTAACTAAACTTTAAAAAAAAAATCTAGAAAAACTAATTTAAAATTTTTATAAAAAAAATACTCTAAAATTTTAAAATTACAAAAACTAAAAAATTACATAATTTTTTTTTTTAAAACAATAATTTTCTAGGCATTCAAAATTTTCTCAAGAAATTTTTTTTTTTTTTTTTTATTTCCAATCAAACACTAAAAAAAACCCATGCTATCTTTTTCCAAACAAGAATTAGCATTGCAATAGTTGCTAGTGGATTATAATCGTATGTACATCCGCAACTACCTTGCTGCTCGTTATTCCTATTCCCAGGAATCTGGAGATTTTACATTGGAGCTGGAAAAGCCCGCGAGATACGTGCCTTGGTGCAGTGTAAATCCTTATCTTTCGCCAGAGAATATGGAGGCTGAGGTGTCCAAATTCCCCTTGTATTTCAATGGCCCAAAGCCCTTTCAGTGTACGGTCAAGCCTGGACAGATTCTTTACTTGTAAGCTCTACTTTCTTTCTCAACATGATCACCGGTTTTTGGATGAAGTATGATGTCTTGCATGATTGATAACATTTTGCATTGCAAATGGTTTTGGTTAAAGTGTAATGTCCTATGAACTAAGAGTCTAGGACAACCTCTCTCAGAATTTAAAGATAGAAAAAAACTCAAATTTGCATGGGTGATGCTACGAGTAACTTCTTGTTCCCCTTTTTGTGGAGAATCTTAGTGTTCCATACCCTTGAATTTACACAAGCAGAACAAATTTTCTTTTGTTCCAAGTGCAGGGTGCAATATTACACAAATGCTAGCGAGGATAAATGGTTATTTGTGCAATTTGAAGAAATAAAAAATAGAACAAAACAAAGGGGATACTTATTAGAGTCAATTTGTGGTTTTTTTTTTTAAAAAAAATGCAAAAGAAGTTTTCTATAATAATCCACGGACCCATTGATTAGAGCTAGGAGACCAAGAACATATCTTTCTCTCTATTTCTTATTAACCTACCTTGTTTAAAATTAACAAGCAAATGGATCACTATACTTAACCATAAAATCTACAACAGTTATATTAGAAAATCAGCATAATCACTTATTTTGGATGAACTAGGATGTCTTGCATGATTGATAACACTTTGCCTTCCTCTATTGACTTTAAAGTGAAAGTTTCGCTACCATCTGAATATTTGTTGGTGCAAACATAATGATAATGGAAATAACACGAAGAGAAACTGAATAATACTTCTGAATTTTTTATTAATTTAAAGAAAAAGATTACACAACACTATTTGGACTGAGGCGCGGTACTCGCTCTCTTTAAGGAGATTTAAGCCCTTGGTTGGCTAAACTTTGTAACCGGTGAAATTACTACTCAAATTAATATGATTAATTAGGTCAATTATTCTGATATAGTGGGTGTTACAAGATTAATTGTGAGGATCCAAGGCGCTGATTCATTTCCAAATTTGACACCTCCACCCTTCACCTCCCCCTTGCGCACGTATCTGGCCCAATATTTGAGACAATTCATGTTAGCCTATTAATCACCACAATTAAAAATAACAAAATAGTCTCTCTCCTTTTCAATGTGGGATTAAACATTTTCACTAACTCCTCATCTTTCACATTCACTCTCATATCTTTAAATTTTATGTTATAAAATTTATTCATTTTAATTATTTAACATTAAAATGCTCCAACAATATTCAATTTTCATTTATAAAGTTTCAATGAAAGAGATTCATCAAAGCTACCTGATCCTGCAAAGCTAAATTTTTTTATGGGATGTGAAGTTTGTAGTTTCTGATTCAGCAATGTGAATTTGCTACTTAAGCTAAAAGCTATCTCAGCCTCTCAGAATCATTGAATTTTCTACAACTGGCTGCTATTAGCTAGACTCTCCCTTTAAATCTATTTTTATACCTTTTTCTAAAACTTTCAAGATCTCCTTTTTTTGACTTAGGATGCTTGGAAAATTTGGAAGTTGATTTGGTAATTAATAAATTGGTGTCCTTCAGTAGGCAATTTCTGGTCGTGGCATGGTTGAAATTTTCAAAAAATCATCAGATAAATTTTTGGGGTACAAGCTATTCCAAAACACCCTCTCCCCCCTTTAAATTAAAAAGTGTATATGTCCTTTTCCTCAAAGAATAGGTGGTGTGGACACTAGATGTTCAGTTGATGTTGGTTGATTTTGTTGGACTTGATTTATCATAATTACTACTGATGGTGGGGCTAAATTTAGATTGATTTTGTCAACTCCAAGCAACCTTTTCCGCCCTGCTTGGTGCTAACTACAAGTAACCCTAGGCACTTGCTCCTAGATTTTGTACCCCCGTTCCCCCAACTTGATGCTAACTTGAAGCAACCCTAGACATTGATAACTAGGTCTATCATTTTTGTCTTTTTCTTCTTACCTAGCTAAATATTTTGAGAACCTTATGTCCTGCATAAATTTTAGTATCAAAGCAATCATTGTCCCACTAGGACTTCTGAATAAAACTGAAAAATAGTTAGAACATTTGAAAAAATCTTGCTTGAAATTGACACCAAGTAAGAGAAAGCAAAAGCTTGGAATTAGCACTAAGTTTTATTTTTCTAGATTTTTGTCTACTTTTGTTCATTGGAGTACAATAGTGTACTTATATAGATTACTAAACTTTAATTCTAATTGTTTCAGGAAAGCCCAATTGTTACTTATCCCAAAAAAATGGGACAACTCAATTTTTAATTATAAAAATACCCTTGACTCTAGAAAATTATAATAAAATATGAAGAACGTAACTCATTGATAAGACCTAAATTAAATCCAATTGATCAATTATAAAATACAGTTGGCTTCTAAAATTAAATAAAACCATAAAAAAATCAAAAAAATTCCTTGGCACCACATTTAAGAATTTAGTGACTCAAATTGCTTCTAAAATTTGTTTTGTAACTGAAAATCCACAATTGGTTTTCAAATAGAAAAAGGGAAGGGGTATATTTTCCTGCATCATTATCCAATTGTTCTTTTGTTGTTTTCTCTTTGAAAACATGTGCTACATTAGAGATTCAAAGTCAGATCTAAGAATGTGCACAGGATTTTTTTTTTTTTTTTTTTGTTTTATCTCCAATCCCAATAGATTTGATGACTGTAAGTGCCCAATTGCACCTGGACCCAAGAACAGTTACGGGCTCAGGCCCAATTAGACTTAAATAATATGAATTTGTAGAGTGTGGGCTTGAAACCCAGGTTAGAAGTATGTGAGGATTAAATGACAAGCCAAAGATTGCAAACACTCAAAAAATAATGGAGAATATTGTAAATCCACCTCCTCGGATGTAAGCCAAGAGTTGTTATTATATTATCTTTTTCCCTTCTTTTTCTTTTCCTTTTTGATTACAAAGAAGTCCCCCCTCTTTTTCTGTTCTAGGTTGCCCCTTAAATACTCCTCTCTTTGATACTTTGTACACGTGTTGTCCCATCTCCCCCTTAGCCTAGATATTTCTTTTCTCAGTGCCTTTGAATAGTAACTAGAAGTTTCCCTTCCACTGTTCAGGTGTCACTTCCCCATAAATGCGGCCAGGGTGGTAGGTGCAGGGTCTTTAATGTGGAGGTAGCAGCCTTTATCTTTGACATTTCTCCAACACCGGTGCTTCTGGGGCATTCTAGGGTTCACCCCTTTTAACCATTGGCCTTAACCGTGCCATCCCCTAATCTTTACTATGAAATCCCGAGTTCTTCGGTGTCCATCCGAGGGTAAGTTCACCCTCGGCTGGATCCTCGGATCCTCGGCGTATGGGCCGACCCATAGTACTAACAAATTCTAAACCCAGGAGCAGGTCGGCCTTCCTTAACATGGCCCAAAAGGCCCACATTCCCATCAGGATCTTTTTACCCCCCACAATGACCATAATTGTTTTTTTATATAAGTGTGTGACCTATTAGAAGTTCTAGAATAATATTTCTTTTCTATGAAGTTATTTACAGAAAAAGGGATTTATTTTTGCATTATAGGTGCTAGTTTTTATATGTATGATGTTGAATTACTTATAAAAAAAATCCTCATTTTAAGATGCACGTTTGAGGATGTGGTAATAGATGCATGTTTAGGGATGGGGACAGTTCATGAGAACAGTTGCTTGTTTCATTTTATGGTTATATGTTTGACTGGTCTAATGCTTGGTGACTTACATCTAGTGATTCCCTTCCACTATTATAAGCTCTCTTCTCTCCAGTACTTAAGTTTCTATTTTTTTGTTTTTTTCTTTCTTCCTCTTGCTTTTACTATTTGACTACTTTGTTATTTTTTGCATGAAGTATTTTTTTTTTACAATATAAATACTCTTCTTACTTATCAATAAAAAAAATTCTCATTTTATTTGTCGTGGAGTGCATTAGAAGTTTCTATGTCATTTTCCACCATTTTCTATAATTAGCAGCATCCAATTAAAAGTTAAAACAGGAAAATTTGTAAAATCTTGTAATCAACTGAGCTTAATACTTGAGATTTTTTTTATAATTATTATAAATAACGTAATACTTCATAATTATTTGATAAAAGAAAACTTACTGGCTTTCCTTCCTTTCGGAGCTCCTCCCTCTCTCTCTCTAGTAGTTAGTTAGCCACTAAACACAAATAGTATAAAAGTATTATGGTAGATAGTCAGAACAAGGGAATTAGATCATATTACATAAGACGTCTTTGCAGTATAAAACAGCTCAGATCACATAGCAAAACCAAAACACACAGGTAGACTTTTGATAAAACATAGGTAGACATTACTTGTAACTGCAAAATAATGCCAACTTAGGATTGTTCTCTTTATTCCTGATATTCAAAAAGTTTTTAATGGTGTGCTTTTCTTTTTTAATGCCAACTTAGGATTGTTGTTGTTGTTTTTTTTTTTTTTTTAATCTTTGCATGCTTTTTTTTATCCTACTCTGTATATACGTAGATTGAGTGCATTAATTTAAGCTTGACAAAACTTGATTTATGGTAATTATGACAGAGAAGCCATGTTGGTTTATGTGGATGAAAAGGGATGGTGCTGGGTATAAACTAGTATAAACTAAATGGTGATGAATAGCATATCATTCCCTAGTTTTTTTGGCAGGTTCACATTGAGGTTTTGACTCACAGGGCAAACTTAAAAGGATTGATTCACCCAATATGAACTGAACAATAAAGCAAAGATCACATATGTATACGTATAAATATGTATATACGTACACATATGTCTATGTATATGTATACATATACATACACATGTGTACGTATACATATCTGTATGTATACGTACACATATGTATATGTATACATGTGTATATATACACATATATATGTATGCCTATATATTATCTTCTATTATTTGAATTGCACAAAAACTTTCTCAAAAGGCAATGAATAGAGACAGAAAGAGAGAGAGTTAGGGTTTGAAATTGCAAAGTGAAGTTCTTTACCTTGTTATTTGGGTTTTATGAGAGAGAGAGAGAGAGAGAGAGAGAGAGAGAGAGATGTGATGTGGTACGTTGCTGGGTGCTTTGAGTTTAGAGCTGATGCACAGAACTACTAGGGTTTTCCTCGGATCTATAATATCTCCTTTAACAAATCGGGTCAGATGGGAAGTACCTAAATTTAAAAAAATAAAACCAATTAATAGATACTAATCAAGAACAGTTCATCATCGATTTCAGAATAAGACTAAAAAAGTAGGTATTAATTTAGACAACAAGGAAGCTTTTTTTGCATTCCTAATGGCACTTCTTGGGCTTGCACCTATCGAAGCTCACAATTGCTATATGCGTCAATCATTCTGACATTTTTGTATCTCTCTTTGTTATGACATATGTGAATCATGTTAAGAACATATGTATATATATATATATACACACACACACTTATATATATATGTATGTACATATGTATGTATACATATACATATATGTACACATGTATATAAATATATATGTATACCTATATATTATCTTCTAATATCTGAATTGCACAAAAACTTTCTCAAAAGGCAATGAATAGAGAGAGAGAGAGAGAGTTAGGGTCTGAAATTGCAAAGTGAAGTTCTTTACCTTGTTGTTTGGGTTTTATAAGAGAGAGCAAGAGATGTGATGTGGTACGTTACTAGGTGTTTTGAGCTTAGAGTTGTATGTATATGTATACCTATGTGTATGTATAAATATGTGTATATATATACATATGTACACATATGTATGTAAATATATATGTATACCTATATATTATCTTCTATATACACATATGTGCATATACACATACGTACACATATGTGTACGTATAAGTTTTACTTATTCACAATTTTGTTGGATTGCATAAAAGTCGAAGTGGTTGACTACATCACTTCAAGGAAGATTTGAAGTAATTATCATTTATGTATTAAAAATTAACTATGTAAAACAAAGACCCTACTTATATCCGTCTCCATCTATCAATGTCAAATATTCATATTCTACTGAAGAAACAATTTCTACATAATATGTTCCTTATTAATTTTTTTCTTAAATTAATATTCCAAGTGATTTTTTTTTCCAGAAAAATATCAATGTTATATATGAGGAGATTCTTTCCATAGCTAAGTCGAGAGATGTGAAAGGATTTTGCAATGCTTTGATTAATGAATTTTTATGGAATACAAGATTTTATCAATGAAATATTGAAATTTGTCCAACACAACTATGCAAAGTAAAAATTGGCAACTTATCCCAAAAAAAAAAAAATGGTAATGATTTATATTAAGTTTTCATGGTTAAAGGTACATATTAATTTTAGTAATGCACCAGCACAACTATGCAAAGTAAAAATTGGTAATGATTTATATTAAGTTTGCATGGGTTAAAGGTACATATTAATTTTAGTAATGCATCAAAAAAGTGTATTGATTCAAGTTTCACTCATCACACCCCTACGTATATTTGTGATTGAGTATGATTGAGATTCAAAACCTCTGCAAGTAGCTTTCAGTACGCCACACTCGATGGAGATGTGTTCTCTTTCTGCTTCCTAGTGCCTTTAGTGAGCATATTTAGTGTGCATAATCAAAGTCTATTGCCAACCAATTTGGAATAAACTGGTCAATTTGCACACACACACACACACGACAAATTAACAAAATTTTTAAACTATTATTGATCAAAAGCCTAAAGAACGATTTAAATTTTAATAATTCCTCAATTCATAAGAAAATTATGAAGAGAGGAGTATAAAATTGATGAAGAATTCTTACGTTTAGGAGATTAGTGGTTTTTAAAGAATTTATTATAATTTGGGATTACTACATTTTCCAAACACAAAAAAACCTAGGACATAATACTCATTACACCCCTAGGTTTTTTTGTGATTGGAAAATGTAGTAATCCCAAATTATAATAAATGCTCTAAATTACATATATATACTTATACATACAAATATGTATATACATATGTGTATGTATACAACGTATACATGTGTGTATATATACATATATATATATATATACACATACATACATACATACATACATATATATAATTGTCAAAAAGTTGCCTTGTTGTCAAAATCGATGATGAAATGTTCTTGATCAGTATCTATTAATTGATTTTATTTTTTAAAATTTAGGTACTTCCCATCCAACCCGGTTTGTTAAAGGAGATATTATAGATCCGAGGAAAACCTTAGTAGTTCTGTGCATTAGCTCTAAGCTCAAAACATCCAGTAACGTACCACATCACATCTCTCTCTCTTTCTCATAAAACCCAAACAACAAGGTAAAGAACTTCACTT
The DNA here is from genome assembly GCF_040712315.1 of Castanea sativa. Classification (NCBI taxonomy): domain Eukaryota; kingdom Viridiplantae; phylum Streptophyta; class Magnoliopsida; order Fagales; family Fagaceae; genus Castanea; species Castanea sativa. The sequence goes on along the minus strand of NC_134019.1, from coordinate 42,367,848 downwards.
TGCAATTTCAAACCCTAACTCTCTCTCTTTCTCTCTGAATTGCACAAAAAATTTCTCAAAAGGCAATGAATAGAGAGAGAGAGAGAGTTAGGGTTTGAAATTGCAAAGTGAAGTTCTTTACCTTGTTGTTTGGGTTTTATGAGAGAGAGAGAGAGAGAGAGAGAGAGAGAGAGAGACGTGATGTGGTACGTTACTGGGTGTTTTGAGCTTAGAGCTAACGCACAGAACCAGGGACGGAGCTATTCATGGACCATGGGGGGCCATGGCCCCCCCTAGAATTTTTTTTTTTTTTTTTACCTACCATATATGTTTACATGAGATTTTAGTATCTAGCCCAAGGAAATTCTTTTCGGCCCCCTAGTATTCCAGCCGACAACGAAATTAAACCCAACAATAACAAAAATATAGATCTCTGGCCCATTATTATCCCTTCAAAAACAAGGAAAAAAATCACATTGATAGATCCTATTTCTATTAATATTTTTATAAAAAAGAAATCCCTAAATTCATACTGATACCTCATACCAGCCAAATAGAGAGACTCTTGTCTCCTTCACTTCCATTGCATAGCAGTACAAGCCACACCCACACTGCCACACATCCATTCCTTGTAGGTGAGATTCACCTTCAATCTTGCAATTTGAATCACGCTGGCAGAGGCCCAATCTGCTGCTCATTGGTAATTTCTCTCAAAGTCCCATCTCTCTCTCTTTCCGCTCTCTTTTTTCACTCAATTAACTTTCTTTGATCACTTTCTCACTTTACTGTAATGATAGGCTTCAATAGTTTTAGACTTTTTAGTAAAGTCAGTGTTTTGTCTTTTAATTGTTGTTGGTTTACTGAGTTACACTAGCTGTGGGGTTGCCTTGCTTGCTTTTATTTTTATTTATTTTGGAGAACATAATGGGGTCACCTTACAATTTATAAGATTGATAGTTTTTGGGCTAATGCCAACTAGATTTAAAATTGTTCAAAATCGACAAATTTAATCCTTAAACCTAATTTATATTTTTTTTTGATAAATAATTACAACATGCTGCTAATCTTGCAACTTGAACCCTTTTCCCCATAGACCCCCAAGCATTTTGTACATGGGGAGGTGCCAATTCAGCTACAAGGTTTTTGACAACCTAACTTAGTTCTTTAACTAAAGAGCGTTAACTATATTTTACCCAAGTTTGTAATATGTGTTCATATGCATTAAATATTATGGCATTCATTGGCTTACTAAATAGCCTTCTTCATATGTATATATATATATATATATATATATATTTTTTTTTTTTTAATCTTTGGATTTTTTTTCTTATCTTCTTATGTACTTAGAAAAATTAATTAGTCTTTTTGTTAGAAGACTACATGACATATAATGAGATAATAAACATAGATTATTGTATTGCAACATAATAAGAAACAATTATTTTGTTAATACTAAATGAATGCTAATTTGGATTCACCTTTTTTTTTTTAATTCACCCCCCCCTCAATTGGAACCCTGGCTCCATCCCTGCACAGAACTACTAGGGTTTTCCTTGGATCTATAATATCTCCTTTAACAAACCAAGTTCGATGGGAAATGGCAATATAATTTTACTTTTTTTTTTCAGGTTAAAATATTATTTAAATTTTTTATGAATTTTTTTTTCTTGTCTTTAAACTTTTAGTTCTAAATTATTAAAAATGTTACCCTTATCAATTAAAATTAAAAAAATTCATTCCTAAACTATTATAACAAATTCTTTTTCGTATATGTTTTTGTCTCTAAACTATTAGAAAAATGTAAACCAAAGTACAAAGTGCACTCTAAAATTTGTGGGTCTTTGCATTTTACACAATAAAAATTTTGAGTTTAGATTATACTCCTAACATTCTATATTGTTTGGATTGTCAGCCCTCCATTCATTTTTCACGGATGCGTCCGTTAAATGCCATGTACCACGTGCATTAGTTGGCTCAATTATATTGGATTATGGCACATAATATTAACTATTCCCTGTCATTAACAAAACTTTAACAAAATAAATCTAGAAAAACTAATTTAAAATTTTTATAAAAAGAAAAACTCTAAATTTTAAATTTACAAAAACTAAATAAAAGACGTAATTTTTTTTATTAATATATCTAGGCATTCAAAATTTTCTCAAGAAAAACAAAATTTTCTTTCCAAAAAAACTCATATATATATGAGTTTTACTAATGTGTGTCCTTAACACATACATTAGTAAACCATTTTAGAAAACTTTTTATAGAAAAAATAAAAAGTAATCAACTGTTTTGACAGCTTTTTTAATTTCCCATAAAAACTTTTTCAAAATGAATGGTATACATTAACCAAACTCATTTATATATATGTGTGTGTGTGAACAACATACTATTAGCAAAATAAAAATAAAACGCATGAATGTAGATTCAAGAACCACCAATGAGCCATTCAATCACCATTTACATGAAACCCCAAAATTCCAAATCAAATTACACCCACCCATACTACTACTAAAACAAACAACAACCACAACTCATTAAACATAATAAATAAACTTTAAAAATAAAATATAAAGAAAGGAGACATAGAGAAAGGATCGGTGACCACCATTGGCAGTGGCCCTGCTGCCAACATCCACCTGGATCTCTGGGAACACAATCGCACGATCAAGATGTACTCATCGGCCTTCTACATCGCCTATATGTAGGGGTGTCAATTCAGGTTAGCTTGTCGGGTTCGTGTCGTGTTAAGGTAGGAGTATTCAACTAAATGTTTCAACCCGAACTCGACTCATTGAATAATCATGTCATGGTTCTTTAACCTTAACCCCAACTTATTAATGAAGCGGGTTGACACGACCCGACCCATTTGACACGCTTATAAAATGGGTCGTGTTGAGTTGACATGAATGTGACATAACCCATTTCAACCTTCTTAATATTAAATATAACATCCATATAGAAACAAGTTCTTTACATTCTGAAAGTAATGCATACACTTCAAGTCTTCAACCTACATTCAAAATAACATAATTCAACAAAAATATAATATCCACAAGAAATAAGTACTTTACACTTCAAAATAAGTGCATACAGTCCAACCAAAATTCAAAATAACATAGTTCAGCAAATTAAAATATAACATCCATAAAACTTCCACAAGTATAAATGCTTGTGGGGTGTGTGGGGCAATGGCTGGGGTTCAAGTCTCCAGGAGGAAACTTCACACACATATACAGTTAGATTAAGCTAAAGTAGAATTTTTATCTTGTATAAAAAAAAAAAGTATCAATATTGAAAGAGTTTGTGCAAACAGTAGACTGATCATGACTAGGGTTTATAAAGTTTCAATTTTCAATTATATCACTTGTAAGTTTTTGTAATTACTTTTTTTTTAAAGTTTAAAATATAGGTTTGATATAAAAGGCATTTGACAAATTTAAAATAAAATGAATATTTATTTGTTATACGAGTTAAATGGGTTGTGTTTAATGGATCATTTCGGGTTAATACAAATAAATCGGTATGTCAAATGTGTCTATTACTGGTAGACATAGCAAAATGGGTCAGAATTTTTTGACTCAACCTGACTTGACCCGAACCCGATTTTTTTTTCACGGAGCAAAAACAGTTGACCCATGACTCGACCCGTGTTTTTTTGCGGGTCGACCTGACCTGACCCCCAACCCAAACCATTTTTTAAAACTTTTTTTTTTGGTAAAAAATAAAATAAAATAAAGACAATATTGGTTTAATTGTTTGTTGTGAGTTTTCAGGAAACAATTGAGACATTTACATAACTGTATGCAAATTAATTGAAAGATGAATTGTTGAATATTTTGTAATGAGTAAAGATTTTTAGATATCAAATAGCAAAGTACATGCTAAGATAATCTAGTTACAGTAGAGTTAAAAACATAGATTTAAAATTATAGACATATGTGAGAAACATTCACAAGTACAAAAATAGTGAAGCTAAAGTATCAAATTAGTATAAATTATGAATGCTTAGACCTATTTTTTAACAATTTATATCCAAAATAAACGGTTTTTCAAAATAAATTATGATATTTCTTAGAGTGTGTATTGTTTAACAATGATATGATATTCATAAAAGAGATCATGTATAACTAAGTAAACAATCAAACTTTAATGTATGTCTCAAATTGAAAAAGAGTGCCAACTACAACTAATAATAGATTATAAAATTAATTTTTGAGATTGTAAATTTCTTATTTGTTTTTATTCTTTATCAAATGAGTTATCTAATAAGTCAGTTGTAATTTTGTTTTATATTTTGGGATGTTGATATTATGTAGAAATAAAACTTGTATATTTGTTTTACCTATCTTTGTGTAATTTTGTTTTAGATAACAATGTTAAGATTTGTATAATTTTAAAATTATTGAATAAGTATTAATAAATTTAATTGAATTTATTCTTGATATAAGTGGTGAATTCAAAGTAATGCATTTTACATCAAGTAATTTGTTGCATGACTTTCCAAATGGCAAATATATGTTGTTTTTTTTATAAAAAAAAATTCATGTGAAAAATACGAGTCAACCTAACCTAACCCAACCCGATTGACCCGACCTGACCCGCCCGTTTTGCCATGTCTAATTGTGGGTCACGCGGGTTGACTCGCTTATGACACGTTTCTTATCGCGTCATTTTTGAGTCAACCCGTTTATGACCCAAACCCACTAAGGCCCAACCCTAACCCGCAAAAACTCATGTTGTGTTCGTGTCATGTTCGTAGGCTGGGTTAAACATTGACACCCCTACCTATATGATTGGCGATATTCTCACTCATATGGTACTCATCTTGACTTCGTGGAGTCTGATTCTTCTAAATCCTTCACTTTCTTCCATTTCCACCTTTTCTTCGATTTTATAGTATTTTAACTAACACTTCTTTACTTGGATTCAAGCCGTGTGTATCAATTATTTATCTATGTGTTACATTGAGATCATGAGATGGTCTTCATGTTAAAACTTTTCTCCATTTTCTTAGATTTGAAATTTCATTTTCATGTTCTAATTTCTTTGGATGGATCACTACTGAGGTAGGGTGTGATTGCTTTCTTAAGTGTTTGTGTCTAAAGAAGGTTTTTTTTTTTTTTTGGGAAAACAATTAATCAGTTTATATCATAATTTTTGAAAATGAGAAAATTAATTTAATAATTTTAAATACTTCTTTTAAGTTATTTGATTACTAGTAACAAGTAAATACACATGTCATAATTCAACTGGATCAACTAACACATATGACAGGCTGATGTGGCATTTAATAAACATGTTAGTGAAAAATGAAGGGTGTTTGGTTTAGGAATTTTCATCACTCAATTCTCACTTTTCATTACTCAATTCTCAAATTTTGTGGGCCCCTCCTTAATGATGCTTGTTTGGTTCAATTTTTTTTTATCTTAATTCTCATGACTCATTACTGAAAAAAGTGAGTTAGAGTCATGAAAACTAAAAACAACTTTTAGGAGTTTTCAAAAACTGAAAACTAAGTTATTGGATATGAGATTTGGGTTATGGGTGATGAGTTATGAATGATGGCTTAACCAAATAGGCCCGAATTGAGAGGCTAATGATCCAACAATATAAAACGTTAGGAGTAAAATTCAAATTTTGGAATTTAAAAGTGTAAAATTCAAAGACTCCCAAACTTTAGGGGTGTATTTTGCAATTTAGCCAAAAATGTATTTAAAAGTTTAGGAATGAAAAGAAAAATCATCCAAACTTTAGAATGAAAATAATATTTTTACTTTCTTTATTGTTCCTATTTTTCTTTTTCCTTAATAATACTATCCACCAATCAATTTTTATTTTTTACTTAGTGGCGAATTTTTTTTCTTGAAATAGGTAAGCAACAATATTGCAAACACATCAAATTTTACAACTTGCTAACTTTGTGTGATAGTGAAAAGTTGTGAGTCCATAAAATCAATAGTGGCCTGAAAAGTGTCAAACACACATAATCACGTAAATCAGCAAGTTGTGAAATTAAGTGTAAAAATAGGTGTATTCATTAATTCATTAATAAGTAAATAGTGGAGGAATTAGGGTTTAAACCATGAGAAAATATTTGGTATTAAATTATACCATATTAGCGATATCAAAATTCAATAAATGGGAGACATTTCTACAAAAAAAAAAGTACCTCATAAGCAAATGAAAGACTTGTGTTAGTGGATAGTTACTTTTACACACACGTCTCTTATTTATTGAATTTTGATACGAATAATATGATATTATTTGATACAAAATACTTTTTGTTAAACCATAAAGTTATGGCATCACAATAGATTATAATTTCGCTAGATTATAATTTCACTATATTATTACTTAAAGCCATTTTTTATAATATTATAATATTTAAGGTCCGTTTGGATACTGCTTATTTTGTTGATAATTGAAAACAATAAAAAATAATAATAAAAAAGTTATTGTTGACGCACTTGGCACTGTTCATAAGCCTAAAATCACTGTTCATGGACAATGAACAGTGCCAAGCGAGCTCAGCTGGGAAAAAATTACTGTTCACGCACTTGACACTGTTCATAAGCCTAAAATTACTGTTTATGGACAATGAACAATGACAAGCGCGCTTCGCTAAAAAATTAAAAAAACACAGCAAGTGCAAACGCAAACACTCACTTATCCAAACGCCACTTAAATCGATTTTTGGCTTAGGAAGGGATTAAATCTCAAATCTCTTATACAACTATAAGAGACTTTACTAGTTGACACCCACTTGTTTTTCTCAACATCCAAAGTTCCAAATAATTCACCCACTTGTTTTTCTCAGCATCCAAAAGGGCCATCTTGAAAAGAAAGAAAACTTACCAGAGTGAGATCAAAGAGGATGTTTTGGTCGACCTTAATGTCCTTAACGAACTCGTCGTCCCAGGCAATGAGAGAATTGTTGGTCTTGTCGTAAGAGTAAGAGGTATTGACCTTAGACTCAGAAGCAGCCTCGACGTGTTTCTTGCAGTACTCGATAACGCGTGAGAGGGATTGGCTTGCGACGTTGGGCAATGGGATTGCACTGTCTGCACAGTCGTCTTCGATCATGTTCTTTAACGTCTGTGACTCCATCGCCACTTTCTCTTCCACCTCGAACGTCTCGCCGTTTGAGCTCACCAGCGCTATCATCTTCTCCCCCACCTTCTCAGACGAAGACATTGTTGTTTTCACAGTTCAAAACAGAGAGAGAGAGAGAGAGAGAGAGAGAGAGAGAGAGAGAGAGAGAGAGAGAGAGAGTTTGGAAGTTGTGGAAGAAAGAGTTGAAGGTGGTGAGGTATTTATAAGAGAATAAGGAGACTAAGGCGGCGTCGTTTACAATGAGGCTTAGGTCTAGTGCATTTAGTGCACTGAACCGTTAAGATAGTGACATATGTTCAAACATAGACACGTGTTATAATCTCAATGGGTCCAGTGCAACTGGACACCAGACCCAAATCTCACCCAAAATTTACATATTTTTTTGGGTGATAAAATGAAATTAAGTCCACACAAGTCTTGAATCTAGATTCTCTCAAAAAAAAAAAAAGTCTTTTTTTACAATGGTTTTGAAATCGGGACTATTTAAAGAACTAGAAAAAGAGTGATTCAAAATTTTTAAAATCAGACCAAGGTTTAACCAAGGTTGAACCATAATGTGTTGTTTAATTTTTTAAATATAATTCATAAATTTTATTAGGCAAAACTTATCCTTAAGTTCCATTCTTATGATTCTGTTATGCAATACTTAATTTAAAAATACACTTGATTTCAAAAAAAAAAAACACTTTCATCCCATTAGAAAAAAGCTACATGACAAAATTTTAAGAGAATAATTTAAGAAACAATACTAAGTACTATAACTAAGTCTTGCCCAATTATATTTATATATAATAATTTTTCATAGCTCACCAAGATAAGACCTGTGGCCTAATGGTTCGCATGTTAGACATGCATATTAGCTTAAAGAAGCCAAGTAAAAAAAAAAAAAGATAGATAGAGCGTAAAGAATGAGCAAAGAGTGTATGTGGTCACCCAAACTAATCTATCAAGGATTTGTGGTCGAGATTAAGACTTAGGCTTAGTTGTTATTGGTGTTGTTGCAATCGTTAAATATTAATGGATTTTAATTTCACAAATTTTCTTTTTTCCAAATCCTATGGTGTGCATTTATGAAAACAAAACATTTCTTAACAGTTATGTTTTTATATTAAAATATGAACATGAACTTAGATATGTGTTTTAATGGTTAACCGTTAGGTTTTTTGAGACAAACGGTAATTTATCATCGTCTAAGAGTAGGAAATTTGGTTTAGACTTTATAGGAAAAAAAAAAGTAGTAGCATCTAATTGATAGAACAAGGAAGATATAGATTACCCAGGATAAGAAAAGGGAAGATTTGTCCAATGCAAGACTAGTTACATTGGTGATCACAACCTTTACTGTCTTTAGGCCTTGAATTGGAGTATGGTCTGTTAATTTTTTTGGTTATATGGGAACAAAAATAAATAGTCAACACAATAGAGCTAATCTACTGCTAGTCTGCAATTGTGAAAAAAAATGGCAAAGAAACTATGGTATGGTATATATGACTAAACCTGAAATTGCACCCCCCCCCAAAAAAAAAGAAGAAGTGAAAACTTCAAAATAAAGCCACCATCCAGTGAAAAGGGCTCAAAATTAACCAAATAATTCCAAACCATTAGTGCAAGTAGATGTATAGCCTTTATGGGTAAGCCATTGCATTGGCATGATATTACAGCCAGTAATATAAGATAGTAAAGTAGATACACATTATCACCAGCACCTCATATGCAAATATATAAGTTATCAGTACTCCTCAGAGAAGCAATCTCACAAGAACCCATGCTCCAACATCCAAATAATTAGACAATTTGCACTAGAAGGCCCTTATATGATCAGCATCCATATTTATAGCTTCGAAACAGGCAAACCTGTAATAAAACAAAACTTGAAGGTAAGACTTGAGAGAGCTACAGACTAGGATTTTAGCAGTGTCAGAAAGATACTATTACCTAAGACTTTAGCATTGACAATGCTTGGAGATGCAGCTGGTGGCCGGACATTCTCGTTTAGGAATGGTTCTACTCTATTTGGATCAGACCAAACTGGATATCCCTTAATCTTTCCCTGTAATATAATCAGGTCACTGTCAATCACAAGCCACACCAGAAGAACAAAGCCTAGTTGAAATGGAAATTAATTAGTGTTATCATTTTTTAAAATTTTTTTTTACTTTACATGTGCATACCAGTACATTCAGAGCTGCCAGTGTTGCCATTCCCTCACGAGTCCACTGCATAAATGATGAGGGAGCATTGTTACTAATGTCACTAAGTAACCTTAAAAGAAGCAGGCTGACACAGGGGACGTATCGATATGTTTCCATCATCATGTCTGTAAATTTAATTACCTTAGAAGCAGAAGCAATGTGTGGTACCACAATAGCATTCTTCATGTCAGCAAGCCCAGGTTTCATGTAGGGCTCATCCTTAAAAAACGATGTCAATTAGATGAATTCTATGTTAACTTGAATATACTTTTCTTCTGGAAGTGGAACTAATTTCAAGACACAGAAGGTATGGCTTACCTCAAAGACATCAAGACCAACTCGAAACATAGGATTCTCTTTCAAATGTTCCACAAGAGCTACTTCATCGATGACAGGCCCCCTACTGCAGTTCACAAGTATTGCTTCCTAAAATATAGAGTTCATATCATTTAGCAAGGGAGTAGATACATCTGATATATCACACAACTTGTAAAGAAAAATGAAATGTTTTTTTTAGATCTTACCTTTTTCATCCTTGAAAGCGTTTCTTTGTTGATCAGATGAAAAGTGGTTTTGTCCAAAACTGGGTGAAGACTTATCTACAGGGAGTGCCAATAACATCTTATTTTACTGAAGCCTTAAATCAAACTTAAGATAATGAAAGGCACATTAAATTCTCAGTGTGAAATCTTACCACATCTGCCTCTCGAAGCACCTCATCCATGCTGGCTGCCCTTTTCCAAGTCACAGGTTTTTCACCAGTGGATTTTAGGAACTCAGCATAAGCTGCAATTCAGGAAGATATAACCATAAGACTAAGGGAGTACAAAGCTTCTAAACATCAATGGTTGACTGAGACATGCCTGTAACAAACTTTTCTAGGCGTGTGGACTGGTAAAGATCATAGTAAATCAGGTTCATCTTGAATCCTTCAACCTGTTACAGTAGAACCAATATACTCCCATCAAAATAGCTTACTACATTCTTATACAAATTTTGGTTACAGGCAATGAGAATCAACTCACAAGTTGCACAGATCAGCAGGGAAAAAAAAAACCTAAGAACATCAAATTGAAAACTTTGGGAAAATAAGAAGTATTTATTTATTTTTGAAATATTAACAGACTTTTTAAGTAGTATGATTTCCAATTGATAAAGCATCACAACCTACACTGAAGTATAAATAATAACACTTGTCATGTTACAGAATGGATAGCAATAAGACAGTTATCTTCAATAACTTGGTATCTCGTTGTGAACAGCTGAGAATAATATAATAAAATTCTGCATGGTGAACTTTACAACCCCAAAACTCAAACCAATCATTTCTAATGGAGCCACCACTGGGTAGTCTAGCCAGATATCAAATCCCCATATAATTGCTGGAGTAATGAACTTAATAACTTATCCATTAGGCATCCAACAAATTCAACTCAATCAAGTGAATTTACATAAAGTTTTGAAACACTCAATTTAGAAATCAAATAATTAGGAATTACCATCATTCTAGCATAAGCAGATCCAATACGACCAGCTCCAATCACCCCAACAGTCTGTCCTTTAAGCAAGTTTCCCACAAACCTATCAGAGAAACAAGGCCCAAATCATGCATTTTTCTTGATCATCGGAAGCTTATCACTATGAAAATACAATAAAAGTAGTGAAATCTGTGGTATATAATAGCAATCATACAGATGAGGAAGCCATCCGTCATATAAGCCTGCTCTCATGAACTCATCAGCTTCAACTATTCTTCTAGCCGCTGACAAAGAAAGTGAAGCTGCCAGCTCTGCTGTTGTCTCTGTAAGTACTCCCTAACCATATGAGCAATAAATTGATCTCAATATCGACCTCCTTTTTTCCAACAAACTAAACCAATATCGACCTTCCTAATCATTTAACCATGAGGAGTTTTTAATTGGGCAGTAAAGTGAAGGCAAGGTTCAAATTTAGTACCACATGCCCTCGATACTATAATTAAATAAAACTCACGCCAAAAACTTAACCTGATAAACAAGGGTGATCATTTAACCATAAATCATAACACTAGCATGGTACTCAATATCTGTTATCATCATAATACACTGCTCATAGCCATATAATCAAGCATGTTGCATTCAGTAAATTACTGTAGACACATGCACAAAGTAAACACGTGCACGAAGTACACATGTAGACTGTTCTTATAAGAAAGCAAACATCATACAAACACAAACCAAGCAAGAAAAACTTACAGGGGTGTTTCCAACAGCAACACCATACTTGTTAGCAGCTTTGACATCAACATTATTATAACCAACTGCCATGTTACTGAAAGCTGTGCCTCCTGCTCTTCTCAATGCTGAAAACAGTGCCTCCCCCCAGTCTTCTGTCAACTAGAACACATAACCAAGCACAATTCAACAACACCAAAAACAAAAACACAAAATAAAGAACCCCAGTTTCACAAAACAAAAGAATATCATTTCTGACTAGTTTTCATTCACGAAACTAACATTACCTGTCCAATCACTCCATCACACTTATCACCAATCAAAGCAATGATATCTTCCACAGACAATATTGTTTTCTTTTGCGTGCATATCTAGATGAACATGAACATATTTCCATCAACTTCACATTGAATTCTTCAAAAAGATTCAAATTTGAAGAGTAAAAAAGACTGAGAACAAGAAAATTACTTCGACCCGACAATCTTGTTCAATTAAGAGATTGATCCAGCGAGTTCCAGGCATGGGTTTGGTGCTGACAACTCTGTATTTTCCATTTGGGTTCCACACCTCAATTGAAACTGGCTTGGCCATGATAGCTAATTGGTGCTCAGAGTTCAAGCAAGTATAGTATAGTAATGAAACAGAACTTTTCAAGAGCTACTATGCTTCTAATAAAACTACATTTATAGGGTGCAGTGCAGTACACTGGAGAAAAACAGTCCACCGATAAGATTAGTTTGTTTAACTAGATGTTGACTTTTTATAACATTGACTTGCTGATCATAAGGGGGTGCAAGTTTGTATGGTACATGTTTGATTAGTGGATGTGTTCCTTTTGGGATAAAGTTCATTTTTGAGGTGTAGAGGTAAGCTTGAAGTGGTGCTCCATGCTTGGACTATTTGGACCTCTCATTGGATATATAAGATAATGAAGATGCTGTTTATTGACTGAATGCCACATAACATGAGGGCCTTTGTCCTTTTTCTCAAATAGACAAAAATAATCCATACGTCCAAGGGGAGAAAAAAAACCCGGGATAAATAGGTGAAATAAAAATGAAGTAGCAAATAGCAATGGGTTGACACAAAATTTTGTAAGCAGTACATGTATTTAGAAATAATTTATTTATTGAAACATACTACATCATTTGAGGAAATTTGTTTATTATATAAGACTTCTGTTAAACTTTTCATTTGTAAAATAAATCTAAATCTTAGGGTTCGTTTGGATAGAGCTTATTGCTGAAAACTGAAAACTGAAAATTGAAAACACTGTATCAAAATAATTTTTAAATGTGTGAATAGTACCGTGAGACCCATTTTTAATAAAAAAAAATTCTGTAAAGTGAAGTTTGTGGGTCCCATGAACAGTACACGGAACCCACAAATGTGCTGAAAGTCAGCAAAATGCGGCTACTGTTCATGCACAGGAACATGAACAATAGCCTTGTCCCCCCTGACCCATGCTGCAGCAGCAGAAGAAGAAGAAAAAAAAAAAAAAAACAGAAAACGCAGACGCAGACGCTCCAAACGCTGAATCCAAACTCAGCCTTAGTATCATGTTTGATAAAACATTCTAGATTAAGGTAATACTTTTGCAAGCTATTGTTGTCTAAGAAAAGAAGTTGAGACTGGAATTATGAAATATTGTGAGTTCAAGTTAGCTAAACTCTCATTAAATAAGGAGCATGTTTCTGAATCTTATACTAAAAACCAATTAGTTTCTTAGTCAGAACATTATCAAGTACATAGCATGGATTTGTGTGTAAGTGTATTGAATCTTTTTTTCTACCTAGGGCCTTAAACAGATTTCTATATGATCTGTTGAAAGAGCCAGCATTGGCCTCACAGAAGTGCTAGATTCCTAGCCCATAATGCTGCCAAGAATATATAGCAAATCAAGTGGTTAGCACTGTACCAATGGGCCAAGGCCTATCCTTATGTCACACACACCCAATGACAAAATCTGTACCCAAGTGTTGGTTTTGTCCAACCAACTACATTCTATTCTTCTCATCTTCCTCTAAAATAAACCCACTTGATATGGACCCAAAAGACAAACCCCACATTGGGTTACTTAATGCAGAAATCATCTGCCATTACTTAGGCCCCAACTATATTGTGGAATGTTCCATTTCTAGCCCAATATATATAGCCACCCAAAGGACTCATCACTCAGTCCTCTCACACAAACAATTAACATCAGGGAGTCCAATATTATTGGCCTATCTTTGTCTTTGTTTGTGTGCGTGACTGAGTGTGCCGTGCACACACAATCGAGAGGCCACATGTGTCAATGTGGAGGCAAGCGTGAGCAATTGTGTGTTTTGGCTTTCATGTATGAGATGTGGACTTTAATGAAGCAACTCATCAAGCACTTTACTTTAAGTTGTGCTGAGAAAACTAAAGTAGGAAAAGTCCAACTATCATATTGCTGCCGATTCAAAGTCCACCGACTCACCTACTTCTGCCAAAGTGGATGAAACCTGTGGCTAATCTTTCAACCACCTCATAAATTTGGTTTAGTTAAGGGCTCAGACCAAATCCACAAGAAGCACAAGCTAGGTTAAAGCCAAAATCTTACCTAAAACTGCATTTGGAAATTTCTTTTTTCTTCATCATTTTGCTTATTAGCTTGTTTACTTATATGCAACTTTTCTTTCTCAAAAAAAAAAAAACCTTATATGCAATTTTTAAGATTTTCTTTCTAAATACAATTATATTTTTAACAAATTTCAATAAAAAAGTCTAAACCAAATTCCAAAGACATGCTTAAACTCACGAGAAGGCCCCAACATATGGATTGTGATTCTAATGATTCTTTACAAATAGCAATAACATCCAAATCATAATTCAAAAAATTTAGAATCAACTATTAAAAAAAACATATATTAATTTAAAATTAGATTGTTTAATTTATTTAAAAAATAAAAGTCATAATCCAACAACTTGCTATCCTTAACTTTTTTTTTTTTTTTAATAATGAGAATTTGCTATCCTTACTTGAATGAGAATGACACCTTTTAATATAGAGATCATTGGCCTTCATTAAATATTAAGCAGCATATTCACCATTGATAAATTATTTAAGTGGCCTAAGTTGGTGACAAGTTGAATAGGAGAAGTAGACGTGAGGGAAAACTGTTTGCTTTAAGGAGCTAATTGTGGTGGCCACAATGAGGCCGCTAGTTTCTTTGGACTAGTCAAATGATGATGGCCAACGATATTGTCAAGTCATTGGCCATTCCAATGAAATAGCTACGAAGGATATATAAAAAATTAAAATCCAATTTTTTTGAAATATGTATAAAATAAATGCTAAATCAACATCATTTGTCTATCTACTAATTATCAAAATTTCAGGGTAATGATTCTACAAATTCTATTTTAAAAAATGCTGAATATGATGGGTTCCAATTGACTTAACTACTAAAGTTTTTAATGGTTGGATAATAAATTTAGAGTTCGATTCCCGTCTACACAAAAAACTTATTAATATCCTAATCTGACAACAAAAAGCTATCATTAATAACGAATACCATAAATTGAAATTCTCTTAAAAAAAAATGCTGAACATGTATACAGTCCATTTGCTACGTTAAACAAGGAATGAAAAATACAAAGAAAATGAATATATAGAGGGAAGGAATCAAGATGAAGGTATAAATATTAGGTAGTGATTTTCACATGTGCAAGATAATTTTCAGCAATTCTACCAAATATTATGGTTTTTTGTTTTGTTATGGGCTCCATATGCAGATTTTGGTTAGCTGTTAGGTCATGAGGGAAATGTGACTTCATTGAATTAGTTTTTTTTTTTTGGTTGATTTATTAAAAATATGTAAAATTACATTATAATACTTAAATGTTTTCATATTATAGACATAAGAAGGAGAATAAGAAGAAGAAATTGTTTGCTTGAATAGGAATAAATAATAACTAGGCCATTCCTAAAAAAAGCTCAACCCTTAAGTAGCTTTACTAATTTTTTTTAGGGGAGGAGTTATAGTTTATTATCATTTTATTTTCTTTATATATATATATATATATTCTATTATTCATTTATCTAAATTATTTTTTTTCTTAGCAACTAAGACATATAATACAATAAACTTAGATTAATGTTTACAAACTAAGTCGCTGTAGGTTCATCTGTCATATGTTTGGAATTTGCTTATTTTGCTAAAATTAAAAACTTTTTATTGAAAATACGATAGATAAATGTAAAAGTTAACTGAAATAGTACAGTAAGACTCATAAATAGTATCAAAAAGTGCAGTGAAGTATCAAAAATATGCTGAATAATAAAATAAAATGACTTATTTAAATATAGAGGCAAAAACACAGGTAGATAAGTGATCTCAATTTTGAATGATAAGTTGACAATTTTTTTTTTTCCCATTCTTCCACCCCAAATTCAATATATAATTAATAACTTTTTGAATATAGGAATTTTTTAATTATATATTTTTTTGGGGTAAGACAATTTTTTCTTTCCGTATTAAGCTAGGTTTAGTTTAAAACTTTAAAACTATTATAATCTCTTTTTTTGTTTTTCAAAATTCAGTTAAACTTTCTTAGCCACTTTATCCTCAACCCCACCACGCTCTTTTCACATCTCTCTCTCTCTGTTTCTGTTTGCAAAGTCTTTAGCTCTAAACCTCTTCACAGGCAGAGAGAGAGAGAGAGAGACCAGAGAGGCCATGGAAAGGCTTCTATACTCTTCATCTCCAACCCCTTTCAAGCTGACCTTAAAACCCTCCCCATTTGTCCCTCGACTCGGCCGAGTTGACTCGGCAAGACTCGCCTTTTCGCCGCTAACTCGGGCCGAGTCGAGGCGAGTTGTCTCGTTCTCTTGCAAAAACGAAAACCCATCTCGCTTTTCTGCTTGTTCGTCGTCTCCATTGGATAATTTGCATCCTCTACCTTCTTCTCGGGTCGGGTCGCCAAATGGGTCGGTGCCAAAACCCAATTTGCTTAAACAGATCGCAGTTGGTTCATCTGAGAAACGAAAGGTATGGTCTTTGTGCTATGATTTTGTGTAAAAATTGAAACTTTTTTGGATTTCCCTTTGTGGGGTTTGTCTTTTTTGATTGCAAATGATCATATGCTGCATTTACTTCTTTGTTTTTGCTGTGTGGATTTCATGGTAGTTCTTAAGGAACTTTTTTGTTTGATTGGATTTTTGAGAAAACTGAGTGAAAAAAGAAGAAGCTTTGAGGTCTTTTTTCACATTAGCCTTTGTTTTCGTATGGCTTATAAGCAATTAATAAGAGCCCAAATGCTTTATAGTGCCAACATTTAGATTGAATTTCTTAATTTTCCTTAATGAACATTCTGTGTTATCTTAATTATGATTTTTGAGATTGGGAATTGGATTATGAGGATCTGTTTGGCTATCAAAATGAGGGGAACATTTTTTTTAGCCCAGAAACCACTCAAGGGAGTAATTATTCAGTACTCTAGGAGCAATGCTCCCTTCTCTCACTAATTAAACCATGGTGAGACTGAGACGCATAATTCATGTGAGAGGAGGGAGCATTGCTCCCAGAGTATTATATAAATTTTCCTGCTCAACGTGGGTTTTTGGATTTCAGCTAAATTGCAAACTTGGTAGCAAGTCATGTAGGATTAGGAAACATGGTTGGGCAGCTCAGCCTAAATATGCTAACGCCACTTGCTATCTTTTTGATGAGCCAGGTTCATTCTTTTAACTATCATGAAAGATTTCTGATAGCATTAAATTAGAAACATACATCTGGACTCTAGTATTGAAAATCCTTTTGCTCTGTATTGTTGGTGCTTGATAAATAACTTTTAGAAAAATTGGTGTTAATTTGATAGCAGGAAGAAAAACCAAGGTTTATGAACTTGGTGCCAAGTGTAGAGTTAATACATACACCAATATTTTGATGCTTTGAAACATTAAGTTCAGCCATTAGAATTATCTCCTTTAGAAGATCATTCATTAGTCAGACTTTATACTGTTTCATCTGTGTATTTTGTCACGAATAATGTATTTTAGAAATCTCTAGAATGATATCGAATTATACCATAAGTTTTTGATCTCCTTACAATGCCTCGTCATTATGATATGGAATTGGAGGCCTACGGCTGTAACCTGTCTGCATGCTGTCCACTAACGCTTACCCAATATCCAGAACTACTGAATTAGTTGATGCCAATAGATTGGTTTATTGAAATTGTTAATAGGAAGCATACATTGGATCCTTGATGTTTTAGGTTGGAATATGTTTGTGTATCCTTACTTGTGCTGAGATACTGTTCTATTGCAAAAGTAGTCATCAAATATTTGATTTGGGTATAGCTTACCCAGATTGAATGTGTAATCTGTTTGATCATAAATCTACAACAACAACCAAGCCTTAGTCCCAAAACTTTTGGTCATTTATGGATCCTCAATAGACTAATTTGGGCATTTGCTCACTCCTTGGCAACCTGTCCTAAGTCTAAGAGTCAGGTGACCCCTAATATGTTTATATTGGAAGCGACACAAAATAAACCAAATTTGATACCTGAATATTGGCTTTTGAAGGCTCTAGATTCAATTGTTTCTCAAAGATAGATGATTGTGGGCCCTGAGAGGAGCTATTGGATACTTCATCATGATCATTGGAATGGAGAGGCTTTGAGGACCTTCTCTTTCACCGAAGAGGATATAAGAATCTTCCACTTTGGAAGAGTGTTGGTCTTGCTATGGCTCTGGCACCGAAAGCCCTCTCACTTCCTCTGGTAGGATACAGTAATAAGACTATAAGCTCATGAAATAATTGAGTTGATCTAGGCACTGGCCATAGGGTGAACATTGGCCACATGTATTCTTTTCCATCATTCTATTCTATCCAAAGTCCTTCTCATTGTTACCTCCTTAATTGACGCGTTGCCTCGACTTGAATCAATTCTATCATTCTCATTTAATATTTGATTTGGGTATAGTTTACCCATATTGAATATGTTGTCTGTGTGATCAGTGTTCCATTGTAATCATTAGTTTATTAACTGCATGACAATTCATGCATTATGATTTTTGTGGTTTTGCACTGGGTGCTAGTTGGCATATCTCTTCTTGTGTTTGGACTGTTCAATTCTTGTAGAAAGAAAGTTTAGGATTAATCATTTAAATTTGAACACTTTTAAAATGGTGGAACTTTACACAGTAGAAAACTTGCAATGCTGCTCAAGTATAACCATTTTTTTTAGATAGGTAGATAGTGGGGGAGGGGGTAGCTGGGGTTCGAATCACAAACATGGAGCACTACAAAGGATGTCGTATCCATTAGGCTATCATATGCAACTTTAAGGTCACTGTGATGCTGTGATGAAACTCTGGGTGTGACTAGAAGCTCATGATTCCGCGCACATGCAATTGTGCACACTCTTGTATACTTAATGCAAATACAGTAATGTCTTTGATTGTTAATGGCATTGTATCATATGATCAACTGACAAGCAATAACGTGTATTTACCTAAAATAGTCACGTTTTTAATGGGATGTGCAAAGTCCTAACACTTCAATATGTTTTTAAACTTCAAATGGTCAATCATCCTATTTGCTTGAAAATCTTACAAATTTTTATATACTTGGGAAACTGTTCAGGCAATCACTGCTGGTACGTGTATGGCACTCTCTGCTCTCATTATGATCTTACTCCAGCCAGTTTTTGCGCCAGCAGCTTTTGCAACCTTTCAAAGTGCAGCTAAGGCAGGGGGTCCTGCAGCTGCTGCAGTTGGGCGAAGACTGATCCAGACTGAATTACTAAGTAGTGCTTGGACCGGCTTCTTTGCTGGTTGCTTACACACACTATCAGGACCTGACCACCTTGCTGCTTTAGCTCCACTCTCTATTGGTCGTACCCGCATGGAAAGTGCTGCTGTTGGAGCCCTTTGGGGGTGTGGCCATGATGCTGGTCAGGTTATTTTCGGCTTACTATTTCTACTGCTAAAGGATCAGCTCCACATTGAAGTTCTCCGAATTTGGGGCACAAGAGTTGTGGGCATTACCTTACTTGTTATTGGTGCTATGGGCATTAGGGAGGCCTCAGAAGTCCCTACTCCATGTGTTGCCTTAGAAAATGGTGAGTGTGATGTTAACGTTTATGAAGCCCTCGACAACCCAGCAGTTGGGAAGAAGAAAGTCGGTTTTGCAACTTTTGCCACGGGAATAATCCATGGGCTCCAACCAGATGCATTGATGATGGTCTTGCCAGCTCTTGCTTTGCCTTCCCGCTTAGCTGGAGCTCTATTTCTAGTTATGTTCTTGGTTGGTACTGTGGTTGCAATGGGAAGCTATACGGTCTTTATTGGCTCATGTAGTCAAGCATTAAAGGATAGGATACCAAGAATAACTGAAAAACTCACATGGGCTGCTTCCCTTGTAGCAATTGCTCTTGGATTTGCCATTATCATTAGCCAGTTTTTCGGGTATAGCCTATACTAATAAACCTACCAACTTTGGAGATTCAACATTTTGCCTCCTTAATGTTAGAAAAAGAGCTCAGAAAGGATCATTCAATTTGTTTCCGGAAAAGTACGTCTGCACAGCATCTCTGCCTCTGAGAATCAGCCTCTTAATATTATCTTCTTTTGCTTTTGAAGTTTTTTTCTTTGTATGAAGGTTGAAACTTTTAACATACAAGGGAAACTAATGAGTTTGAGAACTTTTTCGTAATTCTTTTATGGTAGATTTCAGATTGTTTTAACAACATGGTTATGAAAATGTCTTATGCTTGTGTTGTCTCATCAAAGGTCTTTTTTGATTGCTTCATTTAAAATCACTGTATGTTTTGTGTGACTTATTAGAACACGTGTATGCCACATAAAACCCTGTGGCTCCACCAAGAACTACAGAAGGGAGAGAGAGTATAGGCTACATGTGTTTTTTAACTCTTGTGAAAATTGGAAAACTGACAGACCCTTATCCATATAGGAAACTTGTACAACCTAATGAACCTATAGAGGCTGCACATCTGGCCAGCTATCTAATGTAATGGACTGTTTCATAGCTCACCAAGAAAGTATTTGTTATAACAGGATAACCAAAAGGCTGAGGTCATCTAATCATCACAATCTTTTGTTCTCCTGTGTTTGTGACACTACTATTTCTGAGGTATTACTGGTATAACCTGTATGCAATCAATCCTTCACAACATCTGGAGCTTAGTGTGTGGTCTCCACTGATTGTAAGATATCAGTTGCATGCCCATTTTTTATTCTTGTCCTGTTGGCATCTTCACAAAACAATTTTCTTATTATTATTACTTTTTTTTTTTAATTATGGGGTTAATAGGGATAAGTTAAGTTTGGCATTTTTCATATTTTTCATAATTATGACATGTTATAATTGGTACATGATAATGATAAAAATAGTGTGGTGAGTTGTAGACTCATATAAAAGAAATGTTGAGTAATTATTAGGTATTTTAATATTCCACATCAATAAATGCAAGCCACATGATACGAGCTAAATTTTCCAAATTACTCTTTTGAGTTTTTGCCATATTTATTTAGAGATTAAATTCAACAAGGACAGAGTGTAAACTCTTTGGCTTACACCAGAATATAAGGGTATGCCACATCAGATTTTTACTTAAACTCATTGTAAAATCAATATATCCTAATACACCTAATAACATCTCAAAAAACAAAAACATTTAGGTGTGTCTTTCTTTATATGCTCCTTGAGATGTATTAGACATCATAGTGAAAGTAAAAAACATCACAGATTGGTGGACACGCAAGAGTTGACGAGGGGTTGAGATTTTAGGGAAACATGAAATAGGGTTTGTTTTTTTGTTTGTTGAGATGTTATTAAGTGTATTAGAATGTATTGATATTACAATAAGTTTAAGTAGAAGTCTAATGTGGCATATCCTTATTGACTGGTGTAAACTAGAGTGTTTACACCCCATCCTTAATAAATTTAATCTCATTTATTTATTAAGTAGCTTCAGTATATTAGTATGAAGTACCATATTACTGTATCTCAAGAATATTTAATAATTTTTCAATATTTCGATAACAATAAGTCAATAAGTCATGTCAACGTCAATAATTGTGCAAAATGTTAGTCTCTAGCATAATTTATTGGAAAAGGTTCACCTCAAACTAGTTTGGACTAAAATTCCTATTATTTCTTATATGACAATTAATATAATTATCCTCATGTTCTTTTAGTCGCATGACATATTTTCGCATTACATATTGGGTGCTTCAGATCAGGTTCTTGCAGCTGAACATGCTCCGGGTGCATTGAAGAAGAAGAATATTTAACAACGGAGAGTCCACAATGGCACAAACTGCTAGGCCTCCCCTTGCTGACTCTAAAATAAGGGGGGGGGGGTGGGGGAAGAACATCTATACAAGCACAAAAACGAGCTTGTATTTGTTGGAGGACTTGCAAGCACGTGTTCCCTTGCCCACCGTGTCTGTGTCCGCGGGCGCTTAGTGTAGAAATTGCTTTTACCATTTTCAAAGAGGGATTAACTGTGGACTAACGAAAAAGGTTAAAAAAGAGAAGCAAGCATTCGTTAAATCATCATCAAAGTTCTTTAAAAGTGATAATTACTGTTCTTCTGCTTGCAATATTATGCCGAGTTTGAGAGACCTTCGTATTCTATGATATTTGGAAACAAAAGTCCATACTTCTACTCAATACAAGATCAACAATGCTATAGACAACAAATTTGACTACTTTTTCTACAACTTGTCAAACTGATAGATTGTGATTAGTGCGCCATTATTGACATCACATTTATTATACATCAACAATAGAATCATTGACAGAAAATGTACAAATATACATACTTTCTGTGTTTGTTTACAGTTTGGAGAATAGACCAGTCACAACATGAACTCACCATTGTCTCTAATTCGTCGTACACAGTGGAAAGAAGCAAGTAATGAGTGTTAAACTAATATATTGCGTTTGAACAGCATTCTAGTAATATCATCATCAGTAATTCAGTATTCGTCGCTGATCAAGTTGCCAATTAGGCAATAGCATACAAGCTATGTGAAGTCATGGCATACACTCACCCAGTATAGACATTGTGGGAAACAATAAAAAACAAAAACAAAATCTCAAAATGAAATGAATAAACCCATCTTCAAGCCAGGGGCCCCCATAGTACCTGGGGGGGGGGAAAGCTGTCTCTTAAAGAGTTATAAACTAGCATCAGTTGATTATCAATTGATAGATAGTCGGCATATTTTTTACTTTTGATGCAAAATTTGAACATGTATTTGACACTGGCAGCAGAATACAAAGATGTCTATCAACAATTAAAGACATTAGGGCTTCTGCGTTTTGTTGATGTCATAAAGCACACACAAATCTGCTGCTGTCTTCATCTGAAACGATATAATGATTTCCAGAAATAGTTATTAACTTTAATACTTGAACACAACTGAAGCCAGTCATATAATAACAATTCACATATATTATTCACTAGAGAACTAACAGTTAATTCAATGCAACAAAGTACTGTGCCTAGCAGGAGTTCCTTAAGATAAGTGGCATCAATACAAATTCGGAACGCATTTAAGCAACCTCAATATAAGAACAATTTGAGATATCCATAATCCATAACTTGATGGAATGAATAAAATTTATACCGCATATTATGCATCCATTACTGCCATTGCCAAATAAATGTATAGCATTTGCAAGAATTTACAATAATGAAATGGATTGGAAAAAATAAATATATAATAATAATAATAATAATAATAATAATAATAATTATTATTATTATTATTATTATTATTATTTAATTAAAAAAAAACTAACAATGTTCTTATAAACTGTATTCACCAAGATCCCATAAACAATAAAGGTTTATTACAAATAAAATAAATTGGTTGAATCAAATTAAACTTAACCAAAATGAGCATTTCAGGCATAACAAACATAGGGTTTGAATAGGGACCAGCCACACCATTGTTTTTCTCTCAAATAAATGAGGCTATGCATCCAGCATTTACCAACTTCCGGGAATGCATGATGCTACTTAGTATTTTCTGATAGGTAACAATGCTACTTCGTTTCTACAAAGGTTCTTGATTGTCCAAAATAAGTTGGGTGGACAAGAATTCTTATAAAAGTTATTAAGGTATTATAACTATTTTCTGTAGATCCAACAGAAGTATAAAGGTATTGGTTATTACCTGGATAACATTAACAGTTTGCTTGATTGCCCATCCAAATAAACTTAGAGCAAGTATAGAAGAGATAAGTAAACTCTGCTTTACAGACCTCATCAAGACCTATAAGAGAAAATTATTCAATTTTGAAATCTAGAACCTGGAGAATTAACTAAAACCTTAGACAGCAATGAAAAAAAATAGGCTTACATCCATTAAACTTTCAGTTTGGTTTTCTGCAAGAAGGAACAACACTACGTACAGAACCTGCAGACTTGAAACAGTCAGATCAGGAGAAGAGTGATTACTCCTCCCGTAAATAAACTGAACAAAGTTAAAGTTACCTCACATGCCGCACAACAATATGCCATAAACATCCTGTTTCCATAGTATGCCTTGAAAAGCCAATTAGAACTGTCTTTTACATCTTTATGACTAACCTTGCCTGACAAGAAAGTACTGATCCAGCAGTATTGTTAAATAACAAACCAAATCCATCAAGTAGATATGAACTTAGAAAGAATATAAACAGGGATGGTTCACCTGTACATTTGCAGCCAGTGGCTGCCAATATCTAATGCAAGAAGTGACAAGAAGACCAAGCCAGGCCTACATAGACCCCCCCACAAAAAACACTCAGATATGTATGCGTATAAATATAAGCAATCTTCTTTAATGAAAAAATTGAGGGAATGCTTACCTGTATACTTGGGAAAGAATTACTAACAGACAAGCCGTGCTAACCCTGTGATACAAAACATATTAATTACAACAAGATAGGCACAATCAGGTAATTCAACTTCCCAGTGGATATATATGACAGAAAAGAGCATAAAAAGAAGGAGAAGACCTAAAAAAAATCTATACTGACACATGATTGTGTGACGAGAGAGAGAGAGAGAGAGAGAGAGAGAGAGAGAGCTTAAAAGAGCACCTGTCTGTTACCATGTCCAAAACAGATCCAAATGTTGAAACTGAACCAGTGAGAAAAAAGAATGTGAATGAAATGCTAAACCTCATATATTTGTTTCAGCTTCTTATATCATTTAAAGGTAACAAACATCATTGCATTACTATACTCAATAAAAGTTCACTAACATAAGAAATGGTATTATCTAGTAATATATGGAAATTTTTTTAATCTGAAATTCACTGCAAATTCAAAATAAGGCCAGTAGTAAGCAGTAGGTGATTTTTATATACGGGTTCCTTCTTCATTTTGAGTTTATGCTCTATTAACCTTAAGAAACAAGAAATACGCAATAAGGTTCAGGTTGAAACCACTATATCAAAAGGTGAAGGCCAAAAGCTTAAGGCTGGAAAGGTAAAACATGCGACATATAAACCCAAGACTAAGAGAGGGCATGAGAATCTGTGTAGGCAAAAATTATATATGACTAATTTAATTCACACAACTGTGGGCATACATATCAGCTCTATTGGATAAAGTGTTAAGCATTAAATACTTCATTAAAACATAGTTGGAAACCATAAACAATTCTTTACCTTGATTGAATTTGCGAGCACACCAACCATCCACACCATCAAATACAAAGCTGAAAACCAACTCAAGTAATATTTCCCACTTTCACATAACTTAAAGACAATGATACTCAAAACCAAAAGAAACTTCCCATTACATTGGTTCTCACCTGAAAATATATAGAACAGAAAAAAGCCATTTGTTGGAGTAGCACAGAGCAAAGGCAGTGATGTTCATAATGATCCTTAGATATCCTGCACTCAATTAAGCATAAAATCATGCAACCAATACACAGATATCATAAAAAGAAGGCCAAAATACACTGTTGGTCCCCCAAACTTTGGCTCATGGGCAATTTGAGCCCTTGAAGTTTAAGGAGATTGCTTTTAGTCCCTGAAAAAATTAAAGTGGTCACTTTTAGACCCTAAAAAACTTAAAATGATCAATTTTAGTCCCTGACAAACTTAAAGTGATCATGTTTAGTCCCCATTTAATGATGAGGTGTCAATTTTTAGTTTGGCCGCGTCATCTAAGGGACTAAAGTGACCCATTTAAACATAGAGGATGCTCATGAGCTAAACCTTAGGGACCAATAGTGTATTTAAGCCTAAAAATAAATAACCAATAACTTAGCAATGGAATTTGGTCATACGGGGTTGGAGAATTTCTGTCTAACATAGTATAGAGAGCTACAGCTTACAGTCCATTTGGTTAATGGTAGCAAAAATAAATCAAAATTTATACCTTTCATTAAGTGCTTATTACACAAATATCAATCACTACTGGGGTGGAATTAGATGCAACCAAAGAGACATTAGCACAAATTTCCAAGTATCAAATTCAGGAACAAAACAACAGTTAAGTACTTAAAAAAATCCAATACCCACCAATGATATTGGGAATGTAGAGGTACACAGACAGTTTCCCAGGTCTGGTTCCAGTTCTCTTGGCCATTGAAAAAGCTTCTCTCCACAAAAGTCACAAATGCATGAACTGCCAAATGAACTATTTCCCTGTACACATTTCTTGTTAAAAACACAGTTCTTACCAATGCAATTCACATATATTTTACACAAATAGAGCAAACCCGTAAATGGGGAAGCTCCTATTTTGAACTGCCAAATAAACTATTTCCCTGTACACATTTCTTGTCAAAAAAACAATGCTTAACAATGCAATTCACACATATTCTAAACAAATACAGCAAAAACCCTTATTGGGAAATTTCCTACATTGAACTGCCATATAAACTATTTCCCAGTGCACATTTCTTGTCAAAAACAGAATGCTTAACAATGCAATCGCGCATATTTTAAACAAATGGGAAAAAACTTTAATGGGTAAGTTCCTATATTGAACTGCCACATAAACTATTTCCCTGTACACATTTCTTGTCAAAAACACAACGCTTTAACAATGCAATTCACAAATATTTTGAACATATAGGCAAACCCCTTAATGGGAAAGTTCCTATATTGAACTGCCAAATAAACTATTTTACTGCACACATTTCTTGTCAAAAACACAATGCAATTCACCACATATTAACAAATGGGCAAAAACCCATAATGGGAAAGTTCCTATTTTGAATTGGGATTTACTCAATTAGAGCATACAATAACCTAAAAAAACACATAAAATTGAGGAAATGGGTCCACTATATCTAGACCCTACAGATTGAGAAACCCAGATCTTTGAAATGGGACCCACTAGAGTAGAATTTAACAAGCTAAGTTCTTTATTAAATAGAACACAAAAATTTGAACAAAGTCTGAGAAAGGAAACCAACCTGGGAAAAAAATTACCAACGTTGAAAGCAAAACCTAAACCCTCAAAACTCTCTGTATGTTTGATTCTTCGAAGATTGTTTTTTCTGCGTGTCTTTCTATTTTGGGTTTTTTTTTTTTTTTTTTTCTTTGGGCCTTATTAAAATAAAGAATCCCAAAAAGTAAAAGGAATTAAACTTGTCGGAGATGTACAAGTTTTTGGGCCTAAACCCAAAAAGATAAGAATGCATTTTGGGCTAATTATTCTCTTCATAGAGAGAGAGAGAGAGAGATTTGTTGGACTATGACCCATTCACCTTTCGTTTATGAAAGACTGAAACTACATGTTAATGGGTTTGATACTGTAAAATAATTTTTGTTATTTTTTTATTGAAAAAAATGTCTGGTCACTATTATGATAGCCACGTAAGTAATACACTAACAGAATTTAACATATGGATTGATACTACTCAATTTTGAAAACTTGAGGAACTAATAGCGTTCACGTAAAATTTAAGAGACCAATTATGCTTACTAGGTAAGTTTATAGACCAATAATGTAGTTTCGCCATGTCTTTATTTTACAAGGTCTTGGCCACTGATGATGTTTAAGAGATAGAGAGGAGATGTTGGCTCCGTGGATTGTTGTAGTATAGACTATAGGCTGAACAATTTTTTTTTTATATATATTTTTTTTTTTGGGTTTTGTTGCATTGATTAGATGGAAGGGTTTTTACTTCTTTTTTATTACTTTTTAAATTTGAGATAAAAATCATACTCTAGTTTAATCTAAATGTATAAGTGTGTAAAACTCTTTTTTAGAGACTTGAATTCTGATCCTTGTCTCTCTCTCCTACCTCACAATAACTTGTACTTATGGGATAATCATCACACATATAGTACACAATAGTTTTACTCTCTTTTTTAACTTGCTGTGAGAGGGTTGTACACTTGTACTGAGGTCCAAATAGTTCAAATCAATTTTAAGGCCTAAATAATGCGTTCATGAACATAGGGGCTTTATTATATTTTTTATGTATTCTAATCTAAAAATATATTTATATAGACTTGAAATTATACTGTATAAGTTTTTCAATAGGTTCATATGATATTAAATTATTGATTGTAACTTATTAATAATATAAACGATCTATTTGTAATAAAAATTCATAGAATTGTAAAAAGAAAAGGTAAAACATTTTAGTTATAATTTCACAATTTATAGGAGAAAAATAAGTTAATCAAGTAACTCATGAACAAGTTCGAGCTTGCTTGACAAGAAAATGAGCTAATTTTGAACATAAAATCTTGTTTGGTGATGAGCTTGTTAGCTTGAGCTTGACTAGTGTTAAAAAAAATGAATAAGCCACAATTTTTAATACTTAGCTCGGCTTGTTTACGACTCTAATTCCAAATATGAAATAAGTCATTTTGCTTAGGTTTCTCATAGATGAAAGGATCACTAGACAATCTACACCATTCAGAGTCCTCATTGCCTCTAGGGCCCTTCGATTTGCTTCAAAGATTGGACTGACTCAAGTTGTTTTGGAGGGGGATTCTCAAGTCCTAATGGCAAGACTAAACATTGATAGTGAGGTTCTAACAACATGTGGTCGGTTGATTGTGGATGCACGGCAGTGTTCTAATTATTTTACCGAATTACGTTACTCTCATACTAAGAGAAAAAATAATAAGGTTGCTCATAGTCTAGGTAGATATGCTTTACATGTCTCAAATTTATCTGTGTAGATGGAGGATGTTCTACTACAATGTCTTTCAGTATTTCAGGCTGATTTAGCCAATATTTCTTAATAAAAGCCAAGTTGTCTTTCCCCTATAAAAAAGAAGAAGAAGTAATTAACCTAAGAGTTCAATTACTTTCCAAATATATATATATATATATATATATATATATATATAAATTTCAATATAAAGCTCTTTTAATGCAAATGACAGTAAATGTGATTGGAGGATTAATATTCTTCGGTATTTTAAGTTGTTGTAACATTAATTAAGTGTTGAATTGTATTTTTTTAATACAAGATAGAATTTCTACTCTAGCTTAATTTAAGTGTGTATGTGTGTGAAACTCCTTCCTGGAGACTTGAACCTCGGCTCTTGACCCCCACACTCCACAAGTACTTATACTTGTAGAGTGACCATCGTACCAAGGGTGTGCGGTGGTATTGTACATTTAGTTCCTTGCTTTTTATTCCTAAGAAATTTATGGATTTTTTTTCTTTCATAAAAAAATTGTGTGGATTATTTTCCCAAGAATATGTAATTATGGAGGATGCAGAGAGGGCAAGAGTTCTTTAACCTTGTATGGAATTTTTCTTTGAATATGTAGTTTGGCCTTTGGACTCTCTCTCTCTTCTTTATAGTATTTTACTCAATTAGTAATACTTAAGGACATGGATCTACTTATGCTAATTACAATCAAGAACTATTTTAAGGTCAAACCTAGAAATTATTGTTTAGATTGCACGCAACACCATCCAGGGATTCTCTGAATCTTTCTATGGGTTCGTTATATAGTTAATTTCTGTATTTCCTTTTCAGCCTTTTACTTTTCCTTTCGTTCTTTATTTTTTGTTTGGCAGGTGGGGGGTCATTTTCATTTTCGTGTGTCAATCTTAATATTTAGAATGATTCTTACCTTTCAGAGTAAGAAAATTCACAATAATAGCAAGAGTTTTAGTCCGTTAGAATTTAGAAAACTTTAAAATCTCATTTCAAATTCAATGCATTAGGCTATGACTCAATACTCAATAGGCATGTCGTCAAATGTGGCACATATTCAAATGTTGAACAAATTTCTTGGTGTCTTCATCTAGCGACCCCTAAGAAGAAGCAATGGGTAGGAATCAATCTTACACGTGTATATAAGGTGATACAGATATTAGATTAGATGCCTTAGTAATGGCTTTAGGGTATTGGTTTAATTTTCTTTGCTAATTAACATGATGGTTGCTAATAAGTATGGCCCATCATTGACAAAAGAGAAATAAATTTCATACAATAATGCCCCCTCAAGTCATTAACTCCTCATATCTAACGCCTTCTTAGTTGGGTGTTGATCAAAGAGTTTATCAAAACATCAAATTTCATAGAATGATGATGCCCCCTTGGGTCATTAATTCGTCATAATTTGCATTTTGCTTTTTTCATTTTAATAAAAAGAGTAACATGATTGTTATTCGCTCATCTCGAAAATTATGAATAATTTTCTATTTCTTTGATATTGAACGCGAATAAATATTTTTCGAGATACAGAAAACACGCATGAAGCTTTACACTGTATTTGGAAGTTCAGAAAGAACAAGAATAAAATGGAATGAATAGAATATTAAATAATAAAATATCATAAATTGTTTAAATCTTTGTTAAGAAAAGAATGGAAATGAATTTTTTCTAACAACATTATTATTATGCCCTTTCTTTAATAGAAGTATAGAATAGACATTTAAAAAGAAAAAAAAAATAGTGATATTATGAGGACTTCAATAAGAATTTATTAAAACACATTTCATCCTATTCCTCCCATTTTTTGAGGGATAGAAAATGGGCTTATAAGGGAATGGATTCCATGTCACCCTCCTTTTAAACTTCCTAAAAATGGAACTTTCTAATTCATTCCTTCATATCTCTCTAGTCCAAACAAGCTATCAAGATTTGAAATTTTATATAATAACAATAATGACTGTCAAAGATTTTTCTTGACTAAATTACATTAATTGATTGGAATGCCTTTCAATGGTAGGAGCATGAAAATGGATGCCAATGGGTTAGGCTGGTTTGGTGGCTTTTTTTTTTTGACTTAATCCAATGCCATAGTAGTAAGGGTTTGAGATTTTATTTAAATAGGTTTGGATTCACAAATTCAAACTTGTTAGGGTTTGGTTTTTTAGACCTTAACCAACAAAAAAAAAAAAAAGTCTTTCTTTATCTCATAAAATATTGTGTAATTTTCTATAAAAGTGGTTATTAATGCCTAATTTTTTTTTTTTTCAAAATTATAGGTTAGCTTGATCTAATCTAACTTGCTTGACGTAACTCATATGGTAAAGATATAAAGGCAATCTTTAAATAAGTTTAAATTTTCAAATATATATAGATCGGATTGGCTTGTGATGAAAGTCATAAAATTTCATATAGATTTTGATAAGAAGTTGATGACAACTATTAAAAGTTTAAGAGTTGGAGCCATACCTAATTGAAAAGCCATGCCTGACTAGAAAGCATGAAACTAAACTAGTACCACGATTGGATAGCAATATTAGCAGACAAACAACAAAACATAATCCTATACTTTCACTATTTGATTTGAAACCCATGCATCTAATTCAAGATTCTATACAATACTTTTAAGCTATGTTTCATTGTCATATATATCACCTCAAAGTCACACCATTAAAGCCCAGAAAATTTGTTGGGAATCTGACATGGACGAAGAATCTACCTACATGCCAGCATTAACTAAACACGCCAGCAAGATAAAAAAGAAAAACTCAAAACAATAATGATATATTAACACACACTTAATCATAATTGCTTTATTTGGCAAACTAATTAGCTCTTTTTCACTATCACATGGACTCACAATTTTTTCTTTATAACTCATAACTTGTCACATAGGACAATCGTGGCAAAGTGCATGTGAAAGTTGAATAATTCTAAGACCACATATTTTTCCATAACTATCATATGTAGTAAGTTATAATTAATTATTTGTCACTTATATATAGACCCAACATTTTTTTTCACCACTCACAATTTACCACATTAAAATCACATTAGAATTGTGAAAAAGTTGTGGTACTGGTTTCTCATTTTATTTTCACACTCAAAATCTTCACAATGACCCCATCTATTTGCTTTTCATATTAATTGTACACGTACCAACTACTTTTTTTACCGTTCACATCATATCAAACTTGTATACCCTAACTATTTTGGTGAAAGTGAATGGTAGTAGCATTATTCAAACCCCAATCAAAACCCCTCATTTTATTTTCTTCCTCAAAATCTTCAAGGGCCCCATGCATTTTACTTTGCATGTTAGAGAAACAACAAGGAAATAACACGCACGCGTAGACACGCTGAAACAGAGAGCTAGCTAGGGACCAAGACGCAAGACCCATATCAATCCCCACTATAATCAATAATCAATTATCAAAGTGTGAAAAAGAAAAACAAAGAGAGAAAAAAAAGAAAAAAAAAAAGAAGATGTAGGTGTTTAGTGGAAACAAATTGCGATAAACAAGGACGACTTATAGGACAAGAAAAATAGAAATCTCCTGTCAACGCCATACCCATTTCCACCATATGAGTCCACATCCACCAAAGACTACTCCGATTAATCACTGTCCCATGACTTCTTTGTTACTTTCTTCTCTTCTTTCTTTCTTTCTTTTTCATCGTTTATTCATGTATTGAATTCAAAGTGCGAAAAAAAAAAATCTAAAAGTTTCTTATATTGATAAATTCTCTAGTTTGACCGAAAAAATATATGGGGTTTGAAGTTTGAACTTGAGCCGAGTTAAAAATGTATCCAAAATCAATAACTATATCATACAAAATAGGTTTAAAACTTTAAATTTCAAGTTTTTTTTTTCTACTTAATTTTTTTATAAAACAAATCATGAATTAATAGATGAGATAGTAAATAATATTTAAAATGTTAATCTAATTTTGAAACCCAAAATTGGGCAATCCAACTTTGTAATTTTGAAGATGTTAATCTAATTAATTGTGTGATATTGAAAAATAATTACACCAATGCAACTTTGATATTTTTTCCAAAAAAAAATGATGTACCTTGAGATGATTATATTAAATATGTGTGTATATATACAATCAAGTAGTTGTTTGATTTATCAAAATGTGCATTGATGATAGCCTAATGGAGTTGAATTGGGTGATTATGAGTGAAAGTTTGAAACCAACCCCATTAACGTGTGCAATGCATTATCATTTGTTTGAATTGAAACAGACTTGCCCTAGTAAGTCAAGCATTAAACTTATTATGATAGACAGACATGGCCTAATGATAGAGATTATGAAAGATATTTGGTTGTTTTTGGAGTGGAGTGAGTGATTATTATTTCTACCTAAGAGTGCCAACCAAAGGGTGCATGAGATAGACATATAATAAAGCTTATAATGCGTGTGATAAATCTCCAACCTTATTAGACTCTATAGACTGCAATAAATTATAAATTGTACGGCATGTAGTGTATATATGTATATAATAATCAAACCTTGGCAAATTCAAAGCACGCTTTCCAAGCTAATACTATTTTGTATGGGATTGATTACGTATTTGATTACCTACATAAACAACCCAATTTTCTATTCTTAAAACGTAGTGTTCAATATCAATGAATGCTTATATTTGACATTTCCCAAGGACTAATAAATTCTACCACCCTATCAAAAAATAAATAAATAAAATCTACCAATCCTTGTAAACATGGTGTTTGATATCCAAACTAGATTTTTATTGGTCATCTTCCAAGAAAAATTAACTATTTGATACATGATATTGCACATTAGGTCTCTCTTTCTTTGTATAATGGATGGATCCTCATTTCACTAATCTTTGTAGTATTAGTTTTCATTTATAAAATACTACCAATCATTAAAATATATACTTGTAGAGGATATAGAAAAAAACAAAGCCAAAAAAACAGACTTGCAATTATGAAGTGGCAAATTTGGGTGTTTCTAATGCAAACAACGGGGGTGTCCTTTTCCTTGCAGTTGTGAAGTTTTTCTGCTAATCCTAGCTTTGGCAGCGTGCTTTTCCTATCCTTTTCAGAACCCAAAATTATTTAACCAGATTAACACAAAACTCAAGCGTGGACATGGACTGATAGACAGGCTAGTATGTCTGACATTGCTTTCAATCCTTCCTGTCACTGTAAATTTAGAACACTGCCAAAGGCAAAATAATTGGTAAAATCTGATATGAATAATCAAATCAAATCAATCTACCACAACCAAGAAAAAAAAAATTAAAACAGAGAAAAAAACAATCTAAAAAAGGGAAAAGCAATGAATCCATGAAAGGCAAAGATGCTGTCCAATAATTCTGTTCAATTGATTTTTGGTTCTTTAAGGTACAAATCAAATCTAAAAATCAAAGATTCTAAATGCTAAAAAACTAAAACCAGTGCAAACATCGAAATGGGTTCTGTTCATTCATCATCCTAAGGTCAAATCAAAGCATATTTTCAATGTTCCCTTCTTCTTTTTTTCCCACTTTACTTTTCCCAGAAAATTTGCCTAGAAAATCAAAGCCTCTATGCTAGCCTTCTTTGCCTTTGTACAGACAGGACAACGATCGAGAAGAGGCTCACAAGCTTCGCATGAACAAAGGTGCCTGCAAGGAAGGAACAACATGCACGAGCTTCGAGAATTACAGCCTTTACACACCATCATCATCATCAACTTTCTCTGCTGCTCAAGCTCACACACTTCTAGCACTCCTCTGTTTTCCTCTGTTTCTTCCTGTACTACTTCCTGTAATAATTCTTCGTCTTTCTCCATATTTTCATCACAGCAAGACTCTGCGTCCTCTGCATCATTGTTAAAGAGGCCGAAAGGGGCTCTTTCTTTAACTTGTTCTAATGTGTTATTCAAGGACACAACCATGGCTTCGCTTTCTTGTGCCGCTCTCTGCCACGCTTGGTTCTCTGCCTCCAACCTTTTCAAGAAATCTTCAAGCTCCATTGTTCTATTAGCCGCTTGTGCTATTTCCTCGTCCTTCTGTCTCAGTAAAAATGACGTTTTTGATTCAATTCTCTTTAGCACTACTGCTAATTGTTGCTTCCTCTGCTCTTGCAATACTAATCTCAATCTCTCATTCTGTTTCCCCAAGAAAAAAAAACAAACCAATGGGAAATTATAAAATGTACAAAATCTTTTAAACCAATTAAGAAGAACTCCATTGATCCAAATATCCAATTTATAACAATGTAAGAGGAGTATTAAATTTTCAATAACTTGATGGTACGCTTTTTCTAACCTGTAATCTGAGATATTGATCAATCTCCTGCCTCTGCTTCTCAAACTGAGAAGTTATGCTTTGAGAATGCAGCATTGGTAGATAACTATTGTTGTTGGAGGTGGTGGTGGTGATGGGATTGTTTTTCAAAGTAGAAGCAATAAAACTACCGTTGTCAAGAAACAGGTTTTGTTGATTACTTTGCTGCTGGTTTTGCATCTGTTGCCAACGTTGCAACTGTTGTTGTTGTTGCTGCTGTAGTTGTTGTTTCTGTTGGAGATCAAAACTGAAGTGATTGAAACCACCAAGACCAACACCACAACCATTATCCATGATCAAATCCTGTGACCCAAACATTGGAAACCCACGATTCTCTGAATACAACTGCGCTTGAATAGCCATATCTTTGTCAAACAAAAGAAACACCAACCCTCTCTCAGAAAACAAAGAACACTAGAAGGGCAGAACCAGACCAAACCAAATCAAGTGCAACAAGCCCTCTTCTTTCTCTAACAAATAACCAAATGGGGTTGCATCAAAACTTGTTCTTGAATCATAAGGACTCCATGTATGTGTGTGTCTCTCTAATGGTTTCTCTCTATATTGCTATAGTTTTGAGGAACAAATAAAAAACAAAGGTGGTGGGTGTGTGTGGGTGTGGGGTGTGGTGCTTATATATATATATGGGGAATTGAGAAAAGAAAGAAGTGTGATTAAAATTTTTAAATAGTAATAGATAAATTTGATTGAATTAAAGTAACTGAAAACTTGAAAGGGAAAGAGAGATAGCCTAGGATACTACTCTCTCTCTTTTCTATCTATCTTTAACTTTTTCTACCTTTTTTTTCTCTATAGTCTAAGCATTAAAGAGAGAGAGATGTATGGGACGCGGTATGCAACAACGTACACATGCAGATTTTGTGACTAAACTATCGGGTCAGAGATTTCAGAGGGCGTTTTTTCTTTCTTTGAATAAAGAAGATATTCAATTCCTAGACTGTGTGTGTGTGTACATTCACACACATATATTATATATTTATATATATGGGTGTGAGAGTCTCTGAGCCCTGTGAATAAGTCAGTTTTCATTTATATGAGAGAGAGAGAGAGAGGAGGAGAATCAGAGATTTGTCAGTTTGGTCATTTGGAAAGGCTGAAGAATAGGATTTTTTTTTTTGGGTTCTCGTATTTCTAAAATTTTCTTTTTTTTGGGGAGTATAAAAATAAATAAAAACTGTTTCGTTTAAACTATTTTATTCTATTTTGAGAAAAATAAATAGTATTTTGTATTTTTGGTAAGATTGTTAAATTAAGTATACCATCTCAGTTTTGTTCCAACATAATGTAACAGCTAAATTTGAGTTGTACTACTAGAATTTTTTACCTTTGAAAATTTAGTACCCAGGAGAAAATTGCTGCTTAATAATAGTTGTGTTTTTATGTTTTAAAGATAGAATTACACAATTTTATAGGAACTAATAGATTAGTGTGTATATATATATATATATTATGTAAGGATTTATTTTTACAACAAAGCATATCTTCCACACTTCAAATACTCTTTAATGTAATCACGATCAATGAGTATGTGAAGATTTATTTTACAACAACGCATATCTTTCAGACTTCAAATTCTCTTAATCACTATCACTATTTTTTGGGTATTTGAATCCAATATCTAACAAAAATCCTTTGTCAATTAGGATTTTGAAATTGTTTCTTAATCATAATTCCTCTTATTCTTTTGAATATCAAGGTAAGGCGAAATTTCAAAATTAAAGAGGATTAGTCTCATCACACTTGAGAGAAATAATAATCATAATCATATAGATTTACGCATAGATTTAAACTACTATCATGTCAATAAAAAAATAGTATTAAAGTTGGCCATAACTTTACACTAATATATATAAAGTCAAATTAAAACTCCATGTATAGGCCAGTGCAGGCTACACACTTATCCTACCACATATAGCAACAAATAAAATTTTCTTATATTTTAGTATAGCGTATCTGTGTTATGTCATTTTGTTCCTATGGTCTAGATATCATCTTCTTCTTCTTCTTCTTTTCTTTTTTTTTCTTAATAAATGTGATAACATTTGAATATATGACATCAACTTTAATAGAATTATTTTTTACCATCAAACTAAGGATTCAAATCCTCTAGATTTCTTAGGATACTTTATCAATATATTTTCTTAAAATAATAAAAAAATCTTACAAACAAAACAATTAAGGATTCGTTTGTTACTATTGTTTAAACAACTGTTTTCAGTATTTAAACAATATTACATGTATTTTTACACACTTTCACCCACACATATTTTCAAAAAAAAAAATACAAACAATGATACTAGAATAACATTACCGAATGATCCCTAAGATTATTATTAATAGAATGCTAACATGGAAGAATCTAGACCATTAAATTATTAAAGAATGGTTAAAATTTAAGGAAATTCATTTGGTAGAGTACTCTAGGAAATCTAGAGGATCTTAATCCTCAAACTAATACATCAAATAAGTTTCAAGATAATTTAGACATGAATTGATCACATGTTTATTCAACAACTGCAATCCTTATAAATACCAACCTTTAAATGGCCTCTCTAGGAAATTTAAAATATCACTATTAATATGGACGTTATTTGAAGCTCATGATTCATGATTAAAATTTAACTAATTTGAACTTGGTAGGAAATCATTTTCCAAAACCAAATATATATTGAATGGGCATTACAAATTTGCATAAACATTTATGCCTTGTACATATAAGATATTGGTTAATGATTTTGTATTTATGGACCGACATTTGTTTAGAATGAAGCACCAGAAATAAAATTATGCTTTATATAGGATTTTTTTTTTCTTATTAGCAAATAATAATAATAATAATAATAATATTTTTCGATTGAGCTTTGATAATTAGGTATATATGAATCTGATTTCTCATATTGATTAAATATATGACGAATTGGGTAACTTGGTTATCAAAATAAACATTATATATATGAGATAAGACTTAAAATATATAGCACCCATTTTATGATGATTAATTTTTGCTCTCTAATCTAATAGTTTCTTTTTAGTGTAGGTAAAATTCAATCTAAGTTACTTATTCGACAATAACAAGTTTTATTAATTGAGATAAAAACCCGATCTTTGAGAGTTGGATATTCATTTTGGGATGAGTTTGGGACTCATGCCTACAACACTTTTACTCCTTATTAAGAAATAGATTGTACACGAGAGAACCACATAAGATACAATGACTTATGAAATATGAGTTATGATGTGTGTACTATGGCCTCAATATGCTTCTCAATTCTCACCCTTTATTTGGTTTAAAGGCCACCGATTCAACATGTATAGTTAGCTAAAGTGCGTATATATATAGGGTCCGGTTAACATGTGTCCTTAGGGCACACCTAAACCAATCTATTTTTGGGAAAAATTTCAATTTTCAAAATTTTTTTCCAAAATTGATAAATTATTGTGTGCCATAAGGGCACATATTAGCAAAATCCATATATATATATGAAATTCAATAAAAAGTAGAAATATTTCTCAATCACTTTAGATGATTTGACATATTAGATAAAAGAAATCATCCTCGCAGACAAATTAACACATACCAAGAAATAGATCGTAGTTTCTCTCTTTTTTCTTATTAACCAAATAGTTTTTTTTTTTTTTTTTTAACTTTAATTTTTCACATTTTAAGTGAGGGATGGGAATTCAATTATGAAACCCTCCCGCTAAAAGTATTGAAAAAAAAATACCGTTTGAGCTAAAAATTTCAAGTGGTTTCTCAAAACTTAGGGTCCAAGATAATTAATATTTCTATGTTCCAAAGTGCTCCTAGTAAAGTTAGAGTTCAACAAACTTGATAGTGAATATGGCCAAAGAATATAACCTACACATTATCATTTGAGGCTATCTAGCTAGTTTCTTAGTGGGATCCCTTATATTCCGCAATGATGATGATTAATATATTGACCATTCATCGGTCGCAGGTGATACCTTTGGAGTTTTCAACACGAAATATGAAAAAGGTCCATTGTTCTAACCTATACTTGTTACTATTTTTCTAAAGGGCATCATGTTCCTTCAAGAAAATTACCCCAATCAAGGTCATACTTACCCACACATCAACATCTTTATTTGTTGCTATAATATCTTGGCCACAAAGGGGAACCCCATATTTCTCATAAGAATCACTTGCTCCCCTTTATCATTTCATTGTCATAAAGAGAGAAGCTTGGATTAACATCATCAATGGCTTTCATTGTGGTTAGACTTTTTCGGTTTACCCACGTGTTTCCCTAAATACATTAGGTGGTTGAAACATGAAAGCAGTGATATGTATCTTTCTTTTTGACGTAGGGGTGGCATTCTTACTCATTAACTCCATGAATTTTTGCCCCAAGTTCCACCTCTCTAGATTGTTTATTTCCCATCAACTTAACCTGTCTAAGTGAGTCACGTGAACATTGTGTCATTTTTTTTCCTTCACAAATTCAAGAGGTTTGAAATAAATTATAAACTTTATTATGATTCCTAGTGAGCATTATCCTTTTTTAGGTAGACTTAAGATTATTTTATGGGCATTATCTAATTTTA
Source organism: Castanea sativa (assembly GCF_040712315.1). NCBI lineage: Eukaryota > Viridiplantae > Streptophyta > Magnoliopsida > Fagales > Fagaceae > Castanea > Castanea sativa. Next base: position 42,328,296 of record NC_134019.1, on the reverse strand, counting down.
ATAATCTGTTTAGGTCACGAGCATTGTAATTCAACGTTCTTCTTATAAAAGAGAGCTTTCAAATTAGCTAAATATGGTGGAATTCTAGTAAAATTTTGTTGTCCAGATGGAAGAGTTTCTTTTTTTCATTTAGAACCAAGTATTCCTTGATGGTTTCATTAAAAAAAAAAAAGTACACCTTGATGTTTCTGGTTGATTAATTTCAATAATTTTAATTGTTCTTCTCTAACATTAAAACCCCATTTTCCACTTGTTATTAGTAAAAATAAAAAAACATGCCACAATACTTTATTTAATGTAAAGTTTTGATTCTTCAAAGCCATCATGTTGGTGAACTTTTGACTTAGACTTAGGTATAATTAATTGAATCATGTAAGTCTAGAATGCTTCCCTATCTTTTATGAGTTTCATTATGCAAACAAAAGAAGATATATCAAAAGCTCCTATCATTTTCAAATGTGTCTATTTTACTATTTAAAGTAAATCTTATAAATTCTTTCCAAAAACGTGTATATCTATCTAATACTAAATCTTTCAATAGTTTAAATAATTTGATAATAAATAATTTTACAAGCCTAATTATCTTATAAAAATTAGGGTTCGAATATATCTCTTTACTTTTTTTTTAATAATAAAAACAAACAAACAAAAAAACAAAATTCTTTCAGGCCCATCTCTTATGAAACTAGATCATACAAATCTCTTCTGCTATACACTACTTTCTTTCATATCACATTTTCTTTGTTTTTGTTTTCTTTAACCTATCTTGAATTTTGAACTATTTGATATCTCTGCCATTTTTGGTACTGCACATGCATGTATTATACGTCGGTCTATGCCCAACAAACACCTCCGCTAGAACTCAAGGCCCCCCCCCATATAAATATAGGACAGTACTCCCATGGATCCTAAATCACGCAAATTTTGTCCATGTCATCAAAAAGATTATTTCCACAACCACAAAAGTCATTTCGGAAAAAAAAAAAAAAAAGTGAGAAAAGGAAAAACAAATCCCTGTCACATTTCCCAAGGTCTTTGAAAACAAACGGTCATTCATTCATCATCAATATAATAATAATTATTATTTTTTGTGTTGAAAGCAACAGATTTCTCGTTTGCATGCATTTGAGAAACAGAGAGGAAAAAGAGAGAGACAGGAGAGGAAAGGGAAGGGCAAGAGAGAGAGAGAGAGCTTCAGCTAACATATGATGGAGATGGTGGACCCATGTGATGCCCACCAAACATGACCAAATGAAAAAGCTCTATCCTGCTTCGATGGTTGGCTCTTCTGCAACCATTTGTGCAATCCATGTGACCCACCTCTCACTCACTCTCTCTCTCTCTCCCTCTCTCTTCATTGACTAGGTTTAATACTATTCTTATTTATGAGTGAGGTACAAAGATCCAAAACCCCATTTCTCGAATTTTGATAAAAAAGTCTTTCTCTGCAACTCCCCAACTACTACTCCTTGTTTTCTAGCTTTTGGCAAAGTGATATGGTCGCACTGTTGTTGTTGTTGGTTGTGAACCTCTCTTCCCATCATGGACAAACCAGACTGGGGAAACCTATATGATTATGATTTGCATAAAATTGCTAAAACTGTTTTTTTTTTTACCAAAAAAATTTACTACCAATTCTATTTTTACTAAATACTTAGAAAATAACTTTATAGTAAATAATTAAATATTTTTGTGAGAAAATATAAATAATTAAATATAATTGGTTCAAAACTTTGTAATTCTGTGATATAATATTTACTTAGAGAATTAAGATTAAAATCCATTTTTCATTGTCATAACTCTCTAATCATAAAAATGGCAACACATTTACCATAAATATAATGAATCTTTTTTGTGATAACTCTATAATTACAATAAGATGATGATGATTTGAATTCTGAATATCTTAATAAGAAAAATTAGGAGATATCAATTAGTTGAGTTATAAATTTTTTGACATATTAACATAAATTTTATTTAGTAAAAGATTGATTTTAGAATACTATAACAATTATTATTATTATTATTATTATTATTATTATTATTATTATATATAAAGCTTAATAAACTCATATGTCACAAAAAAATAAAATATTCAAATATATATATATATATATATATGTTACATCAATTTATAATCTTTTACTGTAAAATTGATAATAATATTATTGTTTTCTTCAAAAAAATTGGAATATTTTGCGTAAATCGTTTGGCATACGCTGTGTGTTTGAAGGGAAAGATCATAAATTTCTAGCATGCTTTTCAAGGATATATAAAGATTTTGCGTTTAGTTGTTGAAAACATAATGATTGCTTAAATATTGGGATCATGGACTAATTTGACAGAAGAAACAATGATGATACTTTTCTAATCTACGCGGTTTTAAAAATTTTGACAATATGCCATAATTTATGGGGTCGAAAATATAATGAAAACAAAACCCAAAAGGCATGTTTTAATTATGTGCATAAACTTTTAAATTAAACCATCAACCTCAATTATTTTATTTTATTTTTTCTTGATTTTTCTTGTGACTAAGACAAGTTGGTTGTTCATGCTGAAAGTCTTTGGAGAACTCTTGAAGCAAGAAAATCTTGTGCCATTTTGGAAGCCATTCTTTTCGTTGAAGTTTCTTCTAATAACTCTTCACGACCCAATTCATTGAAATCATTAATTTCCCTATCCACAGTATACCAAAAAACAAAAATTAAAAAATCATTGAGGTTTGAGACTATTCACCTGCATGCTGATCAAACTCTTCAATCAACTAGTTTTATCTTATAAGATGTCTACTTTTTCATAACAATCCAAAGGTTGCTGATGATCCTACGTTATCCAGAACAATGTCTACTTTTTATAAAATAGTAATGCATTGCCCAAGTCTTTTTTACTCATGTTTGTTGATGATTTGAAAGAGACTTGGGGTGTTGGGAAAGGCAATTGCCATGGGGTTACCCTGGCACCAGCCAACAAAACTAGGTGGTATTGTCTGTATTATGCTAGTAAAAGGTCATGTATATATACTGACTAGAGCTTTAAGAACATCAAAACTTTACTAATGAAATGAATTATTCTGAAGTAAAAAAATAAAATAAATAAATAAAAGAGCACAACAATATATCTCTACTTATTAATCATGTTGTAACTTGTAAAATTAAGATTTTAAATATAAGTTTTTTTTTTTTTTTGGGGGTGGAGATAGGCAAATAATGGAAAGAGGTGAGTTCAAACCAAAGACATGATACACAATGAAGGATACTATTACTATTGCTATTAGGCTATCATTTGAAACAATGAAACCCTTGTCATATTAGAATGGTTTATTGCAATTTTTTTGTTAAATAAAAAAAGATAGGGAACAATCAATTATGACGATCTTACCTCTTAGGATAACTATAGTAACTCCTCACTTGTTAACAAAAAAATTAGGGGGAGGGTGACGGGAGATAACAATAAAAAAAAAAAATTAAATTGCATATTTGGTTTTCAAATTTTGATATTTGTTTCCAAATCATATTTATACTTTAAATATTTCACTTTAGTTCTTATACATGTAAAATTGTTTCAAAAAGGTTCAACTGTCCTATAATATATGGAAAATACTAAATTAGTAAATTTTTTTTTGGTTGTCAACATTTTTGATCAATCAAATAGCAATAAAAATGTTTTTGAAGCATTATAAAGAAGATTTTTAACAAATTTCAAAGATTGATTATATCAAGTATGCAATTTTAAACACACCCACCATAAAAATAAGTGGATTTGTCTTGCTCTTACAGTCCTTACATGCCTTGAACAGGAGTGATTAATTAAAGACAGTATGGTCTTATTTTCACTACACAGCTTTCTTTGTTCCTTTCTTTGTCTCTGTTAATGCAGCAGCCGTACGTATTAGTTTCAAACTTTAAGCTTTTTAAATATTCCTAAAAGTTATTAAAAAAAATCAAGACATTTGGAGATATGCCATATAATAAACAACAAAACTTACAATATTGAGATTGGATCTAATATATAGTGGAGACCAATTGTATGAATGTTATAATTTATATTGTTTATACCATCTATGATACAAATGCATGGTCTGAACTCTGAAAAAACAACATGAATGAAAAAATAAAGGGAGGGGATCATATAATATTGTCCTTACAATTTAGGTAATATTTATTTGTTTAGTTTTCAATAACACTCATGAAAGCTTTGAGATTGATATTGGAGACAAAGGGAAGCAATCTTTTGAATAATGAAAGATTCTTAAACTTTATATATATTCTATGTTCATAGTGTGAACTTCATTACATGTGAAAGCTAAATTTGCGCCATGCATTAGGAGTTTGTCACTTTGTCTTCAATGAGTAAGTTGTATTTCACAACCAAAGTTGAACAACCATAATTGATGTTGAAGACTCTCTTTGTATTGTCTTTAGGTATTAAGTAGTTAAGTCAAAGTATGACCACTTCAAGTGAATCTCAAAATGAATCGGTAAAGATTTTTTTTGGGTCAAATATTAACCCTTGGAGTTAATCTTAGCTTAACCTGATTAAGTCCCTAAGCCAAAATTATAGGTTGGGCTACCAACCTATCCCCAATAAGACATGGCAGAATGATTACTTAATGAGGGTGCCATATTATTGATTAGTGGAAAGTGCATGGAAGGCCATTTTCTACCTATTGTGAAAAGAAAAAGATTAAAATACAGAGAAACACTTCAATTTGAAATCCATATGGAGATCATTTAAAAACTCATTAACCCTATCTCAAGTTGAAATTCTAGACTCCTAGGGTAGGTTAGTCCTTATTTTTCTTTCGTTCTTTGAATCTAATTGATTAGGCTCAGTATTTTCCTCATAAAAAGAAGAGTGTTGATAATTACACACCGTGTAAGGGACATGTGACTAAAAATTGTGTTATTAACATGATTTTAATTAAAATTGTGAAATCGTATTTTCAAAACCCAATCTCATCATTTCATAATTGTAATTTAAATTGTGTTTTCAAAATACAATTTCAGTTTTAGTGTATAATTCAGCGTGTGTAACAATAATTAGCGTGAAAGAATGTTGAATTTAATTATACTTTTATTTAATTAATTTTTTAAAACAAAATAACCAATGAAGATAAGTTATACCGACAAATTAACACTTCAAAAAGCTATATCATTTGCTTAAAAGGGATGGTTTCAATTTTTGTCAAAATTTTGTAATTTCGTCCACCTTTCCTATAGAGCAATAAACAAAGGCCGGGGCTAGATGTTTCCAATGATGAAGCTATTAAACTAGCACGACTTAAGGGTGAAAATAAGAGGAGACCCAAAGAGCCCTATCTTCAACCACGTATCAAACACACCAAAAAATTGTTGTATATATTCAAAGCTTAGATTCTCAAGGGAAGGAAAACCTTTTGAAGTTGTAGTCACCACTTTGTTGTTTTCTTCATCTTTCTTTTTCTTTATTTTAGGTGTTTGGGCCATATGTTGCCCCTCTCATAAAGACAATAATTAAAATAATAGTAATATAAATAAAAAGAGCACCCATTTTTTCTTCCATGTTGCTAGGCTCTTCTTTCATAAAAAAGATAGGAATTGATTAATGTGATAATGTCAGGTTGATTTCACATTCTATTTACATAGAAGACCCACCAAACGAAAGTCATGTGAAGTGTCTTTGGGGGGATTCCCATCCCATCTTTATTATTTCCATGCATGCTCCTTGTTATTTGGTTTTGTAATGTAATGTAACCCACCAAAAGAAAAGTGAGTTTGAGTGCTTCTCGTGCAACTTTGACTACATGTTTTTTGTTTTTTTGTTGTGGATGAGTCAGTAGACTCAGTACCTGGATGTGGATGACACTGTGTCAATACTCTTCTCCGTAGAACATTGAATTATACCCCCTTTGGTTTGTGCATGTTTAAACAAATCCCTTTTGTAAAGCAATATCAATGATTTTTTTTGCTTTTTCTAATTTTGACTTGTTCTATTTTCCAAGAAGCTCAATTCCAACATTATTGCTGATTTCTTTCATAGTGTTTCTGACACATTCTACATCTTCATGAGAGAGAGAGAGAGAGATATGGATCTTTCCTTCTCTTTTTTCTTTCTGCTTTTTAAGTTTTTTTGAAGAATACAAGTGACATTTCTGTTTTGAATAATATGTGCAATCACATGACTTGTGCTTGCATAGTTGCATGTGAGAATTATCTCATACAATATGTTTATATCATATTTGCAGTGGATGTCTACATATATGTGAGAGAGACCAATATTCGTACGTAACACGGCCATTGTATATAATAGACGTATGGTATACTTTCTGGTTATGTCTAATGAACCTTTGATATTAGGCTTTGAAATTAAGTTGCTCATGACTAAATAAATATTAGTATTCCAAAAATTAAAATGGATTTTTTTTTTTTTGAATGGTAAATGCTATTCTCATTTATTAATCAAGTATAGAGCCTTGTAATTCAATTGATTAGCAAATCTTGATGTTTCCAATGAAAATATCTAGGATTCAAATTCATCGTCCATCATTGTAACTATCAAATTATAATATAAAAAAATTAAATTGAAAAGCTCAAAGATTACTTTCAATCCTACTAAAAATTAAGGCTGAATATATATATGACCAAATTTAAAATTAGAGAGTGATTATAAAAGATACTTAATATCGAATGTCACAATAGCGCATTACTAGGTCATTTAGGTCATACATATTACAAAAGCATTTAAGATTCCTTCTATCTAACCAATATCATTACAGCAGCACTCAAATGAAAGAGCTCTGCTCTCTCTCTCTCTCTCTTGGTAGAAAGAGGGGATTTATATATTAATAATAGAGCACTATTACATCAACTTTAGTCCATAGGAGTTAGGAAACTTCTGTGGAGTTCTTTATGGTCATTGGAAATATTCTTTTATGGTGCACTGTCGCTCCCTTCCCCTCGTTGCTAGTCAATCTGCCACTCCATTCTCTTCATGGTATACCATACGTGATGAGGAGGAAGGGTGGTCCATTCTCAAGCTAGTAGGGTCCTGCAATCACATATCAAAATAGCAATTTCTGGTGCCATTATACCACATGTTGATAGCAGATTCATAACAAGCTCAGAATCAATATCTAGATTTATATATTTAAAGCCATATTCCCAAGCCAAATTTCTGCCAAGTGATTAGTAGAAGTACCTATATGTATTAACTATCCTTGACTGTCTCGCAATACAACCACGCCCCCCTGCCCCCCCTCCCTCTCTTTCCTGCAAAGCTTTTCCTAAATAAAACAAAGACTAAAATTACCAAAACACCAATGAAAAGTATCTTTTGTAGTAATTAACCTCCGTGTATATGTGGAGAATTCAATAATAATTCATCACCAATTCATAAGCTTCTAAATTACAATACTCTGGAGAGAAATGAAAACACTTGATGAATAGGGGTTGCAAGTGAGCAGAAGTTCATTACTTATAATGTGTGTGTGTGTGTGTATATATATATATATATATATATATATATATTCATCACCAACAACTTAGCCAACAAAACATTTTCACTTATACTTCTACCAGTAATGAAAATTTGAGTACGGATCATGAGAATATCAAGGCAAGCTTTAAGACAATTGGCCAGCAGGATAGTAATGCATTTGTAAATAATGTTGCAGCAAGAAATAAGTCTATACTCAGACATGTTGGAAGGGTTAGGTACCTTAGACACAAGGGTGATAATGGTAGCATTTACTTCACCTAGGAGCTTAGATGAGGAGAAGAAAGAATGAATAGCAGTGAGGAGTGATAAAGGTAGCATCTCTCTTATTACTCCAAGAGAACATAACACCAATATAAGGGTGATCAAATAGTCCTTGAACACCCATCCAATTAGCAAATTCAGCTTCAAAACCAGGGTTACCCAATCCCCCAAACCTCTCACTCAAGTCTTTAACTACATTGAAATCAGCCAAAACCACCCAATGTTTATCTCTATTCCTCCATTGTAACCAAAAAATGGCTTGCCACAACTCCTGCCTTTTAAAACCACAGTTTGCACCATAAACAAAAGATGCTTCCCATTTTTCTTAATTAGAAAGAACCACAATGGATAACTTGATCGGTCTTTTGACACCATTGAGACATAGAAAATGTTTGTGTTTCAACACACCCAAATTCTTCCTAATTCATGATTATCATAATTATTGAGGAAACCCCAATTTAGAAATAAAGCCTCTTTTATTTGTAGGGCATTCCTATCTCTAGCCTTTGTCACAACTGAATAAACCAAATCAACTCTACGATCCCTAATTAATTTCTTTACTTCTCTTTGTTTAGATGGGTCATTTAGACCCCTCGCATTCCAACACAACACTATCATCTAACCATTTTCAAGTAAACTGTTCACATCACTCACCATTGGAGTACTAACAGGGTTAAGCACAATCTGACCCTTTTCCTTGGCTTTCACAGTTTTTATTGGCTTTAGTTTAGCTCCCCTCTCTATGGCAGCATCCAGAAATTCCAATAGAGTGAAATGGCCTAGAGTCCCTTCCTCACATCCTTCAGCTTTCTTCCCAGAAGCCACTTGAGCTCTAGTGACTCTCCTATTTCCTTGCCTAGCATTGGGGGACACCACAAATGCAACATTGGGGTCTTTTATTCCTGTATCTAGAGGAACAGGGACAACATCATTCACAGTACCACAAGTGGACTAAGAAATTTTAGCTTTATCTTGAAATGCATTCAAGTCATCTTTCCTGAGGACAGAGATCTGCTCCTGTAGCCCCCTCCTCATCATTACCATTCCCAACCTGAAGAGGGCCAAATCTATTAGGTGATGCAGACATTCCTCCACCCCCAGCCACAGATTTCTTTGGAGAGGAGGTAAGTCCTGTGAACCTGACCCTTATCCATGGGAACCCAAGTCTCAGAAGGTTTAGAAGGACAGAATTTGGATAAGTGACCAAACACTTTGCAATGCAAACAATTTCAGTCTTCCATGGATACTCAATTCCAACTTCCAAGATCTTTCCATCAGGCAATTCAACAACCAAGGAATCAGGAAGTTCATCATCAATTCAACTTCACCACAAACTCTAGCATATCCAAGCTTCTGGTGTTGCTCAGTGACTGCATCAGCATATAATGGCCTTCCCACACCACCTGCTAAATAACTCAAGCACTTGGGGGTCCATAACTCTATAGGCAGTTGCAGAAATTTCACCCAGATAGGATTATTTCCCAACTTTAGATTACTCAGTTGCAAACCAGGCTGCCATCTTCAAAGAAAGAGAGGTTTGTTGCCCACATACTATAATCTAGCATTAAGGACAGCATCCTGCTCTTGAACCAAAACAAATTTGAACAAGAAAAGGCCCTTCTCAAAAGTAAACACCTCCACCCCACCAAACGGCTTCCACAAAGTCTCAACAGACCTCTTTACCAGAAAAAATGGTAACTATTTATCAAGAAATTGCCCTACCAAACATGTAGACCATTGCACAACTCCTTCGTCAATAACTTCTTGAGGTGGGGATACAACAACCCTGCCATTTCTTGTGCTTGGAGGGTGATATTCCAGAGGCATCTCATGCCCATCTCCCAAGAAAAGAGATTTCCAATCTTTGGAAACAGAATTAAGCTTCCTAACCCATTGCTCACCAGACTTATTTGAAGTTTGTTGGTTTTTTTATCTCACACAAAAACATAATTTATCCAACACGTTTTAAAATTTTGAGACAATTTTTTTATGTAAGTTTGAGAAGTATTATTCTATAAACTCATTTAGAATGTTGACATCTCCCAAAGAAAAGATGGATAAGCTGGAGGGATTACAATTTTTAAGATTTACTTATAAGCAGATAAAATACAGACTAGGGTAGACTAGAATCAATATAATTTCACAAGATTTTAGAAGTCAATCATGAAATTTTTCTTGTTTAAAAATAATAATCTTGTGAAAATTTAGCCTTTTATTTAAAAATTATTTTTTATTAGTATATTATTTGGTTTCTTATTTGATTTTATATTTTAATTCATATCAAAACTCGGCCACAACTTTAAAGCAGCAGTCTGCATTTTTGGAATTAGGTATATATTATTAGAACTTGGATGTCATTGTATCTGCATTCTGCACTTAATCCAACCTGCTGACAGATGGAAAAACTAAAATGAACAATTCAAGTACTGGGAACCAATACTTACATTTGTCAATTCAAAGTATGGTCTCAAAGCCTGCTCCATGCCTTTCTACATAAAGATGGTCCTCTCAGGAATTTCTCCTAGCAGTAAGCAAACAATTATTGCCCACTTATTACATTGAACTCGAAAACCAAGTGCAGCAACAGAAGGGATTCTTTGCATCTGCATACTCCAACTGAATTGTCCTAATCTTTCCTAGTTATAAAAGGTAGCGGCAGAACTGCAAGAGAGAACAGTCGTTTCAGAATCTGCAGCTTATAAGTGAAACACTTTAAAATAGAAGCCACAATCACTGCCCCATCAGTGAGATTTGAAACTAAGAAACCCTTCCATCCCTCCACCCGAAAAAAAGAAAGAAAAATAGTTCCTTCACTATTATCTGTAATTTTTCTACAGCAATTGGATCCTGTCCATCTATGTTTTCTTTGACATCAACTAAATTTTTACTAACAGTTTCCATTTCACTAAAAGTTTACAGATCATATATAATTTGAATCAAACATAGGTAACAAAAAATTTAGTAAAGACTAGTGATGGGATTGCTAGGAAGCAAGCATGACGAGGGGAACAGAAGGTTGACAAGAATGCCATTAAAAGATGCCTTCAATAAGCTATGTCATGTCATGTTATTATCTCTGGCATAATTGATCAACCTTTTGCAATAATTATAACTGTCACTGGACTGAACCCTAAAAACTTAACATTATAGTTGCAGACATGCAACTTGGCTTTCCACAGAAATCAGAACCATATCCTACATATCAGTGAACCCAAAGTGTAATGAGCATATAGTAAAAACAATTTTGATTTTGAGTTAGTTATAATATGCTGCTAACCCCCACAACTCGAACTCCCAAGCACTTTGTGCATAAGGAGGTGCCAATTGAGCTACAAGGCTTTATGCAGCTCTGTAGTAAAACCAATTAAGAGTTACCTGCTGGTTTGAATGGGCTCCAAATCGAGGTGCTTTTGACTGAAGCTTCTTTGCCTGATCATATAAGTTGTAATGATCAGGCAAAGAAGTGTGTCCATCATCATACCAACACCCATGTATTAGATACTGGTAATATAGACACATGCTCTATCAATTACAAATTTATTTGATCTAACTCACTTATAAAAATAAATAAAATTTACCAGACCCAACTTGTCATGGCACAGTGTCACAATCCAGTGCAGGGAAAGGAGGTTACTGTTAATGCATGAATGAGAGACAATATCATTCAATCTAATACATATTTGCCTCACTGATATAAAGAAAATTAATCCCTGATAATCAGATAGTCATGACAAAAGAAAACTCACCCTCTAATTTGAGAAAGGCCCCCAGTGAGTTCATATCTAAGAGAATACTAGAAGTAGAGCCTGGATGCTAGAAAATCAACGGCTCTCCTAATAATGTTCTTCAATTGAACAATGCTAGCAGAGGCACAAGCTTTAGCCTGAGAGACATCAAAAGCAATGTTAAAAAACCACGACGACTCAAGCGGGTAAAAAAGGTCAAAAAAGAAAGGACCTTGATCTAACCGTGTTATCTCATTGCACCTCTTCTGATCAATGAGAAATATTAGCATGAGAAAATAGCGGTAAATCTCTAGCTCTAAGAAGGAGTGTTTTGTAACAGTTTAGAGTTCCAGATGTAGCAGTGTCAACATCCATGTCATGTTCATCCTCCTGAAACCAACCTTTAACAGTTTTAGTGTTCAAAAGCATGAAAAACATTCAATATATAAATTCTGATTACAATGAAAATAATTCTCAACTAACTATTCCTGTAATTTAGGATGCTCAACAAAATTAAATGCAGTCTGTGACTCTGTAATACTAAAGTCATTATATTTCTAAACTTTAAAAAAAAAATTATTAAGTAAATGATGATTATTAAATCCAATCTGAAAGTAATTAAAACTCCTAGAAAACATAAAACATATGTTTGAATAGTTACACATAATTATAAATTGTTAAGTAGAAATTAGATTGCAAATCAAACCCTGCCAGCCTTTGAATTCAATTTCCATTAACCTTTCTTCATATGAACCTCATTCATATTACCATATTCATTCACTTGAAAACCATGTTCAAAGGCTGAAACATTTGGCATCATTGGATATGGCACACACACTGGTATCAGTTACTAAATTTGGAGCGTAGTAGCTCATAGAGGAACTATGGGTGTTAATGGGTGGGTTAAATTGGGCTTCAAGGACTAGCATAAATGCATGATCCAACTAGATGCAGTGATGCACTGCCATACTGAGTCCAATCAGTTAGGTTCATCATCATTGGTATAATAGTTGCTTGATCTAATGAGTCAGCATCAAAGGGAAACATTTGAGGAAATTCTGGTTGGATGAGGATTGAAAGTGCTAGACTTGAAACATCATGGAGATAGGTTGTTTGTCGTTAAACAAGTCCAATGTGTAACTACAATCTAAAATGGTTCTGGTTCTGGCTTGCAAGGAATGCTAGACTTGAAATTCTTTTTGCTTGGGCCTAGCTTGTTTATCAAACAAGACTAAAAAGGCTCAAGCTCAACTTGTTTATAAATAAACAAACATGAACAAGATTTTTATCAAGTCTTACCTGAGCTGTTTATCAATGGCTGGATTGATTTAGCCCTGTTTACATTTATTATTATTTAACATCAGAATATGCCAGGTGCATCATCAATTGTGCGAACTGCCAATTCCTTTATTCACTTTTTAAAAATATACCATTCCAAGAATGAACAGAAAGAGCATAAATTAAAAAAGGGCCCCCTTCAAAATTACCTTGGGAAGATACGCAAACAACCGACCATGCAAATCAGATCCTAGGGTGAGAGTGAAATTGAGGAATGCAGTGAGCACGGTCACATTCAACTTCTGCCTCAACGCCATGGTAAGCTGAACCACACGCACAATACATCACACCTCTCAGGTATATGCACGGGTCTCAATGAGAGATGCAATCCCCTACAAATCTAAACACACACACACACACATATATATGTGCATAAAAACCAAATCTAAAACATGTATGCTACATAAAGTTGCATTTTTTTAAATAATAAATTTAAAATGGATTCAATAAAAACTCTTAGGGTGTGCATCCAAGTACACGAGCAGCTACAAAAAGGTGCAGTGCAAGACCTCTTTTTGTACTTTGTGGCTAAGTTCATCGTATCTCACATCAAAATCTAAACTTCAACGCGCAATTCCAAATATAAGAGCAAAGCAATCAAATCCCAGGTCACCAATTTCAGAAAGCGGATTTCTACTTTGTGGCTAAGTTCATTGTCTCAAAAAACACCAAATTCACAAAACCACAGCAAAATCTAAACTTTAAAATGCAATTACCAATATTTGAGCAAAAACCAAAAACCAAAAACCAAAAAATAAAAAAATTAGGGATATATAATATTATAAAAAATTATAGGAATATATAACTGTGTGTAGAGGTTGATATTACAGTGCAGAGTTGACAAGAATGCCATTAAAAGATGTCTTCAATAAGCTGTCATGTCATGTTTATTATCTCTGGCTTAATTGTTCAACCTTTTGCAATAATTATAACTATCACTGGACTGAACCCTAAAAGGTTAATATATAGTTGCAGATATGCAACTTGGCCTTCTGCAGAAATCTGAACCATATCCTATATTTCAGTGACCACAAAGTGTAATGGGCATACAGCTTTGTACTAAAAACAATTAAGAGTTACCTGTTGCTTTGAATGGGCTTCAAACCGAGGTGCCTTTGACCTAAGCTTCTCTGCCTGATCATATAAGTTGTAATGAAGGTATTTGCAAAGTAGTAGGTTAAGAAGTGTTTCCTGCACTATCTGTTATCTCAACCTTTTTCTCATGGGAATGAGATAATGCAATCCCCATGAGATATAACAAGCTCAATTTTCTTGGAAATTTTTATCTGTCAGTTGAATGAGCCTTTTGTCATTAAAATTGCATTGCAAATGCACTGCAGCCACTAGCAAGATATATATCATTCTGATCAAGGAACCAGGCACAAGACCTTTGCTCTCCAAATAAGAACTTCCACATCCCATTTTTAACATTCTCATTTTAGGGCTTCTTTTGTTCCCTCTTTTTTGTTTCATTTTTATTTTATTTTGTTGGTTCGTAGTATGATCTCTAATCTAATCCAACATTCTCATCTTAGGGCTTCTTTTCTTTGCTCTCTTTTGCTCCATTTTTATTTTTATTTGTTTGGATTTAAGTAAGGTCTTTAATCTAATCTTTTACAAGTTACAACACCATTAGAGAGGCACACAAATAGTTACAAGTAGAATGTCATATCCTTTCATGAAATTGCCACAAGAATTGTTAAGAGCTTCGATGGCAAGTAGTGCTTACAAGTTGATTGAAATATTGAAGAAAGGATATGACTGACCTCCAAGAATTGAGAGGGAGAAGAGAGAACAGGAAACAAAATTGTTGGTTAATTTCTGCATGATCTCATTACGAAGCCAAATACCAATTTGTATGTGTACCATCCTGACCAGTAAATTAACTACCTAGCTGATCTAGTAACTCCTTATGCCAGCTGGCATAACTACCTCTAACAACCAACCAATCAGTCACATGCTCCAACAATGGAGCACATGCTCTAAATTTAATATCCGCTACACTACTAAAATGGCATAATACTGCCCTTATCTACATACACATGCCTAAGTAATTATAACCAGTCTTGAATTAGTTCATACAAGCAAGCAAGCTTTTATTCCACATAGTCACTACTTAACATAGTGCCAGAGCAGCTCATAGGCTCAGGCAGCACCAGATCAAAGCACAGAGCACCACAGCAGTAGCTCTAGGATTTAGACAACACCAGATCACAGCACGCATATGAAACAGACATAATATCAGATTCCTAAGAAGCATTAAGTTTTGGTATAAATCAAGAATAAAATTCTCCTAAATTACATTAATACTTTTCTGCCTACCTCAAAACAAAATGATACCAAAGGAAACAATATGATAATGGTCTCATTGGTATCACACTTACATAACAAAATCCTATGATTATCACTAACAATTTCACTTCTTATCCAGATAGTTCAGTTGCTTCATCAAGTAACACAAGGCTTTCCACAAAAGTAGTAGCTATATCTGGAATCCTTTGGAAACAAAGATCCTTCTCACGTAAAGTTTCAAGGTCAAGTGAAACAAACACGTACCTCTTCTGTCCACCATTGGTTACAGGATAAACTTTCTTTACAACTAGCAGTTCACCACGACTGGTGCAACCAAAGAAACGTACAGAGACAACATTTTCAAACCGGACAAAAAAAAGTTTACTCCATGATTCATGTACACCATACTCCCCCATCACCCATATGAAGCATGAATGAGGTGTATGCGACCTCATAAAGTCATTGTATTCGTCTTCATTGACGTGGTCGAATCTGAGGTAACCCAATGTAATGAAGGCCAGTTTCCCCTTGAACACCATCAGAGAATTTGGGTCCGCCATTAGACCTTGTGGTAGCAACTGTTGTACATCAGGAAGTGCCATCTCTTTAAATTTATCATCATTGACATCTAATGACAAAATCATGTGATAAGACGCGGCTTTACAATTGACTCCCAACCAATGCAAAGCCCTACTAACAAATGTGGAAGTCCTATTGTTGAAAGTGGAGACCGTAACAATGTGTGTCAATGACATTCCAACCCTTCTCCAAGAGTTGGAGCCTAATGTGTAAACGTCAGCTCCAAGCTCAACCCAAACGTGGTCAGGTTCAGGTGTAGGCATGTGAGAGATCATGACAACCTTGTAGTCATTGGTGTTGGACTGATAAGCAAATCCAGTAGAAATACAATTACGTTTGGTTGGGGAAAAATCAGGCAACCTCTTAAATTTTTTAATGCTGGGGTTCCACAAATATATATGAGGGGAAGTTTCTCTTAATTCAGTGAGACACACCAAGCCATTGCATGAACTAACTGAGTGGGCATTAGATAAAAGAAAAGCAGAGGGAATTGGGTACTCAGAAATCCTATTAAATTTGTGGTCATAACCATCGATAAAGATTGGGATGTTGCTGATGTTAAAAGGAATAGAATTGTTTATGAGATAAGTTAAGTTGTTGTTGTTAAGATTAAGATTAAGGTGGGTCTGGTGATTGAGGAATCCCAGGTTTTAGAAACACACCTGAATCTTAGGACTGATTTGACAGGTAGGTTTGCCAAGATGTTGAGTACGATGTCATGTGGGAGATGGTCCTTCTTTTGTCGGAGGATCCGACGAGGTTCCTTTGTTTGAGACATCGAGAAGCCTTTTAGGATCAGACCCAGAAAGCCAAAGAGGTTGGCTGGAGTCACCAACAAAAAACAACAAGCTGAGGCTACTGAACTGAGGAAAAGGTTGCTGATGATTAAAGCTACTGAGTGGCCAAAATACTATGTTGTTGTCGTTTTGAACTTGATGAAATAACAAAACTGATTGAACCGAACCTTCACTATAACCCACCCTTCACAGCACAAATAAATAAATAAGCGGTAAAGTTTGACTACAATTCCCACTTTTAAAAAAAAAAAAATAGACACAATTTGGTCATTCCACAAGTATAAATGCTTGTAGGATGTGAGAGGTAAGGGTCGGATTCAAGTCTCCAAGAGGGAGTTTTACACACACATATATATATATATATACATATATATATATATATATATATATACTTAAATTAGAATAGAGTAAAATTCTATTTTGTATTAAAAAAAAAACAAATTTTGTATTAATTAGATATTATTTAATATTTGATTTATAAATTTATTTTTTTGTAAATAATTTTAGACTATAAAAATTTAAAATTTAAAGGTTTTATTAATGACCTAATTATTCATTTTAATTTTTTTTAGAAATTTTGCAAGTATAGAAGATATAAGAAGAAAATGAAATTTATGATAAATTTTTCAAAATTCGCATTTAACAAGATTTTTTTTTAGATTATTAAATATTTTTAACACATATAAGATAAGGAGAGAAGGTCTTAAAGAATTTGATATTATGGAATTGTCGCAATACTTCAAGGCTCGGTCTATCCACTTAGCCCCTACCCAAGATTTGCTCATTGCATTCAAGAATTTCTTGATGCTCAAGATCCAATACCGGTTGCTCTAGTGTCATCACCGAATCATCAATGGCGCCCACCTGAACCTCAGATTTTTAAAGCAAATTTTGATGCTACTGTGTTTAAGTCATGCAATTTGGCAGGCATAGGAGTCATTATTCGGGACTGGCGTGGGGAGGCTGTTGGAGCATTAACCATGTCAGTTCCGCTATCTCAGTCTGTGGTTGAGTTAGAAGCATTAGCTTGTCCAAAGGCAGTGCAATTTGCTATGGAGCTAGGTTTAACAGAGGTGATCTTTGAAGGTGATTCAGCTATGGTGATTCAGGCTATCTCTCAAGGAACATCTGATTTTTCTGCATATGGCCACATTATAGAGGACATTCATTCTCAAGCTGCTGCATTCCAGTTTTCAGTTTTTTGCCGTGCTTCTCGCAATTGTAATATTGTTGCAGATGTATTAGCCAAAAAAGCTAAGAATTGTATGGGGCTACAAGTTTGGTTGGAAGACCTTCATGAGGATATTGCCCCTTTAGTTTCTTTTGATGTTCACTTCATTCTTTGTGAGATAGGCATAAAAAGTGAAAGGAATGTATATATCTTTTTTTTTTTTTTTTTTTTTTTTTTTTTTTTTTTTTTTTTTTACTTGTGGAGTGACTATCAAGCCAAGAGAATGCATATATGCTATACTTATGAGTAATTATTCTCTTTATTATTGGGATCGATCTTTTGACAAGCTTTGAACATACATTTTCAAACATATTTAGAAGGGTGCGGGTGGAGATGATTCTGATGTTCCAAAGTACAAACAGTTTAAGCCATAGAGGTTTTGAAGCTGTATGAAGTAATTGAACCCTTGTTGGAAGGTGAATTACCGATGCATGTAATACAATACTCAACTCCCAGGACATTTGATTGGTTGTATACTTGTATACGCATGTTATGATCGATGCAGCTCAAGACAGTGCAGCAATCACACAAGCAATAGGAGCAGTGTGAGACAATAAAGCCAAGCTTGTCGGTTTAGTTCCTTAACAGTTTAATAATTTGAAGTTCAATCAGATTAGTTGGGGATGAGGTTATCTCATTGCGGCCTATTTATTTAAGTGGAACGCGTAATGAGAATCAAGCAAAATAAAAGTCTCTCTCATGTTCAGAAGATTAATAACCTCAAATTCAACTACACAACCCTTCCATTATTCTTTAAAAAAATTCAGGACCAAACAATGCAGTAGTGGAACAACTTTGATTTAAAACACTTCAAATGTCCTCCCAGCAAAGAGTTTTAAACCAAGGACTATATACCATGAATTACATAACAGCAATATATCAATCACCAATTTGCTAATTACACAGGCATTGACCAACCAACCCACACTAGGAAGGGTAAAGCAATAAGTGCTCGTTTTCCGCCTTGAGAAATGTAGAACATTCACTTTGTAACTGCCATCAACAACACAATACTCAAAGAACAGATGAATTTCAGAATATACGTCGATATGGTGAAAGAGAAGTCAGTCAGATTTTATACAATGAACTTAAGACATAATATAAATTAAACGAAAGGTCCAATAATGGTCAAAAAACCAGTAAATGAAAACATGTTGCCAGGGAATTTCAAAGAGATGAAAGCTTGATGGAAAACATTGCACAAAGCATTGAAGTGCCTTTTGCATATTACTGTGCAATCAAAACTCACTGTCATCCTCCTCAACAATGTGCTTTGCAAGCTCTCGCTCCTGCTGTTGTCTCTCCCTCCTCTTCTCAGCACTTTTTCTCTTTATGAGAATTTGGTGGAAATCTGAGTGCACACTGCACGCACTGCCTCATTATGCATATTGAGGCAGAAAGCAATCCTTGAGTTAAAATGCAAATTTGAGGTTCATGTGTAGAGTAGATGTCCCCAGTCTCCTTTGATGATACCATCCATCCATTTGCATGATCTATTGTGGCATCAATTGCACCATCTTGAATTGCCTTAAATACAATCCTCTCAGCATCAGCGATAGGCTTTGCAGCCAGTCTCAGCTTTGCAACATCAGTCCAAGCGATACGGGAATATGATATACCGATGATGTGAAGCCCAGTCCCTAAGACATTGTGCCACAGCCTAACAATCAAATTATGGGTAGAAAACCTCTCAGCAACATGCCTGAAGAGGTCCTAATCACCAATCTGTACCGCCTAAAAACACGTTGTCTTTGTCAATATTGACAACAAAAGCTCATGAACCTAACTGGAGAGTAGAATCCCGAGCGGCCATATTTCAGGCCTCACAGAGCCATCTGCCAGGTGTCATGCAAATTGACATGTGAAAAACTGTAGTCTCAGTTTAGCCACATTCTGCATGGCATGTGATCTACATTTATAATACAGCTTACCATCTGGACTATAAAAACATGAAAGAGTTTTCTCAGAACATTTCCTTTTTAAAGGCCTACTTTTAAAGCTAAGAGAAGACAATCATAAAATTACAATTCTCTAACCTTGTTCTCTACTGTGCTATCGACGGGTACTGATTAAAAAAACCTATGCTAGCAATGGGTTGGTTCAGGATCTGAATTTGATTTGGAATCAGATAAACATTATCTTGAAAAATAATATCTGATGATTTGAACTCAAATGTTCCTGACCCATATTAGTTTCTCATCTTCAACTTTTAAGGGATCATCATTTACTGCTTTGTCTATTTGACTCAAAAGAATAAATTTTCTAAATTTATCCTTACAACTTTTTGAACTTTTCAAAAAGACACAACCTTATGTAAATATGAGAAGTTATAGTATCATTTCTAAACTTGGATTTAGGTATATATTTTTAGAACTTGGATGTCATTGTATCTGCATTCTGCACTTAGTCCAACCTGCAGACAGCCCTATATTATATGGAAAAACTAAAATGAACAACTAAAGTACTGGGAACCAAGACTTACATTTGTCAATTCAAAGGATGGTCTCAAAGCCTGATCCATGCCTTTCAGCATAAAAATGGTCCTTCCAGGAATTTCTCCTAGCAGTAAGCAAACAATGATTGCCCACTTGTTACGTTGAACTCGAAAACCAAGTGCAGCAACAGGGGTTTTCTGAGCAGCTGCAGGAGGGATTCTTTGCATCTGTACGCTCCAACTGAGTTGTCCTAATCTTTCCTAGGTTGAAAAGGTCGCGGCAGAACTGCAAGATAGAACAGTTGTTTCAGAACGTGCAGCTTATAAAAGTGAAACAATTTAAAATAGAAGCCACGTTTACTGCTCCATCAGTGAGATTCAAAACTAAGAAACCCTTCCATCCCTCCACCCAAAAAAGAAAGAAAAATAGTTCCTTCACTATTATCTGTAATTTTTCTACAGCAATTGGATCCTGTCCATCTATGTTTTCTTTGACACGAACAAAATTTTCACTAACATTTTCCAAATCTTTACAAAACATATATAATTTAAAGCAAACATCTATGTTATTATCTCTGGCATAATTGTTCAACCTTTTGCAATAATTATACCATCACTGGACCAAACCCTAAAAACTTAATATTACAGTTGCAGATATGTAACTTAGCCTCCCACAGAATCTGAACTGTATCCTACATGTCAGTGACCCCAAAGTGTAGTAGGCATATAACTTTTTAGCAAAAACAAATTTTTTTTTTTTTTTTTGAGATAGTTATAAAATGTTGTTAACCCCTGCGGCTTGAACCCCTTCCCCCTAGTACCCCAAGCACTATGTGCATGGGGAGGTGCCAATGGAGCTACAAGGCTCTAGGCATCTTTGTAGTAAAAACAATTTCAAGTTACCTAATGTTTTGAATGGGCTCCAAATCGAGGTACCTTTGACAGAAGCTTCTTTACCTGATCAAATAAGTTGTAATGATCAGGCAAAGAAGTGTTTCTTGCATCATACCAATATCCACATATAAGACACCAGTAATATAGACACATATGATCTATCAATTACAAATTTATCTGATCCAACTCACTTATCAAAAAATTAAATAAATAAAATTTACCTGACCTAACTCTTAGGGTGTGCATCCAAGTACACGGGCAGCTACATAAAGGTGCAGTGCAAGACCTTTTTTTTGTACTTTGTGGCTAAGTTCATTGTTTCAGAATGCAAATTTCATAAAATCACATTCACAATTCCCAGTATATAAGCAAAGCAATCAAATCCCAGGTCACCAATTTCAGAAAGTCCATTTCTATTTTGTGGCTAAGTTCATTGTCTTAGAAAACACCAATTTCACAAAACCACAGTAAAATCTAAACTTTAAAACGCAATTACCAATATTTGAGCAAAGCAATAAAAACCCAGATTGCCAATTCCACAAATTCAACATCAGCCAACAAAATTTAGATTATAATGCAAAAACCCAAAACCAAAAAATAAAAAATTAGGGATGTATAAAATTATAAACAATTATAGGAGTATAAAATTAACTGTTTTTAGAGGTTGATATTACAGTGCAGAGTTGAGAAGAATGCCATTAAAAGATGTCTTAGATAAGATGTCATGTAATGTTTATTATCTCTGGCTTAATTGTTCGACCTTTTGCCATAATTATAACTATCACTAGACTGACCCCTAAAAAGTTAATAATATATAGTTGCAGATACGCAACTTGGCCTCCTGCAGAAATCTGAACCATATCCTATGTTTCAGTGACCACAAAGTGTAATGGCCATATAGCTTTGTACTAAAACAATTAAGAGTTACCTGTTGTTTTGAATGGGCTTCAAACTGAGGTGCCTTTGAACTAAGCTTCTCTGCTTGATCATATAAGTTGTAATGAAGGTATTTGCAAAGTAGCAGGTTAAGAACTGTTGCCTGCACTATCTGTTATCTCAACCTTTTTCTCATGGGAATGAGATAATGCAATCCCCATGAGATATAACAAGCTCAATTTTCTTGGTAATTTTTATCTGTCAGTTGAATGAGCTTTTTGTCACTAAAATTGCATTGCAAATGCACTGCAGCCACTATTTTTTTTTTTTTGGATAAGTAATAAGACTTTAATTGAAAAGAATTGAACATCATGTTCACGATGGTGAACACTTTGAACAATGAACCAAATACAAGAAAATCAAGAACTAAAGCACAAGACATTTGCTGGGCCTATGCTCGCCAAATAAGAACTTCCACATCACAATTTTAACATTCTCATCTTAGGGATTCTTTTCTTCCCTGTTTTTTGTTCCATTTTAATTTTATTTTGTTTGGATCGTAGTAAGATCTCTAATCTAATCCGAAATTCTCACCTTAGAGCTTCTTCTTTTCACTCTCTTTTGCTCTGTTTTTATTTTATTTGGTCGGATTTAAATAAGGTCTTTAATCCAATCGTTTACAAGTTATAACACCATCAGAGAGGTACACAAAAAGTTACAAGTAAAATATCATAATTCTTTCATGAAATTGCCACAGGCATTGTTAAGAGCTTTAGTGGCAGGTAGTGTTTAAGGGTTGATTGAAATATTGAAGTATATGACTGAATTCCAAGAATTGAGAGGGGGAACCGGGAAGAGAGAACAGGAAACAAAATTATTGGTTATTTTCTGCATGATCTCCTTACAAGGCCAAATACCTATCTGTACATGTACCATCCTGACTAATAGATAAACTACCCAGCTGATCTAGTAACACCTTGTGCCAGCTGGCATAACTACCTCTAACAACCTACCAATTAGTCACATGCTCCAACAATTGAGCACATGCTCTAATTTTAATATCTTCTACACTACTAAGCTAGCATAATACTGCCCTTATCAACATACTCATGTGCCTAAGTAATTACATCGACTTAAATTAGTTCATACAAGTGAGCAAGCTTTTCTTACACATAGTCACTACTCAACACAGCACCGGAACAGCTCATAGGCTAAGGCAGCACCAGATCACAGCACACAGCAGCATAGCAGTAGCTCTAGGATTTAGACAACACCAAATCACAGCACACATATGAGACATAATATGAGATTCCTAAGAAGCATTAAGTTTTGATACAAATCAAGAATAACATTCACCTACATTACATCAATACTTTTCTGCCTACCTCAAAACAAAATGATACCAAAGGAAACAACATGATAACGGTCTCATTTGTATCACAATTACATAACAAAATCCTATGCTTATCACTATTGATTTCACTTCTTATCCAGATAGCTCAGTTGCTCCATCAAGTAACACAAGGCTTTCCATGAAAGAATTAGCTATATATGGAGCATTCTGGAAACCAAGATCCTTCTCATGTAAAGTTTCAAGGTCAAGCGCAACAATCACCTTGCGTCTCCGTTCAGTGTTGGATTCGGGATAAACTCCATTCTTTATAAGTAGCAGTTCACCACGACTTGTGCAACCAAAGAAATGTACATAGTCAACATTTTCAAACTTGACAAAAAAAAGTTTACTCCATGATTCGTGCACACCATACTCCCTCATCACCCATATGAAGCATGAATTATACGTATGAGAACTCATAAAGTCTCTGTATTCATTGTCGTTGATGCCGCTGATTCGGAGGTAACCCAATGTAATGAAGGCCAGCTTCCCCTTGAACACCATCAAACGATTTGGTACCGCCATTAGACCTTGTGATAGCAGTTGTTGTCCATCAGGAAGTGCTATCTCTCCAAATTTATCATTATTGACATCAAATGACAAAATCATGTAAGGAAATGCGGCTTCAGAAATGTATCCCAACCAATGCAAAGCCCCACTAACAAATGTGGAAGTGGTATTGGTGAAAGGGGAGAGCACAATATTGTTTTTCAATGAGATTCCAACCTTTCTCCAAGAGTTAGAGCTTAATGTGTAAACCTCAGCCTCAACCTCAACCCCATGGAAGTTGGGTGCAGGCACTTGATAGATATTGACAACCTTGTAGTCATTGGTCTCAGAATGATAAGCAAATCCAGTAGAAACCCGATGAAAATGTGTTAAGGAATAATTAGGCAATCTCTTAAATTTTCTAATGCTGGGGTTCCACAAATATATAGGATCAACATTAGTGGAAGCGTTTCTAAATTGAAAGAGACACACCAGGCCATTGCATGAACCAGCTGATAGGGCATAAGATACAAGAAAAGTTAAGGGAATTGGGTACTCGGTAATCCTATTAAATTCGTGGTCGTAACCACCGATAAAGATTGGGATGTCGATGTTAAAAGGAGAAGCAACAGTAGGAGGAATGTTTATGAGATAAGCTAAGTTGTTGTTGTTGTTGTTGTTGTTGTTGTGATAAATAAGGTGGTCGGAGATGAAATTAGGAGTGGCGATTGAGGAGTACCAGGTTTTGGAGACGCACCTGAATCTTAGGACTGATTTGACAGGTAGCCTTGCCAAGATGTTGAGTACGATGTCGTGTGGGAGATGGTTCTTGTTTTGCCGGAGGATCCGACGAGGAGGAGGTTCCCTTGTTTGAGACATTGGTAGGATGAGACCCAGATAGCCAAAGACGGTGGAAGGAGTCACCAACAAGAAAAAAGAGGAAAAGGTTGAAAATATTGCTGCTACTGAGCGACCAAAGTAGAAATGTTTGTTAAAAAGTAGACTTTTTTAACTTTGTTTTTTGTCTGATGATTGGAGGACGAGGTGGTAATTTGGTTGGATTCTTTCGAATTTGATGAAATAGCATAACTTATTGTACCTCTTAAGTACAACCCACATGTTGCTGTCTTAAGATCCCTCCTTCGAACCTTAGCAGGGAGGGAAAAAAGTTACAAACTAATATCAATTCTCATACAATTTCATTAATTAACAACGTTTTTTAACTATTTAAGAAACTAGCATCTCAAGTCTAAGAAATTCAATTTTGTTGTTAGAACTTGATGCTAAAAGACTCAGGTGGTATTCGGTTTGTGTTTTCAAACAACAATTTTCAGTTTTTAAATAACATTACACGTATTTCAACGCATTTTTTCACCCGCACGTATTTCTACAAATGTTTTAAACAATAATTTTCAGTTTTTAAACAACATTACACATATTTTTACATACGTATTTCCACACTTTTTAACCCACATGTATTGCTACAAATTTTTTCAAATAATAATTTTCAGTTTTTAAAAAACATGTGCCAAATAAGCCCTCAATTTCTGTGTTTTCACACTATTTCTTTTCTCTTCTTTTTTTCCTGCTGTCCCACGCTCCAAGCCCCAAAATCCCATTTCTCCATCTTCTTCTTCACACCAGCTTTCTTCTCCATCTTCTTCACCTTTAACCCATTTCTGAAAAACTCAAACCCAAAAATCATGATCTTGGCACCTGAGAGGCTTGGGTTTGTTGTTTCCTAGGTATGTTGTCTTCGGTGGTATTGTTGCTTGTTTTCTATTTTCTAGATTTGTAGTCTCCGAAAGTGGGTTTGAGGTTTTGAGAGTTAGAGAGATCGATTAGATGTGAGTGTTTAGGTTTGGGTTTGGGTTTAGAGAAGAGGCAAAGGTGGAGGTTGAGCCATGGAGATTTGGCTATCCGAAGGTTCTGAGATTAGAAGAAATCTGTCAAGGTTAAGTCATGAAGATTTGGCCAGGTCCAAAGGTTATGAGATTAGAAGAAAGAAGCGCTGGACATGAATAGCATAGGCGAAGTTAAAAACAAAGAGTAGGAACTTAAGTCTCAAAGACTCAAGTTAATTATACACAACACCTGTGCCTCTGCTACAGTGAACTCGAGTCTAAAAGAATTAATTTGCTAGTTTCTTAAATAGTTTAAAAACGTCAACTAACCCTTGCTTTACTAGCTCTCTCATGGGGTTAGGGTGAGGTCTATGATCACCCGACTATAGTCGAGATATTAATTTCCTAAATAGTTTAAAAACGTCAGCTAACTCTTGATTTACTAGCTCTCTCGTGAGATTTGGGTGAGATCTGTGATCACCCTGACCACAGTAACTATAACTCAATCTAATATTATCGAGCGAGAGTGCCCTTATAGTCATGCCTAGGGGGTGAGTCATAATAGTCGCCCCACCCCCCCTTTGGCCATTAAAAAAAAAAGGTACAACCCACACACTTCAGGCTTCAAGGGCAGGTTCAAAATATAAATAAACAAATAATGGTTGTCTAGTAGGAGGATTTTTGTTTTTATTTCCAAAATAGTATAAAAGTAATTTTCAAAAAATTGAAATTGAAACTAGTTTTTAGATGCTAATTTTATATTATATGTGTTTGACTCTCACTTTTAGGAACACTTTTTAAAATTTTAAAAACAAAACAAAAAAAAAAAGTTTGGGAGACCATTTCTATTTTTCATATTTTTTTTTAATCTACAAAAAGTAATGTATAAAATTTGTATGTTACTTTTTTATATTATTTTTATAATGATAAGTTTCAAATTTGAAGTGTAAGATTTTTTTTTTTAAAGATAAACTCCTTAATTTAAAAAATAGAATAGTTTGGACAAATATGTGAAATCTATTTTTTTCAATTTATTTATAACTATGCCATTAAAAAAAAAATTGTACCCTAGAGAATTCTCTCAACCATTTTCAAAATCATGTTTTGAATAAGGAAAATAGGAAACAACTTTTTAAAAACTGTATTTAGAATTTTAGAAAACATTAGCCAAAAGATTATATTTAAATACTCTTACCAAACAGAAACTCTCTCCATTCTTTGTGAGACACACCCACTAAAAAAAGACTATATTTAAATACTCTTATCAAACAGACACTCTCTCCATTCTTTGTGGGACACACCCACTAAAAGTGAAAGGAAAAATGCATATCCGATACTTCAAATATAATTATTCCCTATTCTCTTCACTATTAGGAGACTTGCACAAAAAGTGAAAGAGAAAATGTATACCTCCCAGGACATTCGATTGGATTGGTGATGAGATTTGCTCATGGTAGTCTATTTATATAAGTGGAAGTGGAATGCATAATGAAAATCAAGCGGAATTAAAATAAATAAATAAAGTCTCGAGCATTTTCAGAAGATTAGTCATCTCAAATTTGACTAAACCAACCCTTACGTGGAACAACTTTGATTTAAAACACTTCATACGTCCTCCCAGCAAAGAGTTTTAAACCAAGGACTATATACCATGAAATATATAACAGCAATATACCAATCGCCAATTTGCAAATTTCAGGCATTGACCAACCAACTGGTCCAACCCGCTCTAGGAAGGGGAAAGCAATAGATGCTCGTTTTCTGCCTTGAGAAAATGTAGAACATTCACTTTGTAACCGCCATTAACAGGAAAAAAAAAAAAATTTACTCATGAACAGATGAAATATCAGAATATACTTCAATATGGTGAAACAGAAGTCATTTAGATTTTAAGCAATGAACCTAAGACATAAAATAAATTAAACGAAAAGTCCAATAATGGTCAAAAAACCAGTAAATGAAAACTTGATGAGTTGATGGAAAACATTGCATAAAGGAATGAAGTGCCTTTTGCATATTACTGTGCAATCAAAATTCATTGTCGTCATCCTCAGCAATGTGCTTTGCAAGCTCTTGCTCCCGCTGTTGTCTCTCCCTCCTCTTCTTGGCACTTTCTTTCTCTTTATGAGAATTTGACGGAAATCTAAGTACACGCACTGCCTTATTATGCATATTGAGGCAGAAAGCAATCCTTGAGTTAAATGCAAATTTGAGGTTCATTTGTAGAGTATATGTCCCCAGTCTCCTTTGATACTATTCATCCATTTGCATAATCTATTGTGGCATCAATTGCACCATCTTGAATTGCCTTTGATACAATACTCTCAACATCAGCAACAGGGTTTACAGAGTCCAGTCTCAGCTTCTTTGCAACATCAGTCAGAGCAATACGGGAATAAGATATTCTGATGATGTGAAGCCCAATCCTTAAGACATTGTGCCACAGCCTAACAATCAATTTATGGGTCTGGTCTGAATTGAAAGTATTAGAAAACTTCTCAGCAACATTCCTGAAGAGCTCCAGATCACCAATCCATACTGCCTAAAAACATGTTGTCTTTGTCAATATCGACAGCAAAAGCTCACGAACCTAACTGGAGAGTTGAATCCCGAGCGGCCATATTTCAGGACTCACAGTCATCTGCCAGGCGTCATGCAAGTCTCAGTTTAGCCACATTCTGCATGGCGTATGATCTACATTTATAATATAATCTGGACTTTAAAAACATGAAAGATTTTTCTCAGAACATTTCTTTTTTCTTTTTCCTTTTTTCCTTTTAAAGTCCTACTTTTAAAGCTAAGAGAAGACAATAATAAAATTACAATTCTCTAACCTTGTTCTCTACTGTGCTATCGATGGGTTCTGATTAAAAAAACCTATGCTATCAATGGGTTGGTTCAGGATCCGAATTTGATTTGAATCAGATGAACATTATAATATCTGATGATTTGAATTCAAATGCTCCTATCCTATATTTTCCCATCTTCGAAAACTCAACTTTTAAGGGATCATCATTTACTGCTTTGTCTATTTCACTCAAAAGCATATAATTTCTTAAATTATCCTTAAAAAAAATTTGAACTTTTCAAAAAGACACAACCTTATGTAAATTTGAAAAGTTACAGTATCATTTCTAAACTCATTTTAGAATAATGACATCTCCCAAAGAAAAGATGGACAAGCTGGAGGGAGATTATTTCTAAGCTATAATCAGTAATCAGTTACAATACAGACTAGGGCAGACTAGAATCAATTAAATTTCAAATGATTTTAGACATTAATAATGAAATTTTATATGTATAAAAAAAGTATAATCATTACTTATGGAGATTTAGCTTTTTTATTAAAAAAAAATTAATTTCTATTAGTATATTATTTGGATTTGTATTCATTTTTATTTCTTTATTCAGATCCATACTCATCCATAATTTTAAAGTACCAGTCTGCATTTTTGGATTTAGGTATGTTATTAGAACTTGGCTGTCACTGTATCAGCATTCTG
The DNA here is from genome assembly GCF_040712315.1 of Castanea sativa. Lineage (NCBI taxonomy): Eukaryota > Viridiplantae > Streptophyta > Magnoliopsida > Fagales > Fagaceae > Castanea > Castanea sativa. The sequence continues at coordinate 42,299,161 of NC_134019.1, read as the reverse complement.
CACTTAGTCAACCTGCTGACAGCCTATTCTATATGGAAAAACAAAATGAATAACTGAAGTAGGGGGAACCTAGACTTACATTTCTCAATTCAAAGTATGGTCTCAAAGCCTTCTCTATGCCTTTCTGCATAAAAACAGTCCTCTCAGGAATTTCTCCTAGCAGCAAGCGAACAGTGATTGCCCACTTGTTACAATGAACTTGAAAACCAATTGCTTCAACAGGGGCATTCCGAGCAGCTTGCAGAAGGGATTGCTTTGCATCTGTATACTTCAACTGAATTGTCCTGATCTTTCCTACGTAGAAAAGATAGCGGCTGAACTGCAAGAGAGAACAGTCAGTTTTAGAATGTGCAGCTTATAAGTGAAACATTTATTTTTTGATAAATACTCTCAAACATATTACAGGTATTTAGGGCAGTTTCCCTAATAAAAACATGAGGAAGAATATGCAAAACCCTGAGGATGCCCCTTAATCATGTATTGGCCGTGTGTGACGATGAGCCGTCATGAACATGAATTTCTCAGTGAGAACCCATTTTTCATGGCCCAGCTTATTAGTGAAACACTTAAAAATTAGAAGCCACAATCACTTCTCTATCAGTGAGATTAGAAGGTAAGAAACCCTTCCATCCCCCCACCCAAAGAAAGAAAAGAAACATAGTTCAATCTTATCTGTAATTTTTCTACAGCAATTGGATCTTGATCATCTATGGATTGACATGACCAAATTTTCACTAAAAACATTTACCAATTTCCCTAAAAATTTACAAATTATAATTAATTTTTTTTTATAAATAACAAATTATAATTAAATTTGATGCAAATGTAGGTTACAAATCACAATTTTTTTTTTTTGAAAAGGTTACAAATCATAATTAGTAAAGTTTAGTGATGGGATTGCTAGGGAGCAAGCATGGCAAAGAGAATAGATGATTGACAAGAATGCCATTAAATGATGTCTTCAATCAGCTAACCAATATTATTACAGCATCACACAAATGAAAGAGCTCTGCCCTTGCATCTCTCTCTCTCTCTCTCTCTCTCTCTCTCTCTCTCTCTCTCGGTAGAAAGAGGGGATTTAATTATTAATAACAGAGAGCACTATTACATCAACTTTAGTCCACAGGACACTTCTGTGGAGTTCCTTTTTTAAAAATGTCCCATATATAGTTATAATACACAAAAGATGGACGGTGGTTATATTCTTCTATGGTGCACTGTTGCTCCCTTCCCCTCATTGCTAGTCCATCTGCCACTCTATTGTCTTCATGGTATACAGGATGAGGAAGAATAGTCCATTCTCAAGCAAGTAGTGACATGTAATCACATATCAAAATAGCAATTTCCGGTGCCATTACACCACATTTTGATAGCCGATTTATAACAAGCTCAGGTTTAATATCTAGATTTCTATATTTAAAGCCAAATTCCCAAGCCATATTGAAACTATATCTTACTGCCCATATTTCTGCCATGTTATTAGTATAAATACAACAACCCCCCACCCCCTTCTCTTTCCTACAATGCTTTTCCTAAATAAAACAAAGACTAAATTTACCAAAACACCAATGAAAATTGTCTTTTGTAGTAATTAACCTCTGTGCATGTGTGGAGAATTCTATACTAATTCGTCACCAACTCATAAGCTTCTGAATTACAATACTCTCTGGAGAGAAATGAAAACACTTGATGAATGGGGGTCGCAAGTGAGCAGAAGTTCGTTACTTATACAAGAAATAATAATAATAACTCATCACAAACTCTTGAGCCAACAGAACATTTTCACTAATACTTCTACCAGGAATGAAAGCTGTTTGAGCAGGGCTCATGAGAATATCAAGGCAAACTTTAAGACTATTGGCCAGCAGCTTAGTAATGCATTTGTATATAATGTTGCAGCAAGAAATAAGTCTAAACTCAGACACAGTGGAATGGTTAGGTACCCTATGTAAAAGAGTGATAACGGTAGCATTCACTTCACCTAGGATCTTAGACGAGGAGAAGAAAGAATGAATAGTAGCCACGAGTGATAATGGTAGCATCTCTCTTATTACTCCAAGAGACAGAACACCAATGTAAGGATGATGAAATAGTCATTGAACAGCCATCCAATTAGCAAATTCAGCTTCAAAATCAGGGTTACCCAATCCCCCAAACATCTCACTCAAGTCTTTAACTACATTGAAATCCCCCAAAACCACCCAAGGCATATCTCTAGTCCTCCATTATAACGAAATGGCTAGTCATAGCTCCTGCCTTTTAAAACCACAGTTTGCACCACAAACAAAAGACACTTCCCATTTTTCGGAATTAGAAAGAACCTACATGGATAACTTGATCGGTCTTTCAACATCATTGAGACATGGAAAATGTTAGTGTTCCAACACACCCAAATTCTTCCTAATTCAAGATTATCATAATTATTGAGGAAACCCCAATTCGGAAATAAAGCCTCTTTTATCTGTAGGGCATTCCAATCTCTAACCTTCGTCTCAACTAAATAAACCAAATCAGCTCTTCGATCCCTAATTAATTTCTTTACCTCTCTTTGTTTAGAAGGATCATTTAGACCCTCCACATTCCAACACAACACTATCATCTAACCATTTTCAAGTAAACTGTTCACATCACTCACCATAGGGTACTAACAGGATTAAGCACAATCTTACCCTTTTCCTTGGATTTCACAGTTTTAATTGGCTTTAGTTTCGCTCCCTTCTCTATGGCAGCATCCAGAAATTCCAATAGAGTGAACTGGCCTAGAGCCCTTTCCTCACAGCCTTCAGCTTTCTTCCCAGCAGCCACTTGAGCTCTAGTAACTCTCCTTTTTCCTTGCCTAACATTGGGGGACACCACAAATGCAACATTGGGGTCTTTTATAGTTTTATTCCTGTATCTAGAGGAACAGGGACAACATCATTCACAGTACCACCAGCGGACTCAGAAATTCTTGTTTTATCTTGAAATGCACTCAAGTCATCATTCAGTGACTGCATCAGCATATAATGGCCTTCCCACACCACTTGCTAAATAACTCAAGCACTTGGGGGGTCCATAGGGAGTTGCAGAAATTTCACCCAGAAAGGAATTTTGCCCAACTTTAGATGACTAAGTTGCAAACCAGGCTGCCATCTTCAAAGAAAGAGAGGTTTGTTTGACACATAACATAATCTAGCATTAAGGACAGCATCCTGAGCTTGAACCAAAAAAAAAATGAACAGGCCCTTCTCAAAAGTGAACACCTCCACCCCACCAAACGGCTTCCACAAAGTCTAAACAGACCACTTTACCAGAAAAAACTTGGAAACAATTTATCAAGAAATTGGCCAACCAAACATGTAGACCATTGCACAACCTCAATAACTTCTTGAGGTGCGAATACAACAACCCTGCCATTTCTTGTGCTCGGAGGGTGATATTCCAGGAGTGTCTCATGCCTATCTCCCAAGAAAAGAGATTTGCAATCTCTGGAAACAGAATTAAGCTTCCTAACCCCTTGCTCACCACACTTATATGAAATTTGTTGGTTTATTTATCTCACATAAAAGCATCATTTATCAAACACTTTTTAAAATTTTCAAAAAAGGCACAACTTTTTTAGGTAAATTTGAAAAGTATCATTTTATAAACTCATTTTAGAATGCGGACGTCTCCCAAAGAAAAGATGGATATGCAGGAGGGACTACAATTTTTAAGATTTACTTATAATCAGATTCAATAGAGACTAGGGTATAGTAGAATCAATATAATTTCACATGGTTTTAGAAATCAATCACGAAATTTTACATGTTTAAAATAATAATCTTTACATGTATATTATTTGCTTTCTTATTCGATTTTATATTTTAATTCTGAACAAAACACAGCCACAACTTTAAAGCAGCAGTCTGCATTTTTGGATTTAGGTATATATTATTAGAACTTGGGTGTCATTGTACCTGCATTCTGCACTTAGTCCAACCTGCTGACAGCCTATTCTATATGGAACCTAGACTTAAATTTGTCAATTCAAAGTATGGTCTCAAAGCCTTCTCCATGCCTTTCATACATTTCTTACATTGAACTCAAAAACCAAGTGCAGCAACGAGGGCTTTCTGAGCAGCTGCAGGAGGGATTCTTTGCATCTGTATGCTCCAACTGAATTTTCCTAATCTTTCCTAGGTTGAAAAGGTAGCAGCAGAACTGCAAGAGAGAACAGTTGTTTCAGAATGTGCAGCTTAAAAAAGTGAAACAACTTAAAATAGAAGCCACGTTTACTGCCCCATCAGTGAGATTTGAAACTAAGAAACCCTTCCATCCCTCCACCTGAAAAAAGAAAGAAAAATAGTTCCTTCACTATTATTTGTAATTTTTCTACAGCAATTGGATCCTGTCCATCTATGCTTTCTTTGACATGAACTAAATGTTCAACCTTTTGCAATAATGATACTATCACTGACTGAACCCTAAAAACTTAATATTACAGATGCAGATATGCAACTTTGCCTCCCACAGAAATCTGAACTATATCCTACATGTCAATGACCCCTAAGTGTAATGGGCATATAGCTTTTTAGTAAAAAATAATTTTTTTTGAGATACTTATAATATGCAGCTAACCCCCGTAGCTCGAACCCTTTCTCCCCTACTGGTTTATTTGATCCAACTCACTTATCAAAAAATAAAATAAACAAAATTTACCTGACCCAACTCATCATGGCACAGGGTCACAATCCATGCAGGGAAAGAGGATACTGTGAATGCATGAATGTCCAAGTTAATCATACAATCGATTAGTATGAATGAGAGACAATATCATTTAATCTACATATTTGTTTCACTGATAAAGAGAAAATTAATCCCTAATAATCAGATAGTCATGACGAAGAAAACTCACCCTCTAATTTCAGCAAGGCCCCCAGTGAGTTCATAGCTAAGAGAATAATAGAAGTAGAGCATGGATGCTAGAAAATCAACGGATCTCCTAATAATGTTCTTCAATTGAACAATGCTAGCCGAGGCACAAGCTTTAGCTTGAGAGACATCAAAAGCAATGTTAAAAACCACAATGACTCAAGCGGGGGAGGAAGGTCAAAAAAGAAAGGACCGTGATCTAACCGTGTTACCTCATTGTATCTCTTCTGATCAATGAGAAATAATAGAACGAGAAAATAGCAGTAAATCTCTAGCTCTGGCAAGGAGTGTTTTGCAACAGTTTGAGTCCTAGATGTAGCAGTGTCAACATCCATGTCATGTTCATCCTCCTGTAACTAACCTTTAACAATTTTAGTGTTCAAAAGCATGATTAAACATTCAATATATAAATTCTGATTATGATGAAAATAATTATCAACTAACTGTGGGGTCATGGATTTTGAGATTTGGCCGAGAGCATGTGGTTTGGCCGAGAAACATGGGTCGTCCGAGTCCAAGGAGCTCCATCTCCTCGGACTAAAGTTAAACGCAAATCTAGTATAGATCCTAATGATCAAAGATGACCTTTCAGGAAGTTCTAATGATATCAACGAGCACCATGAATGTACAAGAGGGATAAGGGCTTAAAAATATCTAAGGGGAAGCTGCTATCACTGCATTAATGAGGAAGTGACCTCTGAACAGTATTATGGCAGCCTTACAGCCACCCCAGAAGACTTTTAGAGGGGGCTAATGGGACAAATATCAGCATAAACCATCAACTGTCCACATGCAGTCCACATGTAGGGTAAGGATGAAGGGAGAGATGTAATATAAATAAGGGTAGAGATCCCAGAGAGAGGGGGACGAAAAAGGAGAAGAGAAAGCACTGTAGCAACCTCAACAACTCCTGTAACCATGGTCATCCAATATATACTAGAACAGAGCTCCTCGGACTGTGCCAAGAACCAACTTTCTCGCCAAACCGGGTTCAACTCTTGTTGGCTCATCATTCAAAACCATATTAACTGTTATCCAAGCACTAAAGCCTAGCTCTTTGACCCACTCTCTACAAATTTATTGTACTGGGTTCACTGGGCCAAGATCCCTTACATTTTGGGCTTGGTCTGAAAATTGTGTCCCCACACTAACTATTCTTGTAATTTAGGATGCTCAATAATATTAATGCAATGGTCTATGCCTCCATAATACTAAAGTCATTATATTTCTAATTTTTTTTAAAAGAAATTTATTAAGTAAATGATGATAATTAAATCGAATCTGAAAGTAATTTAAACTCCAAGAAAACATAAAACATATGTTTGAACAGTTACACATAAGTACAAATCGTTAAGTAGAAATTAGATTGCAAATCAAACCCTGCCATACTACCATATTCATTCACTTGAAAACCATGTTCAAAGGCTAATACATTTGGCATCATTGGCTATGGCACACACACTGGCATCATTTACTTGATTGGAGTGTAGTAGCACATGGAGGAACTATGGGTGTTAATGGGTTGGTAAAATTGGGCTAAAAGGACTAGCAAAAATGCATGATCCAACTAGATGCACTGCCATATTGAGTCCAATCAGTTAGGTTCATCTTCATTGGTATCATAGTTGCTTGATCTGATTAGTCAGCATCAAAGGGAAACATTTGAGGAAATTCTGGTTGGATGAGGATTGAAAGTGCTAGACTTGAAACATCATGGAGATAGGTTGTTTGCTGTTAAACAAGTCCAATGTGTAACTACTAACTAGAATGGTTCTAGTTCTGGCTTGCAAGGAATGCTAGACTTGAAATTACTTTTGCTTGGGCTCGGCTTGTTTATCAAACAAGCCTAAAAAGGCTCAAGCTTGACCTGTTTATAAATAAACAAATATAAATGCGCTTTTTATCAAGTCTAACCTGAGTTGTTTATTAATGTGATATAGCAAGCTCAATTTCCTTGGAAATGTTTATCTATCAGTTGAATGAGCTTTTGGTCACTAAAATTGCATTGCAAATGCACTGCAGCCACTAGCGAGATATATATCATTCTGATCAAGGAACCAAGCACAAGACCTTTGCTGGGCCTTTGCTCGCCAGACAAGAACTTCCACATCCCATTTTTAACACTCTCATCTTAGGGCTTCTTTTGTTTCCTCTTTTTTGTTCCATTTTTATTTTATTTTGTTGGTTCATAGTAAGATCTCTAATCTAACCCAACATTCTCATCTTAGGGCTTCTTGTCTTTGCTCTTTTTTGCTTTGTTTTTATTTTATTTGTTTATATTTAAGGTCTATAATCTAATCTTTTACAAGTTACAACACAATTAGAAAGGCAGAAAAAAATTTAGAAGTAAAAATGTCATATCCTTTCATGAAATTGCCACAAGAATTGTTAAGAGCTTCAATGGCAAGTAGCGTTTACGAGTTGATTGAAATATTGAAGGAAGGATATGACTGACCTCCAAGAATTGAGAGGGAGAAGAGAGAACAGGAAACAAAATTGTTGGTTAATTTATGCAAGATCTCATTACAAAGCTAAATACCTAGCTGAACTAGCAACTCATTATGCCAGCCGGCATAACAACCTCTAACAACCTACCAGTCAGTCACATGCTCCAACAATGGAGCACATGCTCTAAATTTATTATTTGCTGCACTACTAAAATAGCATAATACTGCCCTTATCAACTTACACATGTGCCTAAGTAATTACAACCGGTCTTGAATTAGTTCACACAAGCAAGCAAGCTTTTATTACAAATAGTCACTACTTAACACAGCACCAGAGCAGCTCATAGGCTCAGGCAGCACCAGATCAAAGCACACAGTACCACAGCAGTAGCTCTAGGATTTAGACAACACCAGATCACAGCACACATATGAAACTAACATAATATTGGATTCCTAAGAAGCATTAAGTTTTGGTATAAATCAAGAATAAAATTCACCTACATTACATCAATACTTTTCTGCCTACCTCAAAACAAAATGATACCAAAGGAAACAATATGATAATGGTCTCATTGGTATCACACTTTCATAAATAAAAAAAAAATCCAATGATTATCACTAACAATTTCACATCTTATCCAGATAGCTCAGTTGCTCCATCAAGTAACACAAGGCTTTCCATGAAAGTTGTAGCTATATGTGGAGCATTTTGGAAACCAAGATCCTTCTCATGTAAAGTTTCAAGGTCAAGCGAAACAGTCACGTAGTGCCTCCTATAAGCGTAGGATTGAGGTTTAACTCTCTTTAAAACTAGCAGTTCACCATGACTGGTGCAACCAAAGAAACTTACAGAGACGACATTTTCAAACCGGACAAAAAAAAGTTTAGTCCATGATTCATGTACACCATACTCCCCCATCACCCATATGAAGCATGAATGAGGTGTATGCGACCTCATAAAGTCATTGTATTCGTCCTCGTTGACGTGGTCGAATCTGAGGTGATCCAATGTAATGAAGGCCAGTTTCCCCTTGAACACCATCAGGCAATTTGGTTTCGCCATTCGACCTTGTGGTATCAGTTGTTGTTGTACATCAGGGAGTGCTATCTCTTCAAATTTATCATTACTGACATCAAATGACAAAATCTCATAATGACGTGCACCAACAACATATCCTAACCAATGCAAAGCCCCACTAACAAATGTAGCAGTCTGATCGCTGAAATGGAAGATTGCAACTTTGTTTGTCAGTGAGATTCCAACCTTTTTCCAAGAGTTTGAGCTTAATGTGTAAACCTCAGCCTCAAGCTCAAAACAGAGGGATTCGGGTGAATACATTTGAGAGATCTTGACAACCTTGTAGTCATTGGTCTCGGACTGATAAGCAAACCCAGTAGAAACATTAATAGATTGGGTTTCGAAAAAGAAGGCAACCTCTTAAATTTTCTAATGCTGGGGTTCCACAAATATATAGAATCAGCATTAGTGGAAGCTTTTGTAAATCGATAGAGACACACCAGGCCATTGCATGAACTAGCTAAGTGGATTCTCGGAAAAGCAGAGGGAATTGGGTACTCAGAAATCCTGTTAAATGCGTGGTCGTAACCGCCGATAAAGCTTGGGACGGTGATGATTAAAGGAAAACCAAGAGCAATAGTAGGAGTAGAAGGAACGTTTATGAGATAAGCTATGCTGTTGTTGTTGTTGTTGTTGTTGTTTTTGTTAAGATTAAGGTGGGTGGAGATGAAACTAGGAGTGGTGATCGAGGAATCCCAGGTTTTTGAAACACACCTGAATCTTAGGACTAATTTTACAGGTAGCCTTACCAAGATGTTGAGTACCACGTCGTGTGGGAGATGGTCCTTCTTTTGTAGGAGGATCCCACGAGGATGAGGAGGTTCCCTTGTTTGAGACATTGTTTGTTCGACGGAAAGAGTAAAGACCACCAAAGATTGGAGTGAAGTCGTTGTTGTTGTTGTTGTTGCTGCTGCTGTTTAGAGAGAACTAAAATGGTTGGGATTTTGGAAAGTAATCAGAGAGAACTAAAAGCTGCGCCAGTACAGGCATGATACTCTTTTTTTATTTTTTATTTTAGATTTATAAGTGTTTTAATATTTAAAAGTGAGGTAGAGATTGAGGTAGAGTTTTAATCTTTAAAAATGAGATAAAGATGATATCCTAATTTTTAGGATCTTTTTCTATGTGAGAATTGATAAAATTTTGAATTTTTGAATTTAAAATAAAAAGGATAAATCAAATTGGAGGAGAGAAGCTTACTATCTTTCTCTACGTAAGAATTGATAAGATTTTGAAATCTTGAATTTAAAATAAGAATGATAAATTAGATTGGAGGAGAAAAGGGAAAACCTTAGGATCTTTCTCTACGAGAGTTGATAAGATTTTGAAATTTTGAAATTAAAATAAAAAGGATAAATCAATTGGAGGAGAAAATGAAAAACCTAAAACTTAAGAACTTTTTTAAAAATAGTAAATTATTCTTTTAATTTAGTTTATGTTTTTTAATTTAAGGGGAAATTATACTTTGTTCACCTATGGTTTGCTTGAAAAACACTTTATTTACCTATAGTTTAAAAATAGATTTAGATTTTCTAAAGTTCTTAGGGTACTCTATCACATAGAGTTCATTTAATCTTAAACTCTCATTTAAAAACCAATGGTTTAGATTTTACTATATCATTAATTCTGAAACAAAACCTTAAAAATAGATGTGACATCAACTATTAAAATGGACATGTCACATTATGAATTTATTTTTAGTTTTAAAAACTCAAATTTGAACCCAATCTTGTTGTCGTGCCAACACCAATGGCACCAAACTTGTCTTCGACGAGATCTCTACGCCAGAATGAATAGAGAACCTGACAGCCGGTAGAGAGGTATTTTGCCGGAATGGGGCCAGTGGAGGAGCTGTATGGGTTGGGTAGCCAAGAGCTTGAGTGGCAAGGTGAAAAGGGTAAATTTTCAAATATCGGTTATAGACAATAGCGCGAACCTTTTGTTACAGAGAAAGTCATCTCTCTATTTTACAAGTATGGACTCTACTTACCAAATAAAATGATATAATAATGAATTCAATTGGGTACAGAAACTAACTTAGAAAAAAATTGGTACAAAAATTGTCCCAGGCCATTACGCATAAAGAGCAAGCATACTAGTAGTTGAAAAATGGGACAACCAGAGAAACATAGGGCCTATTTGGTAAGAGATTTCTAATAACGTTGTTGTTATTTTGTGTAGGGTTAGGAGAGAGAAAACAATTTTTATATGGATAGAGAAAAAATATTGAGGCTAGCTAATGTAGATGTTTATTTGTTAAAATAGCAACATATAAGTTTTTTTGGGTTAGTTTTGCTAAAACCGTGTAGAGACTAATGTGAATGATTAGTGGTGCCGATTACATATCTTCCATTCTACAACTAAAGACGGTTAACACTTGCTATCTGAAGAATTTTAAGAGTATGTATTAATGGAAGGCTACAAAGAATTTGTTGTGAAGGCTTTATGATCGTAGTAATGACATTATTAGCTTTTATCGGAAGCACACAAGGGTAGCCAATTTGTTGCTTTCATGACGCTCGTTGTTGCCAAACTTGTACGCATCTGCTGCACGTAAAAAATTGAAATTTGCAAAAACATATAAATTGTATGAATAACACATGCAATATATGAGTAAAGTATTTTAACTTTTGGTTGATTTGCTACATGTTGCCTCTCTCTCTCTCTCTCTCTCTAGGGTCGGCTTAACAATAGATGCAATTGATGTAATTGCTTAAGTCTCTCAAATAAAAGAAGGCCCACACTTGTAAAAAAAATTATATATATAATATATTTATCTATATATTTTAATTACAAAAAAAATTTAAGTACTTTTATTAGTCAATAAAATGTATTAAAATGCCACATTATATCCTAAAATGCAAGACACTGCACAATGACAATGCACACAAGTGCATAGTACACAGCACTGCACAGTCTTGTCCACAAGCCACAAGGCCCACAACACATCACAAGACCATAAGCTAAGCTCATAGTTCACACTTCCGACTTTACAGCTGGCCCCCATTTGCCTCACGACCACACACTAATCAATAAGTTATCACATCTTTTTTTTTTAATGCAAACTCTTACTTTATCGATTATTATAAATTATCACACTAATTAATAATTTGATGTATATTATATAAACTCATTTGTATTATAATGATACTAATTTATTGAACCATGTAATAAATTAATTTTTAGTTGTTCAGGTTTAGACTTTAAAGTTTAAAAAATGACCCACTTAAAATTTTTGCCTAAGGCCCTCAAAATTGTTGAACCGGCCCTGCCTGTCTCCATATTGCAGGGTACAAACAAAAAATACCACAATAACTACAATTCTTGACATGAAAAACTTCTCAAATGAGGAATTTTTAGAGCTTCAACTTAGCAAAAATAACTATTGAGATATAATGAAATTGTGTTTTCTTTTAAAGCATTAAATTTTTTTGTCAAATTAAGGACTTTAATTAGATTGATTGGAAGTTTCTTATGGATGAAATACATTGACGAAATCACACTATGGCCAAGGAGCCATAGCTTTTGCTTAGACCAATGATTGTGTTTCTTCACAACTTTGTTCATACTAACAAAAAATGGTTCCAACTTCATATATTTGATAAATCAGGGAAAAAAATAAAAGATGCTCTGTTGAACAAAAACTATTCATATTTGGTATTCATTTTCTTCTTTTAATTAGAATGCTGGTCTCAATACTTATTATTTTAAAGCGCATATTTTCAATTCTATAATTTTAGATGATCTTAGATATCAATCATGAAAATTATATGTTTATAAAAGTTAGCCACAACTTTAAAGCACCAACCTGAGTTTTGGATTTAAGTATATATTATTTGAACTTGGACTTACTTTTGGAGCTATATGTTATATGGAAAAACTGAATTGAACAACTTATAGGTACTGGGAACCTAGACTTACATTTGTCAATTCAAAGTCAAAGCCTTCTCCATGCCTTTCTGCATAAAAACAGTCATCTTGGGAATTTCTCTCAGCAATAACCAAACAATGATTGCCCACTTGTTACATTGAACTCAAAAACCAGGTGCTGCAACAGGGGCTTTCAGAGCAGTGTGTAGGAGGGATTCCTTTACATCTGTATACTCCGTTATAGGAGATATTTCCGAGCAGCATGCCAAATTTTCACTAAAACCATTTTCAAATTTCCCTCAAAGTCCACAAATCATTTATAAATTTGATGCAAACATAGGTTACAATATATTTAGTAAAGACTAGAGATGGGATCTCTAGGGAGTAAGCATGAAGAATGGAACAGAAGATTGACCAGCATGCCTTTACAAGATGTCTTCAATAAGCTATGTCATGTCACATTTATTTATTATCTCTTGATTATTTTTTTTTAACAAGTAGAAATTTTATTGAAAAGTTTAATTACTTCATTTTCACAATGGTAAACACAAAGTATCTAAAATGAATACAAATATTTGTTTTAATAGGTAAGTAATGCAATCTTATTAATCAGAGAAAATATAAAATTTGAGTTCACAATGATGAACACAAAGGGACAAAAGAAAATACAAAATTTTCATATGGCAGGTCTAAGAGAAGCTAGAAACTCAAGGATTGATAAACAACTAGATGAACCCCAACACCTTGACTAATCAAAAAAGCTAAGAGAACTATGAAACTCAATAACAGAAATACAATTAGTAAAGCCCCAAGCCCCAGATCACTCAAACATAGTAAACTTATTATCTCTAGATTAATTGTTCAACCTTGTGCAATAATTACCACTGCCACTGGGCTGAACCCTAAAAATTTAATATTATAGTTGCAGATATGCAACTTAGCCTCCATCAGAAATGCTGAAGTCTGAACTATATCCTACATGTGACCCTAAAGTGCAATAGACATATAGCTTTATAGTAAAAACAGGTCAGAGTTACCTGCTGATTTGAATGGGCTTCAAATTGAGGACTTAAAGTAGTCGCGAAGTAGAAGGTTAAGAAGTGTTTTTTACATCACACCAATATCGACATATAAACATTGGTATTATGGACACGCATGCCCTATCAATTACAAATTTACCAGACCCAACTTGTCGTGGCACAGGGTTGCCATCCGGTGAAGGGAAAGGAGGTTACTGTTAATGCATGAACAAAGCACAAGACCTTGGCTGGGCCTAGGCTCACCAAATAAGAACTTCCACACATTCTCAAGGCTTCTTTTCTTCCCTCTTTTTTGCTTCATATTTATTTATTTTTTTGGATTGTAGTAAAATCTCTAATCTAATCATTTACAACACTATCAGAGAGACAAACAAAAAGTTACAAGTCAAATGTTACATGTTCTTTCAAGGAATTGCCACAAGCATTGTTAAGAGCTTTGATGGCAAGTAGTGTTTACGAGTTGATTGAAATATTGAAGAAAGGATATGACTGACCTCCAAGAATTGAGAGGGAGAAGAGAAACAAAATTGTTGGTTAGTTTCTGCATGATCTCCTTACAAGGCCAAAGACCTATTTGTACATGTACCATCCTGACCAGTAGATTAACTATTATTACACATAGTCACTACTTAACACAGAACCAGAGTAGGTAATAGGCTCAGGCAGCACCAGATCAAAGCACACAGCAGTAGCTCTAGGATTTAGACAACACCAGATCACAGCACACATATGAAACAAACATAATATGAGATTCCAAAGAAGCATTAAGGTTTGATACAAATCAAGAACAAAATTCACCTACATTACATAATACTTTTCTGCCTACCTCAAAATAAAATGATACTAATAGAAACAACATGATAATGGTCTCATTTGTATCACATTTACATAACAAAATACTATGATTATCACTAACGATTTCACTTCTTATCCAGATAGTGCAGTTGCTCCATCAAAGTAACACAAGGCTTTCCATAAAGTTAGTAGCTATATGTGGAATGTTTTGGAAACCAAGATCCTTCTCATGTAAAGTTTCATGGTCAAGCGAAACAATCATGTTGCACCTCCGTTTAGCGTTAGATTGAGGATTAACTCCCTTTATAACTAGCAGTTCACCACGACTGGTGCAACCAAAGAGATCTACAGTGACAGCATTTTCAAACTGGACAGAAAAAAGTTTAGTCCATGATTCATGTACACCATACTCCCCCATCACCCATATGAAGCATGAATTAGCATGCGACCTCATAAAGTCATTGTATTCGTCTTTGTTGATGTGGTCGATTTGAAGGTAATCCAATGTAATGAAGGCCAGTTTCCCCTTGTACACCGCCAGACAATTTGGTTTCGCCATTAGACCTTGTGGTAGCAGTTGTTGTCCATCAGGGAGTGCTATCTCTCCAAATTTATCATTATCGACATCAAATGATAAAATCATGTAATGATCCTCTTCATCTTCTCTAATGCATCCCAACCAATGCAAAGCCCCACTAACAAATGTCGAAGTCCTATTGTTGAAAGGGGTGAGGAAAGCAGTGTTTGTCATTGCATGAATCGACTGAGTAGGCATAAGATTAAGGAAAAGCAGAGGGAATTGGGTACCCAGAAATCCTATTAAATGTGTGGTCGTAACCACCAATAGTAGGACTTATCCCATAAACTTTCCTAGAAGGTCTAGGAATGTTTATGAGATAAGCTAAGTTGTTGTTGCTGTTAAGATTAAGATTAAGATTAAGGTGGGTGGAGATGAAACTAGGAGTGGTGATTGAGGAGTCCCAGGCTTTAGAAACACACCTGGACTGATTTGACAGGTAGGTTTGTCAAGATGTTGAGTACGATGTCGTATGGGAGATGGTCTTTCTTTTGTAGGAGGTTTCCTTGTTTGAGACATTGTTTAGGATCAGACCCAGAAAGCCAAAGAGGTTTGGAGACGCAGAAAAAACAAGAAGCTGAGGCTAATGAACTGTTAGTGCTGAGTGACCAAAGCAGAAGTGCTTGTTAAAAATGTCAACTTTTTGATGTTTGTGAAAACGGTTTTTGCTTTTGGACAAAACTTAGTTACAGTATTTTAGGTATCCTATTTAAATTTTAGCCATGTGTATTTATTTAAATACCGAATAAGTGGCGTTAACTTAGGTTGCGTTTGGTTGGGTGTAAAATATTTTTCGGGTGTAAAATAATTTCAAGTGAAAATATTTTTGGGAAAATAAAATATTTTTAGGTGTTTGGGGGCATTTTAAAGAATACTTTGGAAAATATTTTCGGGTGTTTGCTTGTAATCTTAAAAATATTATAGAAAATACATTTTCTACTTGTTGCTCACATTTTCTCAGCTCCCAAACAAATATATAACATCATTTCTCAACAGAGAAACACAAAAGAAACAAAACCCAAAAAAAAAAATCATAAAATTCGGGAGAGAAGAAGGAAGAGAGAGAGGCGAGATCGAGATCGCGATCACAAAAATCTAGCACCGGCTCGATTGCAAAAACCCAGCACCAACGCGATCGCTAAGGCGGCGCGATCTAGATCGCGCAATCACGAAGGCGGCGCCGGTGCTAGGGTGCAATCTCATCGGTGTGTCTGGGGTTGGGGTGCGATCTCCTTAACTCTCTCTCTCTCTCTCTCTCTCTCTCTCTCTCTCTGCGCATTTGTGAGCCCGGAAATGGTTTGAAGTGAAAATAAGAACGAAAATGGTTTTACGCCTTGGGAGCCTTATTTTACAGTCAACCCTAAAAATATTTTCAGTTTGACCCAATTTTCAGTAACAACCAAAACACACACTTTTACGGAAAAGCATTTCCGAAAGTGGTTTGAATCCAAAACAAATGGACCCTTAAAAGAAAACACTTTCTATCCATCTTTATTTCCCCTGCTCAAACCACTCTTCAAAGTCAAACCACTCTGTTACACTCTTTCTTGTAATCAAGCTAATCCACCATCCCACCACTCAATACATCCACCAAAACCTCATCAACGTTATCATCATCACCACTCAAATCAACAATGCTAAAGACCATATGGACCATAATTGATTTCGAAAAACTGGAGTGAGTTGGATCTGATTTGTGACAAGAGGGAGTCAATTTCACTAAAAGGTCATGGAGGCAGATGGGTTTCGACTTAGTTCCAGAAGAAAGGGAAGGCGTAGATGAGGATAAAGAAGTAAGGAGCTTGACTCTCCTCTCCGGCCGCCAGTTTAACCCATGTTTTGCATCGCAGCCTGCAATCTAGTTAGAGGCACCAAGTCCATGGCCATGGCCATGCCCATCGCTTCCGCCATCAAGATGATCCACATCAAGTCTCTCATCACAACAATCTCACTTACATGGAAAATTACAATCTCTGCCGGTGAGGGAGTGAGGGAGGAGGAGAAGGGGTGTAGGTTGTGACGGTGGCGGAGGAGGTGTGTGGAATTGCCTCCTGAACCTACCCATTGCCATTGTTGCATTTTTCTTTCTTTCTCTTATTTTCACAGAAAGGGATATGGGATTGTGAAGTTTGTGAAAGATAGATTTTTTTGTTTCTTTTGGGAGAGTAGGACTGTTGAAGGGTTGTGAATTTTACAGAAAGTCAATTTCTTCTTGTGAGTTGTGAGATCAAAGATTTCTAAGATTGAGGTGATGGGATTTTCTTGCTTCTAAATGGGTTTTGATTCTTTTGATAGAGGGGAAAAAAAGGGGAAGAGCTATAAGTTGTAACGCCGTTTGTTCAATATTTAAGTAAATACATGTGGCTAAAATTTAAGTAGGGAACCTAAGGTACTGCATCTAAGATACTGTACCTAAGTTTTGTCATTTGCTTTTTTATTATGAAATGCATTTTTTCATTTAAAGCTAAAAGAATAAATAAATAAATTGCAAATTATACCCAAAAATTCGGGATGTTCGAATTTTACGCCCAGAAATTTCAGAACTTGAATTTTACCTTTGAAGTTTAAGGATGTTTAGGGCCTGTTTGGCACCCATCCCAAACTCATATTTTTACATTTTAATTTTTTAAACAACATTGCACACATTTTCACACACATTTTCACCCATACATATTTCAAAAAATTACAAAAATCTTATCTCAAATCACAAAAATCTCATCTCAAATTACTCTACCAAACATCTCATCCCCTTATAGCATCAGCAGTGGGC
Organism: Castanea sativa; assembly: GCF_040712315.1. Classification (NCBI taxonomy): domain Eukaryota; kingdom Viridiplantae; phylum Streptophyta; class Magnoliopsida; order Fagales; family Fagaceae; genus Castanea; species Castanea sativa. The sequence continues at coordinate 42,281,691 of NC_134019.1, read as the reverse complement.
CTAGTATATGCCAAATGTAAGTTACATTTGGCATTCAGGCCCAAAAACTGCTCAGCAACAGGAAGACCAAATTGGAAAAAGGCCAAATTTTTTTTGACATATAGCTACAGTACCATCTTAAATGTAAGATGTACTGTAGCTAAATGGGATAAAAAAAAAATTTTAATCCTCTCTCCTCCTTTTTAACCCAGAAATTTCTCTCTCTTCTCTCATTATTTCTTTTCTTTTCTCTCTTCATTCTTTCTTTCTCATCTGCTCTCTGCTCCCTTCAGACCCAAGACTCTCTTCGATGCCCCTCTCTCTCCAATAAGTTAGATGCTTCTCCCTCTTCGATGACCCTCTCTCTCCAATAGTGATTCCGACAAGGCATCTGATCCCTGTACCGATTCACTCAACCGACGAGGCATCGGTGCTCCGATCCCTTTACCGATTTACTCAACCGACGAGGTATGGGTGCTCCGATGACCCTCTTCAAACTGACATTCTTGCATGTGTAGATGACCCTCTCTCTTCAAACCGACAAAATCAACTTCCTTCAAGCTTTCCAGTGGCGAATTCGCTTCCTTCGAGCTTCAACAAAATCGAGCTACCTAGCGGCGAATTGAGCAATCTGGTTTTCATAAATTTTTGTTGTGTTTGTGGGTGAAGATTATGTGGCTTCGCAGTGGTTAGCGATGAAGATCGCGGTGGGTTAGTGTTGGGTCGCGTGGGTTGTGTGGGTCAGGTGGGTTGTGATTTGTGTGGGAGTGGGTTTTGGGTCGATGGGTGGTGATGGGTTGATTTCAATAGGTGTGATTTTGGTGGGTAACGGCGTGGTCAATGGATGTAGTGGCGTGGGTCTGGTGGTGCAATGACTTGGGCAGTAGGTGCAGCGGCGAGGGTCTGGTTTTTGACCGTGAGTTGCTGTGTTTTTTTTTTTTTTTTTTTTGTGGTGTTGACGGTAGATTATGGGTTGCTGGTGGTGGTGGTGGTGGTGGTGTGTAGTGCAGCATTGGTGGTGATGGTGGTTCTTGAACAGAAAGAAAGAGAGAAAGAATAAAAAATATGTTGTATTGTAAATGATGATGATAATGTGATATATTATTTTATTATGTATAAATATTATTTTAATGAGTAGAATAGGAAAATAAAAGTTGGGATGTTAAGAGTATTGTAAAATTTTTTTATATAATTGATAAAGTAACTTTTTAGGATGGTAAAATAAAATAAGATAGAATTCTCAGTTATGGATGCTCTTAGACTTTATATCCTAACATTTCAAAATCTAAATACTCCCAAAGTAAACTTAAAGAGATAAATTCTAAATTGTAACACTATTGTGGTAAAATATAAACACCCCCAAAGTTTAGCTTTGAGCTAGGGTTCGTGGAGTATAAATACTTTCTTTTCTCTCCAGACGCCCTAACTCTCTCAGTCTCAAACACTCTTCAGTCTCAGACCTCAATCTCTCTCGGCTCACCGCTGCTGCCTGCAGCGAGAGGTAACCACCGAACACTAATCACACACTCTCTCTCCGAAAAGTACTAATTTTTTTTCCTGCATTTTATTTTTTTAGGGAGACTGAGACTGAGAGAGTTCACACTCTTCTCCAATCCTTCTCCGAGGTAATCTCTAATCACTCACTATTCAGAATTTTTATGTTATCAAATCAATATAATTCAATGTTTGTTTTACTGTGTTGCTTTGCTATTGATTTTTTTTAAAAATTATTTTATTCAATTATTGGATATGGGATGTTACATACTACAGTAGTTGATAAATGGAAAATGCAAATTATAGATAGAGTTATTGGGGTTTTTTTATTAGGATGTGAGTATAGCTATTATATATTTTTGCATTTGAGTGATATTTAGAACTGGATTTTTGCTGGTATATTAATTGTCTACTATGGTCAACCACAAGTCTTTAATATTACTCAAAATTATGTATTCATATAATGCATCTACATATTATATCATCACTGCATAGTATCTGCATAATATATCTATCAACGAAAAATATTATTCTATGTAAAAGCAATTTAGAGCCATATAGGCACTGTGTTAAAAAATTTTTCTTTTACTTCATTCATTCATTCTTTCTTCTTTTTTATATTTTTATATTTTTAGCACTTTTATGTGAAAAAAAAAACTTCTACCTGGAATCCATCAAACCAAAAATTTCTTAGAAAAAAAATAAAATCAAGTTTAAAATTCAGAGTAAAGAATTGAGATTTTGGTAGAGAGGAATGAAATAGTTACCGTTGCAAATATGTTCTCTTTTGCAAGTTGGTAGAGAGAAATGAAATAATTATTGAGCAATGAGGGAAAAAAAAATCTACTCAGAGAACTTTGTTATAAAGGGGAAGAGAAATATAGAGAGAGAGTGAGGGAGAGAGATTTATGGAAGAGGAGAAACCAGAGTTAGCGAGTGTGAGAGTGTGAGGAAAGAAAAAGAAAATGGAAGAGAGAAAGAGAGAGAGAGCGTACTGTAAGAGAGAGATTGTTTTCCAAAATTTTTTTTTGGAAAACAACCTATACAAAACAAGCTTTATTTTTATTAGGATTTTCCATTGACTAAAGATAGTTTTCCGTTGACCAGTTTTTTTTTGTACTACCAAACACTGAAAAATGTGGAAAACTATCTTTACATAAAGTTTTCCAGCAAAACAAACAAAGCGTAAGAACAGAAATGGTTTTATGCCTTGGGAGCCTTATTTTACAGTCAACCCTGAAAATATTTTCAGTTTGACCCAATTTTCGGTAACAACCAAAGCACACACTTTTACGGAAAAGCATTTCCGAAAGTGGTTTGAAGCCAAAACAAACGGACCCTTAAAAGAAAACACTTCTATCCATCTTTATTTCCCCTGCTCAAACCACTCTTCAAAGTCAAACCACTCTGTTACACTATTTCTTGTAATCAAGCTAATCCACCATCCCACCACTCAATACATCCACCAAAACCTCATCAACGTTATCATCATCACCACTCAAATCAACAATGCTAAAGACCATATGGACCATAATTGATTTCGCAAAACTGGAGTGAGTTGGATTTGATTTGTGACAAGAGGGAGTCAATTTCACTAAAGGGTCATGGAGGCAGATGGGTTTCGACTTAGTTCCAGAAGAAAGGGAAGGCGTAGATGAAGAAGATGAGAATGGAAAGTCCGACCCACGAAGAAGATGAGGATAAAGAAGTAAGGAGCTTGACTCTCCTCTCCGGCCGCCAGTTTAACCCATGTTTTGCATTGCATCGCAGCCTGCAATCTAGTCAGAGGCACCAAGTCCATGGCCATGGCCATGGCCATTGCTTCCGCCATCAAGATGATCCACATCAAGTCTCTCATCACAACAATCTCACTTGCATGGAAAATTACAATCTCTGCCGGTGAGGGAGTAAGGGAGGAGGAGAAGGGGTGTAGGTTGTGACAGTGGCAGAGGAGGTGTGTGGAATTGCCTCCTGAACCTGCCCATCACCATTGTTGCATTTTTCTTTCTTTCTCTTATTTTCACAGAAAGGGATATGGGATTGTGAAGTTTGTGAAAGATAGATTTTTTTTGTTTCTTTTGGGAGAGTAGGACTGTTGAAGGGTTGTGAATTTTACAAAAAATCAATTTCTTCTTGTGAGTTGTCAGATCAAAGATTTCTCAGATTAAGGTGATGGGATTTTCTTGCTTCTAATGGGTTTTGATTCTTTTGATAGAGGGGAAAAAAAGGGGAAGAGCTATAAGTTGTAACGCCGTTTGTTCAGTATTTAAGTAAATACATGTGGCTAAAATTTAAGTAGGGAACCAAATGTACTGCACCTAAGATACTGTACTTAAGTTTTGCTCTTTGCTTTTTTATTATGAAATGCATTTTTTCATTTAAAGGTAAAAAAATAAATAAATAAATTGCAAATTATACCCAAAAATTCGGGATGTTCGAATTTTATGCCCAGAAATTTCAGTACTTGAATTTTACCTTTGAAGTTTAAGGATGTTTAGGGCCTGTTTGGCACCCATCCCAAACTCATATTTTTACATTTTAATTTCTTAAACAACATTGCACACATTTTCACACACATTTTCACCCACACGTATTTCAAAAAATTACAAAAATTTTATCTCAAATTATAAAAATCTCATCTCAAACTACTCTACTAAACATCTCATCCCCTTGTAGCATTAGTAGTGGGCCTAGTATATGCCAAATGTAAGTTACATTTGGCATTTAGGCCCAAAAACTGCTCAGCAACAGGAAGAGCAAATTGGAAAAGGCCAATTTTTTTTGGACATATAACTACAGTACCATCTTAAATATAAGATGATACTGTAGCTAAATGGGATAAAAAAAAATTTTAAACCTCTCTCCTCCTTTTTAATCCGGAAATTTCTCTCTCCTCTCTCATTATTTCTCTTCTTTTCTCTCTTCCTTCTCTCTTTCTCATCTGCTCTTTGCTCTCTTTAGACCCAAGACTCTCTTCGATGCCCCTCTTTCTCCAATAAGTTAGATGCTTCTCTCTCTCTGATGACCCTCTCTCTCCGATAGTGATTCTAACAAGGCATCCGATCCCTTTACTGATTCACTCAACCGACGAGGCATCGGTGCTCTGATCCCTTTACCAATTCACTCAACCGACGAGGTATGGGTGTTCTGATGACCCTTTTCAAACCGACATTCTTGCATGTGTAGATGACCCTCTCTCTTCAAATCGACAAAATCAACTTCCTTCAAGCTTCCCAGCGGCGAATTCGTTTCTTTCGAGCTTCAACAAAATCGAGCTACCCAGCGGCGAATTGAGCAATCTGGTTTTCATAAATTTTTGTTGTGTTTGTGGGTGAAGATTATGTGGCTTCGCAGTGGTTAGTGATGAAGATCGCGGTGGGTTAGTGTTGGGTCGCGTGGGTTGTGTGGGTCAGGTGGGTTGTGATTTATGTGGGAGTGGGTTTTGGATCGATGGGTGGTGGTGGGTTGATTTCAATAGGTGTGATTTTGGTGGGCAACGACGTGGTCAGTGGATGTAGTGGCGTGGGTCTGGTGGTGCAATGACTTGGGCAGTAGATGCAGCGGCGAGGGTCTGATTTTTGACCGTGGGTTGCTGTGTTTTCTTTTTTGTGTGGTGTTGACGGTAGATTATGGGTTGCTGGTGGTGGTGGTGGTGGTGTGTAGTGCAGCGGTGGTGGTGATGGTGGTTCTTGAACAGAAAGAAAGAGAGAAAGAATAAAAAATATGTTGTATTGTAAATGATGATGATAGTGTGATATATTATTTTATTGTGTATAAATATTATTTTAATGAGTAGAATAGGAAAAAAAAAGTTGGGATGTTGGGAGTATTGTAAAATTGTATTATATAATTGATAAAGTAACTTTTTGGGATGGTAAAATAAGATAAGATAGAATTCTCAATGATGGATGCTCTTCGATTTTATATCCTAACATTTCAAAATCCAAATACTCCCGAAGTAAGTGCCCGTTTGGTTGGGCTTTTAGGGGCTGAAACGCAGCTTTATTTAAAAGCTGGACTTCTTTGAGCGTTTGGTGAAGCAAAAATGCAACTTTTGGGTAAAAGTTGCGTTTTGGGCCAAGGCAAAAACGCCCAATCCAATTATGGAGGTCTGGAGCTCCATAAACAAAAAGTCCATGGGCGTTTTCAGCTATCCGTTGGGCTCGTCATAAAATTACCGAATTACCCATTGTGCAGCTGACCCTCATTCCTCTCATCTCATCTCTCTGAGACTTTCTGATCTGTGAAATAAATTTTGATCTGAGAAATTTATGAGACTTTCTGATCTGAGAAATAAATTTTGAAGGTAGAGATTTGATCAACAAAACACCAAGCACAGTGACTCTCACCGTTGGGGTGAGCTGCCAATTACCAAATCGCCCTTCAATACCTTCAGAGTCTCATGCACAGTGACTCTCATTGCAGACGAAGTGGTGAGAGAAAAAAAAAAAGAAAAAAGAAGAGCTCTGCGGAATGAAAAGAGAGAAAGGAAGAAGAAAAAAAAAGAAAAAAGGAAAGAGCTCTGTGGAATGAAAAGAGAGAAAGGAAGAAGAAGGAAAAAAGAAAGAACTCTGCGGAATGAAAAGAGAGAAAGGAAGAGAAGAAAAAAAAAGAAAAAAGGAAAGAGTTCTACAGTCTGGAGGGAAAGGGGAAATAAGGACAAAATAGAAAAGGGAAGGGTACGTGTGTGGAGGGGAAAAAAAGAGGGAAAGAAGGAGAAAAAAAAAAAAAAGAGAGAAAAAAAAGAAAAGGGTACGTGTATGGAGGAGAAAAAAAGAGAGAGAAAAAAAAAAAAATGCTATCACAATATTTTCACAATAAATTTTAAGTGGTAGGTTATTATTAGCTAATATTGGTGAGAAAAAAATAAATTTTTTAGAAAGAGAAAAAAATAATTTTAATAGTACGTTCAAATTAAAATCAATATCAATTTTTATTATAATATTTTCACAATAAATTTTAAGTGGTAAGTTGTTATTAGCTAATATTGGTGAAAAAAAAATAATTTTTTTAGAAAGAGAAAAAAAATAATTGTAATAGTACGTTTAAATTAAAAACAGTATCAATTATCACAATATTTTCACAATAAATCTTAAGTGGTAGGTTATTATTAACTAATATTGGTGAGAAAAAATAATTTTTTTAGAAAGAGAAAAAAATAATTGTAATAGTACGTTCAAATTAAAATTAGTATTAATTATCACAATAATTTCACAATAAATCTTAAGTGGTAGGTTATTATTAGCTAATATTGGTGAGAAAAAATAATTTTTTTAGAAAGAGAAAAAAATAATTGTAATAGTATGTTCAAATTAAAATCAGTATCAATTATCACAATAATTTCACAATAAATCTTAAGTGGTAGATTATTATTAGCTAATATTGATGAGAAAAAAAAAATTTAGAAAGAGAAAAATTGATTTAAGTATATGAAGTAGTTGATTTAAGTGTGAAACAAACTCTCTTATATCTACATTGTCCTTTTTGGTAATTTACCCTTCAAACTGCAACTTTTATAAGTGCTAGCCAAACACTCAGCTTTTTCAAAAAGCACTTTTTAACAGTTTTTATCAAACACTCAGCTTTTTGAAAAAACACTTTTTTATTATGAACTTTTTGAAAACTCAACTTTTTCATTATGCACTCTTTCAAAAAGCCCAACCAAACTCACCCTAAACTTCAACATATCAATTCTAAATTATAACACTAATCACACACTCTCTCTCCGAAAAGTACTAATTTTTTTTCTTGCATTTTATTTTATTAGGGAGACTGAGACTGAGATTGAGAGAGTTCACACTCTTCTCCAATCCTTCTCCGAGGTAATCTCTAATCACTCACTATTCAGAATTTTTATGTTATCAAATCAATATAATTCAATGTTTGTTTTACTGTGTTGCTTTGAATTTGATTTAAAAAAAAAAAAAATTATTTTATTCAATTATTGGATATGGGATGTTACATACTGCAGTAGTTGATAAATGGAAAATGCAAATTATAGATAGAGTTATTGGGGGGTTTTTATTAGGATGTGAGTATAGCTATTATATATTTTTGCATTTGAGTGATATTTAGAACTGGGTTTTTGCTGATTTGGTGTGTGAGCTATTTGGAAATTGGGCTGGTTGGTGAATGTTAACATTGCTGGACAAATTCCTCTGTTGAAATTCAAATTTTGATTTGGAAATTGGGCTGGTCGGTGAAGTTAAAAACTGAAAATAAAGCTTTTCATTTTTCGATCTTCGATCTTCTTCATTTTTGGAGCTTTCTCTCTGTTTTGTCAGTGTTCATCATCACCACCATGTGTCTGCCACTTCCTTCCATCTCAAAATCCCGTATTTTTTAGAATTGTGATCTTTGATTTAGAGCAACTAGTCAGATTGAATTGCATATTTGAGATTTGAACTTGAAGTTACAAAATTAGTCAAGGTTAATAGATAAATTTTGAACACAAGATAAAATTCAGATTATATCTGAAATTTTTATTTGCTAAGCTTGCATCAGATTGGCTGTTTTAGGACAGTGCTTCGAGATTCTTTTATGTAGTGGTTTGTGCAAAATGAGTTTCCACAACTTATATGGTAATGGAAGTGCTAATTAAGCTACAATACTTTTGGTTTCCTTTATCTTTTAAAATGCTTCATGTTTTCTATCCCTTTTTATTTTCCTTTCCTATCCATAAAGTGCCCAAGGAATATTGAGAGTTCACAATAATTTTTTAATGAAACAAGCTGGATTGTTTTCAGCGTAAACCTTAAGCTAGGGAGAGAAAGAAAGAAGAATAGGAGGCTGTGGGTTATTAGCAACAAATAACACAGAAGTTGTGCATGAATTTGTATGCAGGGAGTTTCACTCTATTTAATTTGATCATGTTCATGTGAGTTATCAATCATAATGGCCATGCTCTTTTTTTTTTTTTTTTAATGTACCTATATGAATTAATTAGATTGCTCTGCCTGTTTGTAAGTAATTAGCCATTTGTACTAAATTTGGAATGATGTCCAGGTGGCTATCAAGGCTATTGGAGCATTTAAAGCCAACTGCAGTTGCTGATGCAGATGTGATTTTCAGTGTGAAAAGTAAAATTCTGGTGAGTTTCATTTAGTTTCCATTTCTTTTATAATGTATAAATCATTAAATTGTGTTTTACATTCATGAGCTTATAACATGGTAAATAGTGCTTATGAACCATTAGGTAAGGTGCCTTACCAGGATCTTATAATATATGTGTGAAAACGTAAAAGACAATATATGTGCAATGTGTGTGTGTGTGTATATATATATATATATGTATACGCACATATGTAATCTTTAGTACAATTACTTATTTGTTTTAACTTAAATTACTTATAAATGAATTGCATGAGGTTGATGTACTGTTTTTGGCACATTACCAATTATTTATAGCTCTGTTTTTTAGTGTTACATTCTGCTAGAGGCTTTTGTTTCTTTGAATTCCAAACCAATTGAGAAGGGAAATTAAGGTATCAGTGGAGCAAAGGTTTTATTTTGGGAGAAAGAGCTGAAAAGTAGTAGTTTCATCATTGTCATGTAATAGAAAGTTCCAAGCTCATGCTGCAAATTGCGCTTAAGTTCTTGAATGGTATAGGGTATAATATAGGTTCCAAAATAGGTGCCTAGGATCAACTTAAGGATAGTGTGTGCTAGGTTGGATAATCGATTGATTGGTGTCATTGTTACTTTCATATGCCTCTTATATCTACGGCTGAATTCATAGACAGCTTACCTTCTTCCATTAAGAATTTTCCAATTTTGTTGATCCGATTGGAAAATTAGAGAGCTTACCTTTTTTGCTTGCTTATAGAAAAGGATATAAGTGCAATTTATGAAGGTTTGGATAACATTTTGTTATCATTTTTCTTTATTAAATGAAGATCGAAGAAAATTTGTTATATATTTTTGAGTTTTTCATATATATGTGTTTTCATATATTTTTGAGTCTAATTTATTGGTCTCTGTGATGTTTCTACCAAGATGGTTTTCCTTTTTTGGTGATTTTTATTGGCTTTACTTGCACTTAGTGACGTCTGTATGCCTATTAATCAAATAGTTCGATGAAAGTGATAGACATTTTAAGTGGAATTTCATAGTGGGTTTGTGTGATTGTGTTTGAAATTGTAATTTTAAGATGGATTTGCTTGATTTTGATTGCTCGAATTTATTTGTCCTAAAGTAAATGTATCACAATAATACTTTTTGGGTTATTGATATTGCTGGGTTCCTTAGAATAATGGTTAGAACTCTAAGCCTTATGGTCATGGTTGTAAGAAAATGTTTGCTCTACTCTCTGCCCTCTACAACACTCAATATGTAACATTGGTTACACATTTTTGGATTGGATATTAGCTTTAGGATGTTGATTATAATGACAGTTTTGTATAACCTTATACACATTCTTATGTAGTGACAACATAGCACTTCTTAAAGGTTTTGAAGGATGGAAGGATGCAAACCATAATGAAAAGAATCCTGTCAAATGGGTTTCCATCAACCTCAAGGTCCTAACCTTTCCCTCCCATTTTTTCATATTCATATATAATCATGTTGTATCTTTTTATGCGCTCATTTTTTAGAGTTTCAGTTCTTTTTTCTTTTTTTTCTTTTTTTTTTTCATTAGGGTTCTATTAATTTGGCATTTATATAGATTTGATTTTGGTGTTTGATTTGGGTGTTCAATTTGGTATTTTAGTTTTCACATTATGTCTCATTGTAAAATTAATCTTTTTCTTCCTATCACACACAAGCAAATATTTTTTTACATGCATGTTATTATAAGCTTTGTTTTACGATTATATATGATTTGGAACTTTGGATTTGGATGTAGATCCAACATTCATTAATGCAGCCACGATAGATAATCAGTACTATATATATTCATAGTTTTCTTTTATTTACATGCACAAAACTAATGGGTTTAGCTAATGTGAATATCCTGGTAATGGGTTTAGCTAATGCGCAGCTCATGGAGGAGACAATTTGACACGTTCAGGTTGTGTAGGAGACAGTTTGACTGGATCAGTTCTTGGAGGCCGTGGAGTAGACCGTTCAACATGATCAGGTCCTGGAGGTTGTAGAGGAGAAGATTCGACATGATCAGGTTCTAGAGGCCATGGAGGAGACAGTTCGAGATGACTACGTGCTGGAGGAGACAGTTTGACATGATTAGGTCCTTGAGGCCGTGGACTATTTCCTCCACGGCCTTAAAGACCTGATCATGTCGAACTATGTCCTCCAGGATGTAGTCGTCTCGAAGTGTCTCCTCCACGGCCTCCAGTACCTAATCATGTCTTGTAGGCCGTGGAGGAGATAGTTTGACATGATCAGGCCATGGAGAAGATAGATTGAGATGATCAGGTTTATTTCATACTTTCACAAATTTGCTACTGATAGTGACAAGTGATCAAAACCAAGTATTATATGGTTTGTATGTACTCTTTAAAAGAAGCTAAGAGCATTCGCATTGGTTCATCTAAAATTTCCTGTTTATTTTAGCATAAAAACTTACTTTTTCTATTTTACACGAACACTTTTCAAAACACCCCACATCATATTATTTATTTTACAGTGCAACTCATTAAAATAATATTTCTTTATCAATTTTTTTAGAATTCTCTCGTTTACAATAAAATTGGAAGAAGCACATTGCGAAATATATTTTTTGCTATTCAAATTATTACTAAATGTCCCACAATATTTTCAATGGCAAAGAAAATGGTTGTTGAAAGGCTTCATAGAGTTTAGGTTTGTCTAAACTTCTTGTGGCTTTGGATTCATGTTAATGTGGTGCTAAAATAAGTTAATGAAATTTCTTGTCCTATATTATGTCAAATAATTTTACATTATTTCACTTTTCTTTTGTCATTTGGTTTGTTTTGTGATTTTGATGGTACTTTGTGTAATTTTTATAGTTCAACTTGATGTATGAGGCTTCAGCATGGACGTGTGAGGCTTTAGAAAGCTAAGAATGACGATGAGGATTAACATAATCAATTTAGCATGGATGGCGTGAATATCTTGCAACAGAAATAGAAGATGCAAATGACTAGCAACATGGATAAAAGTATGAGTAATGGTTGGAGTGGTTCCTCTATCCAAGGGAGCTGTTTGTAGTCAATTCGAGTTAGAATTCAGCCAATAAATTCCTAATTTTTAGGTAGAGCTATCAGATTGAGTTATTAGATTATTATATGTTCAATTATCTTATCATTGTAATTCAGTTGATAATCAACTTAGAGATTTGAATAATAAAGCAGGCATATTAATTCCAGAAATTCTCCTCTTGTAGGTTGCAGCTAGAAGTGTTGGGGGGAGTTAAAAGTTGTTTGGGGTTTAATGTAGGCGTTATATTGTTTTTGGTCTATGTATATCTTTTTGGTTCTTTTGTATTTGATATAATTTTGGCTAAATGGCACTTAAATAAATCACATTTATAAATAAATCATTTTTGGATTATTAACAAGTTATTTAAAATGTATTATTTTACAATCTATTTGAAGAAAAACTATTTGTTTTTGCCTCTATTATGCAAATTTATTTTACAAGTCATTGGAAAACTATTTTGAGTGTTCAATAAATCTTTTAATAACGCTGAAGTATCATCAATATTCTCACGAGCAGTCTATCATGAATGTGATATTTGGCCTTAATTTTACCTGTGAAAATAAACACTGCAAAGTAATTTAAAAATTCACTTTGGATATGCCTATCAGGTGTCCTGTTAAAATAATGGAAAAACTAAATCATAGTTTTATTTATAAATTTAAAAATAATTTTAAAAAAAGTTCCACCAAATGTTTTCAATAAATTGAATTAGAATTAGGTCCTAATACATTACAAGACTATTTAAACCATCCTTTCGAGTTTAAGCACGTAAAAGTAGTACATAACTTTCAATTGGCTCCATGTCAAAATGATTACAAAGTGAATAAACGTAGTAGATAAGTCACACGATAATTTTAAGTACACAGTTTCAACTATCACGTAATAATAATTTCTGCTTGTCTTGTGAACTTCCCATTCTTGGTTCTTGAATAGATTATCGATGGTAGCATAACATCTTCCCTCTACAAATATTTAAAACATCACATTAGCATTTAAAATGGAATAAAAATGTTGTGTACCCCACAGGGGCCACAACAGCCATTTTAATTATTTTATATTGATTCATAACATCGCAAAACAATATCAAGCAGCTCACACTAGAGCATTATAGTGAGCATAATTCTGTAATTTAATGCCATATAGAACAAAAATAACTAGCCCCCTGTTTATTTGTTAAAAAAAAAAAAAAAAAGTATAAGAGCTATTTCTTTGCAAGAACAAAAAGTCAAAAACACAGTAAAAATTTAAACTTTGGCCTTCCAATAAGCAGGTTTCATTATGACACAGGATATACCAAAAGGTGGGCTAGAGCAAATTAATTTTAGAACCTATTATCATAAAAATGAACCCAGAAATTGCATGACACAATATGAAACTATAGTACACATCAACTCTCTATCTCTATAAATACAAGTGCTGTGTAATGAAAATGAAAAAAAGAAAAAAGAAAAAAAAAAGAAAAAGAAATAGAAACAGAGCAATATCAACTCGTACATAGGCTGAGATGTCCTTATGCCATGTTAGAAATTAATTTCTATCTTTATAAAAGGCCTTCCACGGTTCCTCCTAAATACATAGCTACCCGTATGCATCCTAAGCACAACAAGAAATGTTTATAAAGTCAGCTTATTGACTGTTGAGCCAACTACAACATTTACTTGAGGGCTGAGGGCACTTGTTACATTGTGTGCAAGCATCTCATATCATTATAATTGTTGCCCATATCAAAATCCTGACTAATCAAATCCCAAAAAAAAAAAAAAAATGAATATCAAATTTCAGCACCACACTAACAAGAACCCAAAGCCCCTAATAATCAGAACACAAGGCCACAACAAGAAGTTTAGTAAAATGAAACTTTATGAAACATTTCAACAAGCACTTTCCGTGCCACTAAAAGGGGAACAAAATTGGTACCGAGCAAGTGCAGAAAACATTGAGATAGAAGGATCTGGCAGCCAAATGGTGGTGATGAGAGAGAGAGAGAGAGAGAGAGAGAGAGAGAGAAGAAAAAAAAGCAAGGGTATGGACAAAAATGAAAATCAATAAATTATAGTAAAAAAAAAAAAATTGTAAGCACAAAATAAAAGTTATTAGAAAAATAAATTAAATTAAAGATTGTGGTGGGTCATGTTTGAATGGACGCACTAGTTTGGAAATTTTGTAAAATTATTGTGACTGTTGTCGTCTTTAGCATTACTTTTATAATACTGATAAATAACATTTATTTTTTTTAATTTTAATAATAATTAATTATAATATAATAATATTATTATTAATTTTAAATTTGATTATAATTATGATTTTTAATGAAGATTATAACATAATTATGATGGATTTAAAAAATTATCATTATTATTATTATTAAGGTAATCCATAAGTATCATATATATATATATATATATATATATATATATATATATTGTCATTATTTGGTAATTTACACGTCAAACCGTAATTTTGATAAGTACTAATCAAACTAATTTTTTCAAAATGCACTTTTGAATAGTTTTCACTTTTTATTAAACACTGTTTTTTAAAATAATAATAAGAATGTTTTACTAACGTGTGTCCTTAAAGTATATATTAGTAAATCATTTTATGAAACTTTTTATGAAAAAACGAAAAAGTAATTAATTATTTTGATAGTTTTTTCAATTTTTCATAAAAAAAATTCCTAAAATAAATGGTTTAAAAAAATCATATAAAAAAAACCCAATTCCAAACTGCACCACTCTTTCAAAAAGCACAATATCAAAAAGCTCATAGTAAGAAAGAGTGAGTTTATCCAAGTTTCCACTAAGAATGAGTGAGTTGATCAAATTGAGAGAGCGGAAAAAAATAGAGAAAGACCAAAAATCACATTAGTAGATTAAGGGAACAACATTGAGTTCGGTTTTAGATATAGAATTGAGAAAAGCATACATATGACCAACCATTACTTATCAGTCGAGATCGATAGTAAACCCCAAAATTTTGGGGTTAAGTCTTTGGTTGTTGTATATATAAAGTTGCAAATTTGACTCCCCCCCCCCCCGCCCCAAAAAAAAAACACTTTAATCGTTGCTTGATTAGTTTATGACTTTATGTAGAACTAGGAATGATTTAAAAATAAAGATGCAACCTGTTGTCTTGAAGCCACAAATAAGAAGAAGGAAAAAAAAAAAAAAAGGGTTTTTGAAAGCATCCAATTAAGGAGTTATCCTAGAGCAACACCCCATCACCAAAGGTTTGAATAGAAACGTTTGTGAGGAAGAAAGAGGAATTGCCTATTTGGTATCTGAACTTGAAAGCAGCATCAACGGTAATCTTCAAATGCATCATGTTACAGAATCGAGCACCAGTTTGAAATGCATATTATTGTACAAACATAGGCTTGAAGAAAATTTATGAGATTTGTCCAAAGAAAAAAAGAGGTTGATTAACAGTGGCAGTGATACTGACGTAGGAGAACCACAATAGTATAATAGAACAGAAAACTAATAGGATAAACCCTAGGAGTTAGCACCTAAGGGCTGCTTGGAGTCAGCACCAAGCAAACTGGAGTCGGCACCAGTGTAAAAGAAAACAAACGTTTTTTTTTTTTATAATTTTCAAAAAGCTGTCTTACAATGATCAAAAAAAGTGTTTAAAATAGCTAACAACACAAAACCCTAATTATTAAATGTTCGGGCTTGCTTAATCTCAAGCCCAATAACTAATAGGCTCCATCCATAAGGCCACAGGTTGGGCCGTCTTCTTTTTGCTCTTCCTCCCATACGTGTGTATAATTGGGGGCCTGTATCTTGTGTCCGCACCAACTCCCCCCGGGTGTGAGGAACTCGACCTCGTCGAGTGGAAAGCTGAAGAGCTCTAATAATACTCCAGTAAGTCAGGATGCAGTCGCTGTAGCTCATCTCTAGTAATCCACGTGCAATCAGAATCTGGTCGCCCGTGCCACCGAACTAGGAAACGGTGAACTCCTCCATCCCTGGTAGAAACAATTTGCTCATCTAAAATAGCATCAATAGATTCTTTATGTGCATAGGGCAAATTTAAGGGTAAAGGGGTAGGCATAGGGGCATCAATAGGATTAAGCAAAGGCTCATCAAAAGGAGTATCAAGAATAGATGTAGGGCTTTTATAAGCAACTAGATCCTTAATATTAAAGGAGGAGCTAATACTATAATCATGAGAAAGGTCAATGACATATGCATTTGGGCCCATTTGTTTCAATACCTTGAACGGACCGGCACTACGAGCCTGCAATTTTTTAACGGTCCCAGAGGGAAACCGTTCAGGTCGGATCCAAATCATGACATAATCTCCTACCTGAAACTCTGCATGACACCGATGAGTATCAGCATGAATTTTATATTGAGAATTACTTACCTGAATTTTTTTGTGAATCTCAGTATGCAAATCATGAACATGTCGTGCAAATGCCTCAACAGATTCAAAAATCCAAACATGTGGGGACATGGGCAAAAGATCTAAGGGCTTCCTAGGTGTAAATCCATGCACAACCTCAAAAGGACTAACGCCTATAGACCTATTGACAGAGCTATTATATGCAAGTTGGGCTATAGGAAGAATTGAATCCCAATTCCGATTGGCTTCACCCACTAGACACCGAAGGAGGTTCCCTAGGCTACGATTAACCACCTCAGTTTGACCATCAGTTTGAGGATGAAATGCCGTGGAAAATTTCAATTTGGTGCCTACTAAATGCCACAAGGTCTTCCAAAAATAACTCATGAAGCGAACATCCCTATCAGACACTATGGTTTTGGGGAGACCATAAAGCTTGACAATATCATCAAAGTAAAGCTTTACAATTTTAGAAGCATCAGAAGTCTTAGAACATGGTAGGAAATCAGCCATCTTAGAGAAGCGATCAACAACTACTAGGATAGAATCATGCTTCCTAAAGGTGCGAGGCAAACCTAGCACAAAGTCCATACTCATGTCCTGCCACGGGCGATCTGGCACAGGTAAAGGCGTGTACAGACCAGTGTTTTGCTTGCGATGTTTGGCTAGTTGACATGTACGACACTGACCAACTATCTTGGCAACACCCCTCTTAAGACCAAGCTAATAGAATAAGCGTTCCATTTCCTCAGTTGTCTTATCTCGGCCGAAATGACTTGCAAGGCCTCCTGCATGTATCTCCCAAACTAGGAAATCTCTCACTGACGACCGAGGGATACACAACTTGTTGGCTTTGAACAAGTAATTATCCTGAAAGGTATAATCATCCAAGACGGGACGTGAAGCATTACTTAGGCTAGTGTAGAGCTCCCTAAAATCTAGGCATGACTGATAGGCATCCTTAAATCGTTCAAACCCCGTGACCTTAACACTCATGACTGATAGCAAAGACACTCTTCGACCCAGTGCATCAGCAGCCTTATTCTCAACTCCCGCCCTATGTTTCACCACAAAGTAGTAGCGTTGCAGAAATTCAACCCAACTACCGTGCCTAAAATTTAGCTTCTTTTGGGAATTGAGATAGCGCAAAGCTTCATGATCAGAATAGATAATAAACTCTCGAGACAACAAGTAATGGCACCAATGCCAAAGAGCTCGTACAATGGCATAAAATTCTTTGTCATATGTGGAGTACTTTTGCTTAGCATCATTCAACTTCTCACTGAAATAGGCAATTGGATGGCGCTCTTGACTAAGTACTCCTCCTATGCCAATACTTGAGGCATCACATTCCACTTCAAAAGGCTTGGTGAAATCAGGGAGACGCATGACAGGTGCCTCGGTCATCTTCTGTTTCACCTCCTTGAAGGCCTTAGTAGCAGCCTTTGTCCAAGTAAACTCCCCATGCTTCAAGCAGTCAGTGATGGGGGACGTAATGGTACTAAATCCTTTGATGAATCGGCGATAAAAGGAAGCGAGCCCATGAAAGCTTCGAACCTCATGTATAGTTTTGGGCTCGGGCCAATCCATAATTGCTTGAACTTTCTGGGGGTTGGCAGAAACTCCTTCAGATGACACTATGAAACCTAGGAAGACAACTTTATCTGTAAAGAAAGAGCACTTCTTGAGGTTACCATATAAACTTTCCTTCCTAAGGGTTGTGCAAACTTGAGTTAGGTGGTCTAAGTGTTGCTCCCTAGACTTACTATAAATGAGGATATCATCAAAGTACACAACCAGGAATTTTCCCATAAAAGGCTTGAGCACTTGAGTCATCACTCTCATAAAGGTATTAGGAGCATTGGACAATCCAAAAGGCATAACCATCCACTCATATAAACCATCTTTCGTCTTGAAGGCAGTTTTCCACTCATCACCAGGACGAACCCTAATTTGATGATAGCCACTTTTCAAGTCTATCTTAGAGAAGATCGTTGCTCCAGCCATCATATCTAACATGTCATCCAACCGAGGGATAGGAAAACGATACTTCATAGTGATCTTGTTGATGGCATGACTATCAACACACATCCTCCAAGTCCCATCTTTCTTTGGAGTTAAGAGTGCAGGGACTGCACAAGGGCTCATGCTCTCACGAACAAAACCCTTCCTAAGTAGTTCTTCTACTTGCCTTTGCAGCTCGGCATGTTCTGCAGGGCTCATCCTATAATGGGGCAAGTTAGGTAGGGTCGCTCCGGGCATAAAATCTATGGCGTGTTGGATATCACGCATGAGCAGTAAATGATCGGGGAGATCCTCAGGGAAAACATCCTTAAATTCCTGGAGCACGAACCTCACTTCTTCAGGTTGCTCCTCACAGGTCTCTCCATGAAGTTCCCTAGCAACCAAGACAAACACAATGAAGTTCCCTAGAGGGACATCTAGCTGTGACATGTCCAATCCCATTGCATTTGAAGCATTGGAGGTGAGAGCCTAATCTTGAGGGCTCATTGATCACACATTTTCCCTTGTCCTCTTTTTGTATTGGGATGCTATTGGGGTTGACCTTAGGGGGTAAGGCAAGTTTAGGTTTGCTACCAAAAGGTTGAGGGTTGGGAGGAATGCTTCAAAGCTCAGAACGTCGCCAAAAGATAGATTTGGATGCTAACTTATAATTCCTAGCAAGGTCATAGGCTTCTCTTAAGGTGGTGACTCCTCGGGTGATAATCTCGCCTAGTAGGTTAGCATTTAAACGTTTCTTGAACCTATTGAGTGTGACAACCTCTTCCTCAACTATTCGAATTCGCCTTTGGAATTCCTTGAATTTCTCTATGTATTCGGTTACAGGAGCAGTGCCTTGTCTTAGGCGATCCCATTCCTCAAGGGGGGAGCTCCTATAAGTTAGAGGAAGATAATTCCTCGAGAGGGCGTCCTTCATCTCCATCCAATCAATAATGGGGGGCTCACGTCGTCGCCTAAGGGTTTCCTCAAGGTCCTCCCAGAAAAGACCAGCTCTCCCAATTAACTTCATCCTAGCATACCTCACTTTCCTATTCTCAGCCCAATGGTAATAGTCAAAGAATTTCTCCATTTGACGTAACCAATCAGTGAAAACCCATGGGTCTAGGCAGCCATCAAAGGTGGGTGCTTCTATCCTTTCCTTAGACATCCTATCATTATAATCCCTAGGACCATAGTGATTATAGTGATCATGTTCAAAGTGTGGAGCCCTATTAAAGTGACCATTGTTATTTTGCCCAAGCATGTTATCTCTTTCATGGTTAGTGGTCTCTCTTTGAGATGTTTCAATTTGCTCTACCCTATCCAGCAAATCACGGATACTCTTGGCTAGGTCTCCTATGGTTTGCTCTAAAGAGGGCCTAGATTCGGAAGTGGATTGATGTTCAGGATTTAACATGACGCGACCACTACGTAGATGCATGCAACACAATATTTATGAATGCAGTTGAGATTCCCAAAAATTCAAGTAATCAATTCTCAATGTAAAATTAAAGGTCAAGCAAGAGTGCATGTAGAGACTAGATCGATGAATCAAAGAAAGGAATTGCAGACAAATAGTGACAGTGTTCACAATATTAAGAGAGAGCCCAAATAAAAGTCAAATTCCAATAAGCTCCACAATTAATAAGAATCAGATATTTCAAAGAAATTTTTTTTTTTTTTTTTTTGGAATTTTAGAGTGGGTATTGAAAGAGGACACAAGCAGTAAAATAGCTAATTTGAGCACAAAATAGATAGAATAATGGAGTATGGTGGGATATGTACATAAAAAACATAAAGATAATATTTTTTTAATGAGACAAAATTGAATCCACAAAAAAAAAAAGATAGAGTCAGAATTGTACCCTAGTCAGAGGCTCCACTTATTGCTCTAGGTAGCCAAGGGCTGCTCCTCAAGTAGTGAGTTGACTTGGGCTGAGTGGACTTGTGGAAACAACTTAAGCCCAATACAAGTAATGGGTTGTCACAGCAACAGTTTTTTTTTTTTTTTTGGGTGCAAAATAATAAAGTACACTATTTGACAAAAGAATCTACAGACAAAAGAGCAAAGTGCAACGGCAGGCCTTAAAAAACAAAAACTTAAACTACAGACTAAAGAAAGCCAAGAAACTAAAAAGAACAAAATCTCGAAGGTGAAAAAAAATGGCTCGGCGATGGGCATGCGCTGCTAGTGATCAACGACGGTGGCGGCGCGAAGGTAGGGAAGGGAGCGGCGGCTCGAATCGTGGAGGAGTGGCGACGGCTGTCTCGGATCTTAGCATCGGCGGTGGTCGCCGTCCTCAGCAGCGATGGTCGAGGGTGAAGCGTTGGGTCTCGCGGCGGCTGGTGGCTGGTGGTTGTTGGGCTTCGCGGCAGTGGGTGCTGAGTTTGTGGGTGTTGGCGGCTGGGTCCTTCATGGGTCTCTACTCCTTTTTTTTTTTTTTTTTTGGCTGTGGGTTCTGTGATCAGAGGCAGGCACGGATGGTGGTCACTGGCTTGGGAGGCGCCGCTGGCTTCTCTGTTGGTTTGGGGGTGAGAAACTCATGTGGGGCTTGGGAGAATACATGGATTGCAGGGGCTAGCTTGGGCTTGTTCAAGATCTCATGGGGCAAAAATTTGAAAGGTACTGTCATGGTTGGCTTGCTCTTTTTTGATGGCTTTGCTTTGACGTGGTTGTCTACGGTTGTGTAGAATGGACCGAAAGTCTACTCTGATACCAAGACTGATGTAGGACAACCACAATAGTATAATAGAACAGAAAACTAATAGGATAAACCCTAGGAGTCAGCACCTAAGGGCTGCTTGGAGTCAGCACCAAGCAAACTAGAGTCGGCACCAGTGTAAAAGAAAACAAACATTTTTTTTTATAATTCTCAAAAAGCTGTCTTACAATGATCAGAAAAAGTGTTTAAATAGCTAACAACACAAAACCCTAATTATTAAATGTTCGGGCTTGCTTAATCTCAAGCCCAATAACTAATAGGCTCCATCCATAAGGCCAAAGGTTAGGCCGTCTTCTGTTTGCTCTTCCTCCCATACGTGTGTATAATTGGGAGTCTGTATCTTGTGTCCGCACCAGATACCATATGTTAAAAAAATAAAAATAAAAAATCTCGCCAAGAGAGAGCCAATGCTGTATAACTTTATTCAGTATGTAACAAACAATGTACATAAAAAAACATGAATTAAAAACAAAATGTTAAAAATAAAGTTCATGCTATTGGCGCAACTACAATTGAGTTCCATTAAAAATACTGTGTATTCCAAAGCCATCTTATGCATATTATAAAGTTTGTAGACTGTTCTCATGTATAAATTGCCGATTCAAATCTTAAGGTTGTTAAGATAACTCTATTATTAAGTTTTTAGAATCTTATTCTTCCACGGTAAAATAAGTGAATTGTTTTGGCATCTTTAAATTATTGACGACATGACAAATCTAATCCACCTATTTCAAAAAGAATTTTAAGAACTCTGAATAAACTACCCTACAAGCTCTAAAAGATCTTCAAAATTGTCATCTCTAGCTAAGGATTCCTTGATTAGGGGTGGCAATTCTTATTGGCATGCAAGTTTTAGTCATTTCAAGACTGCAAACAGATTGAGGGCCTGACATATAAACCATTTTCCTAAAGCCAACGGTCTCAAAAACTATTGCAGGATGTCTTTAAAAGTAAGTTGTATTCTCTCAGTGTTGACCATAGTGACATATATCTATACTGTAGATAACTCTAGATGGGAGGATTGTTGGTGATAAAAAGCACAATCACACCTATCAAGGATACAGAACTTGAAAACTAAAATCACGAGGAAGGTGAAAATTCATCTCCACGGGAACTTGAACTAGCCAATCCAGTTTTTTTACCAGGCAAGTAGCTTTCCATCTGGTGAAACAATGAAGGCCAAAATTGTGTCACGTACTACAGTCTTTGATCCTATCCTCTTCCATGTTTTTGTATCCCATGTTACAATGTTTCCACCTTTACCAATGTAGTATAATAATCACAATGGTCAGCTCATGAAATGGTACAGTGTAACACTTATTTCAAAAACTGGGAGGATGGCTTCTAGTCTGATTTTCTCCTGTCACTGCAGTAATATACAGAACCTGATTCATATCATTACTCACAAAGAATCTACAAAAGCAGAAAACTTCATCCTGTATGTAAACAAATCTTATTAGTTCAATCCATATTATAAAAGATTTATCAAATCAAATCAAAGAAAAACATGAAGACTTTTAAAAGATGCACTAGTATTATGCCTGTGTGATTTACTTTATACTTCTACCAGGAATGTAAGCTGTTTGAGTAGGGCTCGTGAGAATACCAAGGCAAGCTTTAAGACGATTGGCCAGCAGCTTAGTAATGCATTTGTAAATAATGTCGCAGCAAGAAATAAGTCTAAACACAGATATGGTGGAATAGTTAGGTACCTTAGGTACAAGAGTGATAATGGTAGCATTTACTTCACCTACGAGCTCAGATGAGGAGAAGAAAGAATGAATATCAGCCAAGACATCACCCTTCACTATATGCCAAGCTTTCTAGAAAAAGTGGGCAGTATATCCATCAGGACCATGGGCTTTGTCACCGTCCATGAAAAACAAAGTGTCTTGAATCTCCCTATCTGTAACTTCCTGTTGCAACTCCATTCTCAGCTGTTCAGGTTGGGTCTTCTGCATAATCTGAGCAAGGTCAGAAATAGAACTAAAGAAGTAGAAGTCCCTAGTAGCTGCTGATAGAAATTCACTTCTAACTCTTTAATCTGCCGAATATCCACCCTTGCCCCAGAAGCATCATAAAGACATTTTAGTTTATTTTTTAGCTGCCTTCACTTTCACCATTCTATGAAAATAGCCACTATTTTGGTCACCCAACCTCAGCCAAGAGACCTGTGATTTCTGCCTGAGAAAAGCTTCCTCTGCACTACTAACAGATTTGTACAAATGAAGAGCATCCCCTGCATTTTGTTCAATTTACAGAGTTCAGAACAACCAGGGTTATTCAGGAGACTTAACTAGACTAAGACAAGTTGAGCTTTAGCAACTTCAAGTCTCACAGAAATTCATCCAAACCTGGTCTGGTTAAAGACCTTTAACTTAACTTTCAAGAGCTTTATTTTCTTGCAGAGGAGAAACATAGGAGTTCCATGAACAACCTAAGACCTCACTTGACTTACAATTTTAAGGAAATGATCATTAGCAATTAAGAACTTAAAAAAATTAAAAGGTTCAGGACTAGCATTCTGCACAGGCAAAAGGGATAAAAAGATGGCAGCATGGCCTGAAATCCCAGGAGGTAAAACTCAACCAGAGTCCAAGGAAAAACAGATAATTAAACGGAATTACTGAGGGCTTTGTCCAACTTCCTAGCCAAAAATGCAGTAGCATCTCTCTTATTATTCCAAGAGAACAGGACACCAATATAAGGATGATCAAATAGTCCTTGAACACCCATCCAATTAGCAAAATTCAGCTTCAAAACCAGGGTTTCCCAATCCCCCAAACCTCTCACTCGAGTCTTTAACTACATTGAAATCCTCCAAAACCACCCAAGGTCTATCTCTGGTCCTCCATTGTAATCCAGAAATGGCTTGCCATGGCTCCTGCCTTTTAAAACCACAGTATGCACCATAAACAAAAGGCACTTCCCATTTTGCTGGATTAGAAAGAAAAACCACCTCCCAATGGATAACTTGATCAGCCTTTAACACCATTAAGACATGGAAAATATTAGCGTTCCAACAAACCCAAATTCTTCCTAATTCATGATTATCATAATTATTGAGGAAACCCCAATTAGGAAATAAGGCCTCTTTTATCTGTAGGCCATTCCTATCTCTAACCTTTGTCTCAACTAAATAAACCAAAGCAGCTCTTTGATCCCTAATTAATTTCTTTATCTCTCTTTGTTTAGAAGGATCATTTAGACCCCACACATTGGAGTATTAACAGGGTTAAGCACAATCTTACCCTTTTCCTTGGCTTTCACAGTTTTTATTGGCTTTAGTTTAGCTCCCTTCTCTATGGCAGCATCCAGAAATTCCAATAGAGTGAACTGGCCTGGTGCCCCTTCCTCACACCCTTCAGCTTTCTTCCCAGCAGCCACTTGAGCTCTAGTGACTCTCCTATTTCCTTGCCTAGGATTGGGGGACACCACAGGTGCAACATTGGGGTCTTTTATTCCAGTATCTAGAGGAACAGGGACAACATCATTCACAGAACCACCCACTCAGAAATGTTAGCTTTATCTTGAAGTGCACTCAAGTCATCTTTCCTGAGGACAGAGACCTGCTCCTGTAGCCCGCCCTCATCATTACCATTCCCAACCTGAAGAGGGCCAAATCTTAGGTGACACAGAAATTCCTCTACCCCCAGCCACAGATATCTTCGGAGAGGAGGGGGGTCCTGTGAACCCGATCCTTATCCTTGGGAACCCAAGTCTTGGAAGGTTTAGAAGGACAGAATTTGGATAAGTGACCAAACACTTTGCAATGCAAACATTTTCAGGCTTCCATGGATACTCAATTCCAACTTCCAAGATCTTTCCACCAGGCAATTCAACAACCAAGGAATCAGGAAGTTCATCATCAAATCCAACTTCCACACAAACTCTAGCATATCCAAGCCTTTGGTGTTGTTCAGTGAGTGCATCAGCATATAATGGCCCTCCCACACCACCTGCTAAATAACTCAAGCACTTGGGGGTCCATAACTCTATAGGCAGTTGCAGAAATTTCACCCAGATAGGAATTTTGCCCAACTTTAGATTACTAAGTTGCAAACCAGGCTGCCATCTTTAAAGAAAGAGAAGTTTGTTGGCCACATACCATAATCTAGCATTACGTACAGCATCCCGATCTTGAACCAAAACAAATTTGAACAAGAAAAGACCCTTCTCAAAAGTGAAAACCTCCACCCCACCAAACAGCTTCCACAAAGTCTAAACAGACCTCTTTACCAGAAAAAGGTAACTGTTTATCAAAAAATTGCCTTACCAAACAGGTAGACCATTGAACAACCTCAATAACTACTTGAGGTGGGAATACAACTACCCTGCCATTTCTCGTGCTTGGAGGGTGATATTCCAGGAGTGTCTCATGCCTATGTCCCAAGAAAGAGATTTCCAATCTTTGGAAACAGAATTAAAATTCCAAACCTCTTGCTTACCAGACTTATATGAAATTTGTTGGTTTGTTTATCTCACATAAAAGCATAATTTATCGAACACTTTTTAAATTTTCAAAAAGGCACAACTTTTTTAGGTAAATTTGAAATGTATCATCTTATAAACTTTAGAATGTGGACATCTCCCGAAGAAAAGATGGATATGCAGGAGGGACTACAATTTTTAAGATTTACTTATAATCAAATTCAATAGAGACTAGGGTAGAGTAGAATCAATATAATTTCACATGATTTTAGAAATTAATCATGAAATTTTACATGTTTAAAAATTATAATCTTTACTTGTGAAAATTTGGCCGTTTTATTTAAAAAATAATTTCTATTAGTACATTATTTGCTTACTTATCTGATTTTATATTTTAATTCAGATCAAAACTCAGCCACAACTTTAAAGCAGCAGTCTGCATTTTTGGATTTAGGTATATATTATTAGAACTTGGATGTCATTGTATCTACATTCTGCACTTAGTCCAACCTACTGACAGCCCTATATTATATGGAAAAACTAAAATGAAAAACTCAAGTACAGGAAACCAAGACTTACATTTGTCAATTCAAAGTATGGTCTCAAAGCCTGCACCATGCCTTTCTGCATAAAAATGGTCCTTTCAGGAACAGGGGCTTTCTGAGCAACTGCAGAAGGGATTCTTTGCATCTGTATACTCCAACTGAATTGTCCTAATCTTTCCTAGGTAGAAACGGTAGTGGAAGAACTGCAAGAGTGAACAGTTGTTTCAGAATGTGCAGCTTATAAGTGAAACAATTTAAATAGAAGCCACAATCACTGCGCCAGCAGTGAGATTCGAAACTAAGAAACCCTTCCATCCCCTCTTCTGAAAAAAGAAAGAAAAATAGTTCCTTCACTATTATCTGTAATTTTTCCAAAGCAATTGGATCCTGTCCATCCATGTTTTGTTTGACATGAACTAAAATTTCTCTAACATATTCCATTTCCCTAAGGGCCTGTTTGGATTGAGGGACAAGGGAGGGGGAGTGGAAGGGAGTAGAGTAGAGTTGGTTGAAAATAAGCTAATTTTGGGCCAACTCTACTCTACTTCCCCTCCTTCCACCTCAATCCAAATGGAACATAAAAGTTTAAAAATCATATATAATTTAAAGCAGACATAGGTAACAATATATTTAGTAAAGACTAGTGATAGGGTTGCCAGGAAGCAAGCATGATGAAGGGAACAAAAGGTTGACAAGATTGCCATTAAAAGAGCATCCGATAAGCTATGTCATGTCATGTTATCATCTCTGGCTTAATTTTTCAACCTTTTGCAACAATTATAACTATCACTGTATTGAACCCTAAAAACTTAATATGAACCTCATTCATATTACCATATTCATTCACTTGAAAACCATGTTGAAAGGCTGAAACATTTGGCATCATTGGATATGGCACACACACTAGCATTAGTTACTTGATTGGAGTGTTGTAGCACATAGAGGAATTATGGGTGTTAATGGGTTGGTAAAAATTGGGCTTCAAGGACTAGCAAAAATGCATGATCCAACTAGATGCACTGCCATATTGATTCCAATCAGTTAGGTTCATCATGATTGGTATCATAGTTAGGTTCATCATCATTGGTATCATAGTTGCTTGATCTAATGAGTCAGCATCAAAGGGAAACATTTGAGGAAATTCTGATTGGATGAAACATCATGGAGATAGGTTGTTTGCTGTTAAATAAGTCCAATGTGAAACTACTAACTAGAATGGTTCTGGTTCTGGCTTGCAAGGAATGCTAGACTTGAGAATTTTTTTTGCTTGAGCTCGGCTTGTTTATGAAACAAGCCTAAAAAGGCTCAAGCTTAGCTTGTTTATAAATAAAAAAAATGAATGAACTTTTTATTGAGTCTAACCCGAGCTGTTTATCAATGGCTCAATTCATTTAGCCCTGTTTTCAATTCCTGTTATTTAACATCAGCATATGCCAGGTGCGTCATCAATTGTGCAAACTGCCAATTTCTTTATTCACTTATTCACTTTTTAAAAATATACCATTCCAAGAATGAATATAGAGAACATAAATCACAAAAGGACCCAAACTCAAAATGCCCCCAAAATTACCTTGGGAAGATATGCAAACAACCGACCATGCAACTCAGATCCTAGGATGAGAGTGAAATTGGGGAGTGCAGTGAGCACAGCTGCGTTCAGCTTCCGCCTCAGCGCCATGGTATAATGAACCACACGCACAATACATCGCACCTCTCAGTTATACGCACTGGTCTAGATGAGAGATGCAATCCCCTCCAGATCTAAACTCATGTACATATGCATAAATGCCAAATCTAAAACATGTATGCTACATAAAGTTGCATTTTTGTTAAATAATAAATTTAAAATGGATTCAATAAAAACTCTTAAGAGTGTGCATCCAAGTACATGGGCAGCCACATAAAGGTGCAGTGCAAAACCTTCTTTTTGTACTTTATGGCTAAGTTCACTGTATCAGAAACACCAAATTCATAAAATCACATCAAAATCTAAACTTCAACACGCAATTCCCAATATATGAGCAAAGCAATCAAATCCCAGGTCCCCAATTTCAGAAAGCAGGTTTCTACTTTGTGGCTAAGTTCCTTGTCTTAGAAACACCAATTTCACAAAACCACTGCAAAATCTAAACTTTAAAACGCAATTACCAATATTTAAACAAAACAAACAAAACCCAGATTGCCAATTCCACAAATTCAACATCAGTCACCAAAATTTAGACTATAATGCAAAAACCCAAAACTAAAAAATAAAAAATTAGGGATATATATAATTATAAACGCTTATAGGAATATATAGCTGCGCGAAGAGGTTGATATTACAGTGAAGAGTAGACAAGAATGCCATTAAAAGATGTCTTCAATAAGCTGTCATGTTATGTTTACTATCTCTGGCTTAATTTTTCAACCTTTTGCAATAATTATAACTATCACTGGACTGAACCCTAAAACATTAATATATAGTTGCAGATATGCAACTTGGCCTCCTGCAGAAATCTGAACCACATCCAATATGTCAGTAACCACAAAGTGTAATGGGCACATAGCTTTGTACTAAAAACAATTAAGAGTTACCTGTTGTTTTGAATGGGCTTCAAACTGAGGTGCCTTTGACCTAAAGCTTCCCTGCTTGACCATATAAGTTGTTCTGAAGGTATTTGTAAAGTTGTAGATTAAGAAGTGGTTCATGCACTATCTGTTATCTCAATCTTTCTCTCACGGGAATGAGATAATGCAATCCCCATGAGATATAGCAAGCTCAATTTTCTTGTAAATGTTTATCTGCCAGTAGAATGAGCTTTTTGTCACTAAAATTGCATTGCAAATGCACTGCAGCCACTAGCAAGATATATCATTCTGATCAAGGAACCAAGCACAAGACCTTTGCTGGGCCTTTGCTCGCCAAATAAGAACTTCCACATCCCATTTTTAACATTCTCATCTTAGGGCTTCTTTTCTTCCCACTTTTTTGTTCCGTTTTTTATTTTATTTTGTTGGAAAGTAGTAAGATCTCTAATCTAATAAAAAATTCTCATCTTAGGGCTTCTTGTCTTTGCTCTCTTTTACTCCGTTTTTATTTTATTTGTTTGGATGTAAGTAAGGTCTTTAATCTAATCTTTTACAAGTTACAACACCATTAGAGAGGCACACAAAAAGCTACAAGTAAAATGTCATATCCTTTCCTGAAATTGCCACAAGAATTATTAAGAGATTCGGTGGCAGGTAGTGTTTAAGGGTTGATTGAACTATTGGAGGATATGACTGACCTCCAAGAATTGAGAGGGAGAAGAGAGACCACGAAACAAAATTGTTGGTTAATTTCTGCATGATCTTATTACAAAGCCAAATACCTATTTGTATGTATACCATCCTAACCAGTAGATTAACTATCTAGCTGATCTAGTAACTCCTTATGCCAGCTGGCACAACCACCTCTAACAACCTACCAATCAGTCACATGCTCCAACAATGGAGCAAATGCTCTAAATTTAATATCTGCTACACTACTAAAATAGCATAATACTGCCCTTATCAACATACACATGTGCCTAAGTAATTGCAACTGGTCTAAGTGGTCTTGAATTAGTTTGTACAAGCAAGTAAGCTTTTATTACACACATAATCTTTATTCTCATCAAGGTCAAGCGAAACAGCCGTGAACCACTAAGATGAGAATTTATTCTAATCTAAGAAAGCTTTTATTCTCATCAAGGTCAAGCGAAACAACCGTGAACCACCTCCGTTCATTGTTGGGCTCAGGATAATGCTCCTTTATAACTAGCAGTTCACCAAGACTGGTGCAACCAAAGAAACGTACAGAGATAACATTTTCAAACTGGACAAAAAAAAGTTTACTCCATGATTCATGTACACCATACTCTCCCATCACCCATATGAAGCATGAATTAGCATGCGACCTCATATAGTCTTTGTATACATCGTTGTTGATGTTGTATAGTAGGAAGTAATCCAATGTAATGAAGCCCAGTTTACCCTTGAACACCATCAGACGATTTTGTTTTGCCATTACACCTTGTGGTAGCAGTTGTTGTTGTTGTCCATCAGGGAGTGCTATCTCTCCAAATTTATCATTATTGACATCAAATGACAAAATCATGTAACGAGATGCGGCTCCACGGACATATCCCAACCAATGCAAAGCTCCACTAACAAATGTGGCAGTCCAATTGTCGACAGGCAAGCCCCAAAAATTATTTGCCAATGAGATTCCAACCCTTCTCCAAGAGTTGGAGCTCAATGTGTAAACCTCAGCCTCAGCCTCAGTCTCTATCACATTGTCCTCGGGTATACTCATTTGAGAGATCTTGACAACCTTGTAGTCATTGGTGTTGGACTGATAAGCAAATCCAGTAGAAAACCATTCATGTTGGTTTGGGGAAAAATCAGGCAACCTCTTAAGTTTTCTAATGCTGGGGTTCCACAAATATATAGCACCAGTAATAAAGGGATAGTATTCACATTTATGTTGAGTGAAACACACCAAGCCATTGCATGAATCGGCTGTGAGGTAACAAGATGAAGGAAAGCCAGAGGGAATTGGGTACTCGGAAATCCTATTAAATGTGGGGTCGTAACCCCCGATAAAGCGTGGGATGGTACTTTTAAAAGTAGTGGTATTGTGAATTTGAGATTCAAAAGGAGTAGAAGCAAAGTTTATGAGATAAGCTAAGTTGTTGTTGTTGTTGTTGTTAAGATTAAGGTGGGTGGAGACGAAACTAGGAGTGGTGATCGAGGAGTCCCAGGTTTTAGAAACACACCTGAATCTTAGGACTGATTTGGCAGGCAGGTTTGCCAAGATGTTGAGTACGATGTCGTGTGGGAGATGTTCCTTCTTTTGTCGGAAGATCCTACGAGGATGAGGAGGTTCCCTTGTTTGAGACATTGTTTAGGATCAGACCCAGAAAGCCAAAGAGGTTGGATTCACCAACAAGCCGAGGCAAATGAACTGAAGATATATAGCAGCAGAAGAACAAGAAGATGCTGCTGCTGGTGCTAGTGCTAGTGCTAGTGCTAGTGCTGAGCGACCAAAGCAGAAATGCTGGTTAAAAATGTGAACTTTTTGCCTGATTTTGTGGGTTTGGTTGAGGAAATCATGGTGGGGTTTACGTGTGTGAGTGAAAGCTAAGGCCTGTAACTATGGCATTTTGGGAGAGACGGACCTGGGCTGTGTGGCTGTGGCTGTGGCTGTGGCTGTGTCTGCGTGTGACGGTAAAGCGAAGAAAAGGAAAGTTATGAAGATGAGGATGAGTGAACGAGTGGATGATAAAAGTTTAAAGATTAAATTTATTTACAAATTTTAAAAGGAAAAAAAAATTTATACGCGCGCGCATATATATATATATATATATATATATATAAATTATTTTACAACTTTTTTTATTATGAGTAATTCTATGGTTCCGCCAAAAAAAGGAGTACGGTACCTACTAATAGGTAACCTGCTACATCAGGTTACTTTTTTCTCACATTTGACGGTTTTGTTTTCACATTGTGCAGTTCTAACATCACATGTGACAGTTCTTTTCTCACATTTGGTGGTTCCCTTACTTTTTTTCCACATTTAATGGTTCCATCCTCACGTTGTGTAGTTCCAACATTACATGTGACAGTTCTTTTCTCACATTTGATAGTTCCCTTACTTTTTTTCTCACATTTAACGGTTCCATCCTTACATTGTGCAGTTCTAACATCACATGTGGCAGTTCTTTTCTCACATTTGGTGATTTCCTTACTTTTTTCTCACATTTGATGGTTTCATCCTCACATTGTGCAGTTTCAACATCACATGTGACAGTTCTTTTCTCACATTTGGTGGTTCCCTTACTTTTTTTTCCTCACATTTGACGATTTTATCCTCACATTATCCGATTCCAACATCACATATGATAGTTCTTTTCTCACATTTGGTGGTTCCCTTATTTTTTTCTTACACTTGATGGTTCCATCCTCACATTATGCAGTTCCAACATCGTATATGACAGTTCTTTTGTCACATTAGATGGTCCCCTTACTTTTTTTCTCATATTTGACGGTTCCATCTGTACATTGTGCAGTTCCAACATCACATGTGATAGTTTTTTCTCAAATTTGGTGGTTCCCTTACTTTTTTCTCACATTTAACGGTTTCATCTTCACATTGTGCAATTCCAACATCACATGTGACAGTTCTTTTCTCACATTTGGTGGTTCCTTTACTTTTTTCTCACATCAGACGATTTCATCCTCACATTGTGCTGTTCCAACATCACGTGTCAGTTCTTTTGTCACATTTAGTGGTTCCCTTATTTTTTTTCTCACATTTGACAGTTCCATCCTCACATTGTGCAGTTCCAACATCATATGTGACCATTTTTTTCTCACATTTGGTGGTTCCCCTTTTTTTTCTCAAATTTGATGGTTCCATCCTTATATTGTGCAATTCCAACATCACATGTGACAGTTCTTTTCTCACATTTGGTGATTCTCTTACTTTTTTCTCATATTTGACAATTCCATCCTCACATTATGTGGTTCCAACATCACATATGACAGTTCTTTTGTCACATTGGGTGGTTCCCTTACTTTTTTTTCACACTTGACGGTATCATCCTCATATTGTGCAGTTCCAACATCACATGTGACAGTTCTTTTCTCACATTTGGTGGTTCCCTTTATTTTTTCTCACACTTGATGATTTCATCATCACATTATGCAATTCCAACATCATATCTAACAGTTCTTTGGTCACATTGGATGGTTCCCTTACTTTTTTTCTCACATTTGACGGTTCCATCCTCACATTGTGCAGTTCTAACATCACATGTGACAGTTCTTTTCTTACATTTGGTGGTTCCTTTACTTTTTTTTCTCACATTTGACGGTTCCATCCTCACATTGTGCAGTTCCAACATCACATGTGACAGTTCTTTTCACACATTTGGTGGTTCCCTTACTATTTTCTCACATTTGACGGTTTCATCCTCACATTGTGCGGTTCCAACATTACGTGTCAGTTCTTTTCTCACATTTGGGGGTTCCTTTACTTTTTTCTCACATTTGACGGTTTCAGTTTTTTTGTCACATTTAGTGGTTC
Source organism: Castanea sativa (assembly GCF_040712315.1). NCBI lineage: Eukaryota > Viridiplantae > Streptophyta > Magnoliopsida > Fagales > Fagaceae > Castanea > Castanea sativa. The sequence continues at coordinate 42,248,953 of NC_134019.1, read as the reverse complement.
CCTTATTTTTTTCTCACATTTAACGGTTCCATCCTCACATTGTGCAGTTCCAACATTACATGTGACCATTTTTTTCTCACATTTGGTGGTTCACTTACTTTTTTGTCTCACATTTAATGGTTTCATCCTCACATTTGGCAGTTTCATTCTCACATTGTGCAGTTCCAACATCACATGTGACAGTTCTTTTCTTACATTTGGTGGTTCCCTTACGTTTTTTTCTCATATTTGATGGTTCCATCCTCACGTTGTGCAGTTCTAACATCACATGTGACAGTTTTTTTCTCACATTTGATGGTTCCCTTACTTTTTTTTTTCCACATTTGCCGGTTTCATCCTCACATTGTGCGGTTCCAAAATCACATATGACAGTTCTTTTGTCACATTGGGTGGTTCCCTTACTTTTTTCTCATACTTGACGGTTCCATCTACACATTGTGAAGTTCCAACATCACATGTGATAGTTCTTTTCTCACATTTGGTGGTTCCCTTACTTTTTTTTCTCATATTTGATGGTTCCATCCTCACATTGTGCAGTTCCAATATCACATGTAACAGTTCTTTTTTCACATTTGGTGGTTCCCTTATTTCTTCTTTTTTCCACATTTGACGGTTTCATCTTCATATTGTGCGGTTCCAACATCACATATGACAGTTCTTTTGTCACATTGGGTGGTTCTCTTACTTTTTTCTCACACTTGACGGTTTCATCCACACATTGTGCTATTCCAACATCACATGTGACAATTCTTTTCTCACATTTGGTGGTTCCTTTACTTTTTTCTCACATTTGATGGTTTCATCCTCACATTGTGGAGTTCCAATATCACATGTGACAGTTCTTTTATCACATTTGGTGATTTCTTTACTTTTTTTCCTCACATTTGATGGTTTCATCCTCACATTGTGCAGTTCCAATATTACCCGTGTTAGTTTTTTTGTCACATTTGGTGGTTCCTTTATTTTTTCTTACATTTGACGGTTCCATCCTCACGTTGTGCAATTCCAACATCACATTTGACAGTTCTTTGGTCACATTTGGTGGTTCTCTTATTTTTTTCTCACATTTGACGGTTTCATCCTTACATTGTGCAGTTCCAACATCACACGTGTTAGTTCTTTTGTCACATTTGGTGGTTTCCTTATTTTTTTTCTTACATTTGACGATTTCATCCTCACATTTTGTAGTTCCAATATCACATTTGATAGTTCTTTGGTCACATTTGGTGGTTCTTTTTTTTTTTTCCTCACATTTGACGGTTCCATCCTCACATTGTGCAGTTCCAAGATCACATTTGACGATTTCATCCTCACATTGTGCAGTTTCAACATCACATTGTCAAATACTCAGAAGGTACTTTCATTTCATTGGTCCATAGGGCTTATTTTAGGAGGAAGAAAACGAAAAAAGTCATAACGTTCATGTTTGATTGTTTCAAACAAAATTGCAAGTAATAAGAGAGTCTCTAGATATGATATGAACGTGCATTTACTTCTTCTTTTTTGTTGAGAAAAACGTAACAATGGTACTTGCCGTTATGAATTAACAATAAAATAAAAATAAGATTATACTAAAGAGAATCTTCCCGTAATTACCTAGATGGCCAGATTAGTATCTAGTGAACTCGTACCTATGAGAATTTGGTTGTTTAATACAGTTGCTTATGCAATTGAACCACTAAAACCCTCTAGTTCTTGCAACTCAAATGGATTGTTTTCACCGCCAATTGATTTTGTAATATTAAACGAAATTATATTTATTGGTTCATTGCAACTTGTTTTATAATAGTTTACAAAGTAGAAGAATACATTAAATAATTAAGAAAAAGGATATAAAAATACACACACAAAACATATCTTCAACTGGTATAGATAAAAGAAAGAAAATAAATAAATAAAAACCCAAATATATCAAATTTCACGTCTTCATCTATCCTTTTTTTTATATGATTTGTTAAACCCATAAAAGAAAGGAAAAAACAAAACATATGAGATTCATGTTTTAAAGTGGTTTATAACATTACATGAAAGAAAGAAAAACAAAATTCTAGAACATATCAAATTTCATGTCTTCATCTATCTTTTTTTTTTTTTCATTTTTAATTTTTTTTTATATGCAATCCTCATGGCCTTGGTTTTGCATTTCTTGCAATTCATTTTCACCTTCATTACTATGTTTTGCGTTTTGCAGCACTGTTGGATAAATGCATAACACATAAGACATCGGTATCTTTTAACTAGAATAAAATTAAAATTAAAGAATAAATAAAACTATTCTCTTTAGTTTTAAATACTCAAAAGGTTTTTTCATTTTGTTAATCCATGTGGCTTGTTTTAGGAGGAAAAAAAGGGAAAAATTCATTACCTTCATGTTTGATAGTTTGAAGCACAATTACAGGTAATAAGAGAATCTCTAGATATGATATGAACGTGCATTTACTTCTTCTACTTCTTTTTGTTGAGTAAAACGTAACAATAATACTTGCAGTTATGAATAAATAATAAAATAAAAAGAAAACAAAGATTATAACAAAGAGAATCTTCCCGTAATGACCTAGATGACCAGATTAATACCTAGTGAACTTGTACCTATGAGAATCTAGTTGTTTAATTCAACTACTAATGCAATTGAACAAGTAAAACCCACTAGATTTTTGCAACTTAAATGGATTGTTTTTACCGGCAATCGATTTTGTAATTTAAAAAAAAAAACCTTTATAGGTTCATTGCAACTTGTTTTATAATAGATTACGAAGTAGAAGAAGATATTAAAGAATTAAAGAAAAATGAGTTAAAAAAACACACACAAAATATATTAGATTCACGTTTTCAAGTAGTATAGATAAAAGGAAGAAAATAAATAACTAAAAACCAAAACATATCAAATTTCACATCTTCATCTATCATTTTTTTTATATGATTCATCAACCCATAAAAGAAAGGAAAAAACAAAACATATGAGATTCACGTTTTGAAGTGGTTTGCAACTTTATATAAAAGAAAGAAAAACAAAAATCCAAAACATGTCAAATTCCACATCTTCATCAATCTTTTTTTTTTTTTTTTCTTTTTTTACAAGCAATCCTCATGGCCTATGTTTTATGTTTCTTGCAATTCATTTGCACATTCATTACTATATTTTGCTGCACCGTTGGATATATGCATAACACATAAGGCATTAGTATCTTTTAACTAAAATAAATTAAAAATAAATAAAAACTGATCTCTTTAGTATCAAATACTTAGAATGTACTTTAATTTCATTGGTCCATTTGGCTTGTTTTAGGAGGGAAAAAAACGAAAAAAGTCATAACATTCATGTTTGATAGTTTGAAACAAACTTAAAAGTGATAAGAAAATCTCTAGATATGATATTAACGTGCATTTACTTCTTTTTCATCATTTTTGTTGAGGAAAATATAACAATAGTACTTGCAATTATGAATAAACAATGAAATAAAAAGAAAATAAAGATTACACCAAAGAGAATCTTCCCGTAACGACCTAGATGGCCAAATTAGTACCTAGTGAACTTGTACCTATGAGAATCTGGTTTTTTAATCCAACTTCTTATGCTATTGAACCAATAAAACCCACTAGATTTTTGCAACTCAAATGGATTGTTTTCACCGTCAATTGATTTTGTAATTTTAAACAAAATTACCTTTATTGGTTCATTGCAACATGTTTTATAATAATTTACAAAGTAGAAGAAGACATTAAATAATTAAAGAAAAATGATATAAAAAACACACGCAAAACATATCAAATTCAAGTTTTTAACTAGTATAGATAAAAGAAAGAAAATAAATAAATAAAAACCCAAACATATCAAATTTCAAATCTTCATCTATCCTTTTTTTATATGATTCATTGAACCCGTAAAAAAAGGAAAGGGCAAAACATTTGAGATTCACGTTTTGAAGTGGTTTATAACATATCAAATTCCATGTCTTCATCTATCTTTTTTTTTTTTTTTTTTTTTTTATGCAATCCTAATGGCCTTAGTTTTGCATTTCTCGTAATTCATTTTCACCTTCATTACTACGTTATGCTGCACCGTTGGATATATACATAACACATTAGGCATTAGTATCTTTTAACTAGAATAAAATTAAAAATAAATAAAAATTGTTTTCTTTAGTGTTAAATACTCACCAGGTTCTTTCATTTCATTGGTCCATGTGGCTTGTTTTAGGAGGAAAAAAAAAGGGAAAAAGTCATTACCTTCATGTTTGATAGTTTGAAACATAATTGCAAGTAATAAGAAAATCTCTAGATATAATATGAATGTGCATTTACTTCTTCTTCTTCTTCTTTTTTTGTTGAGGAAAACGTAACAATAGTACTTGCAGTTATGAATAAACAATGAAATAAAAAGAAAACAAACATTATACCAAAGAGAATCTTCCCGTAATGACCTAGATGGCAGGATTAGTACCTAGTGAACTTGTACTTATGAGAATCTGGTTGTTTAATTCAACTTCTTATGCAATTGAACCAGTAAAACCCATTAGATTTTTGCAACTCAAATGGATTGTTTTCACCGGCAATTGATTTTGTAATTTTAAACAAAATTACTTTTATAGGTTAATTGCAACTTGTTTTATAATAGTTTATAAAGTAGAAGAAGACATTAAAGAATTAAAGAAAAAAGAGATAAAAAAACACACACACAAAACATATCAGATTCACGTTTTCAAGTGGTATAGATAAAAGAAATAAATAAAAATAAATAAAAACCAAAACATATCTAATTTCATATCTTCATCTATCCTTTTTTTACATAATTCATTAAATCCATAAAAGAAAGGAAAAAAACAAAACATATGAGATTCACGTTTTGAAGTGGTTTGTAACTTTATATAAAAGAAAGAAAAACAAAAGCCTAAAACATGTCAAATTCCACGTCTTCATCTATCTTTCTTTTCTTTTTTTTCTTTTTCTTTTTTTACAAGCATACCTCATGGCCTTTGTTTTGAATTTCTTTCAATTCTCTTGCACTTCCACTACTATGTTTTGTTGCACCGTTAGATACATGCATAACGCATAAGGCATAAGGCATTTGTATCTTTTGACTAGATTCAATTAAAAATTAAAAATAAATAAAAATGGTTCCCTTTAGTGTCAAATACTCAAATGGTACTTTCATTTCATTGGTCCATGTGGCTTGTTTTAAGAGGAAAAAAAAAAGAAGAAGGAAAAAGTCATTACCTTCATGTTTGATAGTTTGAAACAAAATTGGAAGTAATAAGAGAATCTCTAGATATGAATAAGTGAATCTTTAGATATGATATGAATGTGCATTTACTCCTTCTTCTTTTTTGTTGTTGAGGAAAACGTAACAATAGTTCTTGGAATTATGAATAAACAATGGAATAAAAAGAAAATAAAGATTATACCAAAGAGAACCTTCCCGTAATGACCTAGGTGGCCAGATTAGTACCTAATGAACTTGTACCTATGAGAATCTGGTTGTTTAATTCAATTGCTTATGCAATTGAACCAGTAAAACCCACTAGATTTTTGCAACTCAAATAGATTGTTTTCACCGCCAATTGATTTTGTAATTTTTAAAAAAATTACCTTTGTAGGTTCATTGCAACTTGTTTCATAATAGTTTACAAAGTAGAAGAAAATATTAAAGAATTAAAGAAAAAGGATATAGAAAAACACACACAAAAGATATCAGATTCAAGTTTTCAAGTGGTATAGATAAAAGAAAGAAAATAAATAAACAAAAACCCAAACATATCAAATTTCACATCTTCATCTATTCTTTTTTTATATGATTCAATAAACCTATAAAAGAAAGGAAAAAATTAACATATTGTTAGGACATATGTGGAACATGTTATGAACATATGTCATATAGAATTGGCTAATCCTTTGACAAAACGCACTTTACTTGTAATTAGGTAGATTTAGGATGTGTTTAATACTTCAAGGAATAATAGTTCAAATCCAAGTATTGAAGTCATGCAAATCTGTCCAAGAATCAAGTGAAGTAGTGCTGTTCATTAAGGGTCGACAGATAGCTCGATAGATGTATCTATCGAGGTTTAATTCGAAACTCGACAGCTGTATCTATAGAGAATTATGAAATTTAGATTTTCAGATCTTTTTTTCACGTATATCCAAGCTATGTATTTAGGTTTTCTTTTCTCATAATCCTAGACATATATAAGGATTATTTTAAGGGCCGTCATAAGGTTGTTGCACTTGTTGTTACATGCATATTGTGATTGGAGACAATCTACCCTAGTTCATCTTTCTCTTGAAGAAGCTGCTGCATTTGTACACTATAGGGTTTTGTGACCAAGGAGCTTCTTGATCTTTATCGTGTGGATAAATTGAAGAATTTTGTAACCAACATCTTTCTCAAGTTGGTTAGTTAGTCACATACTGGTATCCATGCATCGATTGTGATAGGCCATGAATGTATTGACCCCTTGTGATAAGTTAATCAATTGATTTAGCCAAATTAATTAATTAATTCAATTAAGGTGCAAAATGCGTGGTATCACAAACAAATCACCAACTAAGTTAATATGCAGTGAAAAATAAAGTTGGCACGGTGATTTGTTTATAAATGGGGAAAACCTCCAAGGTAAAAACCCCATTGGGTAATTTTAAGGTCACCACTCCCGAGAATTCACTATTATCACTACAAGCGGTTACAAGTAAAGGAATCCTAGTACCTTATAATATCCTAAAGTTGAACCCTTATCCCAATACACAATTGGACTTGTTCTGTAGTGCAATCTCTACTTTTCAATGCATAGCTCCCTGTACATGGCTAACCAATCGATGCGCGGATCCTAATATGCGACTTACTCACAAACTTGAGAAAGATGTTGGCTACAAAGTTCTTGAGTTCATCAACACGATGAAGATCACGAAGCTTCTTAGTCATAAAACCCAAAGGTGTACAAATGCAGCAACTTCTTCAAGAGAAAGAAGAACTAGGGTAAATTTTGTCTCCGGTCACAATTTGCATGAACAAAACTTTGCCTAACACTTACGCAATCTTTGACGGCCCTTAAAATAAATGTTTAGGGTTGTGAGAAAAGAAAGCCTAAACATGTACACACGGATTAGAGTGAAATCATATTTGAAAAATGGATTTTCATAAATCTCGATAGATAGGTTATCTATCGAGCAGCTGTCGAGCATTGGGCTAAACAAGCCTTTTAAACCTCGATAGATGCCATCTGTCGAGATAGCTGTTGAGTTTTAAAATCCAGCACTTTTTCACTTGTTTCTTGGACAGATTTGCATGGCTTTAACACTTAGACTTGAACTCTTATTCCTTGAAGTATTAAACACATCCTAGATCTACCTAATTATAAGTAAAGTGCATTTTGTCAAAGGATTAGCCGATTCTAAATAACATATGTTCCTAACATCATTCACATATGTCCTAACAGATTGGTTAGTCATGTACTTGAAGCCGTGCATTGAAACTGTAGGTTAGTATAAGGTACTATGATTTCTTTACTTGTAACTGCTTGCTTTGATAATAGTGGATTATCAGGAATGGTGACCTTAAATTCACCCGGTGAAATTTTGCCTCGGTGGTTTTCCTTATTCGTAAACAAATCACCTGCGTCAAATTTATTTTTCGTTGTATTTAACTTAGTTGGTGATTTGTTTGTGCTACCATGCTTATTGCATATAATTGAATCCAATTTGTTAAGTTTTAGATCCCTGTAAAACTAGATTGTTTAACCTAATTAATGAACCAAGTGAATGCTTAGTTTTATTATTTAGATCTAGGTTAAAACAAAATAATCATATCATGTAAAGTAGCGAAATATAAAGAATACAAAGATCTGATGATCCAGGAAAATCAAACCGGTAAAAAACTTGGGGAGGATTTAACCTAGCTATCCTCAAGGTAAAAAGCAAATCCACTATGAAAGAATTGAAGTTCCTACTTTAGAACTTAGACCACTAACATTATATTGCTACCTCGAGTAGAAAACTTACCATCATGACCTATGATAGCTTCAAGTTCACAGACTACTTCTTTCCTTGATCTGCAGTAATCACAAGTTCACATACTTGTGAATCTTGATCTTCTTGAAAGTTCTTTATGCAGCAACTGAAACAACCATAAAGTTCTTGATGCAAATCTTGATCTTGATAGCTCTATGTGTATGTATGAAGGTAAACACCTTTCAAATCTCACAAAAAATTCAACACACAACTCAAAAAAGACTATAGAGAGCTTTTGGGTACAAAACTTTAGATCTACAAAAACGGCACACTCTTCTCTCTCTAAAAAGCCTTTTAAAAACGTGCTTAGAGTTTCCTTTATATACTAGGAGAAGTAGATTTGAAACCATAATCCTTTTTGGACTTGAACTGCTGTTGGGCCAAACTTAAAATTTTGCAGACTCGTATTTCGATCGGTTAAGCCTGTCTTTCGATTGATCGAACTAGGCAGATTTTGAATTCTTCTTTATACAACTTGTATGTTCTTGAATTTTGACTTGAATCATCACCTTGAGTATTATCTAATAATACCTACAGACTCTAAGATCTATATCTAGACAAGTTTGTGTTCACGATTTGTCAATTGTTCTAAACTTTTAGAACCTAACACAATTAATTAACTTGGCTAAGTAATTTGTTAATTTACCAAATGGGTCAATACATTTTTGGCCTATCAAGTGATATCAGAGCGGACACACTCTAATTAGGTCTAATCTTTGCAGTGTGATCCATTGACCCTTGTTGTCATAGAAATTCTTGATTGTTTTGATTCGCATGATCTTGTGTTGAACGATGATGATGATAGTCAAGATGCCTATTGTAAACTTTATAATTTTTGTATGAGATCTCTTAAAAGTTATACAAAATTAAAATCTAAATTTATAAATGTCAAGCTTAAAAAAGATGATTTGATTGCAAAATTGGATGAAGCCAATAATTTGAATGAGAATTTTAAAAATCAAATTTCATCTCAGGTGGACAAAATTAAGAGTTTGGAAGAGCAACTAGTTGAATTCAAAACTGAAGTTGAAAAATTAACTAGTGCCAAACTTGTTGTTGAGCCTAACTCAAAAGAAAAAGATTTTTATATTCCTCTATTTAAAAGGAATAATGAAGAGTTAAATGCTAATATTGCTAGGATAGAGAAAGGTAAAAATTATGATATTAACGCTGAAGCTTCTAAACCTATGTCTAAAACTCCTTATAGGAAGAATAAAAATTTTGAATTTGTCCCCACTTCTCATTATTGTCATATTGTTGATCATATTAGGCCAAATTGTCCTAAACTAAGGTCTTTGTCAACCTCTAAGGTTAGACATCTTTCTAGGAAACCGAGTAGTTCTAAAACTACTCATATTTGTCACCATTGTGGTGCTTCAGGTCACACTCGTCCTAATTGTTTCAAGTTGTTTCCTCATAAGCAAGTGTCCAATAGGTCTCATCCTTTGTTTAAAGGCTCTGTACCTATTCTTGGCGAGTTATTAAAAACTTTGAGTTTTTTAACTCAATTTCAGGAGAATTCTAATTCCTCTATGTCCTTTAGTAGTCATACTAGGACACGTGCCTTTTCATCTTCACGGCTAAAAACTCATGTTGTGTGGGTGATAAAGGATCCTAAGACTTAATTGTTTCTTTGTTTGTCCTCTGCTTTAATTCTTTCTATCTAAAGTAGGACTCTCTTGTGTGATTTCTTATCTATTTTTGGAATCATGCTTTCATGCATTCACATCTAGTTTTTATGCTTTATAGTTGTTTGCATATTTTTGTTTGTTTGTTTTCAGTTTTAATTTATTTTGTTTTCATAAAAATTTAAAAAAATTGAAAAATCAGAAAAATACAAAAACAATGTATGTTTTGTGTACATTGGATGGCCATTGAAACAAAATTTTCTAAACTTTGTATCTCTTATAGCTTGGATGAGCATCTCAATGCACAACTAAGCGAATGAGCTTTGTGGCTCGTGTTTGTGATGAGTACAATTATGTAATCTCTTATACTTAACACTTATATCACTCTTTTTGACAGGAATAACTAAAAAATTCTAAGAGAAAGGTATAAATAACCATCTCACCACTAAAGCCCGCTAATCCTGAATAACATCTGTATGTTTCGGCATAGCAAAATTGTGATGTTTAAGCTTACATAATTAAGTATTTCTTCTCTCTCTCTTATATGCCTATGCATGATATGCTCAAAAGAAAAAAAAAATGCCAATAAAATCAAAAGCAAAAAGAATCAAAATACTTTTAAACATGGTTGCAAACGTGTTTCTAGGAGATGTGGGAGTTATAGAATGTACCTCGAAGGCGATAGTCCCCACCAAGCAGTTACGATTGTGTGTGAGTTAAATTGATTTTCTCATATCTCAAATCTTCATAACATGTAGACACTTATGCACTTTTGCGATGTTTTTTACACACAACACGCAAAATTCTTTGCTACTTTTGATACATGAGTAGGTACAATGTGATTTGGACATCACAAGGAATACATTTGTTAATGTATGCTCACTAAACTATCTTGACTTGTTTTTTAGATATAAAATTGGTTAGGCTTGTTTAGTGTGTGTGTGTGTGTGTGTGTGTTTTGGATCTAAATGCTTTACATTGTTTTGCTGAGAGATGTTTTTGAGAGCTTAAAAGGATGTTTTTGAGAGCTTAAAAGGTTGTTTGGATCTTTGGTTGAGTAGCTTGCTTGATTGCATTCATTTTTGTGTTTTTTCTCTTATTTGAAAAATCGTTTTTATCAAGCTTGACAGCTTCTCGATAAATCTCGACAGATAGTCATCTATTGAGACTCGCTTTTCTCGATAGATCTTATAGCATCTTCAATCCATTGATGCTTTCTGGAATTTGTCTCGATAGCTTCTCGATAGATTCTTGATCAATCGAGAAAGTTTCTGTCTATTTGATAGATTCTCGATAGCTACTCGATCCATCGAGGTATTTTGCCTTCGACAGATTCTCAACAGCACCTCGATAGATTCATTTATCGAGAATTAGTGCTTGACAGATTCTCGATAGCTCTCGATCCATCGAGACACGTTTTCTATAAATAGATCCAATGCGATTTCAGACGTCATTTTCTTCCATCTCTCTTGACAGATTTGTGTCTTTTCACCTCCTAAACCCTTTTCTCTCTCTCTAAACCTCAAACCCATTTGATTTTTGGCCTAGAGCGATCCTTCCTTCACTAGTATGATCTTGTTTTCTCTCTTTCTTCATGCATTTCATACATTTAGACCTAGTTTTTGGGTTTTTGAAATTTTTTTGGGGTTTTTATAAAGTGATGAGTATTTTATGAAATTTTTGGGTTAGGTTTTGCTTATATGATCCTATATGCTCATGCATTGTATTTCATTTGTATTTTTAACAATGTTTCATGCATTATAGATGTGTGTTTTCTATGTTGGAACCTTGTGTGCTAGTAGGTTTAGATTGGGCTGAGCCCATAGTGATATTCTTGTTGCACGTCACATGATTATGCATACATACCATTATTTTCTCTCTTTTCGGTATATTTGTTGATTGGTGTTTTTCTGCCTCTCTCTCTCTCTCTCTCTCTCGGATAGTCTGCGCATGGCACCTAAGTGCAGATTCACTCCGTCCTGAAACCCTCTTCGTTCTAGGGCATCATCTTCTTCTGACTCTACTCCACTTCATGTTAAGTTCCATGATGAGAAGGCTTGTTAGGACTTCTCGGAGAACTTCTCCAAAAGTGGAATTCATTCAAACGACACGTTATCTTATCATACTTCTCTGATACTGATCTACCAACTATCATTCACAGGCGTGGATGGGAATCTCCATGCAAGATACTCGTGAGTTGTCCCACCATGATCATACAGGAGTTCTACTCCAATATGCACGGTTTCGATTCGTTTGTACCTCGTTTTATTACTTCTGTTTGAGGTACTCGTATCTGCTATAATGAGGATCATTCGCCACTCCTCTATTTCTTATCTCGAGTCTCCTCATTTCTCCATGATGGGTGCCATTAGCGCGGTGTTTGTTAGACGAAATGAGGCCCAACTTCGACCGAAATGGCCACAGACCGAGACGGTGACTCCTATAGCCTGTTCTACTCCATCCACCTCTACACCTTCTTCTTCCACGGGTGGTGTGACTTTGGAGGCCATCATGGCACAGCTTGAGCGCATGGATGCTAGTCTTGACACTCTCAGTGATGAGTTTTGTTAGGTGAACACCCGTGTTGGTCGTATCACACGACGACGGGCTGCCGTGGGTGGTTTCATCACATCTTCATCTTTATCTTCACAGGCATCATAGGACGAGGGCGATGATGCTGGCTCTAGTGATGATGATGATGATGATGAGGATGATGATGCTAACTTTTCCGGTGAGGATGACTGCTTCTTAGTGACTTGCCCTTTGACATTCATGACAAAAAGGGAGAGTAGTTTTGGGGATGAAAGTAGTCATGTACTTAGGGGGAGAGTTAGCATAGAATGTTTTTGTTAGGGGGAGAGTTTTTTGTTTTTTGAGGGATGTAGTGAGGACTTTTGTATCTTTTCTTTTCTTTCTCTTTTAGATACATTGTCTTTTGTACATCAATCTTATGACCACTTAGTGATAGCAAACATTGTATTTATCTTTGATATATATATATTTGATAATGTTGTTATCACATTTTCACCTATCTCTCCATGTGTTGTTTCTTTTCTCTCTATATACACATGTTTCTTATTTATGTATGCAATCTTTTATTTATATTTCACACTAAGATGCTTTGATGAGTTTTATTTAAAGTGTTTCAGAAATATAGGTTATCAAAATCTATCATGCCATAAACTTTCTTTTTGCAAAGTTTTTCAAGAGTTTGTATTAGAATTGGATTTTATTGTATTAAAAAAATGAGTACAAGTTGAGTGACTTATGACTTTTCTTATATTTCATTTGTTTGTTGTGGTTTTGTCACGGATTGCATAATGGAGAGATTGTTAGGACATATGTGGAACATGTTATGAACATATATCATATAGAATTGGCTAATCCTTTGACAAAACGCACTTTACTAGGAATTGGGTAGATCTAGGATGTGTTTAGTACTTCAACGAACAAGAGTTCAAGTCCAAGAATTGAAACCATACAAATCTGTCCAAGAATCAAGTGAAGAAGTATTGTTTATTAAAGCTCGATAGATAGCTCGACAGATGTATCTATCGAGGTTTAATTATTCGAAGCTTGACAGATATCTTGACAATTGTATCTATCGAGAATTACGATATTCATATTTACAGATCTATTTTTCATGTATATCCAAGCTATGTGTTTAGGTTTTCTTTTCTCAATACCCTAGACATATATAAGGATTATTTTAAGGGCCGTCATAAGGTTGTTGCACTTGTTGTTACATGCATATTGTGACCGGAGACAATCTGCCCTAGTTCATCTTTCTCTTGAAGAAGCTATTACATTTGTATGCCGTAGGGTTTTGTGACCAAGGAGCTTCTTGATCTTCATTGTGTGGATGAATTGAAGAACTTTGCAGCCAATATTTTTCTCAAGTTGGTGTGTTAGTCATGTGTTGGGATCCGTGCGTCGATTGGTTAGTCACGTACTTGGAGTCGTACATTGAAAGTAGAGATTGTTACTACATTGCAAGTCCAATTGGGTATTGGGGTAAGAGTTCAACTGTAGGCGAGTATAAGGTACTGAGATTTCTTTACTTGTAACTGCTTGTTTTGATAATAGTGGATTCTCAAGAGTGGTGACCTTAAATTCACCTGATGGGGTTTTGCCTCGGTGGTTTTCCCCATTTGTAAACAAATCATCTGTGTCAAAATTATTTTCCGCTGCATTTAACTTAGTTGGTGATTTGTTTGTGCTACCACGCTTATTGCATGTAATTGAATCCAATTAATTAACTTGGCTAATTAATTGATTAATTTACCAAAGGGATCAATACATTTTTCGCCTATAACATGTGTGATTCACGTTTTGAAGTGATTTATAACATTATACAAAAGAAAGAAAAACAAAATCCCAAAACATATCAAATTCCATGTCTTCATCTATCTTGTTTTTTTTCTTTTTTATTATGCAAATCTCATAGCCTTGGTTTTCCATTTCTTGCAATTCATTTTCACCTTCATTACTATTTTTTCTTGCACCGTTGGATATATGCATAACACATAAGGCATTAGTATCTTTTAACTAGAATAAAATTAAAAATTAAAAATAAATAAAAATTATTCTCTTTAGTGTTAAATACTCAAAAGGTACTTTCATTTCATGGGTCCATGTGGCTTGTTATAGGAGGCAAAAAAAGAGAAAAAGTCATTACCTTCATGTTTGATAGTTTGAAACAAAATTGCAAGTAATAAGAGAATCTCTAGATATGATATGAACGTGCATTTACTACTTCTTCTTTTTCGTAGAAAACGTAACAATAGTACTTGTAGTTATGAATAAACAATGAAATAAAAAGAAAACAAAGATTATACCAAAGAGAATCTTCCCATAATGACCTAGATGGCCGGATTAGTACCTAGTGAACCTATACCTAAGAGAACTTGGTTGTTTAATTCAATTGCTTATGCAATTGAACTAGTAAAACCCATTAGATTTTTTTAACTCAAATGGATTGTTTTCCCCACCAATTGATTTTGTAATTTTAAACGAAATTAGCTTTACAAGTTCATTGCAACTTGTTTTATAATAGTTTACAAAGTAGAAGAAGACATTAAAAACTTGAAGAAAAAGGAGATAAAAAACACCCACAAAACATATCAGATTCACGTTTTCAAGTGGTATAGATAGAAGAAAGAAAATAAATAAATAAAAACCAAAACATATCAAATTTTGCATCTTCATCTGTCCTTTTTTTTATATATAATTCATCAAACCCATAAAAGAAAGGGAAAAAAAATGAGATTCACCATTTGAAGTGGTTTATAACTTTATATAAAAGAAAGAAAAGGAAAAACCCAAAACATATCAAATTCCATGTCTTCATCTATCTTTATTTATTTATTTATTTTTTATACGCAATCCTCATATCCTTGGTTTTGCATTTCTGACAATTCATTTGAACCTTCATTACTATGTTTTGTTGTACCGTTGGATATATACATAACGCATAAGGCATTAGTATCTTTTATCTAAAATAAAATTAAAAATTAAAAATTAAAAATAAATAAAAATTGTTCTCTTTAGTGTTAAATACTCGAAAGTTACTTTCATTTCATTGGTCCAGGTGGTTTGTTTTAGGAGGTAAAAAAGGAAAAAAGTCATTACCCTCATATTTGATAGTTTGAAAAAAAATTGCAAGTAAAAAGAGAATCTCTAGATATGATATGAACCTGCGTTTACTCTTTTGTTGTTGTTGAGGAAACCGTAACAATAGTACTTGCAGTTATGAATAAACAATTAAATAAAAAGAAAACAAAGATTATACCAAGGAGGATCTTCCCATAATGACCTATATGGCTGGATTAGTACCTAGTGCATTTGTACCTAAGAGAATCTGGTGGTTTAATTCAACTACTTACGCAATTGAACCAGTAAAACCCATTAGATTTTTGCAACTCAAATGGATTTTTTTCACCGCCAATTGATTTTGTAATGCTAAACAAAATTTCCTTAATAGATTCATTGCAACTTATTTTATAATAGTTTACAAAGTAGAAGAAAACATTAAAGAATTAAAGAAAAAGGAGATAAAAAAGACAAACACAAAACATATTAGATTCACGTTTTCAAGTGGCACAAATAAAAGAAAGAAAATAAATAAATAAAAACCAAAACATATCAAATTTCACATCTTCAACTATCCTTTTTTTATATGATTTATTAAACCCATAAAAGTAAGGAAAAAAAAACATATGAGATTCACGTTTTGAAGTGGTTTATAACTTTATATAAAAGAAAGAAAAACAAAAACCTAAAACATATCAAACTCCACGTCTTCATCTATCTTTATTTTTATTTATTTATTTATTTTTTATAAGCAATCCTCATGGCCTTGGTCTTGCATTTCTCGCTATTCATTTGCACCTTCATTACTATGTTTTGATGCACCGTAGGATATATGCATAACGCATATGACATTAGTATCTTTTAACTAGAATAAAATTAAAAATTAAAAATAACAAAAAACTATTCTCATTAGTGTTAAATACTCAAAATGTACTTTCAATTTAATGGTCCATTTGGCTTGTTTTAGGAGGAAAAAAAGGGAAAAAGTCATTACCTTCATGTTTGATCGTTTGAAACAAAATTGCAAGTAATAAGAGTATCTATAGATCTGACATGAACTTGCGTTCACTTTTTTTTTTTGTTGAGGAAAACGTAACAATAGTACTTGCAGTTATGAATAAACAATGAAATAAAAAGAAAACAAAGATTATACCAAAGAAAATCTTTCCGTAATGATCTAGATGGCCGGATTAGTACCTAGTGAACTTGTACCTAAGAGAATTTGATTGTTTAATTCAACTGCTTATGCAATTGAACTAGTGAAACCCACTAGATTTTTGCAACTCAAATGAATTGTTTTCATTGCCAATTGATTTTTGTAATTTTAAGCAAAATTACCTTTATAGGTTTAGTGGAACTTGTTTTAGAATAGTTTGCAAAGTAGAAGAATACATTAAATAATTAAAGAAAAATGAGATAAAAAACACACAAAATATATCAGATTCACGTTTTCAATTGGTATAGATAAAAGAAAGAAAATAAATAAATAAAAACTCAAACGTATCAAATTTCACATCTTCATCCATCCTTTTTTTGTATGATTCACTAAACCCATAAAAGAAAGGAAAAAAAAAACATATGAGATTCACGTTTTGAAGTGGTTTATAACTTTATATAAAAGAAAGAAAAACAAAAACCGAAAACATATCAAATTTCAAGTCTTTATCTATCAATTTTTTTTATATGAAATCCTCATGGCCTTGGTTTTGCATTTCTCGCAATTCATTTGCACCGTCACTACTATGTTTTTCTGCACCGTTGGATTTATGCATAACGCATAAGGCATTAGTATCTTTTAACTAGAATAAAATAAAAAATTAAAATTAAATAAAAACTGTTATCTTTAGTGTTAAATACTCAAAAGGTACTTTCATTTCATTAGTCCATGTGGCTTGTTTTAGGAGGTAAGAAAGGAAAAAAGTCAATACCTCCATGCTTGATAGTTTGAAACAAAATTGCAAGTAATAAAGAATCTCTAGATATGATATGAACGCGCGTTTACTTTTCTTTTCTTTTTTTTTTCTTTTTTTTTTTGAGAAAAACGTAACAATAGTACTTGCAGTTATGAATAAACAATGAAATAAAAAGAAAACAAAGATTATACTATATAGAGTCTTCCCATATTGACCTAGATGGCCGTATTATTACCCAGTGAACTTGTACGTAAGAGAATCTAGTTGTTTAATTCAACTGCTTATACAATTGAACTAGTAAAACCCACTAGATTTTTGCAACTCAGATGAATTATTTTCACTGCCAATTGATTTTGTAATTTTTAGCAAAATTACCTTTATTGGTTTATTGCAACTTGTATTAGAATTGTTTACAAAGTAGAAGAAGACATTAAAGAATTAAAGAAAAATGAGATAAAAACGAGTTAAAAAAACACACACAAAACATATTTGATTCACGTTTTCAAGTGGTATAGATAAAAGAAAGAAAATAAATAAATAAAAACCCAAAGATATTGAATTTCGCATCTTCATCTATCCTTTTTTTGTATGATTCATTAAACCCATAAAAGAAAGGAAAAAACAAAACATATGAGATTCATGTGTTGAAGTGGTTTATAACTTTATAAAAAAGAAAGAAAAACAAAAACCCAAAACATATCAAATTTCACGTCTTTATCTATCGATTTTTTTTTTTGTATGAAATCCTCATCGCCTTGGTTTTGCATTTCTCACAATTCATTTGCACCTTCATTACTATGTTTTGCTGCAACGTTGGATTTATGCATAACGCATAAGGCATTAGTATCTTTTAACTAGAAAAAATTAAAAATTAAAAATAAATAAAAATTGTTCTCTTTAGTGTTAAATACTCGAAAGGTACTTTCATTTCATTAGTCCATGTGGCTTGTTTTAGGAGGTAAGGAAAAAAGTTAATACCTTCATGTTTGATAGTTTGAAACAAAATTGCAAGTAATAAGAAAATATCTAGATATGATATGAACGTGCATTTACTTTTTTTTTTTTTTGAGGAAAACGTAACAATAGTATTTGCAGTTATGAATAAACAATGAAATAAAAAGAAAACAGAGATTATACCATATGGAGTCTTCCCATAATGACCTAGATGGCCGTATTACTACCTAGTGAACTTGTACCTAAGAGAATCTGGTTGTTTAATTCAACTGCTAATACAATTGAACCAGTAAAACCCTTTAGATTTTTGCAACTCAAATGAATTTTTTTCACCACCAATTGATTTTGTAATTTTTAGCAAAATTACTTTTATAGGTTTATTGCAACTTGTTTAAGAATAGTTTGCAAAGTTGAAGAAGACATTAAAAAATTAAAGAAAAATGAGATAAAAACGAGATAAAAAATACACACAAAACATATCAGATTCACGTTTTCAAGTGGTATAGATAAAAGAAAGAAAATAAATAAATAAAAACCCAAAGATATCAAATTTCCCATCTTCATCTATCCTTTTTCTGTATGATTCATTAAACCCATAAGAGAAAGGAAAAAAAAAACATATGAGATTCATGTTTTGAAGTGGTTTATAACTTTATATAAAAGAAAGAAAACAAAAACCCAAAACATATCAAATTTCATGTCTTTATCTATCAATTTTTTTTTATATGAAATCCTCATGGGCTTGGTTTTGCATTTCTCGCAATTCATTTGCATCTTCATTACTATGTTTTGCTGCAATGTTGGATTTATGCATAACGCATAAGGCATTAGTATCTTTTAACTAGAATAAAATTAAAAATTCAAATTAAATAAAAATTGTTCTCTTTAGTGTTAAATACTCGAAAGGTACTTTCATTTTATTAGTCCATGTGGCTTGTTTTAGGAGGTAAGGAAAAAATTCAATACCTTCATATTTGATAGTTTGAAACTAATTGCAAGTAATAAGAGAATATCTAGATATGATATGGACGTGCGTTTACTTTTTTTTTTGTTTTGTTGAGGAACACGTAACAATAGTACTTGTAGTTATGAATAAACAATGAAAGAAAAAGAAAACAAAGATTATACCATATAGAGTCTTCCCATAATGACCAAGATGGCCGTATTACTACCTAGTGAACTTGTACCTAAGAGAATCTGGTTGTTTAATTCAACTGCTTATACAATTGAACCAGTAAAACCCATTAGATTTTTGCAACTCAAATGAATTATTTTCACCGCCAATTGATTTTGTAATTTTTAGCAAAATTACCTTTATAGGTTTATTGCAACTTGTTTAAGAATAGTTTGCAAAGTTGAAGAAGACATTAAAAAATTAAAGAAAAATGAGATAAAAACGAGATAAAAAATACACACAAAACATATCAGATTCACGTTTTCAAGTGGTATAGATAAAAGAAAGAAAATAAATAAATAAAAACCCAAAGATATCAAATTTCCCATCTTCATCTATCCTTTTTCTGTATGATTCATTAAACCCATAAGAGAAAGGAAAAAAAAAACATATGAGATTCATGTTTTGAAGTGGTTTATAACTTTATATAAAAGAAAGAAAACAAAAACCCAAAACATATCAAATTTCATGTCTTTATCTATCAATTTTTTTTTTATATGAAATCCTCATGGGCTTGGTTTTGCATTTCTCGCAATTCATTTGCATCTTCATTACTATGTTTTGCTGCAATGTTGGATTTATGCATAACGCATAAGGCATTAGTATCTTTTAACTAGAATAAAATTAAAAATTCAAATTAAATAAAAACTGTTCTCTTTAGTGTTAAATACTCGAAAGGTACTTTCATTTTATTAGTCCATGTGGCTTGTTTTAGGAGGTAAGGAAAAAATTCAATACCTTCATATTTGATAGTTTGAAACTAATTGCAAGTAATAAGAGAATATCTAGATATGATATGGACGTGCGTTTACTTTTTTTTTTTTTTTGTTGAGGAAAACGTAACAATAGTACTTGTAGTTATGAATAAACAATGAAATAAAAAGAAAACAAAGATTATACCATATAGAGTCTTCCCATAATGACCAAGATGGCCGTATTACTACCTAGTGAACTTGTACCTAAGAGAATCTGGTTGTTTAATTCAACTGCTTATACAATTGAACCAGTAAAACCCATTAGATTTTTGCAACTCAAATGAATTATTTTCACCGCCAATTGATTTTGTAATTTTTAGCAAAATTACCTTTATAGGTTTATTGCAACTTGTTTAAGAATAGTTTGCAAAGTAGAAGAAGACATTAAAAAATTAAAGAAAAATGAGATAAAAACGAGATAAAAAATACACACAAAACATATCAGATTCACGTTTTCAAGTGGTATAGATAAAAGAAAGAAAATAAATAAATAAAAACCCAAAGATATCAAATTTCCCGTCAATATCTATCCTTTTTTTGTATGATTCATTAAACCCATAAGAGAAAGGAAAAAAAAAACATATGAGATTCATGTTTTGAAGTGGTTTATAACTTTATATAAAAGAAAGAAAACAAAAACCCAAAACATATCAAATTTCACGTCTTTATCTATCATTTTTTTTTACATATGAAATCCTCATGGCCTTGGTTTTGTATTTCTCGCAATTCATTTGCACCTTCATTACTATGTTTTGCTGCAACGTTGGATTTATGCATAATGCATAAGGCATTAGTATCTTTTAACTAGAATAAAATTAAAAATTCAAATTAAATAAAAACTGTTCTCTTTAGTGTTAAATACTCGAAAGGTACTTTCATTTCATTAGTCCATGTGGCTTGTTTTAGGAGGTAAGGAAAAAATTCAATACCTTCATGTTTGATAGTTTGAAACAAAATTGCAAGTAATAAGAGAATATCTAGATATGATATGAACGTGCGTTTACTTTTTTTTTTTTTTGAGGAAAACGTAACTATAGTACTTGTAGTTATGAATAAACAATGAAATAAAAAGAAAATAGAGATTATACCATATAGAGTCTTCCCATAATGACCTAGATGGCCGTATTACTACCTAGTGAACTTGTACCTAAGAGAATCTAGTTGTTTAATTCAATTGCTTATACAATTGAACCAGTAAAACCCATTAGATTTTTGCAACTCAAATGAATTGTTTTCACCGCCAATTGATTTTGTAATTTTTAGCAAAATTACCTTTATAAGTTTATTGCAACTTGTTTAAGAATAGTTTGCAAAGTAGAAGAAGACATTAAAAAATTAAAGAAAAATGAGATAAAAACGAGATAAAAAATATACACAAAACATATCAGATTCACATTTTCAAGTGGTATAGATAAAAGAAAGAAAATAAATAAATAAAAACCCGAAGATATCAAATTTCCCGTCTTCATCTATCCTTTTTTTGTATGATTCATTAAACTCATAAGAGAAAGGAAAAAAAAAAACATATGAGATTCACGTTTTGAAGTGGTCTATAACTTTATATAAAAGAAGGAAAAACAAAAACCCAAAACATATCAAATTTCATGTCTTTATGTATCAATTTTATTTATTTTTATATGAAATCCTCATGACCTTGGTTTTGCATTTCTCACAATTCATTTGCACCTTCATTACTATATTTTGTTGCACTGCTGGATTTATGCATAACGCATAACGCATTAGTATCTTTTAAATTAGAAAATTTTAAAAATTAAAAATAAATAAAAACTGTTCTCTTTAGTGTTAAATACTCAAAAGGTACTTTCATTTCATTGGTCCATGTGGCTTGTTTTAGGAGGTAAAAAAGGAAAAACGTCAATACCTTCATGTTTGATAGTTTGAAACAAAATTACAAGTAATAAGAAATTCTCTAGATATGATATGAACGTGCGTTTACTTTTCTTTTCTTTTTTTGAGGAAAACGTAACAATAGTACTTGCAGTTATGAATAAACAATGAAATAAAAAGAAAACATTGATTATACCAAATAGAATCTTTCCATAATGACCTAGATGACCGTTTTACTACCTAGTGAACTTGTACCTAAGAGAATCTAGTTGTTTAATTCAATTGCTTATGCAATTGAACCAGTAAAACCCACTAGATTTTTGCAACTCAAATGGATTGTTTTCACTGCCAATTAATTTTGTAATTTTAACCAAGATTATCTTTATGGGTTCATTGCAACTTGTTTTATAATATTTTACAAAGTAGAAGAAGACATTAAAGAATTATTGAATAAGGAGATAAAAAAGAACACACACAAAACATATCTGATTCACGTTTTCTAGTGGTATAGATAAAAGAAAGAAAATAAATAAATAAAAATCAAAACATATCAAATTTCGCATCTTCCTCTATCCTTTTTTTTTATATGATTCATTAAACCCGTAAAAGAAAAGAAAAAAAAACATATGAGATTCACGTTTTGAAGTGGTTTATAACTTCATATAAAAGGAAAAAAAAAACCCAAAACATATCAAATTCCATGTCTTCATCTATCTTTTCTTTTCTTTTCTTTTTCTTTTTTTATATTTGCTGTCCTCATGGCCTTGGTTTTGCATTTCTCGCAATTCATTTGCATCTTCATTACTATGTTTTGCTGCATCGTTGGATGTATGTATAACACATATGGCATTAGTATCTTTTAACTAGAATAAAATTAAAAATAAATAAAAACTTTTCTCTTTTATGCTAAATATTCAAAAGGTACTTTCATGTCATTGGTCCATGTGGCTTGTTTTAGGAAGAAAAAAAGGAAAAAGGCCATTACCTTCATGTTTGATAGTTTGAAATAAAATTTGAAGTAATAAAAGAATCTCTAGATATGATATGAACGTGCATTTACTTTTTTTTTTTTTTGTCTGGTTAATGTTTGCCCTTAGGGCACACATTAATTTTCCATTTTTGTAAACATTTTATTTGAAATTGAAAAAGCTGTAAAAAAAGTTTGTAACTTTTTCATTTTTTCATAAAAATTTTCTAAAATGATTTACTAATATATACCCTAAGTGCACACTTTAGTAAAACCCGTATATATATATATACACACACACATATATATATATACACTTTTTAAAAAAATATCTAACGTTTAAAGAATAAATTATTTTAACTTCCAATGTTAATAAAGAATATTTTAAAAAAGTACAGAATGTGTAGTAACTAGTTAATGAACTATGACTTTGACCCAGTCAATCACAGTGTGCATGTAGTACTAGAATTATTATTAAAAAAAAATTTAGAAAAAGGTACACATGATTTCTTTTCAGTTGAAATTATATTTTACCATCTTAAATTATATACTAGATTGCACATTGCACCCTAAACTATCCGAATACACACTTTACACCCTAAACTATTAAACTTATCGCACTTTGTGCCCTGATGTTACATTTGTTGTTATGCTTGATGGAATTCTACTACTTGTGACAAGCACATGCTTCTTGTTTATGTGGAAAAACTTAAAAGACTAAAACACCCTTCTTCAAAATCAATTAAAACAAAAGCAAATTTTTTCCACATCTCTTTATCTAACATGCGTGCCTCTTCCTAAATTCAGATTCTTCTCAAAACCTCATGTCTCACCCACCTCACCCATCGTCCAAAGAGAAAGAAAAAACTCAAATTTTCTTTTAAGTTTACTTTTTCATTTAATTTCTATTTTCAAAATTAAGACTGATAGGGAATATTTTCACTAGTTACAAAAAATTTTCCAACACCTTAGAGTCTTCAGTCACCAAAAGCATCATGAGCTTACCAAAAGTATCGTCGGTCACAAAGGAAATATGACACTGTGTGATGCGCTCCGCCCTAATGGTCGTCACGTATCAATGGGTCGTCAAATACTAAGAGGTCATTAAGTACCTTCCCTGACACTACGCGACACCTTCCGCCCTGAAAGTCGTCATCTATCAATGGGTAGTCAAGTACCATGGGGTCGTCAAGGACCAAGAGGTCGTCAGGTACCCTCCCTGACACCGTGCGACACGTTTCGCCCTGACAATTGTCATGTATCAATGGGTCGTCAGGTACAGGTACCTTCCCTGACACCGTGCGACATGCTCCGCCCTAACGGTCGTCACTTATCAAGAGGTCGTCAGGTACGCAACGGTTGTTAAGTACCTTCCCTGACACCGCGTGACGCCTTTCGCCCTGACGGTCGCCATGTATCAATGGGTCGTTAGGTACCAAGGGTCATCAGGGACCTAGCGATCGTCAGGTACCTTCCCTGACACCGTGTGACACCTTCCGCCTTGACGGTCATCATGTATTAATGGGTTGTCAGGTACCAAGGGGTCGTCAGGGACCCAATAGTCGTTAGGTACCTTCCCTAACACCGCGTGACACCTTTCGCCCTGATGATTATCATGTATCAATGGGTCGTTAGGTACCAAGGGGTTGTTAGGGTCCTGGGGTTGTCAGGTACCTTCCCTGACACTGTGCGACACGTTCCGCCCTGACATTCATTACTTATCAATAGGTCATCAAGTACCTTCCTTGACACCGCGCAACACCTTCTGCCCTGATGGCGTCATGTATTAATGGGTTGTCAGGTACTACGGGGTCGTCAAGGACCTAGCGGCCGTCAAGTACCTTCCCTGACATCGCGCGACACTATCCGCCCTGATAGTCATTATGTATCAATGGGTCGTCAAGTACCAAGGGGTCGTTAGGTACCTTCCCTGACACTGCGCTACATGCTCTGCCCTGATGGTCGTCACTTATCAAGAGGTAGTCAAGTACCCAACAGTCGTCAGGTACCTTCCCTGACACCGCGTAACATCTTCCGCCCTGATGGTCGTCATGTATTAATGGGTTGTTAGGTACTAAAGGGTCGTCAGGGACCTAGCGGTTGTTAGGTACCTTCCCTAACATCGTGTGACACGCTTCACCTTGACAGTTGTCACTTATCAATAGATCGTTATGTACCAAGAGGTTGTTAGGTACCCAATGTTCATCATGTTCCTGTTGGAAAAAACTAGTTTTGTATCTCATACAAAACACACAACGGAAGCAACAAATATGGATCTATTTCATTCATGATTGATTACATGCATTATGTAAATTTTAGATTTTAAGAACAAGATAGTGTACCTTGGTATGGTGAAATTCAAAACAAAAGATTAGAATTACTTGGGAACACTTTTAATCTTCACTCCAATTCCACTTTACGCCCAAGAAGTGTGGTCGCTTAATCAGTTTCTAAGGAAGAATAATTGAGTGGCTTCACTCACACATACACACCATTTGACAATGATGTCTCTCTTTTTTCTTATAAAAAATTATGTATGTTTCTCCCTTTATAACTAACCGATTATCTAATTGGGTTGGCCTATTGGGCCTTTCCAATTGGGCTTTAGTGTGCGGCTTGGAGTGGGATTAAAAGGGACCAATAAGACACTAGCTCTAATGGGCCTTAGGCTTTTCTGTCAACTCTTGACAAGTTCAAAGTTACCATTAATTATATTTAATACCACTACATAAATAAAATTGCACTCTAGGACTTATTAATAAATTATATCCCAAGGCTTTATTATACATGCAACCCCTTCATAAAATATTCATAGTAATACAAAATCATGAATGTAGACTGCTACTTTGAAGATTACTATATCTTAATCCTTGAGTACCTGGTTTAATCCTTTAAGTTATTCATCATATATTTATGAAATCCAATTTCATAAATATATACTTTAGTATCTCCTTACTAAAGTGGTTAGGCCTACACTCTGAATAATCAAACCCATTAAACTTATCTCAATGGAATATTTTATATCTTTGTTGAGAGATTATGAATTCCATTTTGAGAATATATGTTTCATCAACACTAAATGTGGCTACCCAACATACTAAGGTTTTGATCGTGATTTTAGATCTCACTCCTGATATATCAAAGTAACCTACACCTCATGATCAGGTCTATTATTTTCTCAAGATTAAGAGTTCATGCAAATAGAAGTCGTGAGATTTATTATTCATTTGACAGTCGTTAGGAGAATAATAAATCTCACAGCGGTCCAGTTCAATATGTCTTAACTCTTAAAACATATGAACATATTAACTAGAAGTCTCCACTTCCATGATCAAGAAAAATCATCTTAGTTGATATGTTATAGTCTTCATAAATGAAATGCCAAATTTTATCACCGACTACGAATTATGATTATGAGTTTACAAAGAACTTGTGATTCATATCTTCTGTAACTTTTCACATAAATCACATACTATGCATCTCATGGACTATATGATAATGTCCAAATATTCATGTTACCTTTATTTTAGATAATAATAAAACAACTCTATTAATCATAACATTAAGTCATACATAGTATCATACAATAGGATTTAAGGGCACACATCCTAACAGTACCTCCCTTAACACCATGCGGCACGCTCCGCCTTGATGGTCGTCACATATCAATGGGTCGTCAAGTACTAAGGGGTTGTCATGGACCTAGTGGTCATCAAGTACCTTTCTTGACACCGCCTGACATGCTCTGCCTTGACATTCATTATGTATCAAGGGGCTGTCAAGTACCCTACTCATCGACACTAACTCGTCTAAATCGATGAGACACTTTTGGCAGATGATCCACTATACTCGTCCAATCAACAAACCAACTTGCACACTAATAAGGGTATTTTCGTCCAACAAAGTCCTTCGAGCACTTTGACCCATCAGGATGGAATACTCCGCCACTGACCAATCAAGGTTTATGCCTCTTCTGGTAGGACCTAACTGATAAGGGTGTTCTTGCTAATAAGATTCAAGGCACAACACAAAAGGAAGGCAACAATTCCCTCGACCCGTCTGGTTCCCATTAGCGGACGGGGATCAAAGCGACGACACCATGAAGGTTGACGACCCCACGACACCCAACGGGCATCCGCTTAAGACTACAGGTACCCTCAAGAGAAGCAATAGACCGACGGGTACGAAGAGGCTGATAGGTACGAAGAGGCTGATGGGTTCGAAGAGGTCGACAGATTCAACATAGGCTAAACTTGATCCCCACGAATGTCTATACAAGGAAACGTCTTGTACCTCACGATTGACCTTAATCAAAGGAATCTTTTCAAGGAAAAGATCCCGCAAAATACGTGCATTAATGAGGATCTTCCCTACAAGGAAAGACCTTTCCTACTAAGAAACGAAGGTTAGCTCAATGCTACTATAAAACCCTAAAGCCCTCACAAATCAAGGTACGCACAATTTCTTTGAAGCTCATACTCTCTAGTATTGTTGGACCTCTCTTCTGACTTAACTTTTGAAGGGTCTTTGGCCGGTACCCCACCGGTACCCTTTGATTGGTTCTTCTCTTTTTTTGTTATTCAGGTGCACCCATTGACACGTGTGTGGACAATCAACTCACTAACGATTTTTGTGTATCATCAAAGACTACTCCAAATTTTTTATTAAATCCCACCATCTATGTGATTGGATCCACAAAAAGAATTTAATTTTAATTTACTCCCATACCAAATAAGCACAAAATGCACTGTATATACCTGAACTTGACGAATCTAGTTTAGGCATCAGCAAAGCCTTCAGCACTTGTTGCACATCAATTTCCGAAAAAGCCTCTCAAATCCCAATTTCATGAGCAAAGTAAATAGATCGAATAGCACAAAATGCAGTTGTGTCAACCATATCTAATAAGAAAGCTCCTCTAGAGCACATATCAGTTGATGACATTTCCTTTGTCATCAAGTATATACACACCCAGCCTTACGCATTCCAGAAAATCTTGCATTAGAACAGCAGCAGCCCAATTAACTTTATACCTCCCATCAAAACTTTATATACCCTATAAGGAAAAGATTTCCATCTCACTTCTACAATAGGATACTACTGTTATAATTCCAACCTTGCAATAGAAGCGTGTTGACATTGATGGGTGAGGTGGGTGGGATTTGAGGTTTTGAGAAGAATTTGAATTTGGGGAGAGGCAAAAAATTGGCTTTTGTTTTAATTGATTTTGAAGAAGGGTGTTTCAGTCTTTTAAGTTTATTCCACCTAAGCAAGAAGTATGTGTTTGTCACATTCAGAAGAATTCCGTCAAACATAACATCAAAAGTAACACTGGGGTGCAAAATGTGATAAGCGTGATAATTTAGGGTGCAAAGTGTGCATTCATATAGTTTATGGTACAAAGTATAATCTAATGCATAGTTGAGAGTGGTAAAGTGTAATTTCTACTAATATTAAAGCCGTATCACCAACTAACTGTTCATTTCCGTATAGACTGGACTGAGCACTCATTGTTTCATTAAAAAATTGGTTCATGTGGCCAATTTATTCAGAAAAAATTTCGGATCAAGTAGCCTATTGAATATCGTGCTATTTGAACGTTGATTCTTTGTTTGAAATTTTAATTTATTTTATGCATAAGTTTGAAAACTTATTTAGCGCAACTCCAGAGCCATGTCGTACTCATACTAATTCTATAGTCAAATCATAATAAAAATGACAAAGCTCGGCTTTAAACTAATTTGGGGTTACCTTTTCCAACTCATTACGTAACAATATAAAATTATTCATGTGTAAAATTGTTTATAACTAAAAAACTATATATAAATAGTTTTTTTAATCACCACATAGTAGGTTGAAAAAAAATAACTTTAAACTGATTTGAAATCAAACTTTTTATATATGAAAAACTTTTTTCCATATCAAATTTTCTTTTTTATTCTATTGGTAAAAGCATATATAGTTATTAAATTCCGACCTACCTAGATGGCTGGACTAGTAAACATGTTATCATAAACAACCAAAACATAAACATGATATCATAAATTTTTTATAACAACTCCATAGATGATTAATAGAAAACAAACTACTTTATCAAAAGAAAAAATAAAATAAAATTCCATTTTAATTTAAGGTATAGGTCATAGGTGTTTATGCATCAATCTATTGGTGTTTGTTTAGTGATGATAAAATCTCATACTGCTATTACAAATAATAATTTTCTATTTCTTATTAACTTTATATATATATATATATATATACTGCGTAAGGCCACTTTTTGGGGAAAAAAAAGCTTGACTTACTTCCAGTATTTTTTTAACTGGAATCTCATTTTGTTTTAATGAAAAACTGCCACATTATCCACTAACTAAATAAAAAGTAGAGATTAAAACTCACTACCATTTGCCATTGTTTTGTTTTTTTTTTTTTTTTTTGATGGAGCCCTTGTATATTTAAAATAACAGGAGATGTCCAATTAAAAAAGTACTCAAGGTAAGTCATACCCAAGAAAAAAAAAAAAAAAAACCCCAAGATTCCTTTACTTTAATGTAAATCTGGCTTCTTTTTTTTTTTTTTTTTTTTTTTTTAAATGAATGTAAATCTGGCTTCAAGACACATCA
Source organism: Castanea sativa (assembly GCF_040712315.1). Classification (NCBI taxonomy): domain Eukaryota; kingdom Viridiplantae; phylum Streptophyta; class Magnoliopsida; order Fagales; family Fagaceae; genus Castanea; species Castanea sativa. The sequence continues at coordinate 42,219,501 of NC_134019.1, read as the reverse complement.
ATTATTTATTTTTATTTTTTGGTACGTTGAATCTTCCTTTAAAGAATTTAGTGTTTTTTAGTTTTTATCACAATATAAGTTTATTTTTATTTTTATTTCTCACAATAAGTTTCACATCAATTGTTTTGGAACACTTATTGTGAGAAATGTGATAGAGTTTGAGTAATAAATAAAATTAATAAAAATCTTAGATTTTTTTTTTCCTCTTCTACTTCTTCAGTTCACCATTTTTTTTATTTGATTATTTTTTGCCTTAATTTCAGCGTGGAAAAAATTTATCCGTTGCCTTTAAATTTTAATTTAACTTTATTACTATTTAATTGGTATAAACTCTAAACTTTTTTTTTTTACCGTAAACTCTAAACTGTATAGAGATGTGAAGAAGTCCAAAATATCCAAGCTTGGATTTTTTTTTTTTGTAAGATAATTAATTTTTGTGGTAGTATTTGCATTTTTTTGGAATTGATCTTATCATTCTCACATAGTTGAGTAGCAAAGTTTCAGTTTTTTTTTGGAGAGTTAATTAATTTTTCATATGAATTGTTGTGGAAAAAGAGAGTTATATGCACAATTCAAACTAATATAGGGTAATGTCCCTCATAGTCATAGTAAAGTCATCAACTTGCTCGTTCATCCTATAAAAAAAATATGTTCATTCATTTGCTAAAACGAAAATAATTAAATTCCTATAGAACCAAAGTTATTTATTTATTTTTTAGATAAATTAGAATTTAAACCTATGATTAAGGGTTCGAATACCAAATTTTTTATTCAACAACAAGATGCTATATATAATATTGTATTGGAAAACCCAATGTGTAAGGACTCGAACAAAGGCCCCCAAGCAAGAAATTGTGACACGCTAACTATTAAGGCCAGTCACCTTCTTGGGTCTATAATTTTTATTTTATATAATTAAATTAATAATTTTGATTTTGTCACGGTTTGATTTCAATTGAACCCTTGTCCAACTTTAGAAATCTTGAACATCTCCCTTTTTAAGTTCTTTAAACCGTTCGGGCTTCAAAACAATGTCAATGACCCAATTACTTAGCCTTTAAACTAAGTTAATGGTAATTCTAGTTTTAATAAATAATAACTATAGTGATAATCACATGACATAATTTAGATGATTCTATCTTCTTCTTTTTTGTTGATAATTCGATAATTAAGAGAGTAGTGATTTAAGCTTTAAACATCTTCATTTGATGATTTTATAATTATACGGTCTCCATTTGAGAACAACTTATTTAGTTGAAACTGAAATTTTTTTTTTTATTGAAAATGTAGAAAAAAAGTTAAAAAATAAGTTGAATAGTACTATGAGACTCATGATAGTATCAAAAAGTACAGTGGGACCCATAAATTGTATAAAAAAGAATAGTGAAACTCATAAATAATAGCAAAAATAAACTAAAATTAACAATTAGCTACAACTTTAAGCACTTCCCAAACGCACATGCACCATATTCTTCTTAAAAAAAAGAATATAAGATATATATAAAATATTTAATCATGGAGAAAGTTTTTAGTGACAAGTGAATGTATTATTTTCTTGAATTTAGTATCTAGTGACGTGTTTCTAAAAAATAAAGTATCTAGTGACATAAGACATGAAATCATCAAAACTAAAGTAATCCTCACGTTACAATGTTTTTTTTTTTTTTTTTTTTATGGGACACGTTACAATGTTATACATTATGATTATATACCGGGTCTCTATAAAATACCTTATTTTTATTGAGCCCACATTTGGGGATTTGGTCTTTGGATCCTCCCCATTTCTAGGGAAATGGCATGTCCATTTAGATCATTTTAAATGCTGTACTTTTTAATGTACCCTCTATCAGTTATTTATCTCATTTTAAAATTATTTTTTCATTCTTTGTTTAATATTTATTTATTCATTCCTAACTACTATATTTTTAAATTGTTCGACGGTATTTTCTTAACAAATTTTTTGGAGCAATTGTGACAATTATATAGTGAGTTGTTGTGTCATATAATTTTCATTTTAATGCTTGCATTATTTTTTATACTAAACTTTATTATAATTTGGAATTTATCAAATTTACTTAGTTTTGTGCAAGTCTTTTAAAAATTCTATATAATTTGAAATTCGTCTAATTTATCTTAGTCTTAAAATTTATCAAAAACTTTGTGATTTGAAATGAATTTTAGCCCAACCCAAAAGGTTTTTTTTTTTTTTTTTTCCTTTTTTCCTCTTGGTTTTTTCTCCTCCACCCGCATACCCACTCTTATCCTCTCTATCTTCATTTTCTTTTTTCTTTTCTCCTTCTTGGTTTTTTCTCCTCCACACACATATCCCACTTCTCCTCTCTATCTTCATTCTTCACCGTATACTCACACACATACCCCCAACTCTTTTTTATTTTGTTGTTCAACTTCTACCTCTTCACATGCTAATAAATTTAGTCATCTTTAGACTCTAGTTCAGAGAGAGATAAAAATCGTTGGTAAAGAACAAAGGCCAGCAAAGAGAGTCCTTGGGGCATTTGTTAATAAACTATTTTTAAGAAATTTTTTATACCACTTTTATGAAAAATATAAGTAATTTTCAAAATAACTAATTGGTTTTTCCCTTTCCCATAAAAAAGATTCAAAAACTATTTCCTAAATGAATTCCTTCGTTATTTTTTCAAACATGTTTGCGTAGTCATTTAGTAAGCAATCTTTAGCAGAGGAAGGGCATTGTTAGTGACAATTTTGGGAATTTTTTGAAATTAGTCATTAGGGAACTTAAATTATACAAAATTTAACAAAAAGAGAATTTGAATATATCACATACACAAAAAAACATGCAAATACATTAAGCTTTATAATTTCCTTCTACAAAAAAAAAAAAATTAAAAACCAAAAAGGGATTGATGAGAGAAAAATATACTTTGTGTGTGTGTGTGTGTGTGTGTGTGAGAGAGAGAGAGAGAGAGAGAGAGAGAGAGAGATATCAACAAATGATACATGTTATGATTGTGAGCCAATCTGCTGAGGAGAGTATAGTTGTTGACATCGCCAAGGAGAACTCACAGCCACAATATCTCTTGATACCATTTTTTTGGAAAATTGAAATTAAATATTATTTATATATTTGTATGGAATTAGTTTAACAACTTACAAATCTAATGATTATGGGTTTTTATTTTTGAATGGGTTTTTTTTTGTTGAATATTATGTTCATTTGTTGTGTATTTGGCCTATTTTTGTTTTATCTTATTTCAGCTAATTTTTATTTTTGTTATTCGAGTTTTATTTATTTTTTGGTTTAAGGGGTTAAGGATTAAAGTAATGCTACGTCCATGAAAATTTTACAATAAATTTTAGGTGGCAATTGTTATTAGTGGGTAAGAAAGTGATTTAGTGGTAGGAGTAGATTATAACCAATAACAGAATATCACCAAGGATATGTTGTGAAATTGTTATAAAAATGTTGTGGACCTAGAATTAATCTAAGAATTTATAGTTTATATTTGGGGTACCAAGATTATTTTTATAAGTGATGCTAGAGACACAACAAACTGTCACAACAATTTCACAACATTCTTACATTAGCATACCTAAAATTTTTAATTAAAGATTGCGGTGGGCTCATATGTGAGTTGGCATGCTAATTTTGGAATATTATGAAATTGTTGTGACATTTTACTATATCCCTAACATTACTATTATTTTTGTTGAACCCAAGTTCTTGGAATTCTCAAGTCTGGGCATTCAAAAAAATTATAGGATAGAAAAATATTTTAATTTAAATATGATTATGAATATATATATATATATATATATATATATATATATATATATATATATATATATTTTTTGACAAGTCAATGTGTTGATGTGAACACTTTATCTTTTATGTGCAGCCGCCCCTAGGCTTGCCAAACATGGCTCTTGGGGAAAAAAATATCACTTGAGTCAATTAGACAATTGATCCCCTCGCCCTACCCCTTAAAAAAACAATTCCCAACATTTTTTTTGAACCCAAGTGCTTGGGATTCTCAAGTCAAGGTATTCAATATTTTTTAAGGTAGAAAAAACATTTAATTTAAATATGATTATGAATATATATTTCAAGTATAAAGTGTTTTTTGAGAAGTCAATGTGTTGATGTGAACACCCTATCTTCTATGTGTAGCCACCCCTAGGGATGAGGTGGAATGATTCTTTTTTCGTTGGGCCCACGGTTTTGGTATCAGCCTAATTTGGGCGAAAATAGGAGGACGTGAGATCACTAAATTTCTAAGGCCTACCACTCTATACTATAAAGTGTTCTAATATATGAATTTCTCTATCATTAATAAGGGCATAAAGGTAAAAGTATGTATTTTTCTTTTCTCTTCCTTTTGCAAACCAAACAAAAGAAAGATAGAATGCTCACATTTTCCGCTTTTCTTTCTTTCCTATATCCAAACACGTCAAGAGAAATATTTTCTTTTCTCTTTCCTTTCTCATCCCCTTCCCTTCCTCTTTTCCTTTCTCTTCCCTTTCCCTATCTACAACCAAACATAGTGTAAATCTAAATGAAGTGGGAAAAAATAATACTCTTCCCCCAAATAAACTCACTTGTATAATTAGTGGATTTAAAAATTACTCAATTTTCTCAACAAAGCCCAACAAGCTGTTCCTATTACATTTAAAAATATATATTTTATATTCCATTTTAAAAACACAGTTTGCACTTCTATTTTGTTGTCATTAATTTTTTTTAAGACGAAAACACCATTTTGGTCATTACATTTTGGGGTTATAGTCAATTTGGTCTTTATATTTTGGTAGCAGTCAATTTGGTCCTTATTATTTTCATCCTGAAGTCAATTTAGTCCATACTGTTAACTCACTAACAGAAAATGCTTACGTGGCTAACGGATTACATAGTTGGCACACTTTATGCCTACGTGGCTACTAAAATAATACTCAATAAAATATTTTAATTGTTATTTTGAAAACCACATCGACATAATAAAATCCACGGCAGAACATTGAGAAAATAGAATGATTTTTAAAAGAAAAAATAAAATAAATTTAACAAAATGAAACATTGGAGAATTAGGAGTGATTTTTTTTTTTTTTTTTTTTAATGATTTATTCCTAGAACTATTTAGAGATCAGTTTGGCAAATTATAATTTACTTTAGAATTTGTAACTTTGTGTATGTTTGGGTAACGCTGAACGCGTCCAGCGTTCAGCGTTTTCCCTTCTTTTTTTTTTTTTTTCACTGCCGCATCTGTCCTTTAGGAGACAAAAGTCATTGTGCGTGCACAGTGCGCGTACTGTTCACGTACTTTTCAGCAATTTTTTAATCAAAAGTGGGTCCCACGGTACTATTTACACATTTAAAAATTATTTTGCTACAGTGTTTTTAGTTTTTAGTTTTCAGTTTTCAGCTGTATCCAAACGGACCCTTTGTCATCAATGTTTGACATAACCAAGGAAATGTAGGAAGTGATCGATTTGGCGATGATGATCCTTAAGAGATTGATGTCATTTTCAAGAACAACCTTAATAGCTCAATCTCAAGTACTACTTGAGGAGCCGCTCGACGTTGATCTTTTTTTTTTTTTGGGATATTATTTATTCATGTAACTATAATTTAAATCTTTCTTTCTTGTGTTTTGAGTTTGTGAGGTGTAAAAATTTGCAGATCTGAGAAAAAAAATTTGGTTTGACAATGGTGGCTGGGGTACTGGTTTAGATTTTGGGTTCTCTCATTAGTTTTGAATCTTGGTTTTTGTGAAAGGTGTTAAGGGATTTTGAGATTTTTTTTTTATGGTTAAGGGATTTAGTCTAGGTTTGGTTAAAGTCCTTAACAAACATATAATGGGTTTGGATTATTCTGGGTTAAACTCCTCAAAGAATTTTTTGGTTGCTGTGTTTGGCTACTAAAAAGTGCAAGAAAAACTGGGAAATTTTTTAAAACTCCTCCTTTTCAATTTTTTTTTATTTATTTCTCTACTATGGATTTTTTTTTCTGTTTCTAATTTTTTTAGATCCTAACCCGGCTTTTAAAAATACCAATTGAAATATTATATTATTATTTTAGTAGCCACATAAGCGTGAAGTGTGCTAACTATGCAATCCATTAGCCACATAAGCATTTTCGGTTAGTGAGTTAATAGTAGAGACCAAATTGATTTCAAGTTGAAAGTAACAGGAATCAAATTGATTGCTACAAAAATGTAGGGACCAAAGTGACTGTGACCCCAAAATTAGGACCGTCCACGGGTTGGGCCAAGTCGGTTTTGGACCCAACTCGGATTCGACCAGCCGACATCGGGTGGAGGGCAAAGGAACCCGAAACAGACCGTTGAAAAAATCGGTCGAGTTGGTTTTGGGTGAGGGTGAGCGTTGGTCTGGCTGGGTTAAAAAAAGGCATCGAAAAAAAAAGCGTTGTTGAAATCTGGAAATTTCATCGGAATTTGGAAAATGTTGCCGGAATCTGCATTTTTTTGCTGAAAATTGCTGGGATTTGGCCGAATTTGGCTAAATACCACCAGATCTAGCCATATCTGGTCGAGATTTCGCTAGATCTAGTCAAGATCTCGCTGGATCTAGCTTGTTTTTGTAGGATTGGACCAAAATATAGGGACCAAAATTGTGTTTTCATCTTTTTTTAAATGTTACAATTTACTCATTTATAGTGGGACCTTCATTTAAATTTTTTTTTAAAAAGGTGTACACAACATAGGTGAACTATCTATCATCCTTTCTCTCTCTCTCTCTCTCTCTCTTTAAAACCATTCTTTTCACAATATCGCAACAGCCCTTGCTTTCATACACATAAAAAATAATTGGAAATGAAAGTTACGAACTTAGTTTAGAAAAAAGAAAGCTCATGCATTGTACAAATTCTAAATCAAACCAAAGCATATATATAATTTCTTGAAATTTAATTTATAGGTATATTATCAAATTTTATACTTGTGCATTGGTTTATTTTCTCAGTTTTTAATATTTGCAAATTTTTAACTTGCATCATATTGTACTCTACATAGCTACATACTTAAGTAACCTATTGTGTATGTTGGGTTATTCTTGACACCTACACTTCTATAATTTTTTTGTGTAGGAAAGTTATTGCATAGGTTTTCTTTGAAAAAAAAAAATTTAATTTTGTTTTAGTTTTTTTTTTGAGTAAAAGTTTGTTTTAGTTAAATTGTCAAGGAGTTATTACATTTTATTGTTGTTTTGATATGTTATTTGAGTGGATAAGCACTTGGTTTATTTATTTGTTTATGTTTTGATGGATAGAGAAACACTTCGTTTTCAACTACAATTTTTTGTGGAGTTGAGGTTTACTTAGGTTTCCACTTATTCATAAATGCAGTTTTGTATATATTTCTTTTTCCCACTTTAAGTTTGGTCATTTTGATTACTTCTTATCTTGACCCGTGCTGCTATATGGTTGATGGTTTTCTATGTGGCCCTTTTCAAGCAGTTAAACTAGTACATAGATTTGGTTGGTTAATTACTTTGCGAAAGGAGCCATTTCAATGTTGAACCTATTGAAAGTTGCAAGACTTGTTCCATTTAGTATATAGGTTCAACTGAAAGTTGCAAGACTTGTTCCATTTAGTATATAGGTTAGGATTTTGAAATCCTTTACCATAAATATGAAATGGACCGTCAACATAGTTATAATTAATCTATGCCTTTGGATGCAAAACAAAACTACTGTAATTAGTTATGTATACAAGTACTTACCCTTTTTTTAGTTCAATTAAAATTTTAATTTTAAAGATGCATCGTGTTCTCTCTTAAAGCATTAATGCTAAACACTAACAACTCTTGTTGAGAAAATCATTTTTGCTAGCTCCTTTTATTTTTTTTTGCTCTTATATTTTCAAAATTGTTTGTGACTGTGAATGGTTTTTAATGAAACATAGAAAATCAGTGAACCAATTGTCCAACTGGGAGCACTAAAAGACGTGCAATGTGACTCATACCTTGGATTGTAGGAGTCTTGGTTGAATATATACTCATTGTTAGGGTCATATTTTCTATGTATTGACTAATCCTTTAACAAAACGTACTTTACTTGTAATTGGGTAGACCTAAGTTGGGTTTAATGTATCGTCAAGCGTGTGAAGTTTACTTTACAAGTGGTTTTATTAAAGACATGAAGATTGATCCAAGAAACAAGTGAAAAAAAGTTGTTTCATTAAAACTCAACAATAGGCTCAACTCTAGCTGCTATCGAGGTTTAATGAGGGAGCTTGATACAAGCTCAATCTATCGAGACTTACGAATTCAAAATTCTCAAATCTGAATTTCGGTCCATGATGATTTTAATGAATAGGGTTTCTCTTTCTACAATCCTAGTCATATAAAAGGCTTATTTAAAAAGTCATCAAGTACAAAAATAGAGACTCAAAACTTATATACTCGGTGAGAAGTTACTACGTTTGTGTGCCTTAGGGTTTTGTAACCAAGTGCTTCATAATCTTCAACGTCTTTGAAGTGAAGAACTTTGCAGCCAACAACAATCAATTAAATTGTTGGAGTTAGTCACGTACTAGGAACTGTGCAAATGAAAAAGTCTTCTACAAGATCAAGTCCAATTAGGTATTGGAGTGAAGGTTCAACTGTAGGTTAGTATTTTGGGATAGGCCAAGATAGTGGTAAGATTCCTCATACTTGTAACCGCTTGATTGTTGATTAGTGGATTCTTAAGAGTAGTGACTTGAAATTTACTTGGTGGGGTTTTTGTCTTACAAGAGGTTTTTCCCAGTCGTCAACAAATCACCGTGTCATTTAATTTTCACTGCATATTAGTATATTTGGTGATTTGTTAGTGCCTTTATGGTATGAGTGCACCATCCCGCGTGCATGTGAGTGCCTCATGGCTCACTTTCTTATTTTTTACTCTTCCTTGAAAAGTACACCTAGGTTGAATGGACTATTGAGGTAGATGATTGGGAAGGAGTCTCCTTTTGGTTTAGGTTTAGTACCAACTTGGACCCCTTGTAGAAGTCTACACACCATACTTTTAAGTCTAGAGTTAGTGAACCATGATGGGAATGTGTTAGATATCAAACTTCGCCCGGTATGTAGATTGGCCTCCACTCAATATGTTCCATAACCTAGTTTTATCGATAAATCCCCTAATGAGGTATCCTAAACAAGCAAATAAACACAATCACACTAGCACCCTATTGTATACAACATGTTATCATAGTCATACCACGTCACATATTAGTTGCATGAATCACATGGCATACTCTCATCCTACTTACAACATGCGTTGCATCTATACATAATCATCTCATCCCATAATAGCATATTCACAGCACATATTGCATCACATTCACAACAAGTATTCACATATCTCATTCATTACATTCATCACATGCATCATATTCATCACATTCATTCATTTCATTTCATATCTAATTCATTGCATTCATTATCTTGACATGTGCGATCATGTTAACATGTTCTTTCTAACTGCATCACCATAACACCATATGTTCAAATGCATGATTGTATTCATATGCATGTTCATGTTCATGTTCATTCATCTATCAAATCCAAACCCTAGGCAACTTTCTTAGTAATTAAAGACATCTTAAGCACATTTCTAAGCATCCACATGTTAACACCCCGTTTTGCAACCGGCATATAACCTCACATGGAGGGTAAAAGGGTAATTTTATCTTGGAATTAGGCATCTTAATTTTGGCCACTAGATCCTTAATTTCACTTCATCAAAATAATCTTGATGTTGTAATGATCAAATTGACTAGTTATACGCCCTAATTGGACCATCAGATTGAAAGTTATTATCAAATCAAGTTTTAATGGCCAAGATGCACTATCACAAATTGAGTCTGACTATATATAATTATGAACAATTAATTCCAATTGGTTATAATTATAATCAATTTGAGATTAATGACTTGTCATAATTTAATTGGCTAGGACTACATCTTATGGTAAGGTTACACACACTTAATTAATTAAATAATCAAACATTAATTATTCAATGAGTAATTTGTGTAATTATCATATTAATTAGGGTAAATTTGGAATTAATTAAGTCTGAAATGGTAGTGATTGGAGCCTATTAATGTTTAATTGGAAACTAATTTGAGACCTATTAATGTTAATTGTGCTAAAATTATTTTCTAACAAATTACTTATGCTCACCATTTCATTGATATCTCTTAGAATATTTTGAATCTGTGAGCGAGGTTAATTTTTCCAGAAACTAGACATTTAGGGCTTCAATTTGAGCAAAAGAACGAGACAATTCCAATAAGAATTAAGTAATATATGATGATTTTTTTTTGAATTTGGTTCCGCAGGCTGTTACAATAGCTATGGAGAAACCAAATTTTGCTTGCTCATCACTCTCACCAATCTCTATATTTAATGCACCAGCTTTCCCCAAAGTCTAAAATATGGTCTAGGTACATGAATCCTTTTGATCCTTTGTCAACCCTCATTAAATTACCTTCCATTTATATTTTTTCCACCACTACTATATAAACCCCCCTCTCCTCCATTCCAGGATAGAAAAACACCATTTCTTTTCCTTTTTTGAGTTCTAGTGAAGTAGAGTAGTCTTGTCATATTTTGGTCTTCCTGAGACTCAAGGTATTGAGTGAGACTCACTCTCCCTCTTCTAGTTCTTCTTTTCTACTCCACCTTTAGAACCTCCACCAAAAGTCTCATCCTCCATTGTGTGGATCTTGCATGCAGGTATAATCTCTTTCCCTATTGGGTTTTTTATATTATTATAATGAGATTAGGATTAAAGCATGCTAATGTTTATTTAAATTCCTTGAATATGTTTGAATGTTCTTAAATGTTCATATGCGTTATTCACATGTTCTTAGTTGTTCATCACATGTTCAAGCATAATAGTAGCTTTGATCTTAAATCCATATAAAAAAAATATGAAAAACATGTTTGTTTCATAATTCTCTCAAATCCTTGAATCTAGGATATCACCATCTACGCACATTTACTAGAATTTATTTTTCAATCCAAATGTAATGTTTAATCAATTGAATTAGGATTTACCACATGCACACACATTAAATTCAACATACAAATTGATTGATAACATATTGAATGACATGATATGAATGTTGACCACCGTAATCTAGAAGACCGGTTTCATAGAGCAAGATAGGTGCCTAACACCTTCCCATCTTATAACATAGCCTCCAAGCTTAGATCAAGCCAAGCTTAGATCAAGGGTTAATAGATCAATGCTTATCCATGTAATTTTTAATTTCTAGATTGTAACTAGGAAACAAAACCATGTACTGTATCTTAGATTGTATCTAGGACCAAAACCATGTAATTTCTTATAATCCATGTAAATTCATTTGCAAATCAATAAAATGAGGAATTTTTCAATTTTACTTTTCTTATTTATTCTAATAATTAAATAAAAGGCAACTATATTGTAAAACCTTTAATCTAAAGGGGAAAATGTAATCAATCTAACCTCCAGTTTGAGAGGCAATAACACAACTCCATCCATTCATGTGGGCTTAGCCCAACACCAAAAACCATGCTGAGGGTGTGATCTCTCACACCACAAAACCTAAGAGATGTTTCTAAGCACTCACAAAAACATAATCATGTTCTTGAAAAGCAAACAAAGAAAAGGAAACAGAAGAACAAAGTAATTTAGGATGCCTGCATATGCAACCTAGCCCAACCCAAAACCCAGAACCTAGAACTACTCTACAACTACATTACAACACTCCCAAATACATTACTAACCTAGGAAAGCAATAAACAACTAAAATAAAACTAAAAATAGAATTAAAGTGATTGAATTAAAAAAGATGACAATAAACCTAAAAACAAAAGTTAAAGACTTGATTTTGACCGCTCATTTTGGTTAATCTATCAAAACTAACCCACATATACCATAGTTGGTTAGTAAACATTTAACTATATACTTATACCAGAAATGGTCCCAACAAAGAAATATTTTGACTAAAAGGTGTTTAAAAAAAAAACTTCCTCTTGATCACAATTGTTTTTAGTGATGTTGGTGTCTTTTGGAAAATATGCCTAGGAGGCTTTTCACATTGCTTCAAAGGGGGTTCAAGGCTACTCCAAAGCGAAATGGGATCAAATTTACACAAATTTTTGTTAAAAACTTCTTTTACAAAGCTCTGTTAGCTCTAGCCTGCGTATGCAGGCTCGTGTACCTGCTACCTACGTATCCAGCCTTAAGGTTGCGTACCCAAGATATTGTTCTTGTGCAAACAAGATTAGAGTTTCATGTAGGTTTTAATGCATTAAAAGCTCCTTCTAGTCAAATAGTGTTCTTGGTAATGCCATTCACTATGGAACAAAGGTTTGAGTCATAAAGGGTGAAAAATGGGGTGTCTACAGTTGCTTCTCTTTTGAATTCATTAGTATTGCTAAATGAATCAAAATCTTTAAAGAGTCAAAATTATTTTGTTTTGACGTATGGCTCAAGCGCAACCCACGCATGAAGCAAACAACACGCATTCATGAGCAAGTGCAATTCTCTAAGTTCAATGGGATTCATATACTAAATCCTACAGTGTGCTACCTACTCCTTTGGGTATCAAAAAGGTCACTATCTTGAGCTAGGGTGCCACTACAAACGCAGGTGGTGGTGACTGGCTATCTTGAGTCATACAAAAACAAAACAAAACAAACAAGACATTCAAGCAAATGGTGGAGAACCCTCTCCACCACCTACACATAATCATATCAAAATCGGGGTGCTTATCGAGCAATTAAGGGTGACATCCCTAAGGAAGTCATGCTAGTGGCTTTCGCCTCTATCTCAATTTTATCTTTGTGGATCTTGCCTTTGTTTCTATCTATTTCTGGTGGCTCTCATCTTTGAACCAAGGGTTAGGGTATTGTTCCATTAGGGATGTTCTTTAAATTCTTTGATGACAAATTTGCAAAATCCAACTTTAAAAATGGACCTTTGTGCAAATTCTAACAACATAGGGGTTTCATCCGTGAAAGCCAACTCTAAAAAGGACCTTTGTACAAATTCTAACAATCTAGGAGATTCATCTGTGAAATACCATATTTGAAAGGGATTGTTGTACAAATTCTTATTACAATAGATTCAAGTAATGGAAAAAAATAAATTGGTTCAATTTATTACAAGGATATTTTCCGTATTAGTGATATTTCTTGGTTAATTTGCCAAAATCAACTAGTTGTGGTCAGGACATCTTACTATTCCTAACCCCTCAAAAACTCAATTAATACCCCCCCCCCCATTACCACCATCTAGAGGGATCCCACTTTTTCCCAAATTAAAAATTTGCCAAAATACTTCTAGACCTTGATTAAGTTTCAAGAGTGTGAGGGTTAGATTGAGTTTTCTAACAATCATTTATTGGAAAGCTAATCCCTTTCTTACTATTCCCCAATCACATTCTCAGGTCATAACCACCCCCATCAATCCCATTTTTCTTTTTAAGGTTCATAGCCATAATACTAAATCTAATCCCAAAGCCATTTTTCTAACTGAGGGATATCTACTTCACAATAATGTGATAAGGAAGTGAGGTATGAATCACCTCAATGATCCATATCTCCCTCCTTGATTTTTAGTCATTTTCACATTCCTTTATTTTTTGCCATTAACATGATGATTGGTGGTTGATAACTTGCTGCATGTTTAATTCTTTGTATCAATTTCCTGCAATTTTAATTAATCTAGAAATCTTCCCAAAGTCTATTTGGGTGGTGTACGCCACCTTGGGCAGAGACATGTTCTTCATTCGGTATGCTTTTTGGAAAATTGGATAAAACTTAGTGGTGTATGCTACTTCTTGGGTGGCGTACGTTGCTTCGTGATTGGCATACACACTTCATGAGTGCCATACGCCACTTTGTGATTGGTGTACGTGCTTTATGAGATGCGTACACCAATCAAAGAAGAAACTAGAAACTTCACACTTTCTTTAAAAGGCTTCGAGGTTTGAATTTAATTAAGATTAATGATGAAAGACAAGCATGTAAGACCACTTCTCAAAAAAGCAACAACACATGGGTTAGCCAATTAAGTTTAATGAGAGAAGACATTCAAGACTTAATAAAACTTCAACCTTAATTCATGTGTACTCTTTATTAGACTTAATTATTAATATCAACTAAAGTTCCAATCACTTGTTTAAATACTCATATGGTTGGATACTCATGTGTCCACATGCTTGGTATTCATGTGTTTACATGCTTGGATATATACTCACATGTTCACATGCTTATGTGCTTTGACGGTTACAAATTCACATGCTTACGTGAACACATGTTTGGCTGATTTGCATATGTTTGGTTTCCTTTCACATGACTCAAACTTTGCTTTCTAAATGACTCAGATTCACATATCTTGTAAACAAACTCTCGGACTTAGATGGCAGCGCGGGTTCATATAGGCCCATGAGGTAGACCCAACTTAACCACTATCTAGTAACAACCTATGAAGGCTAACTAAGATTGGTGGTCAAAGGTGCCTAACCTCTTCCAGCAATCATTCCCTAACTCTTGACTTAGAGTTTTTGATATGAATCTTAGAGTTTTGGGTAGCAAAGAGTTAGGAAACACAATACTCCCCAACACAATGATATTACTTTCACAATACATGACTTTCTTCACGAGTAGTGTTATTACAACCAAGACCACCCTTATTGTTAAGCAAACAAAGGGTTTTCCAACACAATAATACTTTGGATTTCAAAGGTCAAAGTTTTGTGATTTTTTTTTTTTGATAATACCAGAAAGGATACAAGAGAGTTAGGCCATATAGTGGCCAATAGGCATTTTAGACGCCAACTTAGCTAGGAATATGACATTACTTAGTACAACCTTTGGGACATACACAAAGTGATAAACCAAGTCAAACTGAACTAAATTAGACCAATCCTCCATCAAGACCCTCTCTTGCCATTTGGGTCTACACTTTCTATTAGAAACCAAAACTAGTCTCTGACTATCACTGAGAAACAAAAGGAAATTATATCCCAAGCCCCTAGCTTTAATAGCAGCTTCAACCATTGCCTCCTAGATTATGAGAGCACCCATTTTCTCTGTACAACTGGATACTCTCTGCAAAATGATCTCCCCTTGCAGATTTTTGGCTTCATAGGCAAAACCAGCTCAGTGAAACTTCTTGTCTCTTGCTCCCCTACTTTAATGATGAGTTGCCAAGGCTTCTGAGGAATCTGGTTCCTTCTTTGCTGAGCTGAGTCACTGTGGGAAGCTGCATTACATTTGGAAAAGGCTTCTTTGTACTTGCAAGCAAGAGACTGAGCAGTTAGAATGACTTCTAAAGGGTTTGGTTGTTTCCGTTCATGAGCAACTAAATTTATGCGAGTCCATATGCTCCAAAGTGTTGTGAATATCCCCTATAAATAGCTCATGCTATCTAGTTCAAGATCTTTATGAATCTGCAAAAGTCTACCAATCCATTGTTGTATGGATCTATTCCTTAAATCAGTTGTATGCATTGCCAGAGAGGTGCCATGCCAAGTAGCTCTGGTAAAGGGATATAATAGGAAGAGATGGGAGGTTGTTTCTACATATTCATCACAGAGAGGGCATGAGCTTGACACAGGAATACCCCTACTCATAAGGGTATGGAAGGTAGGCAAGCTATCATGTAAGAGCCTCCACACCATATTACATATTTTGGATGGAACATGCACTTTCCAAATTATATGCCATAAGTATTGACTAGAAGACCCAGCCTCCCTAGAGATGAGATAATAGGCTTTCTTAACTTGGTAGTCTCCTGAAGAAAAGTGTCTCCATATTAGTCTGTTAGATTCTATTCCAGTCTTAGAAATAGGCAAATTTAGAATCTCAGGACCTATATGGCTAGGATAAAGAGATCTCACAAAATTTGGTTTCCAAGCATGACTTTTATTGTCAATAAAGTCTACCACTGATCCTTCACTCAGGTGGTGGTGTTCTTAAAGTTGTGGTTGACATGAATCCTTATGAGTGATAGGAATAGTAGAACCCAAACCTATAATCCACCTTCCTTCCTGAAGTATTCTGTTTTTATGTGTTATAATGCCTCTCCAGAACCAAGAGTGGTGTGGTTTAGGGATGCAATCATGGATTGTGGAATTAGGGAAGTATTTGGCCTTAAACAATTTGGAGATTAAGGACTGAGACTTTTGACTTATTCTCCAAAACTGTTTGACTAACATGGACTAATTCATCATGCTAAAATTCTTCAAACCCACTAAAATGAACACATGATCAATATTTGAATTCTATTTAAACGATAGTTCAGTTTAACCACTGGAACAAAAATTTTTAATATTGGTTTAGACTAATGTAGTCTATATATACATATATATATATATATATATCTATATATATATATATATATATATATATATATATATATATATATATATATATAGAGAGAGAGAGAGAGAGAGAGAGAGAGAGAGAGAGAGAGAGAGAGAGAATTCAATTAGATTTCAAATTGTAATTCAATTAGAGTTTAATTTTGCACTATGTATCCCATCTAATCTAAGTTTTTAAATTTTTGTGCTAAGTTAGTTAATTCAATGTAAAAAATTGGAATTGAATTAGAGTTTAATTTTGTATCACGTATCTTATTTAATGTATTTTTTTTAATTTTTATACCAGTGAGTAAATTTAACATTGAAAACGAGAAGTTCAATATAAATAAATCATAAAAAACCTAATATTATATATGTGGGGGGTAAAAAGATCCTGATGGGAACATGGGCCTTTTGGGCCGTGTTAAGGAGGGCCGACCTGACCCTGGGTTTGGAAATTGTTAATACTATGGGTCGGCCCATGCGCCGAGGGTCCGAGGACCCAGCCGAGGGTGAACTTACCCTCGGACTGACACCAGAGAACCCGGGACTTCATGGTACAGGTTAGGGAATGACACGGTCAAGACCAATGGTTAAAAGGGGTGAACCCTTGAATGCCCCAGAAGCACCAGTGTTGAAGAAATGTCAAAGACAAAGGCTGCTACCTCCACATTAAAGACCCTGCACCTACCACCCTGGCCGCATTAATGGGGAGGTGACACTTAAACAGTGGAAGGGAAACTTCTAGTTACTGTTCAAAGGCACTAAGAAAAGAAATATCTATACTAAGGGAGGAGTTGGGGGCAACACGTGTATAAAGTATTAAGAAGAAGAGTATTTAAGGAAAGACCTAGAACAGAAATGACGACGGAACTTTTTGTAACCTAAAAAGAAAAAAGACAAAGAGAGAGAGATAATATAAGAACAGCTCTCGGCTTACGTCCGAGGAGACCTATTTACATTACTCTTTGCTGTTTCCTAATACTGGCAATCTTTAGTTTGTCATTTAATCTTCACTCACTTCTAACCTGGGTTTCAAGCCCACTCTCTACAAATTTTCATTGTTTAAGGCTCATTGGGCCTGAGCCCATAACTGTTCTTGGGTCCAGGTGCAATTGTGCACTTACAATTGGCGCCGTCTGTGGGAAATCTAGTCTGGAAGTAGTAGAGATATTATGGCAGGCTTAGGCTCTCACCATGCAGAGTCACAAGGATCACAACCGGAAGATCATTTCGAACGTCTTGAACGTCATAGGGATCGTGAGGGAAGCGTCCATACAGAATACCCAGGGGATAGCCATACTCAAGGAGGGGGTAGCACTACCCACGATGAGGGCTCTAAATCCATGCAGAAGGAAATTAATCGTTTGAAGAGGAAGTTACGCCGTGCTAAACGTAAGGTTTCTCCGTCCTCATCTAGTTCTTCCTCAGAGAAGGATAGGGGAGTTGGCTACAGTTCAAGGTCATATTCCCCCACTAGCGCAACATCCTCCGGCGAGGAGGACGACCAATCAACTCGTAGACGTAAGAAGCTTCGTTCTAGGGGCTTAGGCAACGATACCATCAGTAGAGCGTTGCACCAACTCTCTAAATCTCCGTTTTCACGGAGGATTGAGAGGGGAAGGCTTCCCAGGAGGTTCACCCAGCCCACCTTTACCATCTACAATGGCCGGACTGATCCGGTGGAACACGTGAGTCACTTCAACCAAAGGATGGCAGTGCACTCTCATAACGAGACTTTGATGTGTAAAGTCTTCCCCTCCAGCTTGGGACCTGTGGCTATGAGATGGTTTAACGGTCTCAAATCGGGGTCTGTGGGCTCGTTTGGGGAGTTAACTAGGGCATTTGCTTCGTGCTTCATCACGTGTAGCAGAGTCCCTCGGCCATTGGATTCGTTGCTATCCATGGTCATGAAGGAGGGGGAGACACTGAAAGCATACTCCGACAGATATTGGGAGATGTTTAATGAAATAGATGGCGACTTTGATGAGGTGGCGCTTAATACCTTTAAGGTAGGCCTCCCTACTGATTACGACCTAAGAAAGTCTTTGACGAAAAAGCCCGTCCGCAGCGTACGCCGTCTTATGGATCGTATCGACGAATATAAAAGGGTAGAGGAAGACCAGCAGCAAGGAAAAGGAAAGGAGAAGGTTATCCCGCAGGAGAGAAGGGATTTCAGGTCGGACAGATATCACAACAACAAGCCGATGAGGGATTACATCGGACAATCCGGCTTGGCAGCACCCCAGGCTGTAAGTACGGTGTTCCGAGAACCAGTGCATCAGTTATTAGAAAAAGTTCGCAAGGAGCCCTTCTTCAGATGGCCCGGCAAAATGGCAGGGGACCCTGCGAGAAGAAATTAAAACCTTTTCTGTCAGTACCATCAGGATGTGGGCCATACTACTGAGAACTGTCGGACCCTGTGGAACCATCTGGAGCAACTCGTCGGTGAGGGAAAGTTAAAGCAGTACTTGTGTCAGCCCATTGGGCAAGTAAGTCAAGTTGGTTCAAACAACCAGAGGAACAGTTCATCTCGGCCAGCTTTAGGAACAATTAATGTTATCTTCGCTGCACCTGGTAGGACCGGTTCAGGTCCCACTAGGATTATGGCAGTTTCTCATCCGCAGGCCGAGGATGTCGGTAGCAGGCCGAAGAGATTAAGGAGCACCTTACCTGTCTTGGGTTTCTCCGAGGAGGATAAGGTAGGGACTATCCAGCCCCATGACGATGCTCTTGTCGTTACCCTCAGAATAGGCAACTATGATGTGAGAAGGGTGATGATAGATCAGGGCAGCGGTGCAGATATCATGTACCCTGATCTATTTAAGGGGTTAAGGTTGGAGTTGGAAGATTTAACTCCTTATGACTCACCTCTTATCAGCTTTGAAGGGAGAGCCGTTGTGCCAAAAGGACGGATCCGTTTACCCGTTCAATCCGGCACGAAACGGTTGAAGGAGATTTCATTGTGGTTGACGCGTACTCTCCATATACAACCATCCTCGCCAGGCCATGGCTGCACGCTCTGGGAGCCGTCTCCTCTACCTTGCACGTTAAGGTTAAATTCCCCTCGGGGGAACACGTTGAGGAGATCCTCGGCAGCCAGGTAGTGGCCAGGCAATGCATATCGGCGGCAGTACTTCGTCAGTCAGAAGTCGAGTTATCAACCTTGCCCATCCAGGAGTCATAGCAATTAACAGCTCCGGAGGCACCTGGAGCGATGACAGAAGATGAGGCTGTTTGCGAGGAGTTAGAGAAGTTTGTAATAGCAGATGATCCAGAGAGATTCTTCCAAGTTGGCATACTTTTGCCATACCAAGAGAAGATGGAGTTGTTGGAATTCCTAAAGGAAAATATAGATGTCTTTGTGTGGGACCCTTATGAGGCTCCAGGCGTGGATCCGAGCTTTATTTGTCATCGTTTAAACGTCAATCCGGCCATTGTTCCGAGGAGGCAGCCACCTCGGCGATCTTCCCGAGAACATTCTGAGGCTGTGAAGGAAGAGGTTCTTAAACTCAAAAGGGCGGGGGCTATCAAAGAAGTTTTCTACCCTGAATGGTTGGCTCATACTGTTGTCGTTAAGAAGAAGAACGGCAGGTGGAGAGTGTGTGTAGATTTTACTGATCTGAACAAGGCCTGTCCTAAAGATTCGTTCCCAATGCCACAGATTGATCAACTGGTAGATGCTACTGTTGGACATCCTCGGATGAGTTTCTTGGACGCCTTCTAGGGTTACCACCAAATTCCCTTGGCGTTAGAGGATCAGGAGAAAACTGCTTTCATTACTCCAACCGGGAACTATCATTATAAGGTCATGCCATTTGGGTTAAAAAATGCTGGGGCTACTTACCAAAGAATGATGACCCGAATGTTTGAACAGCAACTGGGGAAAAACATAGAAGTATACGTGGATGATATGGTGGTGAAGAGTAAGACAGTACCTTCGCACATGACAGATTTGGCCGACACCTTCAAAATGCTGAGGAAGTATAAGTTGCGCCTTAACGCCTCCAAGTGTTCTTTTGGCGTGGGATCCGGAAAGTTCCTAGGGTATATGATCACTCATAGGGGCATAGAGGTGAACCCAGTGCAGGTTAAGGCTATTCAGAATTTGCAGCCGCCTCGGAACCCAAAAGATATTCAAAAATTGACCGGAATGATTGCTGCGCTGAATAGATTTATTTCTCGGTCAGCTGACCGGTGCCGTCCTTTCTTTCAGTTGTTGAACAAGTGGAAAGGGTTTCAATGGACCGAGGATTGCGAGGTAGCTTTCCAACAGCTTAAGCAATATCTTTCTCGGCCACCCATTTTATCTCGCCCTGAGGTGGACGAGGTTTTATTCGCTTATCTGGCCGTAGCCATTCACGCGGTGAGCCTAGTCCTCATAAGGAATGAAAATGGATTACAGAGACCGATCTACTACGTTAGTAAGTCCTTGAATGAGGCCGAGATGCGCTATCTGCCTTTGGAAAAAGCACTTCTGGCTGTAGTCCACGCCACGCGCAAACTCCCTCATTATTTTCAATCTCATACTGTGGTTGTTTTGACCCAGCTGCCTCTCAAGGCTGTGTTGCGTAGTGCTGATTATTCTGGCAAGGTGGCAAAATGGGGAACCATTTTGGGAGCCTTTGATGTTAAATACAGGCCTCGAACATTGGTAAAGGGACAGGTCCTCGCAGATTTGGTGGCAGAGTTTACTGAACCATTGATAGAAGAAACTTCAAAAGAAGCACACATGGGTGGAAAATCAGTTGGTGTGATCACAGATGTATCACCCTCGGTTTGGAGAGTTCACGTGGATGGGGCTGCTAATCAAAGAGGGTCTGGTGTTGGGCTTGTTCTAGTGTCCCCTGAAGGGATTGTCTTTGAAAAATCTTTGAGATTGGCCTTCTCGGCTACTAATAATGAGGCCGAGTATGAAGCAGTCTTGGTAGGCATGCAAATGGTACATAAAATGGGTGGCAAAGAAATCCATGTGTTCTCGGACTCTCAATTAGTGGTCGGCCAAGTCATGGGGACCATGGAGGCTAGAGACCCCAGAATGCAAGAATATTTGGCCCAGGTTAAACGTCAGCGAGCTGAATTCGACTCATTTGCCTTAGCTCATGTCTCTAGGAGTGGAAACACTCATGCAGATTCTTTGGCTACATTGGCCACATCATCGGCTCAAGGTCTACCTAGGGTGATTCTCGTTGAGGATTTGATAGAACCTTCTCTTATAGCTGCTAACGCACCTCGCATCCATTTAATAAGGCCTGGTCCTAGTTGGATGGATTCAATCATATCTTTTCTCAAAAATGACATCCTTCCCGAAGACAAAGTTGAAGCAGAAAAGGTACGTCGAAAGGCGTCGCGTTTCTGGTTGTCCGAGGACCAGAAGCTATACAAACGATCCTTTTCGGGACCGTATTTGTTGTGTGTACACCCTGAATCAACAGAATCGTTGCTGGAGGAATTGCATGAAGGAATTTGTGGGAGTCATACTGGGGGAAGGTCCTTAGCCCATAGAGCCCTGACTCAGGGTTATTGGTGGCCTAATATGCAGAGGGAGGCACAGGAAACTTCCAGAAAGTGTGATCAGAATCAGAGGTTCGCCCCTAATATCCACCAACCGGGAGGGGTTCTTAATCCTCTGTCTAGCCCTTGGCCTTTCGCACAATGGGGCTTGGACATTGTAGGGCCATTCCCGAGAGCTGCTGGAAACAAAAGATGGCTGCTCGTAGGGACAGACTACTTCACTAAATGGGTCGAAGCTGAGCCCTTAGCCAATATCCGAGATGTTGATTCCAAGAGGTTTATTTGGAAGAATATTGTTACTAGATTTGGTATACCACATACTCTTATCTCGGACAATGGCGTTCAATTTGACAGCAACGCCTTTAGGCAGTACTGTAGTAACATGGGCATCACAAACAGATACTCTACCCCAGCTTATCCTCGAGGAAATGGACAGGCCGAGGCCGTTAACAAGGTCATAGTCAACGGGCTCAAGAAGAGGTTGGATGATGCGAAAGGCAGATGGGTAGAAGAGCTCCCTCATGTCCTGTGGACGTATCGGACCACTCCGCGCAGGTCCACTGGAGAAACGCCATTCTCTATGGCTTATGGAGCCGAGGCGGTGATACCATTGGAGTCTGGATTTCCTACTCTAAAGACAAGTTCTTTTAGTCCGGAGAATAACAAGGAACTTCTAGAGAGAGATCTTGATTTACTTGAAGAACGGCGTGAGGCAGCTATGGTCCAAATGGCTTATTATCAGCAGAAGCTAAAACAAGGACATGATGCCCACGTGAAACTAAGGCCACTTGCGCCTGGTGATCTTGTATTAAGGAAAGTTGTAGGCACTTCTAAGAACCCAGCATGGGGTAAGCTAGGACCTAACTGGGAAGGCCCCTACCGCATTGTTTCAATAGCAGGCGTAGGGTCGTATAGGTTAGTTGACCTGGATGAACGAGTTGTACCACGTCCATGGAATGTAAATAATCTTAGAAGGTATTATTATTAATCAAATAAGCTTTTGTCAATTAATGTTTCAAAGTTATGGCTGGCTCTCATATTTGAAGTTACTGTTCTAAAGAATCAAACAGAAACTTGGTTAAGTGTAGTCCTCGGACCACAAACCTTGTGGAAATTGATGTCTTATCATTTGTTAAACAGAACCTTAGTTATGCCGGGTCTTCGGACCTCCTACTTTGGGAAAATTAACATTTGAAGTTACTGTTCTAAAGAATCAAACAGAAACTTGGTTAAGTGTAGTCCTCGGACCAAAAACCTTATGGAAATTGATGTCTTATCATTTGTTAAACAGAACCTTAGTTATGTCGGGTCTTCGGACCTCCTACTTTGGGAAAATTAACATTTGAAGTTACTGTTCTAAAGAATCAAACAGAAACTTGGTTAAGTGTAGTCCTCGGACCACAAACCTTGTGGAAATTGATGTCTTATCATTTGTTAAACAGAACCTTAGTTATGCCGGGTCTTCGGACCTCCTACTTTGGGAAAATTAACATTTGAAGTTACTGTTCTAAAGAATCAAACAGAAACTTGGTTAAGTGTAGTCCTCGGACCACAAACCTTGTGGAAATTGATGTCTTATCATTTGTTAAACAGAACCTTAGTTATGCCGGGTCTTCGGACCTCCTACTTTGGGAAAATTAACATTTGAAGTTACTGTTCTAAAGAATCAAACAGAAACTTGGTTAAGTGTAGTCCTCGGACCACAAACCTTGTGGAAATTGATGTCTTATCATTTGTTAAACAGAACCTTAGTTATGCCGGGTCTTCGGACCTCCTACTTTGGGAAAATTAACATTTGAAGTTACTGTTCTAAAGAATCAAACAGAAACTTGGTTAAGTGTAGTCCTCGGACCACAAACCTTGTGGAAATTGATGTCTTATCATTTGTTAAACAGAACCTTAGTTATACCGGGTCTTCGGACCTCCTACTTTGGGAAAATTAACATTTGAAGTTACTGTTCTAAAGAATCAAACGAAACTTGGTTAAGTGTAGTCCTCGGACCACAAACCTTGTGGAAATTGATGTCTTATCATCTGTTAAACGTAACCTTAGTTATGCCGGGTCTTCGGACCTCCTACTTTGGGAAAATTAACATTTGAAGTTACCGTTCTAAAGAATCAAACGAAACTTGGTTAAGTGTAGTCCTCGGACCACAAACCTTGTGGAAATTGATGTCTTATCATTTGTTAAACAGAACCTTAGTTATGCGGGTCTTCGGACCTCCTACTTTGGGAAAATTAACATTTGAAGTTACCGTTCTAAAGAATCAAACAGAAACTTGGTTAAGTGTAGTCCTCGGACCACAAACCTTGTGGAAATTGATGTCTTATCATTTGTTAAACGGAACCTTAGTTATGCCGGGTCTTCGGACCTCCTACTTTGGGAAAATTAACATTTGAAGTTACCGTTCTAAAGAATCAAACAGAAACTTGGTTAAGTGTAGTCCTCGGACCACAAACCTTGTGGAAATTGATGTCTTATCATTTGTTAAACAGAACCTTAGTTATGCCGGGTCTTCGGACCTCCTACTTTGGGAAAATTAACATTTGAAGTTAATGTTCTAAAGAATCAAACGAAACTTGGTTAAGTGTAGTCCTCGGACCACAAACCTTGTGGAAATTGATGTCTTATCATTTGTTAAACAGAACCTTAGTTATGCCGGGTCTTCGGACCTCCTACTTTGGGAAAATTAACATTTGAAGTTACCGTTCTAAAGAATCAAACAGAAACTTGGTTAAGTGTAGTCCTCGGACCACAAACCTTGTGGAAATTGATGTCTTATCATTTGTTAAACAGAACCTTAGTTATGCCGGGTCTTCGGACCTCCTACTTTGGGAAAATTAACATTTGAAGTTACTGTTCTAAAGAATCAGTAAGAAACTTGCTTAACTGTAGTCCTCGGACCACAAACCGTGTGGAAATTGATGTCTTATCATTTGTTAAACGGAACCTTAGTTATGCCGGGTCTTCGGACCTCCTACTTTGGGAAAATTAACATTTGAAGTTACTGTTCTAAAGAATCAAACAGAAACTTGGTTAAGTGTAGTCCTCGGACCACAAACCTTGTGGAAATTGATGTCTTATCATTTGTTAAACAGAACCTTAGTTATGCCGGGTCTTCGGACCTCCTACTTTGGGAAAGTTAACATTTGAAGTTACTGTTCTAAAGAATCAAACAGAAACTTGGTTAAGTGTAGTCCTCGGACCACAAACCTTGTGGAAATTGATGTCTTATCATCTGTTAAACAGAACCTTAGTTATGCCGGGTCTTCGGACCTCCTACTTTGGGAAAATTAACATTTGAAGTTATTGTTTTAAAGAATCAAACAGAACCTTAGTTATGCCGGGTCCTCGGACCTCCTACTTTGGGGAAAACTAACATTTGCAATTAAACGAAAGATTGCTTAAGATTTGTCTTCGGACTATGACTTTGCTTAAAGTTAACTTCTGATTGTGTCTGGATGTTAATACCTTACTGTTTATTAACTCGGATCTTAAGTTTTATATCTTTAAGTATTGAGTGAATTTGTGTAAGGAATGGTCCTCGGATCTTACATCCTACTAGAAACAGTGTTATGCATTATAAGGGCTTAATCGTCATATGAAGTCCTCTTTCCTTTTTTATCAAGGCATTGTTCAAACGTGTTAACTATGTCACCTCGTATTAAATCTTTAGTAATATACGCATGATTATGTGGAAGTTACGATTGTGCAATCCTTGGAGTTAGATTTTTATACTCTGAGAAACTTTTGATATGACTTAATGGGAAAACTTTTGTAATAAGTACATAAAGAATAAAGAAAAAAGCAGACACAATCCAAGTGAAAAGCAAACGAAATTGTTCTTCATTAATCAAGTTGAATATACATTACAATATATAATTCAAAAACAAAAAAAGAATGGAAAAAGAGAAGCCCTAAGCTAAGTTCTAAGCTGTTGGAGGAGGATCTTGCTGAGAGGTACTAGTGCCCTCGGTCTTTCTCAACTCCAGCTCAAAAGGAGTCATAACCTGCTTTCCCTTATCCGCTGTCTTTGTTGGAAGGACGTTGGGTTCCATTATCTGGTTCAAGTCCTTCTCTGCATCTACTCCTCCTTCCTTTTCTTTATTGGAACCAAAAGGTTCTGTAGGATCAGGAATCTGCTGTGGGACCATCGGAGGTAGAACAGGAAGAGTTGTCTCAGGGGTAGGAGTAGCAGCAGGAGCCTCTTCAATCTCCTGTATTTCTAGGGGAAGCCAAACGTTCTCGGACTTCCTCAAATCCGAAGACTGGGGAACTCCTGCTACGTTTAAAGCTTCCCCCCATACTTTTTGACAGTATTCGCGGCATAAAGCCGCGAATTCCTCTGTCAGCTGTTCCTCGGTGGTCGCTACCCCTTCGTCAAAACTTGCCTGCTTGGCAGCTTGAAGAGAGAGTTGGAAGGAGCTGGCTTCTTCCTTCATCAGAGCCAGTTGTTTCTTCAGATCCGAGCACTCCCTTTGAGCTTGGGAGAGCTCTTCATTTCTTTCCTTAAGGAGTTTGCGCTGTCCTTCTATCTGGGTCTCCATGGTCTTCAAGTTTGATTCGACCCCATTCTTCTCTCTCCTCAGCTCTGCTACCTCCAAGGTCAGCTTCTCGTTCTCGGCAAGGGCTATACCTAAGGTCTTCTCAGTCTCCACCCTAACTTCGAGCTCAGCCCTGGCTACTTTCCGAGCGTCTTCAATAAACTTTTCAGCTACAAAGACCTCCTGAATAGCCTGTAAAAAAGCATGATGGAGTTAGGAATAACAAAAACTAATTTACTTATAAATATTGTTGAAGGGAGAAACACTTACCAGCGCTAAGTCTCTTTTTAGAGAGAGGAATAGTTGTGGTTGGCCCATCTTTTCCAAGGTCTCCATGTCCTTGGGCAGCAGAAGAGGGCGTTCTAGGACCTCGGCCAGGTGATGGGCGTGGCCTTGTTGAACTGCCCTTATACTGGACTGACAGGAGATAGGGGCGCCGTCCAGCCTTAGATCGGGGGACCAGGTGGCCGGTGCTCGGCGCACTACAGCCTCATCCCTGATTTCCCCGAGTTCAACTGAACGGGATCTACCCTTGCCCTTATCCAGCTTCTGCTGATGGGCCGGGGGGAGTTGTTGGCGTGGTTTCTTGGGCTCTTTATTAGTCGTCCCCTCATCATCCCCCTTCCTCTTCCTCTTGGGATCCTCGGCTAGCAGTTTGGGCTCAGCTGGAGGAGGAGGATGAGGTAAAACTGGGAGAACTTGGGACGGCCCCTTTTTCTTCTTCTCTGCAACTTTGGCAGCCCTATTAGTGAGAAGACCCTCCATTCGTCCCATGTCTTCTACGGATTCATCCTCGGGAAGGGCAACTACAAACCCTGCAATTCCAGAGGCCTCGGTTGCTTCTTCTTCCTCGTCGGAAAGCACTACAAACTGGTTCCCGTGAGGTCTCTCGGTGTCTTCGAGATGGAATTGATCTATCTCATCGTCAAGGGTGTGTGAAGAAGACACCTGCTCTTCTGGAATGACAGCTGTTTGTGCATGCACGGCGAGGGGGACTGCTGCTATCGCCCGGTTGTACAGAACGGTGTTAGGAGCGTCCGGGAGGTCACGGTCGTCCAAAAAATGGCGCCGAGCTACGTTGATCCTCTTCCGTCTTCGGTCGCCTGCAATAATGGCGTCCTCTATCTCTTGGAAGTCTTTGGAAAGGGGAGTGTATCCGAGAATGAGGTGAGCCGCCCGGAGTTGTAAGTCTTCGCTAACGAACACCTCGGAGCGAAGTACCCGGTTTAAATCGGCAACGTTACAGTGACTCAGGCGAGGACGCACGTGCTGCTTATCTGCAAAAAAGACGTCAAAACAAACAAACCTGATTAGATTCACACAAATATTTAACAAGTTTAAGTAAATACAAATACGCATTTCTGTGTGTGTGTTAGGAGAAGTTGTGTTGTGGGGAGATTAATCCTACGACGTCGCACCTGGATCCCCCCACTGAACTGGGCAGTGAAAGCCATCGTGCCAGTTCCCGGACACGATCAAGTAGTCGTCCTTCATGCCTTTGTTTGATTTGGGCAGACATGAGATTAGCCTAACGGTTCTAGACCGAGATTTCATATAATAACCTACTTTAGAAAGTTTGTGGGACTCATATAGGAACACGACATCGTGCCATGTGAGGTTTAAACCCATCTGCTCGTTTAGAGCATCTACACTACCTAGAACTCTAAAAACGTTTGGAAGGCATTGGTCGGGACACAACCTGTGGTTGCGAAGATACTCCCTCATTACGGGTTTCATTGGAAGGGTCATCCCACCCTCTATGAAGGCTATCATATGGATGATAACCTCTCCCTCTTTCCTAGAACCGGCCACGGCTATTGCCGGGCAGTATTCTAACCCTACGTCGCTGGGAATATGGTATTTGGCTCTAAAGCCTTCCATCCCAGCGGCGGTATCAACTAGACACTTGAATTTTCCCATTACAGAGAGACGATAGACTAAACTTTAAAAGGGAGAGTGTTTGTATTGGTAGCCGAGGACAAATATTGAGGAGAAAAGGTTTAGAATAGGAGCAAGAACTTACAAGGTTCAAGATGTGCAAATCTCCACGGTTTTACAGAGTAAGGTATGATGGCCGATGTCTTGATGGGATTACCCCCTGAGGAATTAAATGAAGGCGCGGGTTCCCGAAGCGTCACGACGTGCGAAAAGGCGGCCTCGAAATTATGTCTGTCCCGCCTAAAATTTCGTGGAGTAATGAGAACCGTTGGATGCCCATCTCACCGTTGAACGTGGGAGACAAAGAGTAACTTACAGTAATAAATGCGCGCGTTTTCGAAAATAAAACCGCCAAGTGTCATCTTCTGGGACGCAAAACGATTTCCACACGTGCCATCACTTATAAAGTGTGTAGAGCAGGTTCTCGTCGGATCAAAACCCTATTTTTCTCCTCGGACGTTGAAAATTAGAGTTTTGAGGGGCTATTGTGGGGTGTAAAAAGATCCTGATGGGAACATGTGCCTTTTGGGCCGTGTTAAGGAGGGCCGACCGACCCCGGGTTTGGAAATTGTTAATACTATGGGTCGGCCCATGCGCCGAGGGTCCGAGGACCCGCCCGAGGGTGAACTTACCCTCGGACTGACACCAGAGAAACCCGGGACTTCATGGTACAGGTTAGGGAATGACACGGTCAAGACCAATGGTTAAAAGGGGTGAACCCTTGAATGCCCCAGAAGCACCAGTGTTGAAGAAATGTCAAAGACAAAGGCTGCTACCTCCACATTAAAGACCCTGCACCTACCACCCTGGCCGCATTAATGGGGAGGTGACACTTAAACAGTGGAAGGGAAACTTCTAGTTACTGTTCAAAGGCACTAAGAAAAGAAATATCTATACTAAGGGAGGAGTTGGGGGCAACACGTGTATAAAGTATTAAGAAGAAGAGTATTTAAGGAAAGACCTAGAACAGAAATGACGACGGAACTTTTTGTAACCTAAAAAGAAAAAAGACAAAGAGAGAGAGATAATATAAGAACAGCTCTCGGCTTACGTCCGAGGAGACCTATTTACATTACTCTTTGCTGTTTCCTAATACTGGCAATCTTTAGTTTGTCATTTAATCTTCACTCACTTCTAACCTGGGTTTCAAGCCCACTCTCTACAAATTTTCATTGTTTAAGGCTCATTGGGCCTGAGCCCATAACTGTTCTTGGGTCCAGGTGCAATTGTGCACTTACAATATATATATATATATATATATATATATATATTACCTAGTTAGTAATGGACTGTATACATAACCAATGCTTAGAGAAAATTTAATTAGATTCAAAATTTAATTTTACTTTTGTTAGCTTTCCATATAAATTAAATTGTTTAGATTTTTACTTTTATTTTTCCTCTAAACTAATGAACATATTTTTTTATATTATTTCTATTAAGATATTTTGAATGTCAGGATCTTAAACATAACAAATTGTAATTGAGTTAAACGATCTCATGCACCTACTCCTATGCAATTTAGGAGATACTATTAGACCAATTTATTCTTTTATTTTGTGCTGTATATAGTAGAATTTCATGGATCGTGATTGCGAATTGATATTGTATATGTAATATCCAATAATGATTTTCAAAATTATATACATAATAGCAATGTAATGAGAAATTTAGGATAACTAATATCATGAAAATTGTAAGAAAAACTATTTTAGTACTTCTAAATATCCTGGTCGAACTAATATCTTATATGTTTTATAACTTAAGCTAACATCAATAGCACTACTACAATTTATTATTTCCGTTCATAAACACGGATTACATGATAGTAGGTATATATTTATATACACACATATACACATACACACACATTCAAATGCAAGTTGAAATTTTTACGAAGGTAGTAGAATAGGGGGTTTGTTGTATCCTTTTATGTATTAGAACGAAAAATTTTGGCTATTCTAACTGAAATGATAGGGATTTCAAAACATTGCTTTTGATAAGCTAAATTTGATTAGGTTGAATTAAGAAATAACACAATCAAATTACGTGGGGAAATAAATGTTGTTGTCACTTCTTTTTTTCTTTTTTTTTTGTGTGGAGTATACTGTATGATATTGTTTGTCACAGAGTAATAGCCATACATGATTCAAGTGGAAGAGTTATTTATTTGTACTTTTAGAGAAAAAGGTGGAAGACATGAAGATAAAGAAAGATGGTTACCAAAAAGATAAGAAACTACTCTCCTGACTTATAAAGTTATTGATGGTGCCCACTCATTTTGCTTATAAAATGAGGCTACTCAAGAAGGGAAATGACACAATCATCCAACATCAATACCTCGACATTTATTTGTTGTCATCTACTTCGATACTAGTATTGTAATTTAGTTCTTTGATACTTGTATCAAGTTTTTCGATTACTGCAAGTAAGTTTTCTTCAATGTCTTAGTTGTTAATTCTATTTGCATCAGTCCCATACTTCCATTATTGTTATCTTGTATTTCGTGATTAGCTCCTAGGCTTTTTAAAAAAAATCCTCTTAACTAAGGCATTATTGAACCCATTTAATTCACTCAAAGTTGTATTTGTTCCTCAAGTTAAATCTCTCTCTCTCTCTCTCTCTCTCTCTCTCTCTCACAAAGGGAGAGATTCTTATAAGAGGAAATTTTATTTAAAAACTCTTACTTAAAAAAAAAAATTTAATGTGTACAATACAATAATAATTGAAATTTTACTCTATGTTTGGATTGAGAGAGATGGGAGGATATGAATAGAGAAGCGATAGGAACCTAACCGGAATGTACTAAATTACAATATATTCTATTGGCATTACCCCCTATTATTTGTTCCATTTCCTCCCTTCCAAACATACCTTGGAGAATAAAGATATATATTACAGAAAAGCACACAACTTAATTAACATATAATATTATGGTCATCTTGCTCCACGAGCTTCATGATGAAATACAGCTATCATGCATGCTTTGTTAAGACCTGAATGTGAATACCATCTCCAAATCCTAAAGCAGGAGTCCGCATCACCTGTCCACCCTTTATTATAGTCCACCTACACATGATTCAAATTATCTACTTCATGTACTATATAATAAAAGTTGGGTCTTAAATGTTAAAACTATGTCAATTTATTACTTTTTTTTTCCAAGTATACTTCTTTATTAAAGAGTTATTATTTGAATTAACTAATATGGGACCTAGAAACTATTAAAGAGTTATTATTTGAATTATTTAATTATCCACCATAATTTTTTGGTTTAATAATTAAATTTTGATCTTACATATCCTGCGTCCGTTATGTGACTAAATGAAAGTGTTGTACAAGTTTTTTCCATGTGTTGAACTATAAGTATAATTAAAATAATAAATATAGTTTGTTTTAAGTAAAAATCTATTATGAAATTTTCACAAAATTTAAAATATTATTCCGGATAAAACTTTATGGCCAAAAGTTTTGACAAATTTAAGACGAGTTTATCATTCATTTTAGATTATTTTAATAATCTATTACAACTTTTTTAGTTTTTTTATTTTATTTTAAATTTCACATTATATACTTTCACCACTTTACATTATCTAATTTTGTTCCTTTATTTTTAATTTCTATATTATCATTTAATTTCAATTATATCATTATTTTAAGTATGATTTTTTATTAAACCCTGGATCGTACATGCATATTGATACTACTAATACAATTGAAAAGCCAGTTCTAGTGTGATATATATGCATGCAGTTAATTAAGAATAAGAACTTGGAAGCACCTGTATTTGGTGACTAACACATGTAGGAAGACGCCCATAAAAACCTTGCTGAAATCTGCTCCTGCACATGTCCTCATGCCTGCTCCAAAAGGTATGAAGTTCTTTGCTGTGACGTTCGCTGAGATACCCTTTTAGATCAAAGTGAATGAAATTCAGCAAAAAATAAGAAGATAGTTTTAGGTAATCCCACCAAAATTCAGTCCATGTTAGATTGGGTGGTCATGCATGGTGAGTGGTGAGTGGTGAGTGATGAGTATCAAGGGTTTTTTTCAACACACCTGCCATCTCCATGGATCGAAGCTAAGAGGGTCCTCATAAATGTTTGGGTTCAGTTGAATGGCAGAAGGAACCACCATAAGAGACCAGCCTTTTGGAATTGTATATCCTAAAATGAAAGTGTTTAAAAATATATATATATATATATATATATATATATATATATATTAATGTATGATATCAAGTATTCTTTTCATATATCAAAGATAAGAGGAAAAAAGAAAAAGGAATCATTATGGTTCAAAGATGTCAATATTGATGTTGACATCAGACCAAACCAATTTTATTTTGAGCTTACCATTTACTTCAATGTCTTGGATTGTTTTCCTCAAAATCCCCGGAGCAACACTAGCCAGCCTAAGTGATTCATTGACAACCTATTTTTCCGATTCAATGGCGTCAAGAAATGTTGTCAATAGCTAGAGCCCCTTTATTTGGGAAATCGAAAAAGAAACTTAAAATATGCCCAGGAAAAAAAAAAAAAAAAAGGTGAAATTATCTACTCACGTTATGAGTAAATGTCATAGATTTGTATTCCTTCCATGTGAGTCCAGAATTGGCATCCTCTCTACTTTTAATAATTGCTTCATGCTCCTCCTAATTCAAAAAAAAAAAAAAATGTTCTTTAGTAGTACTAAACACAAAAGGGGCATTTTCTAAATCTAATTCAAGAAAATTTGGCTCCTCTATGTGTCACTAACCGTCAATTCTTGCACCACTTTTGGCTTTTCGCTAAGTAATTTAATAGCTAATGTAAGAGTTGAGGATATAGTCTCAAAGCTGGCAAGGAGAAGCCCAAACATCACATAGATTATAAATTTATCTGTCAAGAATGTTTCAGTTTTCATGTCCATCAAAATTTGATCAAGAAAATCTCCTTTGCCAATTTCGGGATTACGCTTTCTCTCCTCATATATGTTAGTTATCAAGTTTACCACCTTCTGCCGTTTCTGTAATGACAATTGTGCCACTATATTAGATTAAATTTAAATAAATTTTAGAGTAAAAAAACAGAGATATCATATGTTTTGCAATTGAAAAGTGTTAAAAGTGTTTTGAAGGAATTATACCTGTAGACATTTATGGTAAGCAGTACCAGGAATGTTTATAGGTAATTTCATAAATCCTTCCATGAAGTTACTAAAAAAATCATCAATATTATCTCCGGATTTCTCTGCGTCATAACTTATCAATAGTTTTGCTGTAAGTTTAAAAATCATCTGCATAAAAATAAAGGTAATAAGTATCTTTTGTAGTAGCTATTTTAATTTCAAGTCATCAAAAAACCAAAACAAATTAAATAACAATAATAATAATAAACCTAAATTCACTGTTATTGTAAATTTATCCATGCCATTATTTACTTAGATTTATTCTTTTATTTTCAATTGCAAAAAGTTTTTATAACAAATATAGAATCTTCCTCCAAACTATTTTGTATGAATGTTCCTCCAACTCACTGCTTGATAACTTAAGACTATTTATGTATATTTTAGTCATATGACTTACTTAATAATCATGTGATTATGTGAGTTAATACACATGAATAGTGTTCTGAACCGCAACTTAATGAGTTGGAGGAGATTCCTCCAACTCTATTTGAAGGAAAACTTTGTACTATCTAGCAACTTTACAAGCATTATAAGATGGAAAAGGTTTAGCTACAAAATTGATTGTAGTCCAAGACTACAACCATACTCAGTAAAATAAATATTACGACATATTTTGAGAATTTAACCGTTAAATTACATATTCTTTACACTTCTAATACATGTGTCAAATTTTGTGTCAATTAGATATTTTTTACTATATGATCTATAAGTCTATATTTTATGTATAATTTTAAATTACAAAATTTGTAACTTAAAAAATTTATTGGTGACATAACTATTGATTTTTAATTTTCTAGAAATTTTCAAGCATTGTGGATACAAGAAGAAGATGTAATCTAATGGTGGATTTGACAAAATTCACCTCAAATAAAAACATATTGAGTAAGATTGCAGCGTAAGACTACAACTAATTTTGCAATTAAACTTTGTCCTTATAAGGTCCTTGGATTAATATAAGAACTTACAACTGCAAGGCTTTTCTTCACTTCCAAACTGGGTAGCTTAGACCAACCTTGCAATTTTTGACTTATCGCATCCTCTAAGTAAGGCAACAACTTGTCCTTGAGAGCCTCAGGACCAACATGACTCAAGATTGTGTTCCGAAGGTACTTATGAATGTTTCTTTGATTACTAAGTCTTGTTACATCTTGGCCAAGAAGCTTAGAAAAGGAGTCCATATACCACTGTTCAACCAATTTTCCTTCTTGTTGAAAAACATAATAATTGAATTCAGGATCAGATGATACCACCATTGGCCGTCCTGCCAAACTTGTCCGAAATATTGGCCCAAATCTAAAAAACATTACCAATATAAATTAAATAAATAAATTACAGATTAGTTAGAACAAGATGGTGTGTGTGTATATATATATATATATTCATGTTCATAGGTTAAACATAACCAAAATGCAAAAAAAGTTGCATGTAGCTAAAAACAATAAGTGTGCCATAATTTTTGCCATAACTTGCTCATGTGGTAAACTTTGACAAAAATTGTAAAAATTGTTGTGATAGTAGACTTTTTGAGCTAATAATGGCTCATATTCAAAATAGTGAAAAAAAAAAAATACTAAAGAAAACGAGTTAGGAAGAGAGAGAAGATGATTAGTTAGTCAAATGAGGAACCCATTTCAAACAAGCATAAATAATACAATCAAAGATATATGTCTCTGTTGGAAACATCAAGATTCAAGATGTGTCAATCAGTTAAGACACAAGACTCTTGGAAAAAAAAAAAAAGTTTGCATGCACATTATTGGGGGCTCACTTCATCATCCTTTTCTTGATAAAAGGTGGGGTGTCCAGTGAGTTGTTTGATACTAGAAAATCAAGGGTCTCCCCAATAAGTGGGATGCCCATAGAACCAGGAGGTAATTTTCCTTTACATTTAGGATTCCTCCACCTATAAACCCAATGCGTGGAAATCACAATAAGCAAGCTAATAACAGAAAGCCAAACAGACCACATCTTAAATTAGATATTAGTATTGCTGGGGAGGAATAGAGGACCACTACTAAAGAGTATTGGTGGAAGTTTAGGTTGATTCCTTAAGGAGAGAGTGAGGTTCTTTATATAGGCAAAGAATGAGATCAGTCTCTAAAAATAAAAGACGTGGGTGGCAACTGGCAACTGGCAAGTACCAGTCTTTCTTTACCCAGCAAAAGAAAACACGTGAGTGACTTTTCCTTCTTCCCATTTGGTTCAAACTTCAAACTTCAAATAGATAATAATATTAAGCGGCGTGATCCCAAAACTTCCGTTTCGGCATTCATTGTAATCAAAGATGTGATTCATAATTCATCTGGCCAATTTAATACCATCACTACGAAAAATCTTCGGATCAAGTAAACAATCGAATATCGTGCTATATGAGCGTTTGAAATTTTATTTCCATGATATTATACAAACCTATAGTCAAATCATTTGAAAAACTTTTCTTATCATATCATTTATGTTTCTATCAACAAAAAAAAAATCATATCATTATTTAATGTTTTTCATATTTCTTCTATGGGCAAAAGCATATATAAATATAATATTATTAAACACGGATTAACTTTACTGGTCAGATCAGTAGGCCAATGAACTTATACTTGTACAGTTATACCTAAGAAAATTTGGTTGTTGTTTAATTTAACCGCTAATGTAATAGACCCAGTAAAAATGTTAGAAATCTCATATTTGGTATAATATTTTAATATCATAACAATTCTGGTAATTTCATCCCTTCAGTAGTTAATTACATATATTGATCATTTAGTTAATTAGTTAGTTGAGATGAGGATGAGTTAGCTAGGAACTGAGTTCACATAGCTCATCAACGCATAAATGGCTGCCCCATAAACCAGTGTTCTTGCAAGACCCTCCTAGTGAGCTACGGGTATGTGATCTGATCAAGGAAGATACCAGACAATGGGATAGGGACAAGTTGTATGCTACGTTCAATCAAAGAACCTGTGAAGACATTCTGGCCATCCCACTGAATCACTTCAACGTACAAGATTCCCTGGTTTGGATGGAGAACAGAGCCCAAAAGTTCTTAGTCCGCACCACATACCAAATGGCACTCCGATTGCAAAATCCCAACACTGCAGAAAACTCATCGGCACAAACGTAGGGAGCAACGTGAAGAGAGATTTGGAAGCTTCGAGTCCCACCAAAGGTTCGCACCTTTATCTAGAGGGCCTATAAAAATTGTCTACCAACTAGAGACAACTTATGCAAAAGACGGGTGAATGTGGGGGCTTTTGGGAAATATAGCAGGTACACCCTTAAACCATTATGGATGGTGCGAGGTCTCTGTGGGATGAGTATCAAAAGATCATGAGCACCCAGGTGTAAGGTGCAACCACGGGTCTAACTTAGGTTAGAAGTTTCTTGTACTCCCATCTTCGGTTTTCTCTTTTGGAGGAATGGTTGTAGCCTCCCTAGCAACCAACCACAATGGATTTTGGCTTTCATACTTGTATATTGGTTTTGAGTAATGAAATTTTCTATCGTTTGGAGTTCAAAACAAAGAAACATATAGCTTAATTCATATATGTACTAGTTGAACTAACTAGCTAATTATTTTAAGTCATGTGGACCAATAACATTAAAGCTAGTCTCCTATAAATATATGATTGTAATTCAATATTAGATATCATTGAAGAATAAGCAAATTGATTACTTAGTGCAATCTCACTCTATCTCTTAATATTTTTCTATGGAGGTGACCACTAACTACCTTAAATTAAGTCAATTTTCCTATAATGCTAATACCCTACAATTCCCATCCATCCCCATTAGGAACCACTAGGTTCCTAACAAAAATCCATCTGAATTTTGCTACCTATGCAACCTGAATGGTTCTTTTCATCTATTCTCTATATATTAAGATAATTAAAAAAGTTAGTTATAGTTTTTTGACTTCCAAAAATACCCCTAATTTAATTAACCTATCCTTATTCCTAAAACATAAAAAATGAGGTCAAAACCGTAAATCGATAAAATTTATAAACAAAAATCCTACCCCATGTTCTATAAAACTTCCCACTACCTCATGCACACAACCAAAACTCCTCCATGTTCCTATAAAATAAAAATAAAAACTACCCCATGTTATATATATGTATATAAAAACTAGCAAAAAAAAAAAGAGCCTTCACACGCTCTAGTGTCATTTTATTTATTTATATATTCGTTCATTGGCAAAAGCATTTTTTTTAAGGGAAAACAACTAACTTTGATTGATTTAACCAGCCAAATTAGCCTAAAGAACAAAATAAAATTGTGGTGGAACATCCTCCATCTACACTAAAAAGTTTGGAATGTCAATAGCATATCTTACTAGACTATAAGCAAGAGAATTACATTCTCTCTTAGCATGTGAGTAAAGCAATTAATCAAAATAACCTAACCTAAACTAAACTTAGCGTCATCTATCAATGGACCAAAGGAAGACAAAAACCAATGATCATCTGACAGAGCTTTTATTATTGTGGGAGAGTCGCCCTCCAACACAACCTCAGTGATGCCTATCTCTACCGCAAAGGAAAAAGCCTTGGCTACCGCCAAAGCTTTGACTTTGTTGCTGCTATACGCTTGTGGTAATCTTTGGGAACAAGAAGCAATGACCAGGCCCAAATTTTTTCTAATGACCATACCAATACCGAACATATTTTCACTAGAAAAGACAGCTCCATTGAAGTTAATTTTCAAAAAATCCGCCAAAGGAGGTTTCCAACTAGTTTTGGGTTTTACATGTCTTACCGTCGTGGGTGACTGGCAAGCCAAGAATTCTGCATGCTTGTCTTTAGAAAGCTGGGAAATCTGATGGAGTGAGGCAGATGCATAGTGAAGCCACCTTATTACATTGAGTTTGATGGGGATATTTTCGACAGTAAAAGCACATAAGTAGAATACCGAGAGGGTCGACGGCCCTAACAAGGTCGTCGGCTTCACAGAATGACGACAAAGGACGCTCTCAAAGGATGACCCCAAAGCCGGCGGAGGCTTTCCATACCGACGGAAAAGTTGAAAGGACGGTTGACCATAAAACCGACAGGACGGTAAAGACCAACAGATCCTATGTTTCCATACGTGTTCCCCACGCATGCTCTTACAAGAAAATATCTTACGCATCACGTACCAAGGCCAAATCACGCCCACGTGTCTTCTTCATATGGAAAGATACCTTGGAATCACGAGAACCCTAACAATAAATACCATCCGCAAGGAAAGATCCCTACTTCTAAGGGATCTCGACTCACTACTCACTACTATATAAGCAGTAAACCCCCCCTTTCCTCAAATACGCATAATTCCCCAGCTCTAGCACTCTAGAGTTGTAGAAATTCTCTTTTTAGCTTAACCTTTGAAGGGTCTCTAGCCAGTACTCTCTGTAAGGTCTTCTTTATGTTTGTGTTTCGCAGGTTTCATTAAAGAGCACATAGGACTGTTCGGCTCACTGATGATTTTTGCATCATCAATTGGCACCGTTTGTGGGAAAGAATGATAGTAGCCATATTACCGCTTCCCAGACAAAGAGTTGTATGGTACTCACATGCTCGATGGCAACCAACATCAATCAAGATGGTGAACCACGCACTACTGCCTCAAAAGGCAGGTGTAGACTTTAGCCGCGGCTGTGGAACACCTTACTAAGCAAAACCACGACCTGGAAGAAAAACTGCACCAAAGGAACGCTGGGCCCCATAATCAGGAGGAAAAGTAAGAGGATAACTGCCCCCAGCACACCGCCGATGGGCAGGATAAAGAAGGGCCAGAGGACAACAATGCCCTGAGTAGACAAGATCGACAGGACACTAGCCATCCATCTGTCGCAGATACGGTGCCTCCACACATGGTTATAGAGATGTGGATGATGAAGGAAAGGATGGACTTCATGATGAATGCCCCTAAGGGACGGGTGTCGAACGACCTCGACAAACTGGTCCACCGGACATATTCGCCTTTTACAGCACCCATCACTTCATTCCCCCTTCCCGCAAAGTTCCGTATGCTGTAAATAGAAGCTTATGACGGGTCTAAAGATCCCTTGGATCACTTGGATCACTTGGAGTCATTCAAAACTCTTATGCACTTACAAGGTGTTCCGGACGAGATCATATGCCAAGCTTTCCTAACTACGTTGAAAGGTCCCGCCAAGGTATGGTTCAGCAGATTGACACCTAACGCCATCAGTGCCTTCAAATAGCTAAGTGCGCAATTTGCATCGCACTTTATCGAGGGGCACAGGTACAAAAAATTCACGGCATGTCTGATGAGCATCAAGCAACAGGAGGACGAGACACTGAGGTCCTACATAACCTGCTTCAACAAAGAAGCCCTTTCGATAGATGAAGCTGATGACAAGATACTTGTTGCTGCTTTTACCCATGGTTTGCAAAAGGGGAAGTTTTTGTTCTCTTTATACAAAAACGACTCAAAAACCATGTTAGACGTGCTTTACAGAGCCACTAAGTACATGAACGCACAGGACGCACTACTAGCTCGAGAGAAAAAACCCAAGAAAAGGGATAGACAGGAAGATACATGGTAGGAAAGAGGACGTAAGACTGCTAAGACTAAAGACCAACAGAATGATGGGCGCTCCAAATCGCCCACTGCTAATTTCACCCCGCTGACGACCTCGATCAATCAGGTCCTCATGCAGATCAAGGACAATACAACCTTGAGGTGGCCTAGCAAGTTAAGGGAGATCCCAACAAGAGGTCCAGAGACAAGTATTGTCATTTTTATTGTGATCATGGTCACAACACATTTGAATGCTATGACTTGAAGAAACAGATTGAGGCCCTCATCAGACAGGGAAAGCTATAACGATTTATCAGAAAAAAAAAGAACAGATAACGCCCCACCGCAAGAACAGGCTGGTAAGAGGAATGGCAAGCACCCCAGGCCACCCTTAGGGGACATAAGGATGATAGTAGGGGGCACCACAGCAGCTGGCTCGACCAGGAAGGCACAAAAAACCTACCTTATGATGGTTCAAAATGTCCAGCTGATGGGGTTTATTCCAAAGATGGCACGAGTAGACAACCCCATAGTTGGGATTTCAAACTAAGATGACCGACGTCTCTGCCACCCGCACGATGATGCTCTCATTGTTATCATACGAGTAAGAGACTACAACACCCATCGGGTCCTGATTGATAATGGAAGCTCGGCTGATATCCTTTATTACCTGGCCTTCTAGCAAATGAGAATCGAGAAAAAACGGCTCGTACCTACCAATTCACCACTTGTTGGGTTCAGAGGCACGAAGGTATACCCCATCGGGGCAGTTACATTGCCTATAACGGTCGGAGACTACCCTCAACAAATCACAAAGGATGTGACTTTCCTGGTCATCGACTGCTCATTCGCTTACAATGCCATACTGGGCCGACCAACACTCAATTCATGGAAGGCCATGACTTTAACATATCACCTAATGATCAAGTTTCTCACCGAGTACGGGGTAGGATAGGTACAAGGAGACCAGTTGCCGCACGCGAATGCTATATAGCGATGTTAAAAATGGATGATCATTTACAGTCTCTGAGCATAGAAGAGCAACGGACGGTTGCAGAGCCCATTGAGGAGTTGGAGGAGATATTTCTCAATGATTCTAGACCTAAACGGACAACCAGGATCGACACCCTCGCCAGTCCACCTATTCGTCAAGCACTCACGACCTTCCTAAGAAAGAATCAGGATGTCTTTGCCTGGAGTCACGAAGACATGCTCGAGATCGACCCTTTAGTCATGGTTCACAGGCTAAACGTATCACCCTCTTTTCCCCCTATCCACCAGAAGAAGAGAGTGTTTGCCCAAGAGCGTGTGTGAGAGACCTTGAAAGTGCCTCTAAAAAAAGAGAGATTTTTGGAGTGCTTTTTAGGGAACCTCTCTTTTTGGGTCTGTGGTATGGAGTCGCCACTTATTTTTTTTACAAAAAAAAAGAAAAAGAAATATAAAATACATGACTGAATTGTTCTTTTATCATTGATTGAATAAAAAAAAGTACGTATTTAAAAAATTGAAAATTACATGGTTTTGAGTCCTAGTTACAAACTTCCACATAATTAAATGGCCTTTTGTCCTAGTTACAATCTACCTAAAATATAAACAAAGATAAGGCATAGATCTACCTATCCAGCAGAACTAGATTCGGAGGCTTGGTAAAGGAATGGGAAGGTGTTAAGAACCCATTCCACCTAGACAGAGTCTGGTCTTCTAGACTTTTGTGACCAATGTACCAATTTTATGCATGCTATGAATGACATGTTGCACATATCAACAAAACTAAATCACGTGAATTTATTTATGAATGCATCCTCTTCTTTGTAAAAAAAAATTCAAATATGTTTTTGTGATTAAAAAAAACAAGGTTTTTTTACTAAAAATATCAGATCTGTTTTAGGAACTAAAGAAAAAAATTGGTTTTTGGTTTGTATGTAAAAAATCAGATCTGTTTTGTAATTGTAAGTGTACAATTGTACCCGAACCCAAAAACGAATGTTGGGCTCAAGCCCAATGAGCCTTCTACAATAAAATTTGTAGAGTATGGGTTTGAAATCTAGGTTCGGGATATTGGAAGTTCGACTAACAGGTTGGAATGTTACAATTCGTACAAATGATGAATGAATATAACAAATAGATCTCCTCGGACGTAAGCCGAGGATATTTTGGATAAATATTCTCTTTCTAGGTCAAAGTTTACAATCCTTAGTTCCTATTTTTGTTTAGCAGAAGAAAAAAATGCCGATCTCCTTCTCTCTCTCTCTTGCATCCTTATATGCTTCTTCTACACTGGCTCTTCCATGTGTCATACAAATCTTCCCATTAGATACTTGTCCCATCTGCCACCTTCTTAAAGTCTTCGAACCATAGCCAGAGAGCTGAATTCTACTGTTTAGGGGTCATTTCCCCATTAATGCGGCTAGTAAGGTAGATGCAAGGTCTTTAATGTGGAGGTAGCAGCCTTTTCCTTAGATATTTATCTTATATCCTTGCATCTTAAAGGGTGCCTGGATCACCCTCTTACCCATCGGTTTTTCCAAGATTCTGCCCATAACCTTCTTGGCAAATCCCAGGGTCTTTGGCGGACCTGTCCGAGGAGGCCTTCATCCTCGGACAACTCTTCGGACCTCTGCAGTATAGGCTGACTCGTGGGCTTAGGGGCTCAATGACAAAAACAAACTGGTACCAATTGATCAAGCCCAAAGCCCATTTGTTTATTTAATAACTCTTACCCCCCACAGTAATAATAAAGAAAAATCAAATTTGTGTATTAAAAAAATTAGATCTATTTTTATATGTTCAAAAAATACGAAAAAGATTTCTTGAGAAGAGAATTTCATTCATGAAATAAATTCATGCTACATGTATTAAATAAGACAAACACAACAAACACAACCATTCATGGTCCTTTTTTACTTCCAAAATCTGTTATGTTAAAAAATCAGATCTGTATCTAATGACGATACAAATCAGTTTTTATTGTGAGAATTTCAGATCTGCATCTAATGAAGATGGAGATTCATTTTTATTTTGAGAAAAATTCAAATCTGAATCTAATGAAGATGCAAATCCGTTTTTATTTTGAGAAAAATTCAGATCTACATCTAATGAAGATGCAGATCCGTTTTTATTTTAAGAAAAAATTCAGATTTGCATCTAATGAAGATGTAGATCCATTTTTATTTTAAGAAAAATTTAGATCTGCATCTAAAGAAGATGCAAATCCGTTTTTATTTGAGAAAAGAATTCATAACATTCAGATTTTTGAAACTAAGAAAGATATCACAACAATAAAAAAAAATCAATAACATGCTTTAGCAATATAAATTGACAATTCATGTTATGGATATTTGAAACAATTCAATCGAAAGAAATATACAAACATGCATCATCACAACAAAAGAAACATAAGAAAAGAAAAGGGTAATCAGCAACAACCTCTCGCATGGGGCACTCTTCTTCTTGAGTGGATATTTTAGGGTTCAAAGAAATTTATGCAATTATCTTTGAAACCTAAAAACCCTAGCTTGAGAGAGAATATTAGAGAGGGAGATCAGAAATATGAGAATTTTGAGTGTGTGAGAAAGTGTCTCTCTTAGAGCGTAAAAGAGTCTGCTGAATTTTGAGATCGAGTTCTCTATTTATAGGGAATGGAATGCTTAAAAAACAAGCAACGACGCTTAGAATACAAACCAGGACACGTCCTTCTGCGAGAAACTTGAAAAAGATGTGTTTTACCATTACTCGAAGACCGTCGGGCCAAAAACCTAAAGTGTGCCATTCGGCACTTTGAAAGTGCCATTCGACACTCCAAAAGTGCTGATTGACACTCCAAAAGTGTTGTATGGTACTCTTGGAAGCTAATCATGCTTTCGAGATCGGGTGCCTTTTGGACTCCTTTTTTAGGGTTTTCCTGCGTCAGGACATGCACTTAGACGTGTTCTCAATCTGTGTTCTAATTTTTGAACTCTTTTTAGGATAATTCAGGTCTTTTTTGCAACAATTATCTTGTAGATAAATACCCTAAAATAACTCTTGATAAAGTTCAGATTATCCACAATTTTATTGTTATCTAATTATCCCCTTTATTCCTATGTAAGCAATCCTATTTTAAACACTAATTATCAACCAATTACAAAATTATTTAATTAATTTTAATTGTTTAACCAATCAGAAATAATTTTAATTAATCATGAGTGGTCGACTCTACCTAGACACAATGCATGTTGATCGTGCAAACTTGACCATGTAATATCTTTCAATTCAATGGTCCGATTTGGAAACCGGACATACCGTCACGACCATTAGAATCTCAAGATCATTTTTATGATATGCAATGAATGAATTAATGCATGTAAATCAATCATGATTTTTGTGGTACATGGATGGTCATTCCAATCATCTTCTTTGATTCAATCATGGGTGCAAAATCAAGTGTCTACAGCGAAACAGAGCTCTAGCAAAAGAAGTCCGCAAGTTGCAAGATGCAGAATTCTTAAGGGAGGTATATTATCCCGACTGGCTAGCCAATGTAGTGATGGTTATGAAAGCCAACGGAAAGTGGAG
This sequence comes from Castanea sativa, assembly GCF_040712315.1. NCBI lineage: Eukaryota > Viridiplantae > Streptophyta > Magnoliopsida > Fagales > Fagaceae > Castanea > Castanea sativa. The sequence goes on along the minus strand of NC_134019.1, from coordinate 42,174,919 downwards.
GATGTATGTAGATTTCACGGACTTGAATAAGGCCTACCCCAAAGATAGCTACCCACTCCCACGAATTGACGTCCTGGTAGACTCAACGGCAAGGCACTAGTTATTGAGTTTCATGGATGCTTTCTCTAGTTACAACCAAATCAAGCTAGACGAGGCCGATCAGGAGAAAACTTCATTCGTCACCAGCTAAGGCCTCTTCTGTTATAAAGTAATGCCATTCGGTCTCAAGAATGCAGGAGCAACATATTAGAGGCTCATGAACAAGATGTTTGCTCATCAAATTGGGAGGAATTTCCAAGTCTGTGTGGATGATATGATAGTAAAAATTTGAAGGGCAGATCATCATTTGGAAGACCTCAAGGAGACCTTCGATACACTCCGTTCTTATAACATGAAGCTCAATCCAAGCAAATGCTCATTCGGGGTGACGGCTGGAAAATTCATAGGATTCATGTTGTCTCAAAGGGGCATTGAAGTCAAACCTGACAATATCCAGGCCATAATAGAGATGACACCACCCAATAATGTAAAGGAAGTACAAAGCCTCAAAGAGAAAGTAGCAGCACTGAATAGGTTTGTATTGAGAGCAACAGATAAATACTTTCCTTTCTTCCACACATTGAAGAAGTCCTTTGAATGGACGGTCAAGTGTCAACAAGCGTTCGAGGACTTAAAAGCGTACCTCTCTTCCCCACCGTTGCTAAGTCCTTCCAAACCTAGAGAATATCTGTTTCTCTACTTGGCCATCTCATCAGTTGCAGTCAGTGCAGCCTTCGTCAGAGAAAAGGATAGGGTGCAAATGCTTGTGTACTACACTAGCTAAGCGCTTCAAGGTGCAGAGGAAAGATACCCCCCAATGGAAAAACTGGCCTTCGCCCTAGTTTCCGCAGCTTGCAAACTTAAGCCTTATTTTCAGGCCCACACGGTGGTTATCCTGACAGACAAGCCCCTACGGAGAGAAATGAGTAATCCGGAAGCCACCAAACGGATGGCACTATGGGCAATCGAATTGAGCGAATTCGACATACAATATCGCCCGCGCACTGCAAAATGGGACAGATAGTTGCTAACTTCATCGCGAAATTCACCAAAACAGAGGGTGAGGGGGTAGAAGGGCGTCATTAATGGAGTATCCATACGGACAAATCGTCCAATAGGCAGGCTGGCTGTGTAGGAATAGTAATCCATTCTCCTAAAGGGGATAAGATCGAGTGCATGGTTCGTCTCGACTTCCCTACAACTAACAATGAGGCAAAGTACGAAACCTTAGTGGCAAGACTTGACCTCGCTAAAGCAGCAGGGGCCACAAGCATGATTATTTATTACGACTCTCAGGTAGTTACGAGCCAAGTAAACGGTGACTATGAGTGCAAAAGCGAATGGATGAAGAAGTACCTGGAGCAAGTAAGAAAGTGAGTAGACGACAACCTTCAGGCCAAGTCTGTTCAAATTCCAAGGGAAGAGAATGAGCAAGCAGACCACCTTGCCAAGGCCGCTTTAGCAGAACACATGCTCGTCTCCAATAAGGTACTTTCTTTTGTTCAACTTTCACCAGTGATAGATGGCATGATTGTACAGGAAATAGGTTCGGAAGTTAACTGGACCACACCAATAGCCTTGTATTTGAGAGACAGCACACTACCCAACGATAAAGAGGCCGCAAGGAAGTTGAAGGTCCAGTTGGCACGATTCATCCTGATAAAAGACATCCTGTATAAAAGAGGATTCTCCGGACTATACCTGAGATGCCTAACCACCAAGGAAGCAGATTATGTCATGAGGGAAGTTCACGAAGGAGTCTGCGAGAACCATTCGAGATGGCGGTCGTTAGTACACAAGCTGATTCGAGCAGGATACTATTGGCCTACCATACAGAAGGATGCCCAAGCTTATGTTAAAACCTACGACTAATGTCAAAGGTTTAGCAACATCATTAGACAATCAACAGAAGAGCTCACTCCTATGACAGCCCCGTGGCCTTTTGCTTAGTGGGGACTGGACATTATGGGCCCATTCCCAACTATGATAAGACAACTTAAGTTCCTAGTGGTCGATATAGACTACTTTACCAAATGGGTGGAAGCTGAAACACTAGCCACCATCATGGAGAAAAATGTACGAAGCTTCAATTAGAGAAACATTATCTGCAGGTACGGAATCCCTTGAGTCTTGGTATCAAACAACAAAAACCAGTTTGACAATGACTCGTTCAGGGATTTTTGCTCACAATTGAGAATCGGGAACCATTACTCTTCGCCCGCCCACCTTCAGGCCAATAAACAAGTTGAGGTCACGAACCGATCCTTGCTCAAGATCATCAAGAATCAGCTTGAGGGGGCAAAGGGTATATGGCCCGACGAGCTACCAAGCGTACTTTGGGCATACAGGACGACAGCAAGAACACCTACAGGGGAAACACCCTTTCAACTAGCATATGGGATTAAAGCTGTTATCCCTATTGAGATCGGACTCACAAGCTTTAGAGTAGAGAACCATGATGAAAGTAGAAATGATGAGGCCATATGCCTACAGCCGGACCTAGTGGATGAGGTCAGAGCAACAGCCTAGCAAAGGTTAGCATGATACCAGGACCTCATGGCCAAGCACTACAATTCCAGAGTCAAGCACAGGGACTTTCAAGTTGGAGACCTAGTCCTGAGAAAGGTGACGAGCACCACAAGAGATCCCTCCCAAGGAAAATTAGGGCTTAATTGGGAAGGACCCTACAGAATCACTTCGTGGCAGAGGAAAGGCACCTGTCACTTGGAAACACTCGACAGTCAAAAGTTGCATTACCCATGGAACACCGAGCACCAAAAGAAATATTACCAGTAGATGTTATCGCATACAAGCTACCATTCCTCACTCCCAGTCTATTTTTTATCTTTCTTTGTAGTATTTTTCGCCCAAGAGGCAATTTTGATGTAGTTTTCAAACAATATGTGGTTTATGTATTTGTTTTACCATAATAAGAGGAGTTATTCAACAACACTAGCAAAGGTACGAGTACGTCTGTCTTTTAGTGTACGGACCATGTATACCTTGAAAATCTACTAAGTCCAACTTATAAAGTGGACAGACCACGGTCACCCTAGAATATTCTTATTAAAAGTGACAGGTTGAAAAACCCAACGAGTACCCTAAAAATTACAAAACCAACGGGTACCTAGTCCTCAAAATATCCTAAGTCCTACCTACAGGGTAAATAGATGGCCACGAATACCGACAGATACTTGGTCCTCAAAAATATCCCAAGTCCTACCTACGGAGTGTTGATAACGCCTTAAAATGTATACTTATTATATATTTATGTGGGCGTTATCTCCTTATTACTATACTTAATTTGTATAATTAAGCCATGATTTGCATTAGTCCATATTATTTATCTTTACATAATTTCTTGAATAAGATATCTTTCATTGCGTGTAATTTTCTACTTTTAGGAAATCATGTGAAAAAGATGAGTTTATAGGAGTTTGTGAAAGAATGGAGGCCAAACAAGAATTAAAGTGGAGCTAAAGAACCATGCTTAAATGTCTATGGAGGTGCAGCTGGAGTGCTTGGGCCGTCTACCATGTTTGGAATCTTCAAATAAGGAAAGAAATCAAAGAGGTAGAATCTGAAAAAGGAAAAATCAGATTTGAGCACTGATCAGTATTTTGGGCATATCTCTCCTAAAAAATACAATTGATATAAGGTTGGATGGGTTGGAACCGTGACTTAAATATCTACAACTTTCCAATTTTGAGTTTTTTGAAATTCACAATTTTCGAAGGCTGAAATTAACTCACAAGTTACTGCTGTAAATCTAGACAAAAATTAAAATAGTAAAATTTTTATTTTCTTTGGACACTTGGATGTTAGGGTTTTGAAAGAAGGCCGTGTAGAACGAATTTGGTAGAGAAAAACTTGTATTTTCCTTTCTCTAATGGCAACATAAACTCTTTGCTAGGGCTAGGGGTTATGTTTCTTCTATATAGTATGAATATTCAATGTGATTCTTTCTAGGATTTTATCAACAACATATTTGATTGTTCAATTAGATTTCTTTTGATGTATTAGTTCTTCCATGCTCAATAAGTTCAATCATGTTTTTCTTATTGTTTGGATGCATTTCTAATAGTTTCAAATAGAAAACAGCTTTTAAAGTGAATGGGTTTTTCTGAAAACTTTTCTAACCGCATTATTAATCTAGGTTATCATGCGTTCTTGAATTGTCTCAGTTCAACCGAATCATAAGTATTTAATAGTATAAGAACAATCAATTATGAAATATATAATTTTGTAGATCACAAAGAATTTTTTATCGATATAGGGAAACACCCCGATACCCTAGTATTTACATTATTAAATTAAATCAGTTATCATTGTTATTCTTGCTTACAATTACCAGGCCAAAATTATTCTTCATCTTCACCAAAAGTTTTTTTTTTTTCACATTGTCTTTGAATTTACTCCTCTCCTTTTGGTTTGACCTCGGTACTCCGAGAATTATATTGCTACGATCTCCTGCACTTGGCAGTGAGCAAGCAGGTGTATTGACGGCCATGGATACCAACGGGTACCTAGTCCTCAAAAAATATTCTAAGTCCTACCTACGGGCATACGGGGTGGATGGACGACCACAGATACCGATGGGTACCTAGTCCTCAAAAAATATTATAAGTCCTACCTACGAGCCTACGAGGTGGACGAACAGCCACGGATACCAACAGGTACCTGTTCCTCAAAAAATATTCTAAGTCCTACCTACGAGCCTATAGGGTGGATGGACGGCCACGGATACCGATGGTTACTTGGTCCTCAAAAACTATGCTAAGTCCTTACTAGGTGGGCAGACGACCACAGACACCGACGGGTGCTTGGTCTTAAGAATTCTACCTTGGCCAACCTCCTGGGCAGACGAGCGAACATAGATGCTGACGGGCACAAGGTCCCCAGAAATTAACCTAAGTCCTACGGGATAGACGGGTAAATTAAAAACCCACATATGGCAAAGGCATATTCACACAGCAAGTAAAAATAAACGATGGATATAGAAACGGAAACGATAGTAAATAAAAGCCCGTAGAGGGTAAAATTTTTACATAAAAGCCCAAAAACAAAGGGGCATCCACTATTGTCTAAAAAGTAAGACAAAATGCTTAAGTTAAAAATTAAAAAAGAACTAAGACGGAGGGACATCTAAAACAATCGGGTTCATGATGCTTTGATCACCGTTAACTTGCGGCTCCACAGTAGACAGGACCATAGGTGCAACAACGCTTTCAGGAGCAAGCTGAGCAATGACCACACCGTTGTCCTTCGCCTCATGCTCAACTATGTCGGAAGAGTCGTCGGGCTCATCACTGACAGTGTCATCTCCTCTGAGCGTTTGCGGCACAGTGTCATCTATGGTGATCTTGGACAAGTCCAGATCAGGATAGACGGACCTGACTTGTTTTAGGCGGTCATCGAATCTATCACCATAGTAGACGCCGCAAGCATCAAAGGATGGCTGGGAGATCTGGAAATCCGCAACGACATTAGCTTTGGCTTTCTCCATCTGCTCACGAAGAACAGCCAGCTCCGTTGCCAGGTTGGTTTTTGCCTTCTCTACCTCTTCTCAGAGACGAGATTCCTGCTTTAGCTTCGTGGTTGTGAGCGTCAGCTCCTCATTGAGCATACGATGGCCTCCTTATATTGGTCCCGTTCCTTGTTCTTAATCTCCTGACGCTTACGGAATTGACGAATCACCCCTTTGTTGGCAACGCACCGATCTTTAAGCACCCTCACCCGCACCAACGCCTGTGTCAAAACCCCCGTCAAGAAAAGAACAAAGAGAAAACATACAACGCAATAGCTTAAAGGGAACATACCCTAGATAAGTCAAAAAGGCCAGACATCCCTAAATCCTCCGTGGTTTGGTCGACACAAGGATCCAAGTTTGTCTCCTTGATGATTGAATCAACCATCTCAACGGCATGGTCCTTGTGCATAAGTAGCCTACGAATGGTACCTTGACCGATGGGGCCCTTCCTCGTCATCAACCCTTTACTAACCCTATGGCCAGTTTTAGGGGGCGACGGCTATTTCGGCTGCTTGTCGCCGACGGTGGGGCCTGTCCCCTTCTTGCTAGGACGAACATCTTTGTCGTCGCTTTTTCTCTTTAATGTCTTTTTAGCAACGACTTTAGAGGCTGACGCTGAAGACCCACCTTGCTTATTCTACTTGACGCAGCAGCTACCCTCACCAATGCCCTCTACCTTCCTGCTTCCATTTCTGCTAAGGAAATAGACGTTTGTAAAAAATAAAAAAAAATTAAAAAATTAAAAAAAATAGAAAAAAGGAAAAGACAGACGGCTGCTAGCAGTTAAAAAATTTAGAACTTACATTGACGGGAAAAGGCGTTTAAATTATGGGCTTCAGCTGACGGTTCAAGGCTACCGTAGTATGCATGAAGGGCGTCTAAAGTGATGAGGTCCTTCCACCTCCTTGGGTCTAGAGGAATCTCCAGTACACGACGGATGAAAGCCTCTTGCTCGTCGGTTATTTGCGAACGGGCCTGAGCTGAAAGAAAAACATACGGTGTTAAAAGAATAACAAAAACAAAGCAAAGAGTAAGAAAAACATGGATGGCGGCACACTTGAGTCCCTGACAATACCCCATGTATTGCCAAACCCGTGGGGCATGCTATCCCATTCCTCTCGTCTACACACCCAGTTCGTCCCTTGAACAAAAAAGTACCTATTCTTTCAGGTTCTGTTTGAATCAAGCATGTCCGACACTATCCTAAGCAACATCTTCCTCACTAGGAAATGGTAAATCCCTTGAGACGAGAAGATGTGCAGGGGACAATAGCAATAAAAGAACTCGTCAAGGGTAAGCTGACAGTTCCTCCCACTGAGCTGACCCTAAATCACCTCAGCCCCAATAAAAATTCTCCAAGCATTAGGAGCAATTTCGCTAACGGACTTACCCAAGTAATTGGCCAGCTAATGGTATATGTCCATCAGTGGCAATCTCAACCCCGCGGCAAACATAACGTCATATATGCCCACATCCGAGGTCTTCCCAAAGTAGCACTTTTCAAGCTTTTTGGGTAGATGGATAGGGATATGATCAGGGATTTGGTAATGGTCTCGAAGGGTGTTGAACACCTTATTGGTCATCGTCGGGAGGAAATCATTGACCATCCATAAAGGGGCGGGCACCCCCATCCTCTCCTACTAACTCATCTCCCCTAGATTGATTTCCTTCGTCTTCCTCATCCTCCCTGTCTTCCTTATCCTCATCCACCTCGTCTTCTTCACCTTCCTCTCCCTTGTCATACTCATCTCCCTCCATGTCTCCCTCATCCTCTTCCTCCACATTATCCTCTCCATCATTGAGGGAGTTGGTAGACAGTTCCTTTTCTAGGGACCGAGGGAAATCTTCCTCGGGCTCGTGCCCTAATGGATAGATCTCGTCATAGCCCGTACCTTTACGGACTAACGACAACAGTTCACTCATCATTTCTCTATCTGACATCTATCCACTTACAAGCAACAGAGGTTTTTTTAAGAACCTATTTCAACGAGTCTCAAAACACAAAAGATGACGGGTCGCAAAAGTATAAATTAAAATGAAGAGAAGGGAACTTACAAGGAGAAGCGGACGAATTAAAAGCAATGGTTCCTCCAAAAGTCAACGGACAACAAGTGACGAACGGTTTGAATGACGGCATGACAGCTCTAGTTCTCACAAGGCTCTCAAGATGAAGTAAAGAAAAAATAGGGAGGAGGTAAGGAACTATTTATAGAGTAAGGGGGCACAAAATACGAAGTGACGCCTATGATCGGAAATGAGGCCAACCAGCTAGCGCCACGTGTTATCCAGCATTTATGACAAGATTGCTTAAAGACATTTAATGGTGCCCTTCTTGAAAAAACCATAATTAATGCTTATAGTACTCCACGGTCCGTCAGCTTAGATTAACGGAACCATGGAGTAGGGGGCAGCTAATGGGGATATTTTCAACAGTAAAAGCACATAAGCAGAATACCGAGAGGGCCGATGGCCCTAACAAGATCATCAGCTTCACGAAATGACGACGAAGGACGCTCTCAAAGGATGACCCTAAAGCCGAAGGGACGGTAAAGACCGATAGATCCTATGTTTCCATACGTGTTCCCCACGCATGCTCCTACAAGGAAATATCTTGCACATCATGTACCAAGGCCAAACCATGCCCTCATGTCTTCTTCATATGGAAAGACACCCTGGAATCACAGAAACCCTAACATCAAATACCCTCTGTAAGGAAAGATCCCTACTTCTAAGGGATCTCAATTCACTACTCACCACTATATAAGCAGTTAAGCACCAGACCCCTTCTTTCCTAAGGCACACATAATTCTCCAGCTTTGGCACTTTAGAGTTGTAGAAATTCTCTTTCTAACTTAACCTTCAGAGGGTCTCTGGCTGGTACCACACCAGTACTCTCTGTAAGGTCTTCTCTATGTTTGTGTTTCGCAGGTTTCATCAAAGAGCACGTGAGGACTGTTCGGCTCACTGACGATTTTGCATCATTAGAGTCCAAATCAACCAAGCTGTAATTGCAAAGAGCTCTACCCTGCTATGTTGTTGAAGTATACATGACAATAATTCCTTAAAGTTTAAAAAGTTGGCAAGTCGACGAGATTGACAGAGGTCTAATCTATCCCATACCATGTCCAATTCCTTGCACGACCAAAGAGCATGCAGTGGCGTCTCATGGGCTTCATGGTAGCAATCACATAATGGGTCATCAATGATTGTACATCGAACAAAGCTTGCTGGCAAAAGCATATATAGTTACTAGCTTCTGAGGCTTTGTTTTTTTTTAACTAAAGAAATATTAGTTCCATTTACAGAATAGTCACAAAGTAGAAGAAGACATTAAAGAATTAAAGAAAGAAGAGATAAAAAAGCACACACAAAACATATCAGATTCACTTTTTCAAGTGGTATAGATAAAAGAAAGAAAATAAATAAACAAAAACTAAAACATATCAAATTTCACATCTTTATCTATCCTTTTTTTATATGATTTATTAAACCCATAAAAGAAAGGAAAAAAAAACATATCAGATTCCCGTGGTTTATAACTTTATATAAAAGAAAGAAAAACGAAAGCCCAAAATGTATCAAATTCCATGTCTTCATCTATCTTTTTTTTTTTTTTTTTTTGATATGCAATCCTCATGGCCTTGGTTTCGCATTTCTCGCAATTCATTTGCACCTTCATTACTATGTTTTGCAGCACCGTTGGATATATGCATAATACGTAAGGCATTAGTATCTTTTAACTAGAATAAAATTAAAAATAAATCAAAATTGTCCTCTTTAGTGTTAAATACTCAAAAGGTACTTTCATTTCATTGGTACATATGGCTTGTTTTAGGAGGAAAAAAAAGTTAGTACCTTCATGTTTGATAGTTTGAAACAAAATTGCAAGTAATAAGAGAATCTCTAGATATGATATGAACATGCGTTTGCTTTCTTTTTCTTTTTTTTAGGACAACGTAAGAATAGTACTTGCAGTTATGAATAAACAATGAAATAGTGTTAAATACTCAAAAGGTACTTTCATTCCATTGGTACATGTGGCTTGTTTTAGGAGGAAAAAAAGGAAGAAAAAAAAAGTCAATACCTAACATGTTTGATAGTTTGAAACAAAATTGCAAGTAATAAGAGAATCTCTAGATATGATATGAACATGCGTTTGCTTTCTTTTTTTTTTTTTTTTTAGGACAACGTAAGAATAGTACTTGCAGTTATGAATAAACAATGAAATAGTGTTAAATACTCAAAAGGTACTTTCATTCCATTGGTACATGTGACTTGTTTTAGGAGGAAAAAAAGAAAAAAAGAAAAAAAAAGTCAGTACCTAACATGTTTGATAGTTTGAAACAAAATTGCAAGTAATAAGAAAATTTCTAGATATGATATGAACGTGTGTTTACTTTCTTATTCTTTTCTTTTTTTTTAGGAGAACGTAACAATAGTACTTGCAGTTATGAATAAACAATGAAAAAATATAAAATTGACCCTCTAACTTTCAGCTTTTTTTCATTTCAGTCCTCTAACTTTCTGTTTTGACATTTTAGTCCTCTAATTTTCAATTTTTGTCAATGTACTATTCCGTTATAGCTCAGTTAGTTGCTGCCATTAAGGATGCTGAAACGATGCCATTTTGTCTTTTTTTTTTTTAATTTCGGAATTAAAAGAAAATAAGAAAAAAAAATTAAAAAAAAAAAAACATTAAAGGGGAATGACGCCCCCTCCCCTGAAATCAAAACAACACATTGCCAAAAACAAGAGTAGCTTTTTCCCACAATACACTACTTGACCAGTGTACATGCCCTCAGCAGCCGCGAACAGCTCATTTTGCTTCTTGTAACAGAAGGGGTGGCGGAAAGTAATCCGGGCGAACGGTGCACCGTGACCCGGGTCGTGAATGATCTCAGTGACCACACCCTTCAGGTACCCACTGCGCTCACCAAAGTCGAGACTGCAGAACGTTGCTGGTCCATTGCGGTGGTTGGTGTGGGACTTGAACACAGACCCAGCACCCTTACATGAAAATAAAAATGAAAATGCACATATCTTTGAGAAGTCACAAGTTTTTTCAAAGATGATGAAAGTTGGTCGCTGTTTGCAAAATTTGCTTTTGGCAACCAAATCCCTAGTTTATATCCAGATCTAGAACCTATTGGCAGAAAAATTGTGCCTAGTTGTGACGGTGTGCCTTCAACAGTAAAAACACTAGGGTCTCTCTTGCGATTTAAGCTACAAGTTGCAGATTGGAAGACCGTACATTGGAAACTTGCGACTTCTCAAAGATCTGTGCATTTTCATTCCGTTAATTTTTTTTTTTTTACAGATTTTTTCTTATTTTCTTTTAATTTCAAAATTAAAAAAAAAAAACCAATTGTTTAAGCAACCTTAACCACAGCAGATAACTGAACTCTAACGGAATACCATATTGAAAAAAAATTGAAAGTAGTTAGAAGACTGAAATGATAAAACTAAAAGTTAAAGGACTGAAATGAAAAAGACTGAAAGTTAGAAGGTCAATTTTGAATTTTTGCCAATAAACAATGAAATAAAAAGAAAACAAATATTATACCAAAGAGAATTTTTGCGTAATCAGGAGCGGAGGGGGGTCCGCCGCGAATAACTGCTCATTTGAATATAGAATGACCAGAGCATTCTCTATTTAATTAAAGAGAAATGATATGTCCACAATATTTTCACAATATTTTTACAACAAATCTTAAGTGGCAGGTTGTTATTGTTGGGGCAAAAAAGTAATCCTAGTGCTATTTTTAAATTTGAATCAATAACAAATAACCATCTATGATTTGTTGTAAAAATGTTATAGACGTAGCACGTCTCTTAATTAAAAAAGTGATTCATGAGGCCAATTTATTAGGATAAAATTTCGGATCAGGTGGCCTATTGAATATCATGCTATTTGAACGGCGGTTCTTTGTTTGAAAAAGTATGAAAACTTATTTATGGCAACTTCAAAGCCATGTCATACTCATACTAACCTTGTAGTCAAATTATAAGAAAAATGACCAAGTTCGGATTCAAATTAGTTTGCGGTTACCTTTTCTAACTCACGTGACAACATAAAATTATTTTTGTGTAAAATTATATATAACTAAAAATGTTAAATAATTTTTTTGAGAACAAAAAAGTTATATAATTAAAACTACATTTAAATAGTTTTTTTAATCACCACATAATAGATTGAAGCAAAATAACTTTAAACTGATTTGAAGCTCAAGGGGTCCATTTGGATACAGCTGAAAACTAAAAATTGAAAACTGAAAAACGCAATAACAAAATAATTTTTAAATGTGTGAAAATTTATTGTTCATGCCTAAAATCACTGTTCATGGCCAATGAACAGTGATAGACACGCATCCAGGAAAAAAAAAAAGGGTTGAAATGCAGACGCACTGCATTTCAGCCCAATCCAAACGTTACCTTTATATATGAAAAAGTTTTCTTTTCATATCATTTTTTTTTCTTCTTTATTCTATTGTGCAGTACCAACATCACATGTGACTGTATTTTTGTCACATTCGTTAGTTCCCTTTTTTTTTTCACATTTGATGGTACCATCCTCACATTATGCAGTAACAACATCACATGTGACTGTACTTACATCACATGTGACTGTACTTTCATCACATTCAATGGCTCCCTTGTTTTTTCTCACATTTGATGGTATCATCCTCACATTATGCAGTACCAACATCACATATGATTGTACTTTTGTCACATTCGGTAATTCCTTTATTTTTTTTCTCACATTTGATGGTACCATCCTCACATTATGCAGTACCAACATCACATGTGACTCTACTTTTGTCACATTTGGTGATTTCCTTTTTTTTTTTCCCCACATTTGATGACTCTATTATCATATTAGGCAGTATTAACATCACATTTGACCGTACTTTTTTAACATTTGGTAGTACTTTAATTTTTTGTCACATTTGACGATTCCGTTATCACATTAGGCAGTACCAACATCACATATGATTGTACTTTTACCTCATTCAATTGTACCCTTATTTCTTTTCTTACAAGTGATAGTTTCATCGTTACATTAGGCAGTGTCAACATCACATGTAACCATACTTTTATCTCATTCAATAGTTCCTTCCCCCCTCCCCCCCGGTCCCTCACATTTGATGGTCCATTGGGTGATACCAACATCACATGCGACCAAAATACCCTGAAACTCTCACAAATTACTAGGATACCATTAAAACCAAAAACATGACCAAAATACCCTTAGAACCTATAAAATGACTGAAATGATCCTAAAACCTAAAAAATATCCAAGATACCCTTAAAACCTAAAAAATGACCTTAAAACCTAAAAAATGATCGAAATGACTTTGTAACCTAAAAAGTGATTAAAATTCCCTTAGAACCTAAAAAATGATTGTAATACACGTAAAAATGACAGAATTACCCATAGAACCTTAAAAATGACTAAAATACCCTTAGAACCTAGAAAATGACCAAAATGACCTTGAAACCTAGAAAATGACTAAAATGACCTTGTAACCAAAAAGTGATTGAAATACCCTTAGAACCTAAAAAACAACTATAATGCACTTGAAACCTAAAAAATGACTTAAATACCCTTAGAATCTTAAAAATGACTGCAATGACCCTAAAACCCAAAAAATGACCAAAATACTATTAGAACCTAAAAAATTACCAAAATGACCGAAGTACCCCCTAAAACCCTCTAAAATTACCTAAATATCCTTAAAACCTAGAAAATTATCAAAATACCTTTGGAACCTAAAAATTTACCGAAATACCTTTGAAACCAAAAAAATGACCGAAATACTACTAAAACCTAAAAAATTACCGAAATAACTCTAAAACCTAAAAAGATGGTTGAAAACTGCAAAGTGTGACCTAGATCATACTGACATGCATAATGAAATAGATCACACTGAGTCATATTGATATCCCTGCAAACACTTATTTTCTATTATTAAGGTTGAACATTTGAAATAGATCACATTGACATATATAAAGAAAAGATAGTTGAAAACTGTGAAGTGTGACCTACTTTGCAAACATGAATCCCAAATTTCTCATGTACATTCATGCATAAGATTATCCTAAATTAATTTTGATTGGTGATTAATAAAATATTAATTCAAATTTAATTGTGAGATCTATATATCTTAACTTAGTGGTAAGCATAAGATAATTAACATTCATGCATAGAATTATCTTCATGTATATGTATTTTTAAACATCTTAGAGGCAATAACTTAGTGGTAAAACAAGCGAGTTTTAACCAAGATACCCTGGTTTGAGCCTTCACGTTGATCCCATACCATTAATTAATTTTTTTTTATAAATAATTAACACTTTAAAACATAACCCTTACTGGTATCTTTTTCTATTCACCCTAGATTATTTATTTGTATATGATGCAATTTGTTTACTAAGAAGTCACTTTTCCATATTCACATATGAATAGATATAGAATTCACTAGTATTGTTTGTATATACTATAGACGATCCAAAGAAATCAGACCAACTACTTGCACTTGGAGCTATAAATGAAAATTTTTATCTCATAATATCTATAACTTGATTTGATATGTAACTCACGTTCATGTACTACAAGCAGGTCTCTTGTTGCAAAGTATAGAAGCAAAACAACTACAAAGAAATCCATTTAAAAAGGAAAAATTCATTTAAAAAAAATATATGCTACAATGTGTTTCATTCACATCTATATCTAAATACCATCATGGTAACAATTGAAAAAGAGACAACCAAAAGCATCTCCATGTCTGGATTTCATTCTTAAATTCTCAAGAAGGCAACTTCTAACTTGTAGGAGTTTCTTATTGTCCATTCTGCAACTCCAATGCCAACTGAAATATCTGCATTTAAATGGTATAACTATTAGTGCTTTAAAATAAAATAAAAAAAGATGTTGGTAAGAGCATATCTCTTTGCATAGAGCCTTAGATATTTAGTTATTATTTAAATAACTATAATTACTCAAGAACTTTAGCTTATCTAGCTCAAACTGACAATATCAAGTTCAAAATCATATGTAACAAGTTTATTATAAAAAGAATCAAGCAAACAACAACATGCTAAAAAAAGGGATATAATTAACCTTTGAGAGGTTTCTTACCATCTGAAAGTTGAGTAATAACGTAAATGATTGGGGTGCATATCACTGTTTCAACTTTGTTTTAGAGCTTGATCTTGTTACATGGACTTCAATTGTACGTGCATATGCATTCTAGATGTTATAAGTGTTTGGACTCATTTACAGAAGCAATACACAACATAATAAGGAAAAAATTTAACTTAATTAATAAACCCATCCATAAATTACATCAAATGTTCCCTAACAGCTTCCAAGAATAATCATATCACTTTGCGCAACATAAACATACACAGTGACTCCATTGACACATTTGGCAGTTGGTTCTTTACATGGTCAATTGCTTCGGGCTCCAGAACTGGAGTTTCCATGATTTACAAGATCCATTAAAGGAGGAAGTACATCTTGGAAAACACTGTGATAAAAAATTTCACACTTTTAACGATATTTTGCAGCTGATTGTTAGCATATCTAACCATATCCTGTATATAAAAGCAATTCAAATTATGAAAGGAAATATCTAAAGTAGTAAAAACCTTAACTTCAACTAAATTAACAATGGACATCAATTTATTTCAATTTTTGGGGGTTGAACTGGATTATGACTAATATCCAGTGAAAACATTATGTGGAGTTGGTAGTCTTAGGATTCAATTTTTACACATATGGACATGCTTGCACATGGTTGCTTTTAAGTAAACATAGTACTAAATCCCACCAATTATAGTTTTCATTTTTCTTTATCCAGTGCAATTCCAAAAGTGCAGAGAACAAAGCTACAATAATACACAAAAATAAAGCCAACGGATGGAAATATGCTCTGTAAACATAATTAGAGTACATATACGAACAAATACAGAAAATCCTTAATTCCAATGTCAAATAAACCCTCTAATCAAGAGCTCTAATCTGTTTATGAACAAGAGTCGCATCATGATTTAATTTCTCTGGGTCGAGATGGAGAATATTATTCTCTAATGAAACTACGATGTGGCAGCTCCTCTAAGAAGTCAACTAGAGCAACTATGAAACCTTATAAACATCCATAACTACCTAAAAAAGTTGAGAAACAAAGGGTGACACCCATAAATTATAAAGGACATGAACATGTAATGCAATCTACTCTTTCTCCAAGCTTACCTTGTGCTTGATCTCTTACAAACAAACAATTTCATGCACAATACTCATATTACTAGTAATAAAATGACAAAACAAAACATGTTGTTGTAGAGAGGAAAAATTCCCGACCTATCACAAGCTGACACATCATACTACCAAGTCCACAAAATATAGCCAATTACAAGGCGCCACGTACTGCTGCTAGGTTTTGCCATCACTATTCGGATTCCAATAGAAATTTGCCAAGTGTCATTGAAATAATGGCATGAAACTGCATCAGCATGCGTAAGCGATGACACAAGCAGCCCTGCGCGTGTAAGCGATGACACAAGCAATCCAGCACGTGTAAGCGATGACACAAGCAATCCAGCACATGTAAGCGATGACATAAGCGGACCAATCAAGCTGTGACAAGTGTCACCAATCAAACTCCGCCATGTGTTGCTCACCTACCCCTAAACTCCTATAAATAGAAGCCTTCCTAAGACATTTAGAAGGACAGACAGAGAGAAGGAAGAAGATATCTTGAGTTCAGAAACCCAGAAGCTCTGCCAGGATCAAACCCCAAAGCCTCCAAGAATTTCAAGAACTTCAACCCCGAATACAAACAACATTCTAAGTGAAATCATCCACACTACTCGTCTAGATCTCAAAGTTCACTGGAATCAAGCTCAAAAGCCTCTAGAAACCCCAACAAACCACAAATTGGTGAAGCTCTACGGATTCAAGCCTCTAAAGCCCCGAAGAATTTCTACCACAAACCTTCAAACACGAAGAACACACGAAGAACACGAAGAACAAAGAATTTCTAACAAGCTCATAGCCAGAGATTCATTGTAATTCCGTTTCAAAGATCTTCGATCCATTCCTCAGACAAATTGAAGAATATCTTATGTTCAAATCAAAATCACATTACCACAATTCCAATCAATAAATCTTTTAAGGAGATCGAATCAGAGGATCACTCTTTTGTAATTACAGAGACTTGTACCACACATTTATCAATACAAATTCGTATTTGTGAAACTATTTTACTTGTTTGATTTATTTCGAACTAAGAAATTTAGTCGTCTACAGTTGTAATGGAAGTATAAACCTGAAATCGATGGAATACACAAAATGCTTCCCTTTGGTGGAGAACACAATCAAAGAAACCTTGATTATGAAGGCAGAGTGTTGAATAAGTAGCATTTGCCACATTTTGAAGTTGGTGACTTCCAAACATGCACATTTTCACATCTAAATAACTCGATGAACTGTGTCATTAACATAATTATAAAGTATCCAAAACTTCCAAATGACCAATACTTAAAACTTGAATAATAATAATAATTATTATTATTATTATTATTATTTTATGAATCAATAAAGATATTTTTTTAGATAATACAGTAAAGAATTTTATTCAAAGTAAGATAAGTATACAGTAGGAGCCCTAAAGACTCTAAACCAACAGCTGAAATAGTAGAACTCTGCATTACATACCACAATAACAACACAAACACACCATCCAAAGTAGGCAAATTCAACCCTCCTAGGCATGATTATCATGGTAACGGGAAAAGATGACATTACAAAATGCTTAATCATGCATGAAAAAAGTTTCAAATGGTCAATATTTTTGTATTCTTAAATCATACATTTTGTTAATTTTGTTTTAATTTTACTTATTAATTTGAGAAGACTTTGGGGGACATCCTGTTTTGGCTTATATAATTTCCAAGCTTGGATCTTTGCCCCCAAATCATCACAGATAACTAGCAATCATATAACCCAACATACCCAAACCAAATCAAGCTGAAATACCCAAACAAATTAACCCAAAATCAGCAAGAAAAAGAAAACAATTCTTACACAAGATCTATGTTCTCAATACTAAAATACCTAAATCAAATCTAACCCAAAAGTAATAACCAAATCATATATATATATATATATATATATATATATATATATATATATATATATAACGCTTCTCCCACAAAAATTCTCACCGGTGACAGTAGCAAATGTTCTGATGTTGACAGATGGTGCGCGGCGACTACGGCGGTGGTGGTGGAGGCGGCAGTGGCAGTGACACAGAACTTGCCAATTCTCTCTCGTTCGGCCTCTTTCGTTCTCTGTTTCTTTTTCTTTTGGTTATCTTTTTCTTTATATACACTACCTATTCTACCGGTAACAAGTTTAGCTAATAATTTAAATAAATGGTCAGGATTGAAAATTTTAAAATGTACGGCTAAGATTTGAGTGGGTACCATACCCACTGAAAAAAGAGGAGGGTATAGTAGAATGATCCTTTTATTATAATTGCGATTTGGCAAAATAGAAGTGTTAGAGAAAGTTTTTTTTTAGTATATATAAAAGTGGTAAACAATCATTTACAGTTTGCCACGTTAAAACTGTGGTAAAAAAATCAGAAAATAGTTTGTGATCTTAAAACTATTCGATTAAAAAATATTGTAAATATTAATAATATTTTATTTTGAAGGGATTTATTCGACCAAAATTATTGGGTTTTAAGTTTTAAGATAATAATTTTGTATTCATTATGAAAAATGCAAATCAACCTTCTTCTTCTTTTTTTTTGTGTAGAGCAATTAAAGAAAAAGAGATAAAAAGAAAGACTAAGGGAGAGAAAGAAATATAATAAAATTAATTAAAAAAAATGTTATGTTTATACCTTCGTAATTGAGTTTTAAGTAATTGTCTTCCTTTCAAATTAGTGGAATTATGGGAATAAGCTGATAATTGAATTTGTTTTTTTAGTTTTTAGAATTTGAAGATGAAAGAGAATATGATAAAGATTGAGAGACATATAAAATAAAGAACAAAGAGAAAAAAAAAATACAGATAACTGTAGTAGTGGGTTTGAAGGTGAATTTTTGAGTTTTGAATTTGGATAATTATTTGTGTTTCATAATGGATTTTGCTGAAATTTTAAATTTGTATAAGTTCTTTATATTTATTATTATTTTTTTGTATAAAAATTTGGATAACTACTTGGTAATTTTTTTTCTCAAAAAAAGAACTTGGTAAGAGGTGGCTAAAATTGGGAATTAACCCTGTTTGCCAAACAATATAATTAATAGGCATTGTTACAAAACTATATTTTTTACTAACATCTCGAGTTTAAAAGACTCGATTTTGGGCCTAAAAATTAAGTATTTGAGACTTGATTTTAGTGTTCTAATCACGTCTTATGTGACATTTTTTTCACGTGGCGTCTACTTGGAAATCGAGTCTCTAAGACTCGATTATAATGTTTGTAACACGCCCTTTACACCTTCTCATCAGAGAAGAAAGATAGAGAAAAAAAAAAAAAAAACTCACCCACTGCACAGCAGCCACCACCACCACCACCTAAAATCCAACAACACCACCACCGCCAAATCCACACCCACAAACCCAAACAGACCGGACTCCGCCACCTAATGACCCACCAAAACCCAAACCCACACAACCCACAAGCCACTCATCGTTTCTCATAACCCAGTCACCAATACCGATAACCCAATCACTGACTCCACAACCTAGTCACCGAATCCCACAACCTAGTCACCGATTTCCATGACCCAACCATCGTTTCATCGATTCCACAACCCAGCAACCACCGTGACCCACACCTCAACCTCGAACACAAATGCCGATATCCACCATGAACGCTGATCTCCATAAACCCACACCCTCCACCATGTCAATCCCCACAAACCCACACCCTCCATGCCGATCTGAGAGAGATGGACCGAGGCAGAGAAAGGAGAGAACAAACAGAGAGTGGGGAGAGAGGAAGAGAAGGTGTAAAGGGTGTGTTTAAAACATTATAGTTGTTTTGTAATGGATGGGCTTATAAATCGAGTCTTAGAGACTCGATTTCTAGGTAGACGCTACGTGAAAAAATACCACATCAGACATGATCAGAACACTAAAATCGAGTATCAAAGACTTGATTTTTAGGCCCAAAATCGAGTCTTTTAAGCTCAAGATATTAGTAAAAAATATAGTTTGAAAACAGTGCCTACTAATTATATTGTTTGGCAAACAGTGTTAATTTCCAATTTTTGTCGTAAGAGATTAAGTTAAACTTTTATGTTTTTATTTACTACAATTATTTATTTTTATTTTTATTTTTATTTTCCCCCTAGATGTCTAACATGAGAGAGAGAGTTTATAAACAAACAAACAAACAAACAAACAAAAGTGAGGAAAAAAAATTGAGAAAAAAAAAAGTGAGAAAGAGCAAGAGAAAAATAAAAGCTATTACATTTGTATTTTGTAAAATGTGGAGAGGCAAAAAATGGTCAAGAGAAATTACTTATTTTATTATTTTAATTTAGCTAAAATTTAAGAGTTTTACTAAGCCAGACACAAAATTTGTCTTGAAGTCATAAATAAGGAAAAGAAAAAGAAAGATTTGCAGTTTTTGAAAACCTGCATCATCCAATCCAGGAGTTATTCCTATAACAATACACCACCCGAGCTATGAAAAAAAAAAATTGTGAGGAAGAAGATTAGAGGAATTGCCTGTTTGGTATATGAACTTGAAAGTAGCATCAATGGTAATCTTCAAATGCATCATGTTACAGAATCAAGCACCACTTTGAAATGCATATTATGGTTCAAATATAGGCTTGAAGAAAATTTATTAGATTTGTCCAAAGAAAAAAGATGTTGATTAACGGTGGCAAGGATACCGTATGGTTATAAATAAAAATCTAGCACCACTTTAAAATGCATATTATTGTTCAAAGGACAAAATTTAGGTATAGTAATTTAAGTGTTGTTTCTTAGATTCTCCTATTAAGATTTAATCATGTGGCTACTTAACTAAAAAATACACTTCCATCCCATGAGGAAAAATCCATATAACAAAATCTTAAAAGAAGAATCTAAAAAACCACCTAAATTCTATACCTAAGTTTTACCCTTGTTCAAATATAGGCTTCAAGAAAATTCACAGGATTTTTCCAAAGAAAAAAGATGTTGATTAACAGTGGCAGTGATACCATATGGTTAAGAATAAAAATAAATAAAAATTTTGCCAAGAGAGAGCCAGTGTTGTATAATTTTATTTAGTATGTAACAAATAATGTATAACAAATATGAATTAAAAGATAATGTTCACAAAATAAGTTCGTGCTATAGGGGCAACTACAATTGAGCTTGAAGAGAGGCCAAAACAACACTTACACTAAAAATACTGTGTATTCCAAAGCCATCTTATGCATATTATAAAGCTTGTAGACTACTCTCCCGTATGAATTGCCAATTCAAACGAAGTACGATTCTTAGAAGTTGTGAATCGCTAAAAGGAAATTCTTACCATATAAGTTAATAAACTATTACTGCTAAAAATATATAACATAATTTATTAAATTATTCAAACAAAATTTATCAAGAAATCATTGTTAAACAATAATTGATTAAGACAATAATTGCTTTGGCTGTGTCCTTAACCATGGCAAAAAACTTTATCCATGTGCCCAAACTAGTTGAAAGAAACATATCTTTTTTTGTATCACCATTCACCAACCCCGCCGCCTCTCCATCACCGACCCTACCCTCCCACGATCTCAAAATTTGTCTCAAGATTTATTTGATTCGCTTGTAATAAATTAATAAAAATCATCTTGTAGGCAGATTGTACGTAATCAGGTCATTCACAAGTATTTTTCTTCAAAATTCTATATTATCCAAAATCATTTTCCATTACCTCCTCAATTAGTTAACACATCATTTTTTTTTAAACTTATGTTAGGATTGTTTTTTCTTCATTTTTTTCTTTCTCTACCTATTTTCGTTCTCTTGACTTGAATCTTGAACCAATTTATCATTTTTTTTTTCACTAGTACTTAACCACTAGTCCTCAATCTAACTCTGTTTAACCGCTAAGTTTTTTTTTTTTTTTGGTGGATAAGAGCAAAATTATTTTTGTTTCGAATTTTTTAAAGGGTATGATTGTTTATTTTGAATAAAATTGGTTGATTGGATTTTTTTTTTTTTAGTTTTACTATGGTATTTTTTGTTGTTGAGCTTTTTTTTTTTTTTTTTGGCTTGTATATTTTATTTTAGATTTTAGATCTATAAATTTTTTTATGGTCACTAAAATGAGGAAAATGCTAGAGTTACAAACTTTTTTATAAATCACTGAAGTAATAAGTGGTTATTAGTGGGTAAAAAAAAGATGTAAGTAGTAGGCCCATATGCAAACCAATAAGAATTTGCTACTAAAATAGTTTATAAAAACTTTTGTGAGTATAACATTGCTCTTAAAAGAATCTGTGCGCACCCAAATACGACTAGTGGGACTAAGAGGTATTTGGGCTCACAATCTATTGGTATGGTGGGCTTTTGGATTTCCTACTATGGGTGATGCTGTGCTCGGCTAGTCCAGCTCTGTAGCTGACCCTTTACTCTAGTACCTTCCTTCCTTTTTCTAAGTGATGGCTCTTTAGTTCTACCACTTTTCTCCCCCAATTTCCAACCCCTTCACTCCAATTTCCTCTGCCTATTTATAGAATACGGTAGTGGGGTTGGCACGATTGCTTTCCTGGTCAGTGGAGAGAACGGTCCAATGTTGTCACCCTTGAGTGGGTGCTTTAAATACGAATGAGATAAGATGAAACAGGCATTGGAACTAGTTCCACCACTGGGTCTGTTGCTCGGCCGAGATGTTCCCTAGGTAGTGGAAGGGGGGTCCAATACCGTCGCTCCTAAGTGAACATTTGGTGGTGGGTAGAGGGTGGTAGTGGCATTGGAATTAGCTCCACCGTTGGGTCTGTTACTCGACCGAGATGTTCTCGAGGTGGAACCGTACTCTCTAAGCTATGGCCGTTCGGGTAGCCTAATCATCAAGGATGATGAAAACTCCCATTGCCGACCATGTCATAAACGTCTTCACCTTTAGGTCTCGGGGTTTCGAGGAGCACCTAAGCTTATCCAAAGTGAGATCGTGCATTTGGCCGACACTAGATTCCAGACTGTGGCGCTAGCATAAAGGGCTTTCATAACCATCTGGGCTTTGAAGAGGGGGACGCTCGCACAATAGCCCCCCTTGATTCATACTCAGCGCTCAGCGTTTCAATCAAGGACCCGGGTAGGATCATGACAGTGTCCTCCCGAGTATACCGAGCATCTCTGTAGTGCGGTTAGGGTGATTAATGTGGATCTCTTAAAAGTAGCGCCGTGTCAGATCATCGCGTTAAAAACTGCGACCCATCGGATGACGAATCATCTGACGGTTGGTGAACCGTTTGATGGTTCATGAACCGTTTGATGGTTCATGAACCGTTTGATGGTTCATGAACCGTCTGACAGTTCGTAAATCGCACTACACGCGTGGGGAGGTTGTTCCGAAAGTTATGAGGGGTCTTTTCATGTTCTTCGCTCCATTAAATGCCCCAGTCTCTATATATAGTCATCCTTTGGTCTTCATTTCACTTTCTGCATCCTTTCACTCTCAATATTTTCTCTGCTGAGCCTCCCACCTCTGCGTTTAAACACTCCTCCAGCTTCTCACTCTTTAGAGCCCAAAGTAAGTTTACTCTGCCTCTCTCTTTTTTCAGTTCTTCTTCGTTTTATGCTCTAAGAATGGGTTATTCTCATCTTCTCACCCCTGGGGCCGCTTTGACTAGTTTTAGAGAAACCCTTGGTGTCCTAGAGGACGTCGATATTGCGTACTGCAATATGGGCGATATCGAACTTAAAAGGGCCGCCAATTCGAGTGCGGCGTTCTTTCCTCTGATGGCTGTACTCGAAGGTGGGGTTAGATTTCCTGTAGACCCTCTCATAACAGGCACCTTAGGATTTTACGATCTGTGTCCCGACCAATTTCCCCCCAACTTTTATAGAGTCGTTAGTTGTGTCAGCCGGTTGAATCAGATGTTCGGATTGCAACTAAATCATCACGACATCAATTTTATGTATAAATTGTGTGGCAATTTTTCGAGCAGTTATTACTTGAAAACTAGAGATATGCGAGTTCATCTTATCTCTTACTTGCCTGACTCCAACAAAAACTCAGCTAACGAGTTTGTTCGGGTGCGTGGCAATTGGCTAGCAGAAGAGCTACTCTACTTGCTTTCGCTGCGTAATGTTGGTCGGTACCGAGAATCTTTGACTAGCATGACCATGCATCTTTTCATTATTTGAGCATTTAACTAATTTGTCTACTTTCGCATCTGCTGCAAAGTCAAAAAGGTTCCTGCCGGACTCCCGAGTCATACACGCGCGGGATCTGAACTTTGTTTTGAGGTCAGAGATTTTCGTGCACGACGACGGGCAACTTCGAGCATCTATCTGATCCTCGACGTTAACCCGGCATACACCACTTGGCAGAATTTCAGCTAGGCGCTTTTAGTCGACAGCCCACTCCTATCGTACATAGACGTCCGGCATAAAAATTCCTCCCTCCATCATTCACTATTGGCGAAGCTTGTGACCTCGGCCCTCGTTATACCACCGCAGATGACATTGCGCCTGTAAGGGACGAATCTGCCGAACTTGTGTCCCAAAATCGAAGAAGACATGAGGCTATCGAACAGCCAGAACCCGCCGCCCGAATAGACGAGCAGGGGACTACCAAACAAGTAGGGACTTCAGGTGCCAAATCCAACCACGCGGCAAAAATGGTGAAGAAGAAGGAGATGACCATTACTAGGTTTATACTCGGGGCTGGCCCCGTGGCCCAACCTCAATCCCCCCTAGGAACGGGTCAGACTCTTCCTATCGGTGAAATCAGAAAAAGGAAATGTGTTGCCGAGAAGAATGCTCCTGTCCCGGGTGACGCCTTGCTGAAGACTCCGCCCCGCGTAAGGGTCGGACCTATAATCCAAGAGGCAGTGGTTGTTACTCCACCTGCTGCCCAGGTCGGTGCCAATGTGGCGTCTTCCTCTCGACCCGAGGTTGGCTGGCAGCACTCTTTTCTTTTTGGGAATGAGCCTTTACCAGCGATCACCAGTCTTCGGATGTGGGATAAAGGCGAAGGTGGGCAGGTGGCCCAAAGCTTGGTTCGAGGCCTTTTACTGCCCGAGGATGTTCAGTATTACTCAGGTGGTGATGATGAGACACTGGCTAGATGGTTACAATGGCACACAATTGTTGTAATTCCCATTCCTTTTCATAGCACATGCTTGTAGTAGGCAATTTTGCTCCCTGCCTCATCATTTTGTTATTGTTCTATTTTCAGGCTACGCAGCTGACCAGCGTTATGGACGGGACGTTGAAGGACGCTGCAGAAGCTGTTGAGTGGGAGAAGGCTTTGAAGGCTGTGGCCGAAGTTACTGCCAAGGAGAGAGAGGAAGCTGCTGTAGCAACGGAGAGGAAAGCAGTGGATGCCGAGAAAGCTCTACGAACTGTCGAGAGCAAACTGTCCGCCATGGAAACAAAGTTAATTGAGACAGAGTTCAAGTTAGCGATGGCGGATAGCTTGAATCTGGCCCAAGCTGATCGAATTGCTGAATTGAAAAATTCCCTCGATGCTTGTGAGGACAAATGGTACAATGCGGGCTTCATGGACGCAGAAAACTCCACAGAACCGGTCATTCACCAAGCTCAGCGCCATGGGTTTGGGGAGGGATGGTTTGCTACTTTTTAGGCTATGGGAGTGGCCAAGGAGTCTCCACTGTAGGATTCTGAGCGTATCCCTTACCTGGCCCCTCCTCCCCCCCCCCCCCCGCGTTCAGAGCCAAGCCGTTACTACCGATGAAGAGGAGACCCCGAGTATAAGGGATCTGGTGAGGGATATTGATGCCCACGTGGGGGCAGCCGACCTAGAGGTTACGAGTAATATCCGTATTGACGCCGAAGCTGTTCACGATCAAACCGCGCCGCTAGCCCAAGCAGTTGGAGGCGGAGCCGAGCAACCCGTTCTTCCCCCCGTAACGACCGGTCCTGTTGTTTGAGAGTTTAGCTCTTTTTCTTTCTCTTATTAATTCATGTAAGATATGCCTAGGTCGCCGGGCTGTGGCGATTGAACGATTCTACTTCCCTTGGGATCGCTTTAACTAATATTGTTTAAATGTAACTCGTGTTTCCGTGTTGTTTGTTTGATAACTGCCAACTCTGTATGTGATTAAGGCTAGGTTGCTCATCATACCTTACTTTCTTACTTTTGAGGGCTGAGAGTAGCCCTTCCATCCACGGGACATACCGGATTAGTTTCTGTTTTTAGGGAGATGTAGTATAGGTTCCCGCCTGCTCGGCAATGGAGATCGAACTGAGGACAAATTGTCACATGAAAAATGGCTTAGCATTTCCACCTGCTCGGTGATGTGTATCGAACCGAGGACCGGTTTCTATCCTTAGATGTAAAATAGCTTACGGTTTCCACCTACTCGGTGATATATATCGAACCGAGGATAGGTTTCTGTCCTTAGATGAAAAGTAGCTTAAGGTTTCCACCTGCTCGGTGGTATATATCGAACCGAGGACAGGTTTCTGTCCTTGGAGTAAATGTAGCTTAAGGTTTCCACCTGCTCGGTGATATAAATTGAACCGAGGACAGGTTTCTGTCCTTAGAGTAAATGTAGTGCCCTAACCTTCGGGATTCTCTTTATATTTCTTGTCCGGGGATAATAGTTTGAAAGTGATGGGGCTAAATGCACCTGTATGAACAAATACCGTCATATTAAGCGCATGGTAATGTGGAATTACACCAAGCCTACATCCTTAAAGGATAACCGATCAATGATAAAACTTTTTTAAATTAAGAACATTCCACGGCCGGTGAAGTGGCTTTTCCTCCAAATTTTCTAAGTAGTATGCGCCTGCCCTGACGATGACCGTCACTCGGTAGGGCCCTTCCCAGGACGGAGCTAGCATTCTTGCATTGGTGTCTCGCGTATTCCCCATGACTTTGCGAAGTACCAGGTCTCCTGCGACGAACTCCCTTTTCCTCACCGCTCTATTGTACCTCCGTGCGAGTCTTTGCTAATACTCTGCCAACCGAATGGTGGCCATTTCTCGATGCTCCTCTAGTAAGTTCAGCTGCTTTGCCATCAGTTTCTCGTTCTCGTCCGGAGCGAATCCCACGACCCGGGCGCTACACAGTTTCACCTCCGTAGGAATAACAGCCTCTGCCCCGTAAGTTAGAAAGAATGGCGTTTCTCCCGTGGATCTTCTGGGAGTTGTTCGGTATGCTCACAGGACGCACGACAATTCCTCAGCCCATCTGCCTTTGGCTCCTTCCAGCCTCCTCTTCAACCCGCTCACGATGGCCTTGTTGGTCGCCTCTACCTGGCCGTTACTCTGCAGGTATGCTGGTGTGGAGTATCGATTCTGGATGCCAAGGTTGCTGCAGAACTCTCGGAAAGCCTTGCTATCGAACTGTAGACCATTGTCCGACACAAGAGACTCTGGAATGTCAAATCTCGTTATAATGTTTCTCCATACGAATTTCTTGACATCAACGTCATGGATATTTGCCAGCGCTTCTGCCTCGGCCCACTTGGTGAAGTAATCTACTGCCACCAACACGAATCTCCTATTGCCTGTAGCCCGAGGAAAAGGCCCAACTATGTCTAGTCCCCAGCAAGCAAACGGCCAAGGGTTGCTTACTGGGTTCAAGTTCCTAGCCGGTTGGTGGATCATTGGTGCATGAATCTGACACTACTCACATCTTTGGACATATTCGGTTGAATCTTCCCTAATTCGCGGCCACCAAAACCCTTGAGTCATTGCCCGGTGCGCCAACGATCATCCCCCTACGTAGCTTCCACACACACCCTCATGTAGCTCAGCTAACAGCTTTTCAACCTGATTAGGCCAAAGGCATTGCAGGTACGGTCCTTCGAACGACCTCCGGTATAACTTCTGATCGGGAGATAACCAATATCGAGCAGCGTCTCGCCGTACCTTCGCCGCCTCTTTCTTATCTTCCGGGGCTCGGTCTTCTGCAAGAAAGTCAATGATAGGGTCCATCCAGCATTTCTCGGTTATAGTTATGCGAGCAACCAATGGTTTTGGGGCAATACTCAGCTCGATCACTAGTTCCACCCTAATCAGCTGAGGCACCATGTCAGCTATTGAGGATGCCAGCGTTGCTAAGGAATCGGCGTGCCAATTCTGTCCCCAGGCTACCCGTTCAATCTTGACATTTGAAAAAGTACCTATGGTCTACTTCACCAACCGTAAATATTCAATCATCCGGGGGTCTTTAGCCTTGAAGTTCCCCTGTACCTGGCTAACCACCAGGAAAGAATCCAAGTAGACTTCCACCTCTTTAGCTCCCAAGTCCGTGACAAGCCTTAGTCCAGCGAGCAGAGCCTCATATTCGGCCTCATTATTAGAAGTCCTAAAACCTAGCTTGAGCGAGTGCTCTAGCTTTAGCCCTTCCGGTGATGACCACGATTCTAGCCCCCGCTCCCGCAGTGTTGGATGCGCCGTCCACGAACACCTTCCAAGGCCAGATTTGAGCGAGGCAAATCACATCTGCATTTTTCGGCGAGAATTCTGCAACAAAGTCTACAAGCACTTGTCCTTTCACTGAGTTCCTCGGCTTCTATCTGATGTCGAAAGAGCCCAATTGAATTCCCCACTTAGCTATCCTCCCTGTGAAGTCAGATCTTCTTAATAACGACTGGAGTAGGTACTCAGTTAAAACATGGATGGTATGAGCTTGAAAATAATAAAGCAGTTTCCTGGTAGAGTGCACGAGTGCCAGCACCAGTTTCTCCAGTGGTAGATATCTGGTCTCGACATCGACTAATGTCCTGCTGATGTAATAAACCGAAAGCTGCACACCACCATCCCTTAATAGCACGGCACTGGCTGCATGTTCGGATACCGAGAGGTACATATACAGGTCCTCTCCCGGTTCTGGGGCTATCAATGTCGGTGCCCGCCCAAGGTAGTCTTTAAGATCTTGGAAAGCTCTATCACAACTCTCATCCCATTGAAACCCCTTCCACTTCTTCAAAAGCTGATAAAATAGTCGGCACCGATCAGCGTATTTGGAAATAAATCGGTTAAGAGTAGCTAGCATACCGGTCAGCTTCTGGATCTCTTTCGGATTGCTCGGTAATTTGAGTTGCATCACTGCCTCAATCTGATCGGGGTTAACTTCGATCCCACGTTTGGTAATTAAGTAACCCAAGAACTTGCCAGACCCTACGCCAAAAGAGCATTTTTCGGCGTTGAGGCGCAGCTGGTGTCGTCGGAGTATTTCGAACAATTCCTTGAGGTCGTCGATGTGTTGCCCTTCTTGCTTGCTCTTTATCACCATATGATCAATATATACCTCAACTGTCCAACCAATCATATCCCTGAACATCCTCGTCGTCATTCTTTGATAGGTGGCTCCCGCGTTCTTCAATCCGAACGGCATCACAGTATAGTGATAGTTAGCATCGGGAGTTATGAATGCCGTTTTCTCCTGATCCTCGGCGGCCAAGGCAATCTAGTGATAACCCTAGAAGGCGTCAAGGAAGCTCATTCCCGGGTGCCTACAGGTAGCGTCTACCAATTGGTCAATTTTCGGATTGGGAAAGGGTCCTTTGGACAAGCTCGGTTCAGGTCGGTGAAATCAACACAAGCCCTCCATATACCGTTCTTCTTCTTTACGACCACCGTGTTTGCGAGCCACTCTGGAAAGTATGTTTCCTTTATGGCCCCCGCCTCTTTTAGCTTTTTGACCTCCTGTCTGACCTCTTCCACATGCTCCTTAGCGAACCTACTCGGTTCTTGCTTTTTATGAGGGCACAGAGGGTCCACATTCAATTTGTGAACTATGAATTTGGGGTCCACTTCGGGCACTTCATACGGACTCCAAGCGAATACATCCACGTTCTGTACAAGAAATAGCAGCAACTCCACCCTCTCCCTATCTCCAAGCTTGCCTTAATCAGGAAACTCCTTTCTTCTCCCGGTATGATTCTCACTCTTATCAAATCCTCGGCAACGTTGGTCCCCTCTACTTGGGGCTGCTGTAATTGCTATAGGGGAGTTTTCTTGGCTGCCCCCTTTAGCTTGATTTGTTTGTTTGTCGCGGCTACTAAGCACTGCCTGGCCACTCGCTGATCCCCTCTTATCACTGTAATCCCTTCTTTAGTTCGGAACTTAACTTTTACGTTCAAGGTGGACGGTACAACCCCCATGTTGTGGATCCACGGCCTTCAGAGTATCGCGGTGTATGGCGAGGAAGAGGCGACCACAATGAACGTCAACACCACCTCCTTACCTCCCATATTGACCGGGAGAGAAATCTGCCCTTCCGGAGTCACCATATGCCCATCGAATCCCATCAATGGCGTGTCATACCTGGACAGATCCTCTTTTTTCAGGCCGAGCCCCCTGTAGAGGTCCGGGTACATCACGTCTACACTGCTTCCTTGATCCACCATTATTCTCTTGACTATGAAACCCCTCCTGGTCGTTGTCGTCGAATGCTATAGGTTGTCTAGTGTACCTTGGCCTCTTCCCCGGGGACTGTTCACTTGTGCTGTCCTCCGCTGATATCACAGCCAGTACCCCCCTCATTGTGAGTGCTCTAATGCCCCTCGGCACTACATGGATGACCTCTATTACTCCTAAAGGGGGTAGGAGAGGGTTGCAACGTAGTTGACCTTCTTGCCCTGCTTCCTGATTACCCGTTTCCATCAGAAATTCTTTCAAATGCCCCACCTTCACCAATTGTTCCAAGTGGTCTTTCAATACTCTGCACTGCTCGGTGATGTGCCCCTTGTCTCTATGGTAAGTGCAATACAAATTATGGTTTCTTCTGGACGGGTCGCCAGCCATCCTATTCGGCCGTTTGAAATATGGCTCATTTTTTATCTTATCAATGATTCTGTGCACGGGCTCCCTGAACGCTGCATTGACTCCCCCGATTAGCGGGCCGGATTCTTGAATTCTCAAATCCTTCCTGAGTCTGGGGTTGAAGCCAGTATTCCGAGGATGAATGGCGATAGGGGCCTTCCCCCTAGTCTGTAGCCGATCGTCCTCTAAGCGTTTATACTCCTCGATACGCCTCATCAACTGCCTCATATCTTCGGGAGGTCTCAAGGTCAATGATTCCCTCAACCCGGACTTTTTGGGTAACCCCATCCGAAAGGTGCTTGCCGTAATCTTTTCGTTGCCTCCGCCGATCTCGTTGTACAACTCCTAGTATCGATTGGTGTAGTTGTGAAGGGTTTCTCCAGCCCTTATTTTTATTGATAGCAACACGTCCACGGGCAGCGGGACCTGGCTACAAGTCATGAACCAAACCCCAAACTCCTGAATCAGTTCTGAAAAACTATGGACCGAACCTTTCTTCAATCCGTTGAACCACCTTAAAGCAATGGGGCTGAGGCTTGAGGGGAAAACCTTACATATCAAAGCGTTGTTATGGGCGTGTAAAGACATCATTTGAATATAGTGACTTACATGCTTCACCGAGTCCGTCTTTCCAGTGTAGGAGTTGAACGGAGGCCTTGTGAATTTGCTCGGCATGGGCGCGCCCTCAATGTCCCTTGAGAATGGGGACCGAGTGGCTTGGTGTAACGCTCTGCTCATAGCATCCATGGCTGCATTCCGTGGCCGCCCCCTATCTGGGGAAGTTGACTCACAGTCCGCATATTCCCGTGAATGCTCGCGACGTCGACGAGACCCAGATTGACAAGATCCTACCGCATGGTGATTTCCCACACTGGCCTACCTTTCCCTCTGTTCCTCATGGTCCCTTCTCCTGCGGCTACCCCACGCTTGCAATTCCAAATCCCTCACCGCCCTACGTAGGCGCCCGAGTTCCTGGTCCCTTTGTTCAAGCTCCCTGTCCCTTCTGCCGAGGCAATTGCGGCCCGAGGTGTCAGACATTGTCCGGAGGGTTTGGTACAATCCTTCTTCGGGCCCAGATTCCTCTGCTCCCTCATGCCTTCTGTCCTCCTGCCTTTTTTGCCTCCTCTCTCGCCATGTAGATCCCCGCGATGACTCTTCAGAGCCGCTCTCCGTGTGACTTCCATTTGCGCACACGCAAATACGACTAGTGGGCCTAAGAGGTATTTAGGCTCACAATCTATTTGTATGGTGGGCTTTTGGATTTCCTACTATGGGTGATGCTGTGCTCGGCTAGTCCAGCTCTGTAGCTGACCCTTTACTCTAGTACTTTCCTTCCTTTTTCTAAGTGATGGCTCTTTAGTTCTACCATCTTTCTCCCCCAATTGCTAACCCCTTCACCCCAATTTCCTCTGCCTATTTATAGAACAAGGTAGTGGGGTTGGCACGATTGCTTTCTTGGTCAGTGGAGGGAGCGGTCCAATGTTGTCACCCTTGAGTGGGTGATTTAAATGCGAATGAGATAAGATGAAACTGGCATTGGAACTAGTTCCACCATTGGGTCTGTTGCTCGGCCAAGATGTTCCCTAGGTAGTGGAAGGGGGGTCCAATACCGTCGCTCCTGAGTGGACGTTTGGTGGTGGGTAGAGGGTGGTAGTGGCATTGGAATTAGCTCCACCATTGGGTTTGTTACTCGGCCGAGATGTTTTCGAGGTGGAACCGTACTCTCTAAGCTATAGCCGTTCGGGTAGCCTAATCATCAGGGATGATGAAAACTCTCGTTGTCGACCATGTCATAAACGTCTTCAACTTTAGGTCTCGGGGTTTCTAGGAGCACCCAAGCTTATCCAAAATGAGATCATGCATTTGGTCGACACTAGATTCCAGACTGTGGTGCTAGCATAAAGGGCTTTCATAACCATCTGGGCTTTGAAGAGGGGGACGCCCACACAGAATCAATGATATTATTTAAGGGGAATACAATGTAATTTTATAAAATAAAGTTGCTAAAATTAGTATACACACACACACACATATATATATATATATAATTTTTTTTTTAAACCCTGCACCCGTTATCTTTAATTTTTTTTTTTTTTCATTTTGTAATATATTCCTTCCTTGTATTTTCACTTATCTATCTTAATATTTGCATTTTAGTTACACTCATTTTATGATGATAATTTTTTCTTACTAGTCCAACATGCAATACTATATAGTAAAGTTGGTCTTATAATAGTCTTGTAAAACGCTTCCATTAATTTATTTGGTAACTATCACGTATTACTCCCTATTCACTTCCCCACATCATCCACCATGCTCTTATCTTATAATTCACATTCTCTTCAACCTCAGCTTATGAATTACTGATTCAACATGTTTATTAAATGCACTACGTGGGTTTTGTTGTGTCAACTTACTTAATAAACAGGCTGTGTGACAGTTAAAGGGTTTGGACATTATTGTTAAATGGATCAAGTTAGGGTTGACTCATTTAGTAAAATAACCCTAATTTAATATAAGGCGAAAATACCATTTTGGGTTTAAAGTCAATTTGGTCTCTACTATTTTCAAGTTGCAGTCAATTTAATTAGTCCCTACCATTAACTCACTAACGGAAAATACTGACATAGTAAACAAATGACAAGTTGACACACTTAAAGCTTACTGATAATAATAATTTTTAATTAAGATTTAAAAATTTTCCACATAAGCGTCTGAATGAAAAAAAATACAAAAATCAATTTATTTCCAAACAAATACTAAATTTTTATCTTTCTTCTCTTATCCGTGAATCAATAGATGAAGCTTCGGTCTCGAAACTTTTTTCTTGGTTCTCTTCCTTGGGTTAACCAAAACTAGAATAAAGGGGTGATTTCCGTTTTTCTCTACTTGTCTAAGCCAAAATTTTCTAATAGGATTTTGAGTTTCATTTGGCTTCCTGTCTTTGTTAGGTTTTAAAGATTTTAGGATTAAATATTTAGAGTCCTAATTTGTTTATTTTGGCAAACCAAAAACTAAAACATGTCTAGAATAGGTGTTAGACATTGCTCAAGGTGATTCAAGTTAAGTCTCAAGAACATTCATGTTACAAGAAAAAAAATTGAAATTCAGTGAAGAATAGGCTCGACCTATCGAAAATTGCAGTAAAGCAAGTTCTATAGAATTTCAAATCAAGCCCAAGACTGTGAAAACATTTAGGGTTTCAGTCTAACACTCCTAAGTATAAAAGAAAAACCCTAACTACGTTTTGAAGACTCTTGGAAGATTTGTGAGTTACTCTTGTGAGATCTGAGAAGTTCTACACCTTCTAACTCCACAAGTATCTACCAGAATAAGACCTACAATAAAGTGCTGGTAGAATCTAGTTGCTGCTGCAAGATTAACAAGTGGTGATTCGAAATCTTTAAGTCATATCTCATAGTCATAAGCGTGGGAGCTTGTGTGCTGCAAATCCAAGAGATAAGAGTTTGTGGATTCGGAGCTTGCACATGGTCATGTTAGTAAGTTACTACTGGAGATAGTAATAGATTTAGGGTTAAATCTTTTGTAACAACTTCAATTCCCTATTAGTGGATTTGTTTACTTTGAGGATAGCTAGGTCGAATTCTCCCCAGTTTTTTTACCTTGAAACTAGACAGTTTCATTAGTTTTCCTAGGTAATCATATCGTTGTCTTATTTATTTTTCCGCACTGTATGATATGATTTATTGTTGTTTAACCTAGATCTGAACAACAATGGCGGCTCCAAGATTTTTTTCTAGGGGGGTCAGTAATGGCAAAGCTAGGAATTTGTCATGGGGATGATTAAAAAATAAAATGATTAATTTTATATGTATATATATATACACCTTTCATATTATATACAACTTAGTATACAATACAACTATATTGTGTAATAGTCTAAAAAATTTATTAATAGTTTAAGGATTAGTAAGACAATAACCATTGAATGTGATAGACCAAGAATGTATTGACCCCTTGTGATGAATTAACCAATTAATTAGCCAAGTTGATTAATTAATCAGATTAATATACAATATGCATGGCAGCACAAACAAATCACCAACTAAAGTAAAATGCAGCGAAAAATAAAGTTGACACGATGATTTATTTATGAATGGGGAAAACCTCCAAGGCAAAAACCCTACTGGGTGATTTTAAGGTCATCACTCCTGAGAATTCACTATTATCACAACAAGCAGTTTTAAGTAAAGGAATTCTAGTACCCTATACCAACCTACAGTTGAACCCTTACCCCAATACACAATTGGACTTGTTCTGTAGTGACGATCTCTCCTTTTAATGCACGGCTCTCAATACGTGACTAACCAATAGATGTGCGAATCCCAGTACGAGACTTAATCACCAACTTGAGAAAGATGTTGGCTGCAAAGTTCTTCAGTTCATCAATATGATGAAGATCACGAAGCTTCTTGGTCACAAAACCCAACAGCGTACAAATGCAGTAGCTTCTTCAAGAGAAAGAAGAACTAGGACAAATTATGTTTCCAGTCACAATTTGCATGAACAACTCTTTGCTTTACACTCATGCAACTGTGCAACCTGTGACGGCCCTTAAAATAATCCTATATATGTTTAGAGTTGTGATAAAAGAAAGCTCAAACATCTATTCACAGATTGGATGAAAATCATAACTGAAAATCTGTTTTTCATAAATCTCGATAGATACCCTATCTATCAAGCAGCTGTCGAGCATCGAGCTAAAACAGTTTTTTAAACCTCGATAGATACTAGCTATCAAGATTTAAAAACCAACACTTCATCACTTGTTTCTTAGACAGATTTGCATGACTTGAATACTTGATCTTGAAACCTCGTTCCTTGAAATATTAAACACATCCTAGATCTATCCAATTACAAGTAAAGTGTGTTTTTTCAAAAGATTAGCCAATACATGATGACATACGTTCCTAACATGAAACACATATGTTCTAACAGAATGCATAATAACTTATTGTATTTATATGTAATATTAATTAAATAAAAATATATGATAAAGAAGAATAATAAAAAACCTAGGAGTGGGACTAGGAGTAAATGTGAACTAAGAAAAAAAAAATAAACTGATATAAATTTTTGCTTTTGGAGTGTATGGTATTTTAACCATACACATGGTTAATCTCTTAGAATTGGAGCAAACAGGGAAAAAAGCTAAGAAAACTACTTGATCAAACAAAGATAAAAGCTAAGAAAACATAGATTGGAGAAAGAGAGAATGAAGAAAGAAATCACAGATATAAATATAGATCAGTTGGTTGGAATGGTAGTATAATTTTTTGCTGATAAAGAAGAAAAGTATAAGGAAAGACTTCATTTTTTTGTCAACAAAAAAGTAAGCCAGAGTCCCAAATAGAAGGTTTATTTATTTTTAACGAATGAACAAAAATTTGAAACATTTTTTTCTTTATTATAAAATTTAATATTTTAAGAGTAGTGTTGTTAACACAACACCTGCACAAAAATTTCACAACAAAATATAGGTAACAAGTTGTTAAAAATAAGTTAAAAAAAATGATATACTAGCAAAAAAAAAAGGTAAAAAAATGATGTCAGTTGTGGGTCAAAATAAAAACTAATTACAACTTATCACTTACCCTTTATTGTGAAAATAACATTAAAATGATCATTTTTAAGTTTATTTTAGCTAGATTTAAACAAAATTTATAATCAAGATGTTCAAATATTTATTTTAGAGGGAGTCAAAATAATTTTCATAAAAGAATTTATATATTAAAAAAAAATTCCAGGTTAGGGGGTTCATTTGAACCCCCTGGCCAGCACGTAACACCGCCCTTGCTGAACAATAACCCTAATCGTTAACTTGGTTAATTAATTAGGTTAAGTAATTTGAGTATTAGTCTAAACAAACAAACAATCTCCTTTGTTGGTCAAAATATGTGGTTACGTGAGTTTGGATTTGGGTTTGAATTTTCTTTGGGTCTTACTGAAAATTTGAAGAGCATGTGACATTTGATGGTTTGCATGTTATCTTGCTCCAGCAGAGATTGGGTGTTATGGTGAGGTAGTGGTTGTGTTTTACATTTGCCAATATGCGAGAAGGGGTGTTAACAAAGACTTAAATGACGACGAAGAAGATAAAAACCCAGATGGGTATTATTGGTCTCTTGGATTTTCCATCAAGGGTTGAAAGAAAATTCCGAGCTTTTTTAAGTGTTTATTTGGAAAGAAATTAATTTTTGTGTTTTTTATTTTTGTTTTCAAGTGGCAATTTTTTTAATGTTAATTAATTATTATTATTATTATTTTACTTGCCACATAAGCTTCAAGTGTGCCAATTTGTCATCCGTTTGCCACATAAGCATTTTTTGATAATGTAAAAATACAAAATTAACTATGACACCAAAATGTATAGACCAAATTAATATTTTTACCTTAATACAATACACATGCAACTCACAAACACAACATGGTACTGATGCTTGATTTCCATAGTCCCAAGATAGAGCATGATCATAGATGCATTGATTGTTAGTATATGAACTTGGTATATGTATATTCTTTTGAATTAAAAAAAAAAAAAAAAGACAAAAAAATCTGTTTTCATGACTTCACTGAAAAATTGTTGATTTTACTGAAATGAAAATTTCAAGGCCTATATATAAGACTTTACACTAATTGGAAATTTTATTTATATTTTTTCTTAGTTAATTAAGGATTCGATTACCTACTGAAATGTCAAACTCGCCCCCTTGTTTCTTCATTTTGTTACAGATCAAGAAACTAAGACTTTTCCTAATGGCTGCTACATGCTAAATAGATACATAGCAAGAAACTTCATATACTTGAACCTGTCCCCTATAAAGTATCTACGAACAATAAAGGGAACATTCACTAACGTAACTCACATCTTCAATTTGGCGGAGATCTCCCATAAATTTTTAAGGAAAAGATGGTGCTAATTCTTCAGCAATTCCCATCACCAAAAGGTGTTATTACAACAAACCTTTC
This sequence comes from Castanea sativa, assembly GCF_040712315.1. Lineage (NCBI taxonomy): Eukaryota > Viridiplantae > Streptophyta > Magnoliopsida > Fagales > Fagaceae > Castanea > Castanea sativa. Next base: position 42,137,375 of record NC_134019.1, on the reverse strand, counting down.
ATAAACTCTGTGTTCTCTAATTCACATTCTTTCTATCATTTATAATATATTAAAAACTAGCTAGGAGTTTAGACTAATAAATTTTAGTTAATTTCCTTATTTCTTTGTCCTTGCCGATTAGAAGGTAAGGTAGCATTAATAACCAGTGGTGCGAGTGGCATAGGTGAGAGCATTGCAAGGCTTTTGTTAGTCATGGTGCAAAGGTCCTAATAGCAGATGTCCAAGACGAGCTTGGCCACTCAGTTTGCAAAGACATTGGCTCTGATTCCATCTCTTACATCCATTGTGATGTAACAAATGAATCTCATGTCGAAAAGGCCGTGGACATGGCTGTATCCAAGTATGAAAAGCTTGATATCATGTTCAATAACGCTGGCATTTCAGGCAACATTGAATCACAAATTTTAGAATAAAAAAAATGAAGATTTCAAAAGGGTTTTGAATGTCAACGTTTTCGGTGCTTTCTTGGGTGCCAAGCATGCTGCTAGGGTTATAATTCCAACTAAAAAAGGAAGCATTCTCTTCACCTCAAGTATAGTTTCAGCAATGGCCAATGATGTTTCACATGCATACGTGGCATCAAAGCATGCTGTGGTGGGAATGGCTAAGAACTTGAGCGTGGAATTGGAACAGTATGGAATAAGAGTTAATTGTGTGTCTCCCTTTGCAGTTGGAACTCCTATGGTAATAAAAGGTATAGGTATGGAGAAAAATAAGGTGGAGGAAGTGGTTTCATCCTGTGCAAACTTGAAGGGAGTAGTGCTGGAACCTGAAGATATTATTGCAAAGGCAGCATTGTATTTGGGGAGTGATGAGTCTAAGTATGTGAGTGGGATGAACCTGGTTGTTGATGGTGGCTATATTCTTACCAATCCAGGTTTCTCAAACGCTCTAAAAAGCATTTTTTCTTGATTTGCATGTATTGCAACTGTAGCCCCCATTTCTCAATTTTGTTGGTTCATTTTAGTGTTATCTTAAGAGTGATGTTAAAGTCAAGAAAGCTTCTAATTTAGTAGCATTAGCATTGACTGTTCTCCTTTATAAAGAGAATTGGTCCTAGAAAGGCCCCTCATCATTCTTGTAACTCTCAAAAATAAAAAGACTATTGTTGAAATTTAAGATATTACATAACTTAATATTTAAGATATTACATATCTTATTAGTTGATGTATCAATTCTTAAATATGAATAAAATATAATTAAAAATTCATTTATGAAATTATTGAGGTGATGACATCAATCATATATGATCTGTCTATTGTTGAAATTTTTGTAATAAAATTGAAAGTAATTTTTATACTTTCTTTATTTCAATTCAATTTTGTGTCATTGTGTATATGCATGGCACATTGGCACATATACAGTTTACATTTACATGTCATATCTTTTAGCTATAGAAGGTCTACATTTTTGTATTTGTGCACAAACGTTTGTGCGAACCCTCAAGAACATAATAAAATGATGACAAATTAATGAGTGAAAGATGATTTTCGTCTCAATATGAAATTAAGCTAAAAAGATTGTGATGCAAAGTTATGTATATAAGACTGTTAATCAAAAACAAACTTGATGAGCTCCATCCAGTTATTCATACTCCAACCATTTGTTTCTCCACCTGCTCGTTCAGACTAACTTTATTTAGTTTAACTACTTGAAATTGATTTTATTCTCTATAATGACCTTAAATTTGTCTGATTAAGACAATAATTGCTTTGGCTGTGTCCTTTACCATGGCAAAAAACTTAATCTAGATACCAAAATTGGTTGAAAGTAACATACTTTTTGTCACCCTCTCCCACGGTCTCAGAGTCAAAGTTTGTCTGATTCTAAAAAAAAAAAAAAATTTGTCTGATTCGCTGGTAATAAAGTAATAAAATAATAAAATATCGTAGTAGGTAGATGCATTTGGGCTTTTTCTTATTTCATTTTCTATTGTGGTAAATTCAGTATAGACGGTTTTTTTTTTTTTTTGAACATCTATGATCTATCTGGGTTTTCTACTCTACCTTAACCACAAGGGAGAACATTTGCGTAGCTGCCACCAATTCCTTTACGTTTGCATATTAGAGGCTACTAATCATAGACCCATGCAATATGTGGGAATAAATAATTATTTTGTATTGTAATATAATATATAATTTGTACTCTAAATTTTTTTGAAGATAATTTATTCTCCCTTAAAAACTAAACAAATTTTATTCATTCCAATTAAGTCTACTTCGGTCCAATTTGATCAGGCCACTCTATAATTTGTACTCTATAATTCATTTCTTTCTTAATTTTTGGGTTGAAAAATATGATATTTTATTTTATTTTGGCTAAACTCTTTAGTTTGGAGTTAAAAAATGCAAAGAAAATAGAAATTAGAAATTAAAAATATGAACCCTAAAAATTCAATAAAAATTATAAATATTCAAAAGTCTTATTCAGTCCACATTGGTTCTACTCGGTCCACTTTGGTCCTATTTGGTCCATCCTATTCAATCCTATTTAGTCCATTCTGTCCACTAAAATTTTAATCTGTCCATTCAGGTCTTACTCAGTTCACTTTGATCCTATTTGTTCTGCATCGGTCCTATTCAGTCCACATTGGTCCTATTTTGGCCACTTCAGTCCTACTCGGTCCACATTAGTCTTATTCGGTCAATTCTGTCAACTCTCGTCCACCTTAGTCCTATTCAAGCCGTTCAGTCCATTTTGTTCACTTTGGTTCTATTCGGTCCACATTGGTTCTATTAGGTCCATTATATTCACTTCAGTTCTATTCAGTCCACATTGGTCATATTCGATCCATTCTATCCACTTTGGTCCTAATCTTTCCATTAGTTCTTATTCTGTTCACTTTGGCCTATTTGGTCCCATTAGGTTATTCATTGTTTGTTGCTACTTTATAGGTGAGAGGGTCAACTATATGCAACTTGAGCAAATTAAAAAAGGAAACGGGAAGGAGAAAAAACCAAAATCCTTATTTCTTCTATGATGCTTCTTGTTATGTATTAAGATTCTACATAGCTGCCAATAGGTGGTCTTAGTTTTGAATGAGACGTCTAGCCTGAAATGCTACAGAAATTGTATACAAAACGTTTGGGTTTTGAGATAGTTAAATGGAAATTTATAAAAATGAAGAAATTGATTTCCTCAACTTCGGTCCAATTTGACTGCCAATAGGCAGCCATCGAATAATTTACATTATCAAATGAGACAAGAGGGCAAATTATATGCATAGAATAAATTTTTTTTTTTTTTCCTGAGTAATTAAAAGGATAAATGTATTGAGACAAAGCAGAAGGGGAACAATAGGAACCTGCCCATGCATCAGCGTCAACAAAGGGCCAAAAGGAATAAAGTTAACTGAAATTGAAGAGAAGGGTGTGAATCTCATGGTTGTTTGGGTCATTTATGAATCAATCACTATCACCAAAAGGTTTTACAGGCAAAATTTCTATTTCAATCTTGTTACTTTTCTTGTTCAGAATTATCATCAAACCAACTTGTTTTACCTTTCTCAGAGTGAGTCTCCACTTGAATAAACTCTCAAGGATTGTGGAGTAACTCCTCAAGAATTACTTTAAAGCCTTGTGGGAGTAATATATCAGGTGTTAATCCAATTATTTTATACTCTTTATACTCTAAGCCCTGTATTTAGTTTGACGATTTGAAATTGATTTTATTCTCTTTATAATGACCTGAAATTTGTCTGATTAAAACAATAATTGTATTGGCTGTGTCCTTTACCATGGCAAAAAACTTTATCTAGATACCAAAATTGGTTGAAAGGAACATAATTTTTGTATCACCAACCTCATCCTCTCCCACGGTCTGAGTCTAAGCTTGTCTGATTCGTTTGTAATAAATCAATAAAATATCGTAGTAGGTAGATGTATCTGGGTTTTTTCTTATTTCATTTTCTATTGTGGTAAGTTCAGTATATATGGGGTTTTTTTTCGTTTTTTTTTGACAATTTTTTGATCATCTATGATCGATTTGGGTTTTCTTCTCTATCTTAACCACAATAGAGAACATTTGCGTAGCTGCCATCAATTCGTTTCCTTTTGTATATTAAAGGCTACTAGTCCTATGCCCACATGATGCATGGAAATAAATAACTATTTTATATTGTAATATAATGTATAATTTGTTCTTTAAAATTTATTGAAGATAATTTTTTTTTCCTAAAAATTAAACAATTTCTATTTAGTCTAATTAGGTCTACTTCAGTCCAATTTGCTTGGGCCACTCGATCAATTTCGGTCATTTTCAGTCCATTTTAGAGTAATTGGGTCTTAAGTTGATTCTTTTTGTAGGTTTTATTTTCAAATTTAGCTTTAAAATTCTTTTTTTCTTAATTTTAGGGTTGAAAAGTATGAAATTTTATTATATTTAGACTAAACTCTTTAGGGCCCATTTTGATTGAGGGGGAAGAGAAGGGAAGTGGAGGAAACGATCACTAAGTTCTTGACATAAATCTTGATCTTGATAACCTTAAGTGTGTATGAAGGTAAACACCTCTAGATCTCACAAAAAATTCAACAAATAGCACAAACAAAAAGACTCTAGAGAGCTTTTGGGTACAAAGCCCTAGATCTTCAAAAGATGCACATTCTTCTCTCTCTAAAAAGCCTATTAAAAACTTGCATAGAGTTTCCTTTATATACTAGAAGAAGTAGACCTGAAACTCTAATCCTTAATGGGCTTGAAATATTGTTTGGGCTTAATTAAAATTCTGCATATACGACTCTCGATTGGTCGAGCCTGTCTTTCAATTGATCGAACCAGACAATTTCTGAAATCTTCTTTCTACAGCTTGTATGTTCTTGAATCTTGACTTATATCACCTTGAGCATTGTCTAATAATACCTATAGACTCTAGGATCTATATTTAGACAAGTTTGTGTTCACGATTTGCCAATTGTTCTAAACTTTAGAACCTAACATACTTAATTATCCAATATGCAATAAAATATTTGATAAGTAATTTATTTAATTTTCAGATGAAAAACCATCAAAGTTGGCTCCTAGCACCGGGGAATCCATTTAAAGGAACCAAATCGCTCTTCGTGATTTTTATTATTATTATTATTAGGAGCCTCTTTTGTATTGCAAGTAATTAATGTTTGTTTCTTAATATTATATATGGTCTTATCTAAACTAACAAAACTACCTTTGTTTATGAAGGGCAACTTCTCTTAAAACTAGGGTCATCAATGTCAAATAATAAACTTTATTTCGAATTCAAAAAAAAAGTCCTAAAATTTAGAATTTTTTTTCCTTCACGTTCATCTTTTTGATGCCCTAAAATTGGCCTTTTTATTCTTTTTCATCCGAATAAAAGTAAAACACCCCCAATTTAATAAATAAAAAACTAAGAGAACTCCTAGAATTTAATCTTCTTTCCCGTCACTTTCATCTTATTTTTCCTCCTCAAACTTTTCTCCATATATCACTATATCACTTTTAAACACAAGTTCAAAAAATAAATTACAGTCTCTGTTTATCTCTAAAATTTATCATTTTTATTTTTTGAAAAACAAAAAATATATTTCCAAATTTTAATAAATGCACCTTCAAATAGTCTTTGAGCACACGAGAGGCTAGTAAAGTTATAATAGTCTTGAAAACCTCTTTCTTTAATTTAATAGTTAACAATCACACAATACTCTTTGTGCACTTTCTCACATCATTCACAATGCTCTCTATTATATAATTCACATCCTCTTTAATCTCATTGCCCCTATGAATTACTGATTCAACATATTTATTCAACATTTACATCATTTTTACAGCGAATTCTGGTGCCCAGCACCCTATTCATAGTGAAATCTACCGTTTGCACAGAGGAGGGTGTTCTTTCCACACATGATGATAGCATGCACGTAAGATTTACATCTTCAACTTTGATGGCTTCCTTGGAAGTCAACAAGTAAAAAGGTTAAATTTCTAGTAAACTCTCTCTCAAGACCGTTACTTATGTATATGACTTATGTAGCCAAAACTAAGACTTTGCCTAATGCCTGCTACCTGCTAAGTAGAATCTTAATACATAGCAAGAAACTTCATAGAAGTAAGGATTTTGTTGTTTTCTCCTTCCTGTTTATTATTATTATTATTATTTTAATTTGTTTAAGTAATACTTGAACCTCTCCCCTGTAAAGTATCTACGAATAATAAAGGTGACATTCACAAACGTAACTCACATCTTCAACTTGGCAGAGATCTCCCATAAATTTTAAGGAAAAGATGAGTGCTAATTCTTCAGCAACTCTCATCACCAAAAGACATCTATTACTTTTACTTATCTTTAATACTAATCTTTTATTTTTGATAGATACAATAAAGATGAGGGGAGTTTCAAGTCCTAATTCTTTTTATAAAGGAGAATAGTCAATAACAATGCCACTAAATCTACCGTTTGCACAGAGGAGGGTGTTCTTTCCACACATGATGATAGCATGCACGTAAGATTTACATCCTCAACTTTGATGGCTTCCTTGGAAGTCAACAAGTAAAAAGGTTAAATTTCTAGTAAACTCTCTCTCAAGACCGTTACTTATGTATATGACTTATGTAGCCAAAAACTAAGACTTTGCCTAATGCCTGCTACCTGCTAAGTAGAATCTTAATACATAGCAAGAAACTTCATAGAAGTAAGGATTTTGTTGTTTTCTCCTTCCTGTTTATTATTATTATTATTATTTTAATTTGTTTAAGTAATACTTGAACCTCTCCCCTGTAAAGTATCTACGAATAATAAAGGTGACATTCACAAACGTAACTCACATCTTCAACTTGGCAGAGATCTCCCATAAATTTTAAGGAAAAGATGAGTGCTAATTCTTCAGCAACTCTCATCACCAAAAGACATCTATTACTTTTACTTATCTTTAATACTAATCTTTTATTTTTGATAGATACAACAAAGATGAGGGGAGTTTCAAGTCCTAATTCTTTTTATAAAGGAGAATAGTCAATAACAATGCCACTAAATCTACCGTTTGCACAGAGGAGGGTGTTCTTTCCACACATGATGATAGCATGCACGTAAGATTTACATCCTCAACTTTGATGGCTTCCTTGGAAGTCAACAAGTAAAAAGGTTAAATTTCTAGTAAACTCTCTCTCAAGACCGTCACTTATGTATATGACTTATGTAGCCAAAACTAAGACTTTGCCTAATGCCTGCTACCTGCTAAGTAGAATCTTAATACATAGCAAGAAACTTCATAGAAGTAAGGATTTTGTTGTTTTCTCCTTCCTGATTATTAAAATTATTATTATTTTAATTTGTTTAAGTAATACTTGAACCTCTCCCCTGTAAAGTATCTACGAATAATAAAGGTGACATTCACAAACGTAACTCACATCTTCAACTTGGCGGAGATCTCCCATAAATTTTAAGGAAAAGATGAGTGCAAATTCTTCAGCAACTCTCATCACCAAAAGGCATCTATTACTTTTACTTATCTTTAATACTAATCTTTTATTTTTGATAGATACAACAAAGATGAGGGGAGTTTCAAGTCCTAATTCTTTTTATAAAGGAGAATAGTCAATAACAATGCCACTAAATTAAGGTACTTGACTTTAACATCACTCTTAAGATAACACTAAAACAAACATACAAAATAGAGAAATGGAGGTGATAGTTACAACTTGCAACACATACATTGATATGTATCAAGAAAAAAGGCTTTTTAGTGCATTTGAGAGTGTTGGATTTTTAAGACTATAACCCCCATCAACAACCAGGTTCATCCCACTCACATACTTAGACTCATCACTCCCTAAATACAGTGCTGCCTCAGCAATATCTTCAGGCTCCAATACTGTCCCCTTCAAGTTTGCGCACGATGAAACCACATCCTCCACCTTTTTCTTCTCCATCATCCCCATAACTTTTCTTAGCATAGGAGTTGCAGTTGCAAAAGGAGACACACAATTAACTCTTATTCCATACTGTCCCAACTCCACGCTCAAGTTCTTAGCTATTCCCACCACAGCATGCTTTGATGCCATGTATGAATGTGGAACATCATCAGCCATTACTGAAACAATGCTTGAGGTGAAGAGAATGCTTCCTTTTTTAGCTGGAATCATAACCCTAGCAGCATGCTTGGCACCCAAGAAAGCACCGAAAACATTCACGTTTAAAACCCTTTTGAAATTTTCATTTTCTGATTCTAAAATTCCTGATTCAATGTTGCCTGTAATGCCAGCGTTGTTGAACATGATATCAAGCTTTCCATACTTGGATATAGCCATGTCCACGGCCTTTTCGACATCAGATTCATTTGTTACATCACAATGGATGTAAGAGATGGATTCAGAGCCAATGTCTTTGCAAACTGAGTGGCCAAGCTCGTCTTGGACATCTGCTATAAGGACCTTTGCACCATGTCGAACAAAAAGCCTTGCAGTGGTCTCACCTATGCCACTCGCACCACCGGTTATTAACGCTACCTTACTTTCTAATCTGCAAGGAGAAAGAGATAAGGAAACTAAAATTTATTAGCCTAAACTCTTAGCTAGTTTTTAATATAACATAAATGATAGAATGACTGAATTAGAGAACACAGTTTTCGTAAAAGTTTAATTTGTTATAGTAATACGTACCTGTTGGTGATGGGAGTTGCTGAAGAATTAGCACTCATCTTTTCCTTAAAATTGATGTGAAATATTTGCCAAATTGTAGGTGCAAGTTATGTTTGTGAATGTCCCCTTCATTGTTTGTTGCTACTTTATAGGGGAGAGATGCAACTTGAACAAATTAAAAAAGGAAACGGGTAGGAGAAAAAAAACAAAATCCTTGCATCTTCTATGATGCTTTCTTTTCTTCTTCTTTTTTTCTTTTTTATAGAAGATATGATGCTTCTTGTTATGTATTAAGATTCTACATAGCAGCCAATAAGTGAAGTCTTAGTTTTGAATGAGACGACTAGCTTGAAAGGCTACAGAAATCATATACAAAAAGTTTTGGTATTGAGATAGTTTAATGGAAATTTATAAAAATGAAGAAATTGATTTCCTCGTCTACTTTTTTTGACTGCCAATAGGCAACCATCGAAGTGGGAAACTGGGGAATAATAATTCCTCAGCGAATGATTTACGTTATCATATGAGACAAGAGAGTACAGCATGATTGCTGCTGTTTTCTCTGTTGCGTTGGGTCTGCTAGTCAACAAAAAAATATGGATACTTCACAATGTAATTGACTTTGTTGTTTTTAGAGGGATTCTTGTTGCATATGGGATAAGGATAGGCTTGAAGAGTCGTTATAGTCAAGACAGCATCTTTCATAGGAAAAAGTAGATATATGTGAGCATTTTTTATGCAGAAGATGTTCACTGTTAGCTATTGGTTAAGCCCAATTGGCCTGCTGTGCTGTAAATTATATGCATAAAATAAATTTTCTATTTAGTTCTTTTGGGTAATTAAGGATAAATATATTGAGATAGAGTAGAAGGGAACAAGAGGAACCTGCCCAAAGAGAACTAAAGTTAATTGAAATTGAAGGGAAGAGTGTGAATCTCATGGTTGTCTGAGTCATTTATGAATCGATCACTATCACTAAAAGGTTTTACAGTTGGTCATGTATGAATAAAATTTCTATTTCAATCTTGTTACTTCTTTTGTTCAAATTATCACCAAATCAACTTGTTTTACTTTGCTCAGGGTGAGTCTCCAGTTGAATAAACTCAAGGATTGTGGAGTAACTCCTCAAGAATTATTCTAAGCCTTGTGGGAGTAATATCTCAGGTGTTAATCGAATTATTTTTTACCCTTTATACTCTAAGCCCTGCATTTAGTTTGACGATGGCAAAAAACATTATCTACATACCAAAATTAGTTGAAAGTAACATATTTTATGTATCTTCCTCTGTTTCTGTTTGCTAGTTTTTAACGAAAGTTCCCTTCTACCAAAAAACCATATTTTATGTATCACCAACCTCATCCTCTCCTCTCCCACGGTGTCAGAGTCTAAGTTTTTCTGATTCGCTTGTAATAAATTAATAAAATATCGTAGTAGGTAGATGTATTTGGCCTTTTTCTTATTTCATTTTCTATTGAGGCAAGTTCAGTAAATATGGTTTTTTGTTTTAACAATTTTTTTATCATCTATGATCGATCTGGGTTTTCTTCTCTATGTTAACCACAATGGAGAATGATAGACAGAATAATTACCCTCATCTAGGGAAAGCCAACCTAGACGAAAACCAGACACCATAAAAGCCACCATTCAATGCCCGGCAGTTACATATCAACAAGCCCTCATAAAGACCAAGTAAAGACCTGAGGCATTACCCAAGCAAAATTGAATTCACTATTTAAGGAGGACAACGGCTATTTAAGAAAGCCTATATATACAGACCTGACAAATCCCAAAAGAGGTACACGCATATACTTATTCCCACCCATAAGTTCTCTCTATTATTGAAAGATTCATTGTCTGCCTTTATCATCGGAAACTCTGTGGCCAACACCACACTGGTGACCACACAGGGAGGACTTTGTTCTTAATTTAACAGGTCTCAAGGACGAACCCATGCTAATCCATCTGGACAAACCCATTCAATTGATGATTTTGGCATCATCAGTTTGGCGCTGTCTATGGGGACTACAATTTCGTACTTTAGTCCGAAAGTGTAGTTCCATTCAATCCTAAAGTTGAAATGGAGTCCAGCACACCACAAGATTCTGTAGCACTAGCCCTGCAGATCCAAACACTTAAAGCCAGCGTAGAGGAGCTTACAAGACAGGATCAGAAGATGAGGTTGCAACTTCAGCAAGAGGAGAATCGTTGTGGGACTAACTTGAATGACGATGAAGATAGCCATAAAAGGAATGATCACCAACGACCAAATACCCCTGAGGAAGCGAACTCAGACCTCCTCAAAGAAATGAGGAAAGAGATGGATGAGCTGAGAAGTGCGATAAGGGAGAAGACTGATCGGAACTTGGACGGAATGGTCAAAAGGACGGACTCGCCTTTCACAACAAAGGTCCTAAAGTGGCCCATGCCCCCGAAGTTTCGCCTTCTGCAGCTTGAATCCTTTGATGGTTTAAAAGATCCGCTGGATCACATCACCACCTTCAAAATGACTTTGAGTCTGAAACAGCGCCCGGACGACTGTGTCGTTCATTCCCTACCACTCTCAAGGGGGCAACGAGAGTGTGGTTTAGCAAGCTAGCAACATCGTCCATCGACAACTTCGGACAACTAAGCAACTAGTTTGTATGCCACATCGTCGGCAAACAGCTCCCAAAAAGGCTTTTAGATCACCTACTCACCATAAGGCAAGGAGAAAAGGAAACCTTGTGGTTGTATGTGAAACGTTTCACTAGAGAAATCTTGGAAATTGACGAAGCAAAGGATAAAGTGCAATTAACCACCTTTAAAGCTGGGCAGAAATCCAGAGAGTTCGTGGTTGCACTCGCGAAAAGCCCTTCAAAGACAATGGTAGAATGTTGTTGAAAGCTCAGAAATACATGAACACTGAAGATGCATTAGTGGCAATAGGTGACGAGGATAAGCCCTTCGAGAAGGAGGGAAAAAAAGATGACCGTAAGGGATGAAAAAGAGATAGAGGGGACCGTTAGGAGACTAATAGGAGCAAACAGAGGGACAACAAAACGCCCAGAACGGTAAAATTTACCCTTTTAGTTATACCCGTTGACAAAATTTTAATGCAGATTAAAGACGGCCATCACCTTAAATGGTTAAAGCCACTACACTTATCACTGAGCGTGCAAGACAAGAGGAAGAACTGCCGCTTCCACAAGGACCATGGCCATTACACTAAAGACTGCAGAGACCTAAAGTAGCAGATTGAAGAACTTATCCAGAAAGGAAAGCTTCAGAAATTCGTGAAGAAAGGGGAATCTAGCCAACCAAGAGATAACGATAGCAAGAGACATAAGGCTGCTCCCAGAGACGAGGCAAAGCCATCTAATCATCCATAAATTGCGATAGGAGAAATAAAAGTGATCATTAGAGGACTATCCGCAAGAGGATCTTTCAAGTCCTTCAAGAAGTCACAGTAGAGGCAAATGAGCAGCATCCACAGGTTACCGCCCTTAAAGCAAAGGAGAAGGATAGAAACTAACATCTGTTTTTCAGAAGAAGATGATAGGGGTGTGAAGCAGCCGCATGACGACCCTTTAATCATCACGCTTATGATAGAAGTTATGATAGAATGGTTCAACACCAGGCGGAACCTCATAGACAACGGTGGTTCTGCAAATGTCATACATCTCTCAGCTTTTCAGCAGCTGAAAGTAGATCCCAAGAGACTACGGCCTTTTGAATCCCCCCTTGTTAGTTTCAGCGAAGACTAGGTGTACCCCAAGGGGATAGTAGCATTGACGGTCATAGTGGGGACTCACCCCTAATAGGTAACTCATCAGCTGGACTTCCTGGTAGCGGATTGCCCATCCTCGTATAATGTAATTATTGGGAGGCCTACACTCAACCGCTAGAAGGCAGCAACTTCCACATACTGCCTGAAGGTAAAGTTCCCAACAGAATATGGTGTGGGCGAAGTAAAAGGAGATTAGGTACTAGCCAGAGAATGCTACCAGGCAGTCCTAGTAGCTAAAGAAAACCACACATGGGTGTTCGAGGAAAAGGAGGAGGAGAAAGTGAAAGCCTTATCGTGGAGCTAGTAGACAAAGAACCATCAAAGAATACAAAGATAGGGATTGACTTGAGTGTCCAGATGAAGGAGAAGCTGGTCCAGTTCCTAAAAAGTAACCTAGATGTCTTCGTGTGGAGTCACGAAGATACGCTAGGCATAGCAGCTGAAGTGATACAGCACCACTTGAATGTGGATCTCAAGAAAACTCGTCCAGCAGAAACGACAGGTGTTTGCCCCTAAACGAAACAAGGCCATCATGGACGAGGTGAGCAAGTTGTTGTCTGCAGGTCTCATCAGAGAAGTCTATTACCCAGATTGGCTGGCTTACATCATCCTAATGAAGAAAGCGAACAGAATATGAAGAATATGCATGGACTTCACAGACCTGAATAAAGCCTGCCCAAAAGACAGCTTCCCCCTGCCTAGAATAGACCAACTCGTGGACTCCATGGCTGGGCATAGGCTCTTGACATTCATGGTCACGTTCTCTAGGTACAACCAAATTAAGATGTTAAAGGAAGATCAAGAGAAGTCTGTCTTCATCACTAGCCAAAGGCTCTACTATTATAAGGTGATGCCCTTCGGACTGAAAAATGCAAGAGCGACCTACCAAAGGTTAGTCAACAAGATGTTCAACGAATAGATCGGGAGGAACATGGAGATGTATGTAAACGATATGCTTGTCAAGAGCAAGGAGGAAGCCACACATCTGGACGACCTTGAGGAAACCTTCGAGACCCTCAAACGGTACTAGATGAAGTTGAACCCTAGCAAGTGCGCCTTCGAGGTCGCATGCGGAAATTTCTTGGGGTTAGAGGGGGATAGAAGCAAACCTAGAAAAAATACGGGCCATATTAGAGATGGCATAAAAAAAATAGTGAAGGAAGTTCAAAAGTTAACTGGAAGGATAGCAGCCCTTAACCATTTCGTTTCTAAAGCAACGGACAAGTGTCTTCCCTTCTTCAAGACTCTAAAGCAGGTCTTTGCCTGGACAGAGGAATGTAAGAAAGCCTTTCAAGAGCTGAAACACTACTTAAGAAACCCACCACTCCTGAGTCCGTCAAAAGAAGGAGAAAACCTGTCTACTTAAGAAATAGCCGTGAGTGAAACCTTGATTCGAGAAGAGAATAGAACACAACTCTCGATTTACTATGTCAGTCAAGCCTTCCAAGGAGCTGAGGCAAAATACCTACGGATCGAAAATATTGCATTCACTCTGATAGTAGCCTCTCGTAAGCTGTCTTATTCTAGTAATGACGGATCAACCTATAAGGAAGTCAATGAACAAACCCAAAGCTGCAGGAAGAATGGTGCAATGGGCAATTGAACTTAGCCAATTCAACATTGAATACCACCCTAGAACAGTGATCAAGATACAAGCGTTAGCCGACTTCGTCGCCGAATTCATGACTCTTGATGAAGAAGGAGTCCAAGACGAGGCAGAGAGATGGATGATCCAGACTGGTGGGTCGTCAGCCCAAAAAAGGAGGAGTAAGGGTTATCATCGTTTCTCTCGAAGGAGATATGCTCAAATACAAAGTTCAGCTTCAATTTCCCGCCACCGACAATGAAACGGAATATGAAGCAATACTGATGGGGTTAAAGGTCAAAAAGGCATTGGGAACCAATAACCTGCTCCTTTAGAGTGATTCTAAGTTAGTTGTAGGGTAAATAAAGGAAGAATACAAGGCAAAGGAGGATAGGATGTAGAAATACCTTAGGATGACAAAGCATCTGGCGCAAGAGTTTGATCGGGTAGAGTTCACACAGGTCCCTAGGAGCCAGAACTCAGAAGCAGATGGAATAGCAAAGTAGGCATCGTCGGAAGAAGGGCTAACGCTCCCAGACTTGTAGATGGAAGTCCAAAAGCATCCTAGTATTGAAGAATTTCACACTTTCGTGGTTCAAAGTGAAAACAGTTGAATGACCCCAATCCTGTCCTTCGTCCGAGATGAACGACTTCCAGCAGATGTTGATAAGGCCAGAAAAGTCAGGAAAATGGTGGTCTGGTTCACTATCCTAAACAACGCCTTGTACAAAAAGGGGTTCTCTATGCCTTGAAGTGTGTCGAAGAAAGTGAAGCTAAGTACATCCTGGAGGAAGTCCACGAAGGAATATGCGGAGACCACACAGGCCCAAGGTTCCTAGTAAGTAAGATCATCAAAACAGGTTATTTCTAGTCTACCATGCAGAAAGACGCAAGGAAGTTCGTTGAATGATGCGACAAGTGTCAGAGGTTCGGGAATATTCAGCGTATCGTAGGAGAGAAGTTGACACCCATAACCTCCCCGTGGCCATTCGCCCAGTGAGGGATTGACATTATGGGTTCATTACCCTAAGGAAGAGACAGGTAAAATTCCTGCTGGTCGCGATTGACTATTTTACTAAATGGGTTGACGCAAAAGCATTACCGACTATCACGAAGGCAAAGATCCAGAACTTCATGTGGAGAAATATAGTTTGCAGGTTCGGGATACCATGAACAATAATATCGGACAATGAACGCTAATTCGACAATCAAGACTTCAGGAACTTTTTCTCGGGACTAGGAATCAAAAACCATTTTTCATCTCCAGGACATCCACAAGCCAATGGACCGACAGAAGTGACGAATCGAACACTATTGAAGATTATCAAAGTTCGGCTGGAGGAGGCGAAGAGCGCATGGCCGGAAGAACTGCCCAGTGTCTTATAGGCGTACAAAACCACCGCGAGTACCCCTACAGGAGAGATTCAGACTTACCTGCGGCACAAAAGTAGTAATACCGGTCGAAGTAGGAGTCATCAGCATGAAAAGAGAGGCCTTCCATGAAAATGGCAACGACAACCAGTTAATAGTCAACCTGGATTGCCTGGACGAGGTGAGAAAGGAGGCGTCCCAGAAGATGACAAAATATTAGCAAAAGATGACCGAGTATTACAACAAAAGAGTAAAGCTTAGGAGACTTGACATTGGAGATCTTGTCCTACATAGAGTCACACTGGCAACAAAGAATCCAACCCAAGGAAAGCTCAGACCAACTTGGGAAGGACCTTACAAAGTTATCCATTATTCAAGACAAGACAGCTACCACCTAGAGTCCATGGATAGAAAGAAGTTACCGCGACCATGGAATATCAAGCATTTGAAAAAGTATTATTAGTAAAACTAGAAACACCATTGTATTCATGACAGTGGCGCCTTTATTTATAATAAGGCAATAAAAGTACTATTCAGCAAATATTTCAGCAAATTGTGTATAAATAATAAAAGAAAAGGCTAAGTGATAAAATTCCTTAAACGGATGTAAATCACTAACGAAGCCAAGTGATAAAATTCCTTAAATGGATGTGAATCACCTAAAAAATGTTAAGTAATAAAATTCCTTAGACGGATGTAAATCACTGACGAAGCCAAGTGATAAAATTCCTTAAATGGATGTAAATCACCTAAAAAATGCTCAAGTGATAAAATTCCTTGGACGGATGTAAATCACTAATGAAGCCAAGTGATAAATTCCTTAAATGGATGTAAATTACCTAAAGGAGGTCAAGTAATGAGATTCATTAGACGAAGGTAAGTCACTAACGAATATAAACTACTAACGAAAAGCATAAGCAGATGAGAATTCTCACAAAAGCACAAGTCACATGCAGATCACCAAGAATTTCAACATGATGACCATGAAATAATAGAAGAAAAACCATCAAAGGTGTGAAAACACTGGGCAAAAGGCATTGTCTTGAAAGCAGAATATAAAAACCAAAAAACACACTAGGCGCCAAAAATGAAATAAGAACAAAAAAAAATACTGGATAGATTTTATAAACAGCTAAGTAGCAGCTTCATTCCCACCAGCCACATCAGTCGCAGCACCCTCAAATCCATGGCTAGCCCCACTCGACGCACTGTCCTTAGGAACCGCTGCAGTAGATTGGGATGCCTCATTAATCTCCATCTCTCTATCAACTGCCTCAAAATCCAGATTTTCTAAATCCACTCCCGAGGGGTGCTTGATGAGGTATTGCCGAAGAAGCTCGAAACCTTTGTAGTACTAGTTGAAGAGCACAGTGTTATACTCCTCAGTATGTTGAAAGGCCTCGACGGCTTTAGTAGCTACAGTCTTGATTTTCTGGTTCACTACCTGTAGTTGCTCATCCTTCTCCAAAGTCAGCTGTTTCTCAACCTTCAGCTTGTCTTCCAAAACATTAGCCCTCTCCTTGGCAAAATTGGCCTCATCCATTGCAAAGATCAGGTCCCTCCTTAGCTTTGCACTCTCGGCCTCCAGAGTGTCCACCTTGGAACCCGTCGATATTGCCTTCACCTCATGGCCCAAGTACTCAGAGGTAATATGAATCACCTCACCCAACACCTAAGGAAAAAGGAAGGTTGTATGAGGCGCAAAACCTTGAAAAAAAAAAAAAAAAAAAGGGAGCACAAATGCAATACCTGGACCAATTTGTGGAAATGACGACTCACGATCTCGTAGGAAGGCATTCTGGAGAGCACCTTGAGATCCTCGGCAGTATAGGTGTCTTGCACCTTCGTTAAAGCTAGACCGACATTGTCCTAAATATTGGACAACCGAGAGCTAGCCTTCTGCCCTTATCTGCCATTAGTTGCCTCTTCAGATGAGGAGTGATCTCTTCCATCAAAGTAGCAGGAGAAGCGACCCTTTTGATCTTAGGGACAGAAAAAACAGGAGTGATTGGAATTCTCTTCTTAACCACCCGCACCCTCATTTTCCCAAGGCTCGAGAAATGCTCTTTTTTCTGGTCCTCATCCTGGCATACATTCAAGGAGTTTGATATGCAATTATGCATTATGTATGCTTGCAATTAATTGGTTTATGATCAACTGATGGTAGGCAACAAAATATGCCTACATGCTTTGAAGTTTCTACTATAATTATAGGTGATTTTAGCAATGAAAATATCTATTATTTATACTATAATATATGTGCAAAAATTTCCAAAACCATTTTACATAAAAGTTTACAACATTATCTACACAATGCGAGGGCAACCTTCTAGTTATAGATAAAGATAAAAGTAAAAGTAAAAGACGACGATAATGATGCAACAGTTGCAGAGAATACAAAGATGACTATAAATGTCAATAGGAACTAGGGTTTCTAGTGATAGAGAGAAGTAAAGGAAGAGAGCAAACGCAACTTGGCATCCCTAGTGACAGAAGGGTGACAGTGGCTAAGAAAATAAGGTGAAACTGAGGTCTAAGAGTGAGAGGCGGCCACAGGACTTGGGAGAATGCAACTAACAAAGAAAATAAGTTTTTTTTTTTTTTTGAGAAGAAGTAAAAAAATAAGTTTATATACCTAAGGTTTTGAAAGGTATATAGCAAACTAGTTAAATGACGTTTAGTTAAACGAGTTCCGTTGGACACGAACACAAAAAGTTTATGAAATGGGTCATTTGTGTCAACCCGAATATAAAACAAACTCATTAAATCTCAACCCATAACTTGCTAACTTCATGTCATGTCAAGTCGGATTTTGCCACCTTGACTTGATTCTTCATAAAATAGTAAATACACAACAATGGCAAGTAAAATGAGGAACAAGATGGCCCACACGCTCCATGCTCCTGTGAAAAAAAAAAACAAGAAATGAGAAAGAATCCGAAATCAACACAAGATAAACAAACCCCCAATTCAACAGCGGGAAATATATACATTATTAAATAATCAGCTCAAATAATCAATTGAGGCGTGTACCAGTTTTCTTGTTTTCCTCAATTAGTGTCACCCTTGCACTTGAGTCCAGGGATACAGATGCCAAAGCCCTGTATTCAGAGTTTACATGCTTCACTGTCAAATTAATTGAAGGAAAGAGCTGCAGCATAATTGTGATCAAGAAGTAAAATGCAGATATGTATGTTACAACCTTAAGTCATGCAAGAATGAAAGTGCAGTTACAAAGTCAAGGTGTGCTTTCCTAACAACTGTCTGAACCTGCTTACTGGCTGAATTTAAAATAAAAACATCACCTTGAGTTGTCCCACTGCATGTCAACCAATCAAAGGGAGGAAATGTTAAGTGCTCGAGAAGATGCATTATAAGAGTTTAAACATAATTGGATAAGTGACCAAACGCTTTGCAATGCAAACATTTTCAGGCTTCCATGGATACTCAATTCAAACTTCCAAGATCCTTCCATCAGGAGGTTCATCATCAAGTCCAACTTCCACACAAACTCTAGCATATCCAAGCCTATGGTGTTGTTAAGTGACTGCATCAGCATATAATGGCCTTCCCACACCGCTTGCTAAATAACTCAAGCACTTGGGGGTCCATAACTCTATAGGCAGTTGCAGAAATATCACCCAGATAGGAATTTTGCCCAACTTTAGATTACTAAGTTGCAAACCAGGCTGCCATCTTCAACGAAAGAGAGGTTTGTTGGCCACATACCATAATCTAGCATTAAGGACAGCATCCCGATCTTGAACCAAAATAAATTTGAACAAGAAAAGGCCCTTCCCAAAACAATATTTAAGCAAAATCTAAACTTTAAAACGCAATTACCAATATTTAAGCAAAACAAACAAAACCCAGATCGCCAATTCCACAAATTCAACATCAGTCACCAAAATTTAGACTATAATACAAAAACCCAAAACCAAAAAATAAAAAATTAGGGATGTATAAAATTATAAACACTTATAGGAATATATAACTGTGTGTAGAGGTTGATATTACAGTGCAGAGTTGACAAGAATGCCATCAAAAGATGTCTTCAATAAGCTGTCATGTTATGTTTATTATCTCTGGCTAAATTGTTCAACCTTTTAAAATAATTATAACTATCACTGGACTAAACCCTAAAAAGTTAATATATAGTTGCAGATATGCAACTTGGCATCCTGCTGAAATCTGAACCATATCCTATAAGTCAGTAACCATAAAGTGTAATGGGAACATAGCTTTGTACTAAAAACAATTAAGAGTTACCTGTTGTTTTGAATGGGCTTCAAACAGAGGTGCCTTTGACCTAAGCTTCTCTGCTTGACCATATAAGTTGTTATGAAGGTATTTGCAAAGTAGTAAGTTAAGAAGTGGTTCCTGTACTATCTGTTATCTCAATCTTTCTCTCAAGGGAATGAGATAATGCAATCCCCATGAGATATAACAAGCTTAATTTTCTTGTAAATGTTTATCTGCCAGTAGAATGAGCTTTTTGTCACGAAAATTGCATTGCAAATGCGCTGCAGCCACTAGCATGATATATCATTCTGATCAAGGAACCAAGCACAAGACCTTTGCTGGGCCTTTGCTCGCCAAATAAGAACTTCCACATCCCACTTTTAACATTCTCATCTTAGGGTTTCTTTTCTTCCCTCTTTTTTGTTACATTTTTTATTTATTTTGTTGGAAAGTAGTCAGATCTCTAATCTAATCAAACATTCTCATCTTAGGGCTTCTTGTCTTTGCTCTCTTTTACTCCGTTTTTATTTTATTTGTTTGGATTTAAGTAAGGTCTTTAATCTAATCTTTAACAAGTTACAACACCATTAGAGAGGCACACAAAAAGCCACAAGTAAAATGTCAAATCCTTTCATGAAATTGCCACAAGAATTGTTAAGAGCTTCGGTGGCAGGTAGTGTTTAAGGGTTGATTGAAATATTGGAGGATATGACTGACCTCCAAGAATTGTGAGGGAGAAGAGAGAACACGAAACATAGTTGTTGGTTAATTTCTGCATGATCTCATTACAAAGCCAAATACCTATTTGTATGTGTACCATCCTGACCAGTAGATTAACTATCTAGCTGATCTAGTAACTCCTTACACCAGCTGGCATAACTACCTATAACAACCTACCAATCAGTCACATGCTCCAACAATGGAGCACATGCTCTAAATTTAATATCCGCTACACTACTAAAATAGCACAATACTGCCCTTATCAACACACGCATGTGCCTAAGTATGCAACTGATCTAAGTGATCTTGAATTAGTTCGTACAAGCAAGCAAGCTTTTATTACATGTAGTCGCTACTTAACACAGCACTAGAGAGCTCATAGGCTCTGGCAGCACCAGATCAAAGCACACAGCACACAGCACACAGCAGTAGCTCTAGGGTTTAGACAACACCAGATCACAGCACACATATGAAACATAATATGAGATTCCTAAGAAGCATTAAGTTTTTTTTATATAAATCAAGAATAAGATTCACCTAAATTACATCAATACTTTTCTGCCCACCTCAAAACAAAATAATACCAAAGGAAAAACATGAAAATGGTCTCATTTGAATCACACTTGCATAACAAAATCCTATGATTATCACTAACGATTTCACTTCTTATCCAGATAGCTCAGTTGCTCCATCAAGTAACACAAGGCTTTCCATAAAAGTAGTAGCTATATATGGAACTTTTTGGAAACCAAGATCCTTCTCAAGTGAAGTTTCAAGGTCAAGCGAAACAACCGTGAACCGCTTCCGTTCAATGTTGGATTCAGGATCAAGCTTCTTTATAACTAGCAGTTCACCATGACTGGTGCAACCACAGAAATGTACAGAGACAACATTTTCAAACTGGACAAAAAAAAGTTTACTCCATGATTCATGTACACCATACTCTCCCATCACCCATATGAAGCATGAATTAGCATGCGACCTCATATAGTTTTCGTATACATCGTTGTTGATGTGGTTGAGTAGGAGGTAATCCAATGTAATGAAGCCCAGTTTCCCCTTGAACACCATCAGACGATTTGGTTTTGCCATTACACCTTGTGGTAGCAGTTGTTGTTGTTGTCCATCAGGGAGTGCTATCTCTCCAAATTTATCATTATTGACATCAAATGACAAAATCATGTAACGAGATGCGGCTTCACAAACATATCCCAACCAATGCAAAGCTCCACTAACAAATGTGCCAGTCCAATTGTCGACAGGCAAGCCCCAAAAAGTGTTTGCCAATGAGATTCCAACCCTTCTCCAAGAGTTGGAGCTCAATGTGTAAACCTCAGCCTCAGTCTCAATCACATCGTTGTCGGGTATATTCATTTGAGATATCTTGACAACCTTGTAGTCATTGGTGTTGGACTGATAAGCAAATCCAGTAGAAAGCCAATCATGTTGGGTTGGGGAAAAATCAGGCAACCTCTTAAGTTTTCTAATGCTGGGGTTCCACAAATATATAGCACCAGTAATAGTGGGATGCCAGGGATAGTATCCATGTTGAGTGAAACACACCAAGCCATTGCATGAATCAGCTGTGTAGTAATAAGATGAAGGAAAGCCAGAGGGAATTGGGTACTCGGAAATCCTATTAAATGTGGGGTCGTAACCACCGATAAAGCTTGGTATGGTACTCTTAAAAGTAGTGGTATTGTTAAAATGAGAATCAATATGAGTAGAAGCAAAGTTTATGAGATAAGCTAAGTTGTTGTTGTTATTGTTAAGATTAAGGTGGGTGGAGATGAAACTAGGAGTGGTGATCGAGGAGTCCCAGGTTTTAGAAACACACCTGAATCTTAGGACTGATTTGGCAGGTAGGTTTGCCAAGATGTTGAGTACGATGTCGTGTGGGAGATGTTCCTTCTTTTGTCGGAAGATCCTACGAGGATGAGGAGGTTCCCGTGTTTGAGACATTGTTTAGGATCAGACCCAGAAAGCCAAAGAGGTTGGATTCACCAACAAGCCGAGGCAAATGAACTGAAGATATATAGTAGCAGAAGAACAAGAATTTGCTGATGCTGCTGCTGCTAGTGCTGAGCGACCAAAGCAGAAATGCTGGTTAAAAATGTCAACGTTTTGCTTGATTTTGTGGGTTTGGTTGAAGAAATCATGGTGGGGTTTATGTGTGAGAGTGAAAGCTAAGGCCTGTAACTATGGCATTTTGGGAGAGACGGACCCGGGCTGTGTATCTGTGGCTGTGTCTGTGTGTGAAGGTAAAGCGAAGAAAAGGAAAGTTATGAAGATGACAGGATGAGTGAACGAGTGGACGATAAAAGTTAAAAGATTAAATTTATTTACAAATTTTAAAAGGAAAAAAAATTATATATCTTTTCAAAAAAAAATTATATATATATATAAATTATTTCACAATTTTTTTATTACAATTGCAATTCAACAAAATATAAGTGGTGGAGAAAATTTTTTGAACACACACACACACATATATATATATATAAGTGGTAGACAACCACTCACAGTTTACCACATTAATATTGTAGTAAAAATTTTATAAAATAGGTTGTGATGTTAAAACCATTCAATTAATAAATACTATAAATATTAATAATATTTTATTTTGAAGAGATTTATCCTACCAAAATTATTGGGCTTTAAGTTTTAAGATAATAATTTTGTATTCATTATGAAAAATGCAAATCAACCATTTTTTTTTTTTTTTATGTGTAGAGCAATTAAAGAAAAAGAGATCAAAGAAAGACTAAGGGAGAGAAAGAAATATAATAAAATTAATTAAAAAACAAATGTTATGTTCATACCTTCCTAATTGAATTTTAAGTAATTGTCTTCCTTTCAAATTAGTGGGATTATGGGAATAGATGCTGAGAATTGAATTTGTTTTTTTAGAATTTGAAGAAGAAAGAGAATATGATAAAGATTGAGGGACATATAAAATAAAGAAAAAAAAAAAGTACAGATAACTATAGTAGTGGGTTTGAAGGTGAAATTTTGAGTTTCGAATTTGGATAATTTTTTGTGTTTCATAATGGATTTTGTTGATGAAATTTTAAATTTGGATAAGTGCTTTTTATTTATTTTTTTTTTTTGTATAAAAATTTGGATAACTACTTGGTAATGTTTTTTCTCAAAAAAAAGAACTTGGTAAGAGTTTAAGTTAAACTTCTATGTTTTTATTTACTACAATTATTTATTTTTATTTTTATTCTCCCCCTAGATTTCTAACGTGAGAGAGAGAGAGTTTATAAACAAACAAACAAAAAAAGTGAGAAAAAAAAGGTTTGAGAAAAAAAAAGTGAGAAAGAGCAAGAGAAAAATAAAAACTATTACATTTGTATTTTGTAAAATGTGGAGAGGCAAAAAATGGTCAAGAGAAATTACTTATTTTATTATTTTAATTTAGCTAAAATTTAAGAGTTTTACTAAGCCGAACTCGGACACAAAATTTGTCTTGAAGTCATAAATAAGAAAAAGGAAAAGAAAGATTTGCAGTTTTTGAAAACTTGCATCATCCAATCGAGGAGTAATTCCTAAAGCAATACCCCACCCAAGCTATGAAAACAAATTTGTGAGGAAGAAGATTAGAGGAATAAGCAGCATCAATGGTAATCTTCAAATGCATCAAGTAACAAAATCAAGCACCACTTTGAAATGCATATTATGGTTCAAATATAGGCTTGAAGAAAATTTATTAGATTTGTCCAAAGAAAAAAGATGTTGATTAACGGTGGCAATGATACCATATCATTATAAATAAAAATCTAGCACCACTTAGAAATGCATATTATTGTTCAAAGGACAAAACTTAGGTACAGTAATTTAAGTAATGTTTCTTAAATTCTCCTCTTAAGATTTAACCATATGGCCACTTACCTAAAAAATATATTTTCATCCCATGAAGAAAAATCCACATAACAAAATTTTAAAAGAAGAATATAAGAAACAACGCTTAAATTCTATACCTAAGTTTTACCCTTGTTCAAATATAGGCTTTAAGAAAATTTACGGGATTTGTCCAAAGAAAAAAGATGTTAATTGATAGTGGCAATGATACCATATGGTTAAGAATAAAAATAAATAAAAATTTCGCCAAGAGAGAGCCAGTGTTGTATAATTTTATTTAGTATGTAACAAACAATGTATAACAAACATGAATTAAAAGATAATGTTCAAAAAATAAGTTCGTGCTATAGGGGCAATTACAATTGAGCTTGAAGAGAGGCCAAAACAACACTTACAATAAAAATACTGTGTATTCCAAAGCCATCTTATGCATATAATAAAGTTTGTAGACTACTCTCCTGTATGAATTGCCAATTCAAACCAAGTACGATTCTTAAAAGGTTCTTAAGATAACTCTATTATTAAGTTTTTAGAATCTAATTTTTCCATTGTAAAATGAGCGGATTGTTTTGGTATCTTTAAATTATTGATGATATGACAAATCAAATCCACTCATTTCAAAAAGATTTTGAAGAACTCCACGATAAGTAACCCTACAAGCTTTGAATTTAATTGATCTGAATTATGAAAAACCAAACAGATAATTTTTCTAATATAAAATTCAAATCTTACCAAAGTAATTGCATCCCAAATAATCATTCAAAACTATAATATATCTTAATATTACAAATAATTATAGATAAAGATAAAAGTAAAAGTAAAAGACAACGATAATGATGTGAAGGTTGCAGAGAATACAAAGATGACAATAAAAGTCAATAGGAACTAGGGTTTCCAGTGATAGAGAGAAGTAAAGGAAGAGAGCAAACGCAACTTGGCATCCCTAGTGAAAAAAGGGTGACAGTGGCTAAGAAAATAAGGTGAAATTGAGGTCTAAGAGTAAGAGGCGGCGACAAGACTTGGGAGAATGCAACTAACAAAGAATATATATATATATATATATTGAGAAGAAGAAAGAGCATAAGTTTATATACCTAAGGTTTTGAAAGGTATATAGTAAATTAGTTAAATGACATTTAGTTAAACGAGTTCCGTTAGACACGAACACAAAAAATTTATGAAATAGGTCATTCTTGTCAACTCGAATATAAGACAAACTCATTAAATCTTAACCCATAACTTGCTAACTTCATGTCGTGCAGGTTAGATTTTGCCACCTTGACTTGATTCTTCATAAAATAGTAAATACACAACAATGGCAAGTAAAATGACGAACAAGATGGCCCACAAGCTCCATGCTCCTGTGAAAAAAAAAAAAAAAACAAGAAATGAGAGAGAATCCGAAATCAACACAAGATAAACAAATCCCCAATTCAACAGCGGGAAATATATGCATTATTAAATAATCAGCAAAAATAATCAATTGAGGCGTGTACCAGTTTTCTTGTTTTCCTCAATTAGTGTCACCCTTGCACTTGAGTCCAGGGATACAGATGCCAAAGCCCTGTATTCAGAGTTTACATTCTTTACTGTCAAATTAATTGGAGGAAAGAGCTGCAGCATAATTGTGATCAAGAAGTAAAATGCAGATATGTATGTTACAACCTTAAGTCATGCAAGATTGAAAGTGCAGTTACAAAGCCAAGGTGTGCTTTCCTAACAACTGTCTGAACCTGCTTACTGGCTGAATTTAAAATAAAAACATCACCTTGAGTTGTCCCACTGCATGTCAACCAATCAAAGGGAGGAAATGTTAAGTGCTCGAGAAGATGCATTGTAAGAGTTTAAACATAATTGGATAAGTGACCAAACGCTTTGCAATGCAAACATTTTCAGGCTTCCATGGATACTCAATTCAAACTTCCAAGATCCTTCCATCAGGAGCTTCATCATCAAATCCAACTTCCACACAAACTCTAGCATATCCAAGCCTCTGGTGTTGTTAAGTGACTGCATCAGCATATAATGGCCTTCCCACACCACTTGCTAAATAACGCAAGCACTTGGGGGTCCATAACTCTATAGGCAGTTGCAGAAATTTCACCCAGATAGGAATTTTGCCCAACTTTAGATTACTAAGTTGCAAACCAGGCTGCCATCTTCAAAGAAAGAGAGGTTTGTTGGCCACATACCATAATCTAGCATTAAGGACAGCATCCCGATCTTGAACCAAAACAAATTTGAACAAGAAAAGGCCCTTCTCAAAACAATATTTAAGCAAAATCTAAACTTTAAAAGGCAATTACCAATATTTAAGCAAAACAAACAAAACCCAGATCGCCAATTCCACAAATTCAACATCAGTCACCAAAATTTAGACTATAATGCAAAAACCCAAAACCAAAAAATAAAAAATTAGGGATATATAAAATTATAGACACTTATAGGAATATATAACTGTGTGTAGAGGTTGATATTACAGTGCAGAGTTGACAAGAATGCCATTAAAGGATGTCTTCAATAAGCTGTCATGTTATGTTTATTATCTCTGGCTTAATTGTTCAACCTTTTGCAATAATTATAACTATCACTAGACTAAACCCTAAAAAGTTAATATATAGTTGCAGATATGCAACTTGGCCTCCTGCTGAAATCTGAACCATATCCTATATGTCAGTAACCACAAAGTGTAATGGGAACATAGCTTTGTACTAAAAACAAGTAAGAGCTACCTGTTGTTTTGAATTGGCTTCAAACAGAGATGCCTTTGACCTAAGCTTCTCTGCTTGACCATATAAGTTGTTATGAAGGTATTTGCAAAGTAATAGGTTAAGAAGTGGTTCCTGCACTATCTGTTATCTCAATCTTTCTCTCAAGGGAATGAGATAATGCAATCGCCATGAGATATAACAAGCTCAATTTTCTTGTAAATGTTTATCTGCCAGTATAACGAGCTTTTTGTCACTAAAATCGCATTGTAAATGCACTGCTGCCACTAGCAAGATATATCATTTTGATCAAGGAACCAAGCACAAGACCTTTGCTGGGCCTTTGCTCGCCAAATAAGAACTTCCACATCCCACTTTTAACATTCTCATCTTAGGGCTTCTTTTTTTCCCTCTTTTTTGTTCCATTTTTTATTTTATTTTGTTGGAAAGTAGTAAGATCTCTAATCTAATCAAACATTCTCATCTTAGGGCTTCTTGTCTTTGCTCTCTTTTACTCCGTGTTTATTTTATTTGTTTGAATTTAAGTAAGGTCTTTAATCTAATCTTTTACAAGTACAACACCATTAGAGAGGCACACAAAAAGTTACAAGTAAAATGTCACATCCTGACCAGTAGATTAACTATCTAGCTGATCTAGTAACTCCTTATACCAGCTGGCATAACTACCTCTAACAACGTATCAATCAGTCACATGCTCCAACAATGGAGCACATGCTCTAAATTTAATATCTGCTACACTGCTAAAATAGCATAATACTGCCTTTATCAACATACACATGTGCCTAAGTAATGCAACTGGTCTAAGTGATCTTGAATTAGTTCGTACAAGCAAGCAAGTTTTATTACATGTCGTCACTACTTAACACAGCACTACAGAGCTCATAGGCTCAGGCAGCACCAGATCAAAGCACACAGCAGTAGCTCTCGGATTTAGACAACACCAGATCACAGCACACATATGAAACATAATATGAGACTCCTAAGAAGCATTAAGTTTTTTTTAATATAAATCAAGAATAAGATTCACCTAAATTACATCAATACTTTTCTGCCCACCTCAAAACAAAATGATACCAAAGGAAAAACATGAAAATGGTCTCATTTGAATCACACTTGCATAACAAAATCCTATGATTATCACTAACGATTTCACTTCTTAATTATCCAGATAGCTCAGTTGCTCCATCAAGTAACACAAGGCTTTCCATAAAAGTAGTAGCTATATATGGAACTTTTTGGAAACCAAGATCCTTCTCAAGTGAAGTTTCAAGGTCAAGTGAAACAACCATGAACCGCCTCCGTTCAGTATTGGATTCCGGATTAAGCTTCTTTATAACTAGCAGTTCACCACGACTGGTGCAAACAAAGAAACGTACAGAGGCAACATTTTCAAACTGGACAAAAATAAGTTTACTCCATGATTCATGTACACCATACTCTCCCATCACCCATATGAAGCATGAATTAGCATGCGACCTTATATAGTCTCTGTATACATCGTTGTTTATGTGGTCGAGGAGGAGGTAACCCAAAGTAATGAAGCCCAGTTTCCCCTTGAACACCATCAGACAATTGGTATTGCCATTACACCTTGTGGTAGCAGTTGCTGTTGTTGTACATGAGGGAGTGCTATCTCTCCAAATTTATCATTATTGACATCAAATGACAAAATCATGGAACGAGATGCGGCTCCAAAAACATTTCCCAACCAATGCAAAGCTCCATTAACAAATGTGGAAGTCCCACTGTCGACAGCCAAGCCAATGAAATTGTTTGCCAATGAGATTCCAACCCTTCTCCAAGAGTTGGAGCTCAATATGTAAACCTCAGCCTCAGCCTCAATCCCACTGTTGTCGGGTCTAGTCATTTGAGAGAACTTGACAACCTTGTAGTCATTGGTGTTGGACTGATAAGCAAATCCAGTAGAAACCTAATGATATTGGGTTGGGGAAAAACCAGGCAACCTCTGAAGTTTTCTAATGCTGGGGTTCCACAAATAAATATCACCAGTACTAGCGGGAAGGTATTCATGATCAGTGAAACACACCAAGCCATTGCATGAATCGGCTGTGTCGTAACAAGATGAAGAAAAGCCAGAGGGAATTGTGTACTCGGAAATTCTATTAAATGTGGAGTCGTAACCACCGATAAAGCTTGGGATGGTACTGTTAAGAGTAGTGGTATTGTCAAAATGAGAATCAATAGGAGTAGAAGCACAGCTTATGAGATAAGCTAAGTTGTTGTTGCTATTGTTAAGATTAAGGTGGGTGGAGATGAAACTAGGAGTGGTGATCGAGGAGTCCCAGGTTTTAGAAACACACCTGAATCTTAGGACTGATTTGGCAGGTAGGTTTGCCAAGATGTTGAGTACGATGTCGTGTGGGAGATGGTCCTTCTTTTGTCGGAAGATCCTACGAGGATGAGGAGGTTCCCTTGTTTGAGACATTGTTTAGGATCAGACCCAGAAAGCCAAAGAGGTTGGATTCACCAACAAGCCGAGGCAAATGAACTGAAGATATATAGCAGCAGAAGAACAAGAAGATGCTGATGATGCTGCTAGTGCTGAGCGACCAAAGCAGAAATGCTTGTTAAAAATGTGAACTTTTTGCTTGATTTTGTGGGTTTGGTTGGGGAAATCATGGTGGGATTTATGTGTGAGAGTGAAAGCTAAGGCCTGTAACTATGGCATTTTGGGAGAGACGGACCTTGGCTGTGTGGCTGTGGCTGTCTGTGTGTGAAGGTAAAGCGAAGAAAAGGAAAGATATGAAGATGAGGACGAGTGAACGAGGGATTTTAAAAAAAAAAAATAATCATATCCCTCCAATAATTTCATTACTTAGGTAATTACGTTAGTTTGCTAAGGATTAAGGCTATTTTGGTATTTAACAAATCGAGTTTGTTAGACTCTATTTTGCTCTTTAAAATTACACTTGGAACTCGAGTTTATCTGTGTTTCACACTCGAGTTCCAAGTGCAATTTCAAAGAACAAAATCGAGTCTAACTAATGAAATTGTTTGACTTTTATCGTTATTTTCAAAAAAAAATCCACGAACAAGTGGATGATAAAAGTTAAAACATTAAATTTATTTTCAAATTATAAAAGGAAAAAAAAAATTATCTTTATATATATATATATATGTATATATAAAAGTGATAGACAACTACTCACAATTTGCCACATTAAAATTGTGGTAAAAAAATTATAAAATAATTTGTGATCTTAAAACTATTCAATCAATAAAAAATACTATAAATATTAATAATATTTTATTTTGAAGAGATTTATTCTACCAAAATTATTGGATTATAACTTTTAAGATAACTAATCACTAACCCGTGCAATGCACGAAAAAACTATTAACTCTAAAAAAAATCCAATAATTGGTAAATAGAAATTCTAAAAAAAATAATAATAATTAATTGAAATTAATCAAAACAAATAATTAATCAATCAAAAATATAGCTTTTAATAAATAAAAAAAAACAAAAAACAAAAAATCGCATGAACCTGAATAAAAAGCATGTGAGATGAAGAATTAAGATTGATGATGCAAAGAAAATCAGTAGGCTAGATGCTTCGGACTTGGATGGACCACTTACTCTCTCAATGGCCTGAAAAAGAAAGAAAAGCGATCAAAGGTGACCGGGGCTGCCGGCCAAAAACCCTCCGATGGCGAAGTTAGTTTTCTCTCTATATTTTTGGAGTTCCAACTTTTTGAAAGCAATAAAAACGTACATTTGCTTTGTCTGAATAAGCGTTTATATAGTATTCTAATAGACAGTTATCGTAATTATAACCTCCACTGGATTCAAGGAGGCGCAAGGATTTAAAAATAACTTCCATAACCGTTTAGGAGTTATGTACTACAACGGATACTTAGAAGTTACGCGTAAAATAAGGAATTGTCACATTATACTCGGAGATTTTCCCAAGTATAATACCCTCGTCCTAGTATCCCCTTGTCGAGTGTACTTAGCTCATGAATAGGGCCCGTTTCGTCTACGGACGAATTTCTTCAAGACGAGCTTGTCGACACTCTGGACGAGCGTCTCATTCCCTGGTCACGCAGACCTCGTCCGAGGCTCTTCCTCCTTGGACAAGATAGTTATAAGTAAGGTTTTCAGGGGTGCTTGAAATACTAGTTGGATCACGGACGACCTCTATGGACGGCTTCAAGATAGGCAAAACCAGTACCCTATCAAAGATTAACCAACTGAGACGCAAATACCAAAAATCTCAAAACTTAAAACTTTAAAATTAATAGAATCCCCAAATTCTTCTTCCGAACCAAACAAAATTTAACAAATTTACATATAACATATCAAATAAAAAAATTTCGTTCCTTAGGCTGGAAAACATAGGTTGCATCTTTAAATTTTCTATTAAAAAAAGATATGTTTTATCTGCCATATGCAATATAAAAAAATTATTAGTAGAAATTTCAACATAAAAACCAAACCCACGATTATCAAAGTGAGTCTTTTTTGTTCAACGTTAGTTTTTTTTAGTCCTATCATAATTTTTGTTTTTATATAGATTATCAACGTTTGAGTTTGAGTTTAAATTAGACTTGTTACAGAGATAGAGTTTCACTCCTTGTTAAGTTTTGATTAAACAAAAATAATCTTATTTTAAAAAAATGATAATGATGGGTTTGAGTTTAAGTTGGAATTATTAAAGAGATAGAATTTCACTCCTGATTAAGTTTGAACTAAAAATAATAATTTTATTTAAATAAAATGATAATTTTATTTAAATATTGTGCTGAAGTGAAAAATTGTAAGAAATTCAAAAATTTCGGTTATATATATATATATATATATATAGAGAGAGAGAGAGAGAGAGAGAGAGAGAGAGAG
Source organism: Castanea sativa (assembly GCF_040712315.1). Taxonomy (NCBI): domain Eukaryota; kingdom Viridiplantae; phylum Streptophyta; class Magnoliopsida; order Fagales; family Fagaceae; genus Castanea; species Castanea sativa. Next base: position 42,105,647 of record NC_134019.1, on the reverse strand, counting down.
ATAATTTTGTATTCATTATGAAAAATGCAAATCAACTAAATATTATATATATATAGAGAGAGAGAGAGAGAGAGAGAGAGAGAGAGATAATTTTGTATTCATTATGAAAAATGCAAATCAACTAAATATATATATATATATATATATATATATATATATATATATATATGTTTGGGTGGAGCAATTAAGGAAAAAGAGATAAAAAGAAAGACAAAGGGGGAGAAAGAAATATAATAAAATTAATTAAAAACAAATGGTATGTTCATACCTTCCTAATTGAGTTTTAAGTAATTGTCTTCCTTTCAAATTAGTGGGATTATGGGAATAGATGCTGAGAATTGAATTTGGTTTTTTAGAATTTGAAGAAGAAGGAGAATCTGATAAAGATTGAGAGACATATGAAATAAAGAACAAAGAGAAAAAAACAATGTACAGATAACTGTAGTAGTGGGTTTGAAGGTGAATTTTTGAGTTTTGAATTTGGATAATTATTTGTGTTTCATAATGGATTTTGCTGAAATTTTAAATTTGTAAAATTTCATGAAAATCCATTATGAAACACAAATAATTATCCAAATTCAAGGCTTGCGTTTTGGGGTGAAATGGAGGGGGTGGATCAAGGCTTGCGTTTCGTCTGTCCGTTTCTCTGTCCTAGTAAATGGGTCCCCTGAAGGTTTTTTTGGTAGCTCCCGTGGGTTGAGACAAGGAGATCCCCTATCTCCGTTATTGTTTCTTTTGATAATGGAGGTTTTAAGTAGACTTTTGAAAAAGACAGAGGAGTGTAATCTTATTCAGGGATTTCAGGTGAGAGCTGTGAACTCTGCTGGGGTGAGTATTTCCCATCTTTTATTTGCGGATGACACCATCATATTTTGTGAGGCCTCTAGGGAGTAGCTGCTGTCAATAAGGATGGTGTTGTCTTGTTTTCAGGCGTTTACGGGTTTGAAGGTCAATGCTGGGAAAAGCGAGATTGTCCCCGTTGGGGAGGTGAATAATCTAGATGCTTTGGCTAATGTGCTTCAGTGTAGAGTAGGCAGTTTGCCTATGAAATATTTGGGGATGCCTTTGGGATCTTCTTTTAAGTCTCCCTTGATCTGGAATCCTATTTTGGAAAAGATGGAGAAGAGGCTCTCTGGGTGGAAGCGTCTTTATTTATCTAAGGGTGGTAGGCTCATGTTACTAAAGAGTACTCTCTCAAGTCTCCCGACATACTTTCTATCTCTCTTTACTATTCCTAAAGCAGTGGCGGCTAGATTGGAAAGTATTCAGAGGAATTTCCTTTGGGGGTCTTCTAAGGGGGGTTTCAAATATCCTTTGGTGGCTTCGGATAAGGTGTGTTTACCCGTTGAGATGGGTGGATTGGGGTTAAGAAAGGTGGTGTCGTTTAATCAAGCTTTATTAGGGAAGTGGCTATGGAGATATGGCCATGAAGATACCCACTTGTGGCGTCGGGTTATCTCTTCAAAATATGGCGAGGATCAAAGGGGGTGGAGGACTAGAGATTGCAGGAGGTCCCATGGGTGCGGCCTTTGGAGAAGCATTAACGAAGGTTGGGAGGACTTTTCTAAGCATCTTTTTTTTGTAGTGAGGCAAGGAACTCGTATCCGTTTTTGGCATGATAGGTGGATTGGTGACGAGATCCTAAAAGTTCTCTATCCTGAGTTTTATGTGTGTTCAGTGGTCAAGGCTGCCTGTATCTCTGAGGTTTTGTGGATTCTAGAAGGGGGTACTGTTAGAGTATGGAATTTAACGTTTTATAGAGCGTTTGAAGATTGGGAGTTGGCTGCTTCGTATTCTCTTCTCTGGCTTATTCAATCCCGCATTCCACAGGGTAGTAGGAGAGATACTCTTTACTGGCGGCCTAAAGGGGATGGTATGTTTGACACTCAGTCTTACTACCTCGCGATCCGAGGTGCTTCGAATTCTTGGCTTCCTTGGAAGGGGGTTTGGAAACCAAAGATCCCCAAGCGTGTGGCTTTCTTTCTGTGGTCTACTGCTCATGGTCGGATCCTCACCTTGGACAACCTTATGCTTAAGGGTCGGCCTTTGGTTAATAGGTGTTGCTTGTGTTGCAAGGATGGGGAGTCGGTTAACCATCTTCTTTTGCATTGTCCTGTTACCCATTCTCTTTGGTCTTGTATGCTTCAGACCTTTGGGATTCTTTGGGTTATGCCAGGTTCGGTGGCGGAGTTGATACCTTGTTGGCATCAGTGGCATGGAAAGGATAAGTCGGACATATGGAACTTGGTTCCAGGGTGCTTAATGTGGATTGTGTGGTTGGAACGAAATCGTCGTTCCTTTGAAGACAAAGAGAAGACCTTGGTTGAGTTGAATCTATTATGCCAGCGTAGTCTCTTAGAGTGGTCTCGTTGATGGGGGTTTACTAATTGCTCTTCTCTCGCTGAGTTTTTGCCCTCCCTTAACTTTGTTTCCTAGTAGTTTTTTCTTTTTTTTCTTATTGTTCATCATCATGAACTCCTTGTATGCCTTTCTTTCCTTTATTTATAAAAGCTTTCGGATTACTTATCAAAAAAAAAAATTTGTATAAGTGCTTTTTATTTATTTATTTGTATAAAAATTTGGATAACTACTTGGTAATTTTTTTTCTCAAAAAAAGAACTTGGTAAGAGGTTAAGTTAAACTTCTATGTTTTTATTTACTACAATTATTTATTTTGTTTTTATTTTCCCCCTAGATGTCTAACGTGAGAGAGAGAGTTTATAAACAAACAAACAAACAAAAAAAGTGAGAAAAAAAAAAGGACCGAGAAAAAAAAAAGTGAGAAACAGCAAGAGAAAAATAAAAGCTATTACATTTGAATTTTGTAAAATGCAGAGGGGCAAAAAATGGTAAGGAGAAATTACTTATTTTATTATTTTAATTTAGCTAAAATTTAAGAGTTTTACTAAGCCGAACTCAGACACAAAATTTGTCTTGAAGTCATAAATAAGAAAAAGGAAAGGAAAGATCTGCAGTTTTTGAAAACGTGCATCACCCAGTGGAGGAGTTATTCCTAAAGCACCCCACCAGAGCTTTGAACAAAAATGTTTGTGAGGAAGAAGTTTAGAGGAATTTCCTGTTTGGTATATGAACTTGAAAGCAGCATCAATGGTAATCTTCAAATGCATCATGTTACATAATCAAGCACCTCATTGAAATGCATATTATGGTTCAAATATAGGATTGAAGAAAATTTATTAGATTTGTCCAAAGAAAAAAGACGTTAATTAACGGTGGCAGTGATACCATATGGTTATAAATAAAAATAAATAAAAATCTAGCACCACTTTGAAATGCATATTATTGTTCAAGGGATAAAATTTAGGTACAGTAACTTAAGTATTGTTCTTTAGATTCACCTCTTAAGATTTAACCACGTGACTACTTAACTAAAAAATAGATTTTCATCACATGAAGCAAAAATTCACACGACGGAATCTTAAAAGCAGAACCTAAGGAACAACACCTAAATTTTGTACCTAAGTTTTACCCTTGTTCAAATATAGGCTTGAAGAAAATTTATGAGATTTGTCCAAAGACAAAATATGTTGATTAACAGTGGCATATGGTTAAGAATAAAAATTTCGCCAAGAGAGAGCCAGTGTTGTATAATTTTATTTAGTATGTAACAAACAATGTATAACAAACATGAATTAAAAAATAATGTTCAAAAAATAAGTTCGTGCTAAAGGGGCAACTACAATTGAGCTTGAATTGAGGCCAAATCAACACATAGTGTGCATTTGGGACCGATTAAAAATTAATATTATTTTACTATTCAGCTTATTTTTACTACTATTCATGGGCTCTACTACACTTTTTGGTACTATTCATGGATCTTACTATACTATTTCAATTAATTTTTACCTTTATCTACAGTACTTTTAGTAATAAATTTTCAATTGCAGCAAAATAAGCGGTATTTAAACACACCCTTACACTAAAAATACTCTATATTCCAAAGTCATCTTATGCATATTATAAAACTTGTAGACTACTCTCATGTATGAATTGCCAATTCAAACGAAGTACGATTCTTAAAAGGTTCTTAAGATAACTCTATTATTAAGTTTTTAGAATCTAATTCTTCCATTGTAAAATGAGCGGATTGTTTTGGTGTCTTTAAATTGTTGATGATATGACAAATCAAATCCACTCATTTCAAAAAGAGTTTGAAGAACTCCACGATAAGTAACCCTACAAGCTTTGAATTTAATTGATTTGAATTATAAAAAACCAAACAAATAATTTTTCTAATATAAAATTCAAATATTACAAAAGTAATTGCATTCCAAACAATCATTCAAAACTATAATATATCTTAACATCACAAATAATCAATAACAATATATGAAACAAAATAAACCACAACAATTAATGTCAAATTACAGTAATCGATTTATGGAACATAGATAAAGATAAAAGTAAAAGCCGAAGATAATGATTCGACAGTCGCAAAAAATTCAAAGATGACAATAAAAGTCAATAGGAACTAGGGTTTCTAGTGATAAAGAGAAGTGAAGGATAAGAGCAAATGCATCTTGGCATCTCTAGTGAACAGAAGGGTGACAGTGGCTAAGAAAATAAGGTGAAATTGAGGTCTAAGAGTGAAGCAGCCACAAGACTTGGGAGAATGCAGCTAAGATGGAGAATATGTTTATATACCTAAGGTTTTGAAAGGTATATTAATTAAATGAAATTTAGTTAAACGAGTTCCGTTGGACACGAACACAAAAAGTTTATGAAATGGGTCATTTGTGTCAACTTGAATATGAGACAAACTTGTTAACGCTCTGTTTGTTTCGTTGAAAAACATTCTGTAAAGATAGTTTTCCACATTTTTCAGTGTTTAATAACACAAAAAAAACTGGTAAATGAAAAACTATCTTTAGTCAACATAAAACTCTAATAAAAATAAGGTTTATTTTCTATAGGTTGTTTTCCAAAAATTTTTTTTGGAAAATAATCTCTCTCTCATGCTTTGCATTTTCTATAAATATTATCTTCATTTGTAGCCATGAGAAACATAATTTTTTGGTGTCTTCTCTCTCTCATGGTAAGCTTTTTCACTTTTTCTCTCTTCCCTTTGCTTCTTCTCTCCTCACACCCTCACTGTCATTAACTCTGGTCTCCCATTTTCTAATAAATCTCTCTCTCTATTTGACTCCTTTCTCCTTGTTTCTCTCCCCTTTGTAACACAATTCTTTGATTAGATTTTTTTCCTTCACTGATCAGTCAATAGCTCTGACTTGCGAAGAAGAATAAATTTGCAACAGTAATTCTTTCATTCCTCTCTACCAAAATCTCAATTCTTTGCTTGAATTTCAAGCTTGATTTTCTTTTTTCTCTAAGAAATTTTCGACTTGATGAATTCCATGCAGAAATTACTTCTTTTTCGTACAGTGCAAAAAAATAAAAATAAAAATAAAAAATAAAAGAAGAAGAAGAAGAAGAAGAAGAAAGAAAGAATGAAGTAAAATATAAATTTTAAACATATTACCTATATTGCTCTAAATTGTTTTTACATGGGACAATCTTTACCGTGGACTAATAATATTGTTATATAACAAATGATAATTGTTCAAAAAAATTACATTTGTTGGCAGATACTTTATGCAAATACTGTGCAGTAATGATATATTGTGCAAATACATTATGTAAATATATAATTTAGAGTAATATTGAAGACTTGTACATGGTTGACCATAATAGACAATTTAGAATACCAACAAAAAAATTAGACAATTAAAAGTTATTATTATTTATACTTATTGAAAATGTATTATCCTGTCATATATATACAAATAGTTGATATATGTGTATGTGTGTACGTACATACGTTACTATTTATATATATGAGCAAGATAAGTGGTAGAAATCATGAAAATTAGGCAACTAATTAATTTTTATTGTTTCTATTGTCAAAATTTTAGTATGAAACTAAGTTCATTCTTGGCTTTTTATTTATAATGATTAAATTAGTTAGTTTACACAATACACATGTTTTAAATTATACAAAAAATACTTTTAAAATATTTCATACCAAACACCAGAAAATATTCTCAAGCTCAATTTCAAGGTTGTTACCAAATATTAAAAAATAAGATAGTTTTCTAGAAAATGCTCTTTAGAAAATGAATAATTTTCCATACAACATTAATGCTAAAACAAACAGAGCGTAAATCTCAACCCATAACTTGCTAACTTCATGTCATATCAGGTCGAATTTTTGCCACCTTGGCTTGATTCTTCAGTAAATACACAACAATGGCAAGTAAAATGACTAACAAGATGGCCCACAAGCTCAATGCTCCTGTGAAAAAAAAAAAAAAACCAAGAACTGAGAGAGAATCCAAAATCAACACAAGATAAACAAACCAACAATTCAACAGCGGGAAATGGATGCGTTATAAAATAATCAGATCAAATAATCAATAGAAGCGTGTACCAGTTTTCTTATTTTCCTCAATTAGTGTCACCCTTGCACTTGAGTCCAGGGATACAGATGCCAAAGCCCTGTATTCAGAGTTTACATGCGTCACTGTCAAATTAATTGAAGGAAAAAGCTGCAGCATAATTGTGATCGAGAACTAAATGCAGATATGTATATTACAACCTTGAGTCATGCGAGAATGAAAGTGCAGTTACAAAGCCAAGGTGTGCTTTCCTAACAACTGTCTGAACCTGTTTACTGGCTGAATTTAAAATATAAACGTCTCCTTGAGTTGTCCCACTGCGAGTCAACCAATCAAAGGGAGGAAATGTTAAGTGCTAGAGGAAATGTTAAACATACACCACACCATAAGTATTGTTACAGACCAAAAAAAATAGAAAGTTCACTTTTTCAGAAATTGAGGAGGTCCTTCCCACAAAGGATTGGGCCAAGGATGCAAGTTTTAACCATTTCAAGACTGCAAACAGATTGGGGGGTGACATATAAAACCATTTTCGTTAAGCCAACTGTCCCAAAAACTATTGCAGGATGTCTTAGAAAAAAACATAGTATAAATTGCAAATTACACCCTTAAAGTTTAAGTGTTTGAATTACCTATGAAGTTTTAGAATTTGAATTTTACATCCTGAAGCTTGAGAGTTTGAATTTTACATACTAACGTTTCAAAATTTGAATTTTACCCCAAAAATTTTAAGGGTGTTTGGATTTTACTTCCTAAAATTTGGGAGTGTTTGAATTTTACACCTTGAAGTTTCAAAATTTGAGGGTATTAAATCCAACTAGTCCTAAACTTTAGGGAGTAAAATCCAAATTCTAAAACGTCAGAGTGTAAAATCCTAACATCCCAAACTTTAGGGGATAAGATCCAAATTCTGAAATTTCAGGGTGTAAAATTTAAATACCCAAACTTTAGGGGTGTAATTTGCAATTTACCCAAAAAAGTAAGTTATATTGTCAGTGTTGACCATAGTGACATATATCTATACGGTAGATAACTCAAGATGGGAGGATTGCTAGCAATGTTGGTAAAAGCGAGGGGCGCACTTAAGCGCAAAGGGCTCTTGGAGGCTAGGCAGAAAGTGCAAAGCGCAAGCGCGTGCCTGATTGAAGTGAAGCGCACATTTTTAAAAAATAATTTTAAAATTTTAAAAATTATTATTAATGAGAAATGTAACAATCAAATTATCAAATTATCATATAAATTGAAATAAAACTTTTTATATAATTCATATAACATTTAGATATGCCCTACTTTTGCAATTTTAACACGAAAATTGCAAGTCAAGTCATTTTATTTTTTTGGATAAGCTAGATATTAGTACTTCCATGTAATATCCTTTCTTAAATCTCCTATATCTATAATGCCCTACGACTAATGAGTAATATTAGTTAATAATTTAATCACTTAATGACTATAACTCTGGAAGAATTAGTTTGTTATGTTCAAAATCAACCACTAAAGTAACAATTACCACATATATTATATCATACTTTTCTTTTTTTTTTTCATGAATGAGCTAAGAATACGAGGACATTGCAACATGGCAATTGGTACCAAGGAGCTAGGTGGGTTACTGTTTCAAGGAGAAAAAATAAAAATAGAGAGGATCTAAGAGGTTGTGGGTTGGGTTTTAGGGCAAGTTATACTTAAATTTTTTTTTTTTTTGATAAGTAATTTACACTAAAAATATACAAAATCAATAGTTTATATCAATAATGTCAAGATCCTATAGCTTTAATTCAGTTTTGGGTTTTTTTTTTTTTTTGAAAAATAAAAAAGCTCCAAAAGGCGCACTTTGAGCTTTTTGAAAAAGCACGCCTAAAGCGTGCTTCTTTGAATGAGCTTAGCTTTTGAGACAAAAAGCACTGGAGCCTTGGGCTTCGAGCTTGAGCGCGCTTTAAGCGCGCTTTTAACAACACTGATTGCTGGTGATAAAAAAGCCCAATCACATCTATCAAGGATAGAGAACTTGAAAAATAAAATCATGAGGAAGGTGAAAATTCATCTCCGCAAGAACTTGAACTAGCAAATTAAGTTTTTACCAGGCAAGTAGCTTTCCATCTAGTGAAACATTGAAGGCCGAAATTGTGTCACGTACTACAGTCTTTGATCCTATCCTCTTCCATGTTTTTGTATCCCATGTTACAATGCTTCCACATTTACCTGTGTAGAAGAATAATCTTAATGGTCAGCTCATGAAACGGTACAGTATAAACGGTAAGCACTTCTTTCAAAAACTGGGAGGATGGCTTCTAGTCTGATTTTCACCTGTCACTGCAGCAATATATAGAACCTGATTCATATCATTACTCACAGAGAATCTACAAAAGCAGAAAACTTCATCCTGTACATAAACAAATCTTATTAGTTCAATCCATATTATAAAAGATTTATCCAAGAAAATCACGAAGACTTTTAAAAGATATACTAGTATTATACCTGTGCAATTCACATTTGTATAAAATCATATACAACAAAAAATAACATTTCATTAATATATAATCGAAATTAAACATTAACATTGATAGCAAAAATAAAAGGAGAAAGTGACTTTAAGTCGTCTCACAAATTCATCTTGTAAGATCAAGTTTCTATCAAATCATAAAATAATAGATTATTAAAATAAAGAAAAAACTTTGTTTAAATTTCTTAAAGAACAAAGTTTCACTCCAAACATGTTTGGAGTTATGTGGTGATTTATAAGACTATCCATGATTATTATTTAAACAAGTCACATGACTTATTAAAAAAGTCATATGAGTAAATATACGCATCGATAGTCTCTTCAATTGCCACATAATTGGATGAAGGAAGATAGCTCCAAACATGTTGGGAGCCAAACTTTTTTCATTCTTAAAACTTTCGATAATTGAGTTTTATTTGGAGTAATATTTAAAATTTGATAAACTTTCGTAATAGAACACCAATACAATACTCTCATTTCTACAATAAATTTACTCAGTATATGAGGTCATGGTCAGATGATCCCACTAATAACTTACATTGAGTGAGCCATTATTTCGGTACTTTTTTACAATACAATCTGCTTTCGCTTGTTGATGTTCAATAACCATACAATTGAAAAATACTCAACATTGCATGTTAAAATCATCAAACAATCTACTTGACTGGAAGTAGCTGTCAACTTAGAAAGCTAAAATTGAAAATAATTTGATTTTCCCTCACAGGAGAATTTTAATCAATTGCTCACATTTTCCTTTGGAAGAGAAGCTATGGCTGATTTGGAAGTCAGATCCCAAACCTTAGCAGGACCACTGTTTCCTAAGGAGACAAGATACTTCCCGTCAGGGCTGCAGGACAACAAAGTCAGATACTTAATATAACTTCATTACGAATAAAGGAGGTAGCATGTACAATATTCCTTTTTTTTTTTCCTTTTCATGGATCTTGGAATTTAACAGTAATATTAGTCCATGCCATCAACCTGAAATCTAGATCCTTCACAGATTTATGAGCACCAGCCTTATCAAGAATAATAACCATGCTAGGCCACTCGAAGACCTTTAAATTTCCATCCTGTACTGCACAAAATTCAGATAGTCATTTACATCTTATATTTGCATGAACCATGACACATTTTGGAAAAGAGATTCAGCAATGGCATAGATGAAGCACAACTTAACTCCATTGAACACCACAAAATAAAAAAAAACAAAAAATTTCATTACTTGAAAAAATGTTAATCTTTAAAAAAGAAAACCAGAGAATTGGCCACGATGGGAGCAAGATATTACAAAGAAGAATGATGTTAGTTGTAACAGGCAAATATATATTCTGATATGGTAATTGAGATAACTAGGATGTCTTTTCTAACAGAAGTTTAAACTTGTAAGATTAGACACAACCAACACATGTGACTTACCTACCAAAAATGTATGTAGACATCTCTAAATAATCGCATGCTAATTGTTGTCCAACATCTCAATGTCATGCAGCAAATAAGTAGTCTAAAAAATGTGAAAGACAATATCTACCTCGCCACCTGCAGCAAGTGCAGAACCCTCATTGTTAAACGCTAATGATAATTGCTGTCCAACATCTTCCAACCGGTGCTGCACTTTATCAGACTTCTTTAAAATTAATTTATAATGTTCCCCATCCTCACTCTTTTCTTCAACCATTTCATACCATCTGCATTGGAAAAGCTCGATTACAAATCAACAACTCCCATATAACTGGAAAGAATAACGGCGACGGTTTAACACTCATACACATCTTTACAAAATTGAGTTCCTTCGCCTTTATTGCGAATAGCATGCAGTGGGGTCCACTTTTAAATAGTACATCTTAGTAACTTACCTAAATTAGTTTAGAGTCGCTTATTTTAAATGCAAGAAATGCAATTCATTCTTTTTTTTTTTTTTTTTTTATATAAGAAAGTGGCATCCCAACCACTGGTCAAACTATTCCACTCCAGGTCCATGCTCATGAGACACCCTAGAAACCCCATGGACCAATATTGTGGTGGATGGAACATGGGACTTCCAGGTTTATGGCATATCCTTCAAGTCAATGAAGCCACCACCTAGGTGTCCCTAAAGGGACTCGTTTTATTACTTATTACTGCAAAAATTATACTATGATAATGCATTTCAATTATCGTAGTAGTTATTATTAGACATTGCAACCAAGACACTAAGCAAATCAGTTGTTAGTTAGATGATGCAGACACGACTTCCAGAACTACCTACTGATTGTAGTTTCTGAAGTCTACACTCTACACACAATACTATTCAACAGACCTGTTCACAGCATCTTGTTCTAACATCGCTTGCTTATTGTACCTTCCATTTGATCAAATCTGTTTGGTCACTCTATGCTAAGAAAATCCTAGTTTGCTACGCTTGTCAAAACCATACATAAATTCCATTTGCACTCTTCTTAAAGAATTGGTCACTTAATTCAACTTTCCTTTTAATCTTAACATAAATTTTGGAGGTAGTAGACTAGTAGTAGATTTTTTTTTTTTTTTTTAACCTTTCTAAAAAAGAGCCTTTAGACTCCCCTGCTGGGCACAAAGATAAACTGCTTAGCTTGTCAAGGGTAAAAAGCCCTGAATTAGCCGGTAACTAGTTCTAACAGGTGGGGTCAGTTAGCTTGTTCACTACTAATTTGAGCAAACGGGCTAACAGACCCCCAACTGTTAGACCCAATGGATGCACTAATCAGTTTATGCAATTTGGTAGCTTTATTTATTTATTTTTTTTTTTTTTTTTTGAGAAAAACACACACCCACACACATATATAGAGGAAAATGAAATAAAATAAGGGAATACACTCTCACACCAATACCAAAACTGCATGCAGCATTTAATATCGCAGAGCAAATGATAAACTTAGTCTCAATATCACACTTTACCGATGTGGGACGACTCAACAACACTGAGTATCTTTTTTTTTTTAGAAAAACACACACATAGGGGAAGGGGATGAGATAAAGGAATTCATTCATATGCCAACATCAAAACTGCATAAGGCAGTTAGTGTCGCGGAGCAAGTGATAAACCTCTTCTCAATATCACACCTTACCGATGTGAGACAATTCAATACTACTGAATTTTTTTTTTTGTTGAGAAAAACACACCATATATATATATATATATATATATATATATATAGGAGAAGGAGATGAGATATGCGAATACACTCACACCACAACACCAAAACTGTACGCTGCAATCAATGTTGCAGAGCAATCAATAAATTATTTATTTGTTATTTTCAATATTTAAACAATATTACATGTATTTTTATATATTTATATACCTACACGTATTTCTAAAATATATAAAAATATATAAACAGCATTGCTAAAAATCTCTTCTGAAGTGGGCCCATATATTGGTTGGTGAGTTAGGGCTTTTTTAAAGAATGAATACCTGCAACAATTGGGGGATGAACAAAAGACTCCGTCTCCATTCGGATGAACAGCCGTTCTATAAGGCAACTCAGAGCCAGTTAAAAGCCTAAACACCTGAAAATCAAACCCACAAATATTTAATGCATAAATTTGCAAAATCTGTAATTCAAAAAAACTATAAAAAAAAAAAAAAACCTAATCCCTAAAATTTAACAGTAACAAACAATTTCCTTAAATCTGAATTGAAAAGAGTATTACGGGCTGATCGGAGAGGGAATTGGCGTCGGAATCGAAGGCGGAGATAAGGACAGCGTTGGGGATACCACTCCGACCCTCGCCGCCACCGCCGGCCAAAACGACGTCGTACTGAGTCGAGTTGGAAACTTCACCATTATCGCTGGATCGATCTCGATCTAGATCTCGATCTTTGGATCTACGCCAACCGGCTGAATACAAAGGAACACCGTATTTCCGAAAGCTGAGAGAAGAATCAGTCTTTTTCTTCGCCATGCCCATCACTGTGGAAAATTTATACTTTTCGGTTCGTCATGTCGGTAAAGGTTTCTCCGCTTATCTATAACAATATGTTAGTGTGCTTTCCTAGAAGCATCCAAAATATTATTTTAATAATTATATATATATATACACACACATAAAGACCCTTTAAATTTTCTTTTTCTTTTTCTTTATGGGATTTTTTTTATATTAAAATTTTTTGGAAAATAAAATATTTTATAAAAGCTATTTCATTTTTTCTATATTTGATAGCGATTTTAAAATAAGTTGAAAAATTATCTCTTGATTTTTCTTGTTTAACTTTGTGTGAAAAGATAGGGTTATTTGAGATATAGGTGCTGTTTGGATAAGTTGGCGTTTGCGTTTTGATGAAAAAATTTTGCGTTTTTTTTTTTTTTTTTTTTTTTTCCTTCTGCTGATGCACGATTCAGGGGGACAGCGGTTACTGTTCATGCTACTGTGCATGAACAGTAGCCGCATTTGCTGACTTTTCAGCACTTCTGTGGGTCTCGTGTACTGTTCACGGGACCCACAAACTTCACTTTTCAGATTTTTTAAAATTAAAAATGGGACCCACGGTACTATTCACATATTTAAAAATTATTTTGGTACAGTATTTTCAGTTTTCAGTTTTCAATTTTCAGCAATAAGCTGTATCCAAACGGACCCATAGTAGTTGTTTTCTAGAAATTTTTACCGGAAAACAACTCTACCACTATCTCATGTCAAATAATTTTTGGTTGACTAATCTTTTTCTAATACTATCAAATAAAAGAAAATGTAAAAAAAAAAATTATGTTTTTCATTAAACTACTAGTATTTTGAAAATTGCATTTTAAATATAATTTTTTTTTTGTATTAATCATCTAACGCGTAGTTATCAAAATCAAATTGAAGGTTGACCTAACTGAAAAACACGTTTATCGGTTTAAATTTATTAATTAAGTAATTAATATATTTTTAATTATAAAAATAACTAAAATTAAATAAAATTAAGTCAAGTATCTAGTTGATAACCAACAAAAAAATATTATATCACATAAATTTGAGAAATGATATTTATAATATTTTCATAATAAATTATAGATGGTTAGATGTTATTAGTTCAAATTTGAGCGTAACAGTGAGATTATTTTTTGTCTTAACAATAACAATCAGTCACTTAAAATTTATTATGAAAATATTGTGGACATAAAGATTTATTTATAAATTTAGATAATATTAAACACAATATTTATATTTAATTATCCAAATTATATCTAACCCTTTTTTTAGGAATATATAACCCAAAAGTTGAATAAAAAATAATAATAATAATGAATAAGGGCGTGTCACACAGCACAACGAATTAGTGAATCTATGAGCATTAAAATTAAAAAAATGAATGATGGCGGGAGTATCGGGCAATGACTCACCGAGGCGCGTCTATTGCTAGTTGATTGGTTGATTATTTAAGCATCCCTTAAAAGTCAAGAAAGCTGTCTAGTTTTGAAACTGACGACCCTTCCAAGTCACCACTCCGAATTAAATTGCGTACCTTCCAATGCAAGTCACGACTCACGGATTCCCTGGATGAATAATTTGAGTAAAGCATAAACGCAGCATCTCCCCCTCGCTTTTCAAATTTTTTTTACTGTTGGAACAATGTAACGTTTATTTTACCTTTTTTGCCCGTTGGATACAGCTTTTTTATTTTTACGGGTATGTTTGGATAGAGTTTATTGTTGAAAACTGAAAATGTTGTAGCAAAATAATTTTTAAATGTGTGAATAGTACCGTAGGACCCATTTTTAATAAAAAAAAATCTGTAACGTGAAGTTTGTGGGTCCCATGAACAGTACACGGGACCTACAAATGTGCTGAAAGTCAACAAAATGCGGCTACTGTTCATGCACAGTAACATGAACAGTAGCCTTGTCCCCTATGAAACGCGTGCAGCAGAAGGAAAAAAAAAAAAAAAAAAAACGCTGAAGTCGCAGACGCCCCTTTTTTCATCCGTATCCAAACTCAGCCTACGTTTGCTGCGTTTTGCGTTTTCAAGTTTTCCTTTTTTTTTTTTTCTCTGCATTTTAGAGGGACAAAATTCACTGTTAAGCACGGTTGAGTCGCAACTTTTGACTATTCTCCTATGAGTAGTGTACCGTGTATTGTTTATGGGTCTCATAAATTTTATTTTTTAGCAATTTTTTCATTAAAAATGAGTCCTGTAATATTATTCACATATTTAAAAATTATTTTACTACAGTGTTTTCAGTTTTCAGTAATAAGTTCTATCCAAACGGACTCTTTATCTGTTTATTTTTTCAAATACACTTTTCAATAGACTCTTTATCTTTTTCTTTATCTTATTTAAATATTATTTTTTCATTCTTTCTTTAATATTTCTTTTTCAATCTTCTTTTATTCATCAAATTTTAATGAAAAATGCTATGTTTTTAACAATTTACAATATTTTTACAATAAATTATACATGGTAAGTTATTACTTCTTTAGTTTTTTTTAAAAAAAGTTATTACTTATTTTAATTTGAATACATCACTTAAATATTTTTTTTTTATCAGTATTAGTTAGTAACAATCCATCACTTAAAATTTATTATGAAAATATTGTAGTAGTATATCTCAATTTTAATTTCTTATTCTTTATTTTATTTTCCCCCTATCTTTTTTTTTCCTCTAGACGTTTCTTTTCTTTTCTTTTTTCCTCTTTTTTTCTCCTCCACACCTTTCCCTTATCTCTATCTTCTCTAGCACTTTGTCTGGAGCTGTAGGAGCACTTTTCTTTTTTTCTTTTCTTCTCTAGCAGCACTTCAGCTAGAGCTCTTTCTCACACATAAAGATCGGCTGCTTGTCGTCCTCCCACCACCGTATATCCTCCTCCCCACCGAGGCTTAGATGGATCAGCTTTTTTTCTTTTTTTTTCTAATTTGATTAGTTTTAAAATTGTGATTTGAGTTTGTATTTTGATTGAGACTGAGTTTAGAGATGTTTGAGAGAAAAGATCAAGAATAGTTCTGTTGTTACTGTTGTGATTATTGAGTGAAAATTATATATTCTAATCGGTTGTGATTATTGAGATTGAATTAATTCTTTTGCTCATGAATAGGTCTCTCTCTTTTCTTTTCTTTTTCTTTTTTTTTTTTATTTCATTTGGTTTATGAGAAAAATTTTTTTTGTGTTTGGATTGTATTCTGCGTTTTGTAGCCGTTGTGATAGAGAAGAGAGAGAGTGAGGAAGAAAGAGAAAGGGAGGAAAGAGAAAGAAGTCATTTTTTATTCAACCGGGAATTATTTTAGGCGAAACTACAATATTGGTCTCTCAAGTTTACCCTGTATGTGCAATTGGTCCCTCAAATTTCAACTGAGCACAATTGGTCCCAAGTAGAGATAATAATAACATCATTCTTTCTTCTTCTTCCTCTACGCCATGGTAAGTATAAAACCGCTTGATTCTCACACGCTTTCATTTCGAAACCGATTTCTTTGTTTGCGAATTCCTTTAAGCTCCATTTCTTTTTTCTTTTTTTTTGTAGGCTCCAAAAGCGATAGCCAGTCCTATCCCAGACACGTGGTACCCAACCCTATCTGTCGCCGGCGGTGGCTAGGGCTTGGGTCTCCACTGGCAGTGGGTCAGAGGGAGGCGGCATCATGTCAATCTCTCCTTCCCCTTTCTCTCCCTAGCGCTGTCGTGCATTTGTGTGAAACCAAAATTAGATGATAAATGGGTTTAGTTTAATTTGTAACCGAGTTATTATTTAAAATTTGATTTCAACCGAGTCACTAAAATCTGATGTGGAAATTAGTTATTGAAATTTTTAAATTTAAAAAATGCCATGTCATTTAAAAAAAAATACCAAGTCATTGTTCCGTTAGCCACGTAAATAACATCACTAGCGGTAATTAGTAAAAGGACTAATACAACTCATTTTATAAACTTGAGGGACCAATTGTGCTCAGTTGAAACTTGAGGGATCAATTGCGCACACAATGTAAACTTGAGGGATCAATATTGTAGTTTCGCCATTATTTTAAGGGAGAATATTGTTAGAATTGCTACAGTGCTCTTGGAGAGCTACTGTAGCAAATCTAAAAAAATTTTGGAGATGGAGAGGTTGTTGGAGGGGTTTTTCGGTGTGTTTGCTCTCTCCAAATTAGGCTTTAGAGAGCCTATTGGAGATGCTCTAAATCCTTAAATTTTGGCCTCATTTCTACTTTAATCTCTATATTTTCATTTTATCATATTGCAGGTCCATTTGGATACAGTTTATTTTGTTGAAAACTGAAAACATTGTAGCAAAATAATTTTTAAATGTATAAATAGTACCGTAGGACCCATTTTATATGAAAAAGTTGCTGAAAAGGGTTTATGGATCCCGTAAACAGTGCACAAGACCCACTGATGTGCTGAGAAGTGGTTGAAAAGTCAAATATTATGGCTACTATTCACGAACAGTAAATGAATGGTGAAATTTGTCTCCTGAAACGCGTGCCAAAAAAAGAAGAAGAGGAAAACGCAAAACTCAAAACGTCAGACGTAGAAATCCCTATCCAAACGCTTACTTAGTCCCTAAACTAATTAGCGCGTGTCATATCAGTCCTTGCTACATCAACATCTAAATTAAAAAAAATTAATTTATTAATTTTAACTAAATAAAAAAAATTAAAAACAAAAAATCACGTAAATTAAGATCCAAGAGTGCCTTGAATAAGAACAATAAGAACACAAATTCATATTTAAGAAAAAGAAGAAAATTTTCCTTTATTTGACATTTTCTCCTTTTTTTTTTCTTAGAAAACAAGCACAAGATTAAGCAAGAATACAAACACAAATCCAGTAAGAACACAAACACAAATGCAGACAAATCCAGCAAGAACACAAACACACAAATCCAACAAGAACACAAACACAAATGCAGACAAATCCAACAAGAACACAAACACAAATCCAGCAAGAATACAAACACAAACCTATCAATCCATCTTCAGCAAAACAAGCAACAACCCAATTTGCTTACCTCCATCAACACAAACTCATAGTACAAACAAGCTCAAATGAAAAAAAAAAACCCAATAACAAAAGCCAAATCCTAAACCAAAGATATGGATAATCGGTTCTAGTGGAAGCAAAATCGAGAGGCCAAAGTGCTGAACCAAAGAAACCAAACACAAAATCCACCACCAAAACTAGATCCGAAACCACCAAATCATAGATTTGAATGACCAAAGCCAAATCCCAGATCCGAAACCCGTCAGCAACCTCCCCCATAGCTCTCAAGGTCCCTTCCCTCTCTTAGCATATCCGCCACGTGGCAGACCGAGACGTCTCGCACCGAAGATGGTGAAGACGGCTCAGCAGAGAGGATTGCCAGCGACAATGTCAAAGGAGAACGGTGCGAAGGTTGAAGAGCGAAAGGGTCAGGTTCACCGCTGATCTGCTTCAAATCATCACTAATCTTAGCCCCTTTCTCTTTAAACCCAAATCCAAACCACCCCATCTCAACCTCTCTTTCTCTAAACCCAGATCAAAGCCATATCCCAAAAACTACAACCTGAAACTTAAAGAGAAAAAGAAATGAGAGAAAGCAAAGAGGGAGAGAGCAGAGTTTAAGTGTTTGACCCGAGAAAGAGAGATAGGAAAATGAAAATGAGTTTGAGTTTTGTGTTTATTGATGATGTTGTGTTTGGTTGACAAGAAAATTTAAGAAAATTGAGATAGTTACTACAAGTTTTTTTTCTTAATCTTTAAAATTGAAAAGAAAAAAAGGTTCTTCATTTTTTTTAAATTTAAATTAGAATTGCAAAATTAAAATTTATTGTTTTTAAAATTTTAAATTAAAATGCTGAAGTGGCATATTTTAAATACTAAATAATTTTTTAATATTATTTTATTAACCACGTCATATGCCAACAATGGACTCTGTTGGTACATCAGCAATTTTTGTTAAGTGAGTAACAATAAAGACCAAAATGGAACGCGTTAATTGATTTAGGGACTAAAAGTGGTGAAATGAAAATGTAAGGACCAAAATGGAAAAGATGCAAAATATAAGGACTAAAAGTGTATTTACGCCTTTGAATAAATGGTATAGGTTCTAGACATGGCAAAACAAGCGAGGCAGGTCGGTTCGGATTGGGTCAATCAAGTTGTGGGTCAATTGGGTTTCGGGTCGAGTAGGGTTGACTCGTATTTTTCACATGAATTTTTTTTTTAATAAAGAAAACAACACATATTTGCCATTTGGAAAGTTATGCAACAAATTACTTGATGTAAAATGTATTACTTTGAATTCACCACTTATATCAAGAATGAACTTAGTTAAACTTATTTAATAATTTTAAAATTATACAAATCCTAACATATCTAAAACAAAATAACACAAAGATAAGTAAAACAAAAACACAAGTTTTATTTCTACACAATATCAATATTCCAAAATATAAAACAAAATTACAAATGACTTATTGGATAACTCATTTGATAAAGAATAAAAAACAAATAAGAAATTTACAATCTTGAACATTAATTTTATAATCAATTATCAATTGTGGTTGACACTCTATTTCAATTTGAGATATACATTAAAATTTGATTGCTTACTTATTTATACATGGTCTGTTTTATGAATATCATATCATTGTTAAGCAACACACACTTTAAGAAATATCATAATTTATTTTGAAAAGCCGTTTATTTTGGACATAAATTGTTAAAAAATAGGTCTAAGCATTCATAATTTATGCTAATTTGATACTTTGGCTTTACTATTTGCGCACTTGTGAATATATCTCACACATGTCTACAATTTTAAATCTATGTTTTTTATTCTACTGTAACCAGATTATCTTAGCATGTACTTTGCTATTTGATATCTAAAAATCTTTACTCATTATTGAATGCTCAACTATTTATCTTTCAATTAATTTGCATACAATTATGTAAATATATTAATTATTTCCTTAAAGCTCACAACAAACAATTAAACTAATATTGTATTAATTTTACTATTTTTTTTACCCAAAAAAAAAAGTTTAAAAAAATGGTTCAAGTTCGGGTTGGGTCGGGTTGACCCGCAAAAAATGGGTCGGGTCACGGGTAAACCCGTTTCGCTTTGGGTAAAAAAATCGGGTTCGGGTCGGGTCGGGTCGGGTTAGGTCAGGTCAGAAAATTCTTACCCGTTTTGCCATGTCTAAATTAGGTTCTATAATTCTATTAGCTCAACTGGTAAAGTTTTTTATAATTGAAACTTTCTTTGGGTATTACTTCTCACAAACACAATTATAACTAGCTTATAACCTCATGCATATGCATAGATACACTTAAAGATATACAATAATATGCATACTATATTTTTTATATATATAATTTAAATACTACTGATAGTTATTTTTATATTTTGTTAATTCTTTAAAAAAATTTGTAAGGATATTATTAAGTATAAAATGTAAATTGTCCATGTTATTTATTTATTTATTATTGTGATGCACTTTTTTTTTTTACGATTCATTTTGTAACACCCTAACCCAACTTTATAGTTAATCTATGTGTTCAAGTGGTTAATTATTATTTGAATCACTTACTTTCTAAAATTAATATAAGAATATTTAATAAACATATTATTTTATAATGCCATTGAATAAGAATTGTAAAGATTATAAATAATTAATGGTTATTTGTATTATAAATATATACTAAATATGTGCAAAACTATATTAAGTGGTTAAGTTATTAGATATATAGTTGTTGGTGTTTAATTAAGTGTATGAAGGTAAGAGTTTATATGCAAAGTTATTTTATTACTTGGGCCTATCTAGAATATAAGGTTATGGAGGGGTGGAAAGTGAATTTTGATAAGCGGCAAGGATGAGTCATTAGCCTTTTTTTTTTTTTCCTTTGCAATACACATGCCCCACCCAAGTCAATTTCCCTTATCTTTTCTTGACTACACCAAAAGGTACATCTCTTATTCTTCTTTCCCTATTTCTTTTTCTTTGTCTTATTTCTTTGTTCTTTCCTCGTACTTACACAGCAGCACTTCATTTTCTTCTTTGACTTTTCTCAAGACACTAGATCATCCAAGAAACTATCTCCCTCTCTATTTCCCACGGGTCCACATGAATCATAATTCTCACCTCACTTTACTCACTTTTCTCTTAAGAAAAGAGCTAGAAGCTCCCTTAAGTCTATTCTCTCATACCCACAGGTCTACCACCAAAAGAAAGAAAACTCGGCCAAAATTGGAAATTAACATTAATTTCCAAACAATATAATTAGTAGACACTGTTTTCAAACTATATTTTTTACTAACATCTCAAGTTTAAAAAACTCGATTTTGGGCCTATAAATCGAGTCTTTGAGACTCGATTTCCATGGTTTGATCATGTCTGATGTGGCATTTTTCCCACGTAGTGACCGCCTGGAAATGGAGTCTCTAAGACTCGATTTACAAGTCCAATTTAATTCCCAATTTTGGCCGAAAATGAAGATACAAAAAGACCTGGTGGACATGACCCCTCCATCCAAGCCAACTAGCCATAATAGACTGAGCCTAGAATTATTGAGTCCTGATCCTACCTACTCCAATAAATATGCCTGACTAAAGCAAACCTCAAACGCAAAAAAAGAGAGAAGTTTTGAGCATCTTAACCTTGTGACTCTGCAAACTCAGAAAAAATAAATTATGTACTTTGAAATTTTTTTCCTACCTACTCCTTTAAGAGCATACCTATCAACAATTCTAAAAAATTTAGCATTTACCATTTCAAAACCCAATTTTATAACATATAACACACCATTTTACAATACAACTTATATCAAAACATCTATTTTTTTACCATTTCATTTAAATATTTTTTATTTTTTATTCATTTTTCATTCGGTCTCTCTCTCTCTGTCTCTCTCTCTCCCTTTATCAAAACTCAAAAGTTATCTCTCTCTCCCTCTGTAGAAGACTAGAACCTTCTCCCTCTCTCTGATTCGCTCTCAAACCCGTGCTCCATGTCTCTGATTTGCTCTCAAGCCCATGCTCCATGGCTGACCACCAAGCTCCATCGGCCTAAAACACTTCTCACTCCTTCTGGGTATTTTGGAAACTGATTTTCTAGTATTTTGGAAGTTGTTTCTCTGTGTTCATTTTTTTTTCTGGGTTTTTTGGAAGCTTATTTTCTGGGTATTTTGGAAATTGATTTTCTGGGTAATTTGGAAGCTGATTTTCTGGGTTTTGGAAGCTGGTTTCTGTGTTCGTTTTTTTTTTCCTAGGTATTTTGGAAGCTGATTTTCTGGGTATTTTGGAAACTGATTTTTTGGGTTTTGGAAGCTATTTTTCTGTGTTTGCTTGTTTTTTTCTGGGTATTTTGGAAGCTGATTTTCTAGGTATTTGCTATGAGGTTTTTGGTATTTTTTTGTGCCGATTTTCTGGTTTTGAGTTTGGGTTTCTGTTCAATGTCAAATATTTTTTTCCCTATTCATGCTTTCTTTCACTGTAATGTACAAAAGGAAGAGACACAAGTGTCAGAGGAGTTTACATCAAACTTGACCTCACCTCCCACTAACTCCGTGGCCTAAGAAAACTCCTTACACACAACAATCGGAAAAGTACCAGTAAAGTGTTTTGTTTTGTTTGCTAGCACATACAAATCGATGCTTAAAGGGTCGGCTTATAAATCGAGTGTTAGAGACTCGATTTCCAGGTGGACATCACATGGAAAAAATGTCACATCAGACGTGATCAGACCATGAAAAGGAGTCTTTGAGAGTCGATTTATAAGCTCAAAATCGAGTCTTTTAGACTCGAGATGTTACTAAAAAATATAGTTTTGTAACAGTGCCTGCTAATTATATTGTTTGGAAAGTAATGTTAATTTCCAATTTTGGCCAAGAAAACTCTCTCAAGCTCTACCTATCATACTTTCGGGTCCAACCACTAGGAAAGGGAAATCCTTTCATGCAAGAGTGATTCTATTCCTATTTTTCCCTCAAGAACCAGAAACTTGGTAAGGGTTCTAGCTATTCTCATTGATGAAGCAGAATCTCGTCGGTTGCTTTGGGGTTCATCCAGATGGTGCCGGTTGTACTCTGACGAACCTATGGAAGCAAGAACTTACTCGAATGGTCACCGGTGTGGTGCCTGCCACAACGCCTCCGATGCCAAAGTCAGTGTGAAAGAAGGGAGCAGTCAAAATATCAAGAATAACTTAGTATATGTTGTGATACAACCGACACCATCTGGATGAACCCCATAGCAACCGACGAGATTCTGCTTCATCACTCATCTTAGAATCCATGATTTCTTCAAAGAATTTTTATTAATGGTATTTGTGGTTTGTGAAATTAGGAAATCATGAACTTGTAAGTCTATATATATATATATATATATATATATATATGTTAGTGTTTTAAGAATCTTTGAAACTGTGTTGGTGATTTTTTGAAGGTAGATTAGGGTTTTTACTAATTAATGATTGTGTATGACTAAGGAAGTAAGAAAAATTTAGGATGAGTACTTTTGATGTTACTGCTGGGATTTTTGTTGTAATTAATTCTGCTATAAATGGTTGAATGACTATGTGTAAGTGTTTTCTAACATGTCTAATGAGTGTATAAAAATCCCCATATGAAAATACCATCGTTTGATAATTGTTTGTGAATTTACAAGAAAATGTTGCAAAAGTTGTCACTGTGACAGATTCTGTGTTTGCATACGATAAATTATGTATTAAATTTTATACAGTGAATTTGGATTCTAGGGATATTTCCTATGAAATATAAGATGGATATGGTTGTAATGGAAGTGGTCTCACAGCATTTGGATTAATGTAAAAATAATGGTTTAATTTCTAAGTTGCATGAAATTCTGTCAGGACAGATTTGAACACATTGTCTTGTATGATTTTTAATAAATCATTTTTTTATTATTTGACTCTTAAATTGATATGGAAACTACTAGACATCCAGAGAAGTGTCTCTGTAAAATTTCATGAGGATTGGATTTGTTTAGATGGCCCATTCGTATTTTACAAATGAGGCATATGTTGCTGAAATGAGCAGTAAACAGTAAATGATAAATCTGATTTTGAGGATTTAATTCCAAAGTTAGGGTGAATGTTTTGAGCTATAATTTAATGTGCTTATCTTTTGGTATGTCTAGATCATAGAAAATTTTTGTATAACTTGGTTCAAGGTTTAGTACTCAAAGGAGGAGTTCTAAACCATTCAACTGTTGTTTTTATGAAGCTGTTTTATTCATATTGTATGTTGCCTTGTGTAAGTTTATGCATGCACCATTGCTTCCAAGCTCAAACACATTCTAGATATGAACATTAAAAGGATGGCTTTTCTTAGTTTGGTACATCATTTGTTGATGTGATCACTGTATGTTTGTGGGAACCTCGTTGAGGTGGGATTATGATTTCCTTGATTATAAGAGATAGGCTTTGAGATAAATGTGTAAGTTTATTCTAAAGTATAATTGATAGTAATAAACTTTGATATTTGGTTTAGGTGTTACCAGTACTCAAGTCTAAACTCCTTCAACTTTAGGCTCTCAGTTCCTTTGCTTTCAGGTAAATGATAAGTTATATGAGCATTTGGTAAGTCATGGGGTTATTTTAAGGTGTATTATGCATTGAAAGGTTTTTTTATTAGAGATATAACATATAATCATGTTTCAGACAAAGATATGTTCATGAGCTTTCGAAACCTTATGTATATGATTTGAGCATATTGATGCTATTACTAAATCCATGAACATGATGTTTAAAGAAAACAATGGAAATGCTTTTACTATGAAATGTTATGCAAACTATGAATTTCAGTATGATGTATAAGTATGAAATGTTTTTAGGTTATGTTCTCTGGTTATCTGAACTCGGCCAGTAGGGGTTAAATTATTGGCTTTCCATGAAAAATGTTATCTGATTGGCCATTAAAGTGGGACTGGCTCTGCTATACCCGCCCTTATTGGTAACGGCCAACTTGTGGAGGATGTCAACCTACCCTTATGATTGAAGATATGTATTATGATGTGATCTCGAGAATACCTGGCATTGTAGGGAATGCTGGATGCCTAGCACAGTAGTGCTAGAAGCCTCCCAAATAAGTACAGATTTATCAAATATGGACTAACCAGTATGTTATGAACAACTATATTATTTTAATTATCATGAGAGAATGATTTTGTTTAAATGCATTATGAAAAGTTAAAAACTCTCATGAAAAAAAGTTTTTGATGAAAAGGAAAGCTGTTCTTTGAAGATAAAAGTTTCTGAAGTTTTGTTGTGTTTTAAAGATAAAGAATCTGATGAAAAGGATTTAGTATTCTATAAAAATAAAGCTTCTGATGAAAGTACAAGTTTATGTTAAAAAATTATCAGATATCTGTTCTTTATGAAACGTTAAGTTTTATGACTATGAAAGTTATAATATTGTACGAGAAAAGAAAACTTTTCATATTCGTCAAGATGTTTCTAGTTTAAGACAAAGTTACCAATTATCTGATTTAAGTTAAAATGATTATTTTATAATGAGAATATATAAATATATATATATGTATATATGTATGTATGTATATTATTTTAAACAATCAATATTATATTTGGCGACTTTGTAAGAAATGAAAGAAATTCAATTTGAAAGGTTTTGGTAATATTATTTTGATAAGAAGAAAGAGAACAATTATTTTCCTATGAAGAGCGTACAAGTTATTATTATAAATAGTATAAAATACTATGCATGAAAAGATGTTTTCCTATCTGAACATTTATAAAATGAAATAATTTGATTTACATGCATTCTTATTAAATTCTTATGTATCTTACCCTTACTGAGTTGTGTAGCTCACCCCTTCCACTTTTTTAGTAATAGGTTTTATTTTGGAGTAGAGGGAGCCTTAGTCGACTTTTGGAAGAAGCTAGTTTTAGTTTTAAAAGTATAGATCCCAAACTAGCAATTTGATATTTAGTTTTACAGTATTGTGTATTTTAGGATCTAATGAAAGTTGTGTACCTTAAAGTATTAAGAGATGTATCATATGAAATTTAGAATTTAATTAACTGGTGGATTATGTTATTCTTTGAGTACAGTGTAGATGCTCTAAATGTCAAGTGAAAGATTATATCACTTAAGTAAAGAAACGAGAATGAAAAGAAAGAGGGAAGCTTTTGTAAAAGCTTTTGTAAGAGTTAAGTTGGTTCTTGTTAATATCAGTTTTAAGCTTGATATTAACACGCCGGTCATGGTTACAATCCAGGTATCGGGTTTGGGACGTGACACATTTATTCTAAACTTTTTAGTTTTTGTATTTAACTAGTCACTAACCCGTGCAATGCACGGGATAAAATCTTATGAAAGTATAGTTTATACATGTATATCAGTTAAAAATGAATAAAAATCAATATTTATTATATAAAATAAAGATACAAATTTTGAAAAAAAACAAACAAACCAAATTGTGTGTGTGTGTGTGTGTGTATATATATATTTAAAGATGAAACAATGGTGCACTATTTATATTTCTATCATATTTAAACTTTTATAAAATATGGAACAACAAAATACAACAACAATATTGACAAAAAGAAAAATTTATAAGTTTCACTGAGGCTTTTAGGGAAAAAAACACAAATTTAGTAATATAAAAATAACATTCTATAACACAAAGTATTCATCCAACAAAACAAAGATGTACATGAGAATAAAAAATCAAGATATTTTAGTGACATTCATTACCTCTTAGCTTCTTTTTAGCATTTACTCCATCTGTAAAAACTCTAGCGTCTTCAAAAGAAGAAGGGTTTGTAAAAACAAAAGGATAGATATGGTAGAGAGAGTAAACTGCATAGAAGGTTTTAGTGTAGTGTTGTATCTATATATATAGTAGTAGGTTAATTTGGTTTAAAACTCTGCACGTTGTTGAGTAGTAGTTAATTTAAAACTCTTCAATTTGCTGAGTAGTGGTCAGTTTAAAACTCTCATTTTGACATAATTAATAAATTTAAAAAAAAAATGATGAGTAAAATTGTAAGACAACCAAAACTTACATGACAAATTATTAAAAGGTCAACTCATAGTCAAATTTCTTTAGTTTGGTTTAAACTCTCCAAGTTGTTGAGTAATAGTTGGTTTAAAATTTTCCATGTTACTATGTAATAGTCAATTTGAAACTCTATCTTGTTGAGTAATAGTTGATTTAAACCTCTTCAGTTTGAAGAATAGTAATTGATTTAATAAATTAATTAATAAAAAAAATGATGTGTAAACATTGTGGACTACCAAAACTTGTATGTTTTTTGAAATCTAATCCCAATGTGAGTATCTCTAGATTTTGCTATTGCAGTCTAATTAAAGAAATTACAAAATAAAATAAATTAATGAAAGCCGTCAAGTGTTCTCTTCATATGGAGATGTGTTCAATCAATTTAATACTATTTGTTCTCAATTTTTCAATGTATATTATGCTCTATTATTACCCTATTTTGTAAAAGAAGATTGGAGATATACTACCTATTTGCCCTAACTTCAATAGGTTTATGATTACTCTTGTTCCTATATCATGGCTAGATTGTAACCTCACATAGAGAAGACAAACATCGACATTATCTAAGCGTTTTATTTGTCGTGGGATTTCAATGTTAGTCTAGGACTTGGGAAGTCATCTGATATGAGATTGTAAAATTGTATCGGGTACAAATATAAAATAATTAAAATAATAATAATAATAATTGATGCAAGGAAAATCAGTAGGCTGAATGCTCCAAACTTCAAAGGGCTAATGATTGTTTGGAAGGTCTGAAAAGAAAAACACACGATCAAAGGTGACCGAGATGGACCGGCCAAGAACCCTCCGATTCTAAAGTTAGTTTCTCTCTTAAATTCCAGAGTTCCAACTTTTTAGGAGTTGTCTTCAACTTACCTTCATTTGATGTGAATGAGAGATTATATAGTGTGCTCTTGAAGCGGTTACTTGTCTCATAAGTTTCTCTATATTTGAGGAAGTCAGAGGGTTCAAGGTTAACTGCCACAACCGCTATAGGAGTTAGAATATTTTATCTTTATCTTCTATAACTGTCATTGGAAGTTAAGTACTAAGGAGGAAGTTATAGGGATGAACCAGGATTTAACCCATGCCTCGAAATAATAACATGTGGTTCAATTAAGCTCTTGTAGATAAATCTTTGGAATTTTTCCCAAGTGTTAGGGGTCATCTAGGTGCTTTCCTCATGGATGACCCATATGTCTATGGACGACCGTCTTGCTAGATACAACCATTCTTGTCTTCTTGACCTGGACGACTCTTATGGACGAATTGGAGTTCAATTTTCAGTGCTCCATCAATAATTATAATAACAAAAAAAAATACAAGAGAAAAACCATTAAGCAAAAACAGAAGTATTAGAAAAATTTAGATGAAAAAAGGGACATACCAAGATTAGGGTTTGTTAGTTGTAGATTTAGATTTGTAAAAACACCACCTTTAGCACCACGATACTTGTCCTAGGCCTCCTATCAAGCCTAATGGGCAACCAAGAAGCATTGATTTGGGAGTGTTGGTTGTAATGTAGGGACTATCATTGAGCAAGGAAGAGAAGGGAAGAGTTTTATGTTTAGGGTTTGAGGAGATGATTATTCTAACCTCTAACGATTAGGTTTGAGGAGGGAATCAATTACTTTAGTTTAAGTTAGACTTGTTAGAGAGATAGAATTTCACTCCTTGTTAAGTTTGGAATAAACAAAAATAATTTTGTTTAAAAAAGATGATGAGTTTGAGTTTAAGTTGGACTTGTTAGAGAGATAGAGTTTCACCCTTTATTAAGTTTGGACTAAACAAAAATAATTTTATTTAAATAAAATGATAATTTTATTTAAATATTGTGCTGACGTGGAAAATAGTGAGAGCTTCAGAGGTTTCGGTTTTATATATATATATATATATATATATATATATATATATATATATATATATATATATATATATATATATTCAAAGTAAATAATAATTGAAAGTAAGGCGTTAGAACCGTTAGCCGGTTGTATATCAAAATAATTCAAAGTATTGAAAACAAGAGTTGTTTATTGAATATACATCAAAGTAAGTAGTAATAGCAACAAGATTACGGTGATCACCGGGTTGGGTAATCAACGAGGTTGGGTAAATAGTACAAGGCTTGAAAGCTAGTCCTGGTTCCTAGTTACAAGCTTTGTAGTGAGATATCTTGATCTAAGGAGGTCCTAGAGAGAGTTCTAAGGGAAATCCTAGAAAAAGATTCTCGAGTTTTACAATAAGGGACAACCCCCTTATATAAGTGAATAAAGTAGTAAACAACGGTACAAAGTAAATAATTACATTTTACTATTCTCATCAGGACCCGTGAGGGGTAAAAGGAGCGCCATATCCGGAAGGAATCAGATCAGCTTTTGAGGCCGAAAGAAGGTTGGCTGGTAGTGCCAAAAGTGGTCAACATTGTAATAGTAGCTTCGCAAAACGGTTTACTCTTGAGTAGCATCATATCAGCAAAATAATTTTGTCTTGGAATAGTCAACAATGGATCATTATTGTCAGGAAAGTATCGTCGGCAAATAGTAGTATCATCTAGCTGGATCATTATGCTTCTAAGAAGTAGAAGCTGCATCAGACGGGTAGCCAGCATAAGGGTCTCCTGGAAAGGGATCCCATGGGGGATCATCATTGCATTCATGTTCATGATAGGTTGAATATTGGTTACAGGAACCACTTCGTTGTTGTGTCGATCTCGCCGTCGTTGGCGCCACCGCCATTGTAAAAAGTCCTAGATCCGAACAGTAAGGCCCGTGAAGCCAGGAGAGCGTGAGGGCGTGAGAGGAATAGGGTTGATGTCCGGTATGTGTTACGAAATGCAACGGTTGTGAGAAAAACATAATAATTGAGTGTTATAACTAAGTTAGATATTGATAGGATGTGGAGATCCGACTCCTCTGTTAGCTCTAGGACTGGTTGTCCTCCTGATATTGTGAATGAAGAAGACCATACTGTTGAAGAAATGCCACAATGGCAAGTAGAGGATCCAAGGATAAAGGTCCTGCAGCCTCTCACGACCAAATTGTTAAACGAGAACCTGTCTCCCCGGGAGACATTGCTAACCGCCTCACCACTTTAGGATCAATCCCCAAGCCTAATTATTCCTCTGTTTTGGTTTCTGCCTATGACCCTTATGCTTTAACCCCTGTTAACCAGCCTGTCCGAACTATTTACCCAAGAAAATCCAATGCTTCCCAATATGTTAAAAAACAATACTTCCGAAACCTATTTTTTGTTGAACCAAACCGAGCAGCAATTATGAACCCTCTCCAGATTGCAAAAAGCTATTTCCCTCCTTTGTGTCACTGGATCCCGGAGCATGGTGCTAAAAGGTTAGAATTTTATTCTGACATTTTACGCCGAGAAGATGCTACTGTTATTAAAACCATTTTTGATTTGGATGATAAAACCAAAATTATTTACCACAGTGTTTACCTAAAAAATATTGTTACTGAAGCTAGTTGGGGACATTCTCCTACCTCTACAAAAAGCCTCCCTAAACACTCTGTTCCATATTCTTACCATGATTATATTGATGCTTGGTTCAAATTTATGCTTCACCAAAATGAGACAATGACTCATTCATGGTTTATTAACTTTGATAAAGAATTTGACAACAATGTTGATCTGCCTCTTTGGTTCATCCGTTGGTGGAACCAATTTGGTTCTGATATTGAGATCTTCCCCAAACCTCTTATTGACTGTTTCAATTTCTGGAAGCAAAGTTTTAAGGTAAATTCTCATAATGCCAAATTTCCTGCCCTTCTCCACTTTGTTAAACGTTTCAGAGTCCCCTGGATTCTAAAATGGCAATATGAGAAAGAAGGTGATATTCTTACTAGACATTGGTATGTCAAATGGTGGGACAAATTTGGATATGTTCCCCAAATATTGGATAATGTTTACCGTAGACCACCGCCCAAACAGTTGATCTCTAGTGCCCAGTCTACTTCCAAGGCCCCCTCTACTTCTACTTCAACAGATATTGACAAATTAAGTAAAGATGATTTATATGCTCTTCTCAAGAAAAAGATTGAAGAGGAAAAGGAAGCTGAGAACAGAAATTCTGATGAAGAAGGATCTGTTGCTGAAAGCCCTTGCTACCCTTATCCTCAACCTTATCCAAAAGATTGGTTTGCTCATGATGAAGAATATGATGAAAATACTCCTGACCTAGGAGCCTGATTTGTTTGGCCTGCATAAAGGCTACTGATGCTACAATATTCACTCAAGAGTAAAAGTATTTACTGAAGTTACCATGATTACATTGTTGACTACTTTTGGCACTACCAGCCAACCTACTTTCGGTCTCAAAAGCTGATTTGATTCCTTCCGGATATTGCGCTCCTTTTACCCCTCACGGGTCCTGATGAGAATAGTAAAATGTAATTATTTACTTTGTACTGTTTACTACTTTATTCACTTATATAAGGGGGGTTGTCCCTTATCGAAGGACTCAGAATCTTTTTCTAGGATTTCCCTTAGAACTCTCTCTAGGACCTCCTTAGATCAAGATATCTCACTACAAAGCTTGTAACTAGGAACCAGGACTAGCTTTCAAGCCTTGTACTATTTACCCAACCTGTTGATTACCCTGTTGATCATCGTAATCTTGTTGCTACTACTACGTAAGTACTTTGATGTATATTCAATAAACAACTGTTGTTTTCAATATTTTGAATTATTTTTGATATACAACTGCTTGGCTGGTTCTACCGCCTTACTTTCAATTATTATTTACTTTGAATTAATCCATATATCTGCTATCTGTTGTGCTTCCGGTAGACACGGACAGAAGATGAAAGACACAACAACACTATCGGCCAAGGAAAGAATGGCTTTGATACCATAAAGGGGGAAGGACGACAGCGCAGAAGGCGGAAGCACAACAGATAGCAGATATATGGATTAATTCAAAGTAAATAATAATTGAAAGTAAGGCGGTAGAACCAGCCAAGCAGTTGTATATCAAAATAATTCAAAGTATTGAAAACAGCAGTTGTTTATTGAATATACATCAAAGTACTTACAGTAGTCGTAGCAACAAGATTACAGTGATCAACAGGTTGGGTAATCAACAGGTTGGGTAAATAGTACAAGGCTTGAAAGCTAGTCCTATATATATATATATATATATATATATATATATATATAACTCACTTGGATAAATATTTATGATGTGGTCCCACATTTGATTCTAAAATTAAGAAATAAAACTCTGTAAGAATAAATAATTTAGGACACATGGCGCAAAATTGAAACTCTAATTTGGAATTCTAATTTGAGTTTCTCTCAACTTCACCTATTATTATATATATAGATGAATCAAACTTTTTATAAATTGTTCAGATTGGACTCAATAAAAAAACTCATTTATTTTTTGCTTATTTGTTTATAAATAAACCTAGCTAACCCTTAGATTTAAGCTTGTTTAATAAATGAGTTAGGTTTAGGCAAAATAAATTGTTTATAAACAAACTTGGAAATAAAAGGGCTAAAAAAAAAACAAGTTTAATTTATTCATATTTATGGGCTTGGTAATAAACTTGAAATGGACTTCACAAATAAATTTGTATCTGACTAAGCCATTAATTAACTAGAAGTTGAAACCACTTATTCAAACTGAATGTGCTCGATAATAAGCTGGATATGGGCTTAATAATGTATTTGTATTGGATCTCAAGTTCAAGGTCTTAATATTGAGCTCGAGTTTAAATTGACAAATGAATTAAACTGAGCCAAGCCAAACTCAAGTTTTCTAACTTTTTGACAAGCTTGAACTTGAACATCATTTGTAGGCTTGATTTGAGCTCGAGCAAAGTTTGAACATTGTATTTTTGTTATTGAGGGGAGTTTGAATATTCACTAAGTGATAAAGCTCAACTCATTTACATCCCTACTCACACGCATTCTTCGTACACTTACTACTTATAAACCTTTTTTTAACTTAAAATTTCATATTTTTATTGTGTTTTCTTAGAAATTGGATTGCTCAACTCAACTTTAAATTTATTGTAATAATCAAAAATTTATTTAGAATATAATTTTTTTTAAAATGTTTTCGGATATCATTGCTCTTAATATTGATGAGATAGCATGAATACAATAATCCAATACAATTGTTTGTTCCCCAAAGCCTTGTAACTCAATGTTGATGCCCATTTTTGACAAAGGGCCCAATAACAGAAGAAGCCCAACAACAGAGAAGGTGAGAAGGAGAAACAGTAAAGGAATAAGGAAACAAGCCTAATAGGCTGAAATGACAGGATTGATGGCCAGCAGGCCCACAAGAATAAAAAGAAGTAAAGAAGAAGTAAATGGGGCGAGGAAGCCCAATGAATGAAGCAATTAGTCCATGGAAATAATAAAATATAAAGAAGAAATAAATGGGCCAGGGAAGCCTGGGAAATGAATTAGTAAAGTCAATGGGTTGGCTTAAAGGTCAATGAGCCCAAATAGTAATAAGAGGTAAAGATTTGGTAATTAGGCTGAGGAAGCCCAAAGAATCTAGCAAAAAGCCCATAGGAGTAAAAGAGGTAAAGAAGAAGTAAATGAGACAAGCAAATTCGAGGAATGAAGTAGTGAAATGGATTAGCATAGCAAAAATGTTAGCCAACCAAGTCCAAAAGATGTAAAGATGTGGAAAGTGGGCCACGGAAGCCTTGAGCAAAAGACTGATGAAGAAGTGGGCTGGCATGACAGGAGCATCAACATGCAAGCCCATGAGGTAATAAGAAATAAAAAGAGAGGTAAATCTATAGTAGGCACAATGAAGTGATATGGCAGGATCAGTAGCCAAAAGGCCCATGGTCATAGAAAAGGAAAGCATGGGCTCAGTAGGAAGATGAAAGCTTTTGTCTAAGTAACACCCAGTCTAAGAAGGAGTAAAAGGCAAAGAACTTGAGCCCAAAAAGCCCACACACGGTTCATGTTACAAAAGATAAACACCAACTAGTATGTATAGCAGAATCAAACAAACACGGAGGCAGCAGAAATGGTGTGAAGGCCAGAAAGAAAAAAATTCAGACAAAGTGGAGCATGCATAAAGGGTTAGGACACCACCTACTTGTACCCAGCTAATACATGAGAGGTGGGCCATGAGTCAAAGCTTTTAGAGGGAGTGGTTTGGTGGTGGGGAGAAAAAGGGGTCTATTCTAGGGTTCCCGCTCAAGCTCCTTTGGGAGAGATGCCATGCTGGGATGACATCTCACCCAAAAGAGGTACGTATGGGCTGGGACCACTTGATGCATGCCATAAAGGTAGGTGATGAGAAAACTTAATCCTTATTCATATGAATGAAGTGAAAACGGAGAGAGGTAAAAAAAACAAGACATGTAATTTTGTCTGGAAATGGAAAGTGGGACCACTTGAACATTGTATTTTTGTTATTGAGGGGAGTTTGAATATTCACTAAGAGATAAAAGTTCGGCTCATTTACAACCCTACTCACACACGTTCGTCGTACACTTAATACTTATAAACCTTTTTTTAACTTAAAATTTCATATTTTTATTGTGTTTTCTTAGAAATTGGATTGCTTAACTCAACTTTAAATTTATTGTGACAATCAAAAAGTTATTTAGAACATAATTTTTTGTTAATGTTTCCGGATATCATTGCTCTTAATATTGATGAGATAGCATTAATATAATAATCCAATACAGTTATTTGTTCCCCAAAGCCTTGTAGCTCAATAATATAATTTGTTCTCCTATGCACACGATCCCAGTAAATTGAATTGATTATGGGGTTCATAGGAAATCCCTATTGTTGATCTTTTCTAGTCACACAATTTTGTGTTTGGCTTTTCAAAATATTTTTGCTTGCCTTAAGCTTTGCTTAAAATTTTCTATCTCACTTTGTTTCTTAGGCAAAAACCTTAAGCTATTCATAGAGTAAATCTTACTCTCCATCTTGATGTACCTACAAATTTAGAAGAGCATATTCTTATTAGGTGTTGAGGTACAAATTGTCAAGCCCTCACTAAAATACCCATACAAGCCCATAAACTATTTTGGGCTCACACAAATATTTCCTAAATACTTCCCACATATTACCCAAATATTCCCCATATTGGGCTCCCACAAATATTTCCCATATAAGCCCCATAAATTATTTTGGGCCCTCTCACAAATATTACTCATTATATCCCATATATTACCCAACTTAGGCTCTCACACAAATACTTATCATACCACTACCGAAATTGGGCCACAAAATTATACCATCTCTACAAAAAGCCCAAACTCATTTACCTTGTGGGCAAAATAAAAAAATAAAAAACCCAACAAAACTGTTTTTACAAAGCCTGTTGCTACATGACACCCTAAAACCCGTTGCTACACAACACTTTTACTAAGTCCGTTGCTACACGACACTCTTACTAAGTATGCTGCTACATGACAATATTTTTTACAAAATCTCAAACTATTTACAAAAGCCCAAATACTATTTTGGCAACTATTTACAAAAGCTCAATATTATTTTGGCAACTATTTACAAAAGCCCAATAATATTTTGACAATTATTTACAAAAACCCAAAATTATTTTGGCAACTTTTACAAAAAGCCCAATACTATTTTATAAAAAAAAAATACCAAAACTATTGGGCAAACAATTATCCTATTAAAGCCAAATTATCATTTGGCAAAAACAATTACATTATGCTTAAAGCCCAAACTATTCCTTGGCAAAAACATATTTTCATATACTAAAATCCCCAACTCATGGGAAGCATAAACTAATTATGATATATTACTCGTCTTTTAAAACTACTTCTTCTACAAAATTTATGGGAACTATACTTATTTTTCCATAAGAAACTCTAACTATAAAAGCCTATGTATATTACCCATGGCAAAACCATTCATTTTGTAAGGATGTACAAGCCCAAAGAAGCCCAACAATAAGGCCCAACCAAGACAGCCCAACCTATGTGTTAATCTCAGCAACCAAGGTTCACTTGAGTAACTAAAGTGGTTAGAATAGCCACGGGTCAAGTTTCAGCACAACTAAGCTGACAGTTGGGGCCCATTACCATCATTTTCAGCTTGTCAAATTAGATCAGAAGGGGACACATGTCCAACTGAGCTTACACCCTTCTTTGGCAAGCTGATTTTCATGATTACTGATATGACATAAAGCTGTGCTAACAAGACACAAGGCTATGAAGTTGCAACCAGCCATTCTCTCCCTCTTCTCCAATACAATTGGTCAAGCAACAAAGAGCATCCATGAACAGACCATGGAAGCTTCTAGAATTACTTGTAAACAGCTCATTATCATGCCAAAAATGTATATTTTCTTGTTCATGAACCAAGCACATAAACCAAAATGGGGAAACTTAGGGAAATGTGGTTTGGAAGGCACCAAGGAAATATCCAGCAGAGTTTCCAACAGAGGGCTCCAAGATTGACACCTGGCTTGGGGTGACATAATCTGTCCTAGGAAGCTCTGATACTAGCAGCAAACAACCAAGATCATTAGCCTAAAACATGCTCTAATCTCATTGGCCGAGAACAATCAGCATTTAATGCTAAATCAGAACTCCAGCTGCTATAAGTTGAACTTACCACTCTTGGCCAAACTCTAGGAACGATTTTCTAAGGATTTTCTGAAGATTGAGACTGATTTTGGCAGAAATTATTTGCTAAAACCCCCCCTTAAACTCAACTATAAATAGAGTTCTTTACCAACTCTTCAACACACACCAATAGAGAAGAACTCTTTTATAAACTTCTCTATTTTCCTCTCTCTCTATTTTTCTTAAGCTCTTGTAGGGTTCTGAGCTTCTGATTTCTTAGTTTCAAACTTAGAAACTAAGTTCTTCATCTCTTAGCTCATAAATACCCCTCACACCTCTACTTATAAGCTCTCGTCCATCCCCAACAAAAAGTCCTAGTAGCTCTACTAAACACACACACACACACACACACACACTCTCTCTCTCTCTCTCTCGCTCTCTCTCACTCTTTCTCTCTCGCTACTCATACTACCGAAATGACCCTCACTACTCACTACATATACTATATCCATGAGCATACCCTGGCATAATAATGATCTTGCTGCACTAGCTGGAATCTCTCTCTCTCTCCCTTCATCTTACACTAAGCTTTCTCCATTTCTTGTTATAATGGAACCTATAGTGTTTGTTTATTCATATACTATTGAAGATTATAATGTAATTATTACTATAAAGTTTTTTCCTCATGTTCTTGTATTAGAGGACTTCTTCTCACAGGAACCTATGAATGATGATTTTGGAGATATAGACACTCTCCTTAATTTGTGAAATAGTTAATGGCGGGAGGTTTATTTTGTTCCGTCTTATTTTACCATTGCAATATTTTATTGCTAGGCTATTTACTTATTGTAGTAGGCTTTTTCTGTTATGTCAACGTGTCTGTTGTAGGAAATATTTTGGGTTATCCCATGACTCTTGTCAGTCCTAACTTAGGCCCAAGGCATAAAATAAGGCGAATTCTCCAAATTTTCACCGATAGCCTTTGGGTCGTGCCTCAAGCTTATTGTCGAGTTTCGGTTTAGGCCCCCAACCCAACACAAATCTCATTTGTTGGAAGGAAAACTTTTCCGCCCCGGACATTAGGTTATATCTATTAGAATGATCATGAGCTTGGAACAACATAACCTTAATCCCAACACTGTTGTTGAGAAGATCAAATTTTTAATGTAGTCCTTGAAGTCTGTTAGAGGGACTTGATCACAGACAAGGTTCATAAAAGAAGAAATTCTTAAAATTCTTAAAGAAGATTTCAGAAGATCTAAAGCTAGTGTGGGGTCACGTCAATAATTTAACTACCAAGTAAAGTCCAGGGTCATGGTTATGAATTAGATTGTGAAACTTTTATTTGTATATTAAATACTCTCGTAATGGTTTTTCCTTTGGAGTTATTCTGTAAAGATTTTCTATTTCGTCACCATATCTTTGTATTAATTGCTTTATGTTTATAATTATTATTATTTTTTTATGTTTTGGTGACTGCTAGATTGTGGTATTTGAATTATGAAAAATGTGATTACATAATTGGTTAATTGGAATTTAATTGATAAATCCGCTGCATAATTAATAAAGGTATATTTAAACTTATGGTTAGTATGTTCCATTAAGACCAACTGCAACGTAGTGGAACCAAGCTGATTTTATATTTTAAAAAAATACTGGTAATTAATTGCAGCTTTTTTCTATGTTACAATGTGGTGAAATTTGTCCTGGAAAGTGGAAACTGATTTGCACTTTTAGCTGACTAAATTAAATGTTTTGTAGAAAATACATAGACATAACTGGTTACTGCTAGCTATCTCCTAGCAGCATAAGTCAGCTTTATGAGTGGTCCAGGAGGACTTTTTTGAGGACATTGCTCGAATGCTGCTGCTTTATTTCCTAATTGTCAAGTGTCAACTGTGTCTATGTCAAATTGTCAATTGAAGATGAATTGTTTTGCATGGGTTATTACTTGAGAGAAACAAAAATCTAATGGATGTTGAAATTGTGAAGCAGAGGATGTCCGAAGAAGTTGAGGTTTGAAGGCTTCTTGTTCGTTTATATGTACATATAGAGTCCGTTTGGATAGAACTTATTGCTGAAAACTGAAAACTGAAAACTGAAAACACTGTAGCAAAATAATTTTTTAATGTGTAAAAAAACACTGTTCACTCTTTTTTTACTGTTTATATGCCTTGGTGCACTGTTTATGTCCCATGAACAGTGCACCAAGCGCTGGTCTTTTAAAAAAAAAAAAAAAAAAAAACGCAAACACAAGGCAAAACGGGGATCCAAACGGGCAAATAGTTGTTAATTACCTTTAGGCTTTGTGGAGTTTAGTTGTGTTTCATCCAGTTGACAATCCGATTCGACCCGAATAATGTTGCGTGGTTTTTTAATGAGAGATTTTCTAAGATTTAATCCATGAAGTGGAGGCTTGGGTCGATAGGCCCAAGCCGTAGTGCTCATGGACAAGCCTCTTGGAGGTCTGGGGGCAACGCCCCCAAGAAAAAAAAATTTGGCCCGTTTTGTAGCCTATTGTGAATCTTGTGCACAAGATATAGAAAAAACGTCATTTTGGTGATTAGGTTTTTTTTGTCGTTGTTTTTGAGAGAGTGAAAAACTATAGCCGCATTTTGTATTTTTTCCTGATAATAGTGAAATTCCTGCAACTCCGTGGACGTAGGCAAATTGCCGAATCACATAAATACTATCTTGTGCGTGTGGTTATTTTTCTTTGGCGTGTGTTTTCTCTATTTTCTGTCTCTCACAAGTTAGGAATTTCGCTGTAATTCCCTACATTTAAAACTTATGACTTTGTAGCTTGTAGAGGCCACACACTTGTCCAGTTGATGATTGCCATTCCAGCTATTGAAGAAAGGACCACCTGACTCAGCATCTGCATCTTCTTTAGCACAAAGAAAACTGTGGCCGTGAAGTTTCTTTTCAAGGTAACATGCGCGACACGAATAGGGTGTGAAATGGTTTTCAGATTTGCATCAAAACTGCAAAAGCATGAGAAATCACATGGTACATAAATTGCTTTTGCTTCTAGATATCCTTCTTTAGTTGGTGTTGTAGATGATCTGGTAACATTGTTCTTGGAAGAAAAAAAAAAACTATCTTTCTAAATTTTTGAAATTTTATCTATTGCATACTCTGATAGTAGTTAAATTAGATTCAGTGGATGCACTTTGCTGCGGAATAGGTTGTATGAATAATATTGTTAATGACCAATGCCTCAAGGCTCACACCCAGTCCAGCCACCATGTTATTGTGAGATATGTTGGCCCAAGAGGCACTTATGAAGAATGAAATGCTCCTATGAGTGTTTTCTTCACACATTTTCAACTGTAAGATACTGCACTTTTAAGAATTTTCATTGAATAAAGATCCCCTTAGACATGCTTATTATAAGTTTTTCTTTTTAATTAAGACATGCTTATTATAAGCTATTTGTGCCATTCGTGTGATGAGTATTATCTGACACTAGACAGTAAGTCTCCTCAAGAAGACTATGGTACAAGGTCCCATCTCCCATGCCTTGTGGGGATTGAAATTGAATGTCTCTCTGGTTGGAGGACTGGGCTCTGGGCAGCCTTTATATGAGTGACCATGAAAGCGTGGCATTTCCTTAGGTATTGATTCAGAGTTGAGTTTCCAGACCTCAAGATAGAAGACTTGGTACAAGGCCCCATGCCTTGTGGGGTTGAATGTCTCTCTGTTTGGAGGACTGGGCAGCCTTTATTTAGTGGACCATTAAAGTACTACTAGTGTGGCATGTCCATAGGTATTGAATCAGAGTTGAAGTTCCAGACTTGTTTTTTTATTTTATTTTTTGCTGAATAAGGTTCCACACTTGCTTATAGTTATAGGACACTTGTTTAGCCAGCAGACATCAAGAGACTCAAGAGGACTTTGTATATTAAAAATGGCAACGTAAAGCACCAGCAAGATGATGATTGTGTGTCACTCAGATTATCAAACACAGCTTATGTTTTCCCATATTTTAGTTTTTCATGTAGTTGGTTATAATGTTGACTGATAGAATGATTGTTTACCAAAGGTAGAGAAGACTTGGAGTGGTATCGGTGTGACACTGACCTAACAACTCTAATAGACTAATAGAAATAACTTATTCCCTAAATATAATTGTGATCTCACACTTGTCTCTGATTAGGGATCTTCCTTGTATATATAGGATTGTCTGGTGTTATCTCCTTATTTTTAGTCACTTTTCTTTGTAATTTTTAAATGGGTCTTCAATGGTGATATCCAACTTGATTATGGTGCTGATTTTCTATAATGTAAAGCAACTGTCTCCAGATTTAGTGCTTGATGGTACTCCAGAGTCTAAGATACTCTGGGCTTGGGTTATTCCTTGCTCGAACTCTAGGAGTCAACTTGGCAAAGAATTGTAAATTTCCTATCTTCGCAATATTAGTGAAAAATAGAGAAAATCAACATAGAGATAGAGATTTATGTTGCTGGGAAAATAAACTAAAGAAGAGGAAAGAAAAATAGACATAGAGGATTTATATGGTTCAGCAATATACCTACACTGAGAAATCACTCATTTTCTTTTTCTCCTCGATGCTAAGTGTTAGGGTTTCTATTTTTGTGTCAAAGTTTGTAATTGAAAGAGAGACTTGGCAACGGTTGTAGTAGGGTTTTGGTAAGGTTTTGAGTGGGCCAGTGGTTTGGGCCCAGTAGAATAAAGTCTAGCTACCTAGGGTCTGTTTGATAAGAGATTTTTAGTAACGTTGTTTAAGTTTTGAAGAAATACGTGTGGGTAAAAAAGTATGTGAAAATACGTGTTATGTTGTTTAATAATTTTCATTGTTTAAACACCATTACTAAACAGGGCCTACATAAAAACCCCTTTTTTTTAGAAACAACTAAATAAAAGCCTAAATATATTATATTATCCATAAAAAAACTATGTTATATTAATATAAAATAAAAATAGATGATCTCTCTTAAAAAAAAACCAATTAATAAAAGTTTTTGGATAAATTTTTCTTAAGTTATAAAATGGTGCTACGTGAATGAGGAGGTGAATTTAGAGTATCTATAATGTTCATGTGAATTGCGCATTTCTTTGTTGGATATGAGAACAAAAGCAAGACCATGTCCTCGAAGATCAGGGTACTTAGGAATAATGGAAAACACAAAGTTAGTGCTAAAGGTCAAAACTGTCGATTTATGGTTGTTTTTGGTTTCATTGACTTATGAAGGAGATGGATAGATTGTTTTGACCATTAGGCCATTGGATCTATAGTAATGTGATTACCATTCTAGCTTAAATTTATATTTTTTAAATGTTAAAAAAAAAAAAAGGTTCAGCTTGGATACATGCAAAATTAGAAATTCGAGTAGGGATTGGGTACATGCAATAATTGGGTTTCGAGGGTCGAGTATCCGTGGGTAAAATGTTTAGGTCAAATTTGACATCCTTTAATAATGGGCCTATCTCATAGTATTTTTGTTAAATTTTTGTTGTTGTTACTCTTAAAAACAATTTAAGGATAAAAAATTATTTTGTTCCTTAAATCTTACCAAAAGTTATATCCTAAAAAGTTCAAGAACCAAAATACTATTTTACTCAAAAATTAAAAAAATCTGGAATTGGGGCTTTTAGCTCACTAGCTTTATCACAGTACAAGCATTGGGCTAGCCTTGGCCCATTTGAAATTTTGAATGTGTAAGCGCATCAAACTTGGTGTGTCACAGAGCTTGAATCTGAAACTGAAACTCCTGCTTACTAGGGTTGTCATTCACCACTGTTTCTCTCTCTCTCTCTCTCTCTCTCTGAAAATTCACACCACACAAATGCAAGGCTTGAACTAAAAGAAACAAAAAAGATGGCATTTTGGTGTAGAATCAACTGGTTCAGCTCAAGCACCTTCCAAATCAAATTGTTCAAAGATAATACCTTGGTAATTCAAATGCTTCACACACCAACCCATGTGTTGTAGAAAAGCCTTATTGGGTAATTCACAGTGGACCCATTAGCTTTTGCAATAATGTCAGGTTTTTAGCTGCACCAGTTCAGGTAATGATCTGGGTTTGGTAGTTTGATAATTATTTGAGAATTTTACTTAGGATTAAAGAAAAAAAAAATCAGTAACTGGGTACTGGATATTTTGTATTATTTTTCTGGGTTAGATTCAATTATTTGTGTTATGGTGTAGTTTGTGGATCACTTGGCTTTTGGTGTAAATGTCATTTTTTTTAGGAGGAGTAGGGGTTGGTTTTAATGGCCAGTTGCAGATGCATAATTGAATTCATCTTGTAAGAGTAAATTTAAAATAAATAAAAATGGTATGTTTTTTGTTGGTTGCGGTGCTGTTGTGTAATGGATGGTTAAGGCTTTGTTTAGTAACAATGTTTAAACAATAAAAATTGTTGTTTAAATATTACAACACGCATTTTTATACTTTTTTATTCACACGGATTTTCATAAAACTTAAACAATATTATTAGAAATCTCTATCAAACAGGTCTTAAGATGCGGAATGAGTGTGTATCTGTGTGTGGGTGTGAATTGTTAGTCATTTGGGGCATCAAATTAATTGTTTTTGGTGATGTTACTTAGGATTTAGATGATGTGTGTTATATGATGTATTCTCGAACTTTCAGGCTGCAAAGATGGAAAAGAAGGACACAAGTTTTCTGCATTTGAATGGCCGAATCCAAACCCATTTTGTTAGGCTTATAACAGAGGAGGGTATATCAGTTGGGAATGCTTTGTAATAGATTTAGGCGAAAATGCATTTTTGATTTCTACATTTTGGGCCAATTCGCATTTTGGTCTCTAAATTGATTTCATTCCTATTGTCGTCTTTATTTTTAAAAAATCGTTTCTATTTTAGTTCCTACCATCATCCAAGTAACGAAATCCTATTACGTGGCAGACGGAGTGACCTGGTTGCTGACATTGTGTTGACGTGGCACTGACGTGATATTAAAATATTATTAAAAAAATTATTTGACATTTACGTCAGCATGATAAAAAAAATTTCAATTTAAATTGAAAAAATTCAAAAACAAAAACAAAAACAAAAAAAAAAACTTTACAGTTTTAAAGATTGAGAAAAAAAATTTAGAGCAATTATTTCAATTTTTCTTGAACTTTTTTAGAAACAAACACTAAATTAACACTATTCACGCTCTATGTTGGAGTTTTTGTGCTTGTGTTTGTGTTTGTATCTATTTCATTTTCTTTTTTCTTTTAAGATAAACCAAAAATAGTAAAATCAAAACAAAAATAACTTAATAAATATCCCAGACGACATCAGCCAGAGATACGTATTAATAGTGCTAAAAAACCCAAATTAGTTTGTGTGTTTGTGTGGCATTTGTCTCTCTTAGTCTCTATCTCTCTTGATCTGAGACGACTTGCTCTCAGATTGGGTTGGTTGAAAAAATCCCAAACCACGG
Organism: Castanea sativa; assembly: GCF_040712315.1. Lineage (NCBI taxonomy): Eukaryota > Viridiplantae > Streptophyta > Magnoliopsida > Fagales > Fagaceae > Castanea > Castanea sativa. The sequence continues at coordinate 42,061,803 of NC_134019.1, read as the reverse complement.
CTGGGAAAAAAAAGAGAGGGAAGAAGATCGGCCCAGAAGAATTAGATGAGAAGGTCGGCCTGAGAAAAAAGAAGAGGCAGAGGAGATCAACAACATGGGCACGACATGCAATCTTCAAATTTTGCTTGTTTGTGTTTGTATCGTTCTTTTGCTTCTTTCTTTGTCAATCTCCAACTTCTTTTCTCTCTCTAAACCTGAATCCCTCTTCCTCTCTCTTTTTTGATCAACGATGGTGGTAGTGGGTTTGGTGACTTTGTGGGCGTGGGTTTGTTGACTAATCGGTGGGTTTGACTGTTGATTTTTCTAGTTTTGGGTTGTTGATGATTTTTCTGGGTTCATGGGTTTGATTTTTCAGGTTGTTGATGATTTTTCTGGGTTCATGGGTTTGATTATTTGCTAAGAAAATATTGATTATTTTAATTTTCTGGGCAAGTTTTCATCTTCTTTTCAGTAGAACATGAAGAACAGTTCTGGGTTCACCTACACTGTTCTGGGTTTGCATTTGTTCTGGGTTTGTTCTTGTTCTGGGTTTGCTCTTGATTCTGGGTTTTATTTCTTGCTTTTCTGGATTTGATGGAGATTTGATTTGGTTGCTAGATTTGGATTTGGGTTTGCCAGAGATTGGATTTGTTGTTGGGTTTATTTCTTGAATTTGGGAAGAACATGAAGAACAGGTTTAATGAAAGTAAAAAAAAAAAATAAAAAAAATAAAAAAAATAATAATAATAATATGAAAGAAAAAAAAATGCTGATGTGGCTTTGAAAAATGCAAAATAATTTTTTTTAATAATATTTTAATGTCACGTCAGCACCATGTCAGTAACCAGGTCACTCTGTCTACCACATAATAGGGTTCCGTTACTTATATGACGGCAGTGACAAAAATAAAAACGATTTTTTAAAATAGGAACGACAATAGGAACGAAATCAATTTAGAGATCAAAATGCGAATTTGCCCAAAATGTAGAGATCAAAAAGTGCATTTTCGCCATAGATTTATTGTATATGTCCACGTTATAATGTTTATTGATGTTAAGTAGAAAAATATATTGTTCTAATACTTGTTATGCTGATGGCCACACACACATATTTTCTGATAAGTAAAATGCCTTTGGATTGAACCTTGCTGAAATTAAGCCAATGAAATGTTTTTGAACTAAAACCACAACTTTGTTATTGTTTTCTTTTGCCCGTAGCTTTGGTATAGCTAATTCCCATTGATGCGAGAAGTGGAAAAAAATATATTTATTTTAATATAGGTTTCTTTAATATTGGAAGGAATTTGCAGTCAAATGATTGACCACGTCCCCCATATTTGTATTACTAGGGAATGGAAGTCACGCTTCCATAAACAAAGAATTCAACTTACTCTCAAGTTTGCGTCTTAAAATAAAGGAAGTATATTCCTTTATATAGAAGTGTGAATGGGGGAATACTTCATATAAGAAATGAGTTCATTTTAATTCTTAGTTGTTAATTAGGTTATTACTATCCTATTTAATTTTTAGAGTCAAGATTGTTTTTGTAATTCAATAATTGGGTACTCCCAAGTCATTTAGAATGAGGTTTCCTTAATCAATTAGAATTAGAATTAGGGTTTTGTCCTAGTTGTCTATATAAACACAATATTACACTCCTATGAAGTTAACAATTTGATTGGTTAATAAAATTTCTCTTGCAATTTTTCAAATAGTTTGGTGCTTACTCCGACCAACCCTAGGTGTTGCATCCTAGAGCTTTTGTTGGTGCACTCCTTTTGCTTCTTGTCACATATGATATGAGTATGGCGATGGGAGGAGAAATATTGAGACTTGTCCTCCTATAAGTGGATGTTTATCTGTGACTTTCTCCATAAACTATTATAAGGATTACTGCTTTGCTGGCCAAAGATTTGCTCTAGGACTTTGGAGCTTTCATTGAGGTCTTTATTTTCTTTCATTTCCGTTGTGTAAACTTTTTTTCTTCTTTCTTTCCTTTTGGGTGGTGGGGAGGGGGGTGTTGAACTTGAAAATTTTGATTCTTGAGCTAAAGCTACTAGATATTATCAATGTGGCACCTAGTTATTGCTCATTTTCAATGTGCTTTTAAGAATAGAAAACACACACACATCATCTCCTTGCAAGTGTACCTATTCCAAAATCATCTCATAGGCCTTAAACATTGTTTTCACATCAAGAGAGAATTGCTAATATTGGGAAAAACATGTATGCATCCAAGCTTCAAAATCACTTTGCTATTTGCAAAAGGGCATAGATGACCCAAGGATTGGTGAATCAAAGCATCAAATCTTGTGGATTGTAGGAAGTTTCCAATAAATATAACTTTTTAGAAGTTTGGATGTTTACCTACCCCTTCACCAATGGGCTGTAGTTCAAGTAGCATCTTGTCCCTTTGTAAAAACAATGTGTAGGGTGAAGTCATGAGGTGGTGGATGTACAGCTTACTGATAATAATAATAATAATAATAAGAAAAAGGATAAGCCCCAACTCGTAGTTGACCTTATTTAGGATCAAATAATTCAATAAGTTATACTAGGAGATGCTCCAAACTTCCTATTGCAAGTTGATTTATAATGATATATACGAAGGTCCCAAAATCTAGATGTCATCACCTTGACTAATGTTTTGCATTTTAAAATTTTTGGAAAATTTGGAGTAACAGATAATCATCCGTTGTTTTGACCATTTTTTTTTATGACGTGAAACCTTATTAAAACAAGGCCCTTTGGACTAGATTCTTCTCATTGCTATCCACAATGTTAACATTGCTCATAAGTACAATTATAAATGAACCAAGCCGTTCATAAACGGTTCAGATTGGACTCGATAAAAAAATAAAAAATAAAAAAAAAATAAAAAAAAAACTCATTCATTTTTGTTTAGTTGTTTATAAATAATCCTAGTTAAGCCTTAGTTTTAAGCTTATTTAATAAATGAATAAAGTTTAGGCAAAATAAATTGTCTATAAACAGACTTGTAAATAAAAGGGTTCAACAAAAACAAGCTTAGCTTATGCTTGTTTATGGGCTTGGTAATAAGTTATACTAGGAGATGCTTCAAACTTCCTATTGCAAGTTGATTTATAATGATATATACAAAGGTCCCAAAATTTAGATGTCATCACCTTGACTAATGTTTTGCATTTTATTGGAAGATTTGGAGTAACAGATAATCATCCGTTGTTTTGACCTTTTTTTTTGATGAAGTGAAACCTTATCAAGACAGGGCCATTTGGACTAGATTCTTCTCATTGCTATCCACAATTTTAACACTGCTCCTAAGTACAGTTATAAATGAACCAAGCCGTTCATAAACGGTTCAGATTGGACTCGATAAAAAAAAACTCATTTATTTTTGTTTATTTGTTTATAAATAATCCTAGTTAAGCCTTAGTTTTAAGCTTATTTAATAAATGAACAAAGTTTAGGCAAAATAAATTGTCTATAAATAGACTTGTAAATAAAAGGGTTCAACAAAAACAAGCTTAGCTTATGCTTGTTTATGGGATTGGTAATAAACTTGAAATGGACTTGACAAATAAATCCATATCTTACTAAACCTTTAATTAATTAGAAGTTGAAACCACTCGTTCAAACCAAATGAGCTCAATAATAAGCTTGATATGGGCTTAATAATTTACTTGTATTGAATTTTGAGTTCAAGATCTTAAAATTAAGCTCGAGTTTAGCTTAACTAATGAAATAAACCTTGCCAAGCCAAGCTCAATTTTTTTGACTTTTTGACAAGTTTGAGCCTAAAAATTGATTGTAGGCTTGATTTGAGTCAAAAAGTTAATATAATAATGCAATTCTCCCATGCACATGATCCCAGTCAATTGAATTGATTGTGGGGGTTCATGGGAAATCTTTATTGTTGGTCTTTTTTAGTCACACAGTTTTGTGTTTGGCTTTTAAAAATATTTTTGTTTGCCTTAAGCTTTGCTTAAAATTTCTATCTCACTCTTTTTCTTAGGCAAAAACCCTAAGCTATTCATAGATTATCCTAGGCTTCATCTTGACGTGCCTACAAATTTAGAAGAGCACATTCTTATTAGGTTATATCTATTCGAACGATCATGAGCTAGGAACAACGTAATCTTAATCCCAATATTGTTGTTGAGGAGATCAAATCTTTAATGTGGTAATTGGAGTCGATTAGAGAGACTTATTATGATCACATATGACGGTCGTGAGAGAAGAGATTCTTAAAGAAAATTTCAGAAGATCTAAAGCTAAGTAAATTTATCTACTAAGTAAAGTTCATGGTTATAAATTAGATTGTAAAACTTTTATTTGTATATTGGATACCCGTAATGGTTTTTCCTTTGGAATTGTTTTCTATCGATTTTCCACTTCATCGCCATATCTTTATGTTGATTGCTTTATGTTTATTTTTTTTTATGTTTTGGTTACTTGCTAGATTGTGGTATTTGAATTGTCAAAAATGTGATTACATAATTGGTTAATTGGAACTTAATTGATAAATCCGCTGCATAATCAATAAAGGGTAAATTTAAACTTCATAAACTAAAGCTTATGGTTAGTATGTTCCATTAAGACCAACTACAACATAGTAGTGGTAAACCAAACTGATTTTATATGTATAAAAAAAATACTGGTAACTAATTGCAGCTTTTTTCTATGTTACAATCTATCATGTGGTGAAATTTGTTCTAGAAACTGACTTGCACTTTTTAGCTGACTAAATTGATTTTTTGTAGAAAATACATATACATAACTGGTTACGGCTAGCTATCTCCTAGCAGCAAAAGTCAGCATTATGAGTGGTCCAGGAGGGTGCTTTCTTGAGGACATTGCTCGAATGCTGCTACTTTGTTTCCTAATTGTCGAGTGTCAACTGTGTCTATGTCAATTGAAGATGAATTGTTTTGCATGAGCTATTGCTTGAGAAAGACAAAAATCTTATGGATGTTGAAAGTGTGAAGCAGTGGATGTCTGAAGAAGTTGAGGTTTGGACGCTTCTTGTTCGTGTATATGTAGATATAGTTGTAATTACCTTTGTCTGTGTTGCTTTTAAAACTTATATGACTTTGTTGCTTGTAGAGGCCGCACACTTGTCCAGTTGATGATTGCCATTCCAGCTATTGAAGAAAGGACCACCTGACTCAGCATCTTCTTAGCACAAAGAAAACTGTGGCCATGAAGTTCCTTTTCAAGGTAACATGATACGAGTAGAGTGTGGAAAGGTTTTCAGAGATTTGCATCAAAACTGCAAAAGCATGAGAAATCACATAGTATAAGTTGCTTTGCTTATAGATATCCTTCTTTAGTTGGTATTGTAGATGATATGGTAACATTGTTCTTGGAAGGAAAAAAAAATCTTTCTAAATTTTTGAAATTTTATCTATTGCTAACTGTGACAAATGTAGTTAAACTAGATTCAGTGGAGGCACTTTGCTGCGAACAAGGTTGTATGAATAATATTGCTAATGATCAACGCCTTAAGGCTCACATCTAATCCAGCCACCAACATGTTACTTGTGAGATATGTTGGACCAAGCGGCACCTATGAAGAATGAAATGCTCCTATGAGTGTTTTCTTCACTCTTTTTTTTTTTTTTTTTTTTTGAGGGACACACATTTTCAACTGTAAGATACTGCACTTTTAAGAATTTTCATTGAATAAAGATCCCCTTAGACATGCTTATTATAATTTTTTTTTATTAAGACATGCTTATTACTATAAGTTATTAGTGCCATGAGTAATATCTGACCCTAGACAGTAAGTCTCCACAAGAAGACTATGGTACAAGGCCCCATGCCTTGTGGTTGTGGGGATTGAAATTGAAAGTCTCTCTGATTATGTGAGTGACCATGAAAGTGTGGCATTTCCCTGTGGGGTACAAGGGCCCACGCCTTGTGGGGTTTGCATGTCTCTCTGTTTGGAGGACAGGGCAGCCTTTATTTAGTGGACCATGAAAGTATTAGTGTGGCATGTCCTTCCAGCCTGGTTTTATTATTGGGATTTACCGTGTGGCTTATGACATATATTAGTAATTCATTTTAGGAAATTTTTTATGGAAAAACAAAAAAGTAATTCATTGTTTCTCATAAAAACTTTCTTAAAATGGATGGTTAATGTGTGTCCAGATCCTTTTTATTTTATTTTTAGCTGAATAAGGTTCCAGACTTGCTTATAGTTATAGGACACTTGTTTAGCCAACATATATCAAGAGGACTTTGTATATTATTAATGGCAAAATGATGATTATGTGTCTCTCAGATTATCAAACATAGCTTATTATGTTTTCCCATATTAGTTTTTCATGTAGTTGGTTTAGTGTTGACTGATAGAATGACTGTTTACCAAAAGTAGAGAAGAATTGGAGTGATATCGGTGTGACACTAACCTAACGACTCTAATTGTGATCTCACACTTGTCTAATAGACTAATACCTTTTTTTTAGAGTTTAATAGACTAATACTCAAGTCCAATTGAAATAACTTATTCACTAAATATAATTGTGATCTCACACTTGTCACTGATTAAGGGATCTTCCTTGTATATATAGGATTGTCGGGTGTTTCCTTATTTTTAGTCACTTTTCTTTGTGATTTTTTAATGGGTCTAAAATGGTGATATCCAACTTCATTATAGTGCTCATTTTTCTATAATGTAGAGTAACAATCTCTTCAGATTTAGTGCTTGAATATGGTACTCCAAAGTCCAGATGCTCTGGGCTCGGGTTATTCCTTGCTCGAACTATTAGGAAGTTAGCTTGGTAAAGTGTTGTCAATTTCCTATCTTAGCAACATTAGTGAAAAATAGAGACAAACATAAAGATAGAGATTTATGTTGTTGTGAAAATAAATCCACTTGCGCAAGATCAAAAGAGAAGAAAAATAGAAACAAAAAATTTACATGATTCGGCAATATGTGTACAAACAATGACAAAAAAAGTTTCACTATAAAATAAAGAGATTATAATAGTAGTATACAACCCTATTGTATTTGTACTAGTCCTGTAACATCACTCTATCTCACACAATACAATTCAACTATATGAAATTATGAATATTATTAGCCGTAGCCACATGTTTATATTAGGCTAGGTTGGTTTGTGCTTCCTAATTCTTTTTGGAGTAGACAACAGTAGTCTTGTCTTACACGAATCCAAAACCAATTAGGAATTTGTTTCCTATGAGCCATTATAGCAAGACCACATGCATAACATATGTGGTTCGTCTATGTGACCATATAATTTTCACTATCAGATGATAAAGAGTTTACAATAATTTTATAGTGTTTCTAAAGAAATCCTAACCTGTATGTTGAAAATTTTCAATATACTTCTATTATATCGAGGGGGAGACCTTGTCCCTCTTACCCCCAAGGCCTCATAATTTCCCAATCGACTCTGCTTCACTCGCTTTCCCCTGAAGACCTCTAAATTAGAGATCAATGTTACTTACTACTTACGCATCTGAATATGAGCATTATTTTTAACATTAAGCTATGAAAAGAAAGAAAAGAACCCCTTTGAGTGCATCAGATAAAATTGGAACTTATAGAATTAAAAAATAATAATAATAAATAAAGGAGGTGAAAATTTTTGTAGGTTTCATTTAATTCAATAGGAAAAAACTCATTTTTTTTAATAAGAGATATAGAGTTTGAAAATATATAGTAGGGGTGGGGGGAAGGGAATCAGCTAAAGATTTGGATCCAACATAGAAAAAAAAAATCATCGACATCTTTGTTAGAATTTTTTTTTTTTTTATAGAAAAATTTTCATTTTTTAAGAGATTTTCAATCTATAGCGTCTGCTTTTGATAATAGTTATTTTTTAACCGACCAATACACTAATCGATTTTTGGTGTAGGCGGAGATTGAACCCCAAGTCTCTTATTTAAAGAACACGGACTTCACCAATTGAGCTAACTGAAACCTACCTTTGTTAGAAAGTTAAAAACACTAAGAAATACCAGTTGAGCTATAAGGTATAGACAAAATGTTAACTTTTAAACCCATGGCAAAATATAATTACAAAATAGAAAATGAAAACGGATGCCTTTTGGACAGTGGTTAATAATCCATTTAAAAAAAGTTTTTATGGGAAAAAAAAAGTAACTAATATTTTGACAGCTTTTTCTATTTCTTATAAACGTGATATCAAAACTTTTTTAAAATAAATTGTTAACCATTACTCTAAAATTAAGAGTACCCATTTACATGACCCTTAAAAAATTTATTCCTTATTTACTAAGCCTTGCAAGTTGCAATCATTATTATTATTTTATGTTTTATCCTTTCTAGGTTCTACCCCTAAGTTGATATGAACAAGGTAGATACTGTTGAACAGTTTGAACTATCGAAGTTCCTCTTGATTCTTTAAAAAATAATAATAATAATAATTACAAAAAATAAATGTGAGATCTGGCATAGACAACCAGTAACAAGTGACCACATCTATTTGTAGCACTTAGGATAATGTTACTTTAAAATTGTGAACACCGACCAATTTTATATCTCGGAGCGTACGCACCTACATGTGCCATGTGGCAAGCGGCAAGCGGCGACATTAACTATGTAATAGAGATTGAATAAGCGAAAACGACAAAAACAAAGTAGTGAGATTTTGCCTTTTTATAGAATCTATTTTTTGTTAAATAGAATATATATATATATATATTTTAATTATGGGATCTATGATGTGTCTACTAGCATATTAATTTATTATCATTATGCTAAATATATATAATAATAATATACTATGTTGGGCATGTGGTCACCATGAATGATGACACTAAAATACTAATGTAAACGTATAGTATTAAAGTGACTAAGTACTAGAGATCATAGTTGGGATTTGGCTTCGTACAATAAAGAAAATTCTGTCCCTAAATTGTTGTGTTTTCAGTAAACCAATATCAAACAAAAACCTATACATCTTGACAAAAGAAAGAGAGAATCATCCGTATTAAATGAGAAATGTTTACCAATGCCTTTAGAGCATGAGTATTAGGGATGTAAACCCTCTCAGTTGCTATTTTACAACTTAAGATAATAAAAACTCACTCCATCTAAGTTTGTATCTTAAAAAAATTTGCAACCTATGAATAGTGAGTGAGGTTGCATACATGCAACCTTACTATTCATAAGTTGTAAAGAAAAAAAATAATATTTAATCTCATGGTTGTGTGTGAAGAGAAAAATATAATGAGAGGACAAGGAGAAAGAAGAATACTTTTTATTATTTTATTAGGTAGCTTATATTATTTTATTAAGTTGTATGTAAAAATAAAAACTAAGATGTAGGTTAAATTGTAAAATGAATTGGTAAAATAAATAAAATAGTGTTTGAGAATACAAAATATATATATATATATATTTATTTATTTTGCATCCCTGGATGTTAGTGCTCTTAAGGCATTGATTTACGAACTATTTTTAGAAACATTTTATTGGGATAGTGATAAAATAATAAATGTTATTGATAAATTTTTATATTTCCATGAAAGTTGTGTCAAAATTTTTTCTCTTATGGTTTATTAACAATTATCTTAAGGGACCACCACACCAAGGTGTGCGGTGGTCACTCTATAAATATAAATGTTTGTGGGGTGTGGGGTAAGGGCCGAGGTTTAAGTCTTTAGGAGGGAGTTTCACACACATATACACTTAGATTAAGGTAGAGTAGAAATTCTATCTTATATAAAAAACAATTATCTTAAGGGTATCTGATAACATGACTCGTATTTAATTAGAATTTGAAACTTTGAAAACTTCAGTTTTTTTTATTATATATATTTATATAAATTTTATGAACAAGAATATATTAAAAAGAAACAAAAGAGAGTTACAACTCATCTCCAACTTCTGGAATAAGAACTCAAGAAGAAAGAGAGAAGAAGAAGATGAGCTCATTCCAATTACAAAAAGCCGCTCAAAGAGCCAACTTGTGAAGCAAAAAATTATCATAAAAAAAAAAATATATATATATATATATATATATTACTTAGTACTAAAACTAATATCAAACCGAACAAGGAACGGGATATAAATCTTAAGCAACATAAATCCCTTATCATATTAGAAAATCAATTAGCTTTTTTTTTTTTTTGAGAGACAGATAAACAATTAGCTTAAATGTGTTTTTTTTATATTCTATATATATATATATATATATATATATATATATATATATATATATATAAAATAAAAAGCTCAAATGTGGTTGTCATTTTGCGTAAATCAGTAAATGAGCCTTTTTTTTTTATCATCAAAATTTTTTTTAAAAAAAAATAGAGCCCATGTCCAACACATAAATTTATTGGTTATTAATCATTTCAGTGCAAGACTGATTTAACAAACATGAAATGACCATTCATCTAAAGGATTGACACTATTTCAACACAGATAATAATTGGTTCTTGATTTTCAGTCTTAAGATATGTCTCGCATGGAAAAGATAATACGGAAACAGCTGGTACTGGTAGTGCTGATCTACAAAATCCTATGTTAACCCGGTGAACTATTTATTTCTTTTGCTGAAACCCGGTGAACTATTTAGCTGAGCCATCTATCACTCGTGACGTTTTTTAGATAAATTGCATTTCAAGCAAGAAGCAAACCATTTGTTTCAATTTGCAGGTAAGCTGTCCTCTTAATTATTCACTGTCCAGCCAAAAAAGATAATTAAAAAAAAAAATTGTTACCGAACTTCTTAAAGACATTGATTTAGAAATTATTTTTATAAATATTTTATAAAAGAAATGATAAAGTAATTAATTTTAATAATAATTTTTTTATATTTTTCATAAAAGTAATATCAAAATTTTACTATTATTATTATTTATTAACAACTGCTTTTAAAACACTCATTATCATGACCAAAAAAAATATGTATTTTAACATACTAATCCCTGAAGAAAGTAATAAAAATCCAAAACTTTGAAAAATTCTTACTAATCTTAGCTTCTTAATACACCACCATTTTTTCACTCATGGATCTTTGTAATTCTTGGAACAGCAATAGTAAGTTCTAATTAGCCAAAATGGTAAAATTGTCCGTCATTGAATAAGAAATATATAATTGAATATCATATGCACAAACAAGATTAAATATATATATATATATATTTTGAGTTTTTAAAATGAAAATCATATAGAATGTACCTCATAACTTAGGTTGAGTATCTGTCCAAAAGAATTTAGGGTCTATTTGGTAATAATGTTCTAATAATATTGTTTGTATTTTTTAAAAGTAATTGTGGATGAAAAAATATATATAAAAATACGTGTAGTATTGTTTAAACACTAAAAATTGTTGTTCAAAATACACTATAAAACTATCAAACCTCTCAACAGCAGGAGTTTTGTTTTCTCTATATTCGAATCATGGGTTGGGGAAGTACAAGTACCCATACCAAACCCTAAGCCATAGGCCAGGCCAATGTGAGACATCTTTGGTAACTTTGGGTCAAAATTACTGCTATTTGTAAACATATGCATTGGACTCCTACATTACTTTAATATACGAAACTATGCTACTTCAGCTTTCAATGTCTCACCAAAAAAAAATGTCTCACAAAATCCCAAAAAAAGAAAAGAAAAGAAAAAAAAGAAGAGTTTTCAATTCAAACACTGCAGATCCAAATCCAAATCCAAGGATGGTTCCTCCACACTTGCTTATCCACACACAGCCCATATTCATTGTGGACCCACCAATGAGGTAACCCAAAACCAATCACTTGGTCCCATTTCAAAAGCATCCCGGTCCCACAATCAAAGACAAAGCCAAACACAGTGGGGTCCACTTTCCAACTGGTCGGTTTGTGTGTGAAATGAGAATGCTCACTGCATGAATAGCCTCGTCAATTATCGAATCTCAAGCCAGCCTAACAAGGACACGTGGCACAAACCCTGTACCCAGACAGAGTGACCGACGACTCACATTTTCGATGTGGGACTACATACCATTCCCACACTAGCGCTAGCTTATAAAAGTAGAGGACCCCTCTTACTGACTCTTGTGTGCCATACTTATCATTATCATTCTTAACCAACAACAGCTACAACAAAAGCTTACAAGATATTTTCTTTGCTCTCAAATCACAATTCCTGTAATTCCCATTTCCAAAAGACAATCCTTTAGGTCCAATATCGAAGTGTGATAATGGGTGCTCTTGATCATTTTTCTCATCTCTTTGATTGCTCTACTGGCCACTCCAAGCTCCACAAACGCAAGCAACTACAGGTATAACTATACTCTTAAATCTCTCAACCATTTCTTTTTATTTGTACATATATGAACTTCAATACTAGTGTTTGAGACGATCATCAAGCTTGGCTGAGTCTTTTCTTAGCTTTTTTCCAACTTAAAAAAGACACGAGATTTTGATTAATTTTGGATACTATATGTTGTGTACAGTGTCCTTTTTTACTTTTTGATCTAGAACAGTGTCCATCTTGTTCAAAAAATGGCAGTTAGAGTCGTGGAGTTGTTGATATACCCACGCACACCAAGCAAACTAGGCGATGTGGGACAAAGTCCACACAGGTTTTTTTCTGATAACACACAAACATACAACAACACGCCTACTCCAAAACTGCTAGCGGCAGTTAAGAGTCGCGGAGCTGTTGATAGTATATAGTACTGGTTTAAACTAGATAGTATATAGTACACAAACTTTGTTTTTTTTACATCTTTGATTTGCATCTGTATCCTTCTGTTTTGTTCTTGAAAAAGCTTCGAATATGGGTACCCTTTATGGCTTTTTCTCTAAAGTCTGAGCTGAGGTAGTGAGATGTCGTATTGTAATTAGAAAAGTCTTTAATTTGCTCAGCTGAGCTCTCACCGGAAAGCCAGTCTGTGTAGCGTGTAATTACTGGTCAAGGTGTCTTCTGGGAATATACCCATAATAGTCCAAAACAACTATGATGATCTTTTGAGAGTTAGGCCCACCTAATAGAGAATCTTTCCTTTTTTGTTTCACCTTTATTTTAAATTTTTTATTTTAAAAGGCTAATTTACTATGTTATTTATATTCTTTTAATTTATTTATAAATTATAATACAATCAATAGAAATTTTAGCCTTTTTCCATTATTAAATGAGGTTTATGTTATAAAGAGTGATGCTTAAAAACGCAATATTTTAAAAAATGCTAGATTTAAATAACAAAAGAATTAGTGGTAGATTGGCAAGTTGAAAATGTGCGTAAAATTATTTAAAAACTGAAAATATATGTATAAATTTTTATACCAAATAGTCTCTTAGGCTCTAGCAGTGTTTAAAGTATTGTTTTTGGTGAAAGATGGATTTTTGAGGCTATTATAAATTGTTGATAAATATATGAATTTTTTAAATATATTTTTCATCATTGAGTCGTACATTCATAATATAATACTATTGTCCAAATTTTTTTACTATGAATTTTAAAATTGAAGCGATAAATTTGTAATTGAAGTAATATCAATTTTCTATTGCATTTGTACACTAGAAATGAGCCCCAATTAAATTTTGCCACGTATGAACTGATCGATTAATTTTGGTTTTGTGATATGAACAGACGGTGGAGATCAAGGTAAAAATAGACTGTGAAGGATGCGAGAGGAGGGTAAAAAAGGCAGTGGAGGGAATGAAGGGTGTGACGCAAGTGGACGTAGAGCGAAAAGCCAACAAGCTAACAGTCGTCGGATACGTTGAACCAGCGAAGGTAGTGTCACGTGTTCAACATCGAACGGGCAAGAAAGCCGAGCTCTGGCCCTACGTGCCGTACGATGAAGTGGCCCACCCTTATGCTGCTGGGATTTATGACAGAAAAGCCCCTGCCGGGTACGTGCGAAACCCAGACCCGCAAGTCTCGCAGCTGGCACGTGCGAGCTCGCTTGAGGTGCGGTACACCACAGCATTTAGTGATGAGAACCCAACTTCTTGTTCCATCATGTGAAATTTGAATGAAAAGAAAAGATATAAATTGTGACCTTTATTAATGTTGAAGAAGAAGAAAAAGGGCTTTTTAATTAATGTTTTAGTTTACTTTGTTTGCTTTTTAGGACCCTAGATTTATAAATTTGTATTGGGATTTGTGTGAAGTTGTAATTTTTTATTTTTAAATTTTGGTGGGGTGTTAAGACTTTTGGACTTTTTAGATCTTGATTCAAAATGTATTCAAATGCTCCATTATGTTCTATTTTTGTTGTATATTTTTATGAATTGTGTTGGTATAATTCCAATTTTTTTTATTTTTTTTTATAGTGAAGTATATAGATCAATTTGACTAGTTTGTTGCAAGATCAATATTCAATTCTAACATCATGAACCACAATTATTATCAAAAGGAAATAATAAGTTAGTTTGTTGACATTCAAATGCTCCATTATGTTCTATTTTTGTTGTATATTTTTATGGATTGTGTTGGTATAATTCCATTTATTTTTTATTTTTTTATAGTGAAGTCTATAGATCAATTTGACAAGTTTGTTGAGAGATCAATATTCAATTCTAACATCATAAACCACAATTATTACCAAAAGGAAATTATAAGGTAGTTTGTTGAACATCAATATTCAATTCTAACATTAACCACACTTATCACCAAAAGGAAATCATTATAATTTATGGATCATAAACAATTTCAAAAAGAAAAAGTTGTGTTAGCTTGCTCAATTGCTAATACATCACTTTCTCAAAAAAAGAAAAGAAAAAAAAAGAGCTAATACATCACAACTAATCTTGTGTATTGCTCATGAGCTAATACGTAAGATTTTGGCATCCTTTCTATAGTTTTTGGTTCCTTTGTTAATATTTTGTTGATTGTATATTAAAAAAAAAGTTGTGAATATATATTTGAGATGCAAATAAAATTTTGTAGTTAAAAGTCAATATGTACCGCACTTATTACCCCAAAAAAAATCATTTTATAGATCTTTGTATAAACAATTTTAAAAAGAAAAAGTTATGTTACTAGATCTTGATCTAAATAGGGCTTGCTTTTTCTTTTTTTTTGAGTTATTTGTAGTAAACCTATTCATAGGCATGTGCTTTCACAAGCTAATCAACTTAGATCTCAAAGAATTTAATTCCATTATCTATGTAGTATCTATGACTAACATAAACTAGGACTTTCTTTTTTCATTAGTGTGAACTAGCATGTAACTCCATGCAAACGCATGGAAATATTTAAAATTAAACAAACTTTTTATTATAAAAATATAGATAATTAGTCAAATTATTTATAAAAAAAAACACATACATTCATGTATATGTATAGATACATTTAAAATTAAACACAATTTTTATCATAAAATATAGATAATTAGTCAAATTATTTTTTTAAGTAAATATAATTAGTCACATTAAAATTCTTACCTAAATTTAATACTACTTATGATCATTTTTTTTTCTAATTTTTAATAAGGTAGAACGTGTGATGATTTTTATTTTATTTATTTTTTGAAAAACATGTGATTTTTATTGAGTATATGTAATCGTAACGTGGTGATTTTTATTGAGTATATGTAATTGTTTTTTTAAGTAAATATAATTAGTCACATATTAAAATTCTTACCTAAATTTAATACTACTTATGATCATTTTTTCTAATTTTTAATAAGATAGAATGTGTGGTTATTTTTATTTTATTTATTTTTTGAAAAACATGTGGTGATTTTTATTGAGTATATGTAATTGTAACATATGGTGATTTTTATTGAGTATATGTAATTGTTTTTTTTTTTTTTTTTAAAGTTCATTAATATTAGATTCTTAGTATTTTGCATTCATTAACTCACTTAACACAAAAATTAAAAAACTTAAGTAGACACACGACACATGCTAAGTGGATAACTATAGTGTAGTCTCCACATAAATTTAGACGTGTGGGTTCCAGTTAGCTCAATTAGTAAAATCTCTAATGGTTGAATAAGAGATCTAGAGTTCAATTCCTACCTACACCAAAAACTGATTAGTGTCTTGGTCTAATAATAAAGAGTCATCATCAAGAGCAGAGGCCAAGTCACGCCATAGGTTGAAACTCTCTCTCAAAAAAAAAAAAAAAAAGACTTGCAAAATTGGATTATAATTTCAAATTATAATTCAATTTTCTCTAAGTTTTAGCTATAATATATTCAAATTATAATTGCAAAATTATATTCTAATTGAATTTCAATTTAAAATTTAATTAAATTTTCTCTCTACTTTATCTATTATTATATATATAGATTCCATGCCTCATTCCATAAAATTCTCAAAGTAGCTGTGTTCCATTTCTATCCATATATTTGTCTTCATTCACTAAGTTGGCCCCAACCATGAATGTGCAATTGGGTGTGATATGTCTTTCTCATTGTGGTATTGGATGGGGTTTTGGCGATATATGGTGGTGGAGATCATAATTGCTCTAGTGGTCCATGTTACTCAGCATACATAAATGAAGGTGGGGATTGCTAGTACCTAACCTGGGTAACATAATTGAAGCTTGAATAATCAAATCTCAATTATGGTCCACACGTTTATATATTCACATTGAGGATGGATGACAGGATGCTAATCTTGTGTCAACTAGCATGAATGACGCTTGACAGAACGGAAACGCCTGGTGGGAAAATTCCACGGTCCAATCATACTCAAACCAAAACAACCGCTGTCATGAAGATATTTGTGTGATTTAACAGAACATAGCATTTTTATTATTATTTATTTTATGAATAAAAAATGAGATATGTGAACTCATTTTATAAATAAGTAATATTAGGTTTGATGAAGCTAACACAGTGGACAGTGTACGTGGATTAAAACACCGCTTTTCGAATAATTAACTCCTATTAAATATCATGTAAAGCGATAAGAGAAGTTAACATAGCTAAGTTAAAAAAAAAAACTACAAATAATTTTCCCACCACAATTTAGTCTGTAAAGATAATCATATATCTCGGCAAAAAGTAATGATAATCATTTTTTTTTTCCTTTTTTGTTTATGTCAAATTAGTTTGATGTGGTTACGTGCACCAATCTCATCAACTTCATGATCGATATGAATATGGTCGGTACTCGATCCACATAATCTACCTAGTAGGACAAAGCCTAATATCTTGATACTGGCCCAATTCAACGGATTTGGATCCGGTGCACTTACTCTACTTCCTTTCACATCAATTTTTACCATTTTTAATTAACTTCTTTTAACTATTTTAATTCAAGGATGACATCGACTTGCTTGCCAAGAAACTGATCAACCTGCATTACTAGATTTGTGGTAATAATATGAGTTCATGACTACTATTCCTAATAACCTATCACAGAAATTCTTTCTCAAAAAAAAAAAAAAAAAAAAACTATTGACAGAAATTTTTAGGAAATGATCCTCAATAACGAGCCAAAAAGATTATAAGAAGAAGAAAGAATAACATATGTACAACAAATCATTGAAATCATCATACAATTATATTTTTCTCTAAAAGTATCCATCATCGAATAATTAGTAACCAGCAACACATCATATAGATATAATCACTCATTTTGCAAGTGTCCATTGTTCATGTCAACTGTCCAATTGACAAATTTATCATTAATCATTACCATTAAGATATGTAACAGAAAATCAAAGATATTATTTAACGAACATAAGTTGTGAGTTTTTCCATTGGATTGTATTTTCCATTCTAAATGGTTATGTAAAAAAAAAAAAAATTTATTTTGGGGAAAAGAAAAGTTCATCAGATATTGTGAAAAGAATATATATATATATATATATATATATATATATATATATATATATATATATATATATATATATTTAAGAATATGTTGTGTTAACGGGCACTTTACGGTGCTCATTAACAATAATTTTTTGTAGCTTTTTGCAGAGTCTTTTGTTACTTTTTACAATTTTTTATCTTTTTTGATAATTTTTTAGTAGTTTTTTTTTAAAAAAAAAATTTTGGCAACTCTTTTAATAACTTTTTATCTTTTTTATTAACACAATCCATTAAGGGAAATCTTAACATTTCCCTTTAAGAATTACTACTAAACTATGCCCTTAGCAAAACTTGTTACCAAAAGGGGTGAGAAAATTAAAAGGACAAAAAGGTGAAATGGATAAAGATGTTTGACATATTAATTAGTTTATGAGTTTTGAACAAAAGTAGTAGGCTAGCTAGTTCTTAACAATTGCCGCTGCTCGTTCCAGGAAATTGAAAAATCCATGTTAAAAGTTGAAAACCAACCGCCCAAATCTAGACCCCTAAAACTTTCTTTCTTTTTCAAAATGCATTTTAGGCTTTTCATATACTATATTAGTTTCAAGTTTCAACACTTTTACCCGAAAATGTTAAACAAATGAAACTTCTATTTCTTTGGTTACATCACGTAATCTTAGATTGGAAACCAAGTAACAACAACTTGGGTTTTTGACTTTTTCCCGTTTCCTTCTCGGAGATCCTTATGCATGACTTTTCTATGTACATCGTCATCATCATTGAGAAAGTACAGAGTTTAAATATAGTTGTATTCTTAAATCCCAGTTGGGCGGTGTGTATGTGTAGCTTTCTGAAAACATTTGACAAATTCAGATTGAAGGATAATCTTATTTATCATCTACTTGACACAAAACATTTGCAAATTTATCGGTTCTTATTTGTCGCATATTGTATTGTGTATGTATTGTTTGAAAAGAATAATCATAAGTTGACCCAAGGAAACTACGTAGCAATAAAAGAAGTCATAGTCAAACACAAAAAAAGGGTAGAAATTATGACAAAATTTTGCAAAGAAGTTAAATAACAGTTTGTGATACGCTAGACATGATCATACATCACATATTGATCTTTTTTTTTTTAATAAAAAATAAAAAGGGTAAAGGGGAATAATTTGTGAAAATTCTATACCAATGTAACTATAATAGCTCCTTTATTGTTGAAAAATCAATCCCCGAGGAACTAATGTGGTAAGAGAGCTGCAACCTGCAAGTGCTCATTCACGTGGATTGAGCCATAGCCTAACTTCAATTCTACTTGACGATTTGGTGATTCCTAGTAGTAAAAAGTAATAGTCTTCGAGTTAAAACCATCATACTGTTGTTTCTTAAAGTTTGAATTCATTATCTAATGATTCTAACCCATAAGTCATAACCACCCACCAAAACCTTAACCACAACAAAGTCATATTGATTATTTAAACTTGAAGGGAAAAAAAATGCTCTATTTCATAACATTTTTGCTTCCAAAAGAAAAATCAATACTTTTAACAACTAACGTGGGAACTAGTAAAATTAAATGGCTAGTACAAGAGTTGCAACTTGCGAGTGCTCATTCATGTGGATTGAGTCATAGTCTAACTTCAATTCTACCTGAAGATTTGGTGATTCCTAGTCGTACAAACGTAATAGTCTTTGAGTTAAAACCATCACACCACTTTTTCTTAAAATTGAATTCATTATCTAATGATTCTAACCCATAAGTCATAACCCC
Organism: Castanea sativa; assembly: GCF_040712315.1. Taxonomy (NCBI): domain Eukaryota; kingdom Viridiplantae; phylum Streptophyta; class Magnoliopsida; order Fagales; family Fagaceae; genus Castanea; species Castanea sativa. The sequence continues at coordinate 42,042,370 of NC_134019.1, read as the reverse complement.
CCACCAAAACTTTAACCACAACAAAGTCATATTGATTATTTAAACTTCAAGGGAAAAAGAAATGCTCTATTTCATAACATTTTTGCTTCCAAAAGAAAAATCAATACTTTTAACAACTAAGATGGTAACTAGTAAAAGGGCTAGTAAGAGAGTTGCAATTTGCAAGTGCTCCTTCATGTGGGTTAAGCCATAGTCTAACCTCAATTCTACTTAAAGATCTAGTGGTTCCAACTTTCAAGGGCATGTTTGGTAAGAAATTTTTAATGTTGTTATTGTTTTGTGGAAATACTTGTGGGTGAAAAAATATATAAAAAGACGTGTAATATTGTTTAAACATTGAAAAATGTTGTTTAAATAACAGTACCAAACACTCCCCAAGTAGTGGAAAGTTATTAAAACTATCACCCAATGTGACACCTAACCCACAATTTGACACTAAAATCAATGTCATATTGATTATTTCATAACATTTTTTTTTTCCAAACAAAAAATCTAACAATATCGTTTGCAAACTAGTAAATTTCTCTCCTACATCAATTTATATGGGCCTAACACTTCCCAAGTAGTCGAAAGTAATTAAAACTATGACACCTAACCCACAATTTGACACTAAAATCAATGTCATATTGATTATTTCATACCATTTGTTTTTTTTTTTCCAAAAGGAAAATCTAACAACATCATTTGCAAAAAAAATTCTCACCTACATCATTTTATATGGGCCTAACACTTATATACCTAAACTATGAATTTCCATTTTGGGCTTTACCTAAACAATGTCAAATCCCTAAAAGCCCACTGGCCCAAAAAAAAGTTCATTCTTCCAAGTTCCAAGTCCCATTCTATTCCATATATAAATAAAACCCTCAAAACCCTCCCTTTCCCTAATTTCCCTCCATACCCATATATATATTTTTTCCTGGCGGGAAACCGATATCCAACTCTCACAGAAAAGAAATGGCGGAACAACAACGAGAAGACGAGCCGAGTCAGGGTCAATTGGAGGAAGAGTACACAGTGTGGAAGAAGAACTCGCCGTTCCTTTACGACTTGATCATATCCCACCCTATCGAATGGCCGTCTCTCACTGTCCAATGGGTCCCACAGCTGCCCACCCACACCTCGGATTCATCTTTCGCCGTTCAAAAACTCGTCTTTGGGACCCACACTTCCTCGGGCGTCCCTAATTTCCTCATGGTCGCCGATGCTCACCTTCCTAGCAAAGCTTCTGAAGCCAACATCAATGGCGATGCCGAAAACCCCATCACACCTAAGGTCCCTTTTTTTTTGTGTGGTTTTTATGCTTTTATGGAGAATTAATGTGTGGGTGTTTAGTATTTTTGTGAATTTTTTGTGGGTCTTTTTGTATTTTGTTAGTTTTAAGATTTTTTTTGTGGGTACCAAGTGGTTGTTAAAATGTCTAGCTGAATGTATTTATATCAACCGAGTCTTTGGTGGTTTCATGGGCAGCAAAATGACTTAATAGTATACCTTGAACTCTTATTTTCAAGAATTGTTTTGTGGGTACTTGAGATTTCAAGGTTTGATTGTTTTGTTTGAAATGTTTGTAGGTGGAGGTAACACAAAAGATACGTGTTGATGGAGAAGTGAATAGGGCACGGTGTATGCCACAGAACCCCGTAGTTGTGGGTGCAAAGACAAGTGGGTGTGATGTGTATGTATTTGATTGTAGCAAGCAATTGGAGAAGCAACAAGGGGGTGACTGTGAGCCTGATTTGAGGTTAAGGGGTCATGATATGGAAGGATATGGGTTGTCTTGGAGTCCCTGTAAGGAGGGATACCTTTTGAGTGGCTCGCATGACTGTAAGATATGTATGTGGGATGTGTCTGCTGCGGCTCAAGATAAGGTGCTTGATGCATTGCATGTTTATAAGGTAATTTTCCAAGTCAAATTTTACACATTGGTGGTTGATGTTGGTGTGTTAGTCATGCTGCTTTTGATACTTGTTTATGGGACTTGCGAATGTATCTCACAGGCTCATGAAATGTTGGTGGAAGATGTATCCTGGCATTCAAAGAATGAAAATTTGTTTGGGTCTGTGGGGGATGATTGTCATTTGATGATTTGGGACTTGCGCACAAACCAACCCCAACAATCTGTCAAAGCTCACGAGAGAGAGGTGACAATCTTGAAAGCATATTCATTTCTGTGACACTGGCTCTCCAATTGTTTATGTCTTACCTACCATGTGCTCTAAATTTTCTGTGATTTTTTTTTTTTCATAATAATAGGTGTGCTAGATGCATTTTATTTTCTTTTGTCCTCAGCCAAAAAAAAAAAAAAGTTTCTTTAATTGTGTTTATTGATGCAATTAATTATAAGGTCTTGGGAAAGTCTGCTGGTTAGTTTATGTATAACATATATACTAGCGAGTTCTGTTTCATAGTGTCAACCAACCTTTGTTACTGATGTTGAATTGAGATCTTTGTTACCCTCTGTCTCTGTCTCCATCTCCATCTCTTTGAAATGCAAACATTGTTGGCCTCTGATTTTCTGCAATTCTTGGTTCTAGTATGAATATTATGGAGATGATTCTTTTATGGTGATTCCAGGTGAACTATCTTTCTTTCAATCCTTACAATGAATGGATATTGGCTACAGCATCTTCAGATACCACCATTGGTCTCTTTGATACAAGGAAGCTAAGCGTGCCACTGCATGTTTTAAGCAGTCACACGTATGCTCTTCACCTATTGATTGATTTCATATATTGGTATCATGAGTGAATTATATGTGACTGACCTGCCCTTTGTTTGCCCCAACACCCCCCCCCCCCCACCCTTCCCCCTCTTCTTCTTTTTCTCTTGCAAAGCCAATTCCTTTGCCAATTTTTAATAACATTTATCCTCATATGTGTGCTTCTCTTAATGGCTGTAGTTGAAACTATCAACTATGCAATGTTTTCATCATGCCAGAATTCTTGCCAACTCCCCAAAATAGACAGACTAAAAAGTTCTTATAAATAATTTTTAACGAATAATGGGCTATTAAAATGAAGTGATGTTTGGCTTTTGGTGCACCTTTAGTCAGTATATTACTTTGAAATCAAATCTGTTGACAAAATTGAACTATTTTACATGTTCAAAGTATGTGTAGTATGTATATCAACAACTAATCTTTAATTGATTCTTGAAGCAGTGGTTCCATTTTTTGCATGGTAGTCAACAAGTTCTTGGTGCAACCCCTCATTTTCTTGTTCTCGTTAGAGCTAATAATATTGATATTCTTGATATTTCCTTGAATGCTGGGGGTCTATACTGTTAAGTTTAGACTTCCATGTGCCATTAAATTATAAAATTTTTTGACTCATTTTTGTCTAGCAATGGAATTAGGCTTATAGATTATCATCATCTCAAACTTTGTTTCTTGGGAGTGTTAAGTGCAAATTGATACTTTTGCTGCTTGGTCTATTGATTGATTACTAATATGGCACAAGAGAAACAAATTATACTTGCTTGACATCTTGGATGATACTCAAATGTGCTTATATGATTCTCTATTTTATGTTCGTACTGTAGTTTGACATTGTATTCTTTTATGTCAGAAATTTCTGTGGGTCTTGTCATATTGTTTTGAGATAAATTAGAGTATGAAGTATGGAATGGCAATATCTCACTCTGGATTTGTTTCTTACAGGGAGGAAGTCTTCCAGGTAGAATGGGACCCTAATCATGAAACTGTGCTGGCATCATCTGCTGACGATAGAAGGTTGATGGTTTGGGATCTTAACAGGTACTGCACATCAGGACTGGCTGCTAGGAATGTCCTCAGTTTTATTTCCTTCTTCTTCTTTTTTTAAAGTAAAAAAACATTTACAGCCATTATTTATTTTTTTACTTCTATTTATTTCTTTATGCAACATTTGGTTGATTGAGTGCAGGACATTAACACCTGCCACTTCAGATATGTCTCATAATTGGACTGACTTGGGAATCGAATATAGTTGACTTACCCAACCATACAGTTACCACTGTTATATTTTGCTCTAGACAAAATGATGGAAGGCGTATAATAGGAATACCAGATAAACCTATCAGCAATTATTCTCAGCAGAACCTCTTGCTGAACATGTGGTCGATGCATGCATTAATCACAATCATTTAAATACTTTGTCATGGAATTTACTTGCATATCATCTGTCTGGTTGATGTTTGACACTTCCCATACCACAATCTATGAATCTTGATTAGTATGCCTTAAATCATGCATAATGATAATTAAGAAGCAATTTTGGCATTTAAATATTAGCTTTTTCTAGCTATTATTAATCTTTTATTTCAATTTTGATGTGCTTTCATCTTATTACCAATTGCGAACTGAATTGTCCTCCAAACTGGTTTGGCCCACTATGTGGCTGTTCACAAAACCAACCTTGTATACTATTGGTCTGTGACTTGTTTAGATTCATTTAATTTCATGTGATTTAATACATGTGGAAGGTCTTTTGAATCGCTACACAATGTGTTGGAGTACTCCTCCAACTTGCTTTAGAGAAAACTTTGTCCATTTCCAAAACTTCATTGAAATTTTGGGAAGCTGTTTCTTGGTAGAAATTTTACAGAGAGGAATTAAAGTTATGGTGATCTCTTAATTTTGAAGTATATTGTACTGAGTTTAGATTCATATATTTGTTTGAGTTTCGCACACAATGAATCTTTTGCCTTGTCTAACTGTTACGTAATGCCTTCAGGATTGGAGATGAGCAATTAGAGGGAGATGCTGAAGATGGTCCTCCAGAGCTTCTATTTTCCCATGGGGGTCACAAGGCAAAGATATCAGATTTCTCATGGAATAAGTATCAACCATGGGTCATTGCGAGTGTAGGTGATGACAACACTGTTCAGGTCTGGCAAATGGCTGAGAGTATATATCGAGAAGACGATGATGACGTGCAAGATGCTGATGACTAATTATGGACGTGGTCCGTTGCTCTAAAGTCAATCTTTCACTTAGGTTTAGGTGGAATAGGCAATCTTTTACTTTCAGTTTCAGTTGTAGTTGTGAGATTCAGGTGGAAACCATATTCAACTTTTTGCTTGAAATGATCACCAAACTTGAAAATTCTGTAGATTCTGTAGTCCTTAATATATTGCCATGTGGTAACATTGTCAGTTTGGAACCATCTTAGGTGTTCTGGCTTTTTGGTCAGAACATCTTGGGGTTCCATACTGTAGTGATAATTCTGTATGTTCTTTTGATTTACATCCTCTTGTTATGGGTTTTTGCAGAGCCATAGTGCTCCCACTGGGATCACTTATGGTTTGTTTGTTTGTTTGTTTGTTTGTTTTTTTTTTTTTCCAGCCATTTTCAGTATATCCTTGTTAGAAAGACAATAATTATTTCATGCATATTGTACATATATTATCTCTTTTTCTTACCTTTGGGCTTCACACTTAACATAAGGGTTCTTAAGGTTCTAGTTTGTTATGAGCTTCCTCTCTGGGACACTCTACCATGCCAAGGTCCATTTGAAGTGGATCACATTAGCCATTACACTCTTTGTTAATGGTGTGCTTGGTTTATGGCATATCCTCCCCATGCTTAGTATTATCTAGCAGATCATTCTTCGTAATGTTCATGAGAAGTACGATCGACAAGGGATCCTTCATATTCATTAGTGAATGAAGATCATATTAACCTATGCTATCAATGGGTCGGTTCTCTAACCTTGTTATCTACTGTGCTATCGATGGATAGTGATTAAAAAAAACCTACGCTATCAATGGGTTGGTTCAGTATCTGAGTTTGATTTTGAAGCGGATAAAACATTGTGATAAAAAATAATATCCGATGATTTGAATTCCAATGCTCCTTCCTGCTTGCCCCAGATCGATCGGTTGTGCATCTTTGTAAACTCAACTTTCAAGGGATCATTATTTATTGGTTTGCCTAATTCACATAAAAGCATAATTTATCGAACACTTCTTAAAAAAATTTCCAGAAAGACGTTGCTTTTTTAAGGTAATTTTGAAAAGTATCATTTTATAAACTTATTTTGGAATGTGGACATCTTTTGTGGGACATCTCCCAAAGAAAAGATGAGACATCAATTCAATTTCTTCCATCCAATAAAAAAAAAAAAAGGGTAAACTATGTATTTGCTCCCTATCCTATACACCATATTTCAATTTGATCCCCAACCTTTTAATTGTGTCAATTTAGTCCCTAACCTTTTAGTACTGTGTCAATTTAGTCTCTATAGTTATCTTTTGGATGAAAATTAATGACGTGTCTACTGGCCAAATTAAAAAATTAGTTTCCGCTGATATGACAATAAACTAAAATTTTATTTTGGCCGTTTGTCATGTAAGCAATTTTCATCTAATATATAATGGCAATGACTAAATTGACATAACATTAAAAGGTTAGGGACCAAATTGACACAATTAAAAAGTTAAGGACCAAATTGAAATATTGTGTAAAGGTTAGGGACTAAATATGTAGTTTACCAAAAAAAAAAAAAATCAATTTCGCATGATTTTAGAAATAAATCATGGAATTTTATATTTTTACAAATAATAATTTTTTTTTTTTTTGAGAATGTTTACAAATAATAATCTTAACCTGTGAAAATTTAGCCTTTTTAACTAAAAAAATTAATTTCTATTATCTGTATATATTAAAAAGATTCAGAAAGTTACTTATTGCTTTTTTTTTTCCTGTAAAAAATACCCCTATATTAATTAACCAACAATTTAAAAATGGGGTTAAAATAGTAATTTGGCAAAAAAAAAAAAGTTAGTTATTGTTTTTTTATTGTCAAAAATACCCTTACCTAAAACTTAAAAATAGGGTTAAAATAGTAAATTGACAAAAATAATAAATTCTTACATTTACGTTGAATTGCTTTTCTGCTTCTAATAAACTCTTACTTTTATCTATACTATTATTTAAGGGGATTCCCCTGTTTGGATTCCACATTTTTTAGTTCAAAAATACCTCTACACCCCTACGTTTAAGTAGAGACAAAACTAAAGGACAATCCGGTAAAACTGCAATTCTAACTCCCAATAAAACATTGCCTAAAAAACATGACCACTCTCCTGTTAAGTTTTAAATTACTTTATCTACTTTTAAATTACTTTTTCAAAATAAAAATGATATATATTAGTTTTTATTTATTAATTATTTATTTTGTTTTTTTATGTGATATGTGGCAGTTTTTTTAATTTTATTTTTAAATTTTTAAGGAAACCGTGGGTGGATTTTTTTAAAGAAGGTGGGTAGTTTTATTTTTTTACAAAACTTGGGATAGACGTTTTTTAATAGAAAACCGTAGGGTAGTTTTTTTTAGAAGGTGGGATGGTTTTTTTTAGGAGAAAGTGGAGATTGTGGACAATTTTTATTTTTTCACTATTTTGTTATTAGTTTTTGTTGATTTACAGTTTTAACCTTATTTTTTATTTTTTAGGAATAAGAATAAGTTAATTAAATTAGGAGTATTTTTGTAAGTTGAAAACATAATAACTAACTTTTTGAATCCTCTCAATATATAGAGAAGATAAAATAAAATAAAAAACACAGTTTTTTTTTTCTACAAAATAGGACCACTAACAAAAAAAAAAGCGTCATCGCACGCGCGGCGCGTGTGATGAGGCTAATGTTGATTTAAATTCCTACATCTACTCACTAACTTCCTATAAAATAGGATCACTCTTTTGTTAGTTTTAAAACTCTTCCAATCTACAAAACTCACCCCACGTTTTCATCACACCCTTACATTTTTTTTTTTTAGTGATTGGAAAAAGTAGAAATTCTAAATTATACAATTCTAAATTATAATAAATGTATATTATTAATTTTTATCCAAAAAATAGAAGAGTCTCACGCGCGTGCTCAGAGGCTAGTAGTATATTATTTGGTTTCCTATTCTAATTATTAAATTCTGATAAAAACTTATTCACAATTTTAGAGTAAGTATAACCGTTTTTGGCGTGATAGTCAATCCATAAATATAAGTACTTGTAAGCTGTGAGAAATAATGACCGAAATTCAAGTATTTAGGAAAAAACTTGACATACATATTATTATCCATATTATTTAGGGGTAAAATCATTCCTTAAAGCAGGTATATATTATTATTTATGGGTAAAATGACTAAAATAATTCCGTATGACCAAATCAATCTCCAGGCTTCCGTATGGATTTTCATTTATAGGATAATTACAAAAGCATTTGAAAAATAAAAAAATTACCACAACAAAAAGAGATAAACTCTAGTTATCTGCTGTGCGACTTTTATCTTCCAATAGCTGCAACAAATGGTGTTTTACTAGGACTCATATTCTTTTGACACTTCTACCCAACAACAACAAATAGTGTTATACTAGGACTCATATCCTATATATATACATATCGGGAAAGGCCAGTCCTAAATATGTTTTTATCTCTCTAGCTCAGATAAAATTTTCCATTGGTGTAGTTTCTGGAGATGGAGATGGAGAAGAAAGGTGTTTGGGCAGATGAAGGAGAACGTTATAGGATCGCATTCAGCGTGCTTGTTAGCGCAGAATCTGCAGGCTTATCTTATGATGGACCAGGTCACCCCATAGGGTGGTTTGTCATCAACGTCCCAGATACAGACTGTCTTCCTCTCTATCCTTCTTCTTATCTGTCAAAGTTGAAGATGAGAAAAAAGGGAAACGAAGCAAAGGAAAAGAAAAAAGTTTTGAGCAGAGACCAGCCTCTGAAACCAATTTCGGTAAGCATTTGTTACATCTACCACCATAATGCAGCAATAGGGTCACATTTGTATTCTCTTGGTGGAAAAGAAGATGTTTGTTCTGATTCTTCCGAAGATAGCATCGTAGCTTGGAGACTAGACCTTAACTCTCCTAGTGATGGTTGGAAACCCGGTCCTAACATGAATGTTTCTAGATGGGATCCTCAAACTCTCGTTTTGGATGGCAAGTTGTATGCTTTAGGATCTCTTCTTACTGATTCTCCACCATCTGAATGCGGGTGGATGGAGGTTTTTGATCCCAACATAGCGAGAATCCTTGCCTAATCCTCCATCTCCTCCTCCATCTTGTCATCAAATTCGTCAGGATGATTTTACTTGCGCGGTTCTTGAATCCAAGAAGGAGATTCTTTTGGCTAAACACTTTGTTAACGATGATGATAACCTTTACTTTGCTACATTATATGCTTTCAATGTCGTGACTTGATGTTGGACAACACTTATGCCCCTAAAGCGCAAATTGTATGGTCGCTTTCCTCGTTCTGACGATAGAAGAGCTGTAGCAATTGGTACTACTCTCTATTGGGGTGCTTTCTCTCAAGACTCGCATGAATTATATCTTTTCTATGTCCAAGCGTATGATCTAGACAAGGATGTGTGGCTCTATGGACGACTCAACACTCGCCCACTTTTTGGGAAGCATGAAGGTCCCCGAATTTTTGACCGTTCACCTCGTTTGCTCCATTTACGTGATCACATTTTCTGCCTTGTCTTGCACGCCTACTCCTCTTCTCCCACTTGTCACCTTTATTGTCTCATAGTTAACATTGAACCAATATCATCACCAATATTATCTGAAGACGATGACGAAGACGATGATGATCACCTCTACAAGTTGAGTATTTCCATTATCTCCGTCCAAAAGTATCCCCTGAATGAAGTTTCATTCCTCTGTGATAACGTGCTGCTTCCATAGGAGTGGCTCTGGACCTGGTAAGTGTGTTAGCGGCGGATGGAAGTGGCTTCTTCTCTGCAGATGTGATGTTTACCTTAGGTGCTCACATGTTTTGATTTTTTTTGTTTGTAAAATTTAGATTTTCATTCAAGTATATGTCTTGAATTGATTTTTTGGAAATTTGATATGATGTATGGGATTTTATTGTTAAGGTTGAGCACTATATTTGGTTATTATGATTCATTATGATTGTGAAATTGGACAACCCCTCACGGTGCAGCAGCCTATGCATCCTGAATTTTTTCGTAATCGTGGCTATTTGTATATTTAGAAGTTAAAACGTGCTCATTTGAGATTGTCTTTCTCTGCTTGATGAGAATGCATGTGACCAAGGTGCAGGATTCGAATGGGGGATAAAATTATTTCAGTTCTTATTTTGGGGATTTTATGGGGTACAGGAATCAACATTATTTGGGGTGGATATAGAATCTGGGCATGATCCTCTGAACGAGTTTGGCTGTCTGCGTTTTCAAGAAGAAAGTAAATAGCTATATAGTAAGTTTTTCTTTGCATATCAATTGACAACCATTTTTTTCTTTCTTTCATTTTGCATAGTTACTGGGCTTGCCAGATTTTAGAGATAGAGGAAGGTAATTTCCAGTCGCCAATGTCTGTGTCTGATAAGTATGTGTATGTGTGTGTATAGTTTATATTCAGTGACTGTGACACTACTGAATTCTGATAGCTTTATACAAGGTATTCTGCGAATTATTTGGGTGATTACTTACGACAATGGAGTGGGTTTTTGGTAGTGATTTATCTAAAATTAAAGATGTCCATTCTTTCTTTCTCTTAATCTTTTGAGTAGAATTATTTACAGAATAACAATAATATATACCTGCAGGAGTTAATCATAAAAATCCTTAAATATGCAAATAAATAAATGGTTTTTATAAATTTAGAGGTTTTTTGCAGCACAAAATCATGAAGTTGTGCAAATTGTCTATCTTAGCAGATGTTGATGCTGCTGACATTTCTAAGAACACTTACTGGCCAGCCCTAGATAAAAAAAATCATTAATATTTGTTTGTTAATACTTCATATGAGTGTATGACCTTTTGGTTTAGCAATGCAATTTAAAAATTCTTGCAGCTGGTTTTTTGTGGCAGAGTAATGAGAAAATTATTTGAGATGATTCATAGAGGCATATGCGTATAAATATTTTCTTTTTAGTGCCCTCTGTTCATATAACACTAGTAATATATATGACTGGTGGTTCTCTTGGGGTTAAAATCAAAATTTTTGAGTGCAGTGCAGCCGCAGGGCTAAATAGAGTTTAATAGCAGAACCCCAACATTTGAAGCCTGGTTTAAGCAGTTTTTTTTTTTGATACATGATAGAAATTATACTTTAGTCAAATCTAAGTGTATACGTATGTGATACTTTCTCTTGGAGACTTGAATTCCTGCTCTTGCTCCTCACACCCCACAAACACTTATATTGGTGAAGTGACCACCGCACCAAGGGTGAGCAGTGATAGTTTAAGCAGTTAAAGTTAAGGTTTTTTTTTAATTAATTTGTATCTGTAACCATCTTGAAATGAATTGCTGGTTTTGGATGCCTTTGGGTTCACTTATGTTATCTGACGATTTTTACCTTATCAACTTGAAACCAGTTGACTGTCATTATAATTATTCATCTGAGAAATGTCACTACATATGATGTATAAATATGTACATATGTATATGTACGTGTATATATATACATGTAGGAATGTAAGCGTACATATGTTACTTGCATTTGGGCCAAATGTGTTGAACCTACCTATTGTGAGATTAATCTCACTCTGTGTTTCTCATACCATTGTTTCTAAATTTTGTTTTGAAGGAGGGTAGTATCTTAACTCTTATTTTGAGTTCACTATGTTATTTGCTTTGATATCTCTGAGTAAAAGATATTATCTTATTTGCTTTGATATCTCTTATGTTATTTGCTTTAATATCTCTGAGTAAAAGATATTATTGATTTTTGTTTTTGAAAAATGAACTAGGCTAGGCTAATGAAATTAATCCTGGTGGTTTGTATATTTTTTTGTATGTAGGAAATAAGAATGAGGATTTACCAATGCCGTTTTTGTTCTGCTTCTTTACTATAATTGCACTCAAGATTTTTACAGCAGAGCAGATTTGATGTGTATCCTACTTTTCTCCACAGACTATTCCCCATATGCATCTTTCTGATTCACGAACTATGTTGCTACTAATGAAGTGGAATCATAAACATTCTCTTTAATTTAATTTTCTTGCATATCATCTCTGTCTAATTTGATGCTTGACACTTCCCTTATCATAATCTATGAATCATGATTAGTATACATCCAACCATGCATAATGATAATTTAGAAGCAAGTTTGGCATTTCATTATTAGATTTTTTTTAGCAAATATTAATTGTTTCTTTCATTATTGAGTCGCTTTTGTATTAATATCAAACACAGACAGAATTTTCCTCTAAACTGGTTTGACCCACTATGAGGCTGTTAACAAGACCTCCACGTATGCCATTGGTCTAGTGACCTGTTTAGATTCATTAATAATTCATGCGATTTCAGACAAGTGGATAGTCTTATGAATCTCTACATAAAGGGTTGGAGAACTCTTGCTTTGGAGAAAATTTTGTCCATTTCCAAAACTTAAAAAATGAAATTTTGGGAAGCTATTTCTTGATAGGTATTTTACAGAAAAGCATTAAAGTTATGGTGTCCTCTTATTTTTGAAGTATGAGTTTAGATTTATATATTTGTTAGACTTTTGCACACAATGAATGTTTTGCCTTGTCTAATTGTTGCGTAATGCCTTTTAGGATTGGAGATGAACAGTTACGAGGGAGATGCTGATGATGGTCCTCCAGAGCTTCTATTTTCCCATGGGCTCACAAGGCAAAAATATCAGATTTCTCGTGGAACAAAAATCAGCCATGGGTCATTGCAAGTGTAGGTGATGACAAGACTGTTCAGGTCTGGCACATGGCTGAGAGTATATATTGAGAAGACGATGATGACATGCAAGCTGCTGATGGCTAACCGTGGATGTGGTCCATTGCTCTAAAGTCAATCTTTCACCTTGAGGTTTAGGTGGAATAGGCAATCTTTCACCTTAAGTTATGACGTTTAGGTGGAAACCATATTCAACTTTTTGCTTGAAATAATCACCAGACTTGAAAATCTTGTAGATTCTGGGGTCCTAATATATAAATTGTCATGTGGTAACATTGTTAGTTTGGAACCATCTTGGATGTTGTGTCTTTTTGGTCAGAACATCTTGGGTTTCCAAACTATAATGACAACTCTAAATGTTCTTTTGATTTACAACCCAATGATATATCTTGGAACATAAAAACGGTATGGTCGCAATTTGTAGCTAAGCCCAAAAGAAGAAAGGGAGTAAGCCCAAAGAGTTCAATACAATGAAGTTTTAAAGAGAGAAGAAGGAAACCAGATTCTAATGAGTTGAGACAATAATCATAGTGGATTAGGATGACAATAGAATAAAGATGAACTGATTTTATTTAAGGAAAATCGTCCTCAAACACAATTCGAGGAGGTTGATTCTTGTCTTTATTTCCTTTTGGGACTGATTACAAAAATCATTCTTGATTTTATAGTGTTTTTCTCTTTTTTTCGATCCCTCTCCCTCAGGCTCCTCCCCCTCTTTTATACTATCTTCCTTCTTTTATCTCTACCCTCCATGTGTAGATTAGATTGTTGGTGTTGATCCTTATTCCATCAGCACCTTCCTAAAGTCTTTGGGAGTAGCTGTAAGATATCACTTCCTCATTAATGCGGCCAGAGAGTTAGCTATAAAGCATTTAATGCGGTAGTGACAGCTTTCTCTGAGATATTTCATAGCTCTCCTTTGTCCTGTGCTCTCATGATGTATATCTTTATTAGTAGAATCTCCGGAACATTGTTTCTGGATGGCAAATCGTACTTTCAGACTCTGCTTAGCTTCGCCAAGGAAGCATCCCTCCTTGGACCATCATAACCAGACCCCTTCCTTTATTCATCAATGTCGACCTCCATAGCAATGTTTACCTATCCTTGGAAAACTAGACGTCCTCGGACCGGGCCCTAGGCCCAATATATACTATGGGTCTATCATCCTTACAATAGCCCCTCGAAATCCTCCTCTTTAGCTTCTCAGGAGAAAAAAGGGGGGATTTCGATATTACCTTAAATACCCCGCTCTTATCATATATCATTTCTGTTTGCATAGGTACCTTTTTAACTGCCTAACGCACGCTTCTAACGCTTTGGCATCCGAGACGCTCCTTCATTAAATTTCTACGGCTCCATGTTCCTCACGTTCTACGGTGTGATGCGGATCCAATGGCTGGGGATTTTTTGGAACTCGGCCGAGAATTTTCCCGCCTGCTACTCTCTTTTATATATATACCATTCTGAAATTTCACACACTTCACTTTTGCATCTTCTGACTCAAGAGCTAGTTCGAGGAGCTTTTATTTGTTTCTGTAAGTAGTTTCTAACAATTTTTCTCTCCTTCTTTTTCTAATCCCTTTTGTCATTCTCTATAGTTAAACCCCATTCTTTTCCTCGGCCCTCATAACTTCACATCGGCCATCTAATTCCCTTAATTCTTTGGTATAAATGGGGAGATTCGTTTACCTAGTGGACACCCCTGAGGGCATAGAAGACTTTAAAAGCCGATACCAAATTCCCTCCTGAGTTTCCCTTAGATATTGTAAATAAGGGGACTAGCACGACATGAGGCAGGAGGGAGAAGTGGTAATCCCTATGATTGCCTTTATAGAGGGAGGTATGAGAATCCCGATGGGTAGAGTCACTAGGGATTACCTGATAGCTCACTGTCTCTCCCCTACCTAATGCACTCCAAACATGTTTAGGATTCTAAGTAGTGTAGATGCCCTCAACGAGAAGATGGGCTTGAACCTCACACACCACGACGTCAACTGGATTTACAATCTCCACCTCTTGAAAGGGCAGGGGTATTATTTAAAGACTAGGGTTCCTGAGGTTAGGTTAATCTCATGCCTCCCTGATTCTAACAAAGGCATGAAAAAATATTTCCTAATCATCTTAGGGGAGTGGCACGATGGCCTCCAATGCCCGACGAGAGATGAGATAGCAAGTGGGGTTCTTAGGTCTAGGTTAATTATTCTGATGTCACCCCCTTTCTCTTTAATACTTTTTGCATTTGCTTCTTCTTACTTGTGTGTACAATTTGAACTTCTCTTTGAATCATGTCTTTTTCTTTTCTTTTCTTTTTTCCTGATAATTTCTTTTTTAATGGCTTCGCGGATAAGCACGCTACGATTCCTAACCTAAATCTTGTCAACCAAGAAGACTTAGACAAGATACTTAAGGTCAAAGTCTTCGTTCACAGCGACGGTCAACTGAGGGCAGCCCACCTCGTCCTTAGCTACAAACCCTTCACCTCAAACTTTCAATCACCGAAGAACGTGATCAAAGTGAAAGACCCTCACTTGCCTCTGATAAGTGTTGCTTTTCTAGGCTGTCTCACCACTGGTCCCATCCCAGAAGGCGTATTTGAAGTGACATTGCCAGCCTAATACATAGCCAGGGAAGCCACCTCTTCCCAGCCCATTATCAAAGAAGAAGAAGAAGTAGTCAACGTCTCGGATTCCGAAGACGATTTTGAAGTTTTCAACCTATTATCGCCTTTAGAGATCCCGACCGGTGATCTTAGTCTCCTTTCCTCAGCCCAAGTAAGTTGCTTACAAGAGGATCATACCATCTCATAAGCGATGCCAATCCAACGCAAGACTAGACAGAGTCTCTGGGACCTAATGGAATCCCAGGTAGGAGGCCAAGAGCCGAATAGGGTTGTCCAGCCTAAACTTCCTTCACTTCCATCCACCTAAGCCCAACGTCCTGACCCTACTGATCACAAAAGGAAAAGGGATCAGCCTAAGGGTAAAGAGGTGGTGGAGGGGGTAAAAAGCCACGCCTCCAAAGAGGCCGAGCCCTAAAAAGGAGCTCAACAGGCCTAGATAATACAAACAACAATGGAGAAGAGGGCTGAGGCTCAAGTAGTTGCTTCGGCATGGTCCCCGACCTTGGTGTTGGATGGAGCTGCCTTGATTGCTGACACCTCTATTAGAGATTTCTAGCAAGGTAAAGCTGGTTATATGGCTGACGCAGTGGAGCAGGCTTTACTACTATCGACGGACATGTCCAACTTGACGATAATGAGGAAGCATGAGGTCTTCCTTAGCTTAAAGAGAGATCTTGCCCTGGTAAGACTACTACCTAACTCTCTTTCCCTTTTTTATTTTCTTTTATTTTTTACTTACTACATCTCATTTATTATTTATATATATATTTTTTGTACTTAACCTTTTTGACCTGGGTGTGTCTCACCTTTTTCTTTTTATTTCTTAAAAAAGGCTGTCCAAGCTGCTCACAAAGTTGAGGAGATAGTCATCAGCTCTCATAGGACAATGAAGGAGGAGGAAGCCAGGTGCATTGCTGCCGTGAAGGCCTTTGAAGTAGCAGAGAAAATTCTGCAAGAACTCAACGCCAAATTAACCGACCTTATAGCGGCCAAAGAACAAATAAAGGCCCTAACAAATAGTCTGAAGGAGGCTGAGAAGGCCAAAAAGAAGGCCGGGAAGGCCAAGGACCAAGTCGAGCAAGATGGGTACGAAGTAGGGGTGGCAGAGATCGAGGACGCCCTTAGGGTTGAGGTCTCGGAGGTATGTAGACATTACTGCCTCCAGGTGTGGAATGAGGCCCTCAACCAGGCTGGGGTTGAGGCCTCCTTTGCTTTCAGGAAAGCAAAGAATGTTTACTACCCTCTTGCCATTTAGGCTTTTAGCTCATCTGTCCCTAAAGCTGATGCTGTCTCCAAGGAAGCAGATGCTGGTAAGGACAGCCCATCCAAGGTCCTCCTTTCCTTTGGCAGTCTGTCCAAGGAAGCTAAAAAGCTTGAGGTTGCCGGAAAAGCAACTGACACGACCAAGGAGGTGGCCTGTGACATTGGTCAGCCTTTGGTTGCCCCTAAGGACCCCACCGAGGAGAAAGAGGCCTCCCAGACTATGGAGCTCGTCCTTGCAACCTTACCTATGCCAGCCAAGGACGACCTGAAGGTTAAAAGCCCCGCCTCTTCTACAATAGCTTCTGACTAGCCTCCCAAGACCTTGGCTAAAGACAATCTTGTAATTAAACTTAAGACTAGCCTCCCAAGACCTTGGCTAAAGACAATCTTGTAATTAAACTTAAGTAATTCTTAGATTACTAGTTTTGTTGTCTTTCTTCTTCTTCGTCTTCTTTTTCTTCTTCTTCTTATTCTTTCTTCCTTTTTATTTATTTATTTATTTATTTTTAAGACCTTCATCTTTTGTAATCATTTTGCCTTTCTTAAGGTTTGATTTAACGAAATTTAAAGAGTTTTATTATAGACGGTCTGTGCAAACTTTTAGATTGCTTACACTATGCTTTACACTTAATTGGTCTAAGAATAAAGGGTAACATCATCTGACTTAACATCATCTAGTGAAAATAACAACATTATCCCCTTGCCTTAAATAGTTTATCACATGATAAATGAAGCTTTCCAAGCTCGCATTTTCCTTTTGTTAAAAACAAGTGACGTTTGACTTAAAAGAAGTACTTTCCACACCTAGTCAATAAGCAAGCACAAGATAATTTGATTATGTTATCCAGGTAAATTATAACACAGTTGCTATATCCCCTACCACCATCAACAGGTCGGGTAGGACCATCCAAGCTCATAACTTTGACAAAATAGATTATTAACTGTAAAAACATACCTTAGATATAGCCCATTAAAGGGACCCCCTACACCATTCAGAGTTCCATGTATCTTACCCTTTAACAGCAGATTTAAGCAATTGCAAAAGACTCCCACCTCATGACATGATCATGGATACACTCACAAATGTTTTAAATGATGTTCATGTGTGGCATAGTTAGATTAATTTCTCATAAGTGATCGGGTTATCCATCACAGCTGGGCTAATGGCTAACCTCTTCAAGGCATATGGTTTAAGAAACCAGACATGGCCGAGATTCCATTTAGCACTGAGAGTAATAATAAGAAGTATAAATTTACCTAAGGTATGTGGTTCGAGGAGCCAAGCATAACCAAGGTTCTGTTTAACACACAACTAAGGAACAGTTCAAATTAAAGAATCGAAATCAATCAAAAGAACAAAACTTGGTCTAAGTCCACATCCACCATCAGAATTTTACAACTAATCATCGATGCAAGTATATATCAATTCACACTTTGAATATTCACCGTTGGAACTATGTTCCTATCTCTCCTTAGTTGCAGTTAATTAGAAAGCAAGCGATCTAATTAACCCTAACTACTAAACAACCCAAGACAAGCGTTAAAGGTTTAATTTAGTAGCAGCTTTAAGAACTAGAGAGATCGATGAAGCAAAACAACATAAACACAAGCAGTTGCATTTAATTTAGTCGAGCGTTCTTCCTAAGATTTAATAATTTTTGACGCAGTAAATCATTAAATCTTGGTTGCTTCACAAATTAGAGGGATCAAACAATTACAGATTTGATATCTAACCTAGCAGTAGATTGCAACGAATAATAAACTAGTAGGCCTCCTAGTAATTAAATGAGACAATCATGAAAATAGGCACGGATGAACATCTGATATTCAAAGCATAAAATTGAATAGTAAAAACAAATTAGATCTCACAGTTTTATTGATTCTGAGGCTTTTGTTTCCTCCAACCAAGTATGAAGTTTAGCCAAGTCGGGCCATGATGAAAACTCGAAGGAGATGTCAAAGAAGAGGGGAGAGAGAGGCGTGTGTGAAGTCTGATTTCTCCTCCCCCTTTTACACGTTAATTCCCCCTTTCTCAAGCCTACAAAATCTCCTAAAAATATTTTAAATAATAATATCCAAATCTGACTAATTAAGGAAAAATATTAAAAATAAAACAAAGTCCTAATATAACTATAAAAGTTGTGTTTTTCAGCTGGAATTTTCGTGCATTAGATCTGGAAGCTTCCGAAAATAAACCCCATCAGATCCACGTATTAGAATTGCAGGCTAAGAAATGTTCTAGAATGTCAACAGTACAGGTGCAGCAACTTCAAGCCCGATTTTGACCTTGATGCATCCTGTATCTCTCAAAACTCAAAACATGAAAGTTGTAGAGATTTGTCTTGGCGTTCCATTGCATCTTGAATCATCTCAATCAGACTTGAATGAGAGAGTTATGCCCAGATTACAAAGCGATATCAAAGCTGTCCAGAATCGCCCAATTAACTAAGTTTTGCACTTAATGCCTCCATTTGCATCCTAAATCAAAATATAAGAATAGTGAGTACAATTAGTCACCAAATGAGTGTAGAAGAATAAACATTAAGGGAAAAAAATATGACATTTTGCATTCTCATCAGTGGTTCTTCTGAAAGATAAGTCAGAAGCTGCTGACAAGATGATTCATCTGTGCAAGAAGATGCAAGTTGAGAAGAATATCCTAATTTCTCATATTAGAAGTGATCATGGAAGAGAATTTGAGAGCTCTAAACTCATATCCTTTTGCAATGATTAAGGGACAAAGCAAAATTCTCTGCACCCAAGACACCTCAGTAGAATGGGGTTGTGGAAAGAAAGAATAGAGTAATTCGAGAGATGGCTAGGGCCATGCTGAACAATAAAAGCATGCCAAAATCTTTCTAGGGAGAAGTTGTAAACACTGCATGTCATACCTTGAATAGAGTGTACTTTTGTCCCGATACAAAGAAGACCCCATATGAACTTTGAAGAGGAAAGAAACTGGTGGTGAAATATTTCATAGTTTTTGGCAGTGACTATTACATCCTTTGAGATCGAGAGAATCTAGAGAAATTTGATGCAAAAAGTGATAAAAGGTTCTTTCTTGGGTATTCTATATCAAGCAGAGCATACAGGGTATATAATCTTAGAATTAAAACTGTGATGGAATCTGCTAATGTAGTGATAAATGATGAACAATGTGCTGAAGCTCTTGTTGAAGAGGCTCAAAGTGTTCAAGAGAGATCTATAGAGATTGAGGATGCTCTCCCCAAGGAGTATGTTGAAAAGTCTACTAATGAAGAACTGTTAATTTTGAATGATACTGTTTTAGAACCAACAACCCTGGTTAGAGAAACTTTACAGGAACATGATGAGTCAAGTGCACCATCTAGGCATAAGAGTACAACAACTTTTTTGGTGAAAGGTCCATCTGCTAGGGTCAAACTTAATCATCCTTCCTCAAATATCTTGGGAAGTTTGAATGAAAACATGAGATTGAGATCTAAAGCATTAAATGTCATTACACACTCATGTTACCTTTCTCAAGTGGAACCTAAGAAGGTCGATGAAACTCTGCAAGATGCTGATTAGATTAACTCAATGCATGAAGAACTCCATCAATTTGTTCGAAATGATGTGTGGGAATTGGTTCCAAGACCTGAAGGAGTCAATGTAATTGGCAATAAATGGATCTTCAAAAACAAGTCTGATAAGCATGGAATAATTATTAGAAATAAATCAAGACTTATTGCACAAGGATACACTTAAGTGGAAGGAGTTCATTTTGATGAGACATTTGCACCTGTAGCTAGACTTGAGTCTATTCAGATACTTTTAGCTATTGCTTGTCACTTGAATTTCAAGCTGTATCAAATGGATGTCAAAAGTGCTTTCTTGAATGGGATGGTGTAAGAAAAAGTGTATGTAGAGCAGCCTAAAGGATTTGTGGATCCTCATAGGCATGATGATGTCTACAAACTAAAAAGGGCATTGTATGGTCTTAAACAAGCTCCTCGAGCTTGGTATGATAAACTGACCTCTTATCTCATAGGGAATGAATTCAGGAGAGGAAATGCTGATAGTACTCTCTTCATTCAAAAAGATAAGAATCATTTTGTTATAACTTAAGTTTATGTTGATGATATTGTTTTTTCTTTGCTAATGATTTTCTTGCTAAATCTTTTGCAGATGAAATGAAGAAGATGTTTGAGATGAGCATGGTAGGTGAACTTACCTACTTTTTGTGACTGCAAATTAAGCAATGATATACATCAACCAAGCAAAATATGCTAGAAACCTTGTCAAGAGATTTGGACTCGAATAGGCTGCACATGCTAGAACACCAATGGCTACCAATACGAACTAGGGAATGATCCATCAAGTTAGTCTGTTGACATCACTTTATATAGAAGTATGATTGGTAGTTAGTTGTATTTGACTGCTAGTCGACTTGATATAGCTTTCAGTGTTGGTGTATGTGCTAGATTTCAATCTAATCCAAAAGAATCACATCCTAATGTTGTAAAGAGAATAATCAAATATGTTAGTGGTACTTGTGACTTTGGACTTTTTTATAGTAAAGAGTCAAATGTTTCACTTGCTAGGTATTCTGATGCAGATTAGGTTGATAATGCTGATGATAGGAAAAGCATCACAAGAGGGTGATTTTATGTGGGAACCTGCCTTGTTGCTTGGATGAGCAAAAGACAAAATTATGTCTCTCCATCAACTGCAGAAGCAGAATATATTGTAGCTGGAAGTTGTTGTTCATAACTTCTTTGGATGAAGAAGCTTTTAGGTGATTATGGTCTATCATAGGATACTATGGTTGTCTACTTCGATAATTCTAGTGCTATTGATATCTCTAAGAATCCGGTACAACATTCTAAGACTAAGCACATAGAAATTAGATATCACTTCATTAGGAATCTTGTTGAAAGAAAGGTTGTTGCTCTTGAGTACATTCCTACTAAGTGTTAGAATGTAGACATCTTTACCAAACCACTTGATAGAAGTAAGTTTGAGTCTCTTTGTCAAGTGATTGGTGTGATCACATGTCCCTAGTCACTTATGAGTTTCATGGTCCTTATGTTAATTCTTTCTATTTCCTGTGGCCAAAATTGTTTTTCTTTAGGTTTGCATTTGTATAACATTTATACATTGCATTCTAGGTGTTGGGATAAAATGAATTGACCCCTTGCAAATTAATTAATTACCCAAGTTAATTAATTAGTCCAATTACATGCAATAGCGTAGTAGCATAAACAAATCACCAAATAACTTAATGTAGCGGAAAATAAATTTGACACAGGTGATTTGTTTACGAATGGAGAAAACCACTGAGGCAAAACCCCACTGGGTGAATTTAAGGTCACCACTCCTAAGAATCCACTATTATCAATTACAAGTGGTTACAAATATAAGGAATCTTACCAAACCCTATGCCCTATCCTGAAATACCAACTTACAGTTGAACTTTACCCCAATACCCAATTAGACTTGTATTGTAGCGGCAATCTCTTCGTTCAATGCACGAATCCCAGTACGTGACTAACCAATGATGCATGGATCCTAGTACGTGACTAACACACCAAATTGAGAAAGATTGTTAGCTGCAAAGTTCTTCAGTTCATCAACAATGAGGATCAGAAAGCTCCTTGGTCATAAAAAACTTGGCGTAAAGACGCGGTAGCTTCTATAGAGAGAATGATGAAGTAGGTCACAATATGCTTGTATTCTCTTTGCATCACCTTGGGACAGCTTTTAAAATAATCTATATAAATGTCTAGGGTTGTGAGAAAAGAAACCCTACACAAATATATTGAAATATGCATGTAATCAAATTTAGAAAATTTGATTTCGTAATTCTCGACAGATAGAGCTTGTGTTGAGCTTCAACATTAAATCTTGATAGAAAGGTCGAGACTTCTATTGAGCTTTAATGAACATGACTTCCTTCACTTGTTTCTTAGTCAGACTTGCATGGCTTCAATACTTAACTTGAACACTTGTTTCTTGAAGTACTAAATCCATCCTAAATCTATCCAATTACAAGTGTGTTTCGTCAAAGGATTAGCCAATTACATAAATATGTCCCTAACAATCTCCCCCTTTGGCAATTTTTGAAAAAACCACAACAAAACAAATAATCATGAGAGAAGTATTGAATCACTTAACTTATAACCACTTGTTAAAATCAACATAAATTTGAACCTAACACAAACTCTTGAAAAACTTTGCAAGAAGAGAGTTCATGGCATGGTAGACTTAAACAAAACTAATCAAGGCATCATATGTGAAATAGAAATAAAGATTGCATACATAAAGAAATCTATGTATAAAAAGAGAAAAGAAATAACACATGAAGAGATAGGTGAAGAAAATGAACATACATCATCATCAATATAAAAAAAAAAGTACAATGTATATCATAATAAAATGGTCACATGACTTGTATACAAGAGGCTATTGTAAAGATAAGAAAAGAAAATAAATGTAAACCTCACTATATCCCTAAAAAAATATAAACACTTCCCCTATCAAAATGTCCTATACTAACTTTTCCCCTAAGTACAACTTAAACCAAAACTACTCCCTTTTTTTGTCATGAATGAAAAAGGGCAAGTCACCTAGAGGTCGTCATCTCGTCATCACTTGAAGAGCTAGCATCATCCTCATCATCATCCTCATCACCATCCTCATCAGCTGAGGCCTCTAGAGAAGGAGAGGGAGAAGGTGCAAAGCCAGCCATGCGAGCCTATCAGTGTGCAATGCGACCAACTCGGGTGTTAATTTGACACATCTCATCTGTGAGATAGTCAAGACGTTCACCAACGTCAACCTCCATCCATTGAAGTTGCACCATGATGGCCTTAAGGGTCACTCCATTAGCCACGGAGGTAGATGGAGCCGAAGAAGAAGGAACAGAGCCGAAGGAAAGATGGATCCGCGTGAAGTGCCCATGGTGGTGAAGAAAGGAGAGGAAGGGATATCAATGGAGAAGTGCCGAAGGATCCGCGTGATAGCCGAAGGAAAGATGAGCTTATCATGGGTGTCAGTGTCTAAATACACATCTAGAATAGATGTGATGAAGTGAGAGGGCAAGTCAATAAAGGTATTCTCTAAAAGAGCAAGAAGGAAATGAGCACAAGGCTTAGTGATGGAGTTATAGTGAGATAATGGAGTAAGAGTAAATGTCATCACCATGTTAAGGAACCTCAGGCCTTTGGCAAAGCCTGAGCATGGGGTGTTTACCTTACCACCTTATGTGGAGGAGTCTCACAAAAGTGAGAGAGAAACTCGTCTCTAGACACAGTCTGTAAATGCTTACAGCCAGGGTAGTTAGGATGCGCAACCCTAGGAACATGTAGTACCTCGGATATAAGGTCCAGAGTAACTACGATACGTGTACCCCAAACATAAGTAGCAAACTGAGGTACAGAGATATCAATGCCGTGTATAAAGGAGTAAAAATCCTATAAAAACACGATGGGACACTTCAAAGGACTCTTATAAAGAGAATCCCAACCCCGGGTCCAAATGATAACGGGGAGAGGAGTGTCAATAAAGTCTGACAGGATAACCTGGCATTCTGAATGAACGCCACGATTCTGAAAGTTCTCTGAGAAGTCCTTTTGGGCCTTCTCATCACGGAACTAGGATGTGAGAGGGAGGATCGGAAGAAGAAGAAGACCCAGAGCCACAAAGAGGGTTCTGAGCCGGAGTAGATTTATGCTGTTTGGGTGCCATAGTACAGTTTATCCGAAAGAGAGAGAGAGAACACATCACGACCAGAAAAAGAAAGAAAGGAAAGAAAGTATGCATGAACATGTGACGTGCAAAAATAAGAGCATCATGGGTAAAACCCAATCCAACCTAACAATACTCACAATTTTAATCAAGCACACAATCCTAAAATGCATGAAACATTATTATAATACATAGAGAATGAAATGCATGAACATATAACAACAAAATCACAAAGCCCAATCCAAAAATTTCATGAAAAACTATAAAAAAAAAAAAAAACCAAATTTTTTTGAAAAACCCCAAAATGATCAAGACCTAGGTCTAAAATGAATGAATGCATGTAGAAAGAGAAATTAAGAGGTCTTACCATGTGATTTGAACTTGGATAGGGCCGAAAAGTTGATGGGTAGAAGGATTTTTTAGTGAGAAAGGGTTTTGGGTTAAGAGAGAAGAGATTTCTGTCTAAGAGAAAAGTGAAAAAATGAAGTCTGAATCACGCCTGTGCTTTATATAGAAATCGTAACTCGATGGATTGAAGATGCTGTCGAGCACTAAATCTCGACAGAAATGAATCTATCGAGGTGTTGTCGAGGATCTGTCGACGACAAAAACACCTCGATGGATCGAGAATCTGTCGAGAATCTATCGGTCAAACAGAATGCTTAGAAATTTTGGCTCGATGGATTGAGAAGCTGTCAAGATTTCGTAAAAAAGAAACCCAGAAATCTCGATGGATCAAAGATCTGTCGAGATGCTATCGAGGCTGAAGAAAGAAAGCTTGATAGAAGAGGAATCTGTTGAGGAGCTGTCGAGCTTGAGGAAAAAGAGTTTTTCAAGGAAGAAAAACACAAAGAGATGAATGCAACAAGCAAGCTACTCAAACAAAGATCCAAGCAACATATTAAGCTCTCAAAACATCTCTCAACATATAAGCATAGCATCCATAGATCCACAAGTGCGCACACACACTAAACAAGTCTAACCAATTTTATATTTCAAAAACAAGTTAAGACAGTTTAGTGATCATATATTAACACATGTATTCCTTGTGATGGCTAAATCACATTATACATGCACATGTTTCAAAAGTAGCAAATAATTTTTGCGTGTTGTGTATGAAAACATAACAAGTGAGCACAAGTTTCTTATATTATAACGATTTAAGATATGAGATAGTCTAATACACTCAAACATAATCATAACTATTTGATGGGAAGTATCACCTTCAAGGTATATCATATAACTCTCATATCTCCTAGAAACACGCTTTGAACCATATTTAAAAGTGTCTTGATTATTTTTTGCTTTTATATTCTTTGCATATTTTTCTTTTGAGCATATCATGCATGGACATATATATAGAGAGAAGAAATAACCAATTATGTAAGCCAAAATATCACAATTTTGCTATGCCGAAGCACATAGATGTTATACATGATTGGCGGGCTTTAGTAGTGAGATGGTTACTTATGCTTTTCTCTTAGGATTTTCTAGTCATTCCCGTAAAAAAGAGTGATATGAGTATTAAGTATAATAGAGAAAAATTTAATCGTTCTCACACAAACACGAGCCACAAAGCTCACTTACTTAGTTGTGCATTAAAGTGCTCATCTAAGCTACAAGAGATACAAAGTTTAGATAACTTTGTTTCAATGGTCATCCAAGGTACACAAGTACCAATATAAACATACACACACTGTTTTTTTATTTTTTATTTTTAGTTTTTTTTTAATGAAAAAAATAAAGTAAAAACTGAAAGACAGCCAAACAAAAACATAAAGAAACACACAAAGCATAAAACTAGATTGACTCAAAAGCTAAAAAGCAAAACAAACAAGTAATGCATAATCATAAAGGGAGAGAGGGAGAGAAAAAAAAGTGACTGAATCACTTTGAGCCTTTTTCCTTCCACACCTCGGAAGGACATTTCCTTTTTGTGAACCTTTGATCTTAAAGAGAGGGGGAAGAATTGAAACCATTCAAGTTCAAAAGGAACATGAGGGCCTTAAAAAGATCTCCAAGAGGTCCCATAAATGGTGGAAACTGACCTTGACCACTAGATGATAACACACTGTTGCTCTGTTGAGTGGCTAACCACTTATAGCAATTTGGACAAGTGTGTCCCGAAGTTCCATAGTGATAATAGAAATGTGACTTCTTTGGTTGATACTTCTTATTTTTAGCATTATTGTTCTTAGTCCTAAAGTTTCTAGTCTCTTTCTTCTCTATCTTAGGGGGTGCACCTAGAATAGATTTACCATTATCTATGTTCTCACTAGCTATTTCAGTTTTAGATTCATTGTTTTCAAAATTAACATTATCAGCAGGTGAGATAAAGACAATTCTACTAGAAGAGGCAATATGAGAAGGGTTAAAGAGTTCATACCTCAAGTCGATTCTGTCAGAAGCTGATTTTTGGAGGTTTAGCATTTCATCCAGCTTTGCAATGGAAGTTCTCTCCAATTGAGCTCAAACTTAGAACAATTCTGCTTCAAGCTTCGTGGTTCTTTCGGCCAAGAAATTGTTCTTAAATCGCAGTGCTCCAATGACTTGGTTGGCTTTATCAACCTCGGTAGAGAGCTCCTTTTGTTCTAGATCCACTTCACAAAGCTTCTTAGTGGACAACCTATACAATTTCTCGTGCTTTTCAGACACCTTGTATAACTTTGCAGAGGTTGTATGGTTGTCATCCTGATCAACCATTTTCTCGAACTTGGATTCCACCAAGTCTTCTTCTTCATTAACTTCTTCTATGATCCCCTTAGTAGGACCCACTGTGGTGGTGAAAGCACTCAAGATTTCCTCATCATCACTGTCATTTGACTTAGTCTTAGGCTCAGTATCACTCAAGGTAGCAGCAAAAGCTTTGCTTTTCCCAATAGACTTGAGATATGTTGGATATTCTTGTTTCATGTGTCCATGACCTTGACATTTGAAGCACTTAGGTCCGGATGGAATAGTATATTGACTGCCATTCTTAGCATCCTTCTTCCCCCTGTCTTAACTTTTGAATTGAGAGGAACTTGATTACTTACGGTCCTTGTCAAAACCTTTCACATTGGCGTTCTTCATGAACTTCTTGAACTGCCTAGTGATGTAGGACTTCATCTTAGAATCTTTATCATCTAAAGACTCATCAATCTCATTCCTTTTGGTCTTCAATGCCATGCTCTTACTTCTGGTTCCTTTCCCAAGTCTAGTCAAACCCAATTCATAGGTTTTCAATTTGCCAATTAGTTCCATCAAAGGAATGGTGTCAATGTCCTTTAATTCTTCAATTGTTGTTATCTTAGCATGAAATCTCTCAGGCAGAGACCTTAGCACCTTTCTTACAACCTTAGGTTCAGGAATGGTTTCCCCAAGATTAAAGGCTAAGTTTACTATGTCCTTGAGTTTGGTATAGAACTTATCGAATGACTCATTCTCCTCCATTTTTATCTCCTCAAAGCTAATCGTGAGCCTTTGGAGCTTTGAATCCTTGGCAGCCTTAGTCCCTTCATAGGTTGTCTAGAAGATGGTCCACGCTTCCTTTGAAATTTCAGTCGAGGATATTTTCTTAAACTCCTCATTCGTGACTCCACTGAATATGGCGTTCAATGCTCTGCTGTTGAAGCTTGCCGCCTTGATCTTTGTATCATCCCAGTTAATCTCCACAGCTTGCCACACTTTCTCATCTAAAGACTGTAAGAAAACTCTCATGCGCACTTTCCATTATGCATAGTTAGTGCCATCGAATAAAGGAGGTGTAAAAAGAGACTGTCCCCTATCCATGACAAATAGGGGTCAATGGATCACACAACAAAGATTAAAACATAATCTGAGTGTGCTCGCTTTGATACCACTTGTTGGGTTAAAATGAATTAACCCATGGCAAATTAATTAATTATCTAAGTTAATTAATTAGTCAAATTACATGCAATAACATGGTAGCACAAACAAATCACCAAATAACTAAATGCAGTGGAAAAAGAATTTGATATAGATGATTTGTTTATGAATGGGGAAAACCACTGAGGCAAAACCTTACCAAGTGAATTTAAGGTCACCACTCCCATGAATCCACTATTATTAGTTACAAACAGTTACAAGTATAAGAAATCTTACCAAACCCTATGGCTTATCCCGAAATACCAACCTACAGTTGAACCCTTACCCCAATACCCAATTGGACTTGTATTGTAGCGGCAATCTTTTCGTTCAATGCACGAATCCCAGTATGTGACTAACCAATGATGCACGGATCTCAGTACATGAATAACACACCAAATTGAGAAAAATTGTTAGTTGCAAAGTTTTTCAGTTCATTAACAATAAGGACCAGGAAGCTCCTTGGTCACAAAACCCTTGGCGTAAAGACGCAGTAGCTTCTACAGAGAGAATGATGAACCAGGTCACAATATGCTTGTATTCTCTTTGAATCACCTTGTGATGGCCTTTAAAATGATCCATATATATGTCTAGGGTTGTGAGAAAAGAAACCATACACAAATATATTAGAAAATACGCATAATCAGATCTGAAAAATTTGATTTTGTAATTCTCGACAGATATAGCTTGTGTCAAGCTTCAACATCAAATTTCGATAAAAAGGAGGCGTAAATGCACTTCTAGTCCTTACATTTTGAATTGATTTCTAGTTTGGTCCCTACATTTTATTTTTACTACTTTTAGTTCTTAAATCAATTAACGTGTGACATTTAAATCCTTACCGTCACCTAACTAACAGAAAATGCTGACGTGGTTGACGGCATAGTAAAATAATAATTAAAAAAAAAATCTATTTTGGCATTAAAAAATTGTCATGTCAAAATTTAAATTAAAAAAATTTATTAATTTTAATTAAATGAAAAAAATGAAAAACAAAAAATCAAGCCCACCTGATCAAAACACCACAATCCCTGATCATAACTCTCTGAAACTCTCCTGTCTTAACGGTGCTTGTGTGTTTTGTGTGTGATTTTGTTTGTACTTGTTTCTTTTTCTTTTTTCTTTTTTGTTTTCTTCTTTCTTTTTCTTTTTCTTCCCCAGAACGGTCTCTTAGTTTCTCCACCTCTATTCTTTCCTTTTCTTCTTTCTCCCTCTATCTTGGTGCTTAGCCTTCTTGAACTCTCTTTTTCTCTTGATTTTGCTCAAACCCAAACCCAAACCCATATGCCTCAAGCTCCTCTCTCAAATCAATGGGTCTCTCTCTTTGGCATTTTTTTGTGGGTTTCTGTGCATATGGTGTTGCGGACTTGCCGTGGTGAGGTGGAGGGCGTGGGTTTGTGGGGATCGGCGTGGTGGAGGGTGTGGGTTTGTGCGAATTGGCATGGTGGAGGTCTAAGTTTGTGGATCGGCATGGTGGAGGGTGTGGGTTTGTGGTGATCGGCGTCTGTGGTGGAGTTTTGGTGATGGCACAGATCAGAGTTTGGGTCGGTCGATGATGATTTGCATGATTATTCGGTGGCTGGATTGGTAATGGTTGGTGGCTGGATTGAAGTTTGGTGGTGGGTTTCAGTGGCTGGATTGAAGTTTAGTGGTGGGTTTCAGTGGATGAGATTGGAGTTTGGTGGTAGGTTTTGGTGATGGCACAGATTGGAGTTTGGTGGTAGGATTCATTCACAGATTGGAGTTTGGTGATGGGTTTCGTTCTCAGATCGAAGAGGAATGGCACCGGACTAGCTGAGTGTTTTTTTTTTTAAAAAAAAAAAAAAAAAAATCAGATTTGGGTGGGCTAGTGGATGGGTTTATTATTTTGGATTTGTGGTGGATAGTTGATGGTTTTGTGGTAGATTCCGATGGATTTGTGGTTGTGATTTAATGGCAGTCACAGGTTGGAGTTCTTTGTGGTTGTGATTTGTGTTCTTGAGTTCTTTGATCTGGGTTGGAGTTCTTCTTTTCTTCATGTTCTTCCCGAGTTTTTTTTTTTTTTTTTTTTTTTTAATTTTCATTTAGTTAAAATTAATATATTAATGTTTTTTAATTTAGATGCTCATGTGGCAATTTTTTAATGCAAAAATAGATTTTTTTTAATTATTATTTTACTGTGCCGTCAGCCACGTTAGCATTTTCTATTAGTTGGGTGATGGTAAGGACTTAAATGTCACACTTTAATTGGTTTAAGGATTAAAAGTGGTAAAAATAAAATGTAGTGACCAAAATAGAATTCGGGTCAAAATGTAGGGACTAAAAGTGCATTTATGCCTAGAAAGGATTCTGTTGAGACTTCTGTTGAGACTTCTGTTAAGCTTTACTGAACAACACTTCCTTCATTTGTTTCTTAGTCAGACATGCATGGGTTCAATACTTAACTTGAAAACTTGTTTCTTGAAGTACTAAACTCATCCTAGATCTACCTAATTATAAGTAAAGTGTATTTTGTCAAAGGATTAGCCAATTACATAAATATACCCCTAACACTAGGTTTGTTTTTGTTGTTTTTCAGTATTTTTTTTAAAGAAAAAAAAAGGAAAAAAAAAAAAGGTTTTTGTATTATATATTTGCAAGATGTGTAATTGAGGTTAGCTTATGAAATTTGCATTTCATGACTGTGTACCTTGTTTAGCTTTGATGAGCTTTATTTTTCTACACTTTGTTAGTTTGTGCTATGTAGTGCTTATATTGTGTGAGTTGTTTATGGTTTTTAATCACATGCTCTTGATTTTAAAGTCAAATCCTTTGATTGTAAGGACTAAAAAATCCTAAGAGAAAGGCATAAATAACTATCTCACCATTGTTACTCACCAATCATGAACAGCTGTGTGCAAATCATAAAAGTGGTGCTCAGTAAGGTGTAGCGCTTACATAGCAAAATACTTGGGGTGTTATTGTACATTAGTTAAAGAAGCAAAAAAAAAAAAAAAAAAAAAAAAAAAAATTGCATGCTTCAAAAGAAAAAGAAAAGGCAAAATCAAATATATATAAAAATTGTTCTAACCGCATTATTAATCGAGGTTATCATGCATTCTTGAATTGTCTCAGTTCAACTGAATCATAAGTTTTTAATTGTATAAGAACAATCAATTATGAAATATACTTTCTTAGATCACAAAGAATCTCATATCGATATAGGGAAACACCCTGATGCCCTGGTATTTACATTATTGATTTAAATTGGCTTTTATTATTATTCTTGTTAACAATCACCAAGCAAAAGTACTTTTCTTGTTCACCCAAATTGTTATTTAATTATATTGTCTTTAAATTTACCCTACTTCTTGTAGTTCGACCTTGGTACTCCGATAATTATATTGCTATGATCTCCTGCACTTGGGAGTGAGCAAACACTAGGGTTGTGAGAAAAGAAACCCTACACAAATACATAAGCATATGCATGTAATCAGATCTGAAAAGTCTAATTTCGTAATTCTCTACAGATACAACTTGTGTTGAGTTTCTGTCAAACTTCAACATTAAATCTTGATAGAAAGGATTCTGTCAAGACTTCTGTCGAGCTTTAAGAACAACACTTCCTTCACTTGTTTCTTGGTCAGACTTGCATTATTTCAATACTTAACTTCAACACTTGTTTCTTGAAGTACTAAACTCATCCTAGATCTATCCAATTACAAGTAAAGTGTGTTTTGTCAAAGGATTAGCCAATTACATAAATATGTCCCTAACATAGAACAAATAGGATCCCTGGGTTTTCCTCTTCTAGTTTAGCCCTAATTGATAGAGATCTTTTTCTATCTACCAAATGTGAGGAGACATATGAGACCTTGACTAAGTATTGGTCTATTTGGAGTGAAAGGGAAATAGTTTTGGGTGAGCTAGATCCTTCCACTCATGGAAACTTTGTGTCTAGGAACTAGGTTTCTTTATGCAAGATGTCTGATCCTCCTCTTGCAGCTTTGATTAGAGAGTTTTACTCTAAGCTCTCTGTTTATTCTAAGGTCATAGGTGGTTATTACTTGACTTCCTGGATTAGAGGTAAAGAGTTTACCATAACTAAACAAACTATCTCTCAAGCTTTAGGAGTACCTTTAGTTCGTAGACCCACATATCCATACTCTGAGTTTCCATCTATTGATGACATGATGTCACTTCTTTGTGGTTGACTTGTTTCTTGGGGCACTAAACCAAGAACTAATTATTTTGAGTTAACAGAACTTAATTATTTGTATTTGAGGATTTCCTGTCATAACATCTATCCTATTTCACATGTTCATACTGTTCTTATAGATAGATGTGCTTTTCTTTATGCTCTTGTTACTGGTGGTTCTATGTATTTTCCCTCTCTATTTATCCAAACCATTGTTGATATTTCTAGGAGTAAGAGTAAAGGTCAGAAATTGTTCTTTCTCATGTATATTAATAGAATTTTGAGGTTTTTAGGGTTGTTTGAGTTTCCTTCCTTAGAGTTAGTACATATTACTGCCCCCATTGAAGCCACATTTCGTAGATAGCGACAGGCACAGATGAAGAGTGTTAAGCCAAGCACTAGGACATCAAAGAGATCACAAGGAGAAGCTTCTACTGCAGCTCTTACCTTAGGTTCTGTGCCTTTTGCTGAGGAGACTTCTAGTGGTACTGACAATGCAAACCCTACTATTGCCCCTCCTCTCTCAATGCATGCCATGATGGAGTCTTTCATGACTACTCAGGCGGCTCATGGATAGCTTCTAGAAGAGTTGTTGATAGAGGTTGCTTCCTTGAGAGTGGATTTTATGGAGTATAGGAGTGCTTTTCCATCTCCTCCACCCTCTGATGACTGATGTTGCCTTTGGCAATTGGTAACACAAAGGGGGAGTAAGTTTTAGGACTTTTTGTACGTAGGGGGAGTAGATTTATAGCCTATTTGGAAGTTTAAAAAAGGAGGGGGAGTAGAGTAAAGGAAAAAAGAGTAATTCAATTACCTTTTGTGGAAGTTTTTTAAGGAAGGAAGGAGAGGGGTTTGGAGGGGTTTCAACTACCTCTAACCCCTCATTTTTAATTCCTCCAAATTGGAGAGATTTGGAGGGAGAGTAGAGTAAATATATTATTAACCAAATGAATTCCCCAATTTACCCTTTCTAAATTAACAAAATTACAAACTAATTATATAAATAATCTTTGTTTGTTTGCTGAGAAAATTTCACAAATTCCCAAACAATGCAACCAGCTCAGCTCAATTCAATTCACACAATTCACCAAACCAGACCAAAAATTACCGGATCAAAGCGAGAGGGTTCCAAATATCAATAGTCCCATCGACCAAACCACTGGCAATGAGACCGAGCGAGAACTTTTCCGCACCGGCGATAGGTTTCACCCACGTAATCCTGTTGAACCGCTCAGAGCTCGGCATCTCTTCGACGAGCGGCATCTCGTGATCGTCGGACTGGAAATTGAGCTTGAACAACTCAAGGCTCATCTATGAGCTGAACGGCAGATCCACCGCCCCTGTTGCGGGGAATTTTGCTTAACTTTGCGAGATCGGTTCTCGATAATATTTGTTGGATTTTGAATCTAGCTTAACTCTGCGAGATCGTTTCTCAATCATATACAGGTTCTGTTTCTTTGTATATTTTGTTGATATTCAGTTTGGTTCCTGAGAAAATTAGCTGAGAAAGAGAGGGAAAAGGAACTTAATGTTTATTCACGTTTTTATTAACGTTTTTTTTTTTTTTGTTTTTTGGATAGGAATGTTTCTATTAACGTTGATTCTGAAATTTTCACTTTCTCGGCCTAGCTAATTAATCAGAATGCTTATTATAATTTTGTTTTGAGGTAATAAAAATTATTTTATAATAGTTAATAGTAGTTTTATACTTTTATTAGTGGTATTTGATGGAATGAGAATGTTAATTAGATAATTATTTAATCTAACAAATTAATAATAGATCAATGTTGTAAGTCCATTTTCAAATAGGGGTAAATTTGTCTATTTAAATTATTTTCTCTTCTTTCCATCCTAATTTTTAAAACATCCAAACAAGAGAGGAAGGGTTAATTACTCTCTTTCCCCTTACTAATTTTAAAAACATCCAAACAAGGTGGAGGATAACTATTCTTCTCTACTCTCCTCTCCACTTCTCCTCCCCTCTACTCTCTTCTACTCTCCTCCCTCTCTAAACTTCTAAACAGGCCATTATTGTAGTTAAGGGCAGTTTGATGTATTTTCTTTATTTCGTTAGTTTTGATGTTTATATTTGTTTAGTATTTATATACTTGATTTACAAATATTGATGTGCTTATTGGTTATGATAGTTATTGATGTGAATACTGTCTCTTTATATGTTCTTTGAATTAAAGTTCAGATTTTTTACTTAGATTATGGTACTGTATCTTCCACACATGAGTTTATGGTTTGTTTTCAGTGTTTCAGGAATTTATAAGTTAATTCTTTCAACAGTTGTTGTCTATACTAAAAACTAATAGTTAGTAGTTGTGTAAGAATTGTATTAGGGTAATAACTTGTATTTGGGTTGGTATTTAATTTAATCATTACATGTTGTATGTGTGCTTTGTCATGGATGCCAAAGGGGGAGATTATTAGGTTCTAAAGATTTAGGTTTAAATGTTTAGAATCATATTTTTATTGTGTTGGTAAACCGAGAACAAAACATGTCTAGTCTAGGTGTTAGGCAATGCTTAAAAATGTTTATTTTAAGGTTCAAGTCCAGCTGAATACAGTAAAAGGAAGCGTGGTTTTGCCTTGCTCGACCGATCGAAAATCGTAGGTCCAGTTTTTCTACAGAATTTTCAAACAGGCCTAAGCTCGTGAAAACGTTTAGGGTTTTATCTAAACTTCTCCACATATAAAAGGGAAACCCTAGCCACGTTTTGAAGATTTTGGAGAAGACTTGTGTGTTACTCTTTGTGAGAGTTGAGAAGTTTTGTACCTTCTAAATGCACAAGAATCTACCAGAGTAAGAGCTACAATCAAGTGTTGGTAGAACATAGTTGCTGTATCAGGATCATTATTGATGGTGATTTGAAACCTTTGAGTGGGATCTCAAAGTCACAAGCAAGGTGGCTTGTGTTGGTGTAAATCTGAGAAGAGAAGGGGTCCGTGGATTCAAAGCTTATAAGGTCGTGTTAGTAAGTTATTACATGAGGTAGCAATAGATTTAGTGTTAAATCTAATTGTAAAAACTTCAATTTTCTTATAATGGATTTACTTTACCTTGAGAATAGCTAGGTCAAATCCTTCGTAGGTTTTTACCTTGAAACGGTTTGTTTCATTGGTTTTCTTAGGTCATCATATCGTGGTTTTATTTATTTTTTCGCATTTGTGCATGATATGATATATGCTTGTTTAAGCCAGATTTGAATAATTAATCTAAGTAATCACTTGGTTAATAAATGAGGTTAAACGATCTATTTAAGGGGTCTAAACAAACAAATTAACACTCACGTAAAACAAAAGTTCTCTAAAAATCTCTACTATCATGTTGTCAAGCTGTTTTCACACAACTCTTTTAGTTAAATTTTTTTGAAAGTCGACTTACAAAACATTAATAAATTGCTAAATATTTTGCAAATAGTGATAGATGACTAAATATTTTGCCTTGTTTGGCCATTTTCACCAATACTTTTGTTTTTATTTTTTAAAATTATATACTTAATGCGACTTTGATTCAAGCCAATAAACTTAATTGTGACCAAGACCCCAATGTTTTGCTATTGCATGCAGAATCCTTACGTCTTATCAGCAACTCCTTGTGGGTCAAGAAGTGGGCCGGCAATATCAGTAGCTGCAAATTTGGTAGCAATGGCACTTGGGACTGAGACTGATGGCTCAATCCTATGTCTTGCCAATTTTAACTTAGTAGTAGGCATCAAGCCAACCGTTGGGCTCACCAGCCGAGCAGGGGTCATCCCAATCTCTCCTAGGCAGGACACTATTGGGTATGTGATTTTACACTTTTCATTTTGAGATTATAGGAGCACTTGCATCATTCCATGAAAAATGGCTTAAATACAAAATTTTGACCAATTAACTTTAAAAATCACTTACACTAGTCCATGTAAAGTTATACATCTATGGTTCATTTTTCATTTTAGCTATAATAGCCGTGTAAATTTATATGGTTATTGGAGTTGTGTATATGCATATTTTATTCATTCTTTGTGTTTCTTGAAAAAGAAGAAGAAGAGAGTGAATAGTGGTTCTAATGTGTGAATAATACTGAAGATAGATAAACAATTAAAAAATCACGAAAAATTGATATTTTAATAAAGTAGATAATAGAATAGATAATATAATGTGAGTATTTTTGAAAATTAAAGTGGTTATATAAAATTAAAAAAAGATTTTTATACTAAAGTAGTAAAAAATATTTACACAAATAGATGCGAATGCTCTAACGTGTTCTTTGTGCTAATATTTTTAACCAGTTAAAAAAAACGAATACATTATATTTATAGTTACAACATAATGACAAATAAATTAGAAAGATAATGATGCCAGGGTTAATGTAATACAAATATTTTTAAACAACTCATTTAGTTAATGTGGCATAACATTCCATAATAAATTTTGTAACAACAAAATTATGAAAATTATTATTTTTATTAAAATACACCAACATTCCATAGGAAATTTTAATTTATTATTTTTATTAATATACACCACCATATTCTTATGAAGCTAGTATTTAGATCCATTTGAGAACATCAAAGGTTGAAACCCATGTTGAAGACTTGCTTGCCAAACTTTCTCCATGTTGGACATCGTGTAACCGCACTCATGCTCATTCCATCCTTCTAATGCATGCACTATCCCAGCTATACGCCAAGCACTCATCACCCTTCTTGGCAACCAGTTCTGCGATCAAATTTAAAGCTTTCTATAAATATTCATAGTTTTGCACTATGTTGGTGCTTGGAGAGAGTGCTCTATCAAAACTCAAAAGTGGCTTTTACTTTAAAATTTGGTTATAGTTTGTAAAGTTGAATGTAAATGCTCAAGACAAAACATCATTTAGAGTAATATTACGAACCTCACAAGAGTGGACATTCTCAAGAGAAGTGGGAATTAACATTGCCGGTGTGCTATGGTATAGGCAGTCCTTTCGAAATTTCTTTGGTGGAAATTGTGAATAAGGAATAAATAATGTTCCTTTTGGCACTTTTAACTGTTCTTCTTCAGTCAATCCATCTCCCACTAACCATATCTGTAAGATAGTAAAATTTTTAGGTGTAGAAATTAAATGATCTCAATTAATTTGTGAATAATAATTTAAATCTTTAGGAATAAGGTAACAAGAACAAATATTATATGTTATAACTAACTATAAAGGTTGAGATAATGGATCAGGAAAAGTATTTTATGGTT
This sequence comes from Castanea sativa, assembly GCF_040712315.1. Classification (NCBI taxonomy): domain Eukaryota; kingdom Viridiplantae; phylum Streptophyta; class Magnoliopsida; order Fagales; family Fagaceae; genus Castanea; species Castanea sativa. The sequence continues at coordinate 42,004,886 of NC_134019.1, read as the reverse complement.
CACCTTTTGACTGTAACTTTTGGAAAGGATCAAACTATTCTCTGAGCTCATCTCCACCGATTTGCTAAGCTTCATGTACTCATCCTCCTGTAATGTAGCTACCTAAAATGAGTTCAACACATGTTAGAAAATAAAAAATTTGAAAACATATATCTAAGCAGTGGGGGCTATGGTTGGCCATGAGCCCCCTGGCCTATTTAAATTCTTCCTCCCTCTCATATTTTCCATAAAGAATAAAAATTTAGATGTAAAATTTAACTATTAGTTCTCTTAAATTTTAAAAAATTAAAATTATACTACATTTATAAATGACTAAATTATTTATTTTTGTTTTTTATTTATTTATTATTTTTATGGCATACGTAATTCAGTTTGTATATATCCAAGATATATTTTCAGGCAAATAGATAGGCTTATCTAAATGATTGATGCATCATTATTTTTTATTACTTTTAGCTTGACCCCTTGAAAAAAGTGTCAGACTCCAATACTAATTATAACCCCTGCTAATATATGAACGTAGAATTTGATGCTTGGTTGGTTATATGAAACATTAAATCAAATACCAGGACTGTATCTAAAGCTTATGTGAGAAACAAAGGATAAGTAATGGGGCTGCACTTTTTGCTTTCAAAATAATGTTCCAATTATGAGTACCGGTCTGAATATGAGGGGTTAAACATACCTGAATGCCCTGTTTGCATAAATCAGCTGCAATTGCACAGGCAACCTTAGTGATTTTGCCTCGAAGGAGCACTTGGGTTGTCCCTTTGGGAATGCTATTTAGCACAATGGCAGCTGCGAGGCTACTTCCATCTACCACCTTTATTTTCAATTGAGGATTCCTCTTGACATAGACTCCACCATATCCGTTGAGTTTCTCCCCCTACAAAACATTGGATGTATTTTGAGAGAGAGAGAGAGAGAGAGAGAGAGAGAGAGAGATAATATCATGTATCAACCTATAATATGAGGAGTAATTCTTAGGTAGTTCCGGAGCACGGAAAATGGTGCTCTCTTCTCTCACATTCATAGTGGGGTCTGCTCATTAAATTCATAGTGGGGCCTACCATGAATGTGAGAAGAGGGAACACCATTTCACTATACTCCGGGACTACCTAAGAATTTTCCTAATATGAGTATGTTGGTTGTAGTATACACATGTTACTAGAAGCCCCATATACCCAAAAAAAAAAATTTTGAATGGAAAGAAATTTAAGAATAAATATAATATAATCAAGTCAAATTCTTCTTAATTTTTGGATTAAGTGTCACTAAATTTTATATAAGATTTTATTAATCTCTCTAAGTTATTATCTCACTAACACCATTGTAAGAGAGAACGAATTTAAGGCCACCAATATTTCACATGAGAAAGAAGTCCCACTGAGCTAGTAAATTAAGTCTCTAATTAAGAGCACTTGCATCAATGCTTGTATAATAGAAAAAGTATCACATTTTAGCCAACTAAGTCCAAAATTCACTTATATCAATTCAAGCAAAAATTGTAAAAAAACATGGTTACTACAATAACTGTGTAAATTTACACAGACATTATTTATTATACATTTTGTTTTTAATCATTTCTTTACATATCCCAAGAATGAAGGAAAATAGTGAATGATAGTTGTTGTATGTTAAAATAGAGAAACAATTAAAAAATTTTGATATCATAATGAAATGTAATGTAAAATAGATAATCTGATTTGAAGTGTTTCAAAAAGTATGTAAAATAGAGAAAAAAAAGGTTTATGCTAAAATAGACAAATTTTTTGCATGAATTGATGTGAATGCTCTAATAACTAATTCTGATATACGAAAATAATTTTTTATTTATTTTTAAATTACATAGAGAAAAAGGGAAAACTGATACTTACCTGGTTCAAGAGACCTAGACTTAACACTTTGACGCCTTTTTTATCCGCTTCAAGTATGGCTTGCTCAATCAAATCATTGATAGAGTTCTCACGCGATCGCAAAAAGTACTGTACCAATATGTATATAAATAGGTAAGCAAAATAGCATAATTATTGGTTGAAAATTAATTTGGAATACATTGGTTACCTTCAAGATTACTTTATACACGATGAAAATGCTTGTTTAAGTTGGGGAAGAAACATCTAACAAAATTATAAAATTAAGAGCTGGTGGTGAAGATTTTTCTTACTTGTACACTATACTTCGGGATGACCCAAGTTTGCAAGGTGAGCATATTGAACTGGTTCCTCTCAACAACAAATGTACGAGCATAAATCCATGTTAACATCGTAAACAATAATGTTAGGGGCCACATTAACCACATGTACCATTTTGAGGTGTGAGGGCTAGAGGCCAAGGAAGAAAGTCCAAGCCTCAAATGATAGATCGAGTCTAGTGTTGTGAGATGTGTTAGATGCACTACATGTGGCACTTTTTCTTTTTTCTTGAGAGAAATTTCATATAGTGTGTCACTGGATTTGTCCATAGTACCAAAGATGTAATCATAAAGAGGCATGAAAAGACAGTAGTTGGTTCGAAATTGTGTATGATGCAGAGAGTGAAACCTGCGATAAGTGGAATTGTTAGAATATTTAATAAGTACTTAAGTTAATATACCATTTTTCTATAAATTTAAATTCTTGAGATAAATGATTATTTATAGTTTAAAATTTTATATTTAGAATTCTCATATAGAATGAGGTGGTCTTCTGTTTCACATATTAAATGGGCACGATCATTTTTTTCTTTCTTTCTTTTGGGAAAAGGTGTTATCAGTATCTTGATACATAGTAACTTTTTATTAGATTGATATCTTTAAGATCTTACCATTAATTACATGTTTATGTTAAATTGTGTTAATAGGATATTGTGGGGAGTAAAAAGATCTTGATGAGAATATGGGCCGTTGGGTCTTGCTAAGGAGGGCCGACCTGCTCTTGGGTTTAGGGTTTGTTGGTACTACGGGTCGGCCCATACGCCGAGAATCTGAAGATCCAGCCGAGGACGTTTTTCCCCTCATACTGACACCGGAGGACCCGAGATTTCATAGTAAAGATTAGGGGATGACACGGTTAAGGCCAATGGTTAAGAGGGGTGAACCCTGGAACACCCCAGAAGCATCGGTGTTGAAGAAATGTCAAAGATAAAGGCTGCTACCTCCACATTAAAGACCCTGCACCTACCACCCTGGCCGCATTTATGGGGAAGTGACACCTGAACAGTGGAAGAGAAACTTCTGGTTACTATTCAAAGGCACTGAGAAAAGAAATATCTAGGCTAAGGGGGAGGTGAGGCAACACGTGTACAAAGTATTCAAAAGAGTAGTATTTAAAGAGCAATCTAAGACAGAAAAAGGGGACGGACTTTTTGTAACCTAAAAAGAAAAAGAAACAAAGAGAAAGATATAATATAAGAACAACTCTCGGTTTACATCCGAGGAAGCTGATTTACGATATTCCTTGTAGTTTCCAATTACTTGCAATTTTTTAGTTTGTCATTTAATCCTCACACGCTTCTAACCTGGGTTTCAAGCCCACACTCTACAAATTCATATTGTTTAAGGCTCATTGGGCCTGAGCCCATAACTGTTCTTGGGACCAGGTGCAATTGTGCACTTACAATTGGCGCCGTCTGTGGGAAACCTAGTCTAGAAGAGTTAGGGATATTATGGCAGGCTTAGGCTCTCACCATGCAGAGTCACAAGGATCACAACCGGAAGATCATTTCGAACGTCTTGAACATCGTAGGGATCGTGAGGGAAGCGTCCATACAGAATACCCAGGGGCCAGCCATACTCATGGTGGGGGTAGCACTACCCACGATGAAGGTTCTAAATCCATGCAGAAGGAAATCAATCGTTTGAAGAGGAAGTTACGCCGTGCTAAACGTAAGGTTTCCCCGTCCTCGCCTAGTTCTTCTTCAGAGAAGGATAGGGGAGTTGGCTACAGTTCAAGGTCGTGTTCCCCCACCAGCGCAACATCCTCCGGTGAGGAGGACGACCAGCCAACCCGCAGGCGTAAGAAGCTTCGCTCTAGGGGCTTAGGCAACGATACCATGAGTATGGCGTTGCACCAACTCTCTAAATCCCCGTTTTCACGGAGGATTGAGAGGGGGAGGCTTCCCAGGAGGTTCACCCAGCCCACCTTTACCATCTACAATGGCCGGACTGACCCGGTGGAGCACGTGAGTCACTTCAATCAGAGGATGGCAGTGCACTCTCACAACGAGACTCTGATGTGTAAAGTCTTCCCCTCCAGCTTGGGACCTGTGGCTATGAGATGGTTTAACGGTCTCAAATCGGGGTCTGTAGGCTCGTTTGGAGAGCTAACTAGGGCATTCGCTTCGCGGTTCATCACGTGTAGCAGAGTCCCTCGGCCATTGGACTCCCTGCTATCCATGGCCATGAAGGAAGGGGAGACACTGAAAGCATACTCCGACCGATACTAGGAGATGTTTAACGAGATAGATGGTGACTTTGATGAGGTGGCGCTTAATACCTTTAAGGTGGGTCTTCCTACTGACCACGACCTACGAAAGTCTTTGACGAAAAAGCCTGTCCGCAGCGTACGCCGCCTTATGGATCGTATTGATGAGTACAAGAGGGTAGAGGAAGACCAGCAGCAGGGGAAGGGAAAGGAGAAGGTTATCCCGCAGGAGAGAAGGGATTTCAGGTCGGATAGATACCACAACAACAAGCCGAGGAGGGATTACTTCGGCCAATCCGGCTCGGCAGCACCTCAGGCAGTAAATACTGTGTTCCGAGAACCAGTGCATCAGCTACTGGAGAAAGTTCGTAAAGAGCCCTTCTTCAGACGGCCAGGAAAGATGGCAGGGGACCCTGCGAAAAGAAACCAAAACCTCTTTTGTCAGTACCACCAGGATGTGGGCCACACTACTGAGAATTGTCGGACCCTCTGGAACCACTTGGAACAGCTTGTCAGTGAGGGAAAACTGAAGCAGCACCTGTGCTACCCTAATGGGCAGGGCAGTCAACCTGTTTCGAACAACCAGAGGAACAATTCATCTCGGCCCGCATTAGGAACAATTAATGTTATCTTCGCTGCGCCTGGTAGGACCGGCTCAGGTCCCACTAGAGTGATGACGGTTTCCCATCCCCAGGTCGAGGATTTGGGTAGCAGGCCGAAGAGGTTGAAGGGCACCTTGCCCGTCCTAGGTTTCTCCGAGGAGGACAAGATAGGGACTATTCAGCCCCATGATGATGCTCTTGTGGTCACCCTCAGAATAGGGAACTATGATGTGAAAAGGGTGATGATAGACCAGGGCAGCGGTGCAGATATCATGTACCCTGATCTATTCAAGGGGTTAAGATTGAGGTTGGAAGATCTTACTCCTTATGATTCGCCGCTTATAAGTTTTGAAGGGAGAGCCGTTGTGCCGAAGGGACAAATTCGTTTGCCCGTTCAATCCGGCTCAGAAACGGTTGAGGTGGACTTTATTGTGGTTGACGCGTACTCTCCGTATATAGCCATCCTTGCCAGGCCATGGCTGCACGCTCTTGGAGCTGTCTCCTTTACCTTGCATGTTAAAGTTAAATTTCCCTCAGGAGAATGTGTTGAAGAGGTCCTCGGCAGCCAATCGGTGGTCAGGCAGTGCATATCGGTTGCTGTTCTGCATCAGACGGAGGCCGAATCTTCGGCCCTGATTACTAAGGAATTATAGCAATTAACTGCTCCCGGTCCATCTGGGATGGTGACAGGGGAGGAGGCACATTGTGAGGGGTTGGAGAAGTTTCCAGTAGCCGATGACCCAGAGAGGTTCTTCCAAGTCGGTGTACTTTTGCCACATCAAGAGAAGAGGGAATTGTTAGAATTTTTGAAGGACAATGTTGATGTTTTTGCGTGGGATCCTTATGAAGCTCCAGGCGTTGATCCGAGCTTCATTTGTCATCACTTAAATGTCAATTCAGCTGTCGTTCCGAGAAGGCAGCCACCTCGGCGGTCCTCCATGGAACATTCCGAGGCTGTGAAGGAAGAGGTTCTTAAGCTTAGAAGGGCTGGTGCTATCAAAGAGGTTTTTTACCCCGAGTGGTTGGCCCATACGGTTGTTGTGAAAAAGAAGAATGGAACGTGGAGGGTATGTGTGGACTTCATTGATCTGAACAAGGCCTGTCCTAAAGATTCGTTCCTAATGCCACGTATTGATCAACTGGTGGATGCCACTGTCGGACATCCTCGGATGAGTTTTTTGAACGCCTTCCAGGGTTACCACCAGATTCCCTTAGCATTGGAGGACCAGGAGAAAACGGCCTTCATTACACCGACGGGGAATTATCATTACAAAGTCATGCCATTCGGCTTAAAGAATGCTGGGGCTACTTATCAAAGAATGATGACCAGAATGTTCGAACAACAAATGGGGAAAACCATTGAGGTATATGTCGACGATATGGTGGTGAAAAGCAAAGCAATACCCTCACACGTGAGAGATTTGGCCGACACTTTTCAGATACTGAGAAAGTACAAATTACGCCTTAATGCCTCAAAGTGCTCTTTCGGCGTGGGGTCTGGAAAGTTCTTGGGGTATATGATTACTCATAGAGGCATAGAGGTAAATCCGGTGCAGGTGAAGGCTATTCAGGGCTTGCAGTCTCCTCGGAACCCAAAAGAAATCCAGAGATTAACGGGAATGATTGCTGCCTTGAATAGATTCATATCTCGGTCAGCTGACCGGTGCCGCCCTTTCTTCCAACTGTTGAACAAGTGGAAAGGGTTTCAATGGACCGAGGACTGTGAGTTAGCTTTTCAACGGCTCAAGCAATATCTTTCTCGGCCACCCATTCTGTCTCGTCCGGAGGCACATGAGATTTTGTTTGCTTATCTGGTCGTGGCCGTCCACGCGGTCAGCCTGGTCCTGATAAGAGATGATGACGGGGTGCAAAGACCGGTATATTATGTAAGCAAGTCTTTAGGTGATGCTGAAGTGCGTTATCAACCTTTAGAAAAAGCGCTCTTGGCCGTGGTTCATGCCACGCGAAAGCTTCCCCACTATTTTCAGTCTCACACGGTGGTTGTTCTGACTTAGTTGCCCCTCAAGGCAGTGCTGCGTAGCGCCGACTACACAGGAAGGGTAGCGAAGTGGGGTACTATCCTGGGGGCTTTTGATGTTAAATACAAGCCTCGCACCTCGGTGAAGGGCCAGGTCCTCGCTGACCTGGTAGCGGAATTTGCCGAGCCATTGCTGGAAGAAACTCTGAAAGAGGCCCACATGGGTGAAAAATCAGTGGGGGCAATCGTAGCTGCGGTGTCTCCGATTTGGGAAGTCTATGTGGATGGGGCTGCTAATCAGAGAGGATCTGGTATTGGACTCGTTCTAATATCTCTTGAAGGAATTGTCTTTGAAAAATCTTTAAGATTGGCCTTCTCGGCTACTAACAACGAGGCCGAATATGAAGCAGTCCTGGTAGGCATGCAGATGGTACTTAAGATGGGTGGTAAGGAAATCCATGTATTCTCGGACTCTCAACTGGTGGTCGGCCAGGTCACGGGGACCATGGAGGCTAGAGACCCCAGAATGCAAGAATATTTGGCCCAGATCAAACGTCAGCAAACTGAGTTTGGTTCCTTCGCCTTAACCCATATCTCTCGGAGCGGAAACACCCATGCAGACTCCTTAGCCACGCTGGCAACTACCTCGGCTCAAGTTTTACCTAGGGTTATCCTCATTCAGGATTTGCTAAAACCCTCTGTTGTCATTGCCGATGCACCTCGCATCCATCTAATAAGGCCTGGACCTAGCTGGATGGACTCGATCATATCCTTTCTTAAGAATGACATCCTTCCCGAGGACAGGGCTGAAGCAGAAAAAATACGTCGAAAGGCGCCGCGTTTTTGGTTGTCCGAGGACCAGAAGCTATACAAACGATCCTTTTCAGGACCGTATTTGTTGTGTGTGCACCCTGAATCGACAGACTCATTACTGGAGGAACTGCATGAGGGAATTTGTGGGAGCCACACTGGGGGAAGGTCCTTAGCCCATAGAGCCCTGACCCAGGGTTATTGGTGGCCCAATATGCAGAGGGAGGCTCAGGACTATGCCAGAAAATGTGATCAATGTCAGAGGTTTGCCCCTAATATTCACCAACCTGGAGGGGTCCTCAACCCTCTCTCCAGTCCTTGGCCTTTCGCACAATGGGGCTTGGACATTGTAGGGCCATTTCCGAGGGCTGCTGGAAACAAAAGATGGCTTCTCGTGGGAACAGACTATTTCACTAAGTGGGTTGAAGCCGAGCCCTTGGCAAATATTAGAGATGTTGACTCCAAGAAGTTCGTCTGGAAAAACATCGTCACTAGATTCGGAATACCACACACACTCATCTCTGACAATGGTGTCCAGTTCGATAGTAAGGCTTTTAGGAAGTATTGTGGTGACATGGGTATCATAAATAGATATTCCACCCTAGTTTATCCTCAAGGAAATGGACAAGCCGAGGCCGTTAACAAGGTCATAGTCAACGGGCTCAAGAAGAGGTTGGACGATGCGAAAGGCAGATGGGTAGAAGAGCTCCCTCATGTCCTGTGGACGTATCGGACCACACCGCGCAGGTCCACTGGAGAAACGCCATTCTCTATGACTTATGGTGCCGAGGCAGTGATACCACTGGAATCTGGTTTTCCTACTTTAAAGACGAGTTCTTTTAGCCCAGAGAATAATAAAAGACTCCTAGAAAAGGATCTTGATTTACTTGAGGAACGGCGTGAGGTAGCTATGGTCCGAATGGCTTATTATCAACAGAAGCTAAAACGAGGGTATGATGCCCACGTGAAACTAAGGCCACTCGCGCCAGGCGATCTTGTACTAAGGAAAGTTGTAGGCACTTCTAAGAACCCAGCTTGGGGTAAGTTGGGACCCAACTGGGAAGGCCCCTATCGCATTGTTTCAGTAGCAGGCATAGGGTCGTATAGGTTAGTTGACCTAGACGAAAGAATTGTACCACGTCCATGGAATGTAAATAATCTTAGAAGGTATTATTATTAATGAAATGAGTTTTTGTCAATTAATATTTCAAAGTTATGAGTAGCTCTGATGCTCGCAGTTATCATTTTTAAGAATCAAACAGAAACTTGGTTAAGTGCAGTCCTCGGACCACAAACCTTGTGGAAATTGATGTCTTATCATTTGTTAAACAAAACCTTAGTTATGTCGGGTCTTCGGACCTCCTGCTTTGGGAAAATTAACATTTGAAGTTACTATTCTAAAGGATCAAACAGAAACTTGGTTAAGTGCAGTCCTCGGACCACAAACCTTGTGGAAATTGATGTCTTATCATTTGTTAAACAGAACCTTAGTTATGTCGGGTCTTCGGACCTCCTGTTTTGGGAAAATTAACATTTGAAGTTACTATTCTAAAGAATCCAACAGAAACTTGGTTAAGTGCAGTCCTCGGACCACAAACCTTGTGGAAATTGATGTCTTATCATTTGTTAAACAGAACCTTAGTTATGACGGGTCTTCGGACCTCCTGCTTTGGGAAAATTAACATTTGAAGTTACTGTTCTAAAGAATCAAACAGAAACTTGGTTAAGTGCAGTCCTCGGACCACAAACCTTGTGGAAATTGATGTCTTATCATTTGTTAAATAGAACCTTAGTTATGACGGGTCTTCGGACCTCCTGCTTTGGGAAAATTAACATTTGAAGTTACTGTTCTAAAGAATCAAACAGAAACTTGGTTAAGTGTCGCCCTCGGACCACCAACCTTGTGGAAATTGATGTCTTATCATTTGTTAAACAGAACCTTAGTTATGTCGGGTCCTCGGACCTCCTACTTTGGGAAAATTAACATTTGAACTTACAACTTTGATCAAAGTTATCTCCTTATTATGTCTGGATGTTAATGCGTTACTGTTTAGTAAACTTGGATCTTAAGTTTTATATCTTTAAGTGTTAAGCAACTTTGTGTAAGGAATGGTCCTCAGATCTTACATCCTACTAGAAACAGTGTTATGCATTATAAGGGTTTAATTGTTATATGAGGTCCTCTCTTCTTCTTCTTAATCGAGGCATTGTTCAAATATATTAACCATGTCACCTTTTATTAAATCTTTAATAATACGCGCGTGATTATGTGAAAGTTATGATTGTGCAATCCTTGGAGTTAGATTTATTTACTCAGAGAAACTTCTGTAATAAGTACAAAAAGAATAAAGTAAAAACAGATACGACCCAAGTGAAAAGCAAATGAAATTGTTCTTCATTAATCAGTCAAATATACATTACATATATATAATTCAAATATGGAAAAGGAGAAGTCCTAAAGATAGATCCTAAGCTTTGGTAGGGGGGTCTTGCTGAGAGGTACTGGTGCCCTCGGTCTTTCTCAACTCCAGCTCAAAGGGAGTCAAGACTTGCTTCCCCTTATCTGCTGTCTTCGATGGAAGGACGTTGGGCTCCACTGTCTGGCTCAAGTCCTTCTCTGCATCCCCTCCTCCTTCCTTCTCTTTGTTGGAACCAGAAGGTTCTGTAGGATCAGGAATTTGCTGTTGGACCACCAGAGGTAGAGCAGGAAGAGTTGTCTCAGGGGTAGGAGTGGCAGCAGGAGGCTCCTCAATCTCCTGTATTTCTAGGGGAAGCCAAACGTTCTCGGACTTCCTCAAATCCGAAGATAGAGGAACTCCTGCTACGTTTAAAGCTTCCCCCCATACTTTTTGACAGTATTCGCGGCATAAAGCCGCGAACTCCTCTGTCAGCTGCTCCTCTGTGGTTGCTACCCCTTCTTCGAAACTCGCCTGCTTGGCAGCTTGAAGAGAGAGTTGGAAGAAGCTGGCTTCTTTCTTCATCAACGCCAGTTCCTTCTTCAGATCTGAGCACTCCCTTTGAGCTTGGGAGAGCTCTTCATCTCTTTCATGAAGGAGCTTGCGCTGTCCTTCTATCTGGGTCTTCATGGTCTTCAAGTTTGACTCGACCCCATTTTTCTCTCTCCTCAGATCAGCCACCTCTGAGGTCAACTTCTCATTTTCAGCAAGGGCTGTGCCCAAGGACTTCTCAGTTTCCAGCCTGATTTCGAGCTCAGTTCTGGCTACCTTCCGAGTGTCTTCTATAAACTTCTCGGCTACGAAGACCTCCTGAATAGCCTGTAACAAAGGATGATGGAGTTAAGAATATTAAAAAACAAACTTACTTATAAGTATTGTTAAAAGTGGAATCTTCCTAAAAAAAGGGAAAAACTTACCAGCGCTAAGTCTCTTTTTAGTGAGAGAAATAATTGTGGCTGGCCCATTTTTTCCAAGGTCTCCATGTCCTTGGGCAGCAGGAGAGGGCGTTCTAAAACCTCGGCCGGGTGGTGGGCATGGCCTTGTTGAACCGCCCTTATCCGGACCGGCGGTAGATGGGTGCGCCGTCCGATCTTAGATCGGGGGACCGGGTGGTCGGTGCTCGGCGCACTTCGGCCTCGTCCACGAATTCCCCGATTTCAACCGAGCGGGCCCTGCCCTTGCCTTTGTCCAGCTTCTGCTGCTGGGCCGGTGGGAGTTGTTGTCGTGGTTTCTTGGGGTCCTTATTAGTCGTCCCCTTGTTATCCCCCTTCCTCTTCTTCTTGGGATCCTCGGCTGGAAGTTTTGGCTCAGCTGGAGGAGGGGGAGGTGGTAAAGATGGGGGAACTTGAGACGTCCCCCTCTTTTTCTCTGCAACCTTAGCAGCCCTATTGGTGAGGAGACCCTCCATTCTTCCCATGTCTTCTTCAAATTCGTCCTCGGGAAGGGCAACCACAAACCCTGCAATTCCAGAGGCCTCGGTGGCTTCTTCCTCCTCGTCGGAAAGTACCACAAACTGGTTCCCGCGAGGTCTCTCGGTGTCTTCGAGATGGAATTGATCTATCTCGTCGTCAAGTGTGTGCGAAGAAGACACCTGCTCTTCTGGAACGACAGTTGCTTGTGAGTGCACAGCAAGGGGAATTGCTGCTATAGGCTGGTTGTATAAAAAGGTGTTAGGAGCGTCCGGGAGGTCGCGGTCGTCCAGAAAGTGGGGCCGAGCTACGTTTATCCTCCTTCGTCTTCGGTCGCCCGCAATTATGGCGTTCTCTATCTCCTGGAAGTCCGAGGAAAGGGGGGTGTACCCTAGAACAAGATGAGCAGCCCGGAGTTGTAAGTCTTCGCTAACGAACACCTCGGAGCGAAGTACTCGGTTTAGATCTGCGACGTTACAGTGACTCAGACGAGGACGCACGTGCTGCTTATCTGCAAAAAAGACGTCAAAACAAACAAACCTGGTCAGATTCACACAGATATTTAACAAGTTTAAGTAAGTACGAATACGCATTTCTGTGTGTGTTAGAAGAAGTTGTGTTGTGGGGAGATTAATCCTACGGCATCGCACCTGGATCCCCCCACTCAACTGGGCAGTGGAGGCCGTCGTGCCAGTTCCCAGACACGATCAAGTAGTCGTCCTTCATGCCTTTGTTGGATTTGGGCAGACAGGAGATTAGCCTAACGGTCTTTGGACCGAGACTTAATATAATAACCTACCTTAGAAAGTTTATGGGACTCATATAGGAACACGACATCGTGCCATGTGAGGTTTAAACCCATCTGCTCGTTTAGAGCATCTACACTACCCAAAACTCTAAAAACGTTTGGGAGGCATTGATCGGGACACAACCGGTGGTTGCGAAGGTATTCCCTAGTTACAGGTTTCATTGGAAGGGTCATCCCACCCTCTATAAAGGCTATCATAGGGATGATAACCTCTCCCTCTTTCCTAGAACCGGCCACGGCTTCTGCCGGGCAATATTTTAACCCTACATCGCTGGGAATATGGTATTTGGCCCTAAAGCCTTCCATCCCAGCGGCAGTATCAACTAGACACTTAAACCTACCCATTAGAAAAGAACGAAAGGTTAAACTCTAAAAGGGAGAACGTTTATGAAGACAGCCGAGGACTGTATCCGAGGAGAAAAGGCTAAGAATAGAGAGAGCAAGAACTTACAAGGTTGAAGGTACAGGTTCCCACGGTTTTCTGCTGGTAAAGAATGATTGTTGGTGTTTTGATGGGATTGATCCCTGATGAATTAAATGAAGGCGCAGGTTCCCGAAGCGTCACAACGTGCGAAAAGGCGGCCTCGTAATTATATTTGTCCCGCCTAAAATTTCGTGGAGTAACGAGGATCGTTGGATGCCCATCTCACCGTTGAACATGGGAGACAAAGAGTAACTTACAGTAATAAATGCGCGCGTTTTTGAAAATAAAAGCGCCAAATGGCATCTTCTGGGACGCGAAACGATTTCCACACGTGCCATCATTTTTAAAGTGTGTGGAGGGGATCCCCATCAAATCAAAACCCTATTTTTCTCCTCGGATGTCGAAAATTAGAGTTTTGAGGGGCTATTGTGGGGAGTAAAAAGATCTTGATGAGAATATGGGCCATTGGGTCTTGCTAAGGAGGGCCGACCTGCTCTTGGGTTTAGGGTTTGTTGGTACTACGGGTCGGCCCATACGCCGAGGATCTGAAGATCCAGCCGAGGACGTTTTTCCCCTCATACTGACACCGGAGGACCCGGGATTTCATAGTAAAGATTAGGGGATGACACGGTTAAGGCCAATGGTTAAGAGGGGTGAACCCTGGAACGCCCCAGAAGCACCGGTGTTGAAGAAATGTCAAAGATAAAGGCTGCTACCTCCACATTAAAGACCCTGCACCTACCACCCTGGCCGCATTTATGGGGAAGTGACACCTGAACAGTGGAAGAGAAACTTCTGGTTACTATTCAAAGGCACTGAGAAAAGAAATATCTAGGCTAAGGGGGAGGTGAGGCAACACGTGTACAAAGTATTCAAAAGAGTAGTATTTAAAGAGCAATCTAAGACAGAAAAAGGGGACGGACTTTTTGTAACCTAAAAAGAAAAAGAAACAAAGAGAAAGATATAATATAAGAACAATTCTCGGTTTACATCCGAGGAAGCTGATTTACGATATTCCTTGTAGTTTCCAATTACTTGCAATTTTTTAGTTTGTCATTTAATCCTCACACGCTTCTAACCTGGGTTTCAAGCCCACACTCTACAAATTCATATTGTTTAAGGCTCATTGGGCCTGAGCCCATAACTGTTCTTGGGACCAGGTGCAATTGTGCACTTACAGATATTATTTCCGAATCAATTCACAAACTCATCTTTAAGGTGGTGGTAAAAGTTATGACAAAAATTAAGTTGTGTTCCTAGATATTCTTATCATTTTGTTTGTTCCTCATTTTAAGATTAAAAAAAAAAAAAATAGAACTTAAACATTCTATATATGAAAATGAAACAACTATTGATCTCTAATTGTCTTGAAATTTTACAATTATTGTGGAAGTATAAGAAAAAAAAAATTCAACGTTAGATATGTCAAAATCTACATCTAATAAAAAGATTTGTCAAGAATATGGTCTCATGCCACCACGATGTCCATGGGTGAAAATGGAATGCCAGTTGGTTTACAATCCATTGGATAAATTTACATAAACTAATAATTATTTATGTTCTTGTTTTCATAAGCTAGTTCAGTATACCATTTTGAAATCATTGTCCTTTGGAAGTCGGTCATGTTAACAAATAATTTGGTGATTTTTGGAACAATCCAAATTTTAAGAAGTTGCATACATTTTTTTCTTCACGTTTTTTATTTTTATTTTTTTTAAAAATGTGTGTGTCTTTAGATGCAAATAAATGTGTGAAAAGAAAAAAATAATAAAACAAGTAAGAACTTAAATAATGAATTATATAGAAGGTAAGGGTTATGACTTACGAAGGAGTGTACATGAGAAACTTGAGCGGAGGAAACAAAGAGAACAACCACTTTGGAATAAACTCAAAATTACAGTGACCCATGTTGTTCATGAGATCAACATAAGTCATATAACCGAAAATAGAGGCTAAAGAAGCAGTTCCCGTCAAGACGACTGTCATTATTGTTATAGAAAAGAGCATGTAATATATTATAAGCTCAGAAAATGGATGTACGACAGCTGCCATAAAAAAGAAAAACATTATGAAAATATAAGAATATGATTGTGAGATAAATATTATGGGTGTAGTTTACCCATTCTTTAAAAATTATTCTACATAATAACTTGCTAATGCAACTTCTTTGAAGATGAAAAAATTTACTGAATATTTACATATATAATATTTACAGAATTCAATGGTAAGTTATCGCACCAATCTGTTATTATAAGGAATTCTTCTAAAAAAACAAAGTTATTCTAAGGAAGTTCGAAACCTCAACATATCTTCCGTGGGTAGCACAAATGATTAAGCCCATGGCATAAACATAACGGTTATGATACATAACTTATAAATGAAGGTTATTATTAGTTTGAATCTTCCCTCTTCTCTTTTGGAATCAAACTTACTCATAAAAAATAAAATGTCAAAAAGCTAGATCTCTTTTTAGTTTTTAAGTTGATCATCAACTTTGTGAGACATTATCAAGGTTGTCAAAATTAGGATCTTACGTAAGATCATTGAAGGTAGGTGGGATCATAGAATTGGATTGTGAATTGTAAGATCTTACATATTTTCAAACTTAAAGCAAATAATACATTGATAATGACTTTGTTTGTTGAATAATCATGTAAATTATAAATTCATCCATAAAAATACTAAGATTTGCATCATATAATGTAATTTGCATGACATACATCGCTAATTATATACTAATGAAACAAATATATTTAAGTTTTGCCACAATGTATCTAAAAAGTTCAATACATGTTTAATTAGCAATCAAATAGCAAAATATTATAAAAAAATATGGAAAATATTTTTCAAGTTCTAAGTTCCAAATTTGAAATCCAAAATAAGTTAGCAAATGGAAACTTGTTAACTAAAATTTGAAATCCAAAAGCCAGATGAATATTAAGGTGAAGTGAACATTTAATTATTCTCATTCTAAAGGTCTTATAACCACCGTCCTAAATTCCTAACTATCATTATTTATTTCATCATCTATGTAGATATTATATATTTGTACACTAGAGTTGCAAAAGACATCAAGATACAATTTTACACTCAACTATTCAAGTTATACTACTTAGCAACAATTAAAGAGCATGCTCAAAAAAATCAATCAATCAATCTACAAATACAAGCATAAACGATAAAATTATACATTAAACAATATTTTAGTAATATTAGAACACAAATTAGTATATTGATCAAACAAATTTAACAACATTATAATTTAAAAGGTAGCAAAGCTAACATCAAATTCTTTATTTAAAAATGATGAAATATTACTTCATTTTGATTATAAGTGAACTAGAAATTAGAAAACATTTGCTTAGGTTAACATAATTTTATAAATAAATAAAAAAGTCATACCATCACAACATAAAAAAAAATAAAAACCCTTAAAGCCTCATCAAAACAAAAAATTTATCCCATAAAAAAACCCAAAAATTTTTATTTTTGGTAGGATCGGTAGAATCTCATGCGATCTTACAATCTTATATGATCTTACCATTTTTACGATCCTAGTATGATCCTAAATGTTTTTAATGAGGTGGGATCGTAAAATCATACGATTCAGATCGTGATTTTGACAACCATGGACATTACTGATTTATAATAATAATAATAATAATAATAATAATATTATTATTATTATTATTATTATTATTATTATTATTATTATTATTATTATTATTATTATTATTATTATTATTGTGCATACAATTAGTTGTATGCATTTCTATGAATAGTGTACAATATTATAGCTCATGCAAATGTGTACAATATTGTATACATTTGTTTAGTCTACAAATTAAAATTTACATGAATTTTGAATGTGTGTAAAGATATAATTTTCCATAATAATTGTGGGGAGTAAAAAGATCTTGATGAGAATATGGGCCGTTGGGTCTTGCTAAGGAGGGCCGACCTGCTCTTGGGTTTAGGGTTTGTTGGTACTACGGGTCGGCCCATACGCCGAGGATCTGAAGATCCAGCCGAGGACGTTTTTCCCCTCATACTGACACCGGAGGACCCGGGATTTCATAGTAAAGATTAGGGGATGACACGGTTAAGGCCAATGGTTAAGAGGGGTGAACCCTGGAACGCCCCAGAAGCACCGGTGTTGAAGAAATGTCAAAGATAAAGGCTGCTACCTCCACATTAAAGACCCTGCACCTACCACCCTAGCCGCATTTATGGGGAAGTGACACCTGAACAGTGGAAGAGAAACTTCTGGTTACTATTCAAAGGCACTAAGAAAAGAAATATCTAGGCTAAGGGGGAGGTGAGGCAACACGTGTACAAAGTATTCAAAAGAGTAGTATTTAAAGAGCAATCTAAGACAGAAAAAGGGGACAGACTTTTTGTAACCTAAAAAGAAAAAGAAACAAAGAGAAAGATATAATATAAGAACAACTCTCGGTTTACATCCGAGGAAGCTGATTTACGATATTCCTTGTAGTTTCCAATTACTTGCAATTTTTTAGTTTGTCATTTAATCCTCACACGCTTCTAACCTGGGTTTCAAGCCCACACTCTACAAATTCATATTGTTTAAGGCTCATTGGGCCTGAGCCCATAACTGTTCTTGGGACCAGGTGCAATTGTGCACTTACAATAATAATAATAATAATATATATTTTTTATTATAGCTCATGTAAATATGTATAATAATGCATTTTTTTTTTTAATTATTTTGAAAGCCTCTCATGGCCCCATCTACTTGCATGAATGTGAGGTAAAGTATTAATTGATAAAATTGATAAATTTGTGACTAATGATAATACATGAAAAGGCAAATGCAATAAAGACATATAGTAATAGGTTTTACATGTGATAGGCTCTGTGACAATTGAGGAGTGATGGTGAGAATGATAGCGAGAGTAAAGGTAATGGTGGTGCAATGCTCTATGAAGCCAATAGTAGAGGAACTCCACTGGACCCGCATGAAGTAGAATTGTTAGAATTACTCCATCTAGTCTCCAAATGGGAAAGTGTGAAGCCCCCGGCACAGTAGTGTTGACGAGGTAGGATATGATTCCACCCAGAACTATTTGGTCATCCCTACATATTAACAAAAAAAGACGTAAGATTACAACTTCTACTTAATTTTTATGTGCATTAGATTTTGTCAATTTCTTCACATATGTTGCACCTTGCATATTAATGGTTTGTAAGGTGCAACATATGTGAATAAATTGACAAAATCAAATGCTTGTAAAAATAGTTTGTGTGTGTTCTTGATGGAATTAGGTGCACAGTTATGGTTTATTCAGATTCCCTACTTTCACGGGCTTAGGTCCAGCGAGTAGGGTGTTACTATGGTCACATCCAGGTAGAAGATGCCAACTTAGGTCACCCCCTACCCCTTTTTTTCTCAGCAAAAAAAAAAAAAAAAAAAAGTTTGTGTGTGTGTATACAAATAAAATTAATACTAACCAACTTTGCTCTCTGTCGACTTGTTCAAATTGAAGACTCTTGTCAACAAGTAGGTTGTTGCCTTTTGCATTTCGGTAACGAGAAATACTAATCCATATCTGGCTGTGAAGCACCCTCCATAATAGAAATGGGAGTATGAGAAAGTTAAAAAAGGTCCCTTTCACTCTCTTCCTTGAGTAGGAATGAGTATATGCTGTGTACCGCCCATGGAGCCAATATCAAATACTTCGATTGAATGAAACAATGAGAAGTTAGTATACGAAGTGCAAACCATTTAATCATATATACTTGTTTCTTTCCAAAAAAAAGAAAAAGAAGAAGAAGACATAATTAAGCTTTTTTTAAGTTCAAGTCTATTTATACATGTATATATACTCCCAAAACTCAAGTATATATATGCATGTGCATCTTTTGAGGTTATAGGTAGGCAAGTATGTATATTTTTCCTTTCTTAGTGGTCCAAATCCGAACTTGTCCACGAAGGTGGACCAAAAAATCGAGTACTAAGCCCTAGTACTAGTAGGTCACATTTCACAAACAAAATAACAACCAAAACGCAATTTTTTTTCCATCCTAAATAAAGGAAATATATTGAAACAAAGAGAATGTTGTAGCAGCCATGGACCAAACTCCATAATACATTAATACAGCCAACAGCTACAAGGAGGCACAGAAAAAAGAATACAACAACATACATAGAAAAGAATCCAAGAAACAAAGGACTCCAAATATAGTATTGTCATAAAACCTAACAAAAAGAAAGCTTCACAGCAGTAGCAGAGCCAGGATTTTGGTTAAGAGGAGGCAAAATTGAAAGACAATATTTAAAGTAAAATTAATCTAAAAAATATTAATCGATAGTAATAATAAAATAAATAAAAAATTATAAGAAAATAAATATATTTCACATCATTAAAATAAATAAACAAAAATAACCAATTCATAGTTACTCCAAAATTTACAATAAAAAATTTATAAATTGATGTGGTAAAAATGTGATTACTAAAACAATATAATGAATAGATGTTTAGAATTATTTTTTGTGATTGGTGACGTGCCAATTTGTAAGATATAAGTAGTAAAATTTGTAACATCTGTAACATCACTCAACAATAAAATACAATAAAAAGTATCATTAATGGTGAAAATGGTAAAAATAATGATAGAAAAGAAAAAAGGAAACAATTGTGAAATTGGTGTCAAACATGGGGAAGACAAAAGCTACATACAAGAACAGTGAAATAGGTGAAAAGGTGACATGGTTTGATGTTTGAGAAAACTATTTTTTACTTTCTTTTTTTTGTCAGAATCACTTTCAAGTTTCAACCAAGTGGGAGTCCTTTTTTTGTTTTTTCTCTATGCTAGTGAGTAACTATTTAAGATTACATGGACAAGAAAATTTTAGGAGGAGTCAGGGGGCAGGTGCCCCCCTCGCTTCCCTGTGTCTCTGCCCCTGCTTCATAGACTACCAAGAAGGCAAGAAACCTAACTTTAAAGCAAATATTTTGTGGGATGTGTGTGACTGACTGTGTGTGCAAAGAGAGAGATGTAACTTGGAAGAATTAGACAAAGACACCACCTTAAAGCTTCCAAGATGCTTCCATGGCCAATCGGAGAGAATTCCTGGATTAGAAGCCATTCTTTCTTAACTACTTCACTTGCTCTGCATGCAACCCTTCGAAGGCTCATATATATATATATATATATATATATATATATATATATATATATATATATATATATATATATATACACTATATGCTATTAACCTTCTTCATTAATGCGGGGCACATTACAACTACTTTTATATTAAATTTTTCTATATAAAAAAGAAAAAACATAAAATGTGTGTATGTAGAAGACAGGCTGATATATAATTAAAAAAAGTTATGATATGTAGGCTGACTGATTAAAAAACAAAAAAGAGGCGGTTGACGATATTTGAAACTAGTCGCAATATGACACAATTTTTTGCAAGTTAAGACATAGTGTAAAAATAGAGATCGAAACAGGTTAAGTTTTTTGCTATAGTCAAATGGGTTTCATACCAAAATAAGTCGATCTATATTGTCATGATAATTGAGTCCATTTTTTCATCAAAGAAATGTCAATTTTGTGTCAACTTGTTTAATTTACAATCAACTCGAAATTATTTGGTTCATTATTTGTGATAAGATAACACAAACTCGTTTAGCTCATATAAATAAATTAGATTTTATCCAACATTAATTTAAATTTTAAATATAGTTTGAATAATATGTACAATTATAGTGGTTGTATTTGTACAATCTTAAAAGATTGAGACTTAAGACAATGTTAACATTTTCAAATGCCTTAATGCTTATATTTGTTTTATAACAGATTGAGACTTAAGGCAACGTTAACATCTTCAAATCGGAATGTTTATAGTTGATATGACTTGAATAATATTTAGTTAATATTTCATATTATAAGAAATTTATATAATTTTGTTAGGTTTTAAAGATTTAGGATTAAATTTCTAGAATTTCAACTTGTAAGTGTTGGCAAACCAAGAACAAAAACATGTCTAGGATAGGTGTTAGACATTGCTCAAAGCTGTACAGGTCAAAACTCAAGAATATACAAGCTACAGGAAAAAAATTAATTTTCTGTGAAGCTCAACTGATCGTGAATCGCAGAAAAATAATTTCTGCAGAATTTTTAAATAGGCCCAAGCTAGTGAAAATGTTTAGGGTTTTGGTCCAACACTCGTACATATAAATGAAAAACCCTAGCCGCGTTTTGAAGACTCTTGGAAGACTTAAGAGTTACTCCTGTGAGATTTGAAAGGTTCTGTACTTTCTAACTCTACAAGCGTCTACCGGAACAAGATCTACAATCAAGTGCCAATGGAATCTAGTTGCTGCATAGATCAACAAGCCATGATCTGAAATCTTTGAGTAGGATCTCAAAGTCACAAGCATGGGTGCTTGTGTGCTACAAATCCAAGAGAGAAGGAGCATGTGGATTCGAAATTTGCACGTGGTCGTGTCAGTAAGTTACTACTGGATGTAGCAATAAATTTAGGGTTAAATCTTTTGTTAAACTTCAATTTTCTATTAGTAGATTTGTTTTACCTTGAGGATAGCTAGGTCAAATCCTCCCCTGGTTTTTACCTTAAAACTGTTGGTTTCATTGGTTGTCCTGGGTCATTACATCGTGATGTTATTTATTTTTCACTGCTTTGCATGATATGATTTATTATTGTTTGACCTAGATCTGAATAATTAACCTAAGTAATCACTTGGCTAATATATTAGGTTGAACAATCTGCTTTAAGAGGTCTAAAAAAACAAAAAACAAAATTTAAAAACTTTTAATATGACTAATTTGATTCCAACACACGATTTATACGTGCTGGTAGCTACTTCTTAGCACGTTTTGTGGTAGCGTATTGCATTAGAAAGGTAAATGATTGTTTCTCAAAAAAGGAAAAAGAAAAGAAAGGTAAATGATTAGTTTAATTAGTCACATGAAAATAAACAATTAACTTTAACCCTATGTTTGGTTGCATGGAAGGAGAGGGAAGAGAAGAGAAAATAGTAAGTGAAGGGGAAGGGAAAATTAAAAAATTAAGGCAAAAATACACGTTTGGTCCCCACATTTTGGGCCTATTCTCATTTTAGTTCATAAATTGATTTTGCACCTACCTCAGTCCTTGAAAATAAAAAACCATTTCCATTTTGGTCTCTACTGTCAACCTAGTAATAGAAAATGCATACGTGACAAACAGAGTGTTCTGCTTGCTTACGTGGCCATTAAAATATTATTAATAAGATTTACTTGGGCATTTAAAAATTCCATGTCAATATTTTAATTAAAAAATTAAACAGAAAAATTTTATTTCCTCAATTTTAATTTTAATTAAAAAAATAAAAAAACAAAAAAAATTACTTTTTTAGTTTTAAAGACGGAGAAATCTCTAAAGCTTAAATCTCTAAAGATTGAGAAAATCTCTAAATTTACTTCGATCATACAGCCAAGCGAAAATCTTTAAGATCAATCTCTCTCTCTCTCTCTCTCTCTCTCTCTCTCTCTCATATTGTTGGGTTAAGATAGTTTGACCTCAGTTAATTAATTTCATTACCTAAGTTGATTAATTAGGTTAAATTGCATGTAAATCGTGAAGGCACCAACAAATCATCAAATAAACTAAATGTAGTGGAAATTAAATTGACACGGTGATTTGTTGACAAATGGGAAAAATCTCTCACAAGGCAAAAACCTCACCGGGTGATTTTAAGGTCACCACTCCCAAGAATCCACTAATCAACAATTAAGTGGTTACAAATATAAGGAATCTTACCACTACCCTAGTCTATCTCAAAATATCAACCTACAGTTGAACCTTCGCTTCAATACCTAATTGAACTTGATCTTGTAGTAGCCTTCTTTCACTTGATGCACAAATCTCCAATCTGTGACTAACTTTTTGCATAGATCCCAATACGTGACTAACTCCAGCAATTTTGAACGATGTTGTTGGCTGCAAAGTTCTTCACTTCATTAATAATGAAGATCAGGAAGCACTTGGTTACAAAATCCTATGGCGTACAAACGTAATAGCTTCTCATAGAGAAAACAAATCTCTAGGTCTCTGTATTCGTGTATGATGGCTCTTAAAATAAGCCGTATATATTTCTACGGATGTGATAGAAGAAACCCTAAACAAATACATAAGCCTGAGCCGAATTTCAGATCTGAAAAACTAAAAATTGTAATTCTCGATAGATCAAGCTATTGTCGAGCCATCTATCGAGCTTCACATTAACTCTCAATAGTCTCGGTAGCAAGCATCTATCAAGTTATCTGTCGAGACTTAATGAACAACTTTTCTTTACTTATTTCTTGGACCAATCTTCATGTCTTTTAATACAAACACTTGATATGCTTAAACAATATATTTCTTGATGTATTAAATCCATATTAGATCTACCCAATTACATGTAAAATGCATTTTATCAAAAGATTAGCCAATTACATAAAATATGACCCTAACATATATCAAAATCTCGTTCTCTCTCTCTCTCTCTCTCTCTCTCTCTCTCTCTTTGCTTTTCCTCAAATCAAGATCTCTCTCTTTCGGCTTTCTCTTTGGGATCTGGTTTCGATCAGGGTTTAGAGAAAGAGATGGGCTGAGAACGGTGGTAGTGGTTGAGAAGTGGTGGTTACTCCGGTGGTGGGTGGGGGTGGATTATTGGATGGGTTTGTTGTTGGCGGGGGTTGCGGTGGCTTGACAGACCGATTGGTGGCAATGGTGGTGATTGGTGTTCTAATCTGTTCATGTGGGTTTCAGATTGCAGGATTGGTTGGT
The DNA here is from genome assembly GCF_040712315.1 of Castanea sativa. Taxonomy (NCBI): domain Eukaryota; kingdom Viridiplantae; phylum Streptophyta; class Magnoliopsida; order Fagales; family Fagaceae; genus Castanea; species Castanea sativa. The sequence goes on along the minus strand of NC_134019.1, from coordinate 41,981,189 downwards.
TGGTTGGTTTGACCGGTGATTGTTGGTTAGGTTCGTTGTTGGTTTGGGCTCGAGATTGCAAGGTATTTTCTGGGTTTCAATGTTTTGGTTTGCTAGGTTCATGGGTCTTTTTCTTCTTTCTTCATTCCAGATCACTCTGTTTTACCTTTGCGTCGCTCACTCTCTCTCTTTGATCTACCCATACACTTATGACTAAAGATCCTAAGCTCTGCCTCTCACGTTTTGGTGGGGTTGGGGTTGGTAATGTGAGTTGTTGGATTCAAGGAGGCAATTGACCAAAAATGCAGTGCATAACGATTTGGGTTGGTGTTGGGTTTTGGTTTGAACTCAAAAAATGATCATCGAATACTCTCACTATGAAGTTTCAAAGAGAGAGAGAGAGAGATGTCTCTATTGGATTTGGGTTACAAAATTGAAGGAGATGAAAGTTTTCTTTTGTGATTGTTGTTACTTACTGCTGCGTTTGTTTTAAAATTCTAGGTTTTTTTTTCATGTGGATTTGATGATTTTTCTGGATTTATGGGTTTGATTTGTTGGAGGTTTCGGTAGAGGATAGGGATTTTGTATGTATTTTTGCATGTTTATTTGCTAAGAAAATGCAAGAAAAGAAAATCTTGATTATTTTAATTTTCTGGGCAGCCATACATGTTCTTCCTCGAAGAACATGAAGAACATGTTACTTTTGTTCTTCCAAAAATAATGAAAAGAAAAAAAAAATTAATTAATATTTTTAAGTAGATTGTATTTTTTTTTTTCATTTAAAATTAAAATTGAGAAATTAATTTTTTTTTCTTTTATTTTTAATTAATGTATATGTTGATGTGGCATTTTAAAATATTTTTCAATGATCACGTCAGCTCCATAATTAGTCACATCGGCATCTAACATGTCAGCAATGTGCTCCATTTGCCACGTATGCATTTTTTGTTACTAGGTTGAAGGCATGGACCAAAATGGAAATGGCTTTTCATTTTTAGCGACTGAGGTAGGCACAAAATCAATTTAGGAACCAAAATGAGAATATGCCAAAAATGGGGGGACTAAAAGTGTATTTTCGCCAAAAATTAATTATAAGGATACTAAATTAATTTCACAAAAAATAAAAAAAAACTTTCCAAGGGTATATAATAGTAGTTTCATGGATTTGTTAAGCACTTCAATCAAAATTGGAGGCAAAGTAAAAAGGTAAAAAAAAAAAAAAAAAATGATAGGACCCATAGAAACCCTTTTTCCACATTTCCTTTCTCTTATCTCTTTCATTCTAACCAAACAAAGAAAAATGAATCTTAAGGGCCAGGGGAGGGGGGCGGTATTAGCTGTTGAGATACAGGTATGCAACCTTGGGCATTGTTACTTTGCTAATTTCATCTCTTTTCTTATTCTATTATTGGTACTTATTTAACCATTAGAGCCAAGATTGTCAAAATTGGGATCCTACGTAAAATCGTGGGAGGTAGGCAAGATCGTGGATCGTAGGATCTGATTGTGGATTGTAATATCCTACATTATTTGAGAAAAAAAAAACACATGGTATGTTAAATAATCACATGAATTATACATTCATTGATATAATTATCATACATCATTATATTCATTTGTAAGTATCATTTAAAGAGGCAAAAAATCTCAAAATGTGACTCTATTGAAAATTTTTTTTTATTTGGGTCCAACTGACACTCTTTCTACATTAGAGTGGAAAAACTTAGTTTATTGGGATTTTATTTTTTAATTAGGTCCAATTGAGTCTTCTATCAAGTTAAAGAATATTACAAGAAACAAAAGTCGTTTGGGATCATTAGAATCATACGATCCTACCGATCCTAAACGATTGCAAAGATCCTTAAATGATTCAGATCGTTTTTGGCAAATGAGATTGTAAAATTGTAGGATCTAGATTGGGATTTTGACAACCATGATCAGAGCCTCCTTGATCAACCTGTTAGAATACGAGGATTCTTTACCACGTGGTCTTTGTCGAAGTCCATGTTGCGATTTAGTCTCTTAACTGAAATTTCACCCGCCTACATATATGTCCTTTCTGTTCCCTTGATCTCTCACCTTCAATGAAAGTCGGCACCTTTTTTTTTGGTTGCGTGTGTTTGAAATGAGACTCATCACATCATGAACTAATTAGTAACGATTTTGTCTCTTCACTGAAATATCTCCCGCCTACATATATGTCCTTTCTCTTCCCTTGGTCTCTCACCTTCAAGGAAAGTCAGCACGTTCTGTTTTGGGTTGCGTGTGTGTAGAAATGAGACTCATCACATCATGAACTAACTAGTAACGATTTCGTCTCTTCACTGAAATTTCACCCGCCTACATATGTGTCCTTTCTCTTCCCTTGGTCTCTCACCTTCAATGAAAGCACGTTATTTTTTTGGTTGCTTGTGTGTAGAAATGAGACTCATCACATCATGAACTAAATAGTAACGCTAAACGCCCAACGCCCAACGCCTGCTTTAAAACCAACGCCCACATTTATATCCGTAAAACCAACTCAACCTGCAAACATAATCTTCTTCTTTTTCCGATAGTTATAAATATAATGAACCCAATCTTAGGTTCATATTTAATGCAAGTGTAGTATAGCTTAATAAACCAAACTGCCTTTTTCTTTCCAAGATAAATTTTATTTTAATTGGGGCCTAAGGAAACTCCTTTCATCATATATAATGCAATTAAGTCGGCTGACCGTGGTGTGAAGCATACTGTTCTTCTTCGGTCAGTCCTTCTCCCACTAATCATTTTTGTACAAATTTATAGTAATATTCTTGCTATTAAAAATTTAATCTTTGTCTAGCTAGATATTATAATTTTCAGGTATAGAAATAAAATGGTCTCAATTAATAATATATAAGTTTGTGAATACTAATTTTAATAATTAGTAATAACTAACGCAACAAGAACAAATATGATACGTACTTAAGGTTGAGATAACAGAGGGAAAGTGTTTTATGGTTTACCTTTTAACTCTAACTTTTTGAAAGGATCAAATTACTCTCTGAGCTCATGTCCAACGATTTGTTAAGATTGATACGCTCATGTTCATGCAATATAGCAAACTAAAATGAGCTCAACTCATGTTAGAACTTAGAAGATTAAAAAAAAAAAAAAATTCTAATTTACCTTGTTATTGGCCCATTTAATCCCAAGATTAATGTAAGCTAGCTATTGCATTTTTGAGCTTTTCTTAAAATAAAAGTTTAAAATTGGTTATAAACTATGAAGCACGGGTGCGTTTTCGAATTTGGGTGCGGGTGCAATACTATGCAATTTTTGAAAAAGTAGGGTGCGAGTGCGGGTGCGGCGGGGTGCAGCGATTAAAAAATTATTAAAAATATTTTTATTTATATTTTCTATATATTTCTAAGCATACTTATTAAAAATAATTTGGCAAATATAAAATAACTAAATAAACAATCAAACCTAAGTCACAACCCACAAGTTCGCAACATTACACTATTATAGGCAGCTTATATAAAGAAATTTTTTTAAAATATAAAAAAATAAAATGACTTGATACCTGAATTGAGATGTGGGTCGGTGAGCTTGGGAGTTAAAACCGAGTGGACTCTCTGTGATTTTGAAGCTTGAGTTAAAACTGAGACTGAGATTTTGAAGGCTTGAAGCTTGAGTTGAAATGGTGAGAGAGGGGGGAGTGAGTGATGAGTATGGGTCTGTGAGAGAGAGGGGAACAGAGAGCTCAGAGCAGAGAGGGGAGATGCCGAGACGGATAGGCCACAGAGGCACAAACACGAGTCGAGAGGTAGAGAGAAAGGCTGAGCAAACAAATGACTTAGGGTTTTTGGTTTTGAAGTTTTGTTTGAGTGAAACGATGCGTTTCGCACCTTTTTTTAACTTGAATTTCGGCTTGTATCAACGATTTTGGCTGATACGACATGATTTGGCTTGAATCGGCGCGAGTTGGCCTAATTCAGCGTGAGTCGGCCAGTGTCAGTGTGTATCGGGAAACCCAAAAAAAAAGGACGATGTACCAACGTGCAAGCAACGGCGTCGCCCATCGCATGCCGCATTAGGGCTGCATCGGACGCGGGTGCGATTCTTCTAATGCTGCATCTGTGCTAACCTAACTTCACCACTAGTTCATGAAAGCCTATTCGGTTCATGAATTATACAATATGTGTGTGTGTGTGTGTGTGTGTGTGTGTGTGTGTGTGTGTGTGTGTGAGGTGTGAAATTCAATGCTAACCTTTTAGTTTATTGTCAAAAAATTTTATCAGATAGGTGGCCTAGATGACACATTAAGGATGGGTTTGGATTCAGCATTTTGGGCGTTTTAGGCATTTTGCCTCTTCTTTTTTTTTTTTTTTTTTTTAGCCCTGAATGTTGACTTTTTGCGTGAACAGTGCACTGTTCACGGGACTCGTAAATATCACTTTTTAGCAACTTTTTCATTAAAAATGGGTCCCACGGTACTATTCACACATTTAAAAATTATTTTGCTATAATGTTTTAAGTTTTCAGTTGTATCCAAATGGATCCTAAATCAAGTGACACATAAATTAAGTGCAATTGCAAAGTGACTTTGCATTGAAGAAGCACTTGGGTTGTCCTTTTGGGAATGTTGTTTAGCATAATGGCAATTGCGAGGCTACCCCTGGGCCCTGGCCCGTTCACCACCTTTATTTTCAGTTGAGGATTCCTCTTGACATGATTTGAGCATGATTTAAGCTGCTTTCCAATTTTATTTTATTCTACAAACGAGAATAGCTTATCTTTAGAGTATCTAATTATTTACTCTGATGTATATAATCCTTCCTGTCTCACACACACTAGGTTATTTGCAATTAGAAATCTATCAAAAGTAACCTTAATATACTAGCAAGAAATTTCAAAATTAGAATTTTATTAATATAATGAAATCTAAAAAACTATTTAACCCACTCTAATAGTAATAAAATTAAAGAGAAAAACTTTATTTATTTTTCTCTTTTTTGGAGAATCTTTGTTAGAATTAACTCTTTTGAAGAATCTTTGTGAGAATTTTTTTTGTTTTTGTTGATAAACTTCAATATTTTTTAAACAATTAACAAAAAAAAAAAAATATTGAAACAAAAAAAAACATAGCAACAGTCACCCTCACACGCGGCCTGTAAGACCATGATAGAGTATAAAAGGAAACCCATCATAGGTCTAGCGAACATAGCCAGAAATGCCTTCATTCTCAGCCTTTGCGGCAACACCTGGGTAGACTTTGATGATAAAAACAAAAGGATCTAAGGGATTTGAGGGATAACCTTTGAGAGAATTAATAAGACAAAGACTAGTCTTCTTCTTTTTTCTTTTTTTCTTTTTTTCTTTTTTTTTTTTTTTTTTTAGAGAAAGGACAAGGACTAGGTTTTTTTTTTTTTTTTTTTTGGAATTAAAAAGACAAGGACTAGTTGTACTGATATATAACCCATTTATTTTGGGTAACTCAGTAATAGTACTAATACAAATATCTATCTATCACATTGAGACAGAAAACACAGAATTAGTACGTAATAACACCAGTTGGTGATGTAGATATTTATCACATTTACGTTTAATATTTATAAGTAAGTTTTTTTTTTTTTTTTAAATCTTCTCCTCCTTTCTTTATGTGTATTAAAAATATTTAGTATTCTAAAAAAAAAACTTTTAATATTTGATCAGACTTTTGTGCTCCTCATTTTGATGGGATGTATTGCCGACTATTGTATGTGCCTTCTTTTTACATGAATGATGGTCCCAAGAATTATATATATATATATATATATATATATATATATATATAATATAAACTTTAGTTTTGAGTAATTATGTAGTATTTCCTAAATAGTTGATTGGTATGCCTTCTTCTCACATGAGTGGTGGTCCTAAGAATTATATATATATATATATATATATATATATATATATATATATATATAAACTTTATTTTAGAGTAATTATGTAGTACTTCCTAAATAGTTGATTGTTATGCCTTCTTTTCACATGAATGATGGTCCCAAGAATGAAATTTAGGGCAGAACTCACCATCAATGTAAGAGGATGAAAATGAATTTGACAAGCCAAGAGATGTACATATTACAACAAAATGAATTTTTATCGCCAAAAGTAATGTCACCCTTTTTGTCGCCTATTTTTTTTTAATATCACCATAATCTAAAATTACAAAATATATCACATCACATTCTTAAACAATGTAATGTTGTATTATTATATTGAGATTACATTAATATAAGATTATAATAATGCAATACTAGCCTCATCCATCATGCGCACTCCGCACATGCGATGAGGCTCTTTTTTTTTTTTTGGGTTTAATGTAATTTTTAAATCTCAATTTGTCTATGATTAGCGAGGGTTACGCAATAAGGGATTTTCAAGAAGTTACAATTTAGGATTTTGAAAAGTAGTAAATTGCTATGCTAATTTTTCAGGGAAAAAAAATGTATCAAACGTGATGTGTGCTAGGAAAAAAAATTGATAGTTTTTTTTTTAATTTTGTTGAATTACGATTTTAATTCTATTTTTTATTTTTTAAAAATATAAATTATCTTATCAGATTATGGGTATTTTTGACATTTTTGAAGTTGATAGGCCAAACATATATTGACCCATTTGGTAACTTAATCAATTAATTTAGCCAAGTGAAATTAATTAAATTCAATTACATGCAATAAGCATAGTAGCACAAACAAATCACCAACTAAAGTAAATGCAGCGGAAATTAGATTTGACACGGGTGATTTGTTTACAAAATAAGCGGTTATAAGTAAATGAATCCCAATACCTTATACCAACCACCGAGGCAAAACCCCCACCGAGTGAATTTAAGGTCACCACTCCCGAGAATCTACTATTAACAAAATAAGCGGTTATAAGTAAATGAATCCCAATACCTTATACCAACCTATAGTTGAACCCTTACCCCAATACACAATTAGACTTGTAATGTAGTAACAATCTCTCCTTTTAATGCACGACTTCAAGTACGTGACTAAACAATTGATGCGCGGATCCCTATATGCGACTTAATCCTTTACACGAACCTAAGTATGTGACTAACACACCAACTTGAGAAAGATGTTGGCTACAAAGTTCTTCAGTTCATCCAAACAATGAAGATCAAGAAGCTCATTAGTTACAAAACCCTTAGCACAAAGACGCAGTAGCTTCTTCAATGAAAAGATGAACTAGGTCAACTTTTGTCTCTAGTCACACAATGCATGAAAGGATGCTCTAATTCCTTGTGCAACAACCTTTGCATTTTCTGGCATCAAGTGAGACGGTCTTAAAATAATCCTTATATATGTTTAGGGTTGTGAGAAAAGAAACTCTACACAAATACACTTGGATATGCGTAAAAACATATCTAGAAATCTGAATTTCATAATTCTCGATAGATACTATTTCTGTTGAGTTGCTGTTAAGCAAACGCATTAAACCTCGATAGATATTATCTATTGAGATATCTGTCGAGTTTTGATGAACAACACTTTCTTCACTTGTTTCTTGGACAGTTTTGCATGGCTTCAATACTAGACTGAACTCTTGTTCCTTGAAGTATTAAACCCATCCTAGATCTACCAAATTACAAGTAAATTGTGTTTTGTCAAAGGATTAGCCAATATATAATAACAAATGTTCTAACAAGTTTCACATATGTCCTAACAGAAGTCATAACTAACTTTTTGAATCCTCTTAATATATAATGATTACGGTGTAATGTAACATCACGGCGAACCAAATTCCTTCTAACAATACATATCAGCCGTTAGTTGCAAATATTTATCATATTTACTTTTAATATTTGATCAGACTTTCGTGCTCCTCATTTTGATGGGTTGTATTGCCAACTATTGTGTGTGCGTGGCAACATTATATACGATCACTAGTTTAAAACTTTGAATTGGAGTACATACCTTTTTTTAATTTTTTTTAGGTTAAAGATAGAAGTTGAATATATACTTCAAGTCTTCATTGCACCTTTTTTAAGAATCATATTGTACTTAATGTTGGGTTAAAATGAATTGACCCCTTGCAAATTAATTAATTACCTAAGTTAATTAATTAGTCAAATTATATGCAATAGCGTGATAGCACAAACAAATCACCAAATAACTAAATGCAACAAAAAATAAATTTGACACATGTGATTTATTTACGAATAGGGAAAACCATCGAGGCAAAATTCCACCGGGTGAATTTAAGGTCTCCACTCCCGAGAATCCACTATTATCAATCACAAGAAAACAAGTATAAGGAATCTTACCAAACCCTATGGCCTATCCCGAAATACCAACCTACAGTTGAACCCTTATCGCAATATCTAATTAAACTTGTATTGTAGCGGAAATCTCTTCGTTCAATGTACGAATCCTCGTTCGTGACTAACCAATAATGCACGGATCCCAATACGTGACTAACACACCAACTTGAAGAAGATTGTTGGCTGCAAAGTTCTTCAGTTTATCAACAATGAAGATCAGGAAGCTCCTTGGTCGCAGAACCCTTGGCACAAAGACGCAGTAGCTTCTACAGAGAGAATGATGAACTAGGTCACTTTTTCAATTCAGTCACACAATGTTTGTATTCTATTCGCATCACCTTTTCATCCTCTGTGCATAATGCAACGGCCTTTAAAAAAGGCTTATATATGTCTAGGGTTGTAAGAAAAGAAACCCTACACAAATACATAAGCATATGCGTGTAATCAGATCTAAAAAATCTGATTTCATAGTTCTCAACAAATACAGCTTGTGTCAAGCTTCAACATTAAATCTCAATAGAAAGGATTCCGTTGAGACTTCGGTCGAGCTTTAATGAACAGCATTTTCTTCACTTGTTTCTTGGTTAGACTTGCATGGCTTCAATACTTAACTTGAACACTTGTTTCTTGAAGTATTAAACCCATCCTAGATCTACCCAATTACAAGTAAAGTGCATTTTGTCAAAGGATTGGCCAATTTACATAGATATATCCCTAACAATCTCATCATTTGGCAATCTATAACAAAACCATAATAAAACAAATAATCATGAAAGAAGTCTTAAATCACTCAACTCATAACCACTTGTTGAAATACAACAAAAATCTAACCCTAACATAAACTCTTGAAAAACTTTGTAAAAAGAGAGCTCATGGCATGGTAGGCTTTTACAACATGTCTTTCTGAAACACTTAAACAAAACTCATCAAGGCATTATATGTGAAACAGAAATAAAGATTGCATACATAAAGAAACATGTGTATAAAGAGAAAAAAGAAACAACACATGAAGAGTTAGGTGAAGAAAATGAACATACGTCATCATCAATATATAAGAAAGTAAAATACAATGTATGTCATAATAAAATGGTCACAAGACCTGTATACAAAAGGCTAAATGTAAAGATAAGATAAGAAAATACATGTAAACCTCACTACATCCCTCAAAACTATAAACACTTCCCCATAAAATTAATGTCTTATACGAACTCTCCCCCTAAATATAAGACTACTCTCTCAAACCAAAACTATTCCCTCTTTTTTGTCACGAATGACAAACAGTAAGTCACTGTGAATGCGTTATCTTGTCATTACTGAAAGAGCTAGCATCATCATCATCATCATCATTATCACCATCCTCATCAGCTGAGGCCTCTAGAGAAGGAGAGGGAGAATGTGCAAAGCCAGCCATGCGAGCCTGTCGGCGGGCACTACGACCAACTCGGGTGTTCATCTGACACATCGTATCGGTGAGACAGTCAAGACGACCACCAAAGTCAGCCTCCATCCACTAAAGCTGCGCCATGATGGCCTCTAGAGCCACTCCACCAGCTGCAGAGGCAAAAGGAGCCAAGGAAGAAGGAATATCAGCAGAAGCTGCAGGTTTAGTCACCTCCACTCTTGGCCGCTTCAGACGAAGCTGGGCCTTGCTCTGCCGAACAAAACCGGCGTTGATGGCACCCATGGTGGTGAAGAAAGGAGAGGAAGGAATATCAATGGAGAAATGCAAAAGGATTCGCGTGATAGCTAAAGGAAAGATGAGCTTCTCATGGGTGGTAGTGTCCAAATACACATCCAGAATAGATGTGATGAAATGAGAAGGAAAGTTGATAGAGAGATCCTCTAAAAGAGAAAGAAGGAAACGAGCATGAGGCCCAGTGATGGAGTTATAGTGAAACAATGGAGTAAGAGTAAATGTCACCATGTTAAGGAACCTCGGGCCTTTGGCAAAGCCCAAGCATGGGTTGTTTAGCTTACCACCTCATGTGGAAGGAGTCTCACAAAAGTGAGAGAGAAGCTCCTCTCTAGACACTATCCAGAGATGCTCATAGCCAGAGTAGTCAGGATGCGCTACCCTAGGAACATGTAGTACCTCTGATATAAGATCCGGAGTAACCACAATACGTGTACGTCAGATGTAAGTAGCAAACCAAGGTACAGAGGTATCGATGTCATGTATATTGAAGTAAAACTCCTATATAAACACGACGGCACACCTTAAGGGACTCTCACAGAGAATCCCAACCTCAGGTCCGAATGACAGCAGGGAAAGGAGTGTCGGTAAAGTCCGATAGGATAACTTGGCGTTCTAGATGAACGCCACGTTTCTGGAAGTTCTTCGAGAAGTCTTTTTGGGCCTTCTCATCACGGAACCGAATGTGAGAAGGAGTAACAGAAGAAGAAGAAGAAGAAGAAGAAGACTCAGAACCACGAAGAGGGTTCTAAGCTAGAGTAGATTTGCGTTGTTTGGGTGCCATAGCGCAGTCTATCCGAGAGAGAGAGAAAGAGAGAGAAAATAGAACACATCACAACCAGAATAAGAAAGAAAAGAAAGAGCGTATGCATAAAAAATGCATGAACATGTGACGTGCAAAAAATAAGAGCATTAAGGGCAAAAACCCAATCCAACCTAGCAGCACTCATAATTTTAATCAAGCACATAATCCTAAAATGCATGAAACATTTTTATAATGCATAGTGAATGCAATGCATGAACATATAACAACAAAATCACAAAGCCCAACCCAAAATTTTCATTAAAAACTCAAAAACCCCAAAATATTTTGAAAACCCCCAAAATCTAGGTCTAAAATGCATGAATGCATGTAGAAAGAGGGATTAAGAGGTCTTACCAAGTGATTTGAACTTGGATATGGCTGAAAACTTGATGGGCAGAAGGATTTGAGAGTGAGAAAAGGTTTTGGGTTGAGAGAGAAGTGAATTCTATTGAGGATGTTAGGACATATGTGAATCATGTTAAGAACATATGTCATGTAGAATTGGTTAATCCTACGACAAAATGCACTTTACTTGTAATTGGGTAGATCTAGGATGTGTTTAATATTTCAAGGAACAAAATTTAAGTTCAAGTATTGAAGCCATGCAAATCTGTCTAAGAAACAAGTGAAGAAGTGCTGGATTTTAAAACTCGACAACTAACTCAACAGATAGCATCTATTGAGGTTTAAAAGGGATTTTCAGCCTAATACTCGACAGCTTCTTGATAGATACCCTATCTATCAAGATTTACGAAAATCAATTTTTAAGATTTGATTTCACACATATCTGTGTATACTTATTTAGGCTTTCTTTTCTCACAACCCTAAACATATATAAGAATTATTTCAAAGGCCGTCAAAGGTTACGCGAGTGTGAGACAAAGTTTTGTTCATGCAAATTTTGACCGGAGACAAAATTTGCCCTAATTCATCTTTCTCTTGAAGAAGCTGCTGCATTTGTACGCCGTTGGGGTTTGTAATCAAGGAGCTTCGTGATTTTCATCGTGTTGATGAAATGAAGAACTTTGCAACCAACATCTTTCTCAAGTTGGTGGTTAGTCACGTACTTGAATTCGTACAAAGGAGTAAGCCGCGTACTGGGATCCGCACATCGATTGGTTTGTCACGTACTGGGAGCCGTGCATTAAAAATGAGAGATTGTCACTACATAACAAGTCTAATTGTATATTGGGGTAAGGGTTCAACTATAGGTTGGTATAAGGGTGGTGACCTTAAAATCACCCGGTGGAATTTTTGCCTTGGAGTTTTTCCCCATTTGTAAACAAATCATCGTGTCAACTTTATTTTATGTTGCATATTAACTTAGTTGGTGATTTGTTTGTGCTACCACGATTTTTGCATGTTAATTGAATTAATTAATTAACTTGGCTAACTAATTTGTTAATTTATCACAAGGGGTCAATACATTCTTGGCCTATAAAGTGGTATCAAAGTAGGCGCACTCTGATTAGGGTTACTCTTTGTTGTATGATCCATTGACCCATGTTGTCATGGATAGAGGACAGTCTCTTATTATACCTCCTTTATTTGATGACACTAATTATGCATACTAGAAAGTACGCATAAGAGCTTTCTTGCAGTCATTAAATGAAAAAGTGTGACAAGCTGTGGAGATAGGTTGGATCAAGCCAAAGGAAGCACCGGCTGATTAGGATGATGCTAAGATCAAGGCAGCTAACTTCAACAGCATGGCATGGAATGCTTTATTCAATGCAATCATGAATGAGGAATTTAAGAAGATAGCCTCTATCGAAACTGCCAAGGAAGTGTGAACCATCCTTTAAACAACCTATAAAGGAACTAAGGCTGTTAAGGATTCGAAACTTTAGAGGCTCACTACAAGCTTCGAAGAGACCAAGATGGAGGAGGATGAGTCATTCAATGAGTTCTATGCCAAGCTCAAGGATATAGTGAACTCAGCCTTTAATCTTGGGGAAACCATTCTTGAACCTAAGATTGTTAGAAAGGTGCTCAAATCTCTAACCGAGAGATTTCATGCCAAGATCATTACAATTGAGGAATCAAAGGACATTGACAAAATTCCTTTGATGGAGCTGGTTGGCAATCTGCAGACCTATGAGTTGGGTTTGACAAGAATCAGGAAATCGAGTAAGGGAAAGAGCATGGCATTGAAGGCCAAGAGCAGTGACACGGATGAGTCTTCTGACGATGAAGATTCTAAGATGAAATCCTATATCACAAGGAAGTTCAAAAAGTTTATAAAGAATGCCAATGCTAAAGGATTTGGCAAAGACCGTAAGCTGTCTAGTCTGTCTTAGTTCAAAAGCCAAGACAAAGGGAAGAAGAATGCTAGGGATGGCGGTCAGTATACTGTTCCCTCAGGATCTAAGTGTTTTGGGTGTCAAGACTTTGGACACATAAAACAAGAGTGCCCTACGTATCTTAAGACCATTGGGAAAAGTAAGGCATTTGCTGCTACATTGAGCGACACCAAACTTGAGGATAGTTCGAAAAATGAGGATGATGGAATCCTGAATGCCTTCACTGCCACTGTAAATCCTACTGAGGGGATTGTTGAAGATGTGGATGAAAAAGAGGACTTGGTGGAGTCTAAGTTTGAAAAGATGGATGAGCAAGATGACATCCACACAGCCTATGCAAAACTATACAAAGTCTCGAAAAAGCATGAAAAGTTGTATAAGTTGGTCATCAAAAAGCTCAGTGATGTGGAGCTTGAACGAGAAAAAATTTCCACAAAGTTTGATGAAGCTAATCAAACTATTGGAGTACTAAGGTTTGAGAACAATTTATTAGCTAAGAAGACCAAAAAGCTTAAGCCAAAGCTGTTCCAAGTCAGTGCTCAGTTGGAGGGGACTTCAAGTGCAAAACTTGATGAGATGCTTAATACCCAAAAATCTGCTTCTAATCGAATTGGATTAGGGTATGATTTCTCTTCTCCTAATATTGCTTCCTCTAGTATTATTGTTTTTGTTTCTCCTGCTAATAATGTTGAATCTGAGAACACTGATGTCAAAACTGTTTTAACTAGTGATAACATAGACAAGGGTAAATCTATCTTAGGAGCACCCCTTAACCTTTTTAAGAAAGAGACTAAAAACCCTAGGGCTAAGAAGGGCAATACTAAAAAATCTAAACAGAAGAAGCAACATCTCTGCCATCATTGTGAAGTAACCAAACAAACTCGACCTAATTACTATAAGTGGTTAGCCACTCAATAGAGCAACAGTATGATCTCATCGGGAAACTAGAATCAGTTTCCATCATTTTTGTTCCTTTTAGAGATCTTCTTAAAGCCCTCATATTCCTTTCGTACTTGAACGGTTTCAATTCTTCCCCCTCACCGCCAGATCAAGGGTTCGCTAAATGGAAAGGTTCTTCCAAGGTGTGGAAGAAAAAAGGCTCGAAGTGATCTTTTCACTTTTCTCTCTCTCCATCTATTTGTTTGATTACATTAAATCTGTGTTTTAGTTTCTTGTTTTGAGTCAGTCTAGTTTTATGCTATACTTTGTTTAATATGTTTTTGTTTGTTTGTATTAAGTTTTTCTTTATTTTGTTTTTCATAAAAATTAAAAAAAAATTGAAAAAAAAAAATACAAAAACATTGTATGTTTATGTATACTTATGTACCTTAGATTGCCATTGAAACAATGTTTTCTAAACTTTGTATCTCTTGTAGCTTAGATGAGCATCTCTATGCACAACTAAACAAGTGAGCTTTGTGACTCGTGTTTGTGATGAGTATGATTAAGTAATCTCTTATACTGAACATTCGTATCACTCTTTTTGACAAGAATGACTAGAAAATTCTAAGAGAAAGGCATAAATAACCATCTCACCACTGTTGCCCGCCAATCATGAAATGAAATTTGTATGCTTTGGCATAATAAAAGTGCAATATCAATGACATTTGTATGCTTCGGAATAGCAGAAATGCAATGTCAAAAGCTTAACATCATTGAGTATTTCTTTTCTCTCTCTTATATGCCCACACATGGTTTGCTTAAAAAGAAATATATGCAAAGAAAAATAAAAGTAAAAAGAATCAAAATGCTTTATATATGATTGCAAGTGTGTCTTCTAGGAGATGTGGGAGTTATAGGATATACCTCAAAGGTGATAGTCCCCATCAAGAAATTATGATTGTATGTGAGTTAAAGTGATTTTTTTCATATCTCAAATCGTCATAACATGTAGACACTTGTGCAATCTTGTGATATTTTTCACACACAACATGCAATATTCTTTGCTACTCTTAATATATGTGTAGGTACAATATGATTTGGTTATCACAAGGAATACATATGTTAATGTATGCTTACTAAACTATCTTGACTTGTTTTTAAAAAATAAAATTGGTTACACTTGTTTAGTGTGTGAGTGAGTGTGTGTGTGTGTGTGTGTGTGTTTTGGATCTATATGCTTGACATTTTTCTTATTGAGAGATATCTTTGAGAGCTTAAAATGCTGTTTGGATCTTTGGTTGAGTAGCATGTTTGATTGCATTCATGTCTGTGTTTTTCTCTTATTTGAAAAACTAATTTTGAGCAATCTTGACAGCTTCTCGATACCTCTCAACAACTAGGCCATCTATCGAGTCTCTTGATCTTCCTTTCTCGACAGCTGTTATCACAATTTCAATCCATCAAAATTTTTGAGAATTTGTCTCGATAGATACTCAACAGTTTCTCGATCCATTGAGGACATTTATGTATGCTTGATAGATTCTCGATAGCTTCTCAATCCACTGAGGTCACTTTGCTGTGGACACCTCTTGATACCTCCTTGATAGCTCCATCTATCGAGATTTAAATCTCGACACCTATCGACATCTCTTGATCCATCGAGCTTTATGTTTTCTATATATGAGCTTTAGCGCAATTTTCTCTCATTTCTCTCCAATCTCTCTCGACAGAAAATCACCTCTCTCTCTCCCAAACACTTCCATCTCACACTCTTCATCTTCCCCACTCATTCTTTGGTCTAATCCTTGCATTTTACTCTGGCATAATCTCTTTTCTATCTTTTTATCATACCTTTCATGCATTCTGACCTAAATTTTGGGGTTTTTGAAAATTTTTATGGTTTTTCAAAATTGATGAAGTTTTTGTGAATTTTTTGTATGGGTTTTGTTTAAATGATCTTAAATGTTAATGCATTGCATCACATTTTCATTTTAACAATGATTCATGCATTTTAGATGTGTGTTTACTATGTTAAAATGATGTGTGCTGGTAGGTTTGGATTAGGTTGAGCCCATGATGTTCTTATTGTTGCATGTCACATGCTCATGCATTTTTCATGCATATAGACCTTTTTCTTTATCTTATTGATATTGATCTATGTTGGGTACTTCTCTCTCTCTCTCTCTCTCTCTCTCTCTCTCTCTCTCTCTCGCCCTCCCTCTTTCTTTCGGTTAGTTGCTCTATGGCATCTAAATGTAAGTCTACTTCATCTCAGAACCCTTTTCGTTACAGGGCATCTTCTTTTGATTCTACCCCCTCACATGTTAGGTTCCGTGATGATAAAGCCCATAAGGACTTTTCAGAGAACTTTTCTCAACGAGGCATTCATTTGGAACGCTAAGTCATCCTATCAAACTTTTTCAATACTAACCTTCCCACTGTCATCTACAGTAAGGATTGGAAGTCCCTTTATGACATCCCAATCACTTGTCTCTCCGTGATCATACAAGAGTTCTACTCCAATATACATGGATTTGATTATTCTGTACCTCATTTCATCACTTGCGTTTGAGGTATGTACATTGTAGACACTCCAAATCTTATATCCGAGGTGCTACACGTACCAAGGGTAGCGCATCCTAACTACCCTAGCTATGATCGTCTTAAGATTGTGTCTAAAGACGAGCTCTCTATTTTGTGAGACACCTTCATCTTGGGATGATCGTCAAAACACCTCTTGCTTGACCTTTGCTGAAGGTCCAAAATGCCTAAATATGGTGATGACATTTGTTTTACATCCCTTGTCTCATTATAATTCAATTACAGAGCCTCGTGCTCGATTTTTGTAGTCCTTCCTTGAGAGGCTTACCATTGATTTTCCCTCTCACTTCATACTCTCTCTTATAGATGTCTATAAAGATACGACGACCCATGATAAGCTTATCTTTCCTTCTACTATCACACGGATCATTCGCCATTTCTCTATCTCCTATCCCGAGTCGGACCACTTCTTCGTCGTGTGTGCCATAGATGAGGCAACCGTTAGATGGAGTGAGGCCTAACTTCGATCGAAGCAGCCACGGACTGAGACGACAACTCCTCTAGCTTCTTCAGCTCCATCCACATCCGCTTCTTCTTCTTTTGTGGGTGGTGTGACCCTCGGGCGGTTATGGTGCAACTTCAGCTCATGGATGCTTGCCTTAACACTCTTAGTGATGAGTTGTGTCAGGTGAACACCCATGTCGATCATATTGCACGATGACAGGCTCGTTTTGGTGGCTTCGTAGAATCTCCCTCTCCTTCTCTAGAGGCTTCTGAGGATGAGGATGACAGTGGTGACTCCTATGGTGGTAATGCTGATGAGGATACGGTTTCTATCTCTTTCGGTGTCGAGGAGATGACTGTTTTTCAGTGACTCACCCTTTGTCATTCGTAACAAAAAGGGGGAGCAGTTTTGGGTATGAGAGTAGTCATGTACTTATGGGGAGAGTTAGTATAGTAGATATTTTTGTTAGGTAGTGAGGACTCTTTGTTTCTTTTCTTTTCTTTCTTTTTAGATACACTGTTCTTACATTGTGATAGCAAACCTTGTATTCATTTTGTTATATATATTGAGGTTGTTATTACATTCTTTCTTTTATCTCTTCATGTGTTGTTTCTTTTCCCTCTTTATGCATATGCTTCTTATTAATTGTATTCAATCTTTTATTTTTGTTTCACACTAAAATGCCGTGATGAGTTTTGTTTAAAGTGTTTCAGAAATATAGGTTATCAAAGTCATTCTTGCCATGAACTCTCTTCTTACAAAAATTTTCAAGAGCTTGTGTTATGATAGATTTTATTGTATTCAACAAGTGAGTATGAGTTGAGCGATTTATGACTTCTTTCATATTTTATTTGTTTGTTGTGGTTTTGTCACGGATTGCCAAAGGGGGAGATATGTGAATCATGTTAAGAATATATGTCCTGTAAAATTGACTAATCCTATGACAAAACGCACTTTACTTACTTGTAATTTGGTAGGTCTAGGATGTGTTTAATACTTTAAAGAACAAGAGTTCAAGTCCAAGTATTAACTTAAGTTTAACTAAATACAATGTGTTTTTTTTTTTCTTCTTCTTAGATTAAATGCCCCATTTTTTACGGTGGTCTTTCCCTTATATAGTCCTTCACCCCTCCATCCCAGCCTTCCACCTGTTGATTTCGAAGGTAATCCCTTAAATGCTTGTCCTATCAAGACCTCTTGGAAGCTTTATGGGTAGATGTGAGCTGAGATGACACTGTTCAAATGTCATTTCTCTATAAATGTGACCAGTTCATTTGGTGCAGTGCATTTAATGTGGTGGTGACAGCCTTAAAACTTGCCATAATCTTTAAAACATGTTTACTATTTTATTTGTTACTAAATTTAATTATATTATCAAAATATATATTTTTTAAAATTTATATATAATTCTTTTATTAAGCCGTGCATCGCACGGGCATAATACTAGTTTGATGCTTGACACTTCCCCTATCATAATCTATGAATCATGATTAGCATCCATTCAACCATGCATAATGATAATTTAGAAGCAATGTGTATACTACTTTTCTCCACAGACTATTCCCCATCTAAATCTTTCTGATTCACGAACTTTGTTGCTACTAATGAAGTGGAATCATAAACATTCTCTTTAATTTAATTTTCTTGCATATCATCTTTTTCTAGTTTGATGCTTGACACTTCCCCTATCATAATCTATGAATCATGATTAATATACATTCAACCATGCATAATGATAATTTAGAAGCAAGTTTTGGCATTTCATTATTAGATTTTTTTTATAGCAAATACTAATCTTTTCTTTTATTAGTGAGGTGCTTTTCTATTAATATCAAACACGGATAGAATTTTCCTCTAAACTAGTTTGACCCACTCTGTGGCTATTAATAAGACCATCCACTTATGCCGTTGGTCTTGTGACTTGTTTAGATTCAATTAATAATGCATGCAATTTAAGACAAGTGGATAGTCTTATGAATCTCTATATAATGGGTTGGAGAACTCCTCCAACTTGCTTTGGATAAAATTTCGTCCATTTCCAAAACTTAAAAAATGAAACTTTTGGGAAGCTATTTCTTGATAGGTATTTTACAAGAAAAACATTAAAGTTATGGTGTCCTATTTTTGAAGTATAAGTTTAGATTTATATATTTGTTAGACTTTTGCACACAATGAATGTTTTGCCTCGTCTAATTGTTGCGTAATGCCTTTTAGGATTGGAGATGAACAGTTAAGAGGGAGATGCTGATGATGGTCCTCCAGAGCTTTTATTTTCCCACGGGATCACAAGGCAAAAATAGCAGATTTCTCGTGGAACAAATATCAGCCATGGGTCATTGCATGTGTAGGTGATGACAAGACTGTTCAGGTCTGGCAAATGGCTGAGAGTATATATTGAGAAGACGATGATGACATGCAAGCTGCTGATGACTAACCGTGGATGTGGTCCATTGCTCTAAAGTCAATCTTTCACCTTGACTCCTTGAGGTTTAAGTGGAATAGGCAATCTTTCACCTTAAGTTATGAGGTTTAGGAGGAAATCATATTCAACTTTTTGCTTGAAATAATCACCAGACTTGAAAATCTTGTAGATTCTGGGGTCCTAATTTATAAATTATCATGTGATAACATTGTTATTTTGGAACCATCCTGGATGTTGTCTTTTTGGTCAGAACATCTTGGGTTTCCAAACTGATGACAACTCTTTTGATTTACATCCTCTTGTTATTGGTTTTTGCAGTGCCCTAGTGCTCCCATTGGGATCGTTTAAGGCTTTTTTTTTTTTCTTTCTCCAGCGATTATTAGTAAATTCTTATTAGAAAAACAATAATTATTTCATGCATCTGTACATATATTATCTATGGCTTCAAACTTATTGTCCGTTTGGATTGCTTATTTTTTGCCAACTTATTTTATTATTTAACTTATTTTTTATACTATTCAAAGGTCTCACTGCACTTTTTCGTACTATTCATAGGTCTCATTATACTATTTTAACTAACTTTTACCTTTATCTACAGTACTTTCAGCAAAAATTGTGACATCTTGACAAACAAAGCAAATTGTTAAAATGGCTTTTTGGTGCCCAAATTTTCATTTTATACCAAACTACAGTTGAACCCTTACTCCAATACCCAATTGGACTTGTTCTATAGTGATAATCTCTCCTTGTATTGCACGGCTCCTAGTACGTAACTAATCAATAGATGTGCAGACCCTTGTTCTTCTGTTCATCACACGATGAAGATCATGAAGTTGTTTGATCACAAAATCCTATGGTGTACAAACACAGCAGCTTCTTCAAGATGAACAAGGCAAAATAAGTTTCCGATCACACTATTCTTCACACTTGTGAAATTGTGCTCTTGTGCAATTGTGCTCTATGTGACGGCTCGTAAAACAACCTTCATATATGTTTAGGGTTATGTTAAAAAAAAGCTCAAACATACATTCACGGATTGGATTGAAATCGATCTAGAAAACTGATTTTCATAAACCTCGACAAATATCCTAACTATCAAGCAGCTGTCGAGCCTCGAGCTGAAATAACTTTTTTAAACCTCAATAGATACTAGCTGTCGAGCTTTAATGAATAACACTTCTTCACTTGATTCTTGGATAGATTTGTATGACTTTAACACTTGAACTTAAAACCTTATTTTTTGAAGCATTAAACACATCTTAGATCTATTCAATTACAAGTAAGGTGCGTTTTGTCAAAGAATTAACTAATTACAAAAAATGTTGACATATGTTCCTAACATGAATCACATATGTCTTAGCATATATATATATATATATATATATATATATATATATATATATATTTGCAAAGCTTATTTTCATATTACTTTGGGATACATATACAAAATAATAGAAAGTGTTGCCAAATTTAAAGTTTGCACTAATTGTGCTCAGTAGAAAAAAATCTTAAGTGTGAGATTTAATGGGATTGATTAAATATTGACGCTTGAAGGATAGTTGTACTTTTTTTCTTTCATATTGATGCTTATAATTTCTTAAACATTATAAATATATTTTTCTAATTACCCTAAAACTCATGACAAAGCACTACATGACAGAGGATACCCACTTTTGGGGAAAAAAATATGTTTAGGGACTAGGGTTTAGTTTGAATTTAGTTTTACTAAAATACTTCATAGATTGTCCGTGACTAACAATAATAGTCTCGATGAGCCCAATGTAGCATAAAATAATTTCTTACAAAATTTTGCAAAATGCTCCTTGCATCGCTCAACATATCAACTAGTACATCTTAAAAGATCTTATTTGGTACATCCACATAAAACTATCAACTTGCCTTTAATTATTTTTTAATTTTAATGAATCAAACAAACATTTATAAATATAAACACAAACATGTACGTATACATAAACATGTACATTAAACATATAAACAACATAAACATGTACTTACACATTAAAGTGAATCTATTTAAAAAAAAATGAATGAAATTAAATAATTTCATTCATTCATTCCTATAGTAGGCACGAAACGGATGATAACACAAAGTGAATTCTAAAATAGATCTTCCTATGTTTGCCATTATGAAGCTTAGGTTTAACATATACAAAACCATTGAACCCACGTTCATGGATATTTCTGTGATGCACATTAACAATTTTTTTTAAAAGAGACAGCAAGAACTCAAAAATGTATAGTGGACCAGTCATGTAGTAGAGGCCGGATGCAACTCCATAAAAACCTTGAGCCACC
Organism: Castanea sativa; assembly: GCF_040712315.1. Taxonomy (NCBI): domain Eukaryota; kingdom Viridiplantae; phylum Streptophyta; class Magnoliopsida; order Fagales; family Fagaceae; genus Castanea; species Castanea sativa. The sequence continues at coordinate 41,959,462 of NC_134019.1, read as the reverse complement.
AATGGAATAACCCCAACCATCAGCACTAATTACCGATGATAACACAAAGCTAATTCTAAAATAACTCATCCTATAATTATTATTGTGAACTTAGGTTTAGTATATACAAAACCATTAAACCCACATTCAAGAATACTACTATGACCTTTTCAAAAAAAAAAAGAAAAAAAAAAAAAAATACTCCTATGACGCTTATCAACAATTTCCTTTAAGAGACGACAAGAATTTAGCTAAACTTTAAAGATTTATCATTATGGAGAAGTCCGCGTGAATTACAAAAATATGCTCAAGCCTCTTCATGAATTAATTCCAACCACTAACACTAAGCCTACAACGGAAAAAATGTTTGAAATGATTAATGTAAATCTAGTTCCCTTTTAATGGTTATTCAAAATGGATTCAAAAGTGCCCACTAAACTACTGTTTTATGTATAACTAGGTCATGTTGGTCATCTGATTAGTGGGTTAAGAAATCAAAACTAGAGTCTTGAGGCAAAAGAGCCCACAGGGGCTGCCATTATTATTGTATTTCATGTTGGTCATCGGGTAAGGGGGTTAAGAAATTAGAACTTACTATTTGGCATCAGCTTCAACTATTAGCTTAGAGCTTTTATCTTTCAAGTACAACTTTTTTAAACCTCACATTTTCCCATTTTTTTTACTTTTTTTTTTAAAGTACAAGTATACTTTAACAGACATTAAATAAAAAGTTTTTAGTAAAAAGTTAGATAAGTTGTTCCTAAATGGACACTTAGTCCTTAAAAAAGCATTATTTTGAAACCATTTCATTCCCTATTTCACGCTAGTTTTATGCCTAATGCTCACTTACGTAATCCCCTAATTGCCTATCAACTTGCATTTATTTAATTTTATTTTATTGTTAATTTTAAAGAATCTAACAAACTTTGTTTTAACATAAACATAAACATACAAATATGTATTTTAAACATATGAAAGAAATTGGATAATTTTACACATTAATTCCTATTATCTCTGTCCAAAAGTATCCCCTGAATGAAGTTTCATCCCTCTGGGATAATGTGTTGCTGCCATGGTGTTAGCCGTTGATAGAAGTGGCTTCTTCTCTGCAGATGTGATGTTTACCTTAGGTGCTTACATGTTTTGTTTTTTTTTTTTTTTTTCCTGATGTGATTTTGCTGTATCATAAACTTTAGATTTTCATTCTAGTATATGCCTTTAATTTCTTTGATGATTCAATTTTTCTCTTTGTTGAAAATTGATGTGATGTATGGGGGTTGAGCACTATATATGGTTATTTTAATTGATTATGATTGTGAAATTTGACAACCTTTTTGTTATTTTCCTTTAATTTTTCCTAGTTGCTGGGCTTGCCAGATTATAGAGATATGGACTTTTTCTTTGCATGCTTTGGCGTCTGCAATTTCCTGACTTTTTACAGTTTAAAGCAGAGAGTGCATCGATTAGTGAATATTGCTTCTCCACTCCCTTCAAATCCAAAATTCCAAACCCCAATTACATAATATTATCCTTAGCTCACGAACCTCTCCGGCTCTCCCTCTTTCTCTGTGTGCCTGACTGATAAGTATGTGTATGTGTGTGTATAATTTATATGAAAGATTATAAACCCATCGTTTATTCAGTGAGTGTGACACTTCTGAATTATGATTTAGCTTTGTACAAGGTATTTTGTCAATTATTTGGGTGATTAATATGTAAATGGAGTCGGTATTTGGTAGTGATTTATCTAAAATTAAAGATGTTCATTCTTTCTCTCTCTCTTATTCTTTTGAGTAGAATTATTTACAGAATAATAATAATACCTGCAGGAATTAATCATCAAAATCCTTAAATATGCAAGCAAATTAATGGTTCTTTTATAAATTTAAACGTTTTTTGCAGCACAAAATCATGAAGTCGTGCAAATTGTCTATCTTAGCAGATGTTGATGCTGCTGACATTTCTAAGAACACTTACTGGCCAGCCATAGATTAAAATAAAAATCATTAATATTTGGTTGTTAATACTTAATATGACCCTTTGGTTTAGCAATGCAATTTAAAAGTTCTTGCAGCTGTGTTTTTGTGGCAGAGTAATGAGAAAATTATTTGAGATGATTCAAAGTGGCATATGCGTATGTCTTTTCTTTTTAGTGCACTCTGTTCATGTAACACTAGTAATATATATATATGACTGGTGGTTCTCTTGGTGTTAAAATCAAAATTTTTATAGAGTGTAGTGCAGCCGCAGGGCTAAATAGAGTTTAATGGCAGAACCCCAACATTTGAAGCCTGGTTTAAGCAGTTAAAGTTAAGGTCTTGTTTCATTAATTAGTATCTGTAACCATCTTGAAATGAATTGCTGGTTTTGGATGCCTGTTGGGTTCACTCAGGTTATCTGACAATTCTGACCTTATCAGCTTGAAACCAGTTGACTGCCATTAGAATTATTATTCATCTGAGAAATGTCACTATATATGATGTATAAATATGTACATATGTATGTACGTGTGTATATATACATGTAGGAATGTATGCCTGTACATATGTTACTTGCATTAGGGCCAAATGTGTTGAACCTACCTATTGTGAGATTAACCTCACCCACTCTATGTTCTCATACCATTGTTTCTAAATTTTGTTGTGAAGGAGGGAAGTAGTATCTAACTCTTATTTTGAGTTCACTATGTTATTTGCTTCAATATCTGTGAGTAAAAGATATTATTGATTTTTGTTTTTGAAAAATGAGCTAGGCTAATGAAATTAATCCTGGTGGTTTATATATTTGTTTGTATGTAGGAAATAAGAATGAGAATTTACTAATGCCTACTTTGTTCTGCTTCTTTACCTTAATTGCACTCAAGATTTTTACAGCAGGGCAGATTTGATGTGTATCTTACTTTTCCCCATTTAAATCTATCAGATTCATGAACTTTGTTGCTACTAAAGAAGTGGAATCATAAAATTCTCTTTAATTTAATTTTCTTGCATATCATCTGTGTCCAGTTTGATGCTTGACACTTCCCTTACCATAATCTATGAATCATGATTACTATACATTCAACCATGCATAATGATCCTCTAGAAGCAAGTTTGGCATTTCAATATTAGTTTTTTTTTAGCTAATATTAATCTTTTCTTTCAATGTTGAGGTGCTTTTGTATTAATACCAAATGTGGCATTTCAATATTAGATTTTTTTTTTTAGCTAATATTAATCTTTTCTTTCAATGTTAAGGTGCTTTTGTATTTATACCAAATGTGGACAGTAGGGGTGTGCATGAGTCAGGTTGGATCGGGTTGAGAGAATTTTTTGACCCAATCCACCATGGTGGGTCAAAAAATTCGATCCAACCCAACCCATCACATATGTCCAACCCAACCCAACCCAACTCACATGAGTCGGGTTGGGTCGGATAGAACTCATGGGTTGGACTTTTTTTATTTATTATTATTAAATTGAACCCATATTTTTTTATTAATTATATAATATATTTAAATATATATTAAAGAAAGTAATAGGATTTTACACTATATATGTTTGTAGAAATTGATGAAGTGCTCTACAGCTGAGTTTTAACTTAAAAAAAATATTTATTAAATATATAATATATTTTAAATATATATTAAAATATGGGTAGATCGAGTCGGGTTTGGCGGGTTTGTAATTTTATGACCCAAATCCAACCCGACCCGCTACAAAAAAAAAATTTATAACCCAACCCAACCCACCAAACCCTAAAAACCGACCCAACTCGGTGGGTTGGGTTGGGTCAGATCGGGTTTGGCAGGTCGGTGGGTTTTCTACACACCCCTAGTGGACAGAATTGTCCTCCAAACCAGTTTAGCCCACTATGTGGCTATTCACAAGACTATCCATGTATACTATTAGTCTTGTGACTTGTTTAGATTTAATTAATAACTTATGGTTTAATACACGTGGATAATCTTATGAATCTCTACATAATGGGGCTGGAGGACTCCTCGAACTTGCTTTGGAGAAAACTTCGTCCATTTCCAAAACTTAAATGAAACATTGGGAAGCTATTTCTCGATAGGGATTTTACAGAAAAGCATTAAAGTTATGGTGTCCCCTTATTTTTGAAGTATAAGTTTAGATTTATATATTTGTTAGACTTTTGCACACAATGAATGTTTTGCCTTGTCTAATTGTTTACGTAATGCCTTTAGGATTGGAGATGAACAGTTAGAGGGAGATGCTGATGATGGTCCTCCAGAGCTTCTATTTTCCCGAGGGATCACAAGGCAAAAAAAATCAGATTTCTCGTGGAACAAATATCAGCCATGGGTCATTGCAAGTGTAGGTGATGACAAGACTGTTCAGGTCTGGCAAATAGCTGAGTATATATTGAGAAGACGATGATGACATGCATGCTGCTGATGACTAACCGTGGATGTGGTCCATTGCTCCAAAGTCAATCTTTCACCTTGACTCCTTGAGGTTTAGGTGGAATAGGCAATCTTTCACCTTAAGTTATGAGGTTTAGGAGGAAATCATAGTCAACTTTTTGCTTGAAATAATCACCAGACTTGAAAATCTTGTAGATTCTGGGATCCTAATATATAAATTGTCATGTGATAACATTGTTAGTTTGGAACCATCTTGGATGTTGTCTTTTTGGTCAGAACATCTTGGGTTTCCAAACTGAGGACAACTCTTTAGATTTACATCCTCTTGTTATGGGTTTTTGCAGTGCCCTAGTGCTCCCATTGGGATCGTTTTAAGGCTTTTTTTTTTTCTTTCTCCAGCGATTATTAGTAAATTCTTATTAAAAAAACAATAATTATTTTATGCATTTGTACATATATTATCTATGGCTTCAAACTTATTGTCCGTTTAGATTGCTTATTTTTTGCCAACTTATTTTATTATTCAACTTATTTTTTATATTATTTAAGGATCCTACTGCACTTTTTTGTACTATTCATGAGTCTCATTATATTACTTCAGCTAACTTTTATCTACAGTACTTTCAGCAAAAAAATTTCAGTTTTAGCAAAAGAAACAAATCTCAAACAGACCCTCAATAGAAAGGTTTCTTATAGTTCTAGTTTGTTATGGCTTCAAACTGACTATTTAGCAATAGTTAGAAGAAGGGCTTCCCTCATGACTCAATCGACATGAAATCCACAACCAGATATTCATACCTAATGTATCAAAAGTAGTTGTAACTTGGAGTTCTTATTATGGGTACGCAATAGTTAACCATAAAAAGGTACAAACGGGAAAGAACTCATCCTACCAACATGTATGTTCTACTCTCTTGCCCCCTTAAGTAGGACTAGAAAAACCAAGCTGAAATTTGCTAGATGAATTCAAGATCTGTTCAAAAAGTTTGCAACCTTAAAGATATTTCGGGCCTGTCTAGTTGTATTATTTAAACAACAGTTTTCATTGTTTAAAAAACACAACACATATTTCTCCAACACTTTTTCACCTACATGTATTCCCACAATACTTAAACAACGTTATTAGAACAACATTACCAAACGGGCCCTTCATTTAAGGAGATGACCATCAAAAGGTGATGAGCCTGTAGATATCGTCCTTGCCATCTTCATTTCTCACCCTAATGATGTGAAAGAGAGTCCCATTGGTTGGTAGTTGCAGAGGCCAGTTGCATCAATTAAAGACAGCATACTGAGCAATTTACCCAATAGTTTGTCACAACTCATGGACGACATTAACATCTTTTCAAAACTTCAGTTAGAAGACAATGCTTCCTTCGATGGAAATCTGGCATTCTTTTGTCAGGAAAAAACTTCTTATGTTATAAAGTTGCAAAGTTAAAACCAGAATAACAAATACTGGAAACATTGCATGATGATTCTACCCTTCCACACAAATCATGAGTATGGATCACACAAAGTGAGATATGTTCTCTCACCTGTTCACAGCTCATAGTATTGAAAGATGAAAGGCATCCCATCTCCCTAATTTCTGTAATTCAGCAATCAAGAATTCAAAAGGTTTAGATATGAAGGAAATTGCTGTAAACATCCACCCAAAGGAACAACGACAACGAAAATCAAAAGAAAAGGCGTAACATGAAATGATGGCAGTTCATTAAACTGGTTTATGTTTAGCAGTATAGAATATGAAGGTTGAGACTAAAAGGCATTTCAACTTCATAGAAAACCATAAAGTTGGGCTCTGCCATAAGTTCCACCAACTACACATCAACTAAGCACTTCGCTTTACAAAACATTAAAATAGACTATATGTCATAAACTGACACACCAGCTCAGATAGCAGCAAGTACAGAAAAACTTGTGCTTGATATAGATAACCCATGGTAGCTCCACAAACCCAACAGTGGGTTAAGATAAAACATATTCTTTTTAAAGAAGAATTAAAATAACAAAAGATCAAAACGACCTGAGGAAGAGTTGGTGCTGCAGTTCAACAAAAATACTTATTGGAACACTATATGTACCCGAGCATAAAGACATTGCCAACTAATCAGCTCTTCAATTTGCTGTTGCTTTGCGAGCCCCTCCTAATAAAATAAACACCATAATAATCAGGGTCATAAAATGCTAAAAAGCAATAAGTTGTACAAATCCTAACATTGTGTTAAAGTGCATTAATTTGCTGATCAATACGGAAAAAACAGGATCATAAGCAATGCAAAAAACCTAGATTATATGATTGAAAACACTGCAATCTCATACATATATTTATACATATGAACATATACTTTTTTGATAAGTAATAAGTTTTATTGATATAAAAAAAGAACACCCTAGTACACAGGGAGTGTACAAGGGGTCAACACATCAAATACAAAAATTGTAAGAATCTAGGAAATCAATAAAAGAAGGGAATGATGTTCATAGTATATGTTCATTATACATATGAACATATACTATCATTAAGATAAGCTGATCTCCAATATGTCTGCACTTTGTCAATCTCCACTAGAAACAATATTATAAAACCTGTTATAGCCTCCACACCTTTTTCTCATTTTCACATGAACTTAAACAAATGGGCCTTCTCTTCCTACTTCCTAGGCTTAAACTAGGTATGTTCAATGGATTTTGACCCAAGTACAATACTAAAAAAAATTTAAGCAAACTATCTGCAATAAATCCAATTCCCCCAAATGTCAATGCCACAACGTGAGTGTGTTATAGGTCATGTGGTTGCTTGAGTTTGGATGAGACATCACATAGATACTTCTTTTTTTAAGTGTATGAGGTACAATGTTTTACTACATGGTAAGACATGCACGAAAGACGACTTCAAAATTTTAATAATGCATACAAAGGGGAAAAAAAATTATGAAATATAAATATAAAAAATTGAGAACGTGACTTTGTGCACAGAAATACTCTTTCAAGTTTAAATCTTGTCGAAGTTCAAAACCAACTACAAGAATTTCAAAGTAAACAAAACTACTTTTTATTTTTTGTTAAATAAAGTAAACAAAACTATATTGCAATTGACATATCAATTAAGTATAAAAGTACACATATATATCAAGTGAGGCTCATGTTATGACTTACTTCTTAACTTCTTCAACCAAGCCCAGTCCTACAGTTTCCAATAAAATAACATAGAGAATCTAACCCCAGAGATCGCTAAATGGCAGAAAGGGCTCATGTAGCTAACCTGGATAGTTCATCATTGCAGGGGCTGCATTTTGTGTGTATCACAATCTCATTCTCACAAAAAAATATCCTCAAACACTCTTAGGATAGACCCAATCTACCTGGGGACAGGCTAGTCCAACCATGTATCATTTGCTAGTTTGTAATGACAAACATGCTTTTTTTTTGGTTCATGTGTGGGGGAGGGGGGGGGGGGGGGGGGGGGGGGAGGAAGAGGAGCATTGCCTTTGGTTATGAATTCTTGTAATGCCAAACACTACCTCAGAACATATCTCCTAATGCAACCATAATACATTCCAACAAATGAAAGAAAACAATATGATGAACTACTAAGTTGAAACAAGACCAGTAGTACTTATTCACAGTCCCATATCAAAGCAACCACTTAGAATACAACTTATTTTATGGCAAAGGCATAAATCCAATACAGCTATATAACTTAACCGCCAATCATTGCCACAATAATAAGCTCAATACTCCTAACAAGGAAAAAAAAGCATGCCCACATAAAACAGAAATGCTATATTGCTATCATAGTTACTAATTTGCATCATGACAAACCTGCTAATGACACAAGCAACAAGTTCCACATCACAAACACTTCGCTAAAAAAAATTAATCAATAAATAAATGACATAAAGTGCCAATTAATCACTATATTCAATTTCAAATAAACAAAAGATGCACAGCACTCAAAATTCACCTTTCCTCTTATTTGTACCAGAAGAATTGACATCGGATGCCACATTTCCAACACCAGAATCAGGAAGCTCCTTGGATACCGGATTCTGATTCACTAAACACTGAAGATTCTCAAATTCACAACCACTATAGCCTTGCCCGTTGAATGATACACCTTCTCCACTATTGCCATCCACACCTGGATGAAGACAATAGACTTGTTCATCACATTGCACGTTACAGGAGTTCATCACATATGCGTTGGGCATGTTTGAACCAGGCAAGTTTGGATTGACTGGTTTTTGATAAGGAAATGATCCAATCTCGCCTTCAATCCTTCCCCGAATGTCCACAAGCAAACACTTCAGCCTTGCAATCTCTGCTTCCAATGCAGCTTGACCCTGCAACCTCTTCACCAACTGCTGATTCAAAGCTCTCAATCTTACAACTTCATCCTCCAGTGACGCAGTTCGGGCCTTCTTCTTCTCACGGTACTTACGAACTGCTTCCCGGTTACCTAACGGACGTTTCTTCCCTTTCTTTTCAGTGGACTCCGCGGTATCATCTGAAGCAACCTTTTCCTCACTTTGAGAAGGCAAAATTTTAGTGTGCACATGAAAGCAAGTATGCGTATGCTGAGAAAAATCAGGACCTGGTGGATTGCAAGTGTGAGTGTGAGTGCAAGCATGAGTTTCCTTAAGTAAATCATCAAAGAAACTATCCATTGAGCAACTGCTTGGAAGCTCCCCCATGTCCAACACATCTTGGTTGTTCGAGAAATCAAGCTCTCCGTCGTCCATTACCATATCGAAATTGCTAACAAACCACCACTTTAGAGATGCTAAACCTAGTCAAAAGGTTCCCAATTTATTATTTTTGAACTTGACCCAGATGAATTTTTTAGCCCAATTTTCCTTCTTGATGTCAATTAGCAAATACCCAGATGGCAATTTCAGTTCTGAACAGATATAAATCACCACAATCAATCGACTAAGGAATACCCAAATACCATTTTCCACAACTAAAACAAGAAATCAATCAAAAACCCTACAAACCAAAACAGACAACCACAATGAATTCCACCATTTCAGTCGAAACCCAGATGAGATTTCATAGCAACAAACACTAACAGGTAATAAATTCAAGGCAACCAAAAAAAAAAAAAACACAGATTTTTCATCAAGAAAAGAAAAATGCTTACCGGTTACCAAGACAACCTTAAACCAAACGAGCTATACCCATGATTCAAATCATGAGCCTAATCAAATAATTTGAAGCGATTAAGGTTATGGGGATTGAAAAAACTCTATGAGAATTGAAGAAAGATCCTAGCTTTGAATAAAATATTGAAACCCTAATGAGTCCGAGGTGGACTCTAATATATGTAACCCTAGGTAGGAGCTGATAATAATGAAAGACAGTGATAGTCTTATAATGTTTTTTTTACTTAGCCCACATTTTTTGATCGAGAAAAACCCATAAAAGTGAACGAACCAGAAAAAATTACAAAGATAATAGAGACTACCACGATTGGCTGAGAGTCAGAGATTCCAAAGGCGGTTTCTCAAAGTGGCAAAAGTCAATAAAAGTCTTTATTATTAAAATTGAAGAGCAAAAGATCCCAAATTCCAACTAATACTTTTATAGGTAATATTAAAATTGAAGGGACATTATGAGAGACTTTGGCAATGGTACTACACATATGTATTTGTGGGTCCAATTATTTACCTTTTATTCAAAAAGAAAATTACTTTTCAAAAAAAAAAATTATGGCATCTAGCTTTGGTTATCTTCAATCTATTATTTATTGAATAATGCTACTAAGATAAATTATTTTACAATATTTTTACAAACTGTTAATGTAGTTTTAATATTTTTAAATATTTATTGTAAGTAAAAATATGATGTTACTAATAGACTCATATTAGAACTAATAAGAATTTGATACATGTTTGTAAAAATGTTGTAAATTAAGTTGTGTCTGTAATATTATTTTTATTTTCAAGTCAAAGTCATGATGATTTTCTTTTTTCTTTTTTCTTTTTTATGTAAGGCAACTTCATTATTTCATCCCAATCGTAAAAAGAATCCATGATTTCTTAATCTTCTATAGACTAAAACATTTTACCACAAGGGAACCAATTTTGATTTTTTTATTAAAATAAAATTCACAATAATTTTACATTATTCTTAAATCAGCTTTTCCCTTTATATATGGATCATTAAAAAAGAACTTAAACTACAAATTTTAGTAGGTACATATACAAAATATTAAGCTAATTTAGGAATATATGAATTTTTGTTGTATACTTTTATTGTTTTGATCTTGATCGTGTGTTCCATATTAACTTGTACATGTCAAGATTCGTCGGCAAAAAGTATTCCTATGGAAGTGCATGCAGTTTGTTTGTGTAGCTAGTTACATGATATGATTGCCAACCGAGATTCTAATGTCAATATCAAATGACATCCCATGTGAGACCTACTAATATAGATCTCTTTGTGGCATCTATGGAGATTAGAGGATACAAGTCATACATGTTAATGATTAATTTTATTCACCAAAAAGAAAAGAATCATTTTGGTGGATGGTATATGTAAGTGCACAATTGCACCTGACCCCAAGAACAGTTACGGGCTTAGGCCCAATGAGCCTTAAACAATATGAATTTGTAGAGCGTGGGCTTGAAACCCAGGTTAGAAGTGTCTGAAGATTAAATGACAAGCCAAAGATTGCAAACACTTGAAAACAACAAGGAATATTGTAAATCAACCTGCTCAGACGTAAGCCGAGAGCTGTTCTTATATTATCTCTTTCTCTTTTTTCTTTTTCTTTTAGATTACAAAAAAGGGAGCCCCCCATTCCTGTTCTAGGTTGCTTCTTAAATACTCATCTTTTTGATACTTTGTACACGTGTTGCCCCAACTCCCCCTTAGCCTAGATATTTCTTTTCTCAGTGCCTTTGAATAGTAACCAGAAGTTTCCCTTCCATTGTTCAGGTGTCACTTCCCCATTAATGCGGCCAAGGTGGTAGGTGCAGGGTCTTTAATGTGGAGGTGGCAGCCTTTATCTTTGGTATTTCTCTAACATCGGTACTTCTAGGACATTCAAGGGTTCACCCCCTTTAACCATTGGTCTTAACCGTGTCATTCACTAACCTTTACCATGAAGTCCTGGGTTCTCCGGTGTCCGTCCGAAGGGAAATTCACCCTTGACTGGATCCTCGGATCCTCGGCGTATGGGCCGACTCGTAGTACTAACAAGTTCTAAACCCAAGAGCAAGTCGGCCTTCCTTAGCATGGCCCAAAGGCCCACATCCCCATCAGGGTCTTTTTACTATCCACAGTATATAGACACAATTTGTGTCATAATTATTATCATAATGTTACATCTAATGTTATGAATAATAAGAAAAGAAATATATAAATTCGTGTAAAAGTGATGATTTACTTTTCACAATTAAAATTTTTATTAAATTGTGATAAAAATTGTGAAAAAATGTGTAACTTTTAGAAGAAGGTATATATTGACATTGATTGATTGGCATTTAGGAAGTTTATGGGAAATTTCTTTTTGGAACATTGTATTCCTTTTGGAATATTTATTTAGGAAGTTTTAAGACCAATGAAAATGTATTTTTATCTATTTCTTTAACTATTGTGCAGGGTGATATTCCTTGTCACGTGAACTCCAAAAGTTTCAAATCTCACGCACAAGAAGAATGATAACTAGTCAGTCCGCTTCTTAGCAAAATATACTCAAAGTTTTGAGTATTATGTTAACTAGTTGCGAAACTGCGCGTTGCACGTAATAATCGTTTTAGAGTGGTCTCATTAAATTTATTTTTTACAATTTGAACTAATTTAATAAAGAGTAATGTATTTCATAATTATAAATGTAATACATGAACAATCATAAATCATAAATATTAATTTGGAAATTCATATTTTTATTTATTATAAGAACAATCATAAATTTTAAATATAAATTTTGTCGTACCAAAATGAAAACAATATAATTTTTCTCATAAATTCGAAAGGCAAGTTAATGAAAATATTTATTTTTTAATAAAAATTACTAATAACGTCTTGTGAATCATTAAAAAGAATATAAAATTTGAAAATTATTCTTTTAGTTTTAAACAAAATTTCTCAAACTTTTTTTTTTTTTTCTGCCCAACAATCCAAAACATCGAAAATTGTAACTAAAAAATTAATAAAACTTAACAATGATTAATTGGGCCTATAAAGCCACAATTTTTGTACCTAAGCCCAAAGTAAGAGAGGGAGTGGGCCCAAAGAGCTCAATACAATGAATTTGTAGATAATTGATTAGAAAATTAGGTTCTAATAAGCTTAGACAATGATTATAGTGAGTAAAGATCACACTAGAATAAAGATGAACTGAGTTTATTTAAAGGAAAACATCCTCGGACACAATCCAAAGAGGTTGATTCTTATCTCTATTTCTTTTGAGATTGATTACCAGTATTGTTTTTGACTCTACAGGGTTATTCCCTTCTTTTTCTTTCTAATCCCCTTCCCTCAAAGTCCTCATTTTGGTGTTATACTACCTTCCCCATTTTATCTCTACCCTCCACGTGTAAATCAAATTGTTGGTGTTGATTTTTGTTCCATCAGCACCTTCCTAAAGTCTTTAGGAGTAGCTGCAAGGCTGAAAACCACTATTCAGGTATCACTTCCTCATTAATGCGGCTAGAGAGTTAGCTACAAAACATTCAATGCGATGGTAGCAGCTTTCTCTTAGATATTTCATAGCTTTTTTTTGTCCTGTGCTCTCGTGATGTATATCCTTATCAATAAAATCTCCTAGAACGTTGCTCCTGGATGGCAGTCCATACCTTATGACCTCTACTTCGCTCAGCCGAGGAGGCATCTCTCCTTGGACCCATTTCTCAGATCATCACAACTAGACCCCTTTTTTCATTCATTAATGCCGACCTCCATAGCAATATTTACCCGGCCTTGGACAATTAGGCATCCTCGAACCGGGCCTCCGTCCCAATATATACCACTGGGCCAATCCTCCCTACGGGACCAATTAAGAAAATAATTTATTGTTGATAATCTATTAACTTTATTTTCTTTACAAAAATTGCAATTTCGTCCACCCAAAACATATTATCAAATAAAAAATTATTAGCAAAATCTAATAATTAAATTTCTATATATATATATATGTATGTATGTATTGTCATAAAATATTAATAATAATTAAAATACAATTGTAAAAGCTTAAATATTTCACCCATTCAATTGTTTTCGTTTGATTAACCTTTACTATTATCTGAATAAAAAGCATTATAGAGTACTTTTAGTACAACTTTTAAGAGTACTTTGTCCACCTCCAACAGATTAAAAAATAAACAAAAATTAGTAAAGTCTCATGGTTTAATATCTAAATTGATAACTATTAAAAAAAATCAAATTTAACTTGCAAAATAATTAATTATTAACCCAAATCAAATTAAACCAATGGGATAAAGAAAAAAAACTTGTGATTGGAAATAGGAATATCAAACTGCCTAAATATGCATAAAAGTCGATACAAATTTACCAAAAAGATAAACAAATGTGATGTGATAATTAAATCAACAATAACAAAAAGAACCATTAGTAGAAAAAAAAAGAAAAAAAAAAAAAGAGAGAGGTTGAAACAATAAAAAAAAAACTACCAAAACAGGAAAAAAAATGGAGAAAGAGAGAGAGAGTATTGACCTTTTTGTCGTGGATAACTTGGAAGGAATAGGGGAGAGGTGGAAATGAAGTAAGAAGAAATTTATATGAAAATTAAGATGGAAAATGAATGGTGGAAGTAGATGAAAGGTTGAACAAAGTGAAACTTGTAGAATATAAGAAGATATAAAGAAAAATAAAATAAAATCTAAAGAAAATCAAATGAAAACTGGAAAAAAAAAATTATTGTAGGAATGAAAGATTGAACTAAAAAGATAATGGTTGAAGAAGATGAAAAATTGAAAAAGTTAGAATTGCAAAAAACAAAACAAAAAACAAAAAATAAGAAAAGATTCTTAAGATGTAGTGCATAAAGAACTTTATAAAATTTATTACAAAACTTCCATTTTTATATATAGTATAAATATGTGTAGACATTATTTTTTGTTTATTATTCTTCATTGATTTCAATATTTAGTTATAAACATCTAAATTAAAGTAGATAAATGTGTAAAGGCAAAATTATATATAATATTAAAACCATCCAAGATGAATGTATAAAGTCAATAATCTATTTATATAATGTTAAAACCGTCAAAGATGAATGTGTAAAGTCAATAATTTATTTATATTTTTTTGTTAAAAAAAATGAATACAAATAAATTCTAAATTAAAGTAGATGAATATCAAAAGGTAAAACTATATGTAACCTAAAACCACTCAAGATGAACGCGTAAAGTCAATAATTTATTTATATTTTTTTTGTTAAAAAAATGAATACAAATAAATCCTAAATTAAAGTAGATGAATATCAAAAGGTAAAACTATATGTTACGTAAGACCGCTCAAAATGAATGTGTAAAGTCAATAATCTATTTATATTTTTTTGTAAAAAAATAGGACCAAAAAAATAAATAAGAAAAATAATAATTATGTGACAATGATGTGGTGATGAGGTGGTGCAACAAGAGCTTAGCAGCAATAAATATTAGGCTTCAACTTTTAAATATAATATATAGATATAGATGGATTGAGGTGAGCCTATGTTACTTAAACTGAGGAGAGCCATTTAAATTTTTGGACTGGTTTGGCCTAATTCAAAGCTGGATATTTACTTTGTTTTGGGTCATTTTTACAATGTTGGGCTAGCTTTTCTTTGTTTTGATTTTTTTTTTTTTTGAGACACACGTGCGCGCGCGCACACACACACACATATATATAGAGAGAGAGAGAGAGAGAGGAAGGGAGCACTTTGGCAAATCCATCCCATAATGTTTTGAGTTGATTAAGAGTAGTTCAACACGTTTTTAAGTGTAAAAAGCCTTATTTTTTATATTTAAATGATCAAATGGTCTAGTTCAAATAATATAAATATAAAATAAATCATATGCAGACATTACAAACAACCACAAATGTAGGCATGAGACATTAAGTAAGTTTCTTAAATTACTTAATAATTCATTTAGTTGTTGTTTATCCAGTAATATATATCCTTATTTTTTATGAGAATATATATCTTATAACTTCATATTCAAAAGGGTATCATCATATCATCATATTCTCATATCTTCTGCAATCCCAAGATTGACCAAATCGGGCCTTTGATTCTCTTTTCAATGAGCTTAGGCTGATACGTTAGTTTCTTCCATACCTGCTAAACCCTCCACTTAACAACACATCACAATCTTCAAGACTACTGTGATGATTCGATCCATCGTACAATTTACACTTGCCTAGGTAATACATTCATTAAATTAAGAATGCCCCCAAACATGGAACAAAACTCAACATGGGGGAAAATAAGATGGACAAATTTTCATCTATAAACAATTCAATATGGCTTCAGAAATAGTTTAGATGCATAAATAGTACTTACAAAAAAATTAAAACCCCTGCAAACATAAACTAGCCACTAAATAAAGATAGCTTCTAATTCAATTCATCGTAGCTTCACATCACTAGATAGTTCAATAAACTTTAAACATATTAAAAAAAAGTAGAAGATTTCAATGTAGCCTTACATCACTTGATATCCACAATGATTTCAAATAGACCAAGTTTTAAGTACTTCATCAAGGAATTTATAAGACTACATAAAATGGCACAGCTTGTGCTACACCTGTCCAAGTGGCAGACAGTGAATAGTAGAGAAAAAGTGGTGGGTTCATGTAAATGCGAAAGGCAGCTAGTCACAATTTGACATGTAAGATAGTTGTGGCAAAAATTATGACAAATTATGTGGTATTAGAACTATTTATATCTAATTGCACATAAACGTAGCATTTGCCCCACATACACGTAAAATATAATAATTACTTATGCTGTAATAGGCAACCCTTTTCAAAACAAGAACACTGGTCTCATCCCAGCAAAAGAAGAAAAAAAAGACATTTAAAAAAAAATCCATGAGTCAAATGCAAGAAAATGTCATCGAAAATAATCTTTTAGTTAATCAACATGTCAGTGGTGGGAATTAGTTCTTAATTACTATAAGAATCTCAAACTACAATCACTGCAAGGTGTCAATTTGCATCTATATTACTGTATGATTAGTTTTAGTCTAACAAGAAATAAATATGATGGACAATACTTTACACTATAAACTTTTTAACAAATTATAGAATTTTGAATAAGAAACCAGCATGAATCAATATATCATAACAAGGAGCATCTAAGCTCTGAAGCAAACAAAAAAAAAAAAAGCCTATTAGCCCAGCGTCCATTTTGTTCATATTGCAACCCACCCTTCTCTTTTCTTAACAGTTTTAGAATAACTGATAAAGCATGGTAAGTCACTGATCTCTTAAGAATTGTCTTCAATTTGGTGACAACTTGTAGCTGATTTCTTCATACTTCACATTCTTTAAAAGTCACATTTTCTTTTTTGGTATATGCTGGAAACAGATGGCTGTTGTTGATGCCTGGGTTGGGCGGCATCACTGGATATGAGGGAATTTTCTTGAGGGTCTGTGAAACACATAAAGACCTTGATGAGTGTTCTTGAAACTTTCATCTCATAAGTCCAACGGGGTAGAAGTTCAGAATCCACATGCACAAGTTTTTTTAGAGAGTTTTAACATATGACGTCCTCTTCTGATGATAGCTCTTTATCATCAGACCAAGACACCAATCAGTTTTTGGTGTAAGTAGGAGTTGAACCCCAGATCTTTTATACAACCATCAGAGACTTTACCAGTTGAACTAATTAGAACCCATATCCACATGCACAGGTTTAGATCTTCCTTTGCAGGTCTCTCTCTCTTATTTTTATTTGAAAATGTTTTAGTATATAGTAGAAGATTATTAAAAAAAATTATGGATGGATTGGCTTCTGTTGAACTAATGAGTAATGACCCAAAGGTTGAAGCCCACCCCAAATCAGGTAGAGAAATTTAAGCTAATAGAATAGCCCGTATGACCAAACTTAACAATCCGAAGTCTGAGTACTCATTTGGATACAGCTGTTATTTATCAGCGCTTCTGCGTTTTGGCCTTATTTTTATTATTATTATTTTTTTAAAGAAGAACTTCACGTGGGACTATGCATTGTTCAGTGGGTCCCGTACACTTTTCACGAGATCTACAAGTACTTTTTTTAGAACGAACCCACAAGTACTTTATTCAGAAAAAGAAAAAAAAAACTTTAAAATTAGATCCCATAATACTATTTATAAATTTAAAAATTACTTTGCTACAGTGTTTTCAGTTTTCGGCAAAATAAACGGTATCCAAACAAACCCTTAAATCTCTCACTAGCACGCATTCCAAATCCCAATTCCAAACCTTTGGAGTCCGTTTGGTTAGAAATTTCTAGTATTATTATTTAAAGATGTGTTTGTTTAAAGGTGAAATAGGGTAGATGAAAAACTTTAGAGAAAAAATGGGATAGAAAACTTTTTAGAGTGTATTTGTTTGTTTGCATCATTCAAAATTCTCCAATATATTCCCACGTGTCAGTCCAATAAAGAACACTACAGGTGCTCATCCATACTTGTTATCATGAACAAGAATTTGAGTTGTTTTAGTTCTCTTCTTTATTGGACTAACACGTGGAAATATATTGCAGAATCTTGAATGATGCAAACATGGGGCATGATTATGATGGCTTCCTTTTCCTTTTTTTCTTTTTTCTTAATCAATCTTCATCGTATCAAATTGGAATTCGAGTTTGATAAACTTGATTTTGAGAGTTGTAAAAACAGTTTATATGTCTAAATAACTTAAAATGCATGTTATTTATCTAAAAATTTTCTAAAAATATACTATTCAGCAAATTTTACCTGAATAATATCTTATGGGAAATAAAATATAAGTTTTTTCTTTCGGGTAATGTAAGGTAACCGTTAAAAATGATTTATTGTGAAGTTCACTTAATAAAAAATTCTTTAAACCTTTCTTTTCTTTTCTCTTTTCTTGTCAAAGTCAAACCAAACCTTTTAATTTTTTACATTTTAGCTTTTGCATTAATTTTTTACTTAGCACAAAAGTTTATAAAAAAATTATATGGACATATGATGCAAAATTAGACTCTAATTGAAAATATAATTAAATTTTCTTTCAACTTTAGCTTTTATATATATATATATATATATATATATATATATATTATGAATTTATGATACTATTATATTATCCATTAAAATCAGTTTTAGACCTTTACTTAGGAAAATGTTTTTTTTAAGCCTTTAAATAAGTTTGCAATTTGTAAAGCCGAAATAAACAATTTATTGTGAAGTTCACTTAATAAAAAATTCTTTAAACCTTTCTTTTATTTTTTTAAAGTCAAACCAAACCTTTTAATTTTTTACATTTTGGCTTTTGCATTAATAATTTACTTGGCACAAAAGTTTATAAAAAAATTATATGGACATATGATGCAAAATTAGACTCTAATTGAAAATATAATTAAATTTTCTTTCAACTTTAGCTTTATATATATATATATATATATATATATATATATATATATATATATATATTATGAATTTATGATACTATTATATTATCCATTAAAATCAGTTTAGACCTTTACTTAGGAAAACGTTTTTTTTTTAAGCCTTTAAATAAGTTTGCAATTTGTAAAGCCGAAATAAACAATTCCCTTCCAATAATTAAATTGATTTTTTTTCGTTAAAAAAATTCTAGTAGATTCTAGAGTTTTTTCTTGTGGATTTAAGGAGCTACTTGTAGATATAAATTTTACGTTGAGCTTAATGAAATTAACAAATGAAATTCCAAGTCCCTACTAGTCCAAATCATTTAACAAGTGAAGTTTTGGGTTTGGGCCTCTTAAACTCTTAAACTTGACTAAAAAGCAAACTTGTCCCAAACGGCAAGTACCAACATGAATTCAAGTTCAACCATTCATGTTTTTTTAGTTGCTTGGAAAGAACGCTAATCTACAAGCTAAAGGAATAAGATCATAATGGCGGTTTGCTTCAAGAATGGATCATTGTGTCACGTATGAAAGATGACTGATTTGTCAACAACTCAACCATATTATTAAAAAACATGGCATTTTTTTTTTCTTTTTAATTTGGGGATCAGAGAGGCATAAAAATTATGATTCTCTAATTGGTTAAGTAACATTGTCATCACCATTAAATTGGAAACATATAGTTTGGTTTATCTTCTTGCTTGGTTAATAGTTAGGCTGAGATACGTGTAATAGCCAAACATAGAAATATATGGTTCTCAATTTTTTTTTATTAAAAATAATGTACCCTTCCCATCTGCATCACTTAATTCTTGGTTCTTATCCATCTAAATTCTAAGCACCTTCTTGTGCTAATGCAGATTACAAAATCTTTGGTGTTTATCCATTTTGACAAGTCCAAATTCTGTTAAAGAAGCAACTCTACCTCAAACCAATGAACCTCTTCCAAAATGCTTGGTGAATCATGCCAAACTTTCTTATAGGATAAACCAATTATTCCTCACATTTGTTCCACATTTATTTTCTATATAAATAGCATGACCCCCAATTAACATGCTATAGTTTAATATAGAAAAATAAAAATAAAAATTAATTACTCTCATCTGTCCCATTTGTTTCCTATGCAAATAGCATGACCTCCAATTAATGTGGCACTTTCATGAAGGGGTCCATGAATGGGTCTTTTAAACAAAACTCGATCCCAAAATTTAAATGTGATGTAGTCACAACTTCAATGTGATGGGAAAGTGAAATTAGGATAATATTTATAAAATATCTCTTCAAAGATAAAAACAAATGTAGTCGAAAGGATCATAAACCATTCATCATATAAAATTAAAGGTTAGTTTGGTAATGCATATTTTTTCCCCTTTTAGTTATACATTAAGAAAATTATTTATTCGCCTCATTCCTTGAAATTATTATTTATATTTTTTGAGAAGATTCCTTCAAATTACTTGGTAATGCATAGACATTCTCCCTATAAATGAAAGAGTGTAGTGTCCAATAAAGTTGACCGATCACAATATTTTTTTTTTTTTGGGTGTATAATGGTAAAGTTTTGTTGTAAATTAGACCATTCTCTCGTATATTATATATTTGAGCAATATTTTGTCTAGAAAAGTAAATTTTTGTCCTCTTATCAGTCATATACAACAACATATCTATCACATAACATATAAATACAATAAGGGAAAAATCATTTTAAATCAGTTTAAAAGTAATAAATTAAATCTTATAAAAATAACTGCGTAAAAAAAGTAACAAATAAAATTCCAGCAAACTTAAGTGGATATATAATATCTAGGATTTAATATGTTGCTTTTGAAACTATATAATTAAATTTGATACTTTTTAAAACTTCAAAATTTAATTTATTTTGAAAATTTTAGGATTTAATTTATTACACTCTATAGGGTTTAAAATGAAGTTTTAGAATAAATAAAAATATAAATCACTAAAATTTAGCTATTCAAACCAAATTTGAATGTCTATACACTCATGCTTTATATATATATATTTTTTGAATATATATATCCATTCATTTTGATTGGTGCATAATTAAAATGAAATATGTGATATAACTAGTAAAATTGATATTCTAATTATGATAGTGATGTTCTTCTCAAAAAAAAAAAAAATACGATAATGATGTTGCTCTTTTTTTAATTGGTGCATAAGATAAGTTATATTAGTGGTGCATGTAGTAAAAGTGATATTACACTTCTAAAAAAAAAAAAAAACCTAAAATTTAAACCATTTATAGATAGGATAATTATCTAGAATATCTAATATTTTAAATTTTGTAAGTATGAAAAATATAGAAAGAAAAATTTAATCCAAATTCTAGAATTTTCAAAATAATCATTAAATAAAAATTTATTGTGTTGAATTTTTTTTTTTTTTAATTGAGTTTATGTGTACATACATATAGGAGAGACAAATTTGTTAATATAGAGAAGAAGAGGACCAGAAAGTAAAGAATCCACAACGCGGGAACTACATCAACCAGAAAAGATTCAGGCAAATCCACCCTCCTAAACTGTCCCCCTCCTCTCTCTCTCAGTCCCTTCAACCATACCAAAACCTCCGGAACAATCAGAACTCTAGTTTTTATGGTTCTTGGTTTATCTCTTCTGCCATAGTTGAAAACAAAGGCAACCCAGAATTTGAAAACGAGAAAAGACAAAAACTTGGTGAACTTTGGAGACAAAAATATCACACCCAGAGAAGAGGGGGCAAAGAGACTTGGTTTTTTGTTGTTGTTTCTGTTGAAAAACGTAGTGTTTGGACATTTTTGGGTTGTGAACATAACAGTTTTTTGTTTTGTAGTCTTTGAAAACTAAGAGCTTGAAGGGGGGTTTGTTTTATTCTTCGAGTTTTAAGACCAATGTCTCGGTGCATACCCTTTCCTCCACCAGGGTATGTGTGGAACGGTGAGAGTGGCGAGGCTCTTATGGAACTGATTAAGGTTTGTTTGTTTGAGCAATTTATATTCTGTTACTACTGCTATATTGTCACTTCATATCTTGAGCTAAATGGGGAGTTAATTATCTTTCATGGCATGTGTATATGGTGAAATAGTACCCTTTTTTTTAATGAATAAGAGTGCGTGAAGTAGAGGAGCCCATGAATAATAGTACCTTTTTTTTTTGTTCTTGCTTGATGTTTGATTTGGTGTTATTTGTGATTGAAGATAGTTCTAAGTTATATTAATGAATTGTGATCATGTGACAATGTGTTAATATGGAGAAGGAAAGAGGCTCATGTTTTGTTCTATAAATGGTTTGATGGGATTCTATGCGGGGATAATGCATATGGTTTTCTGTCTTGTGATTTGAGTTTGGTTGTTTGGGCCCAAATGTAACTGTGTGCTGCATTTCTTGGTAGTTGAGGGAGCAATTGTTGCATTTTATCAAAGAGGGAATATATTTACTAAGGTTATGCCCAAATTAGATTCTGAATGATCTCGGAATGTGCTCCCCCCTTCACATGAAAATTTTGCCCTCTATAGGGTCATATTTCCTCTAAAACACCATGCAGTTTCTTGTAACCTTCAACATGAGATAAATTACATCTTTGTTTTAGTTTAGTCAATCGGACTTCTCAAATTTAAATATTACCATGATCTCTATGCTTTTAAAGATTTTTCATTTATAGCATGAATAATGGCAGAAAGTTGTACAGTTGATGTTCTTGAATTTGAAGTAATAGTAACTAGTCCTAAATCAGGAGACTGTTATGCTTAAGGATTTTTTGGAAACTATTTAGTTGATTGCAGAAATATCGTTCAGAGGTGACAGGGAGAAAACTGAATAATGAATATTGTTTAAGAGGGAATGCATGTTCAGAAAAGGAAGCATATGTTGTTGTTTTTAAATTAAGGAATATTTATGAAACTATTGCCAATACATGTCATTGGAGTCACTAAATTATGGGAATCAATGAATTAGCATGATACTGCTTTTTTTCTTGACTACTTGTTTAGCTTATCCCAAAATGATTATTTTTCTTTTCTACTCTGAAGCTCAACAGAGAAAGGGTAGAGGCTGAGAAGGAAAGGAAGAAAGAGAAGAGGAGGAGAAAGAAGGAGAAGAGAAGGAGGAAGAGGGAGAAGAGGAGGAGGAAGAAAGAGGAGAAGAGAAGAAGGGAAGATGGTGAGGTTGGGCAGGAAATGCAGAATCAGCAAAATAGGAACAAAGACGGCAGTAAAAAGAGAAGTTGGGAAAAGGGTGACAATGAAAAGGGAAGGAAATATGAAGCACAAGGATTGGAGACTAGCAGTCTTACTGAAGAGCTTGAACAGCCCACGATTTCTGAGTTCATCTATGATTCCTCTGACAATAGCAATAACATTAAGAGGAAAAGGGTCAAATGTTCTCCCAATGCCAGCCATAACCATGGTATGTCTGTATACATTAGTCCTTTCTTAGGAAGTCAATTTGCTTCTTAGGTTTGTCACATTTTCTCAGATACTTATATTTGTCACCATGTTTTTACTACAGAAAGTCATTTTAACTTTCAAAAGCAAAAGCATGAGGATCAAGCTGTATTGTCCAGCAAACCAGCTTGTTCTACTCCCACATGTACGGATACACTTGTCCAACAGGAGTTTGAAATGGATCCTAGACTCAGCAAAGATAAATTTTGTTCTACATCTGGTTTACCCACAACTGCCCAGGAAATGGCTTCTCGAACTACCAGAGAGATGTGCCTTTCCCCTTTTTCAACTGAGGTTGTCTCTGATGAGAAGGCTGAAACAGCTCCAGCATTGAGCTTGTCTGAAAGTTGGTCACTGCAGATGGAAACACAATATAGAGTCATAATTGTGAATTGGGTTCCCCCTCCTTTACAGAATGAGCACTCTAAGTTTGATGATCAAGAGTGGCTCTTTCAGAGAGGGCAGCCCAGAAATGACATGATTCAAAAAACTAACACTTGCAGTTATGACTTCTGTCATGGAAGTTGCATCCTATACCCTCATGCTCACTATTTGCCTGAGGTTGACATATATGCTTTGCCATATACAGTACTGTTTTGAAAATGTAAATGGAAGCATTATATCGGACTACGAGTTATATGAAAATTTTGTTGTCTGTGGTCGGGTTTGAAATCTTTCTACCAGTCTTTCAAGTGATCAAACTGAGAACAGGCTTACCTGCATTTGTGTTCTCTAATGTGATTTTTTGTAGTTGCATTTTTTTCAAGGTGACTACATAGTGCTCAAATTAACCTCCAGGTGCTGCTAGCATAATTAGGGATGAAGCGGGGATGTTGATTTATGGTTACACTTGCAACATTGATGAGGACAGTATTCTAATGGCAGAATTATGGCCATTTAAGCTGGTTGATTATTGCCTTGCAAGTACAAGAAACATGATTGTGGAACTGGAAACAGATGCTGAAGCAGAATTTGATTTCATGGACATGGTATGGTAGAGCTCCCCATCACACTGTCAAGGATACAATTTCTGTGTGTAGACTGGCTAACTTGAGCCATTGTTTATGTGATCTCAGGTAATTCACCAAAAACCTCCACAGAGACAGCTACCCTGTTGGTCAGCTAATTTTGCGGGAGTAACCTTTATTAAATCTTAGTCCAGTCTTGTACTTGAATTCATAAAACCAGAAAAAATACAATGTGGTTCATTGTCCTGAAATCTCTTTAACTTTGGATTTGAATTTATTATTGCTGTTATTTGTCTTTTGCCATTGCAATTTATATCTTTGCAGTTTGCATCTGAGTTTATTTACCGCAAATTAAGGAAGAAATCTCAATCATCCCTTTGTTGGCTTTGCCGACATATATCAATTTTGTAGCATCTTTGTACTGCCAATTCTGGTTACCATTAAAGCAAATACTCAAAGCCTTATTTACTTACATATGTTGGTGCCATTTATAGTTACTATAGGTTTGTAACCATTTGTATCTAATCAAACTTGCACAGAAGTAAGTTCGCCCTTCTTCAACAAGATGTAGTTGGCTATTAAGCATCACAAGGTCCAGAATGTTGTCTGAACATTTTGCAGCATGGAATTGTTGCAAAAGAACGATTAAATGGGATTTTTACAATTTACAACACCTCACTGTAGGGTGCCAACATTCTTTTCCTCAACTGTACAATTACAAACTACACATCTGAAAAAGTCAAAAGTATGAAGCAAATTTGTGTTTGATAAAGGTGAAACTATTTGGGAGACTATAACTAAAGCTAGTCAAAGCTGGAAGATCTGCTGCATCGTCCTTTCAAGTATTCTTCCAAAGACCTAATATTGCTGCGCTCAGCACTACTATCAGATGTGTTATCATCTTCAACATCAAGCAATGCAAGACTCAAATGTAACTCTGGACTAGAATTTGGATAAACCTCATCATCATTGTTGTCCTGGTTTTCTGAATCCTTTAGATTACCATTTTGGGAGTTCAACCATTCTTCAACATATATATCCCCTTTTAGCAGCTTCAGTATCTGGAAAGTAAGGAAGTTAAAAGTTCAATTAGCTCTCACTCTAATATTAAAGAAAACTTGTCCTTAGAATATAGTATATACACGACATCTATGGTATGACAACTTCAGTATTGCAATATAATTACCTGGCTCATTTTAGGGCGAAGCCGAGCTGCCCTTGTGGTGCAGAGGGTTGCTGCAAGAACCATTCTCTGAACCTGAGTCTCATCATATTTTCCATCCAATTTTGGATCCAACATACTTTTTATATCTCCACTCTCTATCTTTGGCTTTGCCTGAAATCATCATATTAAATGTTATTCACAAGCATAACACTCACATAATTAGCACATGCAAAATTCTATTTATGGAGGAGGCTCTTACCCAAATGACCAAGCTCTCTTGTCCTTTGGGATTTTCTAAGCCAATTGGTTCTCTTCCTGATAACAATTCAAGAAGCACCACACCAAAGGCATAAACATCAATCTTGTCACTTACTTTCCCATACATGAAATATTCAGGAGCAATATAACCAAATGTTCCTACTACATCGCTCTGAGTCACAAATGTTGAATTTGTTGGTCCCCACATCGAAAGTCCAAAATCAGATAACTGTCACACAGCAACAACAATTAATCATATCATTCTTTTGTGACGATTTATTATTTCTAATTACCACACGTGTCAGTGCTGGTCTGGTATAAATTATTTTCATTGGTTTATTTGGCTTAAAAATTAACTGGGTAAAAGTACGGTTGTACCTAGAAAAGGTAAAGCTAGAGTAATACCTGTGGTTCAAATCCAATGGAGAGAAGAATATTTGAAGACTTGACATCTCTATGAATAACAGGCTGAGAACATTCATTATGTAGGTAATTAAGAGCTTCAGCAATCCCAACTGCTATATTAAACCTCACATGCCATGATAATACAGACTTATCTTTGTTTTTACCTATATCACATATTAACTCATATTAGTATGGTGAATCTTTAGCAAGTGAAAGAAAAAAAAAATTTAGAAGGCATAAATGATAAATCTTATTGAGCATTACCGTGTAAGTTTTCCTCTAAGCTTCCTTCAGACAAGAAATCATAAACTGAGATTAAAGCATTATCTTCGATGCAGACACCGATCAAGGGTGTGATGTGTTTATGTTTCAGTGAGGAGATGATGTTCACTTCATAGGCAAAATCCTTCCATGCTTCTTTGGTTGATTTCACAATCTTTACTGCCACTGCCTTGCCCTCTGGAAGAATCCCCTTATATACACGGTTACATCCTCCTTTGCTGATCAAATTTTCTGTTACAAAAGCAAAAATTTAGTCAGAGAATAAGAATAAATACGATTTCAAGAATAATCTCAGGATAAAAGTTACTCACCTGAGGAAAACTGAGAAGTTGACATTTTCAGAACCTCATGACTGAACCATTTGCAACCTTTCGGTAGCTCACCGTATGCAGACAAACAATTCTTAGGATTCTCATCCAAACTAACACTGATATCACTTTCAAATGGGGTTTCCTTAATAGTTGAACATTGAGGACTTAGCTGTGGGGAACGATCTGGTAAGGTCATTACCCATTGCACCACAGATATGTTCCTAGCAAGTGGTGCTTGTGGAATAGATGAACTAGCTTTACGAAGTAATGGCCAACCGGGCCTATAATCCAAAGGGTCTCTTGCATATCGAGAATTTGATCTCAAAGAAAGTCTTTTGCTGTCACAGGCAAAGTTGAAAACTCCATCTCTGGAGTTTTGTACCACCTCAGAAATGGTTGATGCAGTTTCTGCCTCTGAGTCACCAAATTCAGATTTGTAATCTTCTAAAGTCGGAACTTTTATTAGACTAAAACTTGGCTTTGGATCCCCATTAAGTATAAGACCTGACATAATTGAAAGCAAACTTGTTATATGTCTCTCTTATGTGTCTCAATAATCTAAAAGATGGAACTTTAAGCAGGACAGAAATACCAAACCTGGTAGTTGATTATTGGTGAACCTTCTGAACACAATTTTCCCATTGTGGATAGCCAAAACATCGGTTGTTGAAGGCAGCCTCCTGCTACAATATTTGGCAGTGGAAGCCCAACCCCTGAAAATCTAATCTGTTTAGAGTAATCAAAAAAGATTCACACAATCTAAAATCAATCCAAAAGTTATAGTCCTATCTCTCCCTCTTACCCAAGAGCACTGTGCTTGCTTATCCCTACAACTACAGCCACAGCAGCACAGCTCTTCGCCTCTCTCACCAAAACCCTTCGGGCTGAACTTCCTGTCAAGATTTGACCACTGAGATCAACCTGAAACCAAGTATCCCAAATGATAATCAATCCTTAATATTCCAATGAATGAACAACAAGAAGAACCAAAACTTAGTCACAAAATTTTAGGAGCAGCTATGAATCCTCTTCAGGCTAGTCACGGTGAGCCACATGTATATCTCAATGAATGAACAGAAAGTGAAAATTGATAAAGCATTACTAACCTTATTTGCATTACATAGCTCCTCATAAACTTCTAAATAACCATCCAACAAGTTCTTGTTTTTTGAAGCCCGGTCTGTATTGAAATGAATAGTGTTAGAGCCAAAAGAAGTAACAAATATGAATTAAGAAGCACATGAAAATCATATCATATTGCTATAAACACACATAAAACTTCAAATTCCATGCATTACCAGAACTTCTACAAACATGAACTGCAACCACACAATCTCCAGGCTCAGCAACTTTCACAATAGCCCAGCTGAGCAGCTCTCTGCTCTGGCTGTCAATACGGATACCAACCAATACATTTCTCTTCCCAACAGCATTAACCACCTTCTCAACTAACATTTTTCTTTATTTCCCTCTAAACAATCTCTTTCACACTGTCAAAACTTTTTATAAATCCTATTCCATCTTGAATATTGAAGAACTTCAGCAAATATATTCTTGTCACTATTTTTGAATGTTGTGCCACTTCAATCTCTGCAATAAAAAGCTTCCATTTTCAACTCAATCTACAATAACAAAGCTAATGCTTCATTAGACTAATATAAATGGTGCAGGCCAACATATTACTACCATATAAAGTATAAACCAACCAGATCTCAATCAGTATTTTAAATTTAAAAAAAATCCCATCAAAGATAATATTATAACTATCCGAAAAAAACTACAGGATAACTCACAAGATCTTTCATTGACCATTAAAGTCTTTACCCACCAAAAAAATAAAAAAGTTGTAGCAAAAATATAAACAAAACAAGACAATTAAGTTGTACCTAAAAGTTGCATGTCATGTGGCCACATGTTGTTGGAGCAAAACATGTTTTAAATATGAAAATACCGCCAACTACTGCAAACTAAAATTTCAAGTCTCTCAAATAATACTATAAATTAACAATTTGATGCTGTGTTGAGTGTATTCTTAATTTTATTTTTTTTTTTTTAAGAAGTTTAAAAATATATGAGTGTTATGGTGACGATGAAGCTTATTCAAGCAAATGGGTATTCATTAAAAAAATTTGAAAAATAAAAATATTAAGTGGCTTTGGATTTTGTGGAGAAGCAAGTGTCGGTAAGTGAGTGAATTCCCCGAAAGAGTGGGCAAATATTTTTGAGGGTACGTGAAAATAGGAGTGATTTGTGATTGAGTTCGTTAAACAAACCGGCAAAATTTCGCGGGAAACCCATGATATCCGGTCATATACTAGGTGCTGAGAATGTGGGGATAGAAAATTCGACCGGCTGTTGCGGGTTTGAGAAGCTCAAGGCTGTGCCACATGCTGTTACGTGATCACTAAGGTTTCTCACTTTAATTTATAAATGAATAGTATAAAACAAGAAGCCAAAGTGAAGTCATAAAACACGTTCAATGAAGCAATGATAATTTTTAACCATATGTGATGATCTTTGTTTGATTTGACATTTTAGACTCAAAACTACTTTCTTTTATGATTGAGGTTTTTGTTTACTACATTTTCAAATCTTAGTTGAAAAAATAATAAGAACCATGATATGTGAATATGTGATTATACGTAATCATAAAATAAATGTTGACGTAGAGATTTATAGAATAAAACATTGGTGAGCTCAATTGGTGTGAAAGTCACCTCGAGATGTTAATCATACCAATTTTATATGAAAAAAAGATGGTTTACATTTTTGTTTCCTTAACTTATTGATAGCTTTCATTATCGTGTTGTATTTTTTGAACATGTCATCAAGCTTGAAATGTTAATGTGCCAATTTTATATGAAAAATGATGGTTCACATTTTTGTTTCCTTAACTTATTGATAGCTTCCATTACTGTATTGTATTTTTTTTTTTTTTAATAGAGACGTCCAAGACTCAAATTCACATTTCACAAATGTTTTTAGAAATTTCAAGGTGTTTGGTAGAGACAAGATTTTTTATTGAGGTCATTAAAATGTTTATAAAGATCAAAGTTTCTTTTATCTTTAAATTCCGAAAGGACCAAAACACTAGTTACAAATGTTCTAACACAACTCCGCGTACATGAAAAATATCTTTGTGATATCTTCATAAAGTGCCTATTTTAGCAATGCCTCGTGTTGTGAGTATGACATTTTACACATAGTTCATCTTTTTTACATATATCTTTGTGATATCTTCATGAAGAAAAGTCTTTCAGCAATGTCCTCGTGTTATGAGTATGACATTTTTACACATAGTTCATCATTTTTATGACCAAAATTAATTAGAACCATGTAGAATGAATTCTAATTGGGGAGATTGGTATGGAGGAGACCATGAGGACAAACC
The DNA here is from genome assembly GCF_040712315.1 of Castanea sativa. Classification (NCBI taxonomy): domain Eukaryota; kingdom Viridiplantae; phylum Streptophyta; class Magnoliopsida; order Fagales; family Fagaceae; genus Castanea; species Castanea sativa. The sequence goes on along the minus strand of NC_134019.1, from coordinate 41,929,312 downwards.
AAGGAGAAAAAGGAAGAGAGATAGAGCACTCATTATATGCACCCTTTGAAATAGTCATTTTTAAATTATACAAACGAAGCATATCTACTTAATCACATGTAGAAATTAAGTCTTCAAAAGAAAATTTATTTAGTGAAAATAGAAAGAAAAAAAAAATCTTCATGCCTATAGACATTATCTCACTTCCATAAGAGTATAAAGAAAATAGTTTATTTAATAGTTATAGCCTGTTTGTTTTAATTTTAATGTTTAATTCATTTTCATCATTAGTATATGTACAATTAGTTTGAGAGTTGAGACCCTCCCTCGCCCCATTTGTGAAAATGAATTTTGATGTAGCAATTAGTGAGGAGAAAACATGTATTGAAGATCAAGGCCTTTTGAAATTTGAAAGCAGAAGCTAAAGCAACTAGGCTAGCATTAGGAAAGCCATATAAGCATGGAATCTGCGAAGGAGAGACTATAATCACGATTTTGCCACTGGCTAATTTTGGGTCGTTACTCTACTTTCCATCAATCTAGATGGAACTATTTGAGTGGTTTGTAAACCATATTTTTAGGGAAGCTAGTTTTGTTGCCTATAATGTAGCTAGTTGGACTCTTTTGCTTGGAAATGAGCCCCATCTCTTCTTTACCAAAAATTTTCCTCACTTCATAGGATGATCAAGAAGGACTTCATTTCCTCCTTTAGTAACTTGTTTCTAGATTTCTTATTTCAATGAATATTTCATGTTTACCTTAAATTAAAATTTCACTTTATTGACTGTTTCCATCCCCTGTTTTTTTTTTTCTAAGTCTAGCGTGGGAATATTATGGTCCCAGATAGAAAGGTCGCAGACATCTTTTTTTATAGCCGAAAGCTATGGTACTCTTTGTGCTTGTTAGGCAATGACATTGGCAGTGAGATAATGACAAAAACAAACGTGTCCACCACTATTAAGAATCACGGTCAACAAGGTCTTGCTTCATTTGGCCGCCTAAACAAAAATCATGGAAAAGGATAGCCACATAACTTGAGCTTCAAATTTTTTTTTTTTTGGGTGGAAATTAATTAGTGTTTTTAATTGGTAGTGTTGATTATTTATTTATTTATTTTTTTTGAATATGATAGGGTTGATAATTGATAGTGAGATATATCCTAATCTATATGTTTGAGTTCGTAAACTCTGAAATTTCAAGGAAAGGAAAAAGAAAATAAAGTTAAAGTTAATATACAAGGCTTTCATTTTTTTTAACAATAATTAACAAGCCTTTTGTTTCAATTCATTTCTTTTTATTACTCTTCAAATGAGGCAGCCTAAGTAAAATATAAACTAAAAGGCTATTTATTTATTGAAACAAATAGGAGTAAAAGGGAATCTCAAATTCTCTTTCCCTATTCAGATTGAAAATACTTGGGAAAATTACTTTTTAAACTTTATATTTTATGTGTGATTTTAAATGAAACCCTATAATTTAAAACCACTTGAGTGGGACACACACATTAATAATACCCTGTACAGGTCAATCTTTTTAGTTTAGATGGCCCCAAAGAAAAAGTTGAAAAAGAATATTACTTCTTGGGAGGATAGGTAATATAAATATAAATTATAGTAATCCACTTGTAGTAACTATCTAAAGTCTAAACTACTGTTGAGTCAAAAATATATAAAATATTACACACATGCTAAACTTTTGCAACGTGAGTTATTTCTTTTTTTTTTTAAAGAAAATTACCTCATTCTCCTTTGAGATTTTTTTTTATAAGAAAGAATTTCTGCTGTAGCCTAATCTAAGTGTATATGTGTGTAAAATTTCTTCCTAGAGACTTGAATCTCGGCTCTTGCTCCCACACTCCACAAGCACTTATACTTATGGAGTGACCACTGCACACCCTGACCAACGCACCAAAAGTGTGCGGTGGTCATTCTCCTTTGAGATTGAAATAACACTTCTCCCTAAATATTTGTATAAATAACCCTCTTTCGTTGATGTTTCTATGAATACAACAATAAATCCATTCACAACTCTCTTCATATGTAGAATATCCATTTAAGAAAAATAAAATAAAAGATTTCTCTTTAAATCACTTATTCAACCATCAGAGACTAAATATCAAAGGAGTCAATCTCGTACCAAAGGTTGTATCAGTTTGATCAGTGTAACGATATATTTCGGTACCGGTCAATACCGGTATACCGTTTCAAGTTTACCGTTATATATATATATGTATGTATGTATGTATGTATGTATGTATGTATGTGCATTATAATAAATATAAAAGTTTACCATAAAATATTACCTTAATTCAGAACAAATTATTCATGATTTTAGACTTTATCATTAATTAAAAGAAAAAGAAAAACATAATATAAAAATTGAAAGCTTAATTATTCATTGTATACTAAGAAAAAAAATAATATTAATAAGTTATGTAAGTAAGTTACCATTATGTCCTTACAAAAATTAAAAAATTACAAAACTAAAATAAATAAATAAAGCTTTTTTTTTTCATGTACTGGCTGGTACGCCTGGTACCAGCCGATATTGTCCAAAATCAATTGGTATGGTCAATACATGGCTGGTACGGCCGGTATTTAAACTGATACGAAACGTTAGCGTTTCGATACCGGTATGGTACATACCGACCGATACCAGTATGGTATCAACCACCTTGCGAAATATATATCGTTAGGTTATATGGTCATTAACATGTGGTAATGTTGAATTACAATGAACCGTCAAAGATTGATTTATATATGATCTTATTTTACTAAGTGAAGAGTTAAATTTAGTGTAGCATTAGAAACTAAAATGATAAGCAACAATATAAATATGTACTATTTTTTTGTCCCTTGATGAAAACTCATTTCATTGGAGCAATATTGTTTTGATGTTCATGTAAGTCACCATCCGGTTGCACTTTCACCATTACGTATTTGTTTTTGTCTCAAATATTATTATTATTATTATCTCTATAAAAAAAAATTATTTAAAAAAAAAACTCATATAAAAAAGAGCACAAAGAAGAAATGACATATATATAAAAATATCAAGAGCAAACAATTAGGCCGTGAATTTTCAACATAATGTCAATAGTGAGAAAAGGGCTTTATCACTTTTTTAGTTTTATCATGTAGATATGGAAATGTTACATGCATTTTAATTACAAAAAAATGTTTGGAAAAGTTGAGAGGATATGATAACATGAGGGTCCAGTTGTACTGATGAGCTCTAAAGTTGTATTAATCTGCATTTTGCAATGGCTAAATGTTTGCTTCATAGGTGCAACTGAATGCAAAGTTATAGGGATTTTTTTTTAATATATATTATTGAATTTCATTCTATAACCACGGCTCTATGATAAGTGCTCTTTACCAATTGAGCTAATTCAAATCTACAATAATTAAAAATTATGATTATTAAATTATTTGAGACTTAATTAAAATGATTTTTTTTTTTTTTTTTGATAGGAAAGACTGAAAAACTTTTATTAGGTAAGGGATAAGTACATAGCATCTTGAAGTACTAGAGATTCAATTATTGGAGGACTTTCTTCAATCCAAGTAACAAAACCATGAATACCCTTTGCATGTTGTGCCAAAGTATGGGCAGACTTATTTCCCAGTCGTCCCACATGTTGGACTTTTACGTTTCTAAACTCATGCAACTTGTGCCGGATGCTCTCAATGACATAATTCACTGTAGCAGGTGGTATGCTCTCTACGACTCAAACAATAACCTTAAGAAATATTTAATTATCAATTGATTAATAACCCATTATTGAAATTCATTTATTATAAAAATCTACATATATTGCAACTCAAAATCTTGCTCGAATTAAAAAAAAAAAAAAGGATATTTATCTCACATTGATTGTGTGTGTCCAGTGTTCTCTGTTTATAACTCCAATTTACAACTACAAAGGTTAGATCATTTTATAGTTGTACTCTGGTTAAAAAAATCTTGCTCGAATAAAATTCATAGTATTTTTTTATTTTTTAAATCTCACTCGAATAAAAGCTATTGGTAACCAACTTGTATTAGTTGTTATGAAAATGATTTATTAAGGCGATTTTGTGAAGTTGTAAATGCACCATCCGTCGCACTCACATCTATCAAAATAAAATTAGGTGCCATAATTTTGAATATGATGTTATGACTTGAGTGGTCTCTATAGTCTATTCTCTACCACTACAACAAGCTTGATTGTTTTTTAAGGCTATTATCATTATTATTATTTTAATTTGGGCAAAATATTATTTTGGTTCTTAAACTTTATCAAAAGTTTATTTTTCATCCCTAAACTATTGAAAAGTTCATCTTTCGTACTTAAAGTATTGAAAATGTTTTATTTATATTTCTAAACTTTACTAAAAGTTTGTTTTTCATCTTTAAACTATTGAAAAAAGTTTTTCTTTCATCCCCATTTTTGTCTCTAAACTATTGAAAAAACTTTTTACAAAGTTTAGAGATGAAAAAATAACTTTTTAAAGTTTAGGGACGAAAAACAAACTTTTATTAAAGTTTAGGAACCAAAATAGTATTTTAGCCTTTTAATTTCAATGAAAAGTAGATTATTTTTAAGCTTTTTGGGATGATAATTTTTCCTTAAATTCTTGTATCTTAACTTTACTTTTTATGAAACTTGAACCCTGATTCTTGCCTCATCCACACTCAATAAGAACTTATATTTGTGGAATAACCATCATGCCAAGGGTGTAAAGTAGTTGTATCTCTACTTCTAATTTTGTTTATGAAATGAGATAAATAAGTCGCATGTGCAGTAGCTTACTTTTGAAACATAATTCAACTCAAGGAACAATTAGATAAATTTATTTATTTATTCTCTAAGGTCAATGGCCACATTGGCATTCCATCCCCATTTGTGGGGTTAAATCAGGGGTCCATTAATTCTTTCAACTGTCCCTTGGGGAATAAAAAAAAAAAAAAGTAATGGAAGTAGAAATTTTAATGTGCAGGTGATAATGGAAAACAAATAGCAAGAACATTAGTAATCAGAGCTAAGATGATAGGAAAAATTAACCAGATGACAAGTTTGAGAGTCTTATCATGGTCAATATAAAATGTTCTATTCCGTGAACTCTACCCTCTTGGTCCTCTTGTTTAGAATTTACTAAATTTAAGTATTCTACTCCTATTATTGAACCTATAAAGCATGTACCAAGATATTGGGGTATTTTCAATACGTCATTTTGTGATATGTAGGACTATCACCTGAAAACTAAGGAAGATTTGAAGGGCTAATTAATCAGCCATATTATGGAGCCATGTGTGGAAATTTTCTGTTAGGAGAATATATATTAGGTTAAGTATGCCCTACCTCCCATCTTTTTCAATAATAATACCAACCATATGAATATCATCAACTTTAGTAGCTATGTACTTATATATGTAATTTAAAGATATAGGTCACCCCACTCAAATTCTCTTTGTTTTGGCTTATAGCTCCTACATGGAGTGAAATCGAATAACTTGACTTTATAATATGATTAGGTTGATCACAGAGGCTTATAGAATACATATTTTGGATGTTGAAAATTGCAATGGACTAATGGGCCAATCAACTGAAAATCATTTCAATTGCTTGTACGTACTCTATATATCTCAGCTAACAATTGCATTATAATCATTTTATATTGGAAACAAATCTACTTCTTTGATTTGGTAGGTCAAGGAACATACTAACCTGCCTTGAAATAGAGTGACAACTATAGTTTTGTGGAAATTCATCATAACCAATAAAATTTACTTTGTTTAGAAACAAAAGGAGAATGCCCTAAATTCAAAAAGAATAATGCAATCTACATAGCAAACCTAAACCCTGTAAAAAAAAATGCTATTAAGTTCAATTCTAAGTCATTGATCCGAAATGACTTTAGCATGGCAGTGAAAACGCATGGAGGCTTACCATAACAAACTTGGATTGAGATAGTTTTTTATAGGGTTTATTACATTAATCCATTCTAAACTAATATGAAACCTGTAGTTCAAAATTTTGTAATCAACACCCTGATTCAATATTAATTTGTAATGTCCATCCCTACATCTAAATTAGCGCAAAATCAATAGTTTAGTGAGCAATTATCATTTCAATTGCTTGTACCCTATATATCTCAGCTAACAATTGCATTATCATCATTATATATTGGAAAAAAATCTACTTCTTTGATTTGGTAGGTCAAGGAACATACTAACCTGCCTTGAAATAGAGTGACAACTATAGTTTTGTGGAAATTCATCATAACCAATAAAATTTACTTTGTTTAGAAACAAAAGGAGAATTTAAAGAACAATGCAATCTACATAGCAAACCTAAACCCTGTAAAAAAAAATGCTATTAAGTTCAATTCTAAGTCATTGATCCGAAATGACTTTAGCATGGCAGTGAAAACGCATGGAGGCTTACCATAACAAACTTGGATTGAGATAGTTTTTTATAGGGTTTATTACATTAATCCATTCTAAACTAATATGAAACCTGTAGTTCAAAATTTTGTAATCAACACCCTGATTCAATATTAATTTGTAACGTCCATCCCTACATCTAAATTAGTGCAAAATCAATAGTTTAGTGAGCAATTATCCACCCAAAACTATGAGAGGATTAGAAAATATGCACCCTAAACTATGAGAGTATTTGTAATGTGCGCCCTAATCTATAAGAGCATTTGCCATGTGCACCACTAATTTGGACTCAAATTTTGATGGCAGATGGATGTCAAAAATTATTTTTGAATTAGAACTGATTGCAAAAATTTAAAAGTTTGGGGTACACATTACAAATCCCAAATAGTTTAGGGTGGATAGGTTCAACTTTGTAGTTTTTCAATTATAAAAAGTTATCGAAGTATAATTTATATTCTCCTGAAATTCAGTTAATGAATGTTTGGGAAGAAATAGTTTCACATAAGGGTCCAATGAGATCATAAAGATGTAAATTACAATTTGGGAAATCAAGTACAAATGCTAGCAAAGTATGGAAACACTGGGTTTCTTTTGAAGTGCAGAACTCATAAATATTTGTCCAACTTAGAGGTTTCCATGCTCAATTTCTTCATTATTTGAACTATATGAAGGTGGTGCTACATAACCCAAGAGGAGGAAGGATGAGGGTGAATTGGAGTTTATTTATTACAATGAAAAGATTATTGAGAGTGAAAGACAAGATCAAAAGTTGCCACCCATTTATTCTAAGCAAAGATATGCTCAAAGTACAAAGTAAGAAAGCCTTACATAGGTCATTTTTATACCTCAACAAGGCAGTATGACAGGCAAAATGGAAAGTTTAATATTGACAAGAAGAAAGCTATTATTTTAATAGGCATGAGAATCTAGCCCATGGCATACTTTTGTGTCCAGCTCCGAGCAGTTGACTCATATTTGAACTTGTCAGTCTTGCACATGTGAGCAATTTCAGGTACAAGAGGATCATCTGGATTTGGGTCAGTCAGCAAGGAGCATATAGAGAGTAAAACCTGCATGCAATACTACTATATCAGTATAACTTCATGTGTAAATGGTTCAAGGAATTTTAAATCAAGAAGAGAAGAGGGATCATAATTGAGCAATAGGAGTATAGGACACCTCAAGGGAATAAATTAATAACATTCTTAGGCCAAAGATAAAATTAATAACATTTTTCTTTATAGCATTTAGCATTACATCATTCTCTGTTCCATATCATTGATTTATAAATAATAAGGCTTTTTCAATCTTTAAAGATCATATTTAGACTTTATACACAATTTTCTTTTCTATATGTGATGCAATCCTTGTGATGGACTAATGCGTCCTATCAAAAACCAAAACTGAAATCCTTAAGTGTCAAGATGGACCCCCTAGAGTTCTTCAATATATCACCTTGGATATGGTGAGTGCTGGGCTCCATTGTTCCTTGAGTATGTCCAAGCAGATATTCCCATTGCTATTTATGTTTGGATGGAACACCTTGGTCCTGAAGGCAACCTGCAAGCAATTTTTATAAAAGAGAACGTTTAGAATGTTTTTCATTAGACATGTTTACAATATAAAAAATTGTAACTAATGGAGAAAGCAATGAATTTTTGAGATATTAATTACATATCAACCTTCAATGTAGCAATATGCTGCAAGAGAGATTAATTGGAGCTTTGCTCTTACCTTTGGGGGTTTGAAAGGGTAGTCTGGTGGGAAATGGATAGTCACAAGGAAAACACCACCAGCATAAGGACTATCATTTGGACCAATGATGGTAGCTTGCCAATGGAACATATCTTCAGCCACAGGACCTGTATAATGCACCGTAAAGCAATCACTATTTTTATTCAAAAAAAGAAAAGAAAAATTATAGCTGTTGTGATGAAAGCCCATTTCAAGTTTCTTTAGTTCCACTAACCTGCACTGCATGATGTTGGTGGATCTCTCTGCAAGTCCTTGAGCTCCTTCAATATGCGCTTTGATGCCATTCAAGAAATTTCAGAATTATAATTTCTTAAACAGGGAATTGAGGAATTCAGCAGGAGGATGAGTCACAATCTATGAGCACACGGCTGAAGGGAAAAGCTGTGGTGTATTTAATGGAGGAAATGCACGTGTTGGGGGGGAGGGGGGGATAGGTAGGAATGAAGAGGTCCTTTAATCTTTATGTACCGATTGAAGTGGGAACAGAATAAATTCCAGAAAGAAAAAAAAAAGTAGCAAGTAAAGAATCAGAAAGTTTTGAAACTTTGAAAGAATACTTGCTTTATTGGTTTGCTTTTCTTTTATTTTCAAAACTGCAGGCTATTACATAATAAGGTATCAATCAGGAGTCTATCGCTGAGCGTTCTCTCTTTTAATAATTGCTTTTAAGCATATCTTAGAGGCCTTACTTTTTCTCCCTAGTTGTCCATGAGATTAATAAGAGGTAGAAATCAGTACATCTCTTATCTAAATCACTTATTTTGCAGAGAAAGTGATGCTAAAATGAGTGTTGTTGGCAATATGGAAGTACTTAAGACAAATAAACAAACCATGCATTCTATTTGTCAAAACAAGACTACTTTTCTTTGTCACAACACAACATATTTATTGAGAATGACTTCTATTAGCAGCCTGTGGATACAAACCCACGTCCCAAAGGATTAATATTCGTGCTTAGCTCAAACAGTTCACTTGTTGAGAATCTAAGCTGTATTGAAGTTGACAAAAGCACCACAGACCATTTTGTTTTACAAATCCTTCAAAAGGAAAATGGATGCAATGTTCTGTCCGCCATAAAAATATTGACTGTCCCATCATATTCTTGACTTTCCATTTTATTTTTGTTATTCCTTTCCAGTATCACTTTTGGCAAGGAAATTGCTTCTGGCACTGTCATGCTCAACCAGATTCTCAGAATGCCAACCTTAGAGATTTCTCCCAACAGGTGAATAAAAAAGGTTATGAAAGGAAACGGACGGTGCTTGCCAACTTATTTTGTATTCTATTTATGCTAAAAACACAGCTTTTTTCATGACCCTGTTCAAAACTTGCCAAGGTCTTATGTTGTGGTTGATTTGAGTACACTTTTATTATATATCAATCACAATAGGTCACCTTAAAAATAAATTTGTAAAAAATTGTATCACAAGACTTATTTTTATTCTAAACCAAGGACCTAAGAGTCGAGAACCATAAGTGACTTCAAACGAACAATCCCCCAAACCCCCAAGGTGCACCATCAAAAGAAACATACAGCATGTAAATGCTGGAATGAGCCTTTGATGAAGATCAGCTTGGTTCAGCTAAATCAGCTTTTGAAATGATTATATCTAATATATAATTCAATGCAAATCAATATACATATAGAAAGTTTCTTAAGATGTACTAAATCAGGTTACAGAACATGAATATAATTGGTGTCTACAGAAGGAAACAATTTTGTTTTTAGAGTTAATACATAAGCAAAATATAGTCCCAAGAAACTGAAGAGTGCACTTGCACCAAGACAAGTGAATCATAAATATACAAATCAGCACACGGCTAAGAAATTGAAACAGACAACTTGATGCTTAAAAAAGAGCTCCCTACTTCTGTCAGTTGAGACTAAACCCCGGCTTGCTTCTTCCTCAAGGTGCTATATTGTAAGATATATGGTGACTGTGAGAGACTAATGCCATTTGTGATGATAACCTCCAGTAGTTATCCTTCTCACAATCACAATATAGAGCAGCCCCTTTGTCCCTTTCTCTTCTTTTTCTTCTTCTGCCTTGGTGGCAGGAGAACCACCTTTATGGCCTCATCAAAAACAGATTTGACATTCTGTATTTAACAGAATACAAAACCTATTAACAATGAGGCTGCTGCATATGTCCCCCCACAGATTTAGAATGATGTGACTAAGAATTACATACCTGCTGTGTTTTTGAACTACATTCAATGTAAATCGGAGTGCGAATCAGCTTTCTCAGATCCTCCCCCTTCAAAAACAACAACTAAGCCTTAGACCCAAAACCTTCCCCTTCAAGAAGTGTTATTAAAAAAGAAAAGGAAAAGATGTATACCAGATAAGTTGATGCCATGATCATGAGCACCAAATACAAACAGTAACACAAGAAAGATAAATGGTAAATGGCGACTCAAAAATTGTAGTCACAAGCACTGAAAATAGAAGCATATACCTGAGCTGTGGCGATGGGCACTGCGCCAGGGTGGTCTATAAAGAACTGCTTATCATCCCGAAGATCTACAATAAGCAAATTTAGTTGTTATTGAAATTATAGACCCACAGGCTACTGAATCTTATTTTTGGATCCAGTTGGGGGGTGTCGGGGCAAGGGACAGAAGACACAAGTATAAAGAAGACTACATAATCACTTGGGCTTGCCATAGGTAGTCCAAAATAATAAAAGAATGAACTGCCGAAAATTTACAATATACATAATTGAATATCCTCATGATAGTAGTTTCCAAGGTATGGCATAGACTTCAGTTTCATTCAAAACTTTTTATGTAGAAGCAATAAAGATATGCAGTGAAATAATATTCAAACAAAACAAATATGATAACTGGCAAGATTTTTCAAACCACCACCTTGGTTGACAAACAACTCAGTGTCATTAAAATTGATCAGTTCACCCATGAGATCAAATCCGGAAAACATGCTTGCACGCATGTGTGTGCATGAAAGAGAGTGATACAGAGTGTGTAACCATCTATAAGTTGAACCAAACTAGTTCAATATAAGAACTGGTTGAATGCATACCCTTGAATACTTATATCATGCGGGGAATAAGTTTCCAAAAAACATGCAGGATTTTCAGGATATTTTGCTAGAAACATATTGGAGAAGATAGGGAAACTATATGCATAAAAGTTTCTAGAGGCCTTGACAACTTCAATTTAATCACATGATAATCTTTAGCAATCCTCACACGAGTTTCTAATGCCCATAACAACTATAACAAGGAAACAATATTAACAGGCTAGCAAAATTTAACCAAGTCCTAGTTAAATTTATGGTTAAGCTTTGAATAAATATGCTGAAGTTATCCCTGCTGAAACTGCTTCCGAAAAACTTTCCCCCTTTTTTCTATCTAGTTGTTACTTCTGTAATCACATACTTAAAGACAGCAGGCAGAACCTGTCTGCACTGTGATAAAAATATTTCAAAGCACTAGATATGAATATAAACTTAATCTCTTTTATCCAATCAATATATATATAAAAGTAGAGACTTCATTGAGCGAGGGTCTAAGCTTTTGCCAAGTGACATTTCCTATGAAGTTTCTCTACAAGCATCCAACTCTCCCATTAATTGACTGAGTTTACACCACAACTCTCTCTCTTCTTCATGTTTTTTTGTATACCAAATGTTTCAATCTTTTTTTTTTTTTAAAAGATACTAATAACTAATGAAATTGATATAGATAATCTTCTAGCATTTCTGTTGCCTAAATTACACAAATCCATATCTTTTATTTACTATAATCATTATTATTTTATTTTATTTTATGGGAATCCTTTTTATTTTATGGTGGTGAATTTACATACAAACATCTCATAAACATAAAGGGTCCTACAGTCTTCTTTTTTTTCTTTTTTCTTTTTTGGTACGGCAAGTTTTTACGTTAGTTATATAAAAAGTTTCTACTTTTATGATTGTGTAGATGCATTAATCACAGCTTGCCTCCAAAATGATATTTTGGTTTTCGCCTTTTTGTTTTCATATTATATACATTATCAATACTCTGCTATAATGATTAATGTAGAATTTTCTAAACCTTTGACTCTCCAACCTCTCTCTCACGCTTTGCCTTCCCCTCTCAACTTTGACTATATGCATCCATTCTCTTTCTTTCTCTTAAAAAAATTCTCTCCATACTCACAATTTTTTAAAATACCAGGCCAATGGAAGAAACCTATTGCTCTTGTGACCTTTTGTTGTACCAGTGGCTATCCATTGCACATTAAGTGGCCTTGACATGTATGAGTTCAAGCTATCTTTTGTTACTTTCAAAAATTCATTTCTTCACTTACAATCGGTAGGGTTAAGATCGTGAGATTCTGTATTTTGTTATTTTCTTTTATAGGTTGTGTTATTGTGCATATCGATTTCTAAAAGATGCTTGAAGTCTAGAACTGAGAAGTCAATAATTGTTTATTTAGTGTAAAAGTCTCATTGTCATTGTCCTTTCAAGATTGTTTAATCTTAGCATATGACTTGAGTAGACTGGTCTTTTCAAAATAAATAAAAGCTAAACCTACTGTAAATCATAAATTGGATTATAGGGATCAAGCAGTAATCATCTAGGGTGGAGGTTTTTTTTTTTTTTTTTTTTTAATATAAGATAGAAATTCTACTCTAACCAAATATAAATGTATATGTGTATGAAACTTTTTCTTGGAGACTTGAACCTCGGCCCTTGCTCCCATACCCCATACCCCACAAGTACTTATAATTGTGGAGTGACCATCACACCAAGGGTGTGCAGTGGTAGGATGGAGGGGATTTAGTCAATGGCAATTGAATTTGCAGAGGAAAAACAACACGACTATTCAATCCGCATTCTTTAGACTCCAAAACTTCTTTCTTTAGTAAGTCTCTTGATATTTCAATAAAGAAATACATATTGAATTTTTTCCTACAATAAACTGAGTTTTGGGTTAATGGTTTTTTTTTTTTTTTTGAGTTTTGGTTTAATGATGATTGTATAATGATCTATATGTTGTGTGTGCTTTCTTTTCTATGAATTTCAATAATGTATCAATCAATGATTTTAGCATTTGGTTCATTAAGGTTTTTTTTTTTTTTTTCATTCTAAATTTCATCTTTATTTCATTATTTTGTTTTGTTTTTGTCACTTTTTATAATGAACTCATAACTAACAAAATTCTATGACAATTATGGTATAATATATATACAACATTCTCTGAATTTATCTTACATAAAACATTGCAATATTATCCATGCATCACACGGGCAACTTACTAGTTCATTATATAGACCTACGCCAAAAAGATGATGAATGGGTATTAGTGTCAAACATAGAAATTATAATTTGTGTTAGCCTTGAATGCGGAGGTCTTAAGAAATGCTATTCCGGTGGGCTTGGCATGCAACTTCTTACATCGCTAGTGCCTCACAAATGAGAATAGATGCGATTGGGGGATAAGAAGTCATTACATAAGCTGCACTAGGCAATTCCTTAAATGCTTCAATAGTCAACAGATATAATAAAATAAGTTTTTCTTATTATGTGAGAAGAGGATCTTAGTCTCCAACAGAAGTAACAGGATTGACCCCAACATAATGATTAAAATATAAGCATTTGGAGAGTTAACCTTTCCAAAAATGTTAATCAAGACTATAAAAGTATTTAGTATAACCAGTACAATTTCATTTCTCTAAATTCAATGGCAAGCGGTGTCAAATTTCATCCATGCTTCCTTCTCTCATATTATCTTATAGGCGTTTTGGTTACAGATCATAATGTCCGCCAAGCACAATTAATACCATACTACGGTCAGCATCTCATGAAGGCCTCAATTGGCACTCCACCAGTAGACATCTACAGCATTATCGATACAGCTAGTGACCTTGTGTGGAGACAATGTGTACCTTGTGATGTCTGCTTTAATCAAATTCATCCCAAGTTCAATCCTAAAAAGTCCAGCACATACAGTGAAATTTCTTGTCAGTCAAAAAAAATGTCAAGTATGGGACCATGTCCATTGTTCTCCTCAAAATAGTTGCAATTATGCCAGTGGATATGCAGCGAAGTTGTGGGTGATGGTGTGGTTTCAACACCATTTGTAGCTGTGGGAGAGAGATCAATATTATGTGACACTAGAAGGAATCAGTATTGGAGACACATGTGCCCTTTTAACTCTTCCGGTAAGGTTTCTAAGGGCAACGTTTGTATCGATTCAGGATCACCACCATTGACTTTGCCACCGGATTTTTATGATTGCTTAGAGGTGGAAGTGAAGAAGCAGATTTCAATTGATCCCATTAAAAATGAAACTCTAACAGGGACACGGCTTTGCTATAGAACTGAAATTACTAATGAAAATGGACCAAAATTGACTGTCCATTTTAAAGGTACAAATGTGGAGTTAAAAGCCTATACTAACTTTCAATCGACCGGTTCATGCATATGATATTTACTGCTTTACAATTACTAATATTGCAAATACTGCACTAGCAGATTTGGGTGACCAAGACACCTCTATCTGTCAAGATTTACTGAGGTTCTATATAAAGGTTCTCACGTGATTTGGACTTCATTCTCTTGATCTGTCCGCACCTATTCATCTCCCAAACACTCTTTTCTCTCTCAAAACCTTCAACCCACGTGATTTTCGGCCTCTTTTGCTTCAAATCACTTGGTATGATCTCTCTTTTTCTCTTTCCTCATGATCTTTTCGTGAATTCAAAATTGTTGAGTTTTGTGAAATTTTTGGGACGAGTTTTTACCAAACTGAATTTCAAATCTCATACATTGCATTACATGAGCATAATAACTGTATTATTGTGCATTTAGATGTGTGCAATTTGAGGGTGCGCTGGTAGGATTGGATTAGGCTGAGCCCATGATGTCTTTTTAATTGCATGTCACATGTTCATGCATTTTTCATGCATACGTTCTTTCCTTTCAACATACTTGTTATATTAGGATGTGTTAGGACTTTTCTGAGTGTTTCTTTCTTCCCCCTCTCTTTCTAGTTTACGTTAGTGCGTCAATGGCACCAAAACGTAAGTCTGCTCCGCCCCAAAACCCTCTACGTTCTAGGGCCTCTTCATCCTCTACTCCAACTCCTTCTTCTGTTTGGTTCTGTGATGAGAAAGCCCAAAAGGACTTCTCTAAACGAGGTGTTCATTCGGAACGCCAAGTTATTTTGTCGGATTTCGTCGATACTGACCTTCCCAATGTCATTCACAGACGGGAATGGGAGTCACTATGTGACGTCCCGATCACATGTCCTTCCATGCTAATCTAGGAGCTCTACTCCAACATTCATAGAACTGATACTTCAGTACCTCTCTTTCATACTCGCGTTCGAGGTACGCGCATAGTAGTCACAATGGAGTTGGTATCCGCTGTGCTTCGTCTTCTGCGGGTTGCGCATCTTGACTACCCTGGTTGTGAGCGTCTACGAACTGTGTCTAAAGACAAGATGATCTCAAATAGTGCGGGGACTTCAGTGGGAAAGCAATGCTAGTCTCCTAACATACCTAGACACATCACAATTCACATAGCCATACACAACATTTGTCAGCTTATAAGCATTTACTCAGGTTTTAGGGAATCATCTAGCTTACACTGGTCCCAATCAATAAAAACACAAAATACTAAGACATTGACGCAAGGGAAAACTTCCCAAGGACTTTCAGAATGCTTGTTGATACTGCTTACATAGGAACTTTTATATATTAACTTTAAGACAATATCATACAAAAAGCAAGCTTTCAGCTAATGACTTTCTGAGAAAAGCGCTTGCGGAAAGATCGAGAGAGATGTGATGCTACCACTGGCTGTTTTCTATGTGCTTCAATTGATGTCCTGAGGGGAAGTGACATGTTGAGAGAATTGTTTATGTTTGAATTCAGAACTTGTTCTGTTCCTTCTGCAATTTTATCATCCCGAATGCAAGTTTCTAGCTCTTTACGATTGAATGGTTCAGGCAACAGTTCCTCTGGAATTTCATCCACCTGCATGCAGAAGAAAAATCTTAAGGTGCAGTCTAGAGCATTGCTTAAAACTACCAGAAATCTTCATATTGAATATATATGAGTAAACTGACAATAATTTTACATCTCAAATCCATATTGTTAGTTACAATTTTAAGCGGTAGTGTATATCACGCTGACAGCTACCTTTATGGTTAACATTTGGAGCAAAAGAGACGTCAAAAGCAGCTAGAGCATAAAGTTGATTTTCAATTGTATGAAAAAGGAACACTTCTATAATAGAAACCATAGAATATGACCCTAATCAAGATTATATTAGATTATGGTATTATCTTAACCCAGTCTCATTAGGTGGCCACAAGTGGCAGATGGAATCTTGTACTAAAGTTTATACATAAAGTGTAAAACAACTATATATAGATAGGAATGGAGGGAACAGGTGAAACAGAGGAATCTCACCGCAAGAATGTCCTAAGAAAAGAGAGAACATATGCCCAACATTTTTTGTGCATTATATTCCAAAGCACACTCCCTTTTTCAATTGGCCAGGAAGGCATTTTAACCAGAGAATCAAAGTAACTTATATATACATATATAAAATGTAAATGATTGGCAACTAATGTTGTTCTAGATGTAATCATGAATACAGAACTAACAACAATTTAAGGATGTATCCCATGTAATATACAGAAAGTACAGAACACGAGTACCTCAGGAGAGGAGTTTGAAAAATCCGCAAGCCACGATCGTAAAACCTTCCTCAAATGCATATTCCCGCTTTCAGATTCCAACTTCCCATCACTTTCCACTGCATCAACGTTGATGGAAACATGGAGATCCGGCTTCATACAGCTCGTCCTTGCATCGAACACAAGTACCCTCTTTATCTCAATTGCATCGCACAAAATAAACTTCAATTGAGCCAAGTGCCTGTGTGTAAACCTCCTAAAAACATACAAAACAATCATAAGATTCATTAATCTCATATAGCTAATAATAAGTGTAGTCAGTGTATCAGGTGAGTTGCTTAAGAAATATCAAATATGCAGTATGGTAGCAATTTTTGAAAACTGATCTAAAAAAACACTGAAAAATCAATCTGTGTTTTGAGAATACATTTTCCCTTTTAACTTTTTTTGGCAATGGGTTTCTATTTTTGTTCTCAAGTGCTGGAATTACATTTTAAAAACACGCTTTTCCCAAATCCAAACAGACAGACGTTTAAGGTTCTATTATTTTTCTAAGCAACCAAAAAGAGGGGAAACAAATTTGAAACAACTTATCCATCAAAATTAATCCAAAGCCAACAAATTTCATAACTTCATACCAATCATCATCGCTATAAGACACAGAATGCAATTTATTTCCCAACCAAAATTTTACTTTCTTAGAAACCAAGCAAAACCCAAAAAAAAAAATTTAATTTTACCTATGAGTTAAACACTCAATTTTGGGGCAAATATTGGTAAAAGAGGATGAGGAACCCTTCAACCGCAACAACCGAATAGAACTATCCAAGCTATTAAAAAACTGAGCAAGAATCTCATACTTGCACATAGAATAGAACAAATACCCAGAACACATTAATGAAAAGCTAAAAAAAATAAACCAAACCAATCAAATCCCCACCGTATAAACCAAAAGTTCATACTTTTCTGGTAGCTTAGTGGGTTTCCAAGTCAGTGGCTGCGGCGAGTCCAAGTCCAATTGTTCATCACTGGTGCACTCTCTTTTGAGTTCATTGAATGAATCACACTCACAAAGTGAACCGGGAGTCACCATGGTTTTGATGATGAATTCTCTATGAGTTACAGAGAGATAAAGCAACAAGCAAAAAACAGAGACGAGAAAGAGACTCCAAATTCAACTCTTAAGTTGAATTGGCCACCAAGAATCTTAACTTCTATTTCTAAACTCAGGAAATGGAAGCAATTGTGGGGTACAAAGTGGGTTTTCTCTGTGAGTTTCAGAGATAAAACTAGAAACAGAGAGAGAGGGTTTGTTCTTTTTTTCTTTGAGAGGAAGAGAGGGTTTGTTGTTGGGTATGGAAGTAAGAGTGTATTTGTATTTATATTAATTAAAAACATTGTAATATATATCCTTCTCTGAGTGGGAGAATAGAAGCAGAGTCGCTGTCTCCGTCTCAGTCTCCGAATCTGAGTCGGAGAGACCAAAACAGAGGGATGGATTTTGTATTGTATTTGTATTATTCAAAAATAACGGCTAGTTGGGATTTCTTTGCTCCCTATTTTGCCCCTATCTTTTTAGACTTATTTCTCATACCTTAACCTGACTTCTCTGGTCAGCACCTTAGTTGGGATCCGAAGATTGAGAAGTAAAAAAAAAAATCAAAAAATCAAATCTGGAATTGTAAGGATATATATTTACATTTCTTTTACTACATTTTTCATTTTTTTTTTCTTGTTGATTTTGTTTTCACTATCACTATGAGTTATGTTAGTTAGGTGTATTCTAAAAGTTGTTTCATTATTGCGGCTTAGTGCAAATTGAAACCATGATTAAGTCATGTTGTGGCCATGAGCTTATTAATATGCAATTTGATAAATTAAGTCCTTTCCTTTGGGAACAAAAACAGCTCTAGTACATATTAATTTTCTTGATCATTGTTGGAATTCTCTAATAATTATTTTCCTTGCTTGCTTGCGTTCATACTCTTAATTTCTAAATTTGATCCCTATCAATTTGAATTGATCCTATGAAATTGTGTCTTCCCAACCCCAAGTCTCCTTTAAGGTACAAGTTCTCATTATATTTTTCTCTTCTTTTATTAGTGTAAGCTTTGTTGAATTATTATGGAAACTAGTCGCGAACCTCCACGTTGCACATGATAATTATTTTTATGGTGGTTTTATTAATTTTTTGATACAATTTAAACTAATTTAATAAAGAGTAATGTATTTTGTAATTATATTTTTATTTATTATAAGGATAATTATAAATGTAATATAGGAATAATCATAAATCATAAATTTAATAATTTTTGTAGTACTAAAATGAAAAAAATATACAATTTTTCTCTGAAATTCAAAAGGCAAGTTAAAGAAAATATTTATTTTTTAATAAAAGTTATTTATAACATTTTGTGAATCATTAAAAAGAATATAAAATTTGGAAATTATTCTTTTAGTTTTAAACAAACTTTTTCAAACTTATTTTTTCTGCCTACAATCCAAAACACTGAAAAAAGTAACTAAAAAAATTAATAAAACTTAACTATGATTAATTGAACCAATTAGGAAAACAATTTGTTGTTTATAATCTACTAAGGTTATTTCTTTGCAGAAATTGTAATTTCGTCCACCCAAAATATATTATCAAATAAAAAATTATTAGCAAAATCTAAGAATTAAATTTCTATATATGCATTGTTATAAAATAATATTAATAATTAAAGTAAATTGTGAAAGATAAAATTTATCTCTCATCCAATAATTTTTGTTTAGCCAACCTTTACTTTTTTTTTAAAATAAATGGCACTATAGAGTACTTCTAATACAATTATTAACAGTACTGTAAGTGCACAATTACACTTGGACCCAAAAACAATCACGGGCTCAGGCCCAATGAGCCTTAAACAATAAAATTTGTAGAGTGTGGGCTTCCAATCTAGGTTAGAGGTACTGAGAACTTGATAATAAGCTAAAAGTTACAAACACTTGTAAATAACAAATGATAATTGCAAATAGACCTCCTCGGACGTAAGCCGAGGACTACTTCTGTATTATTTCTCTTTCTCTCTTAGAAGTTACAATTCTTAATTTCTTTCTTTGTTACCGACCTCCCCCTTTCTCTGGCGTTCATCCCCCTTAAATATTTCTTTTTCTGATACTTTATCCACGTGTTTCTCCAACCCCCTCCCCCTAGATATTTCATTTCTTAGTACCTTTGAATAGTGACCAGAAGTTTCAGTTCTACTGTTCAGGGGTTACTTCCCCATTAATGCGGCCAGGGAGGTAGGTGCAGAGTCTTTAATGTGGTGGTGGCAGCCTTTTCTTTTGGTATTTTTCTAACACCGGTGTACTTCGAAGATTCAGGGTTTCCCCCTTTAACCATTAGTCTTTCCAGAGCTGTGCCTTGACCTTCATAATGAAGTTTTGAGTTCTCTTGGATCTGTCCAAGGAGAAGCTCGCCCTCGGCTGTATCCTCAGACCCTCGGTGTATGGGCCAATTCGCAGAGTTAACAAATTCTTAACTCTGGAGCAGGTCGGCCCTCCATGCTACAGTCCAAAGGCCCATATGCCCACTTGGGTTCTTTTACTCCCCACAAGTACTCTGTCCACCACAAAGGATTAAAAAATAAACAAAAATGATTAAAGTCTCATAATTTAACATCTAAATTGCGCACTATAAAAATCATGCTATCAAATTACAATAACTACCAAATTAAATTATCCAAATCATGCTATATAGTAAAATAATATTATATTTTTATATTTAATCCTTTATAACACAATATAGGATAACATTTAACAAGCAAAGGGAGGGAAAAAAAACAAAATTGAATCACATTAACCTAAAATAGATTAAGGAATATAAAAAATTATCAACCTAAAGTAAAGATGCAAGAAAAATAAAAAATAAAAATCCACCCAAAAATTGTGTGTGTGTGTGTGTGTGTGAGAGAGAGAGAGAGAGAGAGAGAGAGAACCTTTTTGTTTTTGTAAGGGAAAACTATGCATAGAATGAAAGAGATAGTGACAAATTTATAGTAAAAATGTGTGAATAAGAAGAGATAAAAATAGAGGAAGATGAAGAGAAAGATGAAAAATGATATTAATGTAGAGGGTAGTGGGGAGATAAGAAGGTGAGGGAAGGAGAAAGGTTAGAGAAATAGTGGGGGGATGAAAAAGTAAGAGAGAGAGAAAGGTTGGAGAAGTGTAAAAATGAAATAAAAATAATTAAAAATAATTATAAGAAAATGAAAAGAAGAAAGATAATAACATGGATGCTAACGTGGCTCAACGTGAGTGCAACAACATTAAACGCAACGCTTCAGCTTTTAGTAATATATCATAACACAATATAGGATAACATTTAACAATCAAAGATAGAGAGAGAAAAAAAACAATTAAAAAAAAACAAAATTGAATCGCATTAACCTAAAGTAGATTAAATAATAAAAAAATTATCAACCTAAAGCAAAGATGCAAGAAAAATAAAAATAAAAATAAAAATCCACCTAAAAATTGTGCATGTGAGAGAGAGAGAGAACATTTTTTTGTAAGGGAAAAGAAAAATGCAAAGATGCAAGAAAAATAAAAAATAAAAATCCACCCAAAAATTGTGTGTGTGTGTGTGAGAGAGAGAGAGAGAGAGAGAGAGAGAGAGAGAGAGAGAGATAACTTTTGTTTGTAAGGGAAATCTATGTATAGAATGAAAGAGATAGTGACAAATTTATAGTAAAAGAGTGTGAATAAGAAGAGACAAAAATAGAGGAAGATGAAGAGAAAGATGAAGAATGATATTAATGTAGATGGTAGTGGGGAGATGAGAAGGTGAGGGAAGAAGAAAGGTTAGAGAAGTAGTGTGGAGATGAAAAGGTAAAAGATGGAGAAAGGTTGGAGACGTGTAAATATGAAATAAAAAAAATATTAAAAATAATTTAAGAAAATGAAAAGAAAAAAGATAATGACGTGGATGCTGACGTGACTCAATATGAGTGCAACAGTATTAAACGCAACGCTTCAGTTTTTAATAATATATAGATTATAACACAATATAGGATAACATTTAACAATCAAAGAGAGAAAAAAAAAACACAACAATTAAAAAAAACAAAATTGAATTGCATTAACCTAAAGTAGATTAAAGAATAAAAAAAATTATCAACCTAAAGCAAAGATGCAAGAAAAATAAAAAGTAAAAATCCACCCAAAAATTGTGTGTGTGAGAGAGAGAGAGAGAGAGAGAGAGAAAGAACTTTTTTTTTTGTAAGGGAAAACAAAAATGCAAAGATGCAAGAAAAATAAAAAATAAAAATCCACCCAAAAATTGTGTATGTGTGTGTGTGTGTGAGAGAGAGAGAGAGAGAGAGAGAGAGAGAGAGAGAGAACTTTTTTTTGTAAGGGAAAACTATGTATAGAATGAAAGAGATAGTGACAAATTTATAGTAAGAGGGTGTGAATAAGAAGAGACAAAAATAGAGGAAGATGAAGAGAAAGATGAAGAATGATATTAATGTAGAGGGTAGTGGAGAGATGAGAACGTGAGGGATAGAGAAAGGTTAGAGAAATAGTGTCAAGATGAAAAGGTAAGAGAGAGAGAGAGAGAGAAAGGTTGGAGAAATGTAAATATAAAATAAAAAAATATTAAAAATAATTTAAGAAAATGAAAAGAAAAAAGATAATGACGTAGATGCTGACGTAACTCAATGTGAGTGTAGCAGTATTAAACGCAACGTTTCAGCTTTTAGTAATTTTAGTAATACTAGTCGTAGACCCACGCTATGCATGGTAATATATAGTTACTTAGTAATGTGGTATAATGTACGATTAATTTTCTAAAATTTACTAAAACTAATTTGTTCTTCTTAAAAATTGAACTTTTTCTAAAAATATTTTCTATTTTTCTATTTCTACAAATATATCATTCTATTATTTTAAGTTTTTTTTGGAACAAAATTGGTGTACTTAATTGATATTATTTTTTTTATAAGAGATATTATTCTTTTTTCAAGTGATCTACATTTCTTCAAAATTTTGTTATAGTGTGATATGTTTTCCTTTTTTATTTCTACAACTAATTTTTTTAAGTTCCCAATTAATTATTTAAATTTCCCATTCTCTTAAGGAGATTGTCATGTTAATCAAATCTCATTATTACAAATTTACAATTGATATTACTCAAATAATTGATAAGGCACATTTAGATATTACAATTGTTCTCTTTGATTGTTAAATGTTATCCAATTACATTATAAAGAATTAAAAATAGTATATAAGAATATAGTATTATTCTATTACATAGCATGATTTGAATAATTTGGTATTTATTGTTATATCTTTTATTTTTACTTTTTTTTCTTCTCATCTTATTTTATTCGACATTTAAATTCAGCACATCATCCATATCATTAAATTATTTATATTTTCTCTCACTTTTTTTTTATATTTTAATCTCACATTCTAGGAGAGAGTGTGAGAGAAATATCAAAATTATATAAAATAAGATGAGTAGAAGAATACTCAAAAGAAAATGTATAATTGTAAACAACAAATTATCCAAGATATGCTACGTAATAGAATAACATTACATCATTATATAATATCATTGGATAACATTTAAGAATAAAATAAAGAAGATAACAAATTAAAATAAAACCAAATGCATCAACCCAAAGTAGAGTTCAACAAAATAAAAATCATCAACCTAAATTAGATGTGCAACAAAGAATTGAAAATTTACCAAAAGAAATGAAGAGAGAGAGAGAGAGAGAGTATTCACCTTTTTGTGTGGGAAAATATGGATTGAATGAAAGAGAGAAAAGAAAATATTAATAGTAAATAAAATAAGGAGATGAAGAGTTAAAATAAAAGGAAGATGAAGGAATAAGGGAATTGTAAGATTAAGGTATAGAGTAGTGAGAAGATAAAAATGTAAAAGTGGGAAAAATGTTGGAGGAAGAGTAATTGTAAGGTCATAAAATAAAAAGGAGAAAAATAATTAAAGAGGAGAGAGAAAATTTTAGAAATAAGTGGATAACCTGGCCGCTGATGTGGCTCAACAGGAGCATAGTAACAATAAATGCTACACTTCAACTTTCAGATATATATAGATATAAATTATTACATTCAAATAATAATGGGTATAAGATCTAGTTGGCTTTTTCAATCTTTGAAGATCATATTTAGACATTATACACAATTTTTTTTCTATATGTTGTGATGGACTAATGCATGCTATCAAAAACCAAAACTGAAAACCTCAAGTGTCAAGATGGACACCCTAGAGTCCTTCAATATATCACCTTGGATATGGTGAGTGCTGGGCTCCATTGTTCCTTAAGTATGTCCAAGCATCGGATGGAACACCTTGGTCCTGAAGGCAACCTGCAAGCAATTTTATAAAAGAGAACATTTAGAATGTTTTTCATAATGTAAAAAAAAAAAAAAAAAAAAAAAAAAATTCTAAGACATGTTTACAATATAAAAAACTGTAACTAATGGAGAAAGCAATGAATTTTTGAGAGATTAATAACATATCAACCTTCCATGTAGCAATATGCTGCAAGAGAGATTAGTTGGAGCTTTGCTCTTACCTTTGGGGGTTTGAAAGGGTAGTCTGGTGGGAAATGGATAGTCACAAGGAAAACACCACCAGCATAAGGACTATCATTTGGACCAATGATGGTAGCTTGCCAATGGAACATATCATCAGCCACAGGACCTGTATAATGCACCATAAAGCAATCACTATCTTTATTCAAAAAAAGAAAAAATATAGCTGTTGTAATGAAAGCCCATTTCAAGTTTCTTTAGTTCCACTAACCTGCACTGCATGATGTTGGTGGATCTCTCTGCAAGTCCTTGAGCTCCTTCAATATGCGCTTTGATTCCATTCAAATGATTTCAGAATTATAATTTCTTAAACAGAGAATTGAGGAATTCAGCAGGAGGATGAGTCACAATCTATGAGCACACGGCTGAAGGGAAAAGCAGTGGTGTATTTAATGGAGGAAATGCACATGTGGGGGGGAGGGGGGGATAGGTAGGAATGAAGAGGTCCTTTAATCTTTATGTACCGATTGAAGTGGGAACATAATAAATTCCAGAAAGAAAGAAAAAAAGTAGCAAGTAAAGAATCAAAAAGTTTTAAAACTTTGAAAGAATACTTGTTCTATTGGTTTGCTTTTCTTTTATTTTCAAAAAGTGCAGGATATTACATAATAAGGTATCAATCAGGAGCCTATCTCTGACCTTCCCTCTTTTAACAATTGCTTTCAAGCATATCTTAGAGGCCTTACTTTTTCTCCCTAGTTGTCCATGAGATTAATAAGAGGTAGAAATCAGTACATCTCACATCTAAATCACTCATTTTGCAGAGAAAGTGATGCTAAAATGAGTGCCGTTGGCAATATGATAGTACTTAAGACAAATAAACAAACCATGCATTCTATTTGTCAAAGCAAAACTACTTTTCTTTGTCACAACACAACATTTATTGAGAATGACTTCTATTAGCAGCCTGTGGTTACAAACCCACGTCCCAAAAGGATTAATATTCGTGCTTAGCTCAAACAGTTCACTTGTTGAGAATCTAAGCTGTATTGAAGTTGACAAAAGCACCACAGACCATTTTGTTTTACAAATCCTTCAAAAGGAAAATGGATGCAATGTTCTGTCCACCATAAAAATATTGACAGTCCCATCATATTCTTGACTTTCCATGTTATTATTGTTATTCCTTTCCAGTGTCACTTTTGGCAAGGAAATTGCTTCCGGCAATGTCATGCTCAACCAGAATCTCAGAATGCCAACCTTAGAGATTTCTCCCAAAAGGTGAATGAAAAAGGTTATGAATGGAAACGGACGGTTCTTGCCAACTTATTTTGTATTCTATTTATGCTAAAAACACAGCTTTTTTCATGACCCTGTTCAAAACTTGCCAAGGTCTTATGTTGTGATTGATTTGAGTCCACTTTTATTATATATCAATCACAATAGGTCACCTTAAAAATAAATTTGTGAAAAATTGTATCACAAGACTTATTTTTATTCTAAACCAAGGACCTAAGAGTCGAGAACCATAAGTGACTTCAAACAAACAATCCCCCAAACCCCCAAGGTGCACCATCAAAAGAAACATACAGCATGAAAATGCTGGAATGAGCCTTTGATGAAGATCAGCTTGGTCCAGCGAAATCACCTTTTGAAATGATTATATCTAATATATAATTCAATGCAAATCAATATACATATAGAAAGTTTCTTAAGATGTATTAAATCAGGTTACATAACATGAATATAATTGGTGTCTACAGAAGGAAACAATTTTGTTTTTAGAGTTAATACATAAGCAAAATATAGTCCCAAGAAACAGAAGAGTGCACTTTCACCAAGACAAGTGAATCATAAATATACAAATCAGCACACGGCTAAGAAACTGAAACAGACAACTTGATGTTTAAAAAAGAGCTCCCTACTTCTGTCAGTTGAGACTAAACCCCGGCTTGCTTCTTCCTCAAGGTGCTATATTGTAAGATATATGGTGACTGTGAGAGAGTAATGCCATTTGTGATGATATCCTCCAGTAGTTATCCTTCTCACAATCACAATATTGAGCAGCCCCTTTGTCCCTTTCTCTTCTTTTTCTTCTTCTGCCTTGGTGGCTGGAGAACCACCTATATGGCCGCATCAACAATAGATTTGACATTCTGTATTTACCAGAATACAAAACCTGTTAACAATGAGGCTGCAGCATATGTCCCCCCACAGATTTAAAATGATGGGACTAAGAATTACATACCTGCTGTGTTTTTGAACTACATTCAATGTAAATCGGAGCGCCAATCAGCTTTCTCAGATCCTCCCCCTTCAAAAACAACAACTAAGCCTTAGACCAAAAACCTCCCCCTTCAAGAAGTGTTATTAAAAAAGAAAAGGAAAAGATGTATACCAGTTAAGTTGATGCCATGATCATGAGCACCATATACAAACAGTAACACAAGAAAGATAAATGGTAAATGGCGACTCAAAAATTGTAGTCACAAGCACTGAAAATAGAAGCATATACCTGAGCTGTGGCGATGGGCACTGCGCCAGGCTGCTCTACAAAGAACTGCTCATCATCCCGAAGATCTACAATAAGCAAATTTAGTTGTTATTAAAATTATAGACCCACAGGCTACTGAATCTTATTTTTGGATCCATTTGGGGGGTGTCGGGGCGAGGGACAGAAGGCACAAGTATAAAGAAGACTACATAATCACTTGGGCATGCCATAGGTAGTCCAAAATAATAAAGAATGAACTGCAGAAAATTTACAATATACATAATTGAATATCCTCATGATAGTAGTTTCCAAGGTATAGAAGAGACTTCAGTTTCATTCAAAACTTTTTATGTAGAAGCAATAAAGATATGCAGTGAAATAATATTCAAACAAAACAAATATGATAACTGGCAAGATTTTTTAAACCATCACCTTGGTTGACAAACAACTCAGTGTCATTAAAATTGATCAGTTCACCCATGAGATCAAATCTGGAAAACATGCTTGCACGCATGTGTGTGCATGAAATAGAGTGATACAGAGTGAGTAACCATCTATAAGTTGAACCAAACTGGTTCACTTAAGAACTGGTTGAATTCTTATCAAAAAAAAAAAAAAGAACTGGTTGAATGCATACCCTTGAATACTTATATCATGCGGGGAATAAGTTTCCAATAAAAATGCAGGATTTAAAGGATATTTTGCTAGAAACGTATTGGAGAAGATAGGGAAACTATATGCATAAAAGTATCTAGAGGCCTTGACAACTCTATTTAATCACATTGTAATCTTTAGCAATCCTCACATGAGTTTCTAATGCCCATAACAAACTATAACATGGAAACAATATTAACAGGCTAGCAAAATTTAACCAAGTCCTAGTTAAATTTATGGCTAAGCTTTGAATATATATGCTGAAGTTATCCCTGCTGAAACTGCTTCCAAAAAACATTCCCCCTTTTTTCTATCTAGTTGTTACTTCTGTAATCACATACTTAAAGACAGCAGGCAGAACCTGTCTGCACTCTGATAAAAAAATTTCAAAACACTAGCTGTGAATATAAACTTAATCTCTTTTATCCAATGTATATCTATATATATCTAAAAGCTGAAGTGTATCATTTATTGCTACTAAACTATTGTTGCGCCACCTCAACGCACTTTTTGGTCCTTTTTTACAAAAAAATATAAATAGATTATTGACTTTTCACATTCATCCTAAGTAGGGGTGTCCAACCAGACCCAGTATCCGCCCAACCCAACCGACTCGGCCTAAAAACCGGCTGACCCGACGCCGGTGACGGTCGGCAGCGGGTCTCTGTCCTCAAAATTCGATACCATCGGGTCGAATGACTGGTCTGAGCACAAAAAACTGATCCCCAACCGATCCGACCGTATTAACTCCGGAAAAGTAGTTGTTCTCCACCGATGGGTGTGTTTCACCAGCATTTTGGTTCGATTATTCTAGATCTAGGCTTATTTCTTCGAGATCCACCGAGGTCTCGTCGAGATCCGGCAAGATCTCGTCGAGATCAGGCCTAATCTCGGCAAATTCAGCCCAATCTTGACCAAAATCAATGGATTTCTGAAGGTTTCAACTCCAACCGAGGACCGACCGGAATTCGACGAGTTTCGACCACCCAATCCGACTCCCTTCACCGGTCGGCGAAGGGTCCAAATTTCGAGATCCGAACTGATCGGGTCGGTTCCGGGTTGGGCACAAACCCGACCCGGATTGACCCATAAACAGGCCTAATCTTTTTTTTTTTTTTTTGCAATTCTAACTTTTTCAGCTTTTCATCTTCTTTAACCATTGTCTTTTTAGTTCAATCTTTCATCCCTACAATAATTTTTTTTTCAATTTTCATTTTATTTTCTTTAGATTTTTTTTTTCTTTATATCTTCTTATATTCTCCATTTTTCACTTTGTTCAACTTTTCATCTACTTCCACCCTTTTCCATCTTAATTTTCATATAAATTTCTTCTTACTTCATTTCCACCTCTCCCCTATTCCTTCCAAGTTATCCATGACAAAAAGGTCAATACTCTCTCTCTTTCTCCTTTTTTTTTTTTTTTTTTTTTTTTTTTTTCTGTTTTGGTAGATTTTTTTTAATTGTTTCAACCATTTTTTTTCCTACTAATGGTCCTTTTTTGTTATTGTTGATTTAATTATCACATCACATTTGTTTATCTTTTTGGTAAATTTGTATTGACTTTTATGCATATTTAAGCAGTTTGGTATTCCTATTTCCAATCACAAGTTCTTTTTCTTTATCCTATTGGTTTAATTTGATTTGGGTTAATAATTAATTATTTTGCAAGTTCTTAAGAAATGCTATTCCGGTGGGCTTGGCATGCAAATTCTTACATCGTCAGTGCCTCACAAATGAGAATAGGTGCGATTGGGGGATAAGAAGTCATTACATAAGCTGCACTAGGCAATTCCTTAAATGCTTCAATAGTCAACAGATATAATAAATAAGTTTTGCTTATTATGTGAGAAGAGGATCTCAGTCTCCAACAGAAGTAACAGGACTGACCCCAACATAAGGATTAAAATATGAACAAAGTTTCTCTCCAAACTAGTTTGGAGAGAAACTCTTCAAACTTCTCATATATTTTTTTTTTTTACTGTGAATTTTGAGAATCTAACCGTTGAATTTCATGTTCCTTATGTTTTTAACATACGTATCAAATTTTGTTCAAATTGGATATTATTTACTATTTGATCAATTAACTTATTTTTTATATACAACTTTAAATCACAAAAACTTGAAATTATAACATTTATTTGATGACATAGCAATTGATCTTTGATCTTCTAGAAATTTTGTAAGCATTAAGAATGTAATAAGAACATGCAATCTAACGGTTAGATTTTCAAAATTCACACTCAATATAAAGATATATGATGAGTTTGTAAGGTTTCTCTCCAAACTAGTTTGGAGAGAAACTTTGTTCTTAAAATATAAGCATTTGGAGAGTTAACCTTTCCAAAAGAAGGGGGGGGGGGGGGGGGACCTGTGTCAAATTTCATCCATGCTTCCTTCTTTGATATTATCTTATAGGCCTTTTGGTTACAACTCATAATGTCCCCCAAGCACAATTAATACCATACTATGGTCAATGAAGGCCTCAATTGGCACTCCACCAATAGACATCTACAGCATTATCGATATAGCTAATGACCTTGTGTGGACACAATGTGTACCTTGTGATGTCTGCTTTAATCAAATTCATCCCAAGTTCGATCCTAAAAAGTCTAGCACATACAGTGAAATTTCTTGTTATTCAAAAAAATGTCAAGTATGGGACCAAGTCCATATTTCTCCTCAAAATAGTTGCAATTACGTTAGTGGATATGCATTGAAGTTGTGGGTGATGGTGTGGTTTCAACACCATTTGTAGCTATGGGAGATCAATATTATGTGATGAGATGATACTCCCTAATCTTTATTTTCATTACAATCTAATCACATTTCTAGCAGATTTCCAAAAAAATAAATCTCTCTCTCTCTCTCTCTAAGTGTACGTGTGAGCATGCGGAGGCACGGCCTCTCTTTCTATTATTCTCGCTGTAAGGCCCTTTTAAATCTTTCTCTATGTTAACTCTTCTATTTGCTAAATGATGAGATGATACTCCCTTTTCCCTTAATAAATGCTAGGTAAATGTGAGTAATGAGCGGGTGTTTTTTATGACATATGTATATATGAATTCTATAAAGGTGAACGCTTCTTACCGACATGATACAAAATAGACAAATAATTAGTAGTTCTGCACTTGTGCTTGTTCACTAGTGACTTTTTTAAAAGTAATGTTGAGATGATTTGAAACTTGAGTAAATTACGTATTTGGTTCTTAATCTTTTACATTGTGTGTCAATTTGGTACCCGACCTTTCAAATGTGTCAATTTAGTCTCTAACTTCTTGTTATTGAATCAAAATGGTATTTGTCATTAATTACGTGGTGGATGGAAAATGCTTATTTGGCTAATTATCAAATATAAAAATTATTTTTATGCCACTTCAAATCCAATTACACGTCCACTACCACATGAAACAAAAATTAGAAAAAGAAAATGGAGTTTGTGAGATATTGCCAATTTGATGGATCAGATGGAAGGAGAAAGTTTGCAGTTGATTACTCTCATTCAATGAAGTTTTAATGTTATGAAAAAGTGTACCAAGTGAGTCAAAAAAAAAAAATCAACCTTTGCTGATACATAAATTGATGGTACTACAATAGCCATTCCAAAGCTGGTGCTCAAATTGTGCGGGGACTTCAGTGGGAGAGCAATGCATAGTGCCCCTTTCATACATAATGCTAGTCTCCTAACATACCTAGACACATCACAATTCACATAGCCATACACAACATTTGTCAGCTTATAAGCATTTACTCAGGTTTTAGGGAATCATCTAGCTTACACTGGTCCCAATCAATAAAAACACAAAATACTAAGACATTACGCAAGGGAAAACTTCCCAAGGACTTTTAGAATGCTTGTTGATGCTGCTTACATAGGAACTTTTATATATTAACTTTAAGACAATAAGTTGATCATACAAAAAGCAAGCTTTCTAATAATCTTTCCATGTAATTAACATATTTCACAAAGACTTCATCTTAAGCTCCTGAGTCTACTTCCAAAATCTATACGATCATCAGCTAACAACAAAGAATTAACATTTACAAAGACAATTTTAAACCATTCCTCCACATGCTTCTTACAGTAATTTCCAAAAATCTATTTTATGCTTCTCCTCACTTTGCTTCTTCAAGCCGTGCGCGTAATGACTCAGGACTTGACGTTTTATTTATACTGCAAAAAAGAACAGATAATGACATCAAACAATTTGAATAAGTTTTGTCGCTTGAAGAATAATTTATGATCTTCTAAAGACAAATATCCATTTGTTCTCTATAACAATTAAAATGGATCCATCCACAACCATATCACATATTAACAAGACTCACCAGAAGAGCAAATCCCCTCCAGATGCCAACTTTTCTGAAATCCATTCTGGAACTAATTCTATTAAGAGGTTTAGCTGCTCTTCAACTTCTCCTGCAAACACAAATGAAGAGGATCACCAAAAGCTCCCAGAGAAAAGGGAATTATATCCGTGTGGTACAAATGCTTACTTCTGTCAACAATATCACAATGGCTTGCAATTATCTTGTGTATAAGCTCCTCTTTTGTGATAACAGACCGCTTAATAGACTGAAATAAGAAGTGAATCATGTTGAAGAGCTTAGGCAGGCTAGCAATCATTTGTCGCCTCCGTTTTGCCCGTGAGATCGCCGGATTTCTCTCTTCTACTGCCTTCCCCTCTTTCTCTATTATCTGCAGCAAGAAAACATAGTTGTAAATTCTAATGATGCAATCAGAACAAACTTTTATGTCTCTGTCCAGGTTCAATATGTTCACCTCCAAACAAATATTTAGGTATGTTCATGTTGTAAACTAACAAGGCTATGATAAATGCAAACATAATGACTATACACTGATATCCTATCCTTGATTTAATTTCTGTTTGAAGCAAAATGAAATTTATATGTTGGTTATTGCAGTCAAATAACACTAGGAGAAAAAAAAATGATAGCTTGTATATTGTTTTAAATAGAACATATAACCATGCTTGGTAAGGATGAAAGCATAAGGAATTCACAATGGGGCTTACTGATTGCAAAATATTCTCAGGAAGAATATTAAAAACATCATTATCAACTGAAACACCTCCAGTGTCATCCATTTCATCACCAATGTTTCCATTCTTTATGGGAGTGTCAAATTTTAATGATCTTGAACGGAGTGGACGCCTTATTAACTTGTTTGGTGTGCTAGTGGAATCATCCTCTGGGCTCATATAACATCTCTTTGGTGGATACAATGTGGGCGTGACATTCATCAGCACAGCTGGAGAGAGAACATGTTTTGCAGGAGTCAAATGGATATTAGCAATTTCTGCAGGAGAACCATTCTCATTATTCATGGCATCTATCTCTTTTCTTGGGGTTGCTGGTGGCCAAGATTGTGGCAAATGAGCAGGGGAAGCATGAACTGCTAGATATTTTTCATTGCTGGTTGATTCAAACAACAGTTTTGATGGGGATGGAGCACCAGCAGCAGAACAAATTTTCTCTTTGCAGGAACTTTTGTTAAGTGGTGACTCTGGAACTGGAAGAACTGAAGATTGGAGATCAGTCTTTGATAAGTTTAGAGGATAGTTCTGTACTTCATGGCTAATTACTTTCTGTGAAAAGCGCTTGCAAAAAGATCGAGAGAGATGTGATGCTACCACTGGTTGCTGTTTTCTATGCGCTTCGATTGATGTCCCGAGGGAACATGACATGTTGGGAGAATTGTTTATATTTGAATTCAGACCTTGTTCTGTTCCTTCTGCGATTTCATCATCCCGAATGCAGGTTTCTGATACTGCTGATTGCAGAGCTGTTAGTGCAACAGCTGATGTCTTAATAGGAAATGATGAGTTGGGTGTTTTCATGTTCGAATGGACGTCTAGCTCTTTACGATTGAATGGTTCAGGCAGCAGTTCCTCTGGAATTTCATCCACCTGCATGCAGAAGAAAAATCTTAAGGTGCAGTCTAAAGCATTGCTTAAAATTACCAGAAATCTTCATATCGAATATATATGAGTAAACTGACAATAATTTTTCATCTCAAATCCATGTTGTTAGTTACAATTTTTTTCATCTCAATTTCATATTGCTAGTTACAATTTTAAGCGGTAGTGAATATCACGATGACAGCTACCTTTATGGTTAACATTTGTAGTGAAAGAGACGTCAAAAGCAGCTAGAGCATAAAGTTGATTTTCAATTGTATGAAAAAGGAACACTTCTATAATGGAAACCATTGAATATGACCCTAATCAAGATTATATTAGATTATGGTATTATCTTAACCCAGTCTCATTAGGTGGCCACAAGTGGCAGATGCAATCTTGTACTAAAGTTTATACATAAAGTGTAAAACAACTATATATAGATAGGAATGGAGGGAACAGATGAAACAGTGGCATCTCACTGCAAGAATGTCCTAGAATATATGCCCAACAGTTTTTGTGCATTATATTCCAAATGCACACTCACCTTTTCAATTGGCCAGGAAGGCATTATAATCAGAGAATCAACATAACTTATATATACATATAAAAAATGCAAATGATTGGCAACTAATGTTGTTCTAGATGTGATCGTGAATACAGAACTAAAAACAATTTAAGGATATATCCCATGTAACATACAGAAAGTACAGAACACGAGTACCTCAGGAGAGGATTTTGAAAAATCCGCAAGCCGCGATCTTAACACCTTCCTCAAATGCATATTCCCGCTTTCAGATTTCAACTTCCCATCATTTTCCACTGCATCAACGTTGATGGAAACATGGAGATCCGGCTTCATACAGCTGGTCCGCTCATCGAGCACAAGTACCCTCTTTATCTCAATTGCATCGCGCAAAATAAACTTCAATTGAGCCAAGTGCCTGTGTGTAAACCTCCTAAAAACATACAAAACAATCATAAGATTCATTAATCTCATATAGCTAATAAGTGTAGTCAATGTATCAGGTGAGTTGCTTAAGAAATATCAAATATGCAGTGTGGTAGCAAATTTTGAAAACCGATCTAAAAAAAAAAAAACTGAAAAATCAATCTGTGTTTTGAGAATACATTTTCCCTCTTAAAACTTTTTTTGGCAATGGGTTTCTATTTTTGTTTTCAAGTGCTGGAATTACATTTTAAAAACACGCCTTTCCCAAATCCAAACAGACGTACGTTTAAGGTTCTATTATTTTTCTAAGCAACCAAAAAGAGGGAAAACAAATTTGAAACATGTTATCCATCAAAATTAATCCAAAACCAACAAATTTCATAACTTCCTACCAATCACCATCGCTATAAGACACAGAATGCAAATCATTTCCCAACCAAAATTTTACTTTCTTAGAAACCAAACAATAACCCAAGAAAAAAATTTAAAAATTTAAAAATTTTACCTATCAGTTAAACACTCAATTTTCGGGCAAATATTGGTAAAAGAGGGTGAGGAACCCTTCAACCGCAACAACCGAATAGAACTATCCAAGCTATCAAAAAACTGAGCAAGAATCTCATACCTGCACATAGAGAATAGAACAAATTCCCAGAACACATTAATTAAAAGCTAAAACAAATAATAAACCAAACCAATCAAATCAAATCCCCACCGTATAAACCAAAAAAGTAAAAAAAAAATTAAAAAAAAAAAAAAAAAAGTTCATACTTTTCTGGTAGCTTAGTGGGTTTCTTGGACTTATGGGGCTCTGGGGAGGTTGGCCAGGATTGGATCTGCCTTCTGGCGGAGGAGTTGCGCAGCAAGCGCTGTGTGGGCTGTTTATCTGGAGTTTTGGAGCTCAGCTGGTCGGGTGAGTTGTTGAAGTGTTTTGAATGAATGGGTTTCTTGGATTTCGATGAAGATGAAGATGAAAGCTCCATTGGTATCACAGCGAAAGAGAGAGAGAGAGAGAGAGAGAGAGAGAGAGAAGGGGGAGGTATGTATTGTAGGGTTTTTCTTTGGAGGGAAAGCTGGGCAGGAGCAAAGGCGTGCTTGGTTGCCACGTTGGATTCCCGCCTAAATGACCCGTTGCTTCCCGCAATTTCTTTCGGGTCTGTTTGGGAAGTAGGACTAGTTAGTCAGGCAGGTGAGCTTCAGTAGTCTTGTCCGCTGCCTGCCAGGGAAATGAATGTAAACCTCTTTGGAATTTTTTTTTTTCATTTAGCATTAAATATCTAAAATTTTCATTAGTTGTCAGATTTAAAAAGAAAGTTGGAAACTAACGTCTCGAGTTTTAAAAACTCAAGATTATATTTGAACTCGAGCTTCTAAAGCTCGATTTTAGTGTTTTTGTGAATACCCTTATATGGACAAATTTTCCACATGGAGCAAATTTAACCATGTAGAAATCGAGTTCCTAAAACTTGAGGTTTGCAGACTATATGCCAAAAACGCACTGAAACTCACAGTCACACTCTCACACTCTCAAAGTTCAAACACACTAAAACTCAGAGTCAAACACTCTCACTCACTTAAACTTCGCTCCGCCCTCTTAAACTCACTCTCAGTCTGAAATAGTTTCCTCAATCAGTCACTCAAACTGTTTCCTTTCTCAGTGCTGCTCCGATTGACCCACCGTGCTGAAGGTACTCTCTTTCTCTACTCAATACATTGTCGTTTTTGCTTCTTAGATTCCTCTATCTCTCTCTCTCTCTCTCTCTCTCTCTCTCTCTCTCTCTCTCTCTCCAATTTTAGATTTTGGAATTTCATGATGTTACCTAGGGTTTTTC
This sequence comes from Castanea sativa, assembly GCF_040712315.1. Taxonomy (NCBI): domain Eukaryota; kingdom Viridiplantae; phylum Streptophyta; class Magnoliopsida; order Fagales; family Fagaceae; genus Castanea; species Castanea sativa. The sequence goes on along the minus strand of NC_134019.1, from coordinate 41,893,090 downwards.
ATTTTTCAATTTCAGATCTTTTTGGGTTTTGGTGATTCATGTTTGGTTTCCGAGAAAAAAAAATTGAGGTTTTAGGTAGGAAATGATCATTTGTCATTTCAGTGAAGAATGTATATTATTTTATTTGGTTGTTTGAAAAATGAGTGAATAAAAAAATGATTTTTTTATTGATATTTAATCATATGAGAACAAATTTAGCAACGTAGAAATTAATGTGAATTGTTGTTATGAAATTAGTGTGAATTTTTTACATTGATATTTAATATAGTTTGATTTTTTTTTTTTTTTTATCATTGCTTTTATTTTATAATTTTCTGATTCCGCACTTATTGAATGTAAATTTGAATTTTTGTAATTGACATCTATGGTTTTTTGTATTAACATCTATGGTTTTTTGTACTCAAATTCCGTACATTTTGTCATAAAGTTGTTAGGAATCCATTAATGAATGTTTCCATATGTTTCAAACTTGTTTTTTTTATATTGGGTTCTCTTTGTTTTAATGAAATATGATGCTTTATTGTTTATGTGATTCCTTTAAGCTCTGTTTCATTGTCAAGTTGTCATTCATACATCTATGAGAGACTACCATGTTTAGAATTCTATTGGTGTTATTAGAATTGGGGATTCTATTTAGTTCTTAACTTAGTTGTTAAGTGGTATGAGTAAGAAACTAGGAAATGAGGTTACAAGGAGTATGGTCTTGGATAGGATAGAATGGAGAAAAATAATACATGGGAGTGCTATATGAGATTAATGCTTGGTTGTTGTTCCTGTTATTGTATAGTAGTGGGTCACAAATCAAGAGGAGGTTAACTAGAATTTTTCATAGTAGTGGTAGGGTTTAGTTGGCTTAAGCAGTTAGAATTATATAAACATCCTTTAGATAATGGTGTACACTAGACTAAGTGTAATGTTAACCTCCCAAAGGAGCTATGTCATTATTACTTAGAGGCTAAAGGTATTACGGCATATTATTAGTGTTTGATAAAACTTACCATGATAACACTAATATTGAGAATAGTTCTCAATCAATCATAGTGTTTATAATAAACATGCTACCAAGGAATTATAAACATGGGATTGAGTTGTCGTTGCATATATTATATTATGGTTTTATTAAGGTTCCATATTATATGCTTATATGCTAAATTGATAATGTCCATTTCACTTATTATATTCATGTTTATTGTTTTCCGATTTTATCATGGCATCTTTTAGCCCACTTGTTACTATTCTTAATCAAAACAAACTGACTGGATCCAACTATATTGACTGGAAAAGAAATTTAGACATTATTCTTACTGCTGAAGAGCACAAATGTGTGCTTACTCAACCATGTCCTATCTTTCCTTTATTAGATGCTTCTCTTGAGGAAAAACAGTGATGTGATCATTGGCAGAAATCTAATGAGATGGCCAAGTGCTATATCCTAGCATCTATCTCAAATGTTCTACAGCATCAAATGCAGGATGTAGAACTAGCTTCGGAAATTATGCTAAGTCTGAAGGAGATGTTTGGTGAGCAAGGTCGTTCTACAAGGCAAGAAACTATGAGGCAAATTTATAATACCAAAATGGCTGAAGGAAGTTCAGTGAGGGAGCATTGTCTTAGGATCATTGCTAATCTGAATACATTGGAAGTTTTAGGTGCCGACATTAATAGAGAATCCCAAGTGGATATGATACTCTAGTCTTTACTAGAACCATTCAAGGAATTCAGACTAAATTATAACATGAACAAATAGATTTATTATTTGTCTGAATTAATAAATGAGTTAGTGGCGACGGAAGGTATTCTTGGTAATTCTAGTGTTGAAGCCAATATTGGTGAAGCTTTTACTTTTCAACCTAAGTTGAAAGGAAAAGGTAAGAAGAAGAAGAAGAAGAAGGAGGAGGACTACACCAAGCAAAATGGTAAACAAATTGCCTTGGGAGTTGCCAATAAGGGAAGGAAGAAGGAGTACACTAAAGAAAAGTGTTTCCATTGTGGTGAGAAAGGGCATTGGAAGAGGAATTATCCAAAATTCATGGCTGCCAAGAATAAATATATGATAAGTACATTCCTTCTTGAAATATGTTTAGTATAGAATCCCACTGATTCCTAGCGTATGGATTCAGGTTGTACTAACCATATCTGCAATTCTTTGCAGGGGTTCTAGGAGACCAGAAAGTTGAATGAAGGGGAATTGTTTCTTACCTTAGCTAATGAGAGCATGATTCTAGTTGTAGCCGTTGGAGCATTTAATTTATGTTTTAATTTTAAAGTTTTAATATTGGAAGACTGTCTGTATGTACCTAATGTTCGTAAGAATTTAATTTCTGCAACTTATTTAGGTAAACATGGGTATTGTGTTATCCTGAAAGATAATGTTGTAATAAAGAAGGATAAAGTGTTTATCTGTTCTAGCAATATTGTGGATGGTCTTTATATTTTTACTCTTGATAAGCATGAATTATGTAATTCTGAATTAGATAATAACTCTCATGTAAAATCATTAAAGAGAAAGTTTCCTTCTAGTGATGCATATCTTTGGTAGTTGCGTTTAGGTCATATTAATTCAAATAGAATTCAAAAACTAATCAAAGATGGACTCTTAGAGCCCATAGACTTTGATAAATTTCCAGTTTGTGAATCTTGTTTAGAGGGTAAAATGATCAAACGACCTTTTAATGTAAAAGGTAGAAGAGCCCAAGAATTGCTTGAATTAGTTCATATGGATGTATGTGATCCTATGTTAACCCAAGCAAAAGGAGGTTATGAGTACTTCATCACTTTTACGGATGATTACTTAAGATATGGTTATGTGTACCTAATGAGACGAAAGTCCGAAGCCTTTGACAAGTTCAAAGAGTTTAGGGCTGAAGTTGAGAATCAATTAGGTAGACGCATAAAGGCCATTCGATTTGATCGAGGTGGTGAATACATTCTTGAGGATTTTAAGGATTACCTAGTTCAAAAGGGGATTGTATTCCAATTGACTGCACTTGGAACTCCTCAACAAAATGGTGTAGCAAAAAGAATGAATAGGACTCTTTTGAAAATGGTTAGGTCCATGATGAGTTATTCAAATTTACTAGTTTCCTTTTGGGGATATGCACTTTAAACTGCAATACATATTTTGAATTTGGTTCCATCAAAATCTGTTCCTAACACACCTAAGGAATTATGGAGTGGGCGCAAGCCTAGTATGAAATATCTCCACATTTGGGGATGTCCAGCACATCTGTTGAAAGGGATGTTTAATAAGTTGGAAGCAAAAATAAAAGTATGCATGTTTTTAGGGCATTCAAAGGAAACTAAGGGTTATTTATTCTATAATCATAAGGATAACAAAGTGTTTGTTAGTGCCCATGCCAAATTTTTAGAAGATGATTATGTGAATAACTTAAATTCTAGGAGTAAAGTTGTTTTAGTTGAAATAGATGAACCTGTAGTTGAACAACCAATGGATGAAACTAGGGATGATGTGATTGTATTAGATACATCACAAGATACTGCTCATGAGATGTTTAGTACATAGGTGCCTCGTCGTAGTGAGAGAATTGTTCGGCCTCCTATAAGATTTATAGGTTTGTGAGAGAAACTTATGAAGCTATCTCAGAAGAGGCTGAATCGGATTCCTACACATATGAGGAGGCAATGAATGATATAGATGCATATCATTGAGTCCAAGCTATGAAATCTGAATTGGATTCCATGTATTCCAATCATGTATGGGATCTTGTAAAGGTTCCTAACGACATTAAACCAATTGGTTACAAATGGGTTTACAAGATGAAGAAATGGATAGATGGAAAGGTTGAAACCTTTAAAGCAAAACTAGTGGTGAAAGGGTATATACAAAAAGAAGGCATTGACTATGATGAAACTTTTTCGCCAGTAGCCATGCTTAAGTCTATTAGAATTCTTTTATCTATTGCTGCTCATTACAATTATGAGATTTGACAAATGGATGACAAGACTGTATTTCTTAATGGCAATCTTGAAGAAGAAATCTACATGATGTAACTAGAAGGTTTCATAACAATGAACCAAGAGCATATGGTATGCAAGTTAAAAAAGTCTATTTATGGACTTAAACAAGCATCTAGGTCATGGAAGATCATATTTGATCAAGCAATCAAGTCATTTGGTTTTGAAGAAAATCTTGATGAACCATTTGTGTACAAAAGACATCGAGATAAAGTAGTAATGTTCCTAGTGTTTTATGTCGATGATATTCTACTCATTGGAAATGATGTAGGGGTAATGTCGTTGGTTAAAGTTTGGTTGTCAAGCCAATTTGATATGAAGGACTTGGGCGAAGCTAACTATATTCTAGGGATTAAGCTATGGCGAGATCAAAAGAATAGAATGTTAGGTTTGTCACAAACTGGATATATAGATAAGGTTTTAGAACGGTTTAGCACACAAAACTCCAAAAAAGGATTACTTCCTTTCAGACATGGAGTTCTCCTGTTTGATAACCAAAGGCCTAAGACTCAAGAGGAAGAAAATATAATGAGACAAGTTCCTTATGCTTCTGCAGTGGGAAGTCTCATGTATGCCATGCTTTGTACTAAACTAGATATTTGTTGTTTAGTTGGCATGGTCAACCGATATCAATCAAATCCAAGATCAAAACATTGGCAAGTTGTAAAGCATATTCTCAAGTATCTAAGGAGAACGAGAGATTATATGCTTGTTTATTGGTGTGAGGATTTGATTCTCATTAGTTATACAGATTCAGATTTTCAGTCGGATCTTGATTTCAAAAAATCCACTTCAGGTTGTGTATTCACCTTGGGAGGTGGAGCTATAAGTTGAAGGAGTGTTAAGTAATCTTGCATTGCTGACTCCACCATGGAAGCTGAATATGTTGCTGCTTGTGAAGTAGCAAAGGAGGCTGTTTGACTCAAGAAATTCCTTTCTGATATTGGTGAAAGAATTAAGCAAGTTCTTATTACATTTTTCTGCAACAATAGTAGAGCGGTTGCACAATCCAAGGATTCAAAGAATCACAAGAAAGGAAAGCACATAGAAAGAAAGTACCACATCATTCAAGACATTGTTGCTCGTGGAGATGTAGTAGTCGCAAAGATTGATAGTGCAAAGAATCTAGCGGATCCCTTTACTAAAAGCGTTGTCCCAAAGGACTTTTGAGTTACATTTGGAGGAAATAAGAGTTAGATTAGTGCACAATAGTCTTTAGGGCAAGTAGGAGATTGTTAGGATGTGTGCCCTTAAATCCTATTGTATGATACTATGTATGACATTATGTATGACTTAATGTTGTGGTTGATAAAGTTGTTTTATTATTATCTAAAAATAATGGTAACATGAATATTGAGACATTATCATATAGTCCATGAGATGCATAATATGTGATTTAGTCATAGAAGATATAAATCACAAGTTCTTTGTAAACTTAGAATTTTAGTTTGTAGTCGGTGATGAAATTGGGCATTTCATCTGCGAAGACTATACCATATCAATTAAGATGATTTTTCTTGATCATGGAACTGGAGATTTCTAGTTGGTACATTGATATGTTTTAAAAGTTAAAATATATTGAACTGAACCGGTGTGAGATTTATTATTCTCCTAAAGACTGTCAAATGAATAAAACTCACAACTTCTATTTACATGAACTCTTAATCCTGAGAAGATAATGGACCTGATCATGAAGTGTAGTGTTAGGACATATGTGTTTCATCTGTTTAGAACATATGTCATAATTTTATGTAATTAGCTAATCCTTTGACAAAACGCATTTTACTTGTAATTGAGTAGAATTAGGATGAGTTTTATACTTCAAGAAACTGTGTTTCAAGATCAAGTGTTGAAGTCATCAAGTCTGTCCAAGGAACAAGCTGAAAAGTGCACAGTCATTAAAGCTCGACAGCTAGCATGTGTCGAGGTTTAAAGAGTTGTTCCAGCCCCGTGGCTTGACATCTTCTCGACAACTTCTCGATACCTCTATTTGTCGAAGTTTAAGAAAAACAGATTCTAAGTTCTGTTTTGATTCCAATCCGTGGATGTGTCTTTGGGCCTTCTTTTCTCCTAACCCTAGACATATAAAATGATTGTTTTAAGGGCCGTCAATAGTACGCAAGTTGCACAAGTATTGAGAAATCCTTGTTCATGCAAATTGTGACTTGAGACAAAGTTCTTGCCCTAGTTCACCTCTCTTGTGAAGAAGTTGCTGTGTCTTTGCACTAGGGTTTTGTAACCAAGGATCTTCTTGATCTTCATCGTGTGGATGAATTGAAGAACTTTGCAACCAACAATCTTCTCTAGTTGGTGATTAAAGTCGTGTACTAGGATCCGCGCAATTGGTTAGTCACGTACTTGGGAGCTGTGCATTGAAAGGAGAAATTGTCACTACAGAACAAGTCCAATTGGGTATTGGGGTAAGGGTTCAACTGTAGGTTAGTAAGGTACTTGGGATTCCTTTACTTGTAGCCGCTTGTTGTGATAATAGTGGAATTTCGAGAGTGGTCACCTTAAATTCACCCGGTGGGGGTTTTGCCATGTAAGTTTTCCCCATTCATAAACAAATCACCGTGTCATTTATTTTCCACTGCATACTTAGTTTAATTGGTGATTTGTTTGTGCTACCACGCATTTGCATATTAACTTGATTAATTAATAACTTGGCTAATTAATCAACTTAATCCATTATAAGGGGTTAATACGTTTTTGGCCTATTATGCGGTATCAAGGCAGGCACACTCTATTAGGGTTTAATCTTTGTGTGTGATCCATTGACCCCTGTTTGTCATGGATAGAGGTCAGTCTCCTATTATACCTCCATTTTTTGATGGTACTAACTATGCATATTGGAAAGTATGCACGAGAGCTTTCTTGTAGTGTCTAGATGAGAAGGTGTGGCAAGCTGTGGAGATAGGCTGGACCAAGCCTAAAGAAGCGCCGATCGATTGGGATGAAGCTAAGATCAAGGCGACAAACTTCAACAATAGAGCATTGAATGCCTTATTCAATGCGGTCACTAATGAGGAGTTCAAGAAGATATTCTCCACTGAAATTGCTAAGGAAGCATGGACCATCGTTCAGACAACCTATGAGGGAACAAAGGCTGTCAAAAATTTGAAGCTACAGAGGCTTACTACAAGTTTCAAAGAAATCAAGATGGAGGAGGATGAGTCATTTGATGAGTTCTATGCCAAGCTCAAGGACATAGTGAACTTAGTTTTCAATCTTGGGAAAATCATTCCTGAACCCAAGATTGTGAGAAAAGTGTTCAAATCTCTGCCCGAGAGATTCTATGCCAAGATCACGGCGATAGAAGAATAAAAGGATATTGACAAGATTCCTCTAACGGAGCTTGTTGGTAATCTGCAAACTTATGAGTTAGGGTTGACAAGAATTGGCAAGTCAGGTAAAGGCAAGAGTATGGCACTGAAGGCCAAGAGCAGTGAAACAGATGAGTCATCAGATGATGAAGACTCTAAGATGAAGTCCTACATCACCAGGCAATTCATGAAATTCATGAAAAAATGCTAATGGAAAAGGCTTTGACAAGGACCGTAGACAATCCAGTTCTTCTTAGTTCAAGAGCCAAGATAAAGGGAAGAAGGATGCTAAGGATGGCGGTCAGTACACTATTCCCGCAGGACCTAAGTGTTTCGGGTATCAAGGTTTCGGTCACATAAAACAGGAGTGTCCCACATATCTCAAAAGCAATGGAAAGAGCAAGGCACTTGTTGCTACTTTGAGCGACACAGAGCCTAAGGATGATTCTGACAATGAAGATGACGGAATTTTAAATGCCTTCATTGCCACTGTCAATCCCACTGAAGGGATTGTTGAAGATGTGGATAAAGAAGAGGAACTGGTGGAATCCAAGTTTGAAAAGATGGATGATCAAGATGATATCCATACAGCCTATGAGAAACTGTACAAGCTTTCTGAGAAGCATGAGAAACTCTATAGGCTAGCCACCAAGAAGCTTAGTGATGTGGAACTAGACCTTGAAGAGCTCTCCACTAAGTTTGATGAAGCTAATCAGACTATTGGAGTACTGAGATTCGAGAACAATTTCTTGGCTGAGAAGACCAAGAAGCTTGAAGCGGAGCTGTTTCAAGTAAGAGCTTAATTGGAGAGGACTTCAAGTGCAAAGTTGGATGAGATGCTTAGCATTCAAAAATCTACTTTTGATCGAACGGGATTGGGGTATAAATTCTCTTCCTCTAATATTGCTTCTGCTAGTACTACTGTTTTTGTTCCTCTTGCTAATAGCCTTAATTTTGAGAATAAAGATGTTAAAACTGAATTAGCTAGTGTAAACCTAGACAAGGGTAAGTCCATCTTAGGAGCACCCTCTAAGCTTGAGAAGAAGGAAATTAAAAACCCTAGGACTAAGAAGGCTAACTCTCAAATGCCTAAACAGAAGAAGCAGCATCTCTGTCATCATTGTGGTATTGCCGGTCACACTCGACCAAATTGCTATAAGTGGTTAGCCACTCAACAGAGCAATGGCATGATAGCATTTGGGAACCAGAATTAGCTTCAAACCTCTCTTACTCCTCTTGGAGATCTTATCAAAGCCCTCATGTTCCTTTTGAACTTGAACGGTTTCAATCCTTCCCCCTCATTAACGGTTCAAGGGTTTAGAAAAAGGAAAGGTTCTTCCAAGGTGTGGAAGGAAAAGGGTTCCAAGTGATTTATTCACTTTTTCTCTCTTTCCTTTTTTTTTTTTTACATTACTTGTGTGTTTTGCTTTGATTAGCATGTTTTTGTTTGCTTACTTTCAGTTGTTGATTTATTTTTCTTTTCAAATAAAAATAAAAAAATTGAAAAATTAGAAAAATATAAAAACAGTGTGTGTTTGTGTACATCGGTTCTTGTGAACCTTAAAATGGCCATTGAAACAGAGTTTTGTAAACTTTGTATCTCTTGTAACTTAGATGAGCATCTCTATGTACAACTAAGCAAGTGAGCTTTGTGGCTCTTTGTTTGTGATGAGTAAGGTCAAGTGATCTCTTAAACTTAACACTCGTATCACTCTTTTTGATGGGTAGGACTAGAAAATCTTAAGAGAAAGGAATAAATAACCATCTCACCACTGTTACTCACCAATCATGAAATGACATTTGTATGCTTCGGCATAGCAAAAGTGCAATGTCAATGACATCTGTATGCTTCGGCATAGCAAAAGTGCAATGTCAAAAGCTTAACATAATTGGGTAATTCTTTTCTCTCATTTGTATACCCATGCATGGTTTGCTTAATAAAAAGAAAATATGCAAAGAAAATAAAAGTAAAAAGAACAAAAATACTTTAAATATGATTGCAAGCGTGTTTTCTAGGAGATGTGGAGTTATAGGATGTACCTCAAAGGTGATAGTCCCCATCGAACAATTATGATTGTGTGTGAGTTAAAGTGATTTTCTCATATCTCAAATCGTCATAACATAGAGACACTTGTGTAATCTTGCGATGTTTTCACACACAAAACGTAATATTCCTTGCTACTTTTGATACATGTGCAGGTACAATGTGATTTGACCTTCACAAAGTTTACATGTGTTGATGTATGCTCACCAAACTGTCTTGACTTATTTTTGAAATATAAAATCGGTTAGACTTGTTTAGTGTGTGAGTATGTATTTTGAGACCCTTGTGCTTAAAATTGTTGTTGAGAGATGATTTTGAGAGTCTAATATGTTGATTGGATCATTGGTTGAGTTGCATGCGTGATTGCATTCATGTTTGTGTTTTGCCTTTCTCAAAAAACTGCTTTGAAAAGTTGGCTCGACACCTCCTCTATACCTCCTCGACACCTGGCTGTCTATCAAGCTTCTCAGATTTTTCTTATCGCAATCTCAATAGCTTCTTGACACCTTCTGGATCGATTGAGAAACCTCATGTCCTCTCGATAGCTTCTCGACACCCGGTGGATCGATCGAGCATCTGATCTCGTGTCTTGTCTTGTTCCTCGACACCTTCTTGATAGCTGTATCTATTGACGTTGTTTTTCTCGACACCTACCTCGACAGATGTCTCGACACCTGTATCTGTCGAGATTTACTGAGGATCTATTTAAAGGTTCTGTGCGATCCGTTTCTCATTTATCTCGATCTCTCTCTCAATAGATTTGTCTTTTCACCTTCCAAACCTCTCTTTCTCAATCCAAATCTTTTTTCTCAAGGTTTCTTCAAGCTTCTTCAAGTTTTTCTTCACTTGGTAAGCTTCTTTTCCCTCATTCTCATGCATTTCATGTTTTGAAACCTAGGTTTTGGGGTGTTTGAAAAATTTTTGGTTTTCTTAAAATTGATGAGTTTTTGTTCAAAATTTTGGTATGAGTTTTGTAGATTTGATCTTTAAAAATCCATACATTGCATCACATTAGCATTCTAATTGTCTTCTCATGCATTTAGATGTGTGCAAAATGTTTGTGTGCTGGTAGGATTAGTTTGGGCTGAGCCCATGATGTTTTTCATATTGCATGTCACATGTTCATGCATTCCCCATGCACACGTTCTCTCTTTTCAATATATTTTCTATATTTGAATTGTTTTGGAACTTTTATGTGTGTTTCTTTCTCCCGCCCTTCTCTTTCTGTTTGCGTTAGTAGTGTCTATGGCACCAAAACGTAAGTCTATTCCGACCCAGAACCCTCTTCGTTCTAGGGTTTCTCCATCTTCTGATACCATTCCCCTTTCTGTTCGGTTCTGCGATGAGAAAGCCCATCAGAACTTCTCTGAGAACTTCTCTAAACGAGGTGTTCATTCGGAACGCCAAGTTGTTCTGGAGGACTTCGACAACACTGACCTTCCCGATGTCTTTCACAAATGAGAATGGGAGTCACTGTGTGACGTCCTAGTCACTTGTCCTTCCGTGTTGATCCAGGAGTTTTACTCCAACATGCATAGATTCGATTAATCAGTACCTTTCTTTCTCACTCGCATTCAAGGTACGCGCATTGTTGTCACACCGGAGTTGGTATCCGATGTGCTCCATGTTTTGGGGGCTGTGCATCTTGACTACCCCGGTTGTGAGCGTCTACAGACTGTGTCCAAAGACGAGATGATCTCTGCTTTTTATGAGCGCCCTTCTGATTGGGGTGAGCACCAGTTTACATCATGTCAACCTTTTGCTAAAGGTCCTCATTTCCTAAACATGGTAATGACTTTCATCTTGCATCCTCTCTCTCACTACAGCTCTATCACAAAGCCTCGTGCTCGTTTTCTATTGTCTCTTCTTGAGGATCTTACCATTGACTTTCCTTCACATTTCATCTTTTCTATCATAGACGTGTATAAGGATACGACTACCTGTGATAAGCTCATCTTTCCTTTTGCTATCACGAGGATTTTACGCCATTTTTCTATCCCTTTTCCTGTTTTCGACCCTTTTTATGTCATGGTTGCCATAGACGCCACTACCATAAAACGTAGTGAGGCGCAGCTTAGGTCGCGACAAACAGGTTCAACAGCTCCTTCCTATCGTTCCGCTCCATCTTAATTTGCTTGTGTCTCATCCGCTCCCTCCTCTTCTTCGAGCGATGTGTCACTAGGAGACATCATGGCACAGCTTTAGCGCATGGATGCTCGCCTAGATACACTCTCTACTGAGTTGTATCAGGTGAATGTTCATGTTAGTCGCATTGCTCGGCGACAGGCGACCATGGGTGGTTTTGCTCCCGAGGTTTCTCCTCCACCACCTCCTGTGGCTTCTGAGTCTGGGGATGATGATGGTGATGACGATGATGCTTCGGCTGATGCTGATGGAGATGCTAGCTCTACTGATGAGATGTCTACTTGATACTCTACCCTTTGTCACACGTGACAAAAATGGGGAGTAGTTTTGGGTTATGAGAGTAGTCATACTTAGGGGGAGAGCTTGTATAGGGACATTTTTGATAGGGGAGTGTTGAGTGCTGAGGGATGTAGCGAGGATTACTTGTATATTTTTTTCTTTTCTATTACTTTAGATACATTCTCTTCTTGTACCTAGGTCTTGTGACCATTATTACATACATTGTGCTTATTTTTGTTATATATGTGATGATGTATGTTTCTTTCACCTATCTCTACATGTGTTGTTTCTTTTCTCTCTTTATACACATGATTCTCTATTTGTATGCAGTCTATTATTTCTGTTTCACACTAAGATGCTTTGATGAGTTTTGTTTAAAGTATTTCAGAAGTACAGGTTGTCAAAGTTTACTTGTCATAAATTCTTTTCTTGCAAAGTTTTTCAAGAGTTTGTGTTAAGATATATTTTATTGTATTCAACAAGTAAATATAAGTTGAGTGATTTATGACTTCTCTCATATGTTCATTGGTTGGTTGTGGTTTTGTCATGGATTGCCAAATTGGGAGATTGTTAGGACATATGTGTTTCATCTGTTTAGAACATATGTCATAATTTTATGTAATTGGCTAATCTTTTGACAAAACGCACTTTACTTGTAATTGGGTAGAATTAGGATGCTTTTTATACTTCAAGAAAATGTGTTTCAAGATCAAGTGTTGAAGTCATCAAGTCTGTCCAAGAAACAAGCTGAAAAGTGCATAGTCATTAAAGCTCAACAGCTAGCATGTGTCAAAGTTTAAAGAGCTGTTCCAGCTCCATTGCTTGACAGCTTCTCGATACTTCTATTTGTCGAGGTTTAAGAAAAAACAAATTCTAAGTTCTGCTTTGATTCCAATCCGTGGATGTGTCTTTGAGCCTTCTTTTTTCCTAACCCTAGACATATAAAAGGATTGTTTTAAGGGCCGTCAATAGTATGCAAGTTGCACAAGCATTGAGAAATCCTTGTTCATGCAAATTGTGACTTGAGACAAAGTTCTTGCCCTAGTTCATCTCTCTTGTGAAGAAGTTGCTGTGTCTTTGCACTAGGGTTTTGTAACCAAGGATCTTCTTGATCTTCATCGTGTGGATGAATTGAAGAACTTTGCAACCAACAATCTTCTCTAGTTGGTGATTGAAGTCGCGTACTAGGATTCGCGCAATTGGTTAGTCACGTACTTGGGAGCTGTGCATTGAAAGGAGAAATTGTCACTACAGAACAAGTCTAATTGGGTATTGGGGTAAGGGTTCAACTGTAGGTTGGTAAGGTACTTGAGATTCCTTTACTTGTAACCGCTTGTTGTGATAATAGTGGAATTTCGAGAGTGGTGACCTTAAATTCACCCGGTGGGGGTTTTGCCATGTAAGTTTTCCCCATTCATAAACAAATCACCGTGTCATTTATTTTCCACTGTATACTTAGTTTAATTGGTGATTTGTTTGTGTTACCACGCATTTGCATGTTAACTTGATTAATTAATAACTTTGCTAATTAATCAACTTAATCCATCACAAGGGGTCAATACGTTTTGGCCTATCATGTAGGTTACTTTGATATATCAGGAGTGAGGTTTAAAGAAACAATCAAAACCTCAGTATATTGGGCAATCACTTTTAGTGTTGATGGAACATATATTCTCAAAATGGAATTCATAGTCTCCTAATGGAGATACAAAATATTCCTTTGAGATAAGTTTAATGGGTTCAGTTATTCAGAGAGTTAGGCCTAACCACTTTAGTAAGGAGTTATTAAAGTACATATTTATGAAATTGGATTTCATAAATATAAGATGAATAACTTAAAGGATTAAACTGCCTACTCAAGGAATTAGATGTAGTAATCTTCAAAGTGGCAGTCTATATTCATAACTTTGAATTACTACGAATATGTTATGAAGGGGTTGCATGTACAATAAAGTCTTGGGATATAATATATAAATAAGGCCTAGAGTGCAACTATATATATATAGTGGTATTAAATATAGTTAATGGTAACTTTGGACTTGTCAAGAGTTGACAGAAAAGTCCAAGGCCCATTGGAGCTAGTGTCTTATTGGTCCCACTCCAAGCCACACACTTAAGCCCAATTGGAAAGGTTCAAAAGGCCTGTCCAATTAGATAATCAGTTAGATACAAAGGGAGAAACATACATAATTTTTTGGGTGTGAAAAATAATAACACTATTGTGAAATGGTGTGTAAGAAGTGTTAGACACTTTGACATTCTCCTTTGAAAAACTGATTGAGAGACCACATTTCTTGGGCGTTAGTGGAATTGGAGTGAAGATTAAAAGTGTTCCCAAGTGTTTTTGATCTTCGTTTTTTTTTTTTTTAAAATTCACCGCACCAAAGTACACTCTCTTGTTCTTAAATTCTGAAACTTACATAGTACATGTTAATATTTATGAATGAAGTAGATCCTTTATTTTTCTGTTGCGTATGTTTTGTATGCAATACAAACATGTATTTATCCAACAGTTAGCTCGCCTAGTGATGATGAGATGTTTACTTGATGTATTTACCCTTTGTAGTGGGGAGTAGTTTTGATATGAGAGTAGTGGGGAGTAGTTTTGATATGAGAGTAGTCATAGTCATAATGGGAGAGTTAGTATAGTCATAGGGGGAGAATTAGTATAGTCATAGGTGATCACACTCCTCTGAGGGCGGTAATAGTGTAGTTAACAATTGTGTACGAAAACGTAAAGTTGTATACATATTTCTCCAAGCGAAAGTGATACAGTAGTAATTGACAAGTATAAATTCCAACACCTTATTGAGATATAAAATGTGTTAGACCTGAAGCGGACCCAACTCCCCCCAAAACCCAGTTACTGAAAAATGAAATTGACCGAAAATATATTCCAAGAGCTTTGTTCTAAAAGCTCTTATAGCTTCCATAGACGATAATGATGGTAAAATTACAACAGTAATCTGTATGTTCTAATACTTAGTGCAATGAGCAGCCACAAATTGGTGATGATTGATTTTGAATAGTACTTCCATAGAAGATATACGGTATTATTGGATATAGCTATGAATTTGATCGTGGAAGGTACAGTACAGATTCGGGTTTAGGTGTAGGTGCATTGTGGTAACACGATAGATTTTGAAAAAGTTGGACATGGATACGGCAGAATATATTTATTAATTAATAATTAAATACTTTTTTTTTGCTATATATTGTTAAGCATTTTTTTTCATATAATGTTAAATATGTATTAATTTAAGAGTAACAATGTATAATAAGGTGAATATATAACTATTAAATGATAATAACTAGCCCTTGAACACACGCAAGAGACTCTTCTATTTTTTTAGGTAAAGGGTTAATGATTTAAATTCATTATAATTTTGGATTACTATGTTTTTCAATCATAAGAATACGTAGGGGTGTGATGAAAAATTATTTCACCTGCAAACGTATAGCACTCATCATACCCCTAGATATTTTTGTTATTGAAAAATATAGTAATCCCAAATTATATTGAATGCAAATCATTAACCTTTACAAAAATAAAAATAAAAATAGAAGAGCCTCTTCACGCATATGCTCAGAAGCTAGTTATTTTTTTTAACAAAATATTACAACACCAAATATCACAAATAACTAAACATGAATTAATGAAATTAGTCAAAATTAATTATGCTAAAACTGTCTAATAGCCAACCACTTTATTTGAAAATTCCTATGTGTGACCATAATGAAAGTAAAATACAAATTCTTCAAACTTAATGGAAAAATATTGTGTGAAATAAAAAGAGCCTCTAAATTTTTACGCTTGTGCGATGAGGCTTTTTTTCTTTTTTTGGGTTTAGTGCTATAATTTTATATTCATTCCAATTTGAGGTTTTTGCATTTATCTAGTAGCATTACATATTTGCAAACTATTGATAAAACCATGAATGTCATGAGACTAGCTCTAAAAAATGAACACAAAATTTGTTAATTGATTAATTTTTGAAGCATTAATATAATTATAATTATAATTTGTAAAACATAAGTCAAACTGAATGGTTCTACATTATGGGTGTGCTTGATCTTCTATTTTTACTAGATAAATTTTCTAGTTACTGTTTAGTCACATTCGAAACTTATGTTTTTTTTTTTTTTTTCAATGTCATGACCATAATATATAATGATCTCTTAAAGTAAACAATATTTGGATAATAAAAATGTATTTTAAAAATTCCATCCATGAACCATATATATATATATATATATATATATATATATATATATATATATATATAGGATTTTACTAACGTGTGCCATAAGGGCACACAATAGTATACCATTTTTGGAAGAAGTTTTATCAAGAATCAAAAAAGTTTTGACAATTTTTTCAATTCCTGATAAAATTTTTCCAAAAACGGATTTGTTAATATATGCCCCAAAGGCATACATTAACCGGACCCATATATATATGAAGATTATGATTCAACGCCTTTTATTGAGCCTTCCAACTGTTTTACAACAACATTTGCAATTAACCTGTTATGTTAAGAGGCTTATTTTTGTTAATTATTTATTTATTTTGTGATTATAAATTTTTGAAGTTTATATGCAATAAAATAAATGAGAATAGCGGAAAATTATCTTATGAGAGGTTCTCATGAAACCTCTCTCCTACAATATGTGTGAGTTTACTTTCCTATTCTGTCCTTACATATCTCCCACAAACCCACCTAAAATGTTTTGCCTTTTGATATGTTTGTAGTCATTTTCTTTGGAATTTTTTTAAAAAAAGCTTCATAAAATTTATTTGTTACTAAAATTTTGACCTGCCTTATATTTTTCTTTTTCATGATCACCCTACAAAAATGTCTGGATAATCAAATTTAATGTTACTAAAATATGCTCAGAATTATCTATGTCACTTGTAGCTAACTTGCTCTATCAAATGACAAAAAAAAAAAAAAAAATCAAGAATTCAATGCAACATGAAAAAATGAAAAGAATTCTAAAATTCATGAAAAAAATAATCAAACAAAACAATATTTATCATTCAGTTGGTAAAATGTAAACGAAATTATTTCATAAATTTGTTTGTACCCTTTACTAAGTCCACAATGAAAAGGTAATTTCTCCATAAAACCGATAAATGGTGAGAAAAAAAGTCAGTTACTTACAATACATAATATTTAATTTCTTTAAAAAATTACATCTCTCTTAGATCAAAAGCCAGGGCAGCCAATTGTTCTCCCATCCTGATAATATCCTTATGTTCTTTGCACTTGTACATAACATCTGCAAGAAAATGGTAAGACCAATGGGTTCTACACAAAGCACAAAATGGTGTTATAGAGTAGGGGCCAAAGATGCAAATGTTCAATCTAAAATCTAAACCAAATAAATTGTGCAAGCAAAGGAATGATCGAGTGGCACAACCATCCATTGAGTTCCATTGATTTTCTAATAAAATCAAAGAATAAACAGGATTTTGAGGAGTTGTCTTTGATGAGTCACTATTGGAGAATGAGGAATGCTCTGCATATTGGGTTCCATGGTCTGCTAATAGCACCACACATTGTCTTGCTTGGCTTGTAATTGAGATTAAATCCATTTAAAATTTTGTTCAAAAAAATTTAAATGGATTTAATCTCAATTTTTTTTAAAATTATGAAATTAATTTATTACTAATAAATAAAAAAGCGAGCCTACTCACCTTAGATTCTATAGGACAATGCTTGCAAACCGGGGCATTAAAAAATTGGACAACAATGAATGGAACTCAAAAGTAGAAAAACTATCACCGTGCCAAGGGTACTTATTCCACAAGTATAAGTGCTTGTAGGATGTAGAGGGTAAGGGCCAAAGTGAAGCCTGTAGGAGGAAGTTTCACACACACACACACACACACACACACACACACACACACACATATATATACTTAGATTAAGTTAGAGAAGAATTTTATCTACCTCAACAAAAATTGAAAGGTAAAAAAACTGTAGATGTTGAGAGCTAAAACTCAGTTTATGAAATCAAATAGATTTATTATCTATACTACTATTTAAGGGGTTTCTCCTTATTTGGATCAGATTTTCTTTTGTTCTAAAGTACCAGTACAACCTACGTTTAAATAGAGACAGAATTTGGTAAAAATGCTTCTTTAATTCCCATTAAAACATTGTCTACAAAGAGGACCACACTCTTAATGATTTTGAAATTACTTTATTCATTTATAAAGATAAAAAATTAAATTAAAACAAACATACCTTTCCTATACTGATAAAAAAAAGGGTAAATTACGTATTTGGTCCCTATCATATACACCATATTTCAATTTAATCCCTAACTTTTTAATTGTGTCAATTTGGTCCCTAACCTTTCTTTACCGTGTCAATTTAATCCTTACAGTTATCTTTTGGATGAAAATTAATGACATGTCTAATGTCCAAAATAAAAAATTAACTTCTATTGATGTGATAATAAACTAAAATTTTATTTTGGCTATTTGTTATGTAAACAATTTTCATCTAATATATAATGACAAAGACTAAATTGACACGACATTAAAAGGTTAAGGACCAAATTGACACAATTGAAAGGTTAAGGACTAAATTGAAATATGGTGTAAAGGCTAGGACCTAAATATGTAGTTTACCCAAAAACAAAAACCTACCGTTATTGTAAAAAAAAAAAAAAAAAAACTGTACATCCACATTTGGGATCCTAATTTTTTTTGGTTCAAAAAAGCCCCTACACCCTTATATTTAAGTAGAGACAAAACTAAAGGATAATCAGGTAAAAATACAATTCCCATCAAATTTATTTTTAAATTGTTTTATTCTTTTATAAATTAAATGCTCAAAATAAAAATTATATATATAAAATGAAAACACAATTTTTTTGCCAATTTTTTTATTGACATTTGTAAATTGTAATCATCACAACATTCTTTTTATATATAAAAAAGGCCTATAAATATTTTTGGGCCGAGCGAGCCACCTATAAAAAGGCCTCTTGGCAATTAATTAGTTAGCAAAGTGCGCACCAAACCTAAATCTTCAAGAAGAAGCCTCAACCTACAGTACAAAGCTCTTAGCTTTGTTATTGTCAGTGAGAGAGAGCGGATTTGGATCCTCTCCATTTCTCTTTGAAATGGAGAGTGTCCGGTTAAGGGCTGAGATTGATTTAAAATAAATCCATGGTTTGAAATCTGCCACGTCATTTAAAAGACACTAACCTAAAATTTCAAGGAGACTTAACGGAGCCAAGGAAAACAAACGCCAGTTTCAAAGTGTTTTTTCATTTGACTATCTGGGGCTCTCTCCTCTCATCTCAGTTTCTTTCTCTCTCAACAAAGCCCAGCCATGGCTGACTTCTCCTTGCACACACATCTCCGCGACTGACAGTTCTTATGACCGGAATCACCTCGAAGATTTGGTATCAGCTTTCTAAACCCCACCCAAAAAAAAATGTTAGTTCAAATTTTGATATCTGATATATGGTTTTGTTCTTTCTTATCTTGTTTTCTTTGTCAAAGAGCATCCTTTTCTTTCATTTATAGCACTAAAGATTATACCTTTCTTTGATTGAAATTTTTTTTCCTTGCTTTAGATCTATGGTAACTGTAGTAGGTGTATGAGTCTCTCCCATCTCAGTGTCTCTCTTTTTATCCTTGGGTCTCATTTGCTTTCAGTTTTGATCAGTTTGATAACTGTGTTTTCTTGTTGAGTGTAAAGCTTGATGATTGATTTGAAGTTTTTTATAATCAACTATAAGCGTAGGTTTGCTTGGAATCAGCAACATCAAGCACCGCAAGGAAAATCAGATATCCCCATCCAAAATCTTTGTTAATCTCTATTAAGCCTTCTACAATAGTTGATTTGGGTGTAGCCGTGTAGGTTGTACTTGTGCAAGAATGTAAAGAATAAAGATTACTGTACAAAATCTAATTTTTTGCGGTTTCAGGAGAGTTTTTGTTTCTGTTTTTGATACAGATTAGTTCTGTTAGTTTAGGTGTTAGTTTGCTCTGTTTTTTCTTTTAGCAAATTTGGGGTTTATGGGTATGACCCAAATGCCTGTGGTTGAAGCTGAAAACTAAAAAAAAATCCTCCATTTCCCACATATAATTAGGTTCAGAATAGAAGAAAAAACATCTCTAATTTGAAGAAGTAGATAACACAAGAAATGAATTGAAAGAAGAACAAAGTGAGTAACCAAAAGTCAACCCCCCCCCCCCCCCCAAAAAAAAAAACTCACATTAATTGGAGCACCAGAGAGATATGAAATGCTCATATCTCCAAGAAAAATGTCCTTATCCTCAGCAGCCACAGTTCTAGCACAAGCGATTGACACCATCTCACAAATAGCTGCAAGAGACCCACAGATAGTGAATGGCTTGCATTCAAGCAGTTGTAGTATCAATATAGAAGATCTTATAGGATTTTTGTTGCCATCGTCTTCTATAGGAGATCTTATATTGATACTACAACTGCTTGAATGCAAGCCATTCACTATCTGTGGGTCTCTTGCAGCTATTTGTGAGATGGTGTCAATCGCTTGTGCTAGAACTGTGGTTGCTGAGGATAAGGACATTTTTCTTGGAGATATGAGCATTTCATATCTCTCTGGTGCTCCAATTAATGTGAGTTTTTTTTTTTGGGGGGGGGGGGGGGTTGACTTTTGGTTACTCACTTTGTTCTTCTTTCAATTCATTTCTTGTGTTATCTACTTCTTCAAATTAGAGATGTTTTTTCTTCTATTCTGAACCTAAT
The DNA here is from genome assembly GCF_040712315.1 of Castanea sativa. Taxonomy (NCBI): domain Eukaryota; kingdom Viridiplantae; phylum Streptophyta; class Magnoliopsida; order Fagales; family Fagaceae; genus Castanea; species Castanea sativa. Next base: position 41,872,565 of record NC_134019.1, on the reverse strand, counting down.
TATATGTGGGAAATGGAGGATTTTTTTTTAGTTTTCAGCTTCAACCACAGGCATTTGGGTCATACCCATAAACCCCAAATTTGCTAAAAGAAAAAACAGAGCAAACTAACACCTAAACTAACAGAACTAATCTGTATCAAAAACAGAAACAAAAACTCTCCTGAAACCGCAAAAAATTAGATTTTGTACAGTAATCTTTATTCTTTACATTCTTGCACAAGTACAACCTACACGGCTACACCCAAATCAACTATTGTAGAAGGCTTAATAGAGATTAACAAAGATTTTGGATGGGGATATCTGATTTTCCTTGCGGTGCTTGATGTTGCTGATTCCAAGCAAACCTACGCTTATAGTTGATTATAAAAAACTTCAAATCAATCATCAAGCTTTACACTCAACAAGAAAACACAGTTATCAAACTGATCAAAACTGAAAGCAAATGAGACCCAAGGATAAAAAGAGAGACACTGAGATGGGAGAGACTCATACACCTACTACAGTTACCATAGATCTAAAGCAAGGAAAAAAAATTTCAATCAAAGAAAGGTATAATCTTTAGTGCTATAAATGAAAGAAAAGGATGCTCTTTGACAAAGAAAACAAGATAAGAAAGAACAAAACCATATATCAGATATCAAAATTTGAACTAACATTTTTTTTTTGGGTGGGGTTTAGAAAGCTGATACCAAATCTTCGAGGCGATTCCGGTCATAAGAACTGTCAGTCGCAGAGATGTGTGTGCAAGGAGAAGTTAGCCATGGCTGGGCTTTGTTGAGAGAGAAAGAAACTGAGATGAGAGGAGAGAGCCCCAGATAGTCAAATGAAAAAACACTTTGAAACTGGCGTTTGTTTTCCTTGGCTCCGTTAAGTCTCCTTGAAATTTTAGGTTAGTGTCTTTTAAATGACGTGGCAGATTTCAAACCATGGATTTATTTTAAATCAATCTCAGCCCTTAACTGGACACTCTCCATTTCAAAGAGAAATGGAGAGGATCCGGATCCAGAGAGAGCTGCTTTTCCTAATCTTTCTCCACCACTTCTTTAATCGCTATGTAATTATAAGTCTCTCTCATCTCAAACCTTCATTTTTATAAAAAAAGGTAGGGAGAGAAGGTGTAATGACTTGGTGATTATCTTTTTAGCTGCATCCATGTGATGGAATTAGATAAGGATGAGTGGCATCTGATATTTGAATTCAAATGAGAGAGGTAACCGTGTAGTTATAAGTTTAGAGCAGTTTTATGTAAATATAAAATGATATAAACTATTGAAGCAAATTGTAATCAAATGCGTTTTTTTTAGCCCAAAAAAAACCAATAGCAACGTGGGGTTGTTTTTATTTTTTTGATAATCAATGTGGGTTGTTTAACTTATTTAGTTGAGTTTTTTTTTATACCTGAGGGTGTTTTTATTTTTATTTTTAAATAAAATATTAGAAACGTGTTTTTATTTAACTTGTTTTTCTAATTTTCTTTTAAAGAACAAAAAAAAAAGATATGTTTGTTTAGAATAAGTGAGTTAGTGGGAGTGTTTTCATTTTGTAGGCAATATACTTTTTAATTAATAATTTTACATGACTAATCTTGCTATTTAAGTTCTACAAACTAATAAATTTAAGGGTATTTTTGGCATAAAAATTGAGGATTCGAAATAGAGAAAACTCTTAAATAGTAGTATAGATAATAATAGTAGAAGCCAAATGGACAGACAAGTGGACAACCAAAAAAGAAAAAAAAAAGAAAAAAAAGAAGAAGGAAGCCCTGGCGGGGATGAAACGTAGATAAGAAGGAGAGATCGAGAGAAGGAAGGATCGAGGGCTTGATGCCTTGGGTCAGTGAGGCGAAGGAGAGATGGAGAGAGAGCTTTAAGAAGTTGTGGGTCAGAGACTTAGAGAGAAGGAGAGATCGAGAGAGAGCTATGAGGTTTTAGGGGTATTGAGCCGTATTGGGCCATATTGTTCCATATTTGACCGTATCGGGAAGCATCCCGACGTATTGGGCAGTGTCAAAAAAAAAATCGTTTCAAACGCTCGTACAACTATGTCCAGGTTACACGCTGCATCCCAACGTATCCAACATGGGTGCAGCGATCAAAATGCCGCACCCATGCATCCCTGGTTTGAACTAAAAACAATGAAACTTAAATCCGGATCAAACCAAGAATTACAGTTGTGCATGACCATGAGCATTATTATCCCAAAGTCAATGAGCAAATGGTTGATTATATATGCTATGAAAAGGGACAAAAACGCTACCATCAGACAATTCCTCTAGATCATTATAATGAATTGATGTGCTTATAGATAAGATAACTGCATACTACATAAGATTAATGCATTTTATATAATACTATTTGCTATAATTTAAAACGAGAGAAGCATCAGTGATTAGTTTATGGGGAGGAAATCAACAAACTATCACCTTAAGGTTCACCATTAAATTTCTCCTTTCTTTTTATGTTCCATTAAAATTTTAAAGGGAAATATAGTTGTTGATCCTAGTCTCTTATCTAGTTAAGCTCATGAATGAATTCATATCTTGTTCATTTTATTTGACTTATAGAAGTATTAGGACGTGTAATAGAGTAGTTTTCCTCGTAGAAAAAATTGTAAAAATCCAATCCAACTTACCCCAAAATAGGGGGAGAAAACAGACTAAACCGAAAGTTTATTTTTTGAAGGATAATGAAAAAAATGAGGGTTACTAGGAAATGAAAATTAATTTTATAAGGCTATATATGTAAGTTGCATGGTTAATGTGGCTTTGTATTGTTGACATGGAACGTGGTTTGTTTTTGCAAAGTTTATTTTGCTTTGGAAATCTACATTTGGTAGTCCTTGTCATCTTATGTATTAATTGTAGTTCTTACTTGTTATAAATATATAGGGTCCGGCTCACCTCCACTTTTCTCTCCCAATTTTCTCATATATGAATGACATGTGGCAAATATATCATCTAAAAGCTTAAAAAAGACACGTTAACCACAATTTTATCTTGTTATCTTTTTTTCTCTCTTTCCAGTTTAAAGTTTTACATTCTCCTTCCTCTCCAATACTGGGAAGTACATGTGTGCCATTTTGGTCTGCGCACTTGCATTGGACTCGTTGGGACACACCGTGAGGGCCGGACATGGCTGCATGCGCATCTCTAATGAATTTTTTTTTTCCTGACGTGGCCCGATACAACCTGATATGGTCCGAAATATTTTTTTAAAATAAAACGTTAATTATATGATCAAACGGTGCGTTTTGTGGGAAGAATTTTTAAGAAACAAAAATCCTACACAATCTCAATTCTGCCAAATTGGATTTCAGTCAGTATTTAAGTTGTATTAGAAGGGTCCAAATCTTCTATCCCACTTTTCTTGCTCCACTTTATACTCCACCAATAAAAACTTATTACGTGTTCACCTAATTAATTAAATACTACTATTAATTAATAACGGTAGCATTAATAAGTCAATAATGATAGTATTTAATTACTTAGGTGAACACGTGACAAGTTTTTATTAGTAGAGTACAGAGTGGAGCAGGAAAAGTGAGACAGAAGATTTGGATTCGTATTAGAATAGGTTTTCCTTTTCTCCTAAGGAATACACTTTTTTTTTTTTTTTTTAACACAACACACTCATAAGTTGGCGAAGTGGCATTAAGCATCCCTAGTTGGACGTTAAGAGAGGTCGTGATAATATTATCTAGTTCCTGCATCCAACCAAGTTTTTGACTAGGGAATGGGAGTATTCCCACTACCGGCAGTATTTGAGTTGTATTAGAATAAGTTTTCTTTACCTCCAAAGAAAAAGAACATACTTTTTTATTTGAAACTCAAAAATAATTAAATTAAAATTTTCTTCTTTAATAACAAAACCCTAATAGCTTTCCTAGTTCGTAATAGGAATTTGAGGCAATTTTGGAATTATTTAGTGTTTAGATAGGGTTGTGTATACGAGGTGGAACTCTTGAAGAATCCTCATTAATAAAAACCTATTTAATACCAAGAAAATCTAAATTAAATTAAAAATCTTCTCCCATTAAAATAAAAAATAAAATAAAAACCTTCTACTTTACTCCTTTCTCTCTTTGTCGCTCTTCTTAAACTAAGATAAGATATACTTGCTGCTGTATCTCAACTTCACAAGATCAAGATGTCGCTTGAAACCAAAGGTACGAATTTTGATCAGAAGGTTACTAGTTCGAATTGTCAGTATGCCATTGTAATTCCGATGCGATATACTTTTGTATGATGGTGTTTTGAATAATAACTTTTTTAAAAAATAAAAATAAAAATAAAAACTCTTTTGTATGGGGTTTTTCATTTCGATGGGTTTTGTTGTGTTTTTGTTTATGAAGTCTCTATGTCATGTTTCGCCTATGACAATTTTATAAATTATTAGATGCATTAAAAAAAAAAAACCTCCTATCGAGCTTGTTCACACTATACGTACAGTAGGATGATATGAATTACATGAGGAGAATCTTTAGATTTGTGTCAATGAATTTTTCTCCATTCCTCTTAGAGTTGATTCTAAGAAGTTATTTGTGGATCCTAATCTAAGATAGTTAAGATGTCGAAAATTGTCAGTAAGTTGCACAGTGCTCACGTGTTCTAGACAAAAACCCGCGCAACACAAAAAGAAGAAGACCCTACAGAGGGTACCAGTATGGTATGGGCCAAATACCCTCCGAAGGTCAAGTTAGAGAACTTTCACAACTCTAGAGTGTCAGAGTTAGGGTTAATTATGTATATCTTGGTTTGTGAGGGTTTGGGGGTTTTTATAGTAGTGTGGAGTTGACATTCGTTTCTTGGCGGGGAGGGTCTTTCCTTGTAGGGAAGATCCTCATTAATATGTGTATATTGTAGGATCCTTTCCTTATAGGGATTCCCTTGATTAGAGTTAGTCGTGGGGTACAAGATATTTCATTGTATAGATATTCGTGGAGGTTAAGCAAGGCTACGCTGGATTTGTCATGCTTTTCATCCCGTTGGCTTATTTTCCCTCGTCAGTCTTTTTTACTCTTGTCAACCTCTCTCTTCTCGTCGGCTTGGGATTCCCATTATCTCATGTAGATGCCGTTGGGTATTGAGGTGATGTCGTCGGCTTATGGCGTTGTCAAATTCGTACCACTTCACATGTATATGAAGCTGACAGGCTTAATGGACTCGTCGGCTTCTTTATATGCAACGAGTTTATTTCTCTTTGAAAACACCCTTATCAACTACCCCCAACTCCATGGCTCTATTAGCTCTTGATGATGGGTTGTGGAGTGTAGCTTTTCGTTCATTTATTATTTATCCTTTGAAAAATAAGAGTGCTCATTAATGACTTCTTTGAGCAACTGTTATTAAATGCTAGGACACGTGGCATAGGCTGGTTGGCCTCGTTTTTGAACAAAGGTTTCGCTTCATTTCCCGCACTCTTTCGTCTTATAAATAGCTCTTTTCCTCATCTTATTTTTCTTTATTTCATCTTTGCAAGTCTTTAAGAGGGAGGGTTGTCGTTCCGTCATCTTTACTGTCGTCAACTTGCAGATCCCATCACCTTTACAGAGTCGTCAACTAATCCTATAAGCTTTCTTCTTTCATTTCTTTTTTCTTTTTACTCCGTTTTCTAGTTAGTCGTTACTTCTATAGAGAGACTCGACAAATAGTTTCTTAGAATACCTTCGTCGCTTGTAGGTGAATAGATGTCAGGTGATAGAGAAGCGACGAGTGAGTAGTCATCGTCAGTCTGTGAGGGAGTGGGCTACGACGAAATCTACTCGTCAGGTCATGGGCTCGAGAAGGGCTTATCCTGGTCGTCAGAGAGGGAAACGTCTGCCCATTCCCCTGATGACAAAGGGGAAAATTATGATGAAGAGGAAGTAGAAGGAGATGTGGAGGACGAAGGGGATGGAGTGGAAGAGGAGGGCATAGAGGAGGGTGATGAGGACGAGAGTGAGGATGAGGGGGGGACATCCTCCGAGGGAGGTTCAGGAAGTTAAGAGGACTACAGAACCTGTCCCTTCATTCTTCCTGCAATGTGGATGGTAAATGACTTTTACCTAAAGATGCGACCAAAATATTCAAGGAACTTCGAGATTATTATCAAATCCCTAACAATATCCCAATTCGTATGTTAGGGAAGTTTGAAAGGTGTTACTCGGGGAAGACCGCAGACGTTGGCATGTATGTTGCCATGTTTGCAACAGGGTTGAGATTGCTACTGATGGCACTACACCGTCAGTTGGCTAATTTTCTTGGATTATTTGTCAACCAAATTGCTCCCAATGCTTGGAGGATATTCATAGGGGCTGAAATCCTTTGGGGTTGTCTTAGTGGTGGGAACTGTCAGCTTACTCTTGAAAGGTTCTTTTGGTGCTACCTACCCTAACATATCGTCTCGTCCTAAGGGATGTATCACTTTGCGGCGAGAAAGAAAGCACTTAGGCTAGTGTCGGACATGCCTAACTCCAATAGAAATTTGAAGGGTAAATATTTTTTGTTCAAGGGACGAATTGGGTATGCCGACGGGAGGAGTGGGTTACAATGCCTCATGGCTTTGACAATACTTGGGGTATTGTCAAAGATTTAGGTTTGGCACCATCTACATTTTTACTTGTTCTCTATTTATTTGTTCAAGTGTTTAACGTCGTTTGCTTTTTCTCTTTTTCAGCTAGTGTTCGTCCACGTATAACTGACGAGCAGGAAGCTTTCATCCGTCGGGTTCATGATATCCCGTTTGACGAGTGGAAGTGTAGGGACCTGATCACCCTTGATACACTGCATGCTTGTTGTGGTGGTCTTGTGCTGATGTCTGAAGCCCGTAGACTAAATAGATACTCCCGTCATTGTAGGCCTTTACTTTTTTGCTTTTTTCTCTTAGTCATCTTCCTTTTGTTTGCTTTATCTAACGATGGTCTTTTACCCTTTGCAGAAATGGAGGCAATGAGGCAAAGAGCCTTGGTAAGGGTGTCAGCCACGGCATGTAAGCAGAAGGAGAAGGAGAAGGAGAAGGCGAAGGAGGAAGGGGCATCATCGTTGACTCCCAAGGTCGTTGGCAAGCGGGTGTCCAAACGAAAAAGTGAAGGGAAGGACGACCATCCACTCAAGAAAGGACCGGTCACTTTTGTAGGTGACAAACAGTCAAAGAGGCCGTCGCCTCCAATACGAAGTCATGGAGCTGGTAAAGGCTTAATGATGGCAATGGGCCCCGTCACCTAGGAAACCTCTCATCATCTTCTCACACATAAGGGATATGCCGTTGAGATGGTTGAGTCAATCATCAAGGAGACGGACTTGGACCCTTGTGTTGAGCAGGAGACAAAGGCTTGAGGGTGTCAGGTCTTTTTGACCTTTCTAGGGTATGTCCTTTTCTTAGACTTTCTACCATTCCGTTGTTTATTTATTAGCTGATGGTTTTTTTTTTTTTTCAAGCGTTGGTGCGTATGAAGGCACTTCAAGATAGGTGCATCGTCGAGGAAGGGGTGATTAGTCGGCTTAGGAAGCAAAATGAAACCCTAAACAATGAACAGGTGCAATATAAGGAGGCCTTCTGTACTCTTAACAAGGAGGTGATGACTTTGAAGGAAAAGTTGAAAGAGGAAGCCAATCTTTGAGAAAATGCGCAAGAGAAAAAGGTGAACGTGGAGAAGGAGCTGACAGCTCTGGTTAAGCAAGTAGAGATGACCAAGGTTGATGACATAGCGGAGTTCAAGGCTTTCCAACCCTTCATTGACATTTGTGTGGTCTATTAAGGTGATGGGTTTGACGACTGCTTGAAGCAGGTCGGGTCCGTCTACCTAAATCTTGACCTATCCAAGGTCACCATAGATGATCCACTACTGACAACCCCAGCTGGCGGCGATACCATCAATGAGGAGACTAACAACTCTACTCATGCTGAGCAGGGTTTGAAGGACAACGGGGTGGTGGTTGCTCAACCTGCTTTGGAGAGAACGTCAATCCCGTGATCCCGTTTGCTGAAGATCCTCCTTTAAAAGATACCGAGAACCTTTTTGCCTAGGACGCCCAGAATTCTCTTGCCAAAGATGACGAGGACCCCCCTGCTCAGGACGTCCAGAATCCTTCATCCTAGTTTTCTTTTAAAAATTCAACTTTCTTGTATGTTATTTTCAGACGATGTTAAGTGCCCTTTTGTTTTTAGGCTTTTGTTGTAAACACTTTTTTTTTATTTTACGGTGTCTGTTTAATATTTTACATCCGTCACTTTGAGTATCCTTTTGTTAATTTCTTATTTTGAGATTTGCGTATGCCCGTCCACATGTTAGGTTATGCTCGTCTATTTGGGTGTGCTCGTCTTTCAGGGCCTTAGTGTATTTTGGGTACCCTTAGGATCTAGCATAGGATTCGTCAGCAGGTAGACTTAATATCTGCGTCCACTTATGGACTTAATGAACTTGTCTATTTGTAGACTTAGGTCTTTATCCACTTATGGATTTAGTAATGAGCTTGTAGACTTAATATCTCCGTCCACTTATGGACTTATTGAGCTCGTCTATTTGTAGACTTAGCATCTTCGTCCACTTTTGGGTGCAGTGGTGAACTCATCCCCTTGGACTTAATGATTTCTAAGCATCCCTTGGGATGGTCCATCCATTTGTGGACGTAGTAATGAACTCGTCCACTTGTGGACTTAATGAATTCATCCATTTATAGTAATGATCTTGTTCCATATATGGATAGCAAATTCATCCATTTGTGGACTTAATGTTTTCTAAGCATCCCTTGGGATGATATGTCCACTTTTGGTCGTAATAATGAATCCGTCCACTTGTGGACTTGAAGATTTTTAAGCATCCCTTGGGATGATCTGTCCACTTTTGGACGTAGTTTTGTAGAAACGTATAGATACACATGTTATATCTGAATAACTCCTCTTATTGTGATAAATACATGCATAAGTAAGCAATTTTTCTTAATAAAAACTTGCCCTTTGGGCTTAGAAAGTCTTGTAGATAAAAATTAACTAAGAAATAAATTGGAAATGAAGAGTGGTGCCCTTCATGCTGTCATCTACTGGTAGTATTTCCTGAGATGCTCGGCATTCCATGGGTAGTGCAACTTCTACCCGTCTAATGTCTCCAAGTGGTAGGTGTCTTTCCTCTGCCATGACGTGACTTTATAGGGTCTTTCCCAATTAGGTTCGAGCTTTCTCTGGGAGGGATCTCTTGTGGCACTCGTTACCTTCCTCAAGACAAGATCCCTAACTTAGAAGTCTTTGTGTCTGACTCTAGAGATGTAGTGCTTGACCATGAGGTCTTGGTATCATGCTAGTCTTTGTTCAGCTATCACCCTGACTTCGTCCACTAGGTTAAGCTGTAGATGCATGGCCTCGTCATTCCTTCTCTCATCATGGTTGTCCACCCTATAGCTTATGAGTCCGACCTCAGCTGGTACAACTTCCTCGCTTCCGTACGCTAGCCAAAATAGCGTCTCTCCTATAAGCGTTTTGGCTATTGTCCTATATACCCATAGTACACTTGGCAACTTTTCTGGCCATATGCCCTTTACCCCCTCGAGTCGAGTTTTGATGATTTTGAACAAGGATCAGTTTATGACCTCAGCTGATCCATTGGCCTAAGGGTGGGCGAGGGAGGAGTAGCAGTTCTTGATCCCTAATTGTAAGCAAAAGTCCCTGAAGGAGTCATTGTCAAACTGCTTCCCGTTATCTGAGACTAAAACTATAGGGATCTCATACCTACAGATGATGTTTCTCTAGACGAAGCTTTGTACGTTTTTCTCTGTGATGGTGGCCAAAGCTTCGGCTTCTACTCATTTGGTGAAATAGTCTATGCCGACCACTAGGAACCTCAACTGTCTCATTGTTATTGGGAATGGGCCCGTGATGTCTAATCCCCATTGAGCAAAATGCTATAGGCCCGTCATTGGGGTGAGCTTTTCTGTTGGCTGTCGAATGACGTTGCTTAACCTTTGACATTTTTCGTAAGCTTTGACATAAGCCTGGGCATCTTTTTACATAGTAAGTCAGTAGCATCTAGCCTGAATCAGTTTATGCACCAAAGACCGTGACCCTGAGTGGTTCCCGTAAACCTCTTCATGGACTTCTCTCATGACATAGTCCGCTTCTTCAGGGCTTAATCATCTTAGGTACAGGCGAGAGAAGCCTCTCTTATACAAGATGTCCTTTATCAGAACGAATTGTGCTGCTTGGACCTTCAGCTTTCTCGCGTCCTCCTTACCGTTAGGTAGTGTGCCAACTTTCAAATAAGAAACTATCTGTGTAGTCCAATTGCTTCCAGAGTCTATTTCTTGCACACCGACGTCATCTATCAAAGGTGAGAGCTAAACAAAAGAGAATACCTTATTGGGGATAAACATGTGTTCCGCTGAGGTAGCTTTGACAAGGCGATCTGCTTGTTCGTTCTCTTCTTTGGGGACTTGGACGAACTTGGCTTTCAACTTGCCTACTTGTCTCTGCACCTACTCTAGATACTCCTTCATCTTTTCCCCTTTGCATTCGTAGTCATCGTTCACCTAACTGGTGACCACCAGAGAGTCATAATATACAATCACCCTTGTAGCCCCTGTGGCTTTCGCGAGATCTAGCCTCGCCACTAAGGCCTCGTACTCTGCTTCGTTGTTGGTTGTTGGGAAGTCGAGACAAACCATACATTTGACCTTGTCCCCTTCTAGTGAATGGAGCACTACACCGGCTTCACCAGTCTGCTTGTTAGACGATCAATTCGTGTGGACGCTCCACTGATGATGTTCTTCTGCCCCCTAACCTTCCATATTGGTGAATTTTGCAATGAAGTTGGTGACTACTTGTCCCTTTATGGCAGTACGTGAGTGGTATTGTACGTCAAATTCACTCATTCTATCACCCATAGTGCCATCCGTTCGGCGGCTTCAGGATTACTCATTGCTCGTTGTAGGGGCTTGTCAGTCAGGACGACCACAATGTGGGCCTAAAAGTATGGCTTAAGCTTATGGGTCGCAGTAACTAAAGCGAAGGCGAGATTTTCCATTGGTGGGTATCTTTCCTTTGTGCCTCGGAGTGTTCGGCTAGTGTAGAATACGGGCTTTTGTACCCTGTCTTCTTCCTTGACTAAGGTTGCGTTGTCGGCAGTTGGGGATACAACCAAGTAGAGGAATAGTTTTTCCCCTGGTTTAGAGGGACTTAGCTATGACGGTGAAGAGAGGTAGGCCTTCAGATCCTCAAATGCTTGTTGACATTTGGCCGTCCACTCAAAATACTTCTTTAGCATACAGAAGAAAGGTAGGCACTTGTCCATTGCCCTTGAGGCTTTGTACTTCTTTCACTTTCCTTGGTGGTGACATCTCCATTATAGCCCAGATCTTGTCTAGGTTGACTTCAATACCTCTCTGAGATACCATGAACCCCAAGAACTTTCCAGCCATTACCCCGAATGCACACTTGCTCGGATTGAGCTTCATATTGTAAGAGAGGAGGGTGTCGAAGGTCTCCTTGAGATCGCCCAAATGGCTGTCCTCCTTTCAACTTTTTACCAATATGTTGTCAACGTAGACTTAGATGCGCCCACGTTCTTGAGGCGGAATGATATTACTTTGTAGTAGAAGAGGCCTTGACTGGTGACAAATGAAGTCTTCTCCTGATTAGCTTCATCTAGTTTAATCTGGTTGTAGTCGGAAAAAGCATCCATGAAGCTCAATAAATGGTGTCGGGCTATAGAGTCTACTAGGACGTCAACCCGCGGGAGGGGGTAGCTATCCTTGGGGCACGCCTTGTTCAAGTTCGTAAAGTCTACACGTATCCTCCACTTTCCGTTGACTTTCTTAACCATCACCACGTTGGCCAGCCAGTCGGGGTAGTATACTTCTCTAATGAAGTCTGCATCTTGCAACTTGCGGAATTCTTCCGCTATAACTTGGTCTCATTCTTGGGCAAACACTCGCTTCTTTTGTCAAATAGGGGGGAAAAGAGGGTGACGCATTCAACTTATGCACCATGATTGAAGGGTCGATCTCAAACATGTCTTCATGGCTCCAAGCAAAGACATCCTGATTTTCTTTTAGGAACGTCGTGAGTGCTTGTTAGATCGATGGACTGGAGAAGGTGTCGATCCTGGTCGTCCGCTCAGGCTTGGAGTTGTTGAGGGGTATCTCTTCCAATCCCGCGACGGGTTCTGCAACCGTCCACTGCTTTTTTATGCTCATGGTCTATAGATGTTCGTCCATCTCCAACATTGCTATGTACCACTCGTGTGCCGCCACTTGATCCCTACGCACTTCTCCAACTCCATACTCGGTGGAGAACTTAATCATCAGGTGATAAGTTAAAGTCACGGCCTTCCATGAGCTAAGGGTAGGTCGTCCTAGTATGGCGGTGTAGGCAAATGAGCAGTCGACCACAAGGAATTTTACATCCTTAGTGATCTACTGAGGGTAATCACTAACCATTACGGGCAATGTGACTGCACCGAAGGGATATACTTTTATTCCTCCAAACCCAACAAGCGGGGCATTGGTTGGAACCAGCCGTTCTTTTTCGATCCTCATCTGCTGGAACGTTGGGTAGTAGAGGATGTCAGCAGAGCTTCCGTTGTCAACTAGGACCCGGTGTGTGTTGTAGTCCCCTACCCATATGCTAACAACAAGCGCATCATCTTACGCGTGGTGGAGACGTCGAGCATCTTCCTCTAAGAATCCAATGATGGGGTTGTCTACCCGTGCCATCTTTAGGACGAAGCTCGTAAGCTGAACGTTCTGAACCATCCTTAGGTAAGTCTAACGTGCCTTTTTAGATGAGCCAGAAGCTGTAATTCCCCCATAATCATTATTATGTCTCCTAGAGGTTGCTTAGGACGCTCGTTCTCCATTCGGGCAACCTGTTCTTGTGGCACCTCTGTCCTTTCCTTGCTGACGAACCTCTATAACTTCCCTTGCCTGATAAGAGCTTCTATTTGCTGCTTCAAGTTGTAGCAGTTGGATATATCATGACTGTGATCACAGTGGAAACAACAGTACTTGTCTCTAGACCTCTTACTGGGGTCTCCCTTTATCTTGCTAGGAAATGTCCAAGCTCCTTCGTCCTTAATTTGCATTAAGACTTGATCGATCGGGGCATTGAGTGAGGTGAAGCTTGCGAACATCCCAGTGGGGGGTTTGGAGTGCCTATCCTCCCATCTGTCTCCAGTCCTAGTTGTCTTCCATCCCTTATCCTACCATGCCTCTTCTTATCTTTCCTTCTTCTTGGGCTTCTCTTCTCGGGTAAGTAGCATGTCTTCCGCGTTCATGTACTTAGTGGCCTTGTAAAGCACATCCGACATAGTCTTCGAGTCATTTTTGTATTAGGAAAACAAAAACTTTCCCTTTTGTAACCCATTCGTGAATGCAGCCACAAATATCTTGTTGTCAGCTTCATCAATTGAGAGGGCCTCTTTGTTAAAGCGAGTAATATAAGACCTCAGCATTTCGTCCTCCCGTCACTTGATGTTTAACAGGCATGTAGTGGACTTCTTATACCTATGCCCTCTGATAAAGTGCGAAGCAAACTAGGTGTTCAACTCCTTAAAGGTACTAATGGAGTTTGGTGTCAACCTGTTGAACCAAACCCTTGCGAGGCCCTTCAGTGTAGTAGGAAAGGCCCATCACATGATCTCATTCACCACGCCTTGCAGGTGCATCAAGGTTTTGAAAGACTCCAAGTAATCTAAGGGATCCTTAGATCCGTCATAGGCCTCTACCTGTGGCATGCGAAACTTCGGTGGAAGGGGAAACGAAGTGACGGATGCAGTGAATGGTAAATTAGTTCAATGGACCAACTCATCAAGGTCGCTAGACAACTGTCCTTTGAGGGTGTTCATCATGAAGTCCATCCATTCCTTGACCATCTGCATCTCCGCGACCATGTATGGTGGAGCCACATCTGCAGCGGATGGACGGCTTGTATCCCGTCGCTCTTGTCTGGTTGGGGCGTTGCTGTCCTCTGGCCCTTCTTGGTCCTTTCTCTCAACACTGGTGCCTTCTTGGTCCTCCTCCTAAATGTTAAGCTCTGTGTTCTTTTGGCACAACTGCTCCTCTAGATCATGGTTTTGCTTGGTGAGGCATTCTATGGCCGCGACGAGAGTCTGAACTTGTCTCTCGAGGGTGGTGGTATGTGGTTCTTCTCTTTGATTATTATTAGTGGTTGCCATTGAGTGAGTAAGTAGCATGCAACTCTTTGTCTGAGAAGTGGTAGTATGAATTACAAGTTTCCCATAGATGAAGCCAACTAATGATGCCGAAAATCGACAATAAGTTGCACAGCGCTCACGTACTCTAGACAAAAACTTGTGCAACACAAAAAGAGGAAGACCTTACAGAGAGTATCGATGTGATACTGACCTAATACCTTCCAAAGGTCAAGTTAGAGAACTTTCATAACTCTAGAGTGCAAGAGTTAAGGTGAATTATGCGTACCTTGGTTTGTGAGGGTTTGAGGGTTTTTATAGTAGCGTAAAGCTGACATTCGTTTCTTGGCGAGGAGGTTCTTTCTTTGTAGGGAAGATCCTCATTAATACGCATATATTGTGGGATCCTTTGCTTATAAGGATTCCCTTTATTAGGTTTAATCGTGGGGTACAAGATATTTTCTTGTATAGATATTCGTGGAGGTTAAGCAAGGCCACACTAGATTCGTCATGCTCTTCATCCAATTGGTTTCTTTACCCTTGTCAGCCTTTTTTACTCCCGTCGGCCTCTCTTCTCGTCAACCTAGGGTTCCCATCATCTCTTGTAGATGCCGTCGAGTATTGAGGTGATGTCGTCGGTTTATGGCGTTGTCAAATTCATACCATTTCAAACGTATATGAAGCTAACAGGCTCAATGGACTTGTCAGCTTCTTTGTAGCAATGAGTTTATTTCCCTTTGAAAACACCCTTATTAGGTAGAATTTCCTTGTACAGTCAGTAAAATTTGCTTTAAATAAAGAACATAGTTTGTAGTGCAATTTATATGTACATACACAGCCATTCATGATAGCTCTCACCCGTGGTATATGATGATATTAGTTTGATTATAAAGAATTACTTTCCTATAATTTCTCACATATTTCTTTTGTGTTCTCAACCATACCAAAAGGGATTCTTTAGGTGGCCTTGGTACTCTACCAATTTTGGTGGAGGCGTATAGTTCTTCGTTAATTTCTTCAATTTGTGATCTTCTTTCGCGTAATGTTTTGAGGGTTTTAGTTCTTTTTCTTTCTATGTATAAGGTTGCATGACTTGCTGGTAATTAATAAATTTCAGAGAAAACAGAAGTTGTTGAGGTGAAACGGAAGCATTAAATTAGTTAAATGGCTAAATGCTAAGGACATCACAATTTCATTTTGTTTCTAGGATTCTTTATTTTGGCATGAAAATTTTAAATGCATAATAAAAGGAATTCAAATTTTTTGAAGTGAATTTATATATGCTTCCCTTTGTATGCCCCCTTAGGTGCTTCTAATGTGTATATAGATCCATATGATATATTCCGTACAAGAGGTTACTTTAATTTGTCCAAAAGTACTTATCAATTTTTTTTTTCCAATGGCTCTGTTATATCATTCCATTGTCGACTCTTTCTACTATATATACCCATTTCAATCTATTGATGTCTTAAATGTCAGAATTCTTTCCTGCAGATTCCTTTATATTTATGTAAGCTATTTAGATTTTGATAGTTGAATGATCTGCACCATCATTGTGGTTTAGTATAGATTACAAAGGTCATGATATTAAAAAAAAAAAATTCCTCCTATGCTTCAGATGAAAATGAAATTGGATGTTTGTTGACAAGGCTTCCAGACGATCTGATATGTGAAATTGGGCAGCGGCTCATAATGCTGATTATGTCTGATTCCGCTCAACTTGTAAGTCTTTGCAATCCATGCTGCCAAAGCTGCCTAGCCACCAACTTAGCCAAGTTCCATGGTTAATGATTCCAAGTTCCATGTAAAACTTGGAAATTCCAGAATTGAGAGGAAAGTTGTTACGAGGATCCTCATATGGTTGGGTACTCATGGTTGATGGATCTCAAGAATTGAATCAAATTAATCCACTCACTAGGGCTCAAATTCAGTTACCACCAATTGACACCTTTCCTGGTGTATTAAAATATCGTCCAAATGTGAATGGTGAAGAATATTTGATTTTTCGTGTAAGATCACACCAACGTGAACCTCCGAAAATAGAGGCCACAAGCACTGAATATGTACGATATATTTTCATACGGAAGGTTGTGTTGTCGTCGAGCCCTACTTCCAATGCATGGCCACGGCCATCTTTGGTGAGTTTTCAGAACTAGCTTTCTATAAATATGGAGACAAGAAATGGACTCTTATTGATACGGAACGTCGAACAAGATATTATTTCCCATGAGGGAAAATTCTACGTTTCATATACTGATGGAGAAATTTGGGCTGGTGACCATACTTCCCCGCCAAAGATGGCACGGTTTGCACCATCTCTTCCAAGGAATTTCCCCCTACGATTCAACTTGGTGAGGATGATATCTGGTGAATTTTTTATGGTTGGAAAGATTCACCAATGGGATAAATTTACTCACCCCGTGTTGTCTTCATTCTACAAAACGGTTGCCATTGAGGTGTATAAATTCGATCAAAGAGACTTGAAATGGAAGGAGGTAAAGAACATAGGAGATAACGTGGATATGCAAGTGACACAAACTTGGTTTGGCCACCACCAATTTGGGTCTTTCCTAATCCTGGTCCTTGAAGGACAAGCCTTATTTTTTTATTTTTAAAGCAAAAACTTAACTAGAAGGAAAATTTTTTGAAAGAGTAGCTGGGGTTCTTCCAGCCAAACTGTATCTTGTACTTCTTGTCATTTTATTGCTACTTAGTCTGAATAGTGTTGTGAAATTTATACATCTTAGACAAAAAAATAGCATCTTTGCTCCCATGCAACAAGCAATTTTAATTAAGTAGTGTTTGGTTGGTGTAATTTGTGGGGAGGAGAAAATATAGGGATTTGTGCGTTTGGTTGGAGAGGGGAGGAGGGAGTATTTTGGTGAAGTCAAGTGTTTTCTCTCAAGGCCCATCATTTGGATTCAAATGTTCTTCTAGAATTAGAAAAATGGTGGGGAGGAATAGAGGTTTGATGGGAATTTACCCATGTGCCCTGCCCTCTCTCCTAATGCTTCTTTCTTCTTCTTCTTTTTTTCTCATTTTTTTTTCTTTTTCAAATGTTAAATATCTAGTTTCTTTTTTCCTTAGAATTTTAGTTTTTTTTTTTATAAAGTATTAATTTTTTTAATGTAATAGGGGCATGAGAGTAATTTTATATAATTTACATTTAGGGTATGTTTGTAATAGATACTGTAATGTAATACTTATTTTTTTTGGATATGTAATGTAATAATTATTCTTATGGTTTAGCTATTTTTTTAGTTTGGTTATGATTTTATTACAAGGAATAATCATCTTTTATGAATAGTTATTCTTCAAAATAAGGAATAACTATTTTTCTTTAACAGGGTTGTATTAGCTATTCCTTAATAAGTGCAATAATTTCAAATTTTAATATATTTCCAAATAAATAAACTTTTCATTTACATCTAACAATTATAAAAATAAAAAACCATAAAAAATAACACATACCTCTTAATCTTAAAAAATAACAAATTTTAAAGAGATATAATTGTATGACTAAAATATTTCCTAAAATAAATCTAAAGTTTAAGTTAAAATGTTTTCATTCCATTGTCTTCAAGGTTCTATTATTATGTTGTTACCAAGCAAATGAATAGTAATAAGTATTACATTACAGCATATTATATGCCTTATAATACATTTTCCTATTTCTATGTAATTACCGTTACCGTTACCGTCTACCAAATGTGCCCTTACTTTTTTCTCATATTTCTTCTGAATCAATCAAAAATATTTACCACATTCACTTTTCCATCCTACAACAAAACACTCTTAAAAAGAAAGTAACAATCCATTTTTTTTTATGTAAAATATTTTTCAGGGAAATGTTCTCATTTTCAGGTGTTTGTTTGCAAGTAAAATATAATCAAACTTGTAAAATATTTTTTGTTGACTGTAAAATACTATATAAATTGTCTTCGGCCATTGGTCCTGTGGCCGAAGACATCGCTTCGGTGACCAGGTGTTTGGAGACTTAGCTTTGGCAACTTATGTTGGTGGTCTGGTGATGATCAATGCCAGCAATTCGATGGTTGGAGACATTGCACCAACAATTGGTGTCAACGGTCTGGTGGCTAGAGACGCCATGCCATAACCGATGCCGGAGGTTCGGTAACTAAAGACATCCTTTTGTCGACCGATGTTGGTGGTCTGGTCACTAGAGATACCACTCTAACAGTAAATGTTGGCAGTCCAGTTGCTGAAGCCACTACTCTGATTGCTGATTCTAGCGGTCCAATTACTAGACTTTCGGCACCAATGGCTTTTGTGTTGAGCCATTGATTTTTGTGATTTGCTTAAAAAAATTTGCTCATCATACCAAACACTTGAAAATGTTCTAATTGTAAAATATTTTATATTTGAAAATATTTTCATTCAAAACAACCGGAGCGTAAATCTCTTCTATCACCCACTTTTTCATCCCCAACCATTTTTTGTCCCCCACTTTTCTATTCTCCAACCAAACAAAGCATTAAGATGCCATCTAGGCCACTTATTTCCATGAAATGAAACTGAAATTTCCACCTTCCTTGTAACTCAAAAAATTATTGGTGAACACCATTGTACTTTGTAGACTGTAGCTAATGACAAAAATAACCAATGATAGTGTTGCCACAATAGATGTGCCTTTTTCATTTATTTTCTTAAGCATTAAATGCTATAGGTAAATTCAAAATAGCTAAAAACACAAAATAGAGCATCGGATGGGAATGCTCTAAGCACTTAACGATGTTGTTTTACCTTTTCTTGTGTTTAAGTGCTTTCAAGCAATCACGTCCTATGAGCTAAAAAATTTAGTATTTAACACTTCAAAAAGCTATTTTGAGTATTTATCTACTTTAACATTTCACTTAAGGCCCTAAATCTCATCTTCTATTATAGCTACAACACATAAAATAATATAAAGCAACCTAGTAAAATAATATAACGCAACCACCAAAAAAACCATAGTTACCAGCCACCACCACCACCAACCACAACAACTACCGTAAAATAAATTTTTTTTTTAAAACTTATAACCACTGGAAAAAAAAAAATCCAAACTCGATAACCCACTAACTCAACCAAGACCCATGACGCACAACCACCACACAATCACAACCCAAACAAACCTAGCCACATACCCACAATGAAAACAATGAACTTTCATATTTTGGTTTGGGTTCTCAGTGGATTTGGGTTTATATATATATATATATATATATATCGGTGAGATCTCAACTTCTTGGTTAATGTCCAGTGGTAGCGCAATATAGGAGATGAAAACGACGTGGTTGAAGGCCTTGCCAATCTCCACAACCCATAGCCACTTCTTACATTGATCTGCACCTTAGAGGCATCAATGGCAAGGTTTGAGAGAGATTACAAGAGAGACCAATGCATGTTTTAAAACTCTTCAACATATCAAGTGATCTTAGGCAATTGAATATATGTTTCTGGTTGATTTCAAGGACAACCGGACCTCTACAAGAAGAAAGGTAAAGATTAGGAATGATTAAGAGCAAAGAAGTATCATATTTCACATGTCCCTCTGCCTCACCTTACAACCTTCTTTTATACTCTCATACCAATCTCTAACTGCCCAAATAACAGACTAACTGCCTAACTACCTACTGCCAACTCATCAGCACATGCTTTCTGCATTTAACACATGCTTATTACAACAAGCATGCTTACAATTAATCACATGTCTAAATACAATCTCAGCATGTGTCATGATCTACACCAGTGTACCTATACACTACAACACTACAACTCAGCTATACAATTTGATGCCGACCTGATCCAGCTAGCTTCTGAACAGCATGAGAGGGATAAAAGAGAGCAGTACTGGAAAACAAGAGATAGAGAATGCGAATCAAGGAGAAAGAGGAGAGAATTGAAAATAATAAAATGAAAGTAGGAGTGTGCTGTAGTGAATTACTACTGCTAGTAGCAGTTTAATTTAGCACATAACCAATTTTTTATAAGCACATAAGATGTAGAAGCTTTTTTGATGCTTAGTTTCCTAAAATAGCTATCTTGGAGTTTTAGCAACCAACATCAAAGAAAAATAAATGATAATATCAAATTAAAATGCCTTAAAAAAAATTCACAATTTTAATTGCAATTTTATAAAATTAATCTATGTTGTAAGTAGTTATTTGAAAAAAATTATTTTGTTAATTTTTTTATAAGAAATTTCTTTAATTTATGGACAAAGTTTAGCTACAAAATTAGTTGTAATTTAAGGCTACAACCTTAATATCTTTTTATTGGAGGTAAATTTTAACAAATCCACCGTTAGATTACATTTTCTTATTGTATCCTCCATACTTGCAAAATTTCTATAAAATTAGAGATCAGTAAATATGTCATCAATAAATTGTTTAAATTGTAAGTTTTTGTAGTTTAAAATTATGCATAAAATGTAAACTTATAGATCATATAGTAAATAATATCCAATTAGCACAAAATTTGATGTGTATTAAGAACATAAGGAACATGCAATTCAACGGTTAGATTTTCAAAATATATAGTAATGTGAATGATATTGAGTAAAGTTGTGACCTTAAGCAACAATCTTACTTAATCTATACTACTATTTAAGGGGCTTCCCCTGTTTGGACCGAATTTTTTTTGTTTCAAAATTTCCCTACACTGTTAGGTTTAAGTAGAGACAAAAGTAAAGGATACTCAGGTAAAAATACATGTCTAACTTGCATTAAAACATTGCCTACAAAATAGGACCACTCTCTTGATGGTTTTCAAATTGCTTTATTCATTTATAAAATAAATAAATAAATAAAACAAACACATGTTTGTTTGTGAATATATCTGCCATGATAATTGATAAAAATAAAAAATAAAACACACACACACACACACATTTGCCATTATTGCAAAAAAAAAAATCAATTACCTTTAAAAAAAAAGAGTCTATTATTTAAACTTCCTCTATTTCCCATGTTTCACATTTCCACGTTCTTTTTTTTTTTTCATTTTTCATTTTTTTTACTTTCATTAGCATCTCCATTCTAATTGCATCGTTTAAATTGTTTATGATGTTGATTTCAAGAGTTTAAGCTGTGATTTTGTAACCCTTATGATCATCATTTCCTCTGCCAATTTAAGAAATCTCTTATGCTTTCGAGAGTGTTGGCAAGTTTGATCTCATTCCTATTTCCTATGATATTTTCTTTTGTTCCTTCTACTTATATGAAATAGTTTTATGGAGTCTAATTTGATCTAATACGTTTTGCATGCCATTTTGAATGAAAGGATTTTGGTTTCAAATTGGTGGATGAGGATGAATGGGCATTAGCACTATTGGGAAACATGTACTAAAAGGTATGTTTGCCCTGTTTAATCTATTCAAATTTTCTGTCAAAATTTTTCTCTTACTTTGTTTGGATCAAAAACTCTTGAGAAAGGCAGTAACATCCTTATTCCATTCACATTGTGGTTTGCAGATATGTGTTTCAGTCGAAAGCACTATAAAGCGACCTTGATAGATCGATGATTGATGCCAATTTAGGATTTTAGCCAAACGAAAGTGTTAAGATTGCATGAACCCCTAGATTTTATGAAGAAGTTACCACACTTTTACATTTCCTTTTCTTACTCATGTTTCACATTTGAGCCACTTAATTTTGAATTTGTAATTACATTTGAATCATGGAAAGCAACAATTAAATAATTAAATTATTTTTTGAATGTGTAATTACACTGTACTTATGGTGTTCCCTTCCTTATCATTTTTACTTTATTTTAGGGAAATTACAAATTACCCACCTGTGGTTTGCCTCTAATTTGATGTGCTTACCCGTGGTTTAAAACTTAACACTTTGCCCACCTGTGATTACTATCGTTAGTCTGTCGTTACCTACCCCATCACTTAAACCGTTACAAATACAAAAATATAACAAAATTAGGAAAAAAAAAAAGATCAAAAAGTGATTTTTGTAAAAATATTTGAAGGCTTTAAGAGTTTCAATGAGAAAACTAACACAAGATTAAAAATGACTTATATTTACAACTCTACTCAAACAAATTTCTCTATCTCTCTTTCTCTCTACACTTGTTGCAACACCTAAGCAACAAGCCACCCTTTCTTGGATCAAAAAGCCATTAGATTGAAAATTGCTGATAACCTGAGGCATAGTTTTGTGGGTCTTGAGAGTTCAAGTTTGAAACCAGCCCATATTATGCATGTCGGAGCAATAGAGAGACCCACGAGAACAGCTAAGATGTCTTGATAGTGAGGCTCTTCTCCAAGCTCAACAATGACTTGGATCAAAGGCAAGCAATTTTTGTATATTTTTTCTTTGGCGTTTTGAGATTTATTTTAGATTTTGGGAGTTTTGATTGGATTTTGATATGATTTGGTTTGGTAAATGTTGATTGTGGTCGATTCCATTGTTGGGTTGGCTAAGTTGCGGTCAGATGGTGGTGGGTATGGGCGATGGTGTGACAAAGGAATATGAAGAAGAATGGGTGTTGTGATTGTTGTTGATTTTTTTCTTTTATTGGTTTTGGTTTGAGGTGGAAGAAAGTGAGTGGGTTTGAAAATTGTGTTGGTTTTATTTGGGTTTTTTGATTGCAATGGACTCCAAAACAAGATTAGTTTTTTTTTTTTTTTTTAATTTTTACGGCAAGACTGGGGTTTGTTAATTTTTCTCGGATTTTTTGAACTTTTCTGAGTTTTTAGTTTTTGAACTTTTTTGGGTTTTTAACTTTTGTTGGCAGGGACACGAGGAGTAGGAGATTTGATTTGATTTATTTGAATGTTGTTGAGTTAGATTAGGAGTTTTAAAACTCCAAGAGTGTACTAGAAAGGAACAAAAAAGAGTATCATTGAATCTTTTTTGTGGGTCTCTCCTGGAATTAATACACTCTTGGGGAGTCCATAACTATCACTGACTTTTTTTTTTTTTCTTTTTTTTCATATTTTCGCTAGAGCAATTTTATCTGAATAGTTCATTGCTCTGTAAAAATTGGATCTAAATTTGGATTTATATTAAGTTGTTATTTTTCTTTTCTCATACGGTTTTATCATGCTTCCAGACTTATAATTAGTTATTTGCTTGTGGTTGAGATGATAGGTTCAAATAAAAGTTGAAGTTCTAAGAAATTGCGTAATTTTTTTTTACCAATAGCACATTTTAATCTTGTTTCTCTTGAATTTTTATATATATATATATTTTTAATGTTTTGGGAGGAGAGAGACATAAAAATAGTGCAAATATACAAATTTACCCTTCTTTTTAACAGAAGTGGATAACAGAAGACTAACGGTGGTAATCACAAGTGAGCAAAGTGTTAAAATTTAAACCATGGGTAGGCACATCAAATTAGAGGCAAACCACAGGTGGGTAAAATATAATTATCCCTTTTATTTTATTTTTGAAACAAAGAGGGAAATTATTTATTTGTCAATTCTTAATCTTATATCTATGCTTCTGTTTACCTTTGCATGTTTATTTTGGAAATTTTGACTTTTGCATATGTATGGTGGGTGATTTTTTTTTTAATTATAAAAAAAAGGTTTTATGCTACTGATGTTCTTTAACAAGTTAACTAGGACCCCTCATTCTTCAGGATTCTCTATATGTTACAGGGTAATTTTTGTTAGGAAGTTGGGCCACATTAATAGAGAGATCTAAAAATGAAGTAGATGACAATATTGAACTGTTGCTTTATATTTTTCAATCACAAACCTAGTTTGAACAATCTTCTACACTTTCTAATTCTAATTATATTAAGGTTTCCAAAATTTAGATATTAACATTCACATTAGAAGCAACACAAAATTTGGATGATAATTGTAGAATAGGAACGCGTGTGAAGAGACTCTTTTTTATTTTTTGGTTTTAATGTTATAATTTTCTATTTATCCCCAGTTGAAGTTTACATGTTTGTCCATTAATATTACACATTTGTGAATGACCGATACAACCAAAAATGTCATGACTCTAGCCACAAAAAATGAACACATTCACACACAAACATATAATTTCAAAATTTCAATGCAATTTTGGTGTTGATTTTTTGTAGCTACCCTTGTGACATTTCTAGTTATATTAGTCGCTTGCAAATGTGTAGTATTAGTGGACAAACATGTAAATTTAACTTCAACTAGGGATAAAAAGAAAATTATAACATTAAAATAAAAAAATAAAAAAGAGTATCATCACATGCGCTCCTATTCTATAAATATCATCCAAATTTTGTTTTGCTTCTAATGTGAATGTTAATCTAATTTAACTAAAAACGAGTTTGGGAAATAAAATAAACATTTTCTAAACCAAAGATGCTAAGATTATATTGGATGATATACAATAGTAAGGCAACATCTTAAACCAAACATGCTACGATTATATAAGCTAAAAAATAACATAGTGACAATATACAAATTAACTTGATTCAAAATGCAATTGATCTAATTCACTCACAATCTATTCAAAATGATCCCGTTTTTACCTAAACCCTTTGTTGACTCGACTTGAACCCAACCGTCTAAAATTATCCTGATCTTATATCTATTTGCAATAAAACCATATCACATTCTTTCTAAGCCCAAGCCCAAGACCAAGCCCAAGCACATGAAACGGCGTCATCCTACTGGGCTTCAGCTATCCTACTGTGATTCGAGTCCTCCCCTTGGCAATATTAATAAACTAGCCTCTGAGTACACGTGTGAGGCTCTTCTATTTTTTTTTTTCTAAGGGTTAATTTAGAGCATTTATTATAATTTGAGATTACTACATTTTTCAATAAAAAAAAAAAAAAAAACTTTGGGTGTTATGAAAAATTATTTTACTACACATAATACTCATTACACCCCTAAGTTTTTTTTTTTTTTTTTTTTTTTTTTTTTTTGTGATTGAAAAATATAGTAATCTCAAATTATAATAAATGTTCTAAATTAACTTTTACTCAAAAAATAGAAAAGTCTCTGAACACTTAAAGGTGAATTTTAACCCTTACCCAAAATTTACCATTGGTTTATATTTTCTTTTTTCATACTTTGTCCTTAGCTTATTGAACGATACTATTCATTATTTCTTTTTTGTTGGAGACACGAAGTTGTTCAATAAAGCAAAACATGTGGAGATGTTTACGTTTTTTTTTTTTTTTTTTCCCTAAAGGATAGGACTTAGAGCATCCACATCAGTTGGTGGATAATCATGTATAATACAAAATTTTTTCAATTTTACACATTTTGAGTTACATCAGTGGAGCTAAAACTGGGTAAAATAGTGTAAAACCATCCCCGAGCTACAGTACCGTGTATATTTACACGGTTACTGTAGCTCGTTTATACAATATTTTATCATTTCTCATTCGCTCCTTTTTTTCTCTCTCTGATCCGTTTTCAACAGACTCATTCTCTCATCTTTTTCTCAACACAAAATATACAGAGATATACTTTGCTAAAAAAAAAAAAAAACACAGACATACATAAACAAACACGGATCGATGCTTGACTGGTCGAAGCTCGTGGGTCTTGCCGTGGATCGGAGCTCGCGGATGCTGGATCGGAGCTCGCGGACGCTGGATCGAAGCTGGCGGATCGGCGATCGGAGCTGGCAGATCGGCGATCGGAGCTCGCGAATCGGAGATCGGAGCTCGCAGATCGGCGATCGCAGCTCGCGGATCGCGATCGCAGCTCGCAGATCGCCGATCGCAGCTTGCGAATGGCGATCGGAGCTCGCAGATCGCCGATTGGAGCTCACGGATGGCGATCTGAGCTCGCCGATCGGACTCGCGAATGGTGATTTGAGCTGGTGATCGGAGAGGGAGTTGATGGAGAGAGAGAGGGAGAGGGAGAGTCTGAGGGATGGGTTTAGAGAGAGAGAGCAAAAGTGAGAAATAAGTTGGGAGAGAGAGAGAGCGGTAATTTAAGAGGTAGTTGGGGGAAAATAATAAAATATTAAAGAAAATTAATTATTTAATTAAAAAATGTGGTAGGATAGATGAACTGATGTGAAAGTTTTGTAAAATTAGATGTGTAAAATAGAAAAAAATGAGTTTTTAGTGTAAAAGTGAATGTGTAAAATGAAGGAACTGGTGTGAATGCTCTTAGGAGTATAGCAACCAGAGCAAAGCAACGTGTGAATAGACGGGGTCTCCTTGAAGAAATTAGAATAGACGGGGTCTCCTTTTGCTAAACTAAAATTCGACAAAGATCTTCGGCATCAGGCATTATAAAGTGAGATTTAGAATATGGGCCTACATCACTGTTTATAATACGGCTTGACTTGACCGGGAAACTTTAGTACTTTGTTCCAAAGCTTTTTAGTGATCCATATTTAATTGTGTTTTAATAACCCAATATTTTTTCAATAAAAAAATCCAATATTTTCTGACAAGTACCCTATATTTTCCTATCCTTTTTCAGCTTCTCATCTTTTTTTTTTAATTTTTTTTAAAAAATTTAAACATACTTTTTGCTATATTTCAGGTATTTCAATATTTTATCATATTTTACTTCAAAAATAATATATTGAAAATATGTTTTTTTAACTTTAAAGTTTGAACTATATTCTAAGATATTGTATTTGTTTTTAATTAACAATAACAAGACTGATATCTTGATTGTGGTATGTTTTGACAATTTTTTGTGTGATAAATTTGATAGTTACAATTTACAATTTATAACAGAGAGGTGATGATTTTGAATCATGAATAACTCCGATAAAAATACTAATTAATCTTTAATTTTAAAAAATATGGTAATCTCAAATTATAATAAATGTTCTAAATTAACCTGTATTTAAAAAATAGAAAAATCTCAAAGTATTTGAGGTAAATTTCAACCCTTACCCAAATTTACCGTTAAATTATATTTTCTTTTTTCATATTTGTCCTTAGTTTATTGAACGATACTATTCATTATTTCTTTTTTTGTTGTTGGAGACACGAAGTTGTTCAATAAAGCAAAACGTGTGTTGATTTTTCTTTCTTTTTTTTTCGAAAGGATAGGACTTTAGGAGTATAACAACCAGAGCAAAGCAACGTGTGAATAGACAGGGTCTCCTTGAAGAAATTAGAATAGACGGGTCCCCTTTTGCTAAACTAAAATTCGACAAAGATCTTTGGCATCTGGCATTTTAAAGTGAGATTTAGAATATGGGCCTACATCACTGTTTATATATAATACGGCTTGACTTGACCAGGAAACTTTAGTACTTTGTTCTAAAGCTTTTTAGTGATGCATATTTAATTGTGTTTTAATAATCCAATATCTTTGCAATAAAAAAATACAATATTTTCTGACAAGTACCCTATATTTTGAGTATTTTGGCTAAAAATTGTAAAAAACGGAGTTTATTATTGTTATAAGTACTGTTCAAAGTTATTTAGCAAAATAAGGAGAAAGATTGAATTTCGGCAATGATATTGCCGAAATTACAAGAAAAAGTAGAATGTGTAAGGGGAGAGAGGAAAATTGAATTTCAGTAATGAGATTACCGAAATTCTTGTCCTGCCCTTACTTGCGAGCCTGCCCGTGAAGTGCCCAAAATGCTGAAATGAAAAACCAATTGTGGCAATGGCATTGCCGAAAATGGGAGGAAAAAAAAAAAAAAGAATTGTGGCAACCAAGTTGCAAAAAATGGAGGGGGGAAATACAATTCTACATCCACAACATTTTTCACAACAAATTACAGGTGGTTAGTTGTTATTGGTTCAAATTTAAACCTAACACTAAGATAACTTTTTGCTCCAATAATAACAATAAGTAACAACTTATCATTTATGATTTTTTGTAAAAATATTGTGAACGTATCATTTCTAAAAAAAATTGTGGAGCTGAAATAGAAGGAAAAGAAAAAAAAAAAAAAGTGGCAATGTGGCAATGCCATTGCCGAAATAGAGGGAATTTTTTTCCCCCTCTATTTCGGCAATGGCATTGCCACATTGCCACTTTTTTTTTTTTTTTTTCTTTTCCTTCTATTTCGGCTCCACGATTTTTTTTGAAATAATACATCCACAACATTTTCATAATATTTTTACAACAAATCATAAATAGCAAGTTGTTACTTATTGTTATTATTGGGGCAAAAAAGTTATCTTAGTGTTAGGTTCAAATTTGAACCAATAACAACTAACTACCTATAATTTATTATGAAAAATATTGTGGACGTAGCATTTTTTTTTTTTTTTCCCTCCATTTTCGGCAACTTAGTTGCCACAATTTTTTTTTTTCCTCCCATTTTCGGCAATGCCATTGCTACAATTGGTTTTCCATTTCAGTATTTTGGGCACTTCACGGGCAGGCAGGGCAGGACAAGAATTTCGGTAATGTCATTACCGAAACTCAATTTTCTCTCTCCCCTGACACATTCTACTTTTTCTTGCAATTTCGGCAATACAGTTTCCAAAATTCAGTCTCTCTCTTCATTTTGCCAAATAACTTTGAACAGTACCTATAACAATAATAAACTTCGTTTTTTGCAATTATTAGCCAAAAGACTCCTATATTTTCCTATCCATTTTCAGCTCCTCATCTTCTTCTTTTTTTTTTCTTTTTTTTTTTTTTAATTTAAACATACATTTTGCTATATTTCTGGTATTTCAATATTTTATCATATTTTACTTCAAAAATAATATATTGCAAATATGTTTTTTAACTTTAAAGTTTGAACTATATTCTAAGATATTGTATTTGTTTTTAATTAACAATAACAAGACTGATATCTTGATTGTGGTATGTTTTGACAATTGTTTGTGTGATAAATTTTATAGTTACAATATACAACTTATAACATAGAGTTGGTGATTTTGAATCATGAACAACTCCGATGAAAACACTAATACTTTTAATGATATTTTCAGCCATTATTGGGTCTCTCTCTCTCCCCTTGAATATGAGTACATACTAAACATTTAATACGTAAAGATTGGTACAATTATTTACCCAATATGTACTTTATTTAAGAATTAAAATAATGATCTAAAAAAGAAAATAAAGTAGAGGAACAAAATAGGCACTTTATGGTTCTCAAAAAGATAAAAACTTCATTAAAAAAATGAATTTTATGATTAAGAATTCTCGTTCTTATTTAATATTTACCCACTATGTACATAATGAAAAGAACAAATTTAGAACTAACTATGGTTGTTGCAAAAGTAAGATTCTAGTTTTGTAAAAATCATTAGTATTAATGTATTTTTAGATATATATATATATATATATATATATATATATATATATATATAATATTTATAAGAGGATTCTCCTTTTTAAACTAGACTTTTATGTGGTTTAAAAATACTTCTAAACTTTAGGTTTAATTGCAAGGAAAAAACTTCTACTGCTTATCCTAAAAATAAAGGGAAAAAACTTGAGGATAACGTAGTAAAAATATATTTCTAACTCCACTTAAAATGTCTACACAATAGAACATTTTCCTACTAATCTATGTCTTTAAAACAAACCTATTAAAAAAAAAAAGGTTTTATTGTACGTGGAAAGCGCGTGTGATGAAGCTAGTGTGTGTGTATATACCATACAACTTGAACTTCACTACCTTAAAACTCCAAGCACTTTTTGAATTGCAATGTACTATCTTTCTATAACAGCATACATATGGTGTCTCCAAAAAAAAAAAAATTGTTATTAATAATGTGTTCAAGTCATCGACTTAAATGATGAAAATCCTTTTTTTTGTCTCGTGTGTTTGTTTCTAATAATAATAATAATAATAAATAAATAAAGAAACTTAAATGATGAAATCTTATTGGATAGAAAATTCGAAAGGAATTAACCTTGGAAAAGTGATAGAATCACAAGGATTAAAATGCCACGAGTTGGTGTTTGGCCTCTTGGGCTCACATGTGTGAACATGTTTACGTGTCTTTTGGGTAAATTTTTTTTTTTTTTTTCTTTTGCTTTCCAAATGAAAAGACAACTAGAGGCAAGCAACACGTGGGTAGACCGGGTCTCCTTCTGCTAAATCTAAAACTCGACAATAATCTTTGTGCCTCTGGCATCTTGAATTATTTTGAATTGAGAATTAGAATGTGTTCATATATAATACGACTTGACCATGAAACTTTTCTACTTTGGAACGTCAAACAAGGGACAACAACAAGAACACAAGTAATTAGGATGATAAAAAAAAAAAAAAAAAAAGTTTTTAGTTTTTTTAATTTAAAAAAAAAACTCGATTTTCAAATTTTTGATACATTTTAAGTTTTAATTTTTTTTATTTGCACATTCTTTTTGATAAATTTCAGGTATTTTTTTTTTCATATTTTACTTTAAATACAATATATTCCCAATATGTGTCTCAATTCTGAACCATATTTTATGATATTAGATTTGTTTTTAATTAACAAAACCAAGATAGAATAACTTGATTATTGCTACTGGTGTTTAAACGATTATTATTATTATTATTATTATTATTATTATTATTATTACATGAAATAAGGATATAATAAAATCTTATATGTCTCCATTTGAAACACAATATGTGATAAGTTGATAGTTGATTTACAGCCTTTTTATGTTTTAATGATATTTTAATCCGTGATTATGTTTCTCTCTCAAATTCAATACATAAAATTTAAAATAATTTGGTTCAATTATTTATCCGATATATACTTTATAAAAAGAATAAGATATTCATCTAAAAAAGAAAATAAAGCAAAGAAACAAAATAGGTACTTTATAAAAAGCACACTATACTTTATGATTAAGAATTCGGATTCAATTATTTACCTAATATGTACGTTATGAAAAGAACTGATTTAGATGGTTCACTAACTATGGTTGTTGCATAAGTAATATTCTAGACGTTTTATGGCTTTGTGAAAATCATCAGTAACAACAAATTTTTTTTTAAAGATTGTTAGTTTCATAATCTCTTAAACACATGTTGATGTTTGGCATTATGTGCTCACGGGTTGCCTACATACATACATTTTTTTTTTTTTTGGGATAAATTCCTACATACATACTAGCCAGCAATTAAATGCATTCCATGCCACATGTCACAACCAAGCTCTATCACATATAAATGGATTCCACCCAAAGGTTGTTATTGAGTACTCTAGGAGTATACTCCCTCTCTCTCACAAAGAAATGGATCCCATCCACCATGGGGCTCAACCTTATGTGAGAGAGAGGGAGTATATCCCGTAGCGTCCAATAAATTTCCGTCATGCTACCATGATAACACTATGCCACATCAATAGTGACTTGTCGTCATCTTAGGTTGTGTCAACACATGTCAATATGCATTGTCAACAACAATGATTATTGCATTGATTGACACTATGAGACCTACTTTTATGTGAAAAAGAAAAAGTATACTCCCATAGCATCCAATAAATTTCCATCATGCTACCATGATAATGCTATACCACATCAATATGACTTGTCATCACCTGAGGCCGTGTCAACACATGTCAATATGCATTGTCAACAACCATGATTATTGCATTGATTGGCACCATTGATTGTTGCGTTGATTGATAACAATAACATTGATTGTTAAATTTTTGTAGGGACAATTATTTATTCACATTATACTGTCAAAGATTTACATTGTAGACATTAAAATAAGATTTACATGGTAAACAAAACAAATGTCTACAATATTGCAGAAAGTGTATAATATTGTACACACTTACATTAAAGTGTACAACTTTGTACACATTTATTTAGTCTATAATGTAAATTTTACATTGATAATGCAATGTAAATTAATTATTTTCCTTTTTCTAGTGAGCAATTGTTTCCATTTGGGGCACTTTTCCACTTGATTTTCCAGAGAATTCTAGATTTGAGGTCGGTATTTTTTGGTCCAAGGCTTCGTGAATCGCATGGAACTAGCTTTATTGAACCGAAACTTTGCATGTAGAAGAAGTCAAGGAGAGGAAAAGCATCCAACTTTTCCTCTTGAATTGGAAAATCACGTCCGTTTGCCATCTGGGGGCTATAGTACTCTATTTTAGATTGTTCAATTGGTAGGAGACTACGATAAAGTTCTATCATATAAACACAAGTTAGCTTTATCATATTCTTTCTTTTGACGAAGTAAACCCATGCACATGGACGTTTGATTAAAAGAAAAAGAAAAGCATGACTTGTCGGAGACTATCTAAACTGGAAAGTAATATGTGGTTATTTTCCACCAAGGAAAAAGAAAATTTTAAAAAGTTTAGTTATAGCCAACATATATCGCTCTATGAATCTAGACAAGTGGTCTTAGAATTTCACGAAAACATATAATACACAACAAAAGTTGGGTTTAAAAATTAAAAGTTGTGGTTGCATCAAACAGCTATTTTCTCTTTGTGACAATTGGTCAAATTATTATTAATTAGGATGTTTACTTTAGATAAAAATCTAATAGTTAAGTTTAAAGAAAATTGAAATTCTACTTCAACTATAGTTTAGGTGGGGCGAACTTCAATTAGCTAAGTTTTGAGAAATTTAAATTTAATTGAAAATTAATATAATTTGCATTTTGATAATGAAATCTACAAACAACAAACTGTATTATAGTTTTTTTAAAATATATTTTTCTTTTTCATAGAATTTTTAGTCCGTGCTTTGGATGAGATTACTAATCTCTAACCACGTCCAGCATGCACAAGGTGTGAGTCATGGATTATGTGTAAAGGTTGAAAAAGATGTTCAGAAAAAAAAAAAAAAATCATTATGTTTGTATGCTAGTCGCGACCTGGTAGGTTGTGAGGAGGTCGCAACAACCTTTCTTTGGTAGCCCTCATGCTAATATGTCCCGTGTCACTAGTGGGCATGAAGGTTGCAAGGTCACATGAACAACTTTAACCACAGTTTGACTATGCTCAAATACTTTATACTCAAATACATTTTAGCCAAAAAATACACACTAAAATATATAGAAGAAAAACTTTGTCACAGAACTAATCTAATAAAAATAAGGACTTAACATTCATTAATAGTACAATGGTTTAAATATAGAATAAAATTTAAATTTAATTAAAGTATATATATAAAATAATTATGTTTAAAATTTTTAGTTTTTAATACACACATTGATATCATGAAAGCTTAAAAAAAGCACACACAATGCTTTCTTAGATGAAATAGAAACTAAACTATTAATTTATAGTAGTAAACCTCAAATCCACGACGAGTCCATTGAATCTACAAGATAATTTTTTGGAATATGCTAGAGAAAAAAATAGACAAAGTTTAAATTTTCTTAATCTAAATATTGAATTGCCTTTAAAAGCTACAATACATTTAAATAGTAAAAAGAAAGCCTATGGCCTCTAGGAAAACACACAAAACTTTAATTTGACTAAACAACATTAAAAGCCCCCAGAAACAAAAACAATGAAGTAAATGCCCTAAACCTAAAATAATAAAAATTAATTAAAAATACCAAAATTAATAAATTACAAAAATTAAATAGTAGATTTTGTCCTCTCTCTCTCTCTCTTTCACACACACACACACATGAGAACTTGTGGGATAGTTGTTTATTGCTTTAATTTGTTATAAACAAATGAATAAAGTTTAGCTACATATTTGGTTGTAGCTTTAGCCTACAAACAATAGGAGAATGACATGCGTTTCTATCATATGCAATGTACATGACTCACTTAAAATGATTGTATACAATCAATTAATTGTGGTTTGATGAGTCATATATTACATTGCACATGACAAGAATACATGCTAATGATCTTCTTATTATTGAAAGTAGCCTAAGATTACAACCAAGTTTATAGGCCAAATTTAAAATAAAATAAAAATTTAAATATTTTCCTTGTAATTTATGAAACTGAATTTGGGGTTTTTTTCTATGATATAGGTTCAACTGTTCTCTCTCTCTCTCTCTCTCTCTCTCTCTCTCTCTCTCTCTCTCTCTCTCTCAAAAAGATTAAAAAGTTAAAAGGAAAAGTTAAAGAATGCCCCCCTAAGGGTATTGGTTTAGGATTTTTTTTTTTAAGAAAAGTTTTATGAGAAAAGAAAAATGTAATTGATTTTTTTGATAGCTATTTATATTTCTTATTAAAGTTGTATAAAAAAATTTCTGAAAATGGTTAATTAACAAATTCTCTAAGGGGAATTTGTTAGCAAAACCCAGCAAAGTTAAAATACTAACAATTTGAAATTAGTTCTTGTGGGTTTCAATTAGCTTGATTGGTAAACTTTTTATGGTCAAATAAAACATTTAGGGTTTAAACCTTGCCTACAATAAAAACCAATTAGTGTTTTAGTGTGATGATAAAAATTAACATCATATATTTAAATTATATAATATCTTAAAAAAAGAAGAAGAAATTGAGCACTTAATGCAATATAAAAAAATTAAAACACTTTATTCATACTGATTAATAAAATAAGAGGTGCTACGTCTACAACATTTTTACAACAATTTTACAACAAATCATAGGTGGTTAGTTATTATAGGTTCAAATTTGAATCTAACACTAAGATTACTTTTTTGCCCAACAATAATAACCAATAACAACTTGCCACTTAGGATTTGTTGTAAAAATGTTGTGAAAAGGTTGTGGACATATCATTTCTCTAATAAAATAACAATTGGCGTCCAATAGTAATGGACAATGAGCACAACATTTAAGAGCATCAAACTATCAATAACTTTTTTTGTAACCAACGGAGGAAAACGTACAAACGATGGTTGGTAAGGTCGTGTATGACCATTAATTACCAAGAGCGTTACAACTATTATAATGGCACAGCAATTAAGGTTCAAATGGCTAACTTGTAGAAAGACTATATAAACCAGCTTCCAAAGGAGAAGTTATTACATGCATCTGTTGCATGTAGAAGTTTTTCCTTCCAAAGACAGGCCTACGCTGGTACCACTCCGATATCATTACACTAGAGTTCTTTGTCTTATCGAAGGTTTCATTTTTCTTTTTTTTGGAAATAGTTTTAATTTATAGCGTCTGCTTTTAATAATAGCCTATTATCATTAAACTAAGACACCAATCAGTTTTTTGTATAAGCGGAGATTGAACTCCAGATCTCTTATTCAACCATTAGAGACTTTACTAATTGAGCTAACTGAAACTCATGTTTTATTTGGTCTTTCAAATAGTCTAGATCAGGAACTCAACTGGTGATCTTTGACATCATCACATATGTTATCAATTAATTTAGAACTTTAAAATACTATCCATTACAATCTAACAAACACTCAAAACATAAAAATATCTTTTCAACTAAAATTCTATATATGTAAAAGCTCAATCATTGAAGCAGTACACTAAAAACTTTACTTACCAATGGTTACCATATATGTAAGATACCATATAACAATTGTGGCAGTAAGGACCAACATCACCACAGACCAATCAGCTCTCCTTGCTCTCAAAGCCCATATCACTGATGACCCTCACAAAACCTTGGCAAGCAATTGGTCTACCTCTACCTCTACCTCTGTTTGCAACTGGATTGGGATCACTTGTGGTTCCAAACACCTTAGAGTCACTGCCTTGAATCTTTCTCACATGGGTCTTTCAGGAACCATTGCACCACAAGTGGGAAAACTAACATTCTTGTCTCATTTATCCTTCAGAAACAACAATTTTCATGGTTCTCTGCCCAACGAGTTAGCTTCTTTGCGTCGGTTGGAAGTTGTCAGCTTTGGATTGAACAACTTTTCTGGAATGTTACCATCATGGCTTGGGTTCTTATCTAAACTTGAAGTGTTGTATGCTTATGCGAACAGTTTTA
Source organism: Castanea sativa (assembly GCF_040712315.1). Classification (NCBI taxonomy): domain Eukaryota; kingdom Viridiplantae; phylum Streptophyta; class Magnoliopsida; order Fagales; family Fagaceae; genus Castanea; species Castanea sativa. The sequence goes on along the minus strand of NC_134019.1, from coordinate 41,836,726 downwards.
ATGGTACTATTCCAGAATCTCTAGGCAACATATCGTCACTGAAAGTACTTCATCTCAGCGAAAACAATCTTTCAGGTTGGATACCCTCCATTATCTACAACGTTTTGTCTTAAATTATTTTGGAGGAATGATCAAAACACACCTTTATTAATGAGTTGCGACACAAAATTGTGTCAATTTCAGTGTGTCCCAGCATACCCAACATTTTGTCCTTTTACTTTTATCTCGAGAACATATCTCATGCATATATTTTAACTGTCTTTTCACAGCGTGTAAATGTTACAGTCATGAGATTCAAACACTTCAAAAGAAAGATGTGTATTTTAATTTAATAGATACGAAAAATTATTGGTCTCCTTCTGGTACACCCTACACCTTTCATAATTTAATCACTAGTGCGCACTACGTACCCACTCTTTTCTGGGTGGAAAAAGCAGTTCCATCATTTTCTGTGTTCACTAACATCACAAATAAATCACAATCAGCAACATCCCTGACCTTCTTTAGTTCTTTAAGCTTCCGCTTTTCACTGGCCTTATCCACATAAAATGGAGCGAACCTTCTTCTTTTTTTCCCCCCTTTTTTATTGTTGAGATTCAATAGAGACTACTTAATGATAAGGCCATAATATTTACAGCAATTGTTTTGAGTAATTATACAATACAATAGAGGTAGAATAATAATGTATTCCTTCTCATATAATATAATGATGATGTAAGCTTCTTTTTTCCTTATTTTTTTTTCATGTTTGGCTTTCACCATTTTTTTTAAGCCTAGTATATTATAATCATTTTTATTTATTTAAACCACTTCATAATTTAATTTGAATATAAATATATATATTGATCAAAACAGTAAAATAAATCAATCAATCAATATTTGAACTTAAAAAATTAATATAAATATAAGATATTAAAAAAATCATTTGAATAATTAAAAGTAAAATGAAAATATAAGTTAACTTACAAATATTAATAATCATATACTCAAAATATTTTAAATATTCTATGTATGCCTCCTTGATTTTTTTAAGATGATGTATGATGTTTTTCGTTTGAATTAACTATAAAGTATCATTTTTTGTTTTTTATATCTTAGATTCATTTCGAATTATTAAAAAGCAAGAAAATTGAGAAAATTTTCAAAAACTATATAGCAGTGTAAAAGAATTTTTTTTTTAAATGACATATATAATTCGCCAAGTAGATTAGGAGAAATATTGTTATAATATACCATGTTAAGTAATTTTTTTTTTCTTGGCCACATTAGGAGAGTTAATATTTATTTCAAGTTTTGGGTATGGAATATTAATTTTTAAAAATTGGAATGTATTTTATCTTATTAATTATCCAAGAAAAAAAAAATTCACAACATGAGTACAAATCATTTGAACAATAAAAGTTCAAAGAAAATTCAATCCTACGTGACATAACTACAAATCAATTATTTATTGGTTCGTTTAGCATCTCCTCTGTCCCAATGGTGATGCCCATGGACCCAACTTAATGTAGAAAACAAAAATGTGACACTAATACAAATTATTTGAAAATTCAAAGTATAAAGGTTCCCGTGATTTCCACACAAAACAGGTATCTTCATTAAGAAAGCACGGAGATATATATGAGCTTTAAGCGAATGAATGCATCAAAGGAAGTATTACTTTCTTTTCTTCCTTTACTCTCTTCTTCTCTTCTTCATTTTTTTTCCTCTTTTTGGTTTTGCTCCTTATGAGTAATTAGGACGCATTTCTATATGTCACTAACCCTTCTTCAAAATTGATTATTTTAATTTCCAAATAAAAGCTCGTGATCTATCAGTAGTTAAATTAAGCCTACTAGCCCTTGATCTATTGTATACATTATGAAATTTTGTAGGAAGGATTCCAAAAAGTTTGGGAAACTGTACTTCCCTAGAGATAATTCACTTGGACGATAACGACTTTACAGGTAAGATCGTAACCACTTCAATTTAAATATTACTTCCCTCTCCTCTCCAAGATTGTTCAAAATTTTATAAACTTATAAGGTCTATCAAGTGCAGTTATTTAGTGTGTAGTTTTTTTTTTTTGCTAGAAATTATTTAGTGTATATGGTGTTTTATATTCTCTCACAAAAAAAAAAAGTCTAATCCATAGATCATGTACATGAGATTCACTTTTATGTAAGAAAAATTTTTAATACACCGGATAATTATGGAATACTTTCTCATCTAAATAGGGTGGTGAATGTTGTATACACATGTTGTGGTGGGTTGATAAAGACCGCAGTAATTAGAGAAGTTATTGGTGTATCCAGTGTACCATACATATTACAACTTTACAAGTCTTAGTATCTTGCTACATATTTCTTACAGACTGATGTATTTGTTTATGGTGATTCCTATAGATAAACATACAAGTGGAGAATTAAGCTTGCACAACGAATAGAATAAAGGCTTAACAAGCCTAAACTGATTACTAATATAGAGCAAGTAGAAAACACTAAAAGTAATACACTTAAAAGGAAATGTATAAAGGGCAGGTTTTACACCCTGGTTAAAAAATGATTATTCTCTCATTATCTACTTAGAGTGATTTGGATGAACTCTGTTGATTTGCTTATTATATAGAAAGGGCTTTTGTGTGTGTGTGTGTGTGCGTGAGAGAGAGAGAGAGAATGGCAAAAAGCTGGCTTTTTTTTTTAACTTGTCAAACACACTTACTTTTAGAGTGTTATGCTAGATGCAGCCTTTTTATATGGTAATTGTAATAAATTTTTCTCAAGTATTTAGGATGAATTTTTTGAAGAGAATCCAAAATCTTTGAGGTATTTTGGTGGTTAATGAGTTTTGAATCTGTTTCGAGTTATTGTGGCAGGTGAAATACCACAGGAGATTGTGACTCTTACAAATCTAACAGAAGTAACCTTGGCCAATAACAGCTTAACTGGTCACATCCCAAATGCAACCTTCAACAGTTCAAAAATTGAAGTCATTAGTCTATACATGAACCAGCTCTCAGGAAATCTTCCATCAAGCATAGGTCACAGGCTTCCGAATCTTAGGGTGCTTTACTTATGGGGTAATAGACTAGAAGGAATAATCCCCAATTCTATCTCAAATGCTTCTATGCTCACCGAACTTGAGTTGGGTGCAAATTATTTCTATGGCTCTATTCCTAATACCCTGGGAAATTTAAGGCAATTGGAGAGACTCAACTTAGTCAACAATTTTTTTACTAGAGAATCATCAACTCTAGAATTGAGTTTTCTTTCATCTTTGACAAATTGCGTAAATTTGAAAAGTATAGTGGTAGCAGATAACCCACTGAATGGAACCCTTCCAAATCTCAAAGGCAATTTTTCTACTTCTCTTGAAGAATTTGTAGCATCTAATTGCAACATTAAGGGCATAATTCCAATAGAAATTGGTAATTTAAGCAATTTGATGGCCCTACACCTAGAAGCCAATGAATTGACTGGACCTATTCCAACTATAGTTGGAAATCTGGGAAATCTCCAAGGTTTGTTTCTTCAAAACAATAGAATCCATGGGTCAATCCCAAATGATATTTGTCATTTGAGGAAATTGGTTGATTTACATTTAAATCAAAATGAGCTCTTTGGATCAATTCCAACATGTTGGGGAAATCTTTCTTCACTTCAAAATCTGTATTTGGATTCCAACCAACTGACTTCCATACCCTCATCGTTTTGGAGTCTTAGAGACATACTACGAATAAACTTGTCATCCAATTCTTTAAATGGTTATCTACCATTAGATGTTGGGAAACTAGAGCATGTAACACAAATGGACTTATCATGGAATAAACTATCAGGTGAAATTCCTGCTATTAAAGGCCTATGTTCTTTGGTTAACCTCTCTTTAGCGCATAACAATTTCCAGGGTCCTATTCCTCAATCATTTGGTAATTTGATAAGCATGGAACGCTTGGATCTATCTGATAACTACTTTTCAGGAGAAATTCCCAAGTCTCTAATAGGACTCAAATGCCTCAAGTATTTCAATGTGTCTTTCAATAGATTGCAAGGTGAAATTCCTTCTAGAGGTGTTTTTAATCAATTCTCAGCATCATCATTCATGGGAAATCAAGCATTATGTGGTCCACCCCAACTGCAAGTTCCACCATGTAAAAGAAGTTCAAAGACAACCACTGCAGTTATAGTAAGGTATATTCTCCCAGCAATGATAGGAGCAATACTTGCATTATTCCTTATATTTGTTTTAATGAGAGGGCAAAAGAGGGATGCAAAACGAAAAGGTCAAGGAGATTTGTTACCTCTAGCAACATGGAGAAGAATAACAAAGCTAGAACTTGAACAAGCAACAAATGGATTCAGCGAAACTAACTTAGTTGGGAAAGGGAGTTTTGGCTTAGTGTATAAAGGTACACTTTCAGATGGGACTACTGTTGCAATAAAGGTTTTTAATTTGAATATAGAAGGAGGGTTTAAGAGTTTTGAAGCTGAATGTGATGTATTGTGCAGTATTCGCCACCGAAATCTTGTGAAAATCATTAGTAGTTGTAGTAGCAATGATTTTAAAGCCTTGGTACTAGAGTACATGCCCAAGGGGAGCCTTCAGAAATGGTTGTATTCTCATAACTACTTCTTGGATATGCTAGAAAGATTGAGCATGATGATAGATGTTGCATCATCATTGGAGTATCTCCATCATGGCTGTCCTTTACCTATTGTTCATTGTGATTTGAAGCCAAGCAATATTCTCCTAAACAAAGATACAGTAGCACTTGTAAGTGACTTTGGCATTTCAAAATTCTTAGGCAATGAGGACTCTATGACACAAACCATGACATTGGCCACTATTGGTTACATGGCACCAGGTGATGTTTCTAATTTCCAATTCAATTTTACTTTTACACACACACACACACACACACACACACACACACACAAAGCTTTCTTAGAAACACATTGAGCATTTTTCTTTTCACCATCAATTATAGATATTTAATACATTTTGACAATAAATTTCAATCAAACTTGTAGAGTATGGATCACAAGGGATTATTTCCACACGTGGTGACGTGTATAGTTATGGCATTTTGTTAATGGAAACATTCACAAGAAAGAATCCCACAGATGAAATGTTTGCCGGAGAAATGAACCTAAAAGGTTGGGTAAGACAATCACTACCCCATTCAGTAACTGAAGTTATAGATTCTAATTTGCTGAAGAGAGGTGAAGAGAATTTTAATGCTAAGCTGGATTGTATGTTGTCCATTATGCAATTGGCTATGGCTTGTTCAACAGAGGCACCTGAAGAGAGGTCAAACATGAGAGATGTCGTAAGAACACTCAAAAATATCAAATTGAAGTTTCTAAAGGATGTTGAGAAGAATGACAACTGAGAATTTTGACTATAGTTTTTCCTTTTTGTTCATATCACTAATTATATTTTGTAAGTTATGCTACTCCCCTAAAAAACTTGTTGGAGTAGAGTAGCTCAAAGCAATTTGTGTTTACAATAATGTTGAAGGATGTATGATTAATTATATATATTAGATGCATTAATTTACTCAATTTATCTATATATATCTAAAAGCTGAAGTGTAGCATATTGTTGTTACGCTCTTGTTGAGCCATATCAGCAGCCACATCATCCACCTCTCTCCATCTCTCTCTCTCTCTCTCTCTCTCTCTCTCTCTCTCTCTCTCTCTCTCTCTCTCTCTCTCTCTTTTAACTCTTTTCAACTTATTAATCCCCAAATTATTGGTACACGTACTTTTTCCAACATTTCTCCTACCTTTTACCTATTCATCACCCCACTACTATCTACCTTAATATCACTCTTTCTCTATCCCTTTATCTTCCTCTATGTTTGCTTCTTCTTATTCTCATCCTTATGTTGTTCTTAAGAACAATAATCGATAAATAAATTGAATTTCATTACATTCAACATATCATATAAATGATTAAATTCACATAAATTAGAATATACCATATAATTAGAGAACAATGAAGAGATATTATCTCAATGATGCTTCAAAGTAGTCATATAACATCAAAAGCAAATTATTGTCAATTCATGAATGTTTTTAGAGGGTGGGGTTGAGTTGTGGTGTCACTGTTTTGAGATGATACACACGCCTACGAGGTTTCTAGTGTAGTAGACTAAAACATTATGTATGCTGCTCCTAGGATACAACAACCTAGCTACCCTCGCTGATTATCCTTACAAGCCTACACTACTTGTAGGATAGGAAGCTCTCAATAGTACTTTCTTTTACCCAAAAATATAATATGTGCGTTTTTAGATATCTTAAAACACCAGTTGTTTAACTTAGTTATTTATCCAAGTAATTACTTAGGTAAATTATTCAAATCTAGGTTAACACAAGTAAATCATATCAAGTAAACAATGTGGAAAATAAAGAACACAACGATATGATAACCTAGGAAAACCAAACCGATAAAAAACCTAAGGAGGATTTAACCTAGCTATCCTCAAGGTAAAATAGGATCCACTATGAAAGAATTGAAATTTTACAATAGCGACTTAGACCATTAACATCCTATTGCTACCTCGAGTAGAAAACTCACTACCACGATCACGTGACAGCTCTGAGTCCACAGACTACTTCTTTCTCAGATCCATAGCATCCACAAGTACATTAACTTGTATTTCTCTTTAAGCTCTTGAAATATCAATTGAAGCGATCACCAAGCTCTCGACATCAATCTTGATTTTGATAACCCTAAGTATGTATGAAGGTAAATACCTCTAGATCTTACAAGAGATTCACACACACACACACACACACACACACAGTATATCACCAATCTCAAAAACATGGTTAGGGTTTTTCTATTTATATGAGACATAAAACATAAAATCCTACACGTAAAATGGGCTTGGGCTGTGTTGGAAAATTCTACAAAAAAACAATCTGCACGAGCTTTGATCGATCGAGTTTAATTTTCGGTCGATCGAGCCCTACAGATTTAGATCAATAAATCCTGCAATATACTTAATTCCAACTTTACAAATAAACACACTTTGAGCAACGTAAATACAGATTCTAAGTTTTGATCATGGTTTGCCAACATTACATATTGAAGTACTAATACATTTAGATCCTAAAGTCTTAGAACCTAACAAACTCCTCATTTGGCAATCTATGACAAAACACATACCAAAACAAAAATGCTCAAAGTTACAAAACAGCCCATTACAAAATACCCAAAAACAATTCAACCTAACTACTATCTATCAGTTGTCAATGTAGACAATAGCATGACTGAATCAACCTATATATTCCTGTAACACTTAACAAACACATAAACGCATGTGTGGAAAATACAAGTAAAAACAAAATAAATTCTTGATTTCACAAAACAGAAAATAAAAGACATATATCATGAATAACCTCATAACATAAATCAATAATCAATGTAGTGCGTGTGAAACAAGAAACAATAAAAGAGATACAAAACAATGTCTCCCCCTAACATATACATCCCATATCATGAGCCAAAAACAAAAATACATCATGAATCTCCTAAATACAATCTAAGGCTCTAAAACTCAAGACAATCAAAACACCAAAATCTCCCCCAATCTCCATCAAAATGAACTCCCCCTTTTTTGTGACGAATTTCCAAAGGACAATCAAGGCTCATCAAGGTGGTGGAGTAGATCGCCAAAGACTCGCCAAATCTGCATGTAAAGCCTAAAGCTCCATGAGCACGTTCACCAAAAGCTGTCCATGCGCCGCCTGATAGGTCACGATAGTATATAACACACTCCTAATGGATGAATTATCTGAAGTAATAGGTGGAGGATTAACTGCAGTGGTGGGATCAACAAACTCCTCAGCAGATGGATCACCAGATGGAGGCCGAGATGCAATACGTGTATAAGACTCTACACAAGGGCGTTTAGAGTTAACTTTCATCTGAGCCGCTCTTTGCCTAAGAAAGGTGGCACCTTATGGTAGCGATAATATGAACAAGCTCGGATGTAGGAAAATCCTCTAAGCCCAAATCTAACAAAATCCTATGAATGAAAACTAGAAAGAAAAGAGCATGAGACCTAAAACTACTCCTATGAACCTCAACCAAGGATCGAATGAAAAGAGACGAAAAACAAATTGGAGCATTAGTCACAAGGGCATACAAAAATGCACAACGCTCAAGAGGAATGGTGTGCAAGTGAGAGATAGGCCAGATAGAATGACAAGAAATCCGGAAAAACAAGTAATGAATCTCAGTAAGCTTATGTGAGGTCATACAAGGATGAGAACCCCACTGAATGGTAGTACCAGTGACGAGGGACATGATGTCGTCCAGAAAAGGGGACTCATCATAAAGATAAGCAGGCTGTTGTACCAAAGGTACACCAAGAGCAGAGGCCACTACCTTAGGAGTAATGACATACCTTTCTCCCTTTATCTAACTCTTCACAAACTGAATGTTGGATGAAGTGGAGTAAGCAAAGAGGTTCGAATAGAACTCTTTGATCAAAGCAGCCAGAGGAGGATGATCTACATCTAAGAGAGGTAACCAACCCCTACGATCAAAACTCCTATGAATCTAAGGATCAACCTCATCTAAAATCACTTTCCTCTCAGCCCACGCCATCCTATATACATTTAACTTCTCAAAGGTTTCCTAATTTTTCGAGCTAAGGAATCTATCACTCTGGAAATTAGGGGTAGAAGAGGAGGTAGTTTTTTTTATTGGCTCTAGTCTTCCTAACCATGATGCTAAGGGAAGGAAAAGAAAGAATAAAAACAAAAACCAAAGAAAGAAGAACAAAGAAAACCAAAGGCAGACTGCATTCAATGTGGTTAGAGAGAAACAAATAATAGAAAATATCATTCTATATGACGCATGGACTGAATGAACAAATGATGCATGCTCTAATGCATTGAAAATAGTTCAAATATACTTTAGAAACCAACAATTGACTTGAACCTAGAATTTTATTACAAAAACCCCAAATTTTAAAGAACCTAATTTCAAAAAGAAACCCAAATTGAGTAATTAACCATCATACTAGTTAAGAAACATCATATAATGAATTAATCAATCAATTTCACAAGTCAATTTTACCAATTACAGCCCAATTGAACTAAATTCCCAATTTCATGTAGTTTCAAGCCCTAGAATTTCAAATTGTTCTCATACCATCAAATTTATCAAATTAATGCATGGGAAACATGTCTATAACATCTAAGAACAAAAACCCAATGATTAATTTTGAAAGAAAACAACTCAAAAATCAAAAACCCAAAATTCCTATAGGTTCGAAAATCCCACCTAAAATGCATGAAAAATGTAAATAAAATGAAAATGAAAGGGTAATAAGGTCTTACTGGCACTAGAAGACAAAAACCTTGAGAAAAATTTGGAAGAAAATGACAAAAATCTGACTTGAAGTGGATTGGTTGAAGAGAGAGAGCAAAAAGCTTTTTGAAAAGTTTGAATAAAGTGAAGAACATGTGAGAAAAGCTTGATTTAAAAAACTCTTTGACTGATTTTTGATCGTTTGAAAAAATAGGTTCGATCGATCGAAGAACATCCTTGATTGATCCAAGACCAATCGAGTACCGATTGAGCCAGGCAGATTCTAACCAAAATTTTTATCGCATTTTCGATTGGTCAAGCAACAAGTCCGATCGATTGAAAATCTTGAAAAATCATTTTTTTGAAAAATAGCACATTGGAATGCAGAAACTCCTCAAAACACATTGTTTTATGTATGAAATGTATGAGTATGAGATGGAAAGTTTTTCAAAAACCCTTGAATTCAGCCCAAATCTTCCAAAAACAATATTTTCAATCAATTTATCTTCAAAACATGAACATTAAAACCTATTTTGCATTAGAATCCAGACACATTTAATTTAGGATGGCCACAACAAGATCACACACAATATTATGTACTAAGTTTAGTAAAGAGTAAATTATGTAGTGTGTGCAACTAGTAAAAGTATAAGATACATGTGAAGTGATAAGTAAATAGAAATCAATCACATTTTCTATAGAATCCATCACATGAATTTGAAAGTGACTATCACCTAAAGAGTTACATCATATAACTACCACATCTCCTAGAAAATAAGCTTGCATTCATGTAAGTTTCTTTATTTGCCTCATAATATACACACTAATTTTTTATTTCAATTTGAATTTATTATAGCCCAATAATGTACACACTAATTTTATTACATTTGAATTCATTATAACCAAGGCTACACCTTATGTTCTTTTTGTGCATGTACTACACTTTTTCGAGCACAAAATCATATGATATGCACTAAGGTGTTCATGATTGGCTAGTAAAAAATAGTGAGATGGTTATTTATGCCTTTCTCTTAGAATTTTTTAGTCCTAACAATCCAAAGCATGTGACTTCAAAATTAAGATTATGTGATCAAAAGTTATGAACAACTCCCACACAACATGTACAACATAGCCAAAACCAATAAAGTGCAATAAAATAAGTTAATCCAAGCTAAACAAAGACATAAACATGTTATGTAAACAATAATATGGCCAGCCTTGATCTGAAGTCCAAGAACAATGATGCAAAACACATTTTTCCTTCCTTCCCCCCTCCCCCCTTTTTTATTTTGAAAAAAAAAAAAACAAAAACAACCTAACATGAAATGTATGAATGTTATGTAATGAAAATCCTAAAAGCAAAAAGAAACCAAAACAAGAAAAGAAGAATGGTCACAAAATTACACCAAGGACCATGTAAGCTAAGGATGACTAGGGGCACAAAATTACACCAATTACTTGACGAAGCGTCTCAAACTTACTTCTATCAAGGGGTTTGGTGAAGATATCAGCATTCTGACATTCAGTAGGGATATATTCAAGAGCCACAATCTTTCTTTCAACCAGATCCCTAATAAAGTGATATCTAATCTCTATGTGCTTAGTCTTAGAGTGTTGAACAAGGTTCTTAAAGATATCAATAGCACTAGAATTATCACAATAGACAACCATGGTGTCTTATGATATCCCATAATCACTCAAAAGCTTTTTCATCCAAAGAAGCTGTGAATAGCAACTTCCAGTAGCAATGTATTTTGCTTCTGCAGTAGACAGAGAGACATAATTTTTCTTTTTACTCATCCAAGCAACAAGATTGGCCCCTACATAAAAACACCCATCAGTGGTGCTTTTTCTATCATCCGCATTGCCGGCCCAATCTAAATTTGAGTATCCAGCAAGAGACAAATTTGACTCTTTGCTATAAAACAATCCATAATCACAAGTTTCACTAACATATTTTATGATTCTTTTAACAACATTCAAATGTGAAACTTTAGGATTAGATTGAAACCTATAACATACACTAACACTAAAAGCAATATCAGGACGACTTGCAATTAAATACAAAAGACAACCAATCATGCTTCTATATAATGTAACATCAATAGACTCGCCTAAAGGATCATTAGTTAGCTTTGCATTAGCAGTCATTGGTGTTATAGCATGTGCAGCCTTTTCAAGTCCAAATCTCTTGACAAGATTTTTGGCATACTTTGCTTGGTTGATGTAAATTCCCAAATCCGTTTGCTTCACCTGCAATCCCAAGAAATAAGTTAGTTCACCAACCATACTCATTTCAAACATCTTCTTCATTTCACCTACAAAAGATTGAGCAAGAAAATCATTAGCAGCACCAAAAACAATATCATCAACATAAATTTAAGCTACTACAAAATAATTCTTATCCTTTCATATGAAGAGAGTAGTATCTACAAATCCTCTTTTGAATCCATGCTCAGTGAGATATATAGTTAACCTATCATACCATGCCCTAGGAGCTTGTTTCAAACCATAGAGGGCTCTTTTCAGTTTGTAGATATCATCCGGTTTGTGAGGATTAATAAAACCCTTTGGTTGTTCAACATATACCTCTTCTTGCAACATCCCATTCAAGAATGAACTCTTGACATCCATTTGATGCAACTTGAAATTCAAATGACTTGCTATGGCCAAGAGTATCCTAATGGATTCCAATCTTGCTACCGGTGCAAAAGTCTCATCAAAATCAATCCCTTCCACTTGTGTGTAACCTTGAGCAACAAATCTTGATTTATTTCTAATGACTGTACCATTTTCATCCAACTTGTTCTTAAAAATCATCCTAGTTCCAATCACATTTACTCCCTTTGGTCTAGGAACTAATTCCCACACATTATTCCAAAAAAATTAATGAAGTTCTTCATGCATAGAATTAACCCAATCAGCATCTTGTAGTGCTTCATCCACCTTTTTCGGTTAAAATAGGGATAGATAGCATGAGTGAGTAATTACATTCAAGGGTGGATCTCAATCTCATGTTATCATTCAAACCACCCAATATGTTTATGACAGGGTGATTTAGCTTCACTCTAGAGGAAGGCCCTTTGACCAAAGATGTGGAGTTACCTTTTCGTTCAGTTGAAGAACTAGGCTCACTTTGTTCTTGTTGAGTTTCTCAAACTGGTGTGGTTGGTTCTAAACATAATGGTATTGAAACAGCATCATTCAACAATAGTAGCTCTTCATCACCATGCTTCCCAACATAATCATCGGGAATAGAGTCATCAACCTCCATAGTCTTTTCTTAAACAGAAAAAGTGTTTTCTAAATGAGTTTCTGAACATAGTTCATCATCGATCACCACATTTGAAGATTCCATGACTGTTTTAGTTCTCATATTGTATACTCTGTATGCTTTACTAGTAGAAGAGTAGCCCAGAAAGTATCCATTGTCGCTCTTTGCATTAAACTTTTCTAGGTTCTCCCTATCATGCTGAATATAACAGTCACTGCCAAATATCCTGAAATATTTGACAACAGGCTTCTTTCCTCTCCCCATAGTTCATAAGGAGTTTTCTTGGAATCAGGTCTGAAATACACCCGATTGAGTGTATGGCAAGCAGTGTTAACTGCTTCTCCCCAGAAGGACTCGGGTATCTTCTTGTTATGTAGCATGACACGAGCCATCTCTTGAGCAACCCAATTCTTCTGTTCCACTATTCCATTCTGTTGTGGTGTCTTGGGTGAAGAGAACTCTTGATGTGTGCCTTGATCATTGCAGAAGGTAGTCAATTTTGTATTTTCAAATTCTCTTCCATGATCACTTCTAATTTTGGCTATCACAATACCTTTCTTAACTTGCAATTTCTTGCACAAGTGTATCATCTTTTCAGAAGCCTTAACCTTATCTTTTAAAAGCACAACCCACGTATATCTAGTAAAATCATCCACAACAACTAGAATATATTTCTTTCCACCTAAACTTTAAACTTTGGCAGGACCCATGAGATCAATGTGCAACAACTCTAAAGGTCTTGAAGTTTGAACTTCTGTTATAAAAGGATGCTTGGACTTCACTTGTTTACCCATCTGACATGGTCCACATATGCAATTTTCTATCTTCTTAAACTTGGGCAACCCAATCACTGCAACACACTTGGAAATCTTCTCTAATTGCTAGTGACTTGCGTGTCCCAACCATTGATTCCATAAGTCTACTTGGTTGATCTTTGCACTGAAAAACTTGTTGCTTATACTTGGGGTTATACCATAACAGTTGTCAGCAGTCCTAGTACCAACACATTTATAGTCACCTCCTCCTTCAAGTATCTCACACTCATACTTGGTAAAGAGAAAATTCAGTCCATAGTCACAAATCTGACTGATGCTGAGTAAGTTAGCCTTCAGCCTATCAACATACCAGACATCTTCAAATATCGGCAACCTTGAAATGTCCACAGTTCTTATGCCTTTGATCACAGATTTGCTTCCATCTCCAAACGTGACTTTCCCAATCTTTCCTTCAAATAGTGTCTTGAATAAAGCTTTATTTCCTATCATATTCCTGGAACAACTACTATCCAAATACCAAAGACAAGAATCACATGCCTTTAAGGCTGTTAAAGCAGTATAACACACATAATTATCATCACATGTAATTATACCAAGATATTCAAGAAAAGACTTAACACATGCAACAAGTGACACAAACCAAAAGTAGACAAGTTGGAGTTTCAGCAATAAGAATTTCAAAGAATCCATGATAACAGGGGTTAAGGATCAACTCTTAGATCAAAAGATCTAAACACTAGAGCTAACCAGTTTTGATACCACTTGTATGTTTTTAGACCCCTTAAAACACCAGTTGTTTAACCTAGTTATTTAACCAAGTGATTACTTAGGTAAATTATTCAAATCTAGGTTAACATAAGTAAATCATATCAAGTAAACAATGCGGAAAGTAAAGAACAAAATGATATGATAACCCAAGAAAATCAAACTGGTAAAAAACCTGGAGAGAATTTAATCTTGCTATCCTCAAGGTAAAATAGGATCCACTATGAAAGAATTGAAGTTTACAATAGCGACTTAGATCACTAATATCTTATTGCTACCTCGAGTAGAAAACTTACTACTAGGACCACATGACAGCTCCGAGTCCACAGACTACTTTTTCTCAGATCCACAACATCCACAAGTACATCAACTTGTGTTTCTCTTTAAGCTCTTGAAACAACAACTGAATCGATCACCAAGCTCTCAACATCAATCTTAATCTTGATAACCCGAAGTATGTATGAAGGTAAACACCTCTAGATCTCACAAGAGATTCACACTTACAGGACATCACTAACCTCAAAAACATGGCTAGGGTTTTTTTGTTTATATGAGACATAAAACATAAAACTCTACACGTTAAACGGGCTTGGGCTGAGTTGAAAAATTCTACAGAAAAATAATTTGCACATGCTTTGATTGATTGAGTCTAATTTTCAATCAGTTGAGCCTTGCAGATTTAGTCCAATAAATACTGCAGTACACTTAATTCCAACTTTACAAATAAACACACTTTGAGCAACCTAAATATAGACTCTCAGTTTTGATCATGGTTTGAAAATATTACACATTGAAATTCTAATACATTTAGATCTTAAAGTCTTAGAACTGAACATAATATATATATATATATATAAGGACATATTATTTTCATGAAACTAGAATTTTTACTCAACAAATGTGTTGGGAGTTTTCTTTTTACATGAAAATAGTGTCCATAAGAAAATTGATTTTCTCACATCAACAAACCAGACATGTTAGCTGCATATTCATATTGGCTGAAGAAATTGTACAATAAAGATCATGTTTATTTGGGTTTTGAATTTTCTTTATTGCTGTTATAATTATCCTTAAAATAGATAGTGAAAAGTAATTATATTGAATCATAATATATCAATGCCAACGGTAACATAAAAAATGCACAAATTCAACCAATCTATAATAATAATAATAATAATAATAATAATAATAATAATAATAATAATAATAAATAATAGGTAAAGTTAAGAGAAACAACACTTTATTTTATATAACAGTATTATAATAAAAAAGTGCTAATATAAGATATAAGATAAATTCATATATATATATATATAACAACATAAACATATATAAGCTATTTGCTTCTTCATTAGCTTAAGCTCAATTATCTTTTGGATAGAGTCATCATATACATGGCTAGTGGTACTCACATTTATTTATTTATAATTTCATCACTATATATTCAATAGAGTAGCATGCTTTAATGTACGTGTTTCTTTTTCTTTTTCTTTTTTTTGAAAACAAAACATTCATTAATTCTTAATAAGATAGTATCTTGGTACACGACTTCCATAGCAGGTGGAGGAGAGTCCCCCCATCCAATACAAATCATCTAAGCTACTTCTAGCATGTTGTGCAAGTACATGTGCAACCTTATTTCCACCTCTCCTTACACAGCTAATACTCACCCAATGTAGTCCACGGATCAAATGACGAATACCATCCACCACATTCCCTAACAATGAAAGGTTAACCAATGGTGATGAAATGGCTTGTATGGCATTAATGTTGTCGCCTTCAATAACTAGCCTTGAGAAACTAGCGTCTACAGTGAATTCAAAAGCTCTTCAACAAGCAAGCATTTTGGCTTCATCACTATTACCTACCTTCGGCCCATTGGTAGTTATTGTAGCCATAATCACTCCCTTGTCGTTGCAGACTATCGCTCCAAACCCAAACATGTTCAATTCAGAAAAAACTGCTACATCAAAATTAAGTTTAAAGGCAAATTGTGGAGGCGGTTGCCAAACCTCCCTACTAGGTTACAAGACCGGGGTTGCTGCCAGTGGTGCTTGTGATTGTCTATACTCATCAAGGTAGTACGTTGCTCTCTTGTTTAGACTGATCGGGTCACGTAGCATGCACCACCCTATTACACTGATTCTAGATAAACCAGGCTTGAATCCAGAACAGTTTCATCTCCTCCATAGTTAACTGCTTCATTAGATACTCCATGAGATGAAGCATATCAAATTACCCCTGACACCCTCCCTGTAGCTTTTTAATACCCCAGCCCGGATGTCTTGAGTAGTGGTACAATCCCACAAAGCATGTATGGCTGATTCAAAAACTCTGGTGCAAATCAGGCAACCATTATCATTGAGAGTCCTCCTCTTTGTCAGGTTCAAACGAGTAGGCAAGATATCATGACATGCTCTCCATCTGAACACTTTGATTTTGTTTAGGATCCGAAGCTTCCATAACACAGCCCACACATCTTTCCTAACACAACCATGAGAATTTTCTGCCCAATCACCACCCTTTTGAATTTTTCTTGCTACCTTATAAGCCGACTTGACATTAAACATTCTATTTCTGTTGTGGAGCTAGATTATGGAGTCAGACTCATTTCTCCGGCTCAATGGAATCCTACATACTACTTCGACATCCTCCCTATGGAAGATGGACATCACCACATCACTTCTCCACACATGCAGTTCCAGATTGATTAGGTCTAAAACCACCCAATCATCAATATCTTCATTGACCGGATGGAGTATTTTATTTGTTGGGTGGTTAGGGATCCATCTATCCCATTGGACACTAATTGATGATCCATTCCCCACTTTCCAACAATGGCCAAATTTCAGGATAGGTAGTGCTGCCATTAAGCTTCTCTAAACAAATAAGCAATTTAGTGATTCTATAGCATCAAGAAAGGAAGAGCGTGGAAAAAATACCTTGCTTTGAAGCAATTATATAGCAAGGAATCAGTGCTTTGAATCAGTCCTTCAAGTAAGAGAAAGTGTGGTATTTAGCCCTCCCAATCAAGGTTGGTAGCCCTAGATAAGATTCAAATCTATCAACCTCCTTTTCCCCCAAAGTTTGTAGTATCTCTTGTTTTTGGCTACCTGTTATGTTGCGGCTAAAGTACACTATAGACTTCTCCAAATTTATGCTTTGCCCTGAAGCTTTTTGTTAGGTTTTTAGATCCCTAGATTGTTTAACCTAATTAATTAACCAAGTGAATACTTTCGTTTATTATTCAAATCTAGGTTAAAAAAAAATTGTTGGCAAATTTAAACCCTAGTTGGTAGAATTAACAAATTTTAAACCTAAGTTGTTAATTAGATTTATTATAAATAAAACTTGTTAAAACAAATTGAAAGCTTGGATTTGTGTTAAAAACACAAGAGCTTGTTTAGACCCCAAATTAAAAATTATGACTCAGTTGATTTTACTCTAACTTATCTAAGTGTGGAAACAAGAGTAAATGCGAGCCTTGATAGGCCAAAATCGTATTGACCCCTTGTGATGGATTAATTAATTAATTAGTCAAATTTAATTAATTAACCAATATAACATGCAAACGTGTGATAGTACAAACAAATCACCAAATAACTAAAGTGCAACGGAAAATAAATTGACATGGTGATCTGTTTACGAATGGAGAAAACCTCCAAGGCAAAAACCCCACCGGGTGATTTTAAGGTCACCACTTCCGAGAATCCACTATTATCAAAACAAGCGATTACAAGTAAAGGAATTCCAGTACCTTATACCAACCTACAGCTGAACCATTACCCCAATACCTAATTGGACTTGTTCTGTAGTGACAATCTCTCCTTTTGATGCACGATTCCTAGTATGTGACTAACTAATTGTGCGAATCTCAGTATGCGACTTCAATCACCAACTTGAGAAAGATGTTGGCTGCAAAGTTCTTCAGTTCATCCTTACAATGAAGAATAAGAAGATGCTTGGTTACAAAACCCTATGGTGCACAAACACAGCAGCTTCTTCACAGAGAGATGAACTAGGGCAAGATTTGTCTCCAGTCACAAATTGCTTGAATAGACTTTACTCAATGCTTGTGTAACTTGTGTCTTAACTGTGTAACCAGATACAACCCTTAAAATAATCATTTTATATGTCTAGGGTTACGAGAAAAGAAAGCACAAAGACATATCCACGGATTGAAATCAAAACAGATCTAAAAGTCTATTTTTCTTAAACCTTGACAGCTAGAGGTGTCAAGATGTTGTGGGGCAGCTGTCGAGCCTCAGGGCTAGAACGGCTTCTTAAGCTCGATAGATGCTAGTTGTCGAGCCAGCTGTCGAGCATTAATGACAGACACTTCTTTAACTTGTTTCTTGGACAGACTTGCATGACTTTAACACTTGATCTTGAAACAAGGTTTCTTGAAGCATTAAATACATCCTAGGTCTACCCAAATACAAGTAAAGTGTGTTTTGTCAAAGGATTAGCCAATTACATAAAAGAACGACATATGTCCTAACACGAACAAATAATAAAACTACTCTAAGCCATATTCAACAAATCACAGCAGTAAAATGAAAGCTAAAAGAGTAGGAAAGAGAGATGCAAACATAAGATAACACGCCGATGTGTTATCGAAGAAGAAACCGAAGAACTCGGCAAAAAACCTCTTCGCCGCCCTCCAAGCGGTAAATTGATCCACTAGACAATAAGTTGGGATACACGAATAGCAAAAGACCCTCCAAGCCTAGTCTACCCAGTGCACCTAAGCCCTCCAAGGTCCTACTCCAACAAGGCTTCTCAGAATTGTGTCTTGTCTAGCTTTCCGGATCCTATAATGCACCCAATTGCATCCGCCAAAACTTGGCTTCTTCCAATGCTTCCCAGCAACACCAAAAACTCACTGGACACTCAATATGGGTGTGGTAAGTGTTTGGGCTATCAACCTCTTAAAGATATAGAAATGGAGAGGTAGGAGTAAAGGAAAACCACAATGGATGGTGTGTAGAATTGTTGGTCTGACAATCTCACACTCTCAAGGGTTGAGGCTATGATTTTCTCTTCTGAAAAACTCTCTACTCAATATGTGGGTAATGATGGTATATATAGTGTGTATGAGAATGTAGTGGAGCAATTAGGACAAAATAGCAGAATAGACTGTTTCGTGGCTATCTCACGGGAAGGCCTTAGCCGCGAGACACTCGAGAAAACTAGCTATCACCATCTGTCATGACTCTTCGCATTCCAGTCATGTGCAAGGCACATGCATCACTTCACGGGATGCTTAGTCGTGAGCTACCCGCGAGAAATCTTTTGTTTTCACATGCTTAAGTCTTCACACACACACACACACTCTCTCTCTCTCTATCACACAACCCTTACAATAAAATCCCATATAAAGTACAGGGTATAAAAGATTAAACAAAATTATAATCAAATTTGGCATGGAATTAAAGCTAATACAAAACAGTTGTAAATCAAAACTTAACACAAACTAATATCAATATCATGTCAATATCATACAGCGGAAAAATTAAATAAGACAAGATATTATGACCTAGGAAAACAAATGAAACAAACTAGTTTCACAGTAAAAAACCTGGGAGAGGAAACCTTCCCGAAAAGCAATTCACTATAATAAAGAGAAGTTTCAGTTCTAGCAATTCCCTAGACTCTAGTAAAGAGAAGTTTCAGTTCTAGCAATTCCCTAGACTCTAGTAAGGAGAAGTTTCACTATAGCAATTCCCTAGACTCTACAATCCCTGTAGATAAACTTATAGTAGAAACGTTCTACCGCTTCAGAACCTCTAAACTTTTTAATATATGAATGTCACCCTTTGATGCATGGATCCCAGTACGTGACTCACTCACCAACTAGAGGAAGAAGAATGTTGGCTACAAAGTTCTTCACTTCATCAACAATGAAGATCAAGAAGCACTTGGTTACAAAACCCTAAAGCACAAAGACGCAGTAGCTTCTTTTTTTAGAAAATAAGGTATCAGTCATTTTTTCATGTGTTCTCCTTGTATTCTCTTATGTGATGGCCTTTAAAATAACCCTTATATATGTCTAGGGTTATGAGAAAAGTAACCCTACACAAATACATAAGCATGGGCCAAAAATTAAATCTAGAAATCTGAATTTTGTAATTCTCGATAGATACCTCGATAGATAGTATCTGTCGATCCTCGATAGATAGCTATCTGTTGAGCTTTAATGAATCAGTAATTTTGCACTTGTTTCTTGGAAAGATTTGTATGGCTTCAATACTAGACTTGAACTCTTATTTTTTGAAGTATTAAATACATCCTAGATCTACCCAAATACAAGTAAAGTTCGTTTTGTCAAAGGATTAATCAATTACATAAATTATGTCCTTAACAACAATAAACTCATATCATGTAATGCAATGGAAAATAAAGAACACAATGATATGATTACCTAGGAAAACCAAACTGGTAAAAAACCTGGGGAGGATTTAACCTAGCTATCTTCAAGGTAAAAAGCAAATCCACTAGAAAGAATTGAAGTTTACAATAAGACTTAGACCACTAACATCCTATTGCTACCACATGTAGAACTTACTAACACGACCACGTGCAAGCTCCGAATCCATGAACTACTTCTTTCTTTGATCTTTGCAACACAAGCACCCACACTTACAACTTTGAGATCCCACTCAAAGGTTTATCAATACAAACTCTCCTATTTGTGACTCCAAGACCACCCTTGAAGGTTTAGATCGTTAGCACATTTGATGACTAGAGAAGGCAGTAACTTCTACAACACCAGATCTTGAGATTCTTCAAGGAATAACACCGATAGAAGACATGAGAGAGTTTTTTTGGGTACAAAGCCCTAGATACAAAGGAGGCATACTCTTCTCTCTCTGAAAATCCTTATTAAAAACGTGCTTAGGGTTTCCTTTATATACTAGAAGAAATAGATCTGAAACTCTAATCCTTTTTGGGCTTGAACTACTATTCTGGCTTAATTAAAATTTTGCAGCTATGACTTTCGATCGATCGAGCCTATCTCTCGATCGGTCAAACCAGACAGATTCTGAATTCTTCTTTCTACAGCTTGCTTGTTCTTGAATCTTGACTTGAATCACCTTGAGCATTGTCTAATAATACTTATAGACCTTAGGATCTATATCTAGACAAGTTTGTGTTCACGATTTTCCAATTGTTCTAAACTTTTAGAACCTAACACTTTTGCATAGGTTTGAAGAATCTCAGCAATGGCCTCCCCTTCAGTCTGAGTTTCCTAGCAAAACAACAAAGAATCATCTGCAAATAGTAGGTTAATGACTTTGGGTGCTCCTCTACAAATTAACACCTCCTTGATTCTCCCTTCAAATTCTACTTTTGCCAAAAGAGCAATAAAACCTTCTGCACATAACAGAAACATGTATGGTGACAAAGGATCTCCTTGACGAAGTCCTCTAGATGGATGAATCACACCATATAGTTTTCCATTTACAAGAATAGAGAAGGGTGGTGTGGTAACATAATTCATCACCCTTTCTATCCATAAAGCTAGGAAGCCCATCTTTTCCATAATTTCCTGTAGGAACTGTTAAGACATATGTGAATCATGTTAGGAACATATGTCAATATAGAATTGGCTAATCCTTTAACAAAATACACTTTACTTGTAATTGGCTAGATCTAGGATGTGTTTAATGCTTCAAGGAACAAGGTTTCAAGTTCAAGTGTTAAAGCCATGTAAGTCTGTCCAAGAATCAAGTGAAGAAGTGCTGGATTTTAAAACTCGACAGCTAGTATCTATTGAGGTTTAAAGGTTGCTGAAGCCCGATGCTCGATAGCTTCTTGACAGATAGGGTATCTATAAAGGTTTATGAAAATTAGTTTTTCAGATCTGATTTCACTCAAATTCATGAATAGATGTTTGAGTTTTCTTTTCTCACAACCCTAAACATATATAAGGATTTTTTTAAGGGTCGTCACAGCTAATGCACCTCAATGCAAAAGTTCTTCACAAGCATATTGTGAACTAGAGACATATGCCCTGGTTCATCTTTCTATTCAAGAAGCTGCTGTGTTTGTACACCGTAAGGTTTTGTGACTAAGGAGCTTCGCGATCTTCATCATGTTGATGAACTAAAGAACTTTGCAACCAACCTCTTTATCAAGTTGGTGAGTAAGCTGGGTACTAGGATTTGCACATCAAATTGGTTAGTCACGTACTGAGAGCCGTGCATTGAAAGGAGATATTATCACTACATAACAAGTCCAATTGGGTATTGGGGTAAGGAGTCAATTGTAGGTTGGTATAAGGTACTGCGATTCCTTTACTTGTAACTACTTGTTGTGATAATAGTGGATTCTTAGGAGTGGTGACCTTAAAATCACTTGATGAAGGGTTTTTGATGTGTAGGTTTTCCCCATTCGTAAACAAATCACCATGTTAATTTATTTTCTGCTGCACTTTTAGTTATTTGGTGATTTGTTTGTGCTACCACGCTTATTGCATGCTAATTGAATTAATTAATTAACTTGACTAATTAATTAGTTAATTCATCAAAAGGGGTCAATACATTTCTGGCCTATCAAGAATAGCCATTCAACAGCTTTAGAAAGGAGAGAATTTCAGAAAGTCACTCTCTCCAACCATTTCTATCTATCTTTAGAAGTAGGGTGAGAGAAAGTCAATATGATATTTGCGTTGGTTTTTCCAATGAAACTAAGCACTTTTAGCAAATAAATGTATTCCTAAGCTTAATGCGCGAAAACAATGAGGGATTAGCTCAAGGAGTACTAAAAAAGGTGCTAATGACAGTGGGACTCCTGCGGGTAATGAGAAGCTTAAAAAATGAAGCCCATTTCTTTGAAATCCCACTATAGTAATGCCAATAAAAATAGAAAATGAAAGACCCAAAGTAATGAGAAAATGACTTGTCACTGTGAAGCTATAAGGTATCATACCCTGGGGATTACAAAATAACAAAAAAGTAAAAGTGATCGAGATGCGAGGGACCCGTCCCTTCTTTATGCACATCCATATACATAGCCAGACACAAAGGTGTTAGTCATAGGCCCTGCTGATGTATAGCTTCAGTGCCAAAGACCCCTTCTTGCCCTTTTTTCTGGAGTGCATAGTGTGTAGTGTCTCATAAGCCACCAATGCATTGTCTGTAATAAGATGTCTCGGCACAAAAGCACTTTGAGTTGGTGAGATAATATGGGGAAGCACCTATTTTAGTCTATTTGCCAAAATCTTTGAGATGATTTTATAAATTACATTACATAAGCTTATAAGTCTAAAGTCAGATACTTTCTCTGAATTTTTCACTTTAGGGATAAGAACAATATTTGTATGATTTATGTTAGGTATCATGTTACCATTATTTAAAAAATCCAACACAGTAGTAACTACATTATCACCCACAATATGCCAGGATTTTTTTTATATAAAAAGGAATTCATACCATTAGGTCCAGGAGCTTTTATTAGACCCATATGGAATAAAGCCACCTTGATTTCTTCAGCACTAAATTCACTAGACATAATCTCCTGCATGTCATTGGTCACCTTGCTAGGAGCTACATTCAAGCACTCCTCCTTCAATCACATGCACCTGCACAAAATAAATTGTCAAAGTAGTCGAAAGCTACTTTGATGATATCCTCCGATTCCTCCATCCATTGCCCTTGTACATTTTGGATACCCCTTTTATGATTCCTCCTTCTCCATTTTGTTGATTTGGAGTGGAAAGACTTTGTATTCTTGTCCCTATGTTTCAGTCATGGAATTCTAGACCGTTATGCCCAATAAATTTCCCACTTTTGTAAAAGTTCATCCATTCATTTGATCACCCCAAATACCACAGATTCACAATCATTCCATAGCAACCATGACTCCTCAAACTTCAGCCCTTTCTCGTACCTGTGTCTTTGTTGGCGAAAAGATTGAGCTTGTAGAACAATAGGTAAGTGGTCCAAGGCATGTGATTACAGATGGGTGATTGTACTCAGCTGAAACTTTTCTAACCACTCTTTGTTGGCTACAGCTCGGTCAAGTCGTATCTTCGTGTTTGCGTCACCGGGTCTCTTATTACTCCAAGTAAACAGATATCCCCTAAATCCTAGGTCCTAAAGTTGGCAGAATTCTAAGGCCTCCCTGAACGCTTCAACCTGTGATGTTTGTGGTACTCTCATGCTTTTCTTCTCTGAGGCATTTAAAAAAGCATTAAAATCACCTATGGCCAGCCAAGGTCCAACCACAAATGATTTCAGATGTGCCAATAGCCTCCATGATTCCTCCTTTTGTTGTGCCTCTGGCCAATCATAAAAACAAGTTAAGTACCATTCATACTTATCTTCCTCCATTACCTTGGCCAAGATATGGTTTGTAGTAAAATTGATTACCTCCAAGTTTACATCATTCTTCCACAGTAGTGCTAACCCTCCTCTAGAATCAGGGTGTTTCACAATGACCTTATTCGGAAAAGGCAGATTGCTCTATAATTTTTCAAATCCTTCCTTATCCAATCTTGTTTCCATAAGAAAACAGACAGTGGGAGCTTGTTCCCTCATAGTCTTGCGAAGGCTCCGACTTGTCTAAGGGTTTCCAAGCCCTTGGAAATTCTAGCTTAGAAGCCTCATTGCTCTCGGCAAGGGTGTCTTTCCACCCCTGCCGATGTCTCATCATTGCTTCCCTCATCATTTTCTACATTTCCCCGTTTGGCCAACCTACTTCCCTGTTTCTCATTCTACCAATAATCTGATTCCTACGTTAAATCCCTCTTCCCAAGAGTAGGTAACGTGATTGCCCTAGAGATTCCACTTAGTCCAAAGTCCATCCTGTTAATTTGGGTCCAAGTAGTTTTGGGCTTTGTAGTTATTGGCCCAAAGTTATCCGTATTGCTAGTAGGGTCAATGGAGTTTACATTATTTTTAATGATGTTTAATTTGGATGTAATCTGTATCTCGTCTGTTTTGGGAAGAGATAAACCCTCATCAATGATTGCATTCACTTCTATTTTTTCATTTATATTATGCTAATTTTCCAGACCCATTTCCACCATTATGGCAGTATCCTTCTTCACGTTAGCATGGCAATCATTATATCGATTTGCTGGATTTCAGAAACCGTTCTTGGAATCACGAGATCACCATCATTAAGACTGCTAGGGTTTCCCAGAGTGATCTCCCTCGCCACTGTATTCCCCGTTATCGTTCCTTGCACCACTTAGACTATTTTCTGCTTTGGATTAATGCCTGTAACCTCCTCGGCATTGGACTTTGATCCTGTATTTTGACTCATTGAAGCTCTTGGCCGACCCCCAGCTGCTCTTAAGAAATTGCCATATTGATAATCCACCACTTCGCCATTCTTCACCGCTGCAAAGTGTGCAGCACAGTGTTTCAAATCATGTCCTCATATCCCACAGGATTGGCAGAACATGGGTAATCTTTCATACTTGAATGACACCCACGTACGAACACCATCTAAACCAGCAATGAAACCACCCCGTCGGAGAGGCTTCAAAATTGGCAATGCCACTCTCTTTCTCATAAAGAAATTGATATCATCTTTTCTTCGTTTCCATTCCACCTCCTCGACCTCACCCAACCTGCTCCCAACTTCCTTTACTACTTGTGGAGAGACTATATCAAATAAAGCACCCCATATTTGGACCCAGAGCAAAGCATTCTCCATTTGTGTATTTCCCATATTCACTCCTTTCCTCCATCGCTGTAGCATGAGAAGTTGATTATCAAATGACCAAGAACCTCCTTTAAGTATCCAAGTCATGCCAAATTCTAATTGGAATTTGAATTGAAAGAGATTCGGTCCCACTTCCAGGATTTTCATCGAGTCATCCAATCCCCACGCTCTCCTTAATGTGTTCTTCACTGCCAGTTTGTTAAAAGGCTTGCACGTAAGAAATTTCCAATCAGACTCAGGGTATAACTCTCAATAGCTTCCAATTGCCCTTCATCTGATATGGCAATAATTTCTTCTTCTTCTTCTGTTGTTAGCTTCATCTTTTCCAAACTATCAATCACTTCATCTGCCATTCTAGATTTCAATACTGAAAAAATAATACCCTTCAACCTAGTCCAAGGGAGGGAGAAGCTCGCATTGAAACAAGAGGGAGAACTCCACTAGGGAGAGGCACACAATCAAAAGCTATATCTCAAATTGAATGTGTTTCTAGTATAGTAGAAACCACTTTATATATGATATATCAATTTTTTTTTAATATTACTCTTGCTCTTGGTGGTTACTTAAGCACAAAATTTATCCCACTAAAAATTGTTTTCCTTCCATTTCACAACTCATAAATATATGGCAAGAGATACAGATTTATTAGCAACTACACAGGATTAGTAGTCTCTAACTACTGGGAACCACTTTTCGGAACAAAAAATGTTCATAATTTTACAAGAATAAGGGACTTAATATTTTCATAAATACAAGTGGCACACCATTGTCTACAAGTGTCTACTTTATACAAGGTACCATTGTAACTTTGTTTTACAATAGGAATACCATCTTCATGTGGCACACCATTGTTCTCACTTAACAATAGGAGTACCCTTCTCTCCGTAAGACTAAACTTTTTCATACTTAGGCCAAAAAATAATTTTTATCTCAATTCTCAAGATATTTCATATAGTTGAAATTTATCATCAACTATTTTATTAGTCCCAAGTAGTATTTCTCTAAAAAAATTTTTTTAATCTCATATTCCTTTCAATCCCCCACTATTTGAGAAAATTTATAGATAACGTACCTCATAAAATTCTCAATTTCCAACATAAAAATTTAAGGTACTTGAAAATAGAAACACCATAATTTGTGGGATTCATAAAAATTTGTGAATTTTGTTTTTCAAATACTCTTAAACCCCATCAAAATTTTTTCTTCTATGAAACACGAGCATTTTTCAATTATTCCAAATTTCACATGGAATTCAAGACATAGCTGTAAAAACGTATAACCATTATACATGTATATAGGCATATTTGTCAGTAAGATTCAGAGGAAAACGCTTTTGACAGCAGGCATTATAATGCATTAATTGATTGGTAGTTTTGAAGATTCTATATATGAATCTATTGTTTATATTCAGCCAAATGCTAGGCATTAAAGAAAATTCCAAATATAGCTAACGCTAAGATTTGAAATTGGTAAAAAAAACTATTGATATATAAACAAAAGTTTTAATGGGAATTCGGACGTTACAAAAGGCTTTAATTTTTGGACAAAATTTAGTTACAAAATTGGTTGTAGCTTTAGGTTACAAACTCACTCAATAAAATAAATATTACTATCTATTTTGAAAATCTAACCGTTGAATTGCATGTTTTTTACGCTCTTAATACACATATTAAATTTTGTGTCAATCGAATATTATTTACTATATAATCTATAAACTTATATTTTATGTATAATTTTAAATTACAAAAACTTGCAATTTAAAGATTTATTGATGATATAACTATTAATCTTTAATTTTCTTGAAATTTTGCAAACATGGAGGATATAAGAAGAAGATGTTATCCAATGGTAGATTTGTCAAAATTCGCCTCCAATAAAAAGATATTGAGTGAGTTTGTAGCCTAAGGCTACAATCGATTTTGTAGCTAAACTTTATCCTTAATTTTTCCCATTTAACCACATAGCAAACTTTTATGGAAATTGCAAGTATATAGCTGACCAATTACTTCCCATATTTCCGTAACGCAAGTTTAGAAATTTCACAAATACAAATTCATTGTATTTTCAATTCTCATGTAGATATCTTTTTTCTTTTTTTTTTTTGGAGAAAAAGGTAAGCATAGTTTTATTATAAAATTAAGACAAATCGGATCGGAACACATCGTCCAAATCCTCAGGTAGATCTTCCACCCATACATCAGTGTCTGCAGATGAAACTGCTCTCCTAGCTAAACCATGAGCTAACCTATTCCCGTCCCACCAAACGTGTTGAAAGCTACATCGCCTCAAAGAAAAAACCCCTAACCTCTTAGTCTCATTGACAATATGACCATAGAGAGTATTACAACACCTAGGAGCATTCATTGCTTGTATAAGCCAAAGACAATCACCCTCTAAAATAACATCAAAAAGGCTAAAATCTCTGGCGAACTCAACAGCTTTTCTTGCGGCTAGAGCTTCAACAATCTCCACAGTTCAAGATAAGCCCACCTTTTGGCTCAAGGCAGCTATAACTTGACCTGCATGATCTCGATAAACAACTCCAAGTCCTGCACAATTCAACTCTTCAAAAATCGCAGCGTCGAAGTTAGCTTTGTAGGTACTAGTAGGTGAAGGAGACCAACAAACTTGAGGACGATGGACAGAACTCTGCTGCTCCTGTTCATTGGCTTCCCAAAATTTGCTAACCATCACATTTGCTCTTCCTTCAATCTCATGGAGTTGCCATGAAGGTTGACGCTCTCGCACCCGATTTCTCCGTTGCCATAAGCACCAAGAAATTGTGGCAAACAAGGCAACCTTGAAGCTTGACCCCTCCTTATTAAATTCTCTAGAAGTTCAACAAATGACCTACACTCTTTCCTGACCAAAAAATGGAACCCTGGGTTTGACATCCAAACTGCCTAAGCTTGATCACAAAGCCACAAAGAATGCAATGTTGACTCCGCATGATTAACATCCCTCATAGAAATCATCCACTGGTAGATGTCGAGCCTTTAAGTTCAATTTAGTAGGGAGTGAGTCTTTCGCTACATGCCAGATGAAATGTCTCATTTTATTGGGAACCTTCATCTTCCAAACTTCTTCCAAACAGCATGATCGTGACCCGAAGAAGATGAGCTAGGCATAAGGTTATCCTTGGCAAAAACAAGCATTTGGTAGGCACTTCAAACACTATATCCATCATTCGATGTTAGAGGCCAAATCAATATATCCTCCTCCCTATTGTCACAAACTTGGATTTGCCTCACTATCTCAGCTTCCCAAGGAAGAAAACAAAGTGCTAGTTTACCCAGATCCCAAATCTTTGTGTTTGGGAGAAATATTTCACAAACCCGAGCCACGGAGGTATTAGCTCTAGGGGGGATAATCTTACTATGAGCAAGGTCAGGCAGCCACCAATGACTTCAAATATCAATCAACTCCCCATTCCCAACCCTCCAAATTGCCCATTTATTAATGACATCATGTGCTTACAAAATACTCCTCCATGCATAGGAACACTTTGGGTGAATATGGGCATCAAGAACACAACCATTTGGAAAATATTTCGTGATGAACACTTTAAAAAGAAGTGTATCCTTTTGGTGAATAAGATGCAATACCTATTTTGCTATACATAGCATTATTAAATTTTTGAAGATCCCAGAAACCCATTCCTCCAATTGATTTTGAGGAGCAGAGAGAACCCCACTTGACCTAGTGGATTTTCTTTGAGTCACCACTACCCCCAACAAAAACTACAAATCATTGCTTCAATATCCTTGCACAAACAAAATGGAAGCTTGAAGACACTCATAGAGTAAGCTAGTATAGATTGAACCACTGCCTTGATCATCACTTCCTTACCAGCTTGTGACAAAAGTTTTTCCTTACAATCTTGCATTCTAGCCCAGATCCTTTCCTTAATCTATGTGAAACAAGCCCTCTTGTTTCTTCGAACAAAAGATGGAAGCCCTAAGTATTTCTCCTAATGCTGGATGGCCGGTACATTAAGTGCCACTTTAATTGCCTCTTGAGCTTGCTCATCCGTGTTCTTGCTAAAAAATAGAGTCGTTTTCTCCTTGTTAATCATCTGACCTAAGACATCTTCATATAAAGCGAGAAACTCTTGGATTTTGGTACATTCCTCCAAGGTAGATCTACAGAAGATCAAGCAATCGTCTGCAAAAAATAGATAGGTAAGTCTAGGCCTACATCTACACAGAGAAAACCTGTGGATATCACCTCTTACTGCTGCATTTCTTAGAAGTGCATTCAACCCCTCAGCACAAAACATGAACAAATAAGGAGAAAGAGGATCCCCTTGTTGCAATCCTCTGGAAGGTTTGATCATCCCCTTCGGTTCTTCATTCACCAGAATAGAATAGGTCACTGTGGTGATACATTCCATTATCAAAGCCACCCAGGACTCTTGAAAACCGAGTTTAAGAAGGATTTGCTCAAGAAACCACCACTCCACCTCGTCATAAGCTTTGCTCATATAAAGCTTCATAGCCATAAAACCTTTTTTTTTTTCCTGTACAATTATTCTTCATATGATGTAGAGATTCAAAATCAATTAAAATATTATCATAAATCAATCTATCTACAATGAAAGCACTCTGAGTCTCAAAGATAATTGAGTTGACCATAGGCTTAAGGTGGTTAGCAATAACCTTATTCATAATCTTATAAATTACATTACAAAGGCTAATAGGTCTAAAATCAGACACTCTTTTTAGATTGTTTACTTTTAGGATTAAAGTAATAAATGTATGATTTATAGATTTGAGAATAGATCCTAAATTCAAACAAGATAGCATAGCCTGAGTGACATCCATACCTACATCAATCCAATAAGTCTGAAAGAAGAGAGATGGCATACCATCTGGTCCTGGGGCTTTTAGTGGGGCCATCTCTCACTACAAAAAACGGGGTCTATAGCCGCGTTTCAAAAACGCGGCTATAGACCCCGAAAACGCGGCTATATCCTATAGCCGCGTTTTCTAGAGCCGCATTTGTAAACGCGGCCTAAGCGGCGCAGCAACAGACCCACGGGGTCTGTAGCCGCGTTTTTAAAAACGCGGCTACAGACTAGACCTGAAGCCGCGTTTTTGAACCACGGCTATAGGCATTAGGTCTATAGCCGCGTTTTCCAAAAACGCGGCTACAGACCCGCTTGAGCCGCGGTTATTAACGCGGCTGCAGGCTGCGGACTATAGCCGCGTTTATAAAAAACGCGGCTATAGCCCTCTGTCAGTTCGCTTTTTCCAACCTTGCATAGAAACTATAGCCGCGTTTTTAAAACGCGGCTATAGCTTCTCCTTTTTTTTTTTCCTGCCCTCTTTTTTGGCTGTTTTTTCACTGTTATCCAACACAACACAACCATCCAAAATAAACAAGTCTATGGCAGAAAGACAAGTAGTCACATCTTTGCTATATTGAACTATATGTTACAATATTTATAGATACTAAATATCATACTTTAGTAGTACCAATATTGCACAACTTGCTGTATGTGCCTTTGAAGCATAGTCCAACATATTTAAATGACAATGAAATCGATTGCAAATTCAAGGGAGAAACTGCTACCAAATTGTAACAATACATGGTCAAAGAGAAATTCAGCTTGGCAGGAATGGTCACAGCTCAACATTATAACAGTAAAAAATGAAATGTACACAAATAACAATAAGATAAACACTACTTAACCTTATGTTTTACAATGTAATAGCATTAAATGTCAACAACAAACCAGGATCAGCTACTCAAATCATATAACATATGGCTATTTTACAACATCCAAGGATCAATGTATTCCATGATATTCTAGGTAATGACAACATAAATGTAATGAAAAGAGAAGCCCGAACTTTAAAACCATACTCATCACACTTGGAAGCCATCCAAGCTCCATACCTAATTTTCATCTTACGAACACCATGAAAAGAAACAGACTTAAGAAATTTCATCTAAGGGTACCAAATATAGGGGTGGGGGAAAATAGTGATTGTTAACAGTAGTACACAAAGAATCATTTTAAAAAAAAAACATCTTAAACAGAAATATTTATCACTCTAAAAGGAAAGAACAAAATACCACATGAGCATCAAGGCCACTAAGTTTCATTCTTTTGGGCTGCCCAACTCTATAAAATGCTTGGAAATGCCTCTTGTTACCATTCATCATGGAAGACTCCTCAACATTATTGAACCTAAAAGTGTAACACAAAAAACAAGTCATTAAAATAAGAAACTAGAAATATATTTTGTTGGAAAATATATATACACGTATTCATATATTTATTTTACTTGATTTTCATATAAGGTGAAGCTTGTTTTAAAAGGTAGGATGTATCAAGATAGTCTTCTGCTCCTTCTTTAACAGTTAGAATCTGTAAACACAATAAACAAATAAATAAAAGAAATTGAAACTACAATGACTACAAGGTGTACAAAAGAAAGCTTTCTATGATCAATATAGTGAAGAAGGGCTTAAAGGCCAAGTACCACCCCCTGATGAAGGGGAATCTGGTGGAGCCTCTTTCTTCCAAACAGAGGATGGCCCAACAGTGTTCAGGTTCCACCACAGAAATGCACAAGTGCAATCCCTTCACTTCTCCTCTTTTGGTTTGTTTTTGTTGGCAGGCATCCAACTTTCTCCTTGTATACAGTTGTCCTTGGATACACAGTTTTTTAGGTGGAATTTTCTTTATTCTTAGAATTGTAATTAAAATGTTTCTTATCTGCCTTGTGCAAGTTATATGATCAGAAAAAATGATTGAACATTGTCTAGATTGTATGATCTAATATATGGGCCATGCCCTCATATTAATATATACACTTATATTTCTTTTTTCCCTTTTCAGATTAACACTATCTTTTCTTTCCTGGTATTGAGAGAGTGGTTACAGAAACTAGCATATGGCTCAAGGGTTTTAGGGTCCCAAATATAATTATGCAAAGGGTGCAATCTAATCAAAGGCCACTTCAAAATATGAAAACGCAAGAAAATCTGCTCTGGCCTAAATACAAAAAAGTTAACAAAAAGAATAGGAAAAGGCCAAAATGATATCATATACTAAACATGACTGGTAGTTGGGGCAGGCAAAAATCTCAAAAGGGAATTGCCATCATCCAAAACTAAGTAACTAACGACAAATCCAAGAAATCATGCTAACAAAAATCAATCCGAGGTGATCCAAGCCTATACAATATCATGAAGAAAGGTATACTAACTTATACTAACCTATACTAACTTGTCATTGTGACACCATAACTCAAAATCTGCGTACAATTGCTCAAAATCTCAGTAAAATCAAAATACACAGCTCATAGAGGCATTTCATCGAACAGTTAATTGATTGCATTTCAGTTAGACAGGATTTTGCTAATACAGTGTGTGAGAAACAATCCTAATACTGCTAAGTTAAAAAAGAAAGGAAAGGATTTTGCCAAAATTAATCTCTCTTGTTTTTTTAAGCACTTATAAATGACATCAATGATTTCTAAAATTGACCTTAATCACTATTTTTTATAATGGCAAGGCAGGGCAGCCCAAACTAGTTGGCATCAAAAAATGAACATGGAAACAAAAATGCCACATCACGAGCTTCCAAGATTATTGTGACAAGACTGAACTTTTATTGATCTGTGTTCTTTTTTTGTTTTCTTTATTATTATTGTCTTCAGCAATTTATCATGTCATGTGACTCAGATGTCCAGATTGAGTTTGGGACTCTCAAATCAATGTGAAATTATATACATATAACACCCATAAACCTAATCATCCGCTATAGGGAGGTAAACCGCCAATGCTAAATTTATTTGTTAATCCTATTCATCCAGTTTACAATGCTACCCAAAAGAATTTACAAAAAAGAGGGAAATAACAAACTTATCTACAATGCATTCAAAGTCCAGTATGTTAAATATATAAAACCAATATAACCACATCATTAATATATGCAAACCGTTTGTTTATGCAAATTTCTTTCTATTGGCAGAGACCATACCTGTCTAGCAGTGCTGCATTTTTGAAGCAAGCGGGATCTCTTCCGTTTCCAACTCGGCGAACTTGAAAGCGAGGCCAATCGACGGCGGAGATTGAAAGACGAGGGAGGCCGTTGGATGGGTTGGGTTTGGAAGAGGAGGAGTCGATGAGGCCTTGAGAAGAGCTTCGAATAGAGTTTGGGTTTGGGCAGGTGAGTGAGAGAGAGCGGATGGAGATGATTTAGGCAGAGATTGGGTTTTATGTTTATCAGGTTTTAGTTTGTGGGTATGGTGGGTTTTGATTGAGGAAGGAGAAGGCAGAGAGGAGAAGGGGAACGTGAGAAATAGGGTCTGAGGAAGGAGATCTCGTTGGTTTGTGGGTATGGTGGGTTTTGATTGAGGAAGGAGAAGACACTTAGGGTTTTTTGCGATCTGATTTAGGGATAGATTTTTTTTTATTTTTATTTATACTAAATTTTGGAGCTGAGTTTCATTAAACGCAGCTTCAACATTTAGGAGCTGCGTTTAATGAAACGCAGCTTCAACATGTCTGGAGCTGCGTTTCTTAAACGCCGCTCCAAAAATAATGAAAATCAAGAAAAAAAATTCCCTACAGCCGCGTTTCTAAAAACGCGGCTGAAATCCTACCAGCCAAACGCAGCCTCAACACCGAAGAACGCGGCTTCAGTGCGGGTCTATAGCCGCGTTTACTAAACGCGGCTATACGTGTTTCCTGGAGCTGCGTTTTTCATAAACGCGGTTCAAAACCCCTGTCTGTAGCGGCGTTTTCGAAAAACGCGGCTAAAAAACGCGGCCCAAAAGCGCGTTTTTTGTAGTGTCTCTAATTGCCTAGCCTACCTCCTCACTAGAGAAAGGCTTATCAAGATCTAATCTCATCCCTCAATTACCACAGGATGAATCCCAACCAAAATACGATCTAAATCATGAGGATTAGAGGAAGGGAAAAGTTGGGAGTAGAAATTAACTAGCATGGCCGAAAATACCTACTCCCCCTCTTGCCACACTCCATTCCCATCATGTATCCCCTTGATAAAATTCTTTCTCTTCCTCTAGGTTGCCGAACCATGAAATTTTTTTGTATTTCTATCACCATGTTGCAACCACATAACTCTAGACCGCTGCTGCCACATCTTCTATTCCTTATGTTTTTCTTTTCGTTGCCAAAGTGATGTCGACTCCAGGCTTTCAAATTGTTTTTACATCTCTTCAGTTTTTTGGTGGTAGCAAACATTGGTGTACCATTAGGAGTACAATCCCAAGCTCTAGTGATAACTTCACGACAACCAGAATCTGACACCCACATTGCCTCAAAGTTGAAGGGTTTCTTACGCCATTTTTGGTGCTCCCCATTTACATCCAAAGAGAGAAGAATCAGCCAATGATCTGAAGTGAAGCAGTTTAAATGTTTTACCCTCCTAGTAGGAAATCTAGCCAACCACTCATAATTTGCAACCCCACTATCCAATCTTTCCCATATCATCTCCCCACCACGTCTACCACGCCAGGTGAACTCCAGCCTAGAGAAACCTAAGTCAACAAACCCACAATGGTCCAAAGCATCAAAAAAATTCTGCATCAAATTGTGAGCCCTAGGTGCCCCACCCCTTTTGTCATGTACCTCCAATAGCTCATTAAAGTCACAAAACAACACCATGGTAATTGTGGCTTTGAAGTTAGCATTCTTAACATATTCCATCCCTCACTTCTATGACTAGAATCAGGCTCCCCATAAAATTCGATCATTCTCCACGCCTGTTCTGAGCCACCATGAATAATAGAATCAATGTGATACTTGGAAAAACTATCCACCCAAACATTAACTCCTACCTTCCAAAGAAGAGCCAAACCACCACCCCTTCCTTCATTTGGTACCGTAAAACACCCATCAAAAAATATCCTTTCCCGAATCCATTTCATCTGTTCCTTATCTGACCATGTTTTTAACAAAAGCACAAACATGGGATCTTGTGCTTGTACAATGTATACACAAGCTCTTGAATTGCACGGCAGTTCCCAAGCCCCCTGCAGCTCCATGCTAAGAGTTTCATGGCGGTTGGCAAGGCTGCTCAGCAGCCTCCACCGTTGGATAATCAAAGCAAACTACCCTCTTCTTCCTGCATTCAGACCCCTCTGCCCACTCCTCCTCTGGCTCTTGTCTCATGCGCTTAGCTGGGCATAGCTCAATAACTTCTGAATGTGAATTCCTTACCACTTGGCTGAGCTTTGAATTTTTTGAAAGTTGTTTGCATGGCTCGGTCTGGGTAAAAAGGTTCTTCAAAAAATTTGCCAAGCCCACCACTTTAGCTCCCACCCAATCTGACTGAGCCACTAAATCACTCCCTCTCCCCTCCTCCACCCTGTCATATCTTGCCAAATCCTTATCGATAATTGTGCCTGAAAAACCGAACTGGGTAGCACCTCTGTTCTTCGCGGAATTGGACATTCCGTCGAGCAAATAATCTCAGGACCTATAGTGCTAGTCATCGGACCCTCCTGCACCTCTACGTGACCACTCTTATCTGCAGCTATAAACACACGATCAACCTCAGGTACACTTCGCCTATCCTCTTCCACAATGCAGTCCGAACCTGTTTCCAAGCCATCGTGACCTGCGGCATCATTCCTGTAATGGCTCGGGTCTGTCGCCGTTTCGTCATCCCCCACTTCCTTATACCCCGTAACCCGGAATACTGCTTTTTTTGCAAGATTTGGAGATTTTCTCAGATATTCTCACATGTTCTCTGAAAACCATAACCTCTTTATTTTTGGTAGTTTGTTTAGGTTAACTTCTTTTTCTTCTTCTAAAAAAAATGATAATTTATTTTTCTTTTAATTTGAGTCAAATTTAAT
The DNA here is from genome assembly GCF_040712315.1 of Castanea sativa. Taxonomy (NCBI): domain Eukaryota; kingdom Viridiplantae; phylum Streptophyta; class Magnoliopsida; order Fagales; family Fagaceae; genus Castanea; species Castanea sativa. The sequence continues at coordinate 41,800,079 of NC_134019.1, read as the reverse complement.
ATGAAAATACTTCTAAAATTTTATATCTTTTTTTAGTAAATATCAGTAGCTATATTATTATTTATTTAATTTTATTATTTTTTTATAATTATTTATTTATTAATTAAATTATTTATAACATCATCGGTTTAACCACCAATCGAACCCTAGTCTGACCAGAAAACCAATAATCAGTCCCTTTTCCAGATCTTTCATCGTACCAGTTTTTAAAACCATGGTGGGAGGTGGATGGGGGGCATGGGGCCGGTGTGAGATATTTGAATTGAGGGAAGTAAAGACACGTGGGGTGTGTGCTAGTGCAACTAATAAAAAATAATTTAATTAACCAATAATTAATTGGGAGAAGCAACTAATAAACAATAATTAATATTTTAATTAACTAATACATTATAAAAGACAAACAAATTAAATTATGTTAGGCTAAACAACAATTAATAATTTTATAATTAATGAAACAATAATATAACAAATTATAGTTTATAAAAAACAAACAAATTAATGAAACAACTAAACAACAATAATTAATAATTTTATTAATATTTCAAATGAACTTATAGTTTATTGTTTATTCTTTTGCTAGATTTATGGACAAATATTTAATAAGAAAACCACATAAGAACACCCTAGAAAAAATTTCTCAAGCCGCCACTGCTGTTATTGTTGGAGTTGTGAGTTTTAGTGGTTCCCTGAACTTCGACTCCAAAGAATGCACGTGTATGTACGAGCTTCAAAATATAACGTAGATAAAATAACGATCCCAATCCAACTAAAACATAGTCAACACTACCAGTCTCTCTTAAATTCCTACAGGCACTCACAACACAGTGCTGCAATCAAGCTTACCAAAACTCATTACTCATCTTAAGGTTTTTACAATCAAAATAAAGTGCAGCAAAGCCCAATAATTCACATCCTCAAAGATGTTGGGTTGTAGTTATTATCTCATAACAAAAACCCTCACATTTTGAATGAGTCAAAACGTAATTTTTTTTTTTTTTTTTTGATGGGGACAAAACCTAACTTTATCAAATGTAAAAGTGTTTGTGTAATTTTATTGGGTAAATTGGTTTTCGGCAATAATGGGTTTTGGGCCTTTGATGTCAGGCTGGGCTTGGGTCATTAGATTGGAAAACTTTGGGTTGGTCCTTGTGGATTTCACATATGGATTTTTAGCATTGATCATATTATACTTGAATGGAAAGTTGTCCCGATATAGTGTTTAGGTCAGTTGAATCAGGTTACCAGTCAAATAATAGGTGCGATCAAAATTTAAAAATATTAAAAAAAATTTACAAAAATATCCAAAATTTGAAAATTGATTGATCAATTTTAAAATAATATTTTTAATAAAATATATAAGCATATAACAACAAACTTATACACTATTAATTATTGAAAGTTCTTTGTGTAAGATAAACATTTTTTAACAACAAAGAACTCAAAAATATTTTCTTAGGTTCTGAACTCCCAAGAGATCAACATTTTTTAACAAATATTTATAATGATAAATTCTTAATTTACAATATATAACGAAATAATGTCAATATTGCAACAAAAAAAAAACTAAAATAGTAAGTCATAAAAGAATATTGAGTTTATCATGATTAAAAGTTACCATTATGAACAAAAATTAAACATATAATAAAAAATGGCAACGCATAAACAAGTACGAAGAATTTTCTCTTAAATATTGTGAAATTAGTTTAAAAGTTTGAAATGAAAATAATTTAATTTATTCGAAAGTTTGCAATTTTATTCTGAAACTTTATATAATTTAAAAAGATACACTCTGGAGTTTTTCATTAATAAATCATGAATGATATTGTATTTGCTGATTTCTTTCTTTAATAGAATTCTAATTTTTTCAAAAGACCAAATATAAAAACAATTTAAAAATAAGTTTTAAAATTAGATAGATAAATAAATAATTTCTAGTATATGGAAAATCATGGTCTATTTTTTAAGAACTCATCCAAGTTGAACAGGCTATAAAGAGTCCATCAATTATGATTGGGTTTGATCAGATCATATATTTAATGGTCTATAATGATTTTAAGGTGAATTTTGCAATGCGATTCCTTCTGCACTTAATATATATAATTCCTCAAGATTTTCAAAGATGCATGGACAAAATATTTAAAGACCTTAAAGATTTTTGTGTAGTCTATATAGATGATATTCTTTTGTTCTTTAAACAATTGAAGAATATTATAAAAAAGAATCTTACAGTTTTTGTTAAGAATTCCAAACATATGTGGAATAGTCCTTTCCCCGAAGAAAATTGAGGTAGAAATTAAAAGGAATCTATATATAATTCTTAGGCTTAGTTTTATATCAATCAGGATTGAAACTACATGTTTCAAGCCTTAAGGTCCTCCCTAACCAGATCTAATATATCTTCCTCTTCATTTTTCCTCTTTCTTCTCTATTTGTACTTTATTATTTTATTTATTTATTTGCGTGTATAGTTAGTTTTACCATATGGTTCAGTGAGGGTGCTGTTTTGTTTCTTGCTGATTTGGGAGCCATAATGTTGATTGTTGTGAGTGATTCAATTCGGGCATTATCTTTTGGTAGTAGCTTGTGTTGGAAACTGGAAAGATGATCCGAGGGTTTAGGCTCAAAATGGGGTGGTGATTGGGCCATTGTGTGCGGTGGTGTATTGCGGTGGTTATATATGGTCCGTTTGTCGGAGTTGTGGGAGTTGTGGGATGTGGTCTTAAGTGAGTGTGAGTATGAGTGACAAAAGAAATAGAAATAGAAGGTGGAAGGATTTATACCTTGGATAAGTTGTCGATGTAGTCGTTGCTGTTATTGGAGTGGTTGTGAGTTTCAGTGGCTCCCTGAGCTTGGACTTCAAAATAGCACGTGTACGAGATTTATAAGGATAAGATAAAGGGACCAATCCAATAATACATAGTCAATAATGCATTGTACGAGATTTATAAAGGTACGATAACAAGACCAATCCAATAATACATAGTCAGTAATGCACATATCTTAAAATTATTATTAGACACTCACAACACGTGCTTTCTTGAGTCCAACTATTCGTGTATCATAAGAGAATCTTCAACACGCTTTCCCAATGGGAGAGTCAACGCACAAAAAAATATCCTCCAACAGTTTTTCTAACTCTTTTTTTATTTTTTTTTTATTTTTTTTGGAGTTGCTATAGTATCTCTCTTAAAGAAAAGAGCTCTGTAGCAATTATTGTAGCAACTCCAAATATTATTATCACTGTGGGGAGTAAAAAGATCTTGATAGGAATATGGGCCGTTGGGTGCTTTGTAGGAAAGTAGGCCTGCTTGAGTTTAGGGGCATTGTTAATGCGGGTCGGCCCATACGCCGAGGATCCGAGGATCCGGCCGAGGATGTTTTCCCCTCGGATCGACACCGTAGAACCGGGACTTCATGGTAAAGGTTAGGGAATGACACGGTCAAGACCAATGGTTAAAGGGGGTGAACCCTTGAATGTCCTAGAAGCACCGATGTTGGAAAAATGTCAAAGGTAAAGGCCATTACCTCCACATTAAAGACCCCGCACCTACCACCCCGCCGCATTAATGGGGAAGTGACACTTGAACAGTGGAAGGGAAACTTCTAGTTACTGTTCAAAGGCACTAAGAAAAGAAATATCTAAGCTAAGGGAGGAGTGGAGGCAACACGTGTATAAAGTATTAAAAAGAGGAGTATTTAAGGAGGAACCTAGAGCAGAAAGGGGGAGGACTTTTTGTAACCTAAAAAGAAAAAAAGACAAAGAGAAAGATATAATATAAGAACAGCTCTCGGCTTACGTCCGAGGAGGCCTATTTACAGTATTCCTTGTTGTTTCCAAGTATTTGCAATCTTTAGTTTGTCATTTAATCCCCACACACACTTCTAACCTAGGTTTCAAGCCCACACTCTACAAATTCGTATTGTTTAAGGCTCATTGGGCCTGAGCCCATAACTGTTCTTGGGTCCAGGTGCAATTGTGCACTTACAATCACTTAAAATAATCATCTGGTTGAATAAAAAAATGATTTTTTTCTCTTTCTTTTCTTTCTCTTTCTTCCTCACTCTCTTTCTGTCTTCTTTATCCCAACGGCCACAAAACATAGAACACAATCCAAACACAAAAACAAATTTTCTCATAAACCAAATAAAATCAAAATAATAAAAGCAAAAAAGAAAAAAGAGAAAAGAGAGAGACCCATCTAAGTTGCATGTTGTTGGCAGCGGAGGACGACTCTCTCTCTCTCTCTCTCTCTCAAATGAGATTTCATATTATGAACTTTGGTCAGTGGTGGATTGTGGAGTTGTAGTACTATGCAAGAGGTATGTGGTGAGAAATTAACTATGTACTGTCAGGAATTCAAGAAGTAGAAAAACAAAAACAAAAGTGAAGATAGAGAGAGGGAAAAAAAAGAGAGAGAAAGAGCTGGATGTTGTGAAATGAAGTAGAAAAACAAAAACAAAAGTGAAGATAGAGAGAGGAGTTATTAAACCCTAAGAACATAGCAAACAGAGCAAGATTCAAAACGTAAACTCTAACAACCTAACATGATTAAAACATAAAGAAAACAAAACCTAATCTAAGCAAACATGTTATGAGGCATAAAACAAATAAAGCAACAAAATAAAGACAGAATTGGAAGCAAAAGAAAAAAGAAAAGTTTAAAAGAGAATACCTCAAAGCAAAAACTCCTAAGCTTGATTTTTGACCGTTCCCCTAGTCAAATCTATCACAAACCAATAAGAGAGTGATTAGTAATATTAAAATTCAAAGATCAAGGCCAAAAAAAGGCCCTAATCAAATAAAATTGACTTGATGATATTTTGTGAAAATTTCCCTCTTTGATCCATTATTTTTAGTGAATTTTAGTATTTTTCCGTGGGATTTCTATGTATTTTTTGAAAATGTACCATGTAAGGCTATTTATATTGTGAAAATAGGGGTTTGGAACAGTTCCTAGACGATGTGGGATTCGTTTCAAACCCTAGTCCTTAATGAAGAAAACATACTTTTTTGGTGCTTCTGAAACCCTACTTACGTGCATAGACTCTTGTTTGTGTACGCATGCTTACATGTGTTAGGATTAGTGCCCTAAAATCCTATTGTATGCTATATATGACATTATATTTTATGTAATAAACTTGTTTTTATTATTATCTAAAATAATGGTAGAATGAATATTTGGATATTATCGTATAGTCCTTAAGATGCCTTGTATGTGATTTATGTGATTTAGTCATAGAAGATATAAATCACAAGTTTTTTGTAAACTTAAAATCTTAGTTCGTAGTCAGTGATAAAATTAGGCATTTCATCTATGAAGACTATAATATGTCAATTAAGATGATTTGTCTTGATTATGGAAGTAGAGACTTCTAGTTGATATGTTTTAAGTGTATAAAACATATTGAAGTGGACCGCTATGAGATTTATTATTCTATCAAAAATTGTCAAACGAATAGTAAATCTCACGACTCCTCATTTACATAAACTCTTAAACCTGAGGGAATAGTGAACCCGATCATGAAATGTAGATTGCTTTAATATATCAGGAGTGAGATCTAGACAAACGGTCAAAACCTCAGTATGTTGGACAATCACACGTAATGTTGAAGGAACACATATTCTCAAGATAGAATTCATAGTCTCTTTATAGAAATATAAAATATTACCTTGAGATAAGTTTAATGGGATTGGTTGTTCAGAGTGTTAGGCCAAACCACTTTAGTAAAGAGTTACTAAAATTTATATTTTATGAAATTAGATTTCATAAAATATATATGAATAACTTAAAGGATTAAAACGGGTACTCAATGATCAAGATGTAGTAATCTTCAAAGTGACAGTTACATATTATGACTTTGTATTACTACGAATATTTTAATGAAGGGGTTAAATGTTTAATAAAGTCTTGGGATATAATTTATTAATACGGTCTAGAGTACCATTATATTTATATAGTGGTATTAAACATAATTAATGGTAACTTTGGACTTGTCAAGATTTGATAGATAAGTCCAAAACCCATTGGAGCTAGAGCTTTATTTGTCCCTTTTGGTCACACTCCAAACCACACACTGAAACCCGATTGGGCTAACCCAAAAAGCTAACCTAATTAGATAATCAGTTATTTATTTAATAACTCTTATAAAATAAAGTAACTGCAATGTGCATAAAATATATGTGTGATCAAAAGAAGAAAGATTGAGAGTTCTTCTATAAGGGAGACACTTGGTTTTTCTTAAAAGGATTACATATAGTACTAATTGAGAGACCACAGATCTTAGACATATTGTGGAATTGGAGTGAAGATTGGAAGGTATCTCAAGTCTGATCTTCATTTGTTTAGAATTTCACTGCATCAAGGTACACTTTCTTATTTTTTATTTCTAAAACTCAAATGTTACATGCTATCTTACATGAATGAAGTAGATTCGTTTATATTCCACTGCGTGTTTTTGTATGAGATACAAAACTATATTTTTTATATGTTTCTCCAACAACATGTACGTAGGTTCATGCCTGTGTACGCAAGCTTAGGGTCTATCTTGGCCTTTATTTTCCAAAAATTGATTTTTATCTCATTAAAAAGTTATATTTTTCATTTTAACACTTCTTAAGTCAATTTATAATCTGATTGGGCCTAAACTAAACTTGAGTCTCAAAATTTCAATATCATTGGAGAATGGGGGCCTGAGGCATAAAGAGGTACAAAATACAGTGTCTACAAATGATCTTCTTTTAATTCGTAAGCTTCATTCACGGAAATATCTTGTGTAACTGTTCTCCAAAATTATCCAGTCACTTCTAGCCTTTTGTGCCCACATTAATTCTTCTCTATGCATTATAATTTCTAAGTCTTCCCTAATTAATTTCTCTTTCTTACATCATCAACAGATAGAATGGAGTCCTGAATGTCTTGGAGTTGGAGTTGCTTTTGATGTATTTCACAATTAACCTTTCCAATGACCTCCTTGTTCCAAGTAAGAAAGTCTTTCCTAACTCTAAGTTTAACCCAAACTTCCTCTCTTTTGGAGTGATTCAGATGCCCATAAACAAAAGTAATAGGCAGAGGGTTACCTTTGTCATCCAGCAACTCGGTATGGACTAAAATTTTTGATTCATAGATGATGTGAACCGGCTGTCTAGGCATCCATGCCAACAACAGACCTCTACTGAAACCTTCTCTTGGTAGCTCCTAGCCTTCAGAAAAACCACATTTTTCCCAAATTGGTTTACCTCTATCTTTAACTAACCAACCGAGTCTTCATAAGAAAAATTAGACCAGGCTTGGACTCGAGAGCATTCTTTTGGCACTGTAAAACTGCAAAGGGTTTACCTAGACCTCTATAGTTCTAACTGAGAATCCTCATGGTTGTTGGGGAAGCTGATGAGGGCCAGCTTCCCATTGTCCATTTGGATTGTCAAAGTGTAGTAGAATGAGGCTTTCACTAGGATCAGATGAATGCCCTTGAATAGGATCATGATTTACCAATTTCCACCAGGTGATTCTCACTGACAGCCTTTCTTGTAAATAAACCACAAAAAGGTCTTCGAGGAATGGGTTGAGTTTGGAGAAGGTAAAGAAGGTCTCCTCACCGAGAAGACCAGAAATAGGATAGAGATCAGAGTGGGTTGAGTTTGGAGAAGGTGGACTTGGGCCAAGAGAGAATTCAGGATTGTTAAAAGGAGCCCATACCTGTGTCTTTAATTTAAAGCAACTAAAAATAACATAAAATACAAATGAAATTGAAGCAACTAAAAAGCCTTAAAAAAAAAACATAAAATACAAATGAAATTAAAGCAACTAAAAAGCCTTAAAAAAATAACATAAAATACAAATGAAATTACTTGAGATGAATAATAATAAGAAGACGACTGAAGAAACTTGATTAAAATTATCTGAACGCAATCTCAAGACACAAATTTATAGTCATGTACCAAACGGTGGTACTCTGGAAACATTAAAAGTTGACTTCGGCTTACTTTTACAACCACAAACAACGAATGCCCGGTTGGCATCATTGATCATCTACTAAAAAGAGTATTCTTTACCATATCGACCGAATGATATCAGCCCAAAGTTTAAAATGTAGCAAAACAAACAAAATAATTGGGACACAAACCAAAACAATTATTACAAACGGAAGCCACGCCATTTCACTTTCAAATACCAAAAAGCAAGTTGCGCTGAAGGCTACCAGCATGGCTACAATAGAGATGAAGAGTGCGGTGAGTCCCGATACCAACTTTAACGGTAATGACTTAAGGAAATTCATTTCCGTGAATCGAGATGTGAGAATGGACAAGAATATTAATATTGAAGAAGAAGAGAAGACCAGTGCTACAGCATCCGATATGAAAAATACCCTAAACCACTTATTTTTCAGAAAAATAGGGGTGCCTGTCTCTTGATTGCTGCCACCCGGTACAGTGAAAGCTGCTGCGAAAACCACAGTGGTAATCAGTGTTGCCACGATCAGACAATAGTTTGCTGTATCCTTCATCCACTCTTTACCTTCTCTCTGTAGATGTTGATGTTCCTCTGTAAATATATCCCCAGGTGTTTGGCCTTTACGATTCTTCTGGTTTAGGTATGAAGGAGGCATAATCTTTTCTACCTTCTACAATTTCCAAGTATGAAGTTAAAGTCTGAAAATGCATAAATATGTGCAACCAGAAGAAAAATAATTTGAAATAAGGGCTTCTATTCTCTCACACACTTGTTAGTGGACATCATACGCACATATTAATATTACCCATTTCACGTTTTAAACGTGAATATTAATAATAAAAAATATATACCATTTTGTATACGGTGTACAAGAAGTGTGAAACAATATTTTTAGTTGAAATAATACGAACACCAACCTTAAACCACAACAGCTCCTGTTGCATTTGAAGGGCGGCTCCTGGTACAAGATTTAATCGACTTGGAGGAGCCAATTTTCCAGCTAAGTGCAAGATGTTTTGTTTATAGGAATCAACATAGGTTAGAATTATTTCCTTAACAGCGCCGATCTCATATATCAGATTGAAGACACTTTGTTGCCGATTTATAACAGCAATGTGAAATAAACTTTGATGGAAATCGTTTGTTATCCATATGATATTAGGATAAGAGCGAATCAGTATAATTAGAAATTCAACATTTCCAAATTTTGCGGCATCAAAAAGTAGAATGCGAACACAAATGTATGAAAAAGGCCTGCTTTTGAATGGTACAAAGGCTTCTGAGACGCAACTAACCAATTCTTGGACTAATGCCTGCATAGAAGTTTTGTTGCCGATACCTTTGAACCCTAGATATTGGAGGGAAAAAAAAAAAAAAAAAAATCAGTTCAAAGATCATTTAGTCAAAAAGAAATATTAATTAAAAGATTTTGTTAAGGGATGACTTAAGGACATTTATTTAGAAAATACTTTTTGTTTTAGAAAATTTTTATAAGAAAGAAAAAAAAACTGTTTTTTTTTAAGTTTTTAATATTTATCACAAATATTATATTAAAACAATAAAGTTTTTCTAAAATAATTCATTAATTAATGTCCTAAGGGCACCTTTTAACTGGACTCTTAGTAATTTATAAAGACAGAAACATGGGATACGTTAGTTTAATATCCATATCAAGAAATAATGTTGAAAGATTTGAAAGGAAAAGGACAAAGATAATTAATTAACTAAATGTGGTTATTTGGCCAGGAGGCTGTAGCTTAAAATAAATTTTATTCTGAAATTTCAAAGCACAATGACATTAACAACTTTTTTTCTGGTTATTTGTGTTAATTGGATGACTAGTGACTACCTTAATTTCAAAAAAGAAAAAAGAAAAATAAAAAGATCTATGCATGTGAAGAAATAAAACCTTCCAAACCCTCATTAAAAAATAAAAATAAAAACAAAAAGAGGAAGAAAACTTACCTACAATGCTCTTAGGCGTCAATAAAGGAATCAGGTACAAGTATTACGACAGACAAGACATTTCAAATAGAATAAGGTTGATTCTCAAAATTAAAATAAATAAATAATTAAAAAACAATAAGGTTTACCTCATGAGAACTTCCCATTGTTTAGGAAGTACACATCATCTAAAATTAATTGAGATTATACTACTTCTCATTCCAAGTTGATTTGAGTAAAGTTGTCATCAGATTGTGTTTAATGTAATATAAACACATACTTGGGAAATGTTATATCTATGCAAAGAATGGAATTTGGGTTCGAGTCAAACTAACATAAGTTTAAGCTTCCTTTCCAGAGTGACAGCCGATTTTTGCTGCCAAATGCAAAAGGTTTTCTAGCCACCTCACGCAGTGCTGCATGATTCTCTCTATACCTCGCAGTTCCTGATTTTTCATTGATTTTCAGAATATAGAGTGCTGTATCTGTCCATAAAAACAACACATTTGATCATTGTCAAAGGTTTCATGCCCAATCAAAATTTATTTAAGGACATCAAACGATGTAATGAATTTTTTTAATTAATTGCCTTAAACTCACAAATTATTGAGATGTAGGGCATACCATACATATCATAGGTAATAGTAGCCATAAGGATCTCCGTATATTCGTTAGGACTCAAATGTTCAAAAGAAGTCACACTGCATAGATACAATGCCATCTCTCTATGTGCGAACAAAACTGCTATGCAAAGTGGTGTCCTCCCTTCACTATTGCGGATCAATGGGAGTCTATTGTTCCTTGCCACCAACTCCTTAGCAATTGTCACAATTCCTAATTTCGCAGCAAAGCAAAGGGCTGTATCTCCGTCTGCGTTTGTCTTTTCAAAGTCTTGCTCAGTCAAAATTCGCACCACTTCTTTTATAAAATCCATTTGTTTTGATGCGAATGCAATGTGAAGAACTGTCTCACGCGATTCTGTAATAGAACGTCCAATGTCTTCTGGAAATATACAAAGCACATGCATAGCAAGTTGCCAATCACCTTGTTTGGCAGCTTGATAGAACATAAGGTAGAGGTACTCAGATACTTCTGTCCCTGGAATTTTAAGCAGCATATGTATTAATGAAATACATATTGTTTTGGTGATATCACGCCCAGGACCCAACTATATGAGCTAGATATGTAACGAATGTATACTTCATACAAGTGTGTACGGATCGACTAACCAAAAGTCAAACTATTTTCCCAAAAAATAATTTTATAGTTATTGATTATCAATGGTCAATATATCCAATAATAATTCAATAACAAAAAAAAAAAAAAACCCTTATAAGAGCCATTATAACCAAGAGAGTCAATACTGTACCCGAGACTGTTTCGGTTTGGTTATCGGAATGAAATATTTTGGTATCAGTTAATACCGATGTACTGTTTCAAGATTTCCGCTATTTTATATAATAATAATAATAATAATAATTCTCTTTGAGCCTATACCTTCTATGTTCTTTAGGACTTAAATAATTTGTTAATACATTTAAAGAATAGTTAAATTTCTATTTATGACCCATGTAATCAGTTAAACTAAACTCCATGCATGTCACTAGAAGTTGACACTTGCCCATCTAAGCAATTGACTAAATAACAAATAAAAAGTAATTGAAAGAGCAAATTAAGCAAGAGATAAGAACCAAGGAGGGTCACGTGGCTTTGGGAAAAGCAAATAAAATAAAAGGCTTTTATGCTTAGAGAAACCAAGAGAAATAGGTATAACAGTACAACTTATACATCCCAATTTTAAAACATTCAAGCAGAGAAAGCTTCTCAAAAAAGTAGAGAAAGAATTTCAACAAGAAGAGCAAACGAAGCAGGGAGAGACCAGACGAAGAAGGGAGCAAGTACAATGGCTAAAAAGAAGATCTAAGTGGCTAAAACGAAGAAGAAGAAGATGTTGTTGATGATCTAGCAAGTTGATGCTTCAATGAGGGTCACTAGCTGCTTTAAGTTGCTGTAAGTATAGTTTTTTTTTTTCTTAAACCCAGTTATATTTGTACCGGTCCGAAACGAAAATACCGCTGAAAAGCTCCAAAATTTGCCGAAATAGCCGATACACCCCGGTATTTTGGGCGGTATGAGTCAGCCTTGTTTCTGTACCGGCTCAGGCGCCGGAACGGAATATTCCGGCGGTATCGGCCAGTACGGTACGAAATCGTCTTCCTTGATTATAATGGGAAGAAAAATTGTTAATTTTACAAAACTTCCACGAGTTATTACAATGCTAGCCTTAAAATTTTAAAATTCGTTAGTTTTTCTCACATGCACACACCACTTTGTAGAGTCTAACTGATGATCTTAACTAGCTGGTCAAGCAAAATATAACCATTCATAAACAAATTAAATTCATAAGCTTGGAATCCATAGTTAAGTTCATGGTTGAAAGCAAATAACAATAATATCAAATATTAATTGGACTTTGAAAGAAATGCATACGATCTTGAAGGAAAAAGATATTTATACGGTCTTGCATTAGACAAAATTGTGTTCTGAATCTTGCCTCTGTATTTTGTTAGGATTTGAGTTTGTAGTGTTGGCAAATCATGACAAAAACTAAGTCTCATTGAGTTAGAATGGTGTACTTTCAAGTCCAAGACAAAATAACTCAAGTTCAAGGTGAAAAAAGTGAGATACAATCTGGTTCTCTCGATTGCTATTCGACTGCTCTCAATTCCTCTCGATTGCTGTTCGATTCCTCTCGATCGATCGAAAGTCACATATTAGCAAAAAATCAACAAACGTAAAAAGTCTATAACTTGTCCATTTGAAACCCAAATTGCGATCCTTTTTTTCCCAATATTTAAAGGAAATTATAAACTAACCCTAGATGAGGTTTTTAAGGGATGGCAATTTATGCCTGACCCGCGGGTACCCGGCCTGGCCCAACCTTAACGGGCCGAGTTTTACCTGGTCCGCTAAAGAATAGGGTTGGGTTTGGATTTTAAAAAAAAAAAAAAAATCCTGAAACGGGTCCGAGTCGGGTCCAGGTTTTGGCAAAAACCCGGCCCAAACCTGGACCCGACCGGACCCGGTTAGCTTAAATATAAAATTATAAAAAAGCCTACCTACCTATATATATATATATATATATATATATATCACAACCCTGACCTAAAACTCATTTCTCTCCTTTCTCTCTCAACTCAGCCACCTCCCTCATTGACTCACACTCTCACTTGCATCTCATCCGGCCATCACAGATTGTCACTTAGGAATGGAAGTTGTGTTCACTGGTGGCAGAAATGGAAGTTGGAGAAACAAATCAGGAACAACTAGCTAACTAGTTTTGGACACCGTAAAAAATTAGGTACAATATGAGCTTCATTGGTGTTAGAATTAGGTCTCTCCTTAATCAGCTCCACCAAGACTCTCAAAGTCACAAATCAAGTTTAGACACTCACATCTCATCCTCGCCCTCACTCTCATTCATTCACCGACCCACCCTCACCCTTGTGGAGGAGCACAAATCTCGTGGTGGTTGCCGTTTTTGTCAAAGAGGAACCCGTGATCATTAGATCAGAGAGAGATTTAGTGGTCTGAGTTCTTTTTCTTTGGTTCTTTTTTTTTTTGGGATAATTTCCTCTCTCAGTAGTTTTTGTTTTTGGGTATTTGTTTGAGGATTTAATATGTAAAAATCTGTCCATAAATCATAAATGGAGTTTTGTTCCTCTCTCAATAGTTTTTGTTTTTGGGTATTTGATTGAGGATTTAATATGTAAAAATCGGAGTGAATGTTGTGTTAATGTAAAAATCTGTCCATAAATGTAAAAATTGGAGTTTTATTCTTCCATAAATGATAATTGGAGTTTAAGGATTTAGCTGATAACAATGTTGATTGATTTGTGTTTGTGTTTTTTTTTTTTTTTTAATAAGATTGGGTTGGATTTGGCGGCCACGGAATAGGCCCAAAAGTGGCTGGACAGGGCCTGCAAAGACCCGACGGGCCGGGTTTGGGGCTAAAAAAAAGACCCGTTTATTAAACGGGCCGAGTTCGGGTAACAGGGGAGGACCCGCGGGTCGAGTCCAGGTATCAAAAAACCCGGCCTAAACCCAACCCGTTGCCATTCCTAGGATTTTTATGGGATTTTTAGAGAAAGTAGAGTGCATCTTGTGCCTCCAATTGTAGATCTATGGTTTTTACAACTCTCTAAAGTCATCTACCAGCAATATTCCTTGAAGAAACACAGGATCCGGTGTTGTAGAAGTTGCTGCCATAATAAGATCAACTATTGATGGTAATCTAAAACCTTTGAGTGGGATCTCAAAGTCACAAACGTGAGAGTTTGTGTTCTGTAAATCCAAGAAGAGAAGGAGTTCGTAGATTCAGAGTTTGCACATGGTTGAGTTAGTAAATTACTACTGGAGGTAGCAATAGGTTTGGGTTAAATCTGGTTATAAAAATTTCAATTATCTTATTGTGGATGATAGGCCAAGAATGTATTGACCCCTTTGGTAAATTAACCAATTAATTAGCTAAGTGAATTAATTAGATTCAATTACATGCAATAAGCATGGTAGCACAAACAAATCACCAACTAAGTTAAATGTAATGGAAAATAAATTTGAAATAGATAATTTGTTTACGAATGGGGAAAACCACCATGGCAAAACCCTACCGGGTGAATTTAAGGTCACCACTTCTGAGAATCCACTATTATCAAAACAAGCGGTTACAAGTAAAATGAATCCCAATACCTAATACTAACCTATAGTTGAATCCTTACCGAAATACACAATTGGACTTGTAATGTAGTGACAATCTCTCCTTTTAATGCATGGCTCCAAATACTTGACTAACCAATCGATGCACGGATTCAAGTACGTGACTAACACACCAACTTGAGAAAGATTTTAGCTGCAAAGTTCTTTAGTTCATTCAGTCGATGAAGATTAAGAAGCTCCTTGGTTACAAAACCCTTGGCGCAAAGACGCAGCAGCTTCTACAAGAGAAAGATGAACTAGGGAAAATTGTCACCACTCATAATATGCGTGTAACAATAAGTGCAACAACCTTGTGACGGCCCTTAAAATAATCTTTATATATGTCTAGGGTTATGAAAAAAGAAACCCTACATAAATAACTTGAATATGCATGAAAAATAGATCTGAAAATCTGGATTTCGTAATTCTCAATAGATATAACTTCTGTCGAGAGCTGTTGAGAATTATACATTAAAACTCGATAGATATTATCTGTCGAGTTTTAATGAACAACACTTCTTCACTTATTTCTTGGACAGATTTGCATGGCTTCAATACTAAACTTGAACTCTTGTTCTTTGAAGTATTAAACATATCCTAGATCTACCAAATTACAAGTAAAGTGCGTTTTGTCATAGGATTAGCCAATTTTACATAACATATGTTCTAACAAGTTCCACATATGTCCTAACAAGTTCCATATATGTCCTAACAGTGGATTTGTTTTACCTTGAGGATAGTTAAGTCAAATCCTCCTTAGGCTTTTATCTTGAAATGATTCGTTTCATCAGTTTTCCTAAGTCATCATATCGTGGTGTTATTTACTTTTCCACTACTGTGCATGATATGATATATGCTTGTTTAACCTAGATCTAAATAATATACCTAATAATCAACTTGGTTAATAAATTATGTTAAAAAATTTGGTTTAAAGGATCTAAACAGAACAAACAAGTGGTATTAGAGCGGGTTCACTCTAATTTGGATTAATGTTCTAAGTGAGATCCTTGATCCCTACTGTCATAAATAATTTTAAGTGTCTTAATGCTTTTAGTTGGGATGATTTGAATAAAAATGACACTATTGTTTATGTTGATCTTATTGATGCCTATAAAACTCTCCGTAAGGAATTATCTAAATCTATGAAAATTGCTAAGAAAATCAAGGAAGAGTTAAAATTGGCTAATCTTGAAAAAGATGAATTGATTGTGAGATTGGACGTATCTAATAAAAAGAATGAATTTTTGAGAAATCAATTTTCCTCTCAAGATGAAAAGATGAAAAGTTTGGAACAAAAGTTAGCTAAGTCTAAAGCTAAACTTGAAAATTTGTCTAATACCATACTTGATGTTGATAACAAATCTGTTTCTGTTTCTCTTCCTATTAAGCCTAAAGACAAAATTTATATTCCTTCTTTCAAGAGGAATCATAAACAAAAAGCTTATGTTGCTATGTTAGACAAAGGTAAAAGTTCTAATGCAAACGCTAAAGTTTCTAAACCTGTGTCTAAACCTACTGTTAGAGTGCGTAAGAAATCTGTTTTTGTGCCTACTTGTCATCTTTGTAGTGCTGTTTGTCATATTAAAAAAAATTGTTCCTTGCTGAGGTAAAAACCAAAATCTGAAACTAAATATGTTGTTAGGAATACTGATATTCCTAAATTTGTTCTTATTTGTCACTTTTGAGGTGTGTCTGGTCACATTCGTCCTAACTGTCAAAAATTAAAATTTAAGTATTTTGTATTTCAGTCTAGGATATGTGATGATTTTTCTCCTTCCACAAGTATTGATAAATTGTTTCATATGCTTTTGAAAAGTTTAAACTTGTTGGCTTGTTAAAGAAAATTGCAAGATTTCAATCTCTCTTAGACGAATGGTGTAATCCCTCAAATACACTCTGTTTCTCATGGTTTTTCACCAACAAAGCCAAAGATGTGTGCTGTATGGGTGAGAAAAGACTTACTAAGGTGAGTGTTGTTTACTTGTCCTCATACAATTCTTTCAATTATTTATGGACATGTTTACTTTTAGTTTTTGGCTATTTTATTTTTTAGGTTGTTTTGATTATTTTAAAAAAATTCCAAAAACATTGAAAAATTCCAAAAAGACAAAAATATTTTATTGCGTGTAGTTTTATTTTTCTTGAGGATTACGTGAATTCTAATATTTCTCGCTTGATTTAAAACATGCTTGATATTGTGGAGAAACATAGAAAATATGTGTTGCATAACTGAGTACATAAGCTATTTATGATTTTGTGTGAGTATGTACTAGTTTGTACACGTACTCATGGGTTAATTAAAAAATTGATATTTCTTATTTGTGTACTCTCTATAGCTTAGTTGAGCACTCTCATGCATTGTCATTGCATTTTGTTCATTTAGCATAATGTGCGCTTTTTGTTTTTGGTCAAAAAATTTTTAAAATACAAAAAGATTTTTATTTTTGCACTACACATCACTATGTAATTGAGGTTGGCCTATGAAATTTACATTTCATGACTGTGTACCTTGTTTAGCTTTGATGGGCTGTTTTCTGCACTTTGCTAGTTTGTACTATGTAGTACTTAATTGTGTGAGTTGTTTATAGTTTTTAAAAAAACAATCTTGATGTTGAAGTCACATTCTTTTGATTGTAAGGACTAAAAAAATCCTAGGAGAAAGGCATAAATAACCATCTCACCTCTGTTACTTGTCAATCATGAACACTTGTGTGCAAATTATAAAAGCCGTGCTTGGTAAGGTGTAACATTTGCACAACAAGATTAAACGAGGTGTTAATTGTGAAAAGAATGTGAAAATCAAAAGAAAAATAAAAGGGATAATATAAGACCAAATTGCTTCAAGCTTCACGCTCTCAAAAAGGCTAATTATCTACATGCTCAAGGAAATGCAAGAAGAATGCCAAGAGGAAAGCAAGCTAAGGGAGAAAATGATGGTCAACTCATTGGAGATGTCATGGAAATGCTTAAGAACATCTCATTATGCCTTGTTAGCTTCACCCCGAGTTTTGAGAGTTATGTTGGTCATACCCCTCCATCTAAGAATCTCACCCAAAGCACCCATGAGGTGTGGGTGAAGAAGGGTACTCATGCATGATTTATCCACTATGTCTATGCATTAATACTTCCAATGACTTAGAGTCATAGTATCATGCATAATGCCACATGCACTCTTCTTACTTTAATGTGTCTTCTCTAGCATGTTTCTTTTAATGCTTTTTTGTGTATTAGGTTGCTTTGATTGTTGATCTTATTTTATTGCTTTTGTTTTGAGTGAGTAAAAAATCCAAAAACTCAAAAAGTTTTGTTAAAATAATCTCAAAAAGTTTGATCGCTTGTGTTGTGTCATATCACATGTTAAGTTTGGCCTAATACTTTTGTACTAATGGCGTAGTATATTTACGAGCTTAGCTTGTTATGTATGCACATATTAAGTGTGAGTGAAATCTAGAAATCTATGTTTAATTGTTGTAAATAGATCTTCAAACTTGTCATGAATGTCTAGCCAATAGTCTTGATTGATCTTAATACATGCGTAGACTTGATCCTATATATCTCCTCATATTTATTTATTTTGTCAAAAAGCTCTTCAAACGTCAATCTCTAAATTTGAGTTGTATTGATCAAAAAATATGAAAAATGGAAGACAAATGAAAATCTTTAAATCAATGTAAACACTTTGGTGAGGAGTCATATATGTTCGTTTCTACTAGTGAGATAGGTCACTTGACTTCGTGCTATTTGTGTATGACTTGATTGAATTGATCATTGAAGTTTCATACTAGACTATGGACTAATTCATACTTGACACCCATACACAACACATAAGTCTAATGTTCAATGAATATCTATTTCATTTGTGTAATTATACGTGTTCAAATGTGATGTATGTATGCTCAATTGCTTGATGATCAAACCCAAAAAGATTTTTGAGTATTTTATTTGTTTCTGGAAGTGATTTTTGTCACTTTGGTGTTGAAAGTTTTTCTCAAAATGTCAAAATAATTGTGTTGAAAAACTTTGTGTTTGGCCATTTCGTGACTACTTTCGCGAGTGGTTCCAAGTCGCGAGATTTTTAAGGAATTCCAATTTCTTAAAAATTTTAGGCAGAGAGTTTCGCGAGTCCCTCACGAGTGGTTCGCGACTTAGACCTAGCCTGCAAAATTCTACCCTATGCATTGGCACATTTCACGAGTAGGCTCGTGATTGGAAAGGCTTTCTTCTAGCTTTTGAAGAAATGGAAAGACTTCCAGTGGACCAAGGAATGTGAACATGCTTTCCGCAGTTTGAAATCTTATCTCTCTAGTCCACCAATACTTTCTTACCCTAACCCCGACGAAGATCTTTACATGTACCTCGTCATGTCTAAACATGCCGTAAGTACAGTACTAATTAGGATTCATAAGGGTGCGTAAATGCTGATCTATTATGTGAGCAAGACAATGTTAGGTGTGGAATGAGATAAAAACCTTGGAAAAGGTAGCCTTGGCAATGTTACATGCAACCAGGATGCTCCCCCATTACTTTCAGGCCCATATCATATATGTCCTGACCAAGCATCCTTTACAACCATTGTTGAGAAGATCAGACATTACGAATAGGATAACCGAATGGGGGACCACCCTAAGGGCATTTGACATCAAATACAGGCCAAGGGCATCTATCAAAGGGCAAAATCTAGCAGATTTTGTTGTTGAATTCTCCACCAATATTATAATTGCATCAAGAGTACAGCAAATCTCGCCCTGCTCATGGAAGATATTTGTATATGGAACATCAAACTCTCAGGGATCAGTAATAGGAGAGGTGCTTAAGTCACCAAAATGGATAAGGATGGAACATTCCTTAAGATTGGGATTACAAGCTTCGAATAATAAGGCCAAGTATGAGGCTCTTTCAGTAGGGTTTCGAGCAACGACCAAGGTGGGTGCAATTGAAGTAGAAGTGTGCTCGAATTTGAAAGTAGTGTTTAGTCAATTGTAATGAGACTTTGTGGCAAGGGACGAGAGAATGTCGAGCTACTTGAAGGCAGTAAAGAAATTACAGAGCCAATTTGGGAAGGTCAAAGTCACAAGGATCTCTTAAGGAAAGAACAACCATGCAGACTTTTTGACGACATTGGCCTCTTTTGCAGGGGGCTCATTACCATAGATCATCTCAGTGGAGTCGGTTGATTTTCCCAGAATCCTCCACCCCGAAAGTAGTTAGGTATTAAGAATAACAACATCTCCTAGTTGGATAGATCTTATTGTTGCATATATATATATATATATATATATATATATATATATATATATATCAGATGGAACACTTCTCAAGGACAGGAAAGAAGCCAAGACGGTGAGAAAGAAATCCTTGAGGTACCAGTTCAGCAGAGAAAAAGCTTTACAAGTGATCATATAGGGGGACATACCTATTGTGTATCCATCCTGACATAGTGTACTTTCTTCTTTATGAGCTTCATGAGGGGATATGTGGTAGCCACACAGTGGGCTGTTCTTTGGCATACAAGGCTATGTTACAGGGGTATTGGTCGTCCAACATGCAAAGGAGCTCTTAGGATTATGTTAAGAAGTGTAACTAGTGTCAGAGATATGCATAGAACATCCATCAGTCGGGAGGAAGTCTCAACCTACTATCCAATCCATGGCCTTTTGCCTAGTGAGGGATGGACATTGTGGGGCCTTTCCTTAAAGGCACATAAGGAAGGAGGTGGTTATTGGTGGTTACTAATTATTTTACTAAATAGGTAGAAGTCAAGCCTCTAAGGAACATATGGGACACAAATGTCAAGAAGTTTGTATGGAAGAATATTGTCACCTGGTTCAGCACACCAGAGGCCTTAATATTAGATAACGGGCTCTAGTTTGATAGTAAAGCATTCAAGAGGTACTGCAGCGAGCTAGGGATTAAAAATAGATACTCCACACCAGCTTACCCTCAAGGCAATGGGTAAGTTGAGACCACCAATAAAGTCATTTTTAACAAGCTGAAGAAGAGGCTTGAAGAGTCCAAGGGTAGATGGACCGAAGAGCTCCTAAATGTATTGTGGACCTACAGAACTACCCTTTAAAGATCCACAAGCAAAACTCAATTTTTCATGATGTATGGGATTGAAGCTGTGATCCCTTTGGAGATTGATCTTCCCACCATGAGAATGGAAAATTTCTCTCAAGGAAACAAAAATCAACTAATGGTCGAGCAACTGTACTCATTGAAGAGAACAGAGAGGTAACAAGACTGACTACCAACAAAAGCAATACCGAGGATACAACAGGAACATCAAGCCACAAGAATTTGTCCTTGGAGATCTGGTCCTGCGAAAGATAACTGGGAGCACTAGAGATCTGAACTAGGGTAAACTGGGTCCAAATTGGGAGGTTCCCTATTGAGTAACTTCAATAGCCAAAAAAGGGATCTTACTACTTGGAGGACTTGGATGAAAGTCCCATACCTCGACTGTGGAGCATAAAAAATTTAAGTACTTTCATTAGTGATTATTTATGCAAATTTTTTTATGTACATTTCTTTTATTGAATTTAGCATGTACCCACATTAATAGAGTTTATGAAGAACAATATTATTCAGAAAACTTTTAACCTTTTTTATTCGTTCTAAGGGGTGACATCGGTACAAGACCATGTCTTTGCATTGGATAAGTTAAGAACAAAAGCCTTGCCTCGGCCTAACCTTGTCACCAACAAGGTGGAAATATAACAACATCCTCATTGAAGAGCACATTGACACAAGACCATGTCTTTGCCTTGTATAAGTTAATAACAGAAGCCTTACCTAGGCCTGACCTAATCACTGACAAGGTGTAAATCTAACGACATCCTCATTAAAGGGTTTGACGACGCAAGACCATGTCTTTGCCCTGGATAAGTTAAAGATAGAAACTTTGCCACGACCTGACCTCAGTCATCGATAAAGTGGAAAACCTAATGACATCCTCGCCGATGAGTTCCTTGGTATCTAATCATGTATCTACCTTAAGTTTATTCCAAATGAAAGATGCACCTCTACATTAAATAGGTCTCATTAATGAAACAAAGGTTAAAGTTATGTCTTAGTCGATTAATCTTCTACTCGGGGGTGCCTTTGCCTCAAGGGAACATGCAGTCTCATATTAAAGTCTTTTGCCAAGGTAAAAGAGTTAGCATGCAAAATGGAAATTTTTTTATAAAAAAAAAATGCACATACAATACCCATTAAGTAAAACATAGGCTTTTCTCATTGGTAAGAAATAGGGAATTACAAAAGAGGAAGGGAGAAAGGGAGACATATAGGCTTGAGGGTTCCCCTTGGATACATTTGGTGGGGGTGAGGGATTTCCCTCAGAAGCATTAGGAGGAAGGGGAGGGTTCTCCATGGGTGCGCTTGGGGGAAGAAATTGATCATCCTTAACCTCGACAACCTCGGAGCCAACTACAGTAGGACCTAACTGATCCTCGGGCACATCCAGGAAGAGCTTGTGCACGTTCAGATTACCTTAGTCCACAGCAACTAGAATCCCTCCCACATGAGGCTGAACTGCTTGCCTTAAAGCATCCTCATTGGCCCTTAGTAGCTGAGTAGGATAGGGGACGTTCTCCAAGCAACTAAAGGGAGAAGAGAGCTACAGACTAATGACATATAAAGCGGCCACCCAACCATCAATGAAACAACTGAGGCTAGCCTCCATGACCACAGTCTTGACCGAGTCTTTTTTATCAACAAATCCCATGTTGTAGAAGGTTTGCTCCTTCTATTTATGGCATTTATTCACCACCTCAAGCTCGATTGTCTTACTAGTCAATAAGCTCAAGGTCTCAGCCAGCCTAGTGTTAGACTCCTTAATCCTCTTGAGCATCCACCTTATTCTCGGCCAAGGCCTGAGCCTTCTCAAACTAGTTGGTCTTGGCCATTTGGTCCTGAAGTTTGCTCTCCAACTCCTCTCTCAAAGTGGTCTCCCTACCTCGGTCGGCCACTATCCTATTCAAACAGGCCTCCAGCATGTGGCCTCCCTAGCAAGCCTGAAAATACAAAAATACAAGATAATAATTGTTAACGTACACTCATATGTGGGCTTGGCCCATTTAGATCACTTACTTGTACTGCACACTGTACTACTTGTACTGCACTCATATTTACTTGTACAACACTCATATGCCTCCTATATAAAGGCACTCATGTATATTATTTTACTTGAGAAATACAATACTATTCAATTCAGTATTTCTAACATGGTATCAGAGCCACTGCTCTGACCTTTTCTTCGCAGTCTTGTCTTTATTGGTGTAACTCAATTCTTCATATTGCTTCCGCTGTCACAACAACTGCCACAGTCTTTCGCCGTTGAACCTTCGAGTCTTCCAGACATCGTCCTCAGGTTCCGGACCTGTAGCAGCCGCTGTTGGGGAGTTCGAACACTGCAAAGACCACTGCTTTTTCGGCACCGCCGTGAATATTGCTCCGAAAAATTTTCTGAAGGTACCACGAAGATCCTCTTGCTCCGATCTGCCTGCTAGTGAAAACCTTACAGTCATTGGAGCTTCCACGCGCCCTCATGCGCCGCCCAAAGGTTCTGCCCTAAAGGTCACGCGCCCACGCGCCGATCAGAGCCGCCACGCGCTGCCACGCGCCGTCACGCGCCAGGTCCGTCCTGCTGACGTCAGCCCTAGACACGTCAGCCTGCCACGTCAGCTTGCCACGTCATCGCTGACGTCACCTTCCAGCGCACTGCTGACGTCACCTTTGACTGTTGACCGTTGACTTTGACCTTTGACCGTTGACTTTTCTGGAGTTGACTTTTTCGGGCCAGGTTCTCCTTACTCAGTTTTTCGCGTAGATTTCATTTTTGCAGTCTGTTTTTGCATATTGTGTCTCTAAATGGATAAAAAGGATGTTTTTCTTCCTCGTCCCATCAATACTGTATTGGAGGGGACTAGGAATTACTTATCTTGGTCTCAAGCTATGCGCAGTTTCCTTAAGGGTCGCATGCTCTGGCATTATTGCACTGGTGCAATCCCTATTCCTGTGAAGGGGGCAAGTGAAGAAGATGCTGCTTTTCTCAATCGCATGATTGAATGGAATAGTCACAATCACATGATACTCACATGGATTCGAAATACTTCCATTCCCTCCATCTCCAATTTGCTGGGCAGCTTTGATGATGCGAAATCAGCATGGGATATGTTGGCCAAAAGATACTCTACCACTCACGGATCCATGAAATATCAGTTAGTGGTCGAATTGCATCAACTCAGGCAAGAACTGGGGCAATCCATCAATGACTACTATGATCAGCTTCGCTTCATTTGGGACCAAATTGACCTTTCTGATCCAACTTGGGCATGCTCAAAAGATGCCCAACAATATGCTGCTATTAGAGATGAATTTCGTCTCTATGAGTTCCTGATGTCACTCCACAAGGACTATGAGCCCATTCGAGGTCAGCTTCTGAATCGTTGTCCTCCTCCATCTCTTGATACTGCTGTGAATGAGTTAGTCAGAGAAGAAGCTCGCCTTGCAACTCTTCGAGCCCAGGATAAGTTTAATGTTCTGGCCCTTACTCCTTCCATAGAGCAACCTCAGCACTCAGGTGATTCTTTTGGCTCCAGCAATCGTCGCAGACAGACCAATAAAAAGTTCTGCAACTATTGCAAGCGCCCTGGCCACACTATTGAGACTTGTTACCGTCGCAACAAATCTATCGTGCCGAGTTGCTAACACCGAGTCTACTCCGCCAATGCCTTTCATTTCAGCTGAGTCCCAGTCTTCTGGATCCACTATCAACCTCTCATCCACTGACCTACAGGAGATCATAGCTCAAGCTGTTCGTATGGCTGGTAATGCATCTCTTTCCACTGCTCTCTCAGTTTTACCCGGTAAGTCTCAAACTTGGCTTTTTTACTCTGACTGTTTCAATCACATGACACCTCACTCTACCTTATTCTCCAAACTTAATCCTGCTCCACATCCCCTCAATATTCACATAGCTGATGGTTCCACCATGCATGGGAATAGTCTTGGTTTTGTTTCAACCTCCAACCTCTCTGTTCCTGGGGTCTACCATGTTCCTGACCTATCCTATAATTTGTGTTCTGTGGGACAATTAGCTGAACTAGGTTATCGCCTTATTTTTTACTATTCTGGGTGTATTGTGCAGGATCCGAGGACGGGGCAAGAGCTTGGGACCGGCCCTAGAGTTGGGCGTATGTTTCCAGTGGATAATCTTCATCTTCCACCTGTTGCTCCGGTGTCTGTTGCTGCTGCTGCTGCTGCCGTGTCTTCCCTACCTTCTCTCTCACTTTGGCACTCTTGTCTTGGTCATGCACCCTCTTCTCGGGTACAACAGTTAGCTTCTAAGGGTCTGTTAGGTTCTGTGTCCAAAGACAATTTTGATTGTACTTCATGCCAGTTAGGAAAACAGCCAGCTTTACCTTTTAATAATAGTGATTCTATTTCTAATAATATCTTTGAGTTAATTCATTCTGATGTTTTGGGACCTTCTCCTGTTGCTAGTATTGGTGGATCTCGATATTTTGTTGTTTTCATCGATGATTATTCTCGTTATAGTTGGATATTTCCTATGAAATCTCGTTCTGAAATTTTGCCAATATACAGTAACTTTGCAAAAATGGTTGAAACCCAATTCTCCAAAAGAATTAAAATATTTCGTTCTGATAATGCTCTTGAATACACTCAATATGCTTTTCAAGCTCTGTTACACTCCTATGGCACTGTACATCATCTAACTTGTCCAGGTACCTCTCAGCAAAATGGTCGAGCTGAACGTAAACTTCGTCATATTCTTGACACTGTTCGTACTCTTCTTCTTTCTGCCAAGGTTCCTCCTCCATTCTGGGGTGAAGCTGCTCTTCATGCTGTTCACACCATTAACCGCATTCCAAGCACTGTCATCCATAATCAAACTCCGTATGAGCGCCTCTTTGGGTCACCCCCTGACTATCATCACCTTCGCTCTTTTGGGTCTGCTTGCTTCGTTCTTCTTCAGTCTCATGAGCACAACAAACTTGAGCCTCGATCTAGACTTTGTTGTTTCCTTGGTTATGGCGAAACACAAAAAGGGTATCGCTGTTATGATCCTGTCTCTCATCGCCTTCGTGTTTCTCGTAATGTTGTCTTCTGGGAACACCGCTTGTTTTTTGAACTCTCTCATTTTCGTTCTTCCCTCACTACCTCATCTGTACTTGAAGTCTTTCCAGAGGAGTCTCATGTTCCTTCTCCAACTCCTATTGATCCTCCTTTAGACTTTTCTATACAAACACCCGTTCCTTTTAATGTCTCTTCTGGCCAGGTCGAAGATGAGCAGATTGATGACGAGCTATCCTAACTCGAGCCTAGGTCCCCCGCTCCTACTCCGCCTGAAGATCCTCCACAAGACCTTCCACCTCCACAAGACATTCCACCTCGTCACTCAACCCGGGTAAGATCCATTCCTACACATTTACTTGATTACCATTGTTACACTGCACTTGCTACCCTCCACGAGCCTCAAACCTATCGTGAGGCCTCCACTGACCCTTTATGGCAGGTTGCAATGAAAGAGGAAATTGATGCATTAACCAAAAACCATACTTGGGACTTAGTTCCTCTCCCTCCTGGACAGTCTGTGGTTGGTTGTAAGTGGATCTACAAGATTAAGACTCGCTCAGATGGGTCCATTGAGCGCTATAAGGCTCGCCTTGTTGCAAAAGGTTTTACACAGGAGTATGGGATTGATTATGAAGAGACCTTTGCGCCAGTTGCCCGCATCTCATCTGTTCGTGCCCTCACCCCATCCTTCCGCTAGAAAATGGGATCTTTTTCAGATGGATGTTAAAAATGCATTCCTTAATGGGGACTTGAGTGAAGAAGTTTACATGCAACCTCCTCCAGGTCTCTCCATTGACTCCAACAAGGTTTGTCGCCTTCGCCGAGCATTGTATGGTCTTAAACAAGCTCCTCGAGCCTGGTTTGCAAAATTTAGCTCTACTATTTCTCGCTTGGGTTACAGCCGGTCCTTATGATGCTGCCTTATTTCTTCGTCGTCTTGATAAAGGCACCATTCTACTTCTCCTCTATGTGGATGATATGATCATAAGCTGGTGATGACCTTAGTGGCATACAAGAACTCAAGGATTTTCTTAGTCAGCAGTTTGAGATGAAAGATCTTGGACATCTTAGCTATTTCTTGGGGCTTGAAATCACTCGTTCCTCAGATGGTCTTTATATTACTCAAGCCAAGTATGCTTTTGATCTTTTGTCTCGTGCTGGACTCACTGACAGCAAAACTGTTGACACTCCAGTTGAGCTTAATGCGCATCTGGCTCCCTCGGGGGGGAAACCATTGTCTAATCCTTCTCTTTACAGACAATTAGTTGGCAGCCTAGTTTATCTCACAGTTACTCGTCCAGACATTTCTTATGCCGTTCATCGGGTCGGCCGTATTTGTACGCTCCACGGTCGACTCACTATGCCGCCGTTCGCGCATTCTTCGTTACCTGAAGGGCACTCTCTTCCATGGCCTTTTCTACTCAGCTCAATCTCCTCTTGTACTTCGTGCATTCTCTGATGCTGATTGGGCAGGAGATCCCACCGATCGTAGGTCCACCACTGGCTATTGTTTTCTACTTGGCTCTTCCTTGATTTCTTGGCGAAGTAAGAAACAAACCTTTGTGGCCCGCTCCAGTACTGAAGCGGAATATCGTGCCCTTGCTGATACCACATCTGAGCTTCTTTGGTTACGATGGCTTCTTACAGACTTAGGTGTGTCTACATCCTCTGCTACACCTCTTTATTGTGATAATCAGAGTGTCATTCACATTGCTCATAATGATGTCTTCCATGAACGGACTAAACATATTGAGATTGATTGTCATTTTATCCGTTATCATCTTGTTCATGGTGCTCTCAAGCTCTTCTCTGTCTCCTCCAAAGATCAACTTGCAGATATCTTCACCAAGTCCCATCCTAAGGGACGCCTTCGTGATTTGGTTGACAACCTCAAGTTGGTCTCACATCCACCTTGAGTTTGAGGGGGGCTGTTAACGTACACTCATATGTGGGCTTGGCCCATTTAGATCACTTACTTGTACTGCACACTGTACTACTTGTACTGCACACTGTACTACTTGTACTGCACTCATATTTACTTGTACAGCACTCATATGCCTCCTATATAAAGGCACTCATGTATATTATTTTACTTGAGAAATACAATACTATTCAATTCAGTATTTCTAACAATAATGATTATAGAAAGATGGAAATAGTGAAAAACAAAAAGGATACATTTTAGTTGACTTACCACCACAGTGTGCCTTTTTAAAGCCAAGATGACATTTTCATCATCCATTTGCTCACATGCCTCTTTGTCAGCAAGAAGAAGTAGAGCCTTATCGAGTCTTTCAGCAACCCATCCCCCCTGACCCTTTCTCCATTTACGGGCATTTTTCAATGAAGGGAAATGGCTCGTCATCTAGCCTAAACTCATAGGTGTTTAGCAGAGGAAGCGAAGAAGGCAATGTCTCCCTTCTATTGGTTCGAATGGGAGGTGTTGGTTGAACCACAGTCTGAAAGGGGGGGGGGTGGCTCAGCAACAACATTGGTTGCTTGGATACTTTGACCTTGTAGTAGTCGTGATCTTTTATTTGGGCCGGCAACCTCGGGAATCACCATGATTGTAGGTCGGGTCTAAGAGGTTAGGATTTCTCCTAACTCCCTCAAAAGGGAGGCAACCAGGTCCTCAACCATAAGTGTCCTTTAAACCACCAAGTCTTCAGCATTGGGGTCCTCACCTACCTTTTGGTCCTCGGTCAAACAAATCTGCAAGGCAGTCCCGTTATCAAAGGGTGGAGAAGAATCCCCTCCATAATGATAAGGACCGAGCTGAAGATTGAAAAAAGGTACGTTTGGGAGAAATTCGGGCAACCAAATGTCTATGTATGAAAGAAGCAGACGGCTTGCCTTTAAAGCACTCCTTGCAGCTTGAAAGCCTCTATATGAAGGCTTGTCCCTGAGGATATTATAGGCGGCATGAAGCTAGCTGTTAGAATGAACAAGGATCTCATATCGAAGGATTTGGTTGAGGTCCCCCACTTCTACAAAGTTGATGTTTAGTCTCACGTACTTTGTATTAGAAAGCAAAAAAAAAAAATAACAAATAAAAAGAGTTAATTAATTAAGGATGAGAGATGACAAATAATAAAATGACGACCGTAATGTCGAAATAAAGCACTACTTGACAACTAAGCCCTACCGACATGGTGTGTCCAGGAAGGTTGGGCATGAGATCTCCCCGAAATGCTAGTTCCCTAAAAACATGAAGAATTCCCTATAAGAATTCTTGTTGGAGTCAGGAAGGCATGAAATTAGCGTTACTCAACCTTGGCAATTCTAGAAGTTATAGCTCAAGGACGGACTGGTTTGGCAGTTATGGACAAAGTTTATGTCGTGGTGGGTAAGTTTCAAGCCGAACCTCCTATTCAGCTCATCTACACAACCCACCACCCGGAACAAGTTTGGCGAACACCTATTAGTGCATTATCTATAGAATCTCAAAAGGTATTTTAGTAGAGGGCTGAAAGGCAACCTGACCCCCCTTATAATGGTTATTAACGGGATGAATGTGGTGTTTAGTCTCCTCCTCTCAACTATCTAACTCTAATTACAAAACTGGATTTGTACATCATCAGGAATGTTATACTTAATCCTAAAAGCCTCTAAGGTTTAGGAGGTGTCGACCAGCCGAGCGATTCTACCCATAACTACACTAAAGAATGATAAAACAAGAAGGTGAAAGTGTACTTATAGGGAGATTGAGAACAAGCTCTGGAAAGGCCTTTCTAAGCAAAACGATAGGAAGAAGCGAAGGAGATATGAGAAGTGAAGTCAAAGATGAAAGAGAGGAAGAAATGAGGCACTGAGCCTTAAAAGGGAATTTATAGGAGGAGAAAAGGCTGGAAAATTGCCACTCATGCCACCCATTGATATTCACGCATTACGGAAACTCAAAACGCAACCAATTGTGGCCATTTATCCAAGATAATTATCAGAAAGCATGTAGAAAAATGAAAGATCAAATCCCGTGCATATAATCATTTAATCCCTAACGGTTAATGTCATAAAGATGTGATGATTACAACAGCACATGTCCTAACATGCCAAGGATTGAGGCACGATCCCACCACTAAACATTGGAAGTGGAATCGTAGGGGGCTATGGTGAGTGAACAAAGTTTGGCCTATTTCAAAACTAGCTCGAGGCCCACAGACCTATAGCCCAACCCACAAGTAAGGGGTCTGTGTTAGGTTATCACATAAGTGACCATGCAGCCGCATTGAGACCCGTGCAGATCTCACCTACTTGCCAAGGAAGGAAGACAATGCCTTAGGAGAGCATGCCATTCGAGCATGGGGTTCAATGCTAGGTTCAAGTTACTAGGGAATCATTATAGAAGCGGAGTCATAGGGCCTACAACCTGACATAAGATTGGACACACTGGAACATTATCCCAGACCCCATGGGCCACCCAAATACCGTGAATGGCAAGGCCCATGTATAAGTAGAATATTCTCTCATCATTGCAAACCCACTAACGGAAGAGTATAAAAAGAAGGAGAGATGGTAGAAGAAGGGATTGGAGCATTTTTGAAGGGGAGAGAAACACGAGTGAGAGAGAGACTATCAACTAACATTTGGGAAAAGTGATCCAGCTCGGGACACTTAAGGGGTACCTCGGCTATCAGAGATCTTCCTCAGGCAGTCAAATTTCTAGCAAAAAACTGCCTCACAATCATTTTTGGCCACCATCTACTAAACAAACTTCGCTTGGGACCTACCATTACGGGCTATACCCAGAGCATAATAAAAATTAATTGGGGGTCCAAGCCCAACAATCCAAACATCATTGTGGGCTTTACAACCACAAAGATTTTTCCCATTGTGATCAAATCGCTATGTCAAATTTAATTTCCACTACACTCTAAGTTAGTTTAGTGATTTGATTGTGTATCCACGTAATTTGAATGTAATTTGAATAATTAATCAATTTAGGTAATTGAATTAAATAACTGGGGTCAATTTATAACCCAATAGAATGGCAAAAATGAAGAACATAATGATGTTGTTGATAGTTTGGCAAGCTAATACTTCAATAATGGTGACTAGTTAGTGTAAGTATAATGTTTTGTCAAGAAAACCCATTTTAATTCGTACTAGCCCGAAATGCAAATATCTCCAAAAAGCTTTGAAATCCTTTGGAATATCTAAAATTTACTGGTACACCCCTTTATCTGTGGGCAATTGAATTCAGCCCTATTTCTATACTGGTTCACGTACCAAAACAGAAAAATCTGGTGGTATTGGCAGGTACGATACAGAATCATCTACCTTGCTTCCAAAGTAATGACTCAAATAATGGCTAGAAATTAAAGAAACCAAAAATAAAAATATCAATTCAAGGGATAGAGCACTTTTTCTTTAAATAGGATGCAAGTCATTGCTACTCTCTCTCTCATTAGCCTATTTCACAAGAAAAATACTAAATTTATTATCACTTTTACTGCAAAATTTTTACAAATTGGCATGATAATGAATGTAATTAGACCACCTAAAAAAATAATAAATAAATATCTAAATTACTTTTTTGTTAGAGTTATGCTATAGATACTAAAAGTTTTACTACGTTGAGCTTACAAATTGATATATTACCAATTATAAAGAGACAATTTAAATATTTAGTTATGAAGTGGTTGAAACTCATTAGTCAAATTTATTGTCACATCAGTTTGTAATTTTTTTTTTTCGTGGATAGAATTCTACTATAGCCTAATCTAAGTGTATGTGTGCGAAGCACTCTCCTAAAAACTTGAACCTCGGCCCTTGCCCCCCATAACATACAAACACTAATACTTGTTGTTAGGTTCTAAAAGTTTAGAACAATTGGCAAACCGTAAGTACAAACTTGTCTAGATATAGATTCCTAGATCTATAGGTTTGATTAGACAATGCTCAAGGTGTTACAAGTCAAAACACAAGAATTTACAAGCTGCAGAAAGAAGAATTCAAATTTTGTGAAATCCGACCAATCGAAAATTAGATTCGACCGATCAAAAATTACAGAAAATCATATTCTATAGAATTTTAACTAAGCCTAATAGCCCATTGGCCCATTAAGTGATTAAGGTTTCAAATCTAATTCTCCTAGTATATAAAGGAAACCATAAGTCACGTTTTGAAGAGACTTTGGAGATGTTCTTGTGAGATCTAAAAGGTATTGTGTCTTCCTCTTTCAAAGTCACTACCAAAAATCATTCTCATACCATTAGAATCAGTAGATCTGAAGTTGCTGCAACAAGATCAATAACTACTGATGATCTAAACCTTCAAAGGTAGTTTTCGAGTCACAAACTAGAGAATTTATGTTGCTAAACCTTTGAGTGAGATCTTAAAGTCACAAACGTGGGATTTTGTGTTGCAGTAAGTCCAAGAAAAGAAGGAGTCTGTGGATTCAAAACTTGCACGTGGTCGCATCAATAAGTTACTACTTGAGATAGCAATAGATTTAGGGTTAAATCTGATTGTAAAAACTTCAATTCTCTTACGGTGAATTTGTTTTACCTTGAGGATAACTAGGTCAAATTCTCCCTAGGTTCTTACCTTGAAACGGTTCGTTTCATCAGTTTCCCTAGATCATCATATCGTGATATTATTTACTTTTTCGCTGCTTTGCATGATATGATTTATTATTGTTTAACCTAGATCTGAATAATTAACCTAATTAATCTTTTGGGCAATATATTAGGTTAAACAATCTGCTTTAAGGTGTCTAAACAGAACAAACACTTGTAAATTAGATGTAGTAAAACTTATAATATCTTTAGCATTATTCTTTTTCTTGTTATTGATGATACACTATTAACACCGATTTGGCTTATGTAGTAAAATTTGCATCATAAAATATAAAAAACTATCATAGCCACATAACTATTTTACAATATTTATACAAACTATTGATGTAAAAAAATGTTTACCGGTTCTCATCTAGAACTACCACTAATGTCACTTTTTTACTTTAACAATAACCATTCACCACATTAGAATTTGTAAAATAGTTTGTAACTTTAGCATTTTTCTTTACAAAATAATCGATAATAATCAGTGGATTTTTCTGAGTTACTTTTGGCTGTGCAACCTAAGGTGACTCATGCAATGAATGTATGGCTGGTTCGGCCTTTTGTGGGAAGTGAAGTGCATACAACTTTAAAGCAGATGTATCCACTTAAGGCACCAGGTCCTAATGGGATGCCTCATCTGTTTTTTCAACACTTTTGGGGCACTTGTGGCGTGGTGGTCACCAAAACGATACTTTATTTTCTAAACCTTGGTATTTCTCCACCTAATTTTAATGACACTCACATTACTCTTGTTCCAAAAATTAAAGAGCCAAAGAAGATAACAAATCATAGGCCTATTAGCTTATGTAATGTTGTTTATAAAATTGCTTCAAAAGCTATTGCAAATAGGCTAAAATTTTTTTTACCTTCGATTATTAGTGATACACAGAGTGCTTTTGTCCATGGGAGACTGATTACTGATAATGTGTTGGTGGCTTTTGAAACCATGCACCATATAAGCACTAAAAAAGGGGGCAAGATTGGGGAAATGGCTCTTAAATTAGACATGAGTAAGGCCTATGATAGGGTGGAATGGGTTGGGCTTGAAAAAGTTATGGAGAAATTGGGTTTTGCTA
This sequence comes from Castanea sativa, assembly GCF_040712315.1. NCBI lineage: Eukaryota > Viridiplantae > Streptophyta > Magnoliopsida > Fagales > Fagaceae > Castanea > Castanea sativa. Next base: position 41,766,689 of record NC_134019.1, on the reverse strand, counting down.
TCCAGATTAGGGATTTGATCATGAGATGTGTTTCTACAGTTACTTACTCAGTTAAAATCAATGGGACTCCACGTGGGCATATTACTCCATCTAGGGGAATCCGTCAAGGAGACCCTTTGTCACCTTACCTTTTCCTCTTGTGTGCAGAAGGCTTGTCTGCTTTAATTCAATCAGCAGTGGAGAGGGGTCAAATGGAGGGTGTGAAAATTTGTAGGGCTGGTCCAAGATTGTCTCATTTGTTTTTTGCAAATGATAGCTTGATTTTTTGCAAGACAACATTAAAGGAGTGTGATGAACTACAACGATTGCTTGCTGTATATGAAAAAGCTTCCGGTCAAAATTTAAATCGTGCAAAAACATCTTTGTTTTTTAGTAGTAACACTTCAAGGGAAGTTCAAGAGGAGATTAAACATTGGTTTGCTGCCCAAATAATTAAGCAACATCAGAAGTATCTTGGCTTACCTTCTTTGGTGGGGAAAAATAAGAGACTTACCTTCAATGCTATTAAGGAGAAATTGGGGAAAGTATTGGCAGGTTGGAAAGAAAAATTGTTGTCCAAGGCGGGAAAAGAAGTATTGATTAAAGCTGTAGCTCAAGCAATTCCAACCTACACTATGAGTTGTTTCAAACTTCCGGATTCACTTTGTGAGGAAATGAAGGGGATGATTAGGAATTTTTTGTGGGGTCAACGAAAGGAAGAGAAGAAAATTGCATGGCTTAGTTGGCAAAAAATGTGTGAGCCTAAGTGTAATGGTGGATTGGGTTTTAAGAATTTAAAATTGTTTAATAAGGCTTTGCTCGCAAAGCAAGGGTGGCATCTTCAAATGGGCAGCGAGTCTCTTGTTTATAGGGTACTTAAAGCCAAATATTTCCCAACAAGTGATTTTATTCATGCTTCGATTGGCCACAACCCATATTATACATGGAGGAGTTTACTCTCTGCCCAAAGCTTAGTCATTGAAGGTATGCGATGGAGAGTTGGTAATGGAGCAAATATTAAGATTTGGCGAGATAAGTGGCTGCCTGGGGTTTCATCTTATCAAGTACTTTCACCAAGGCTGTTTGTGAGTTCTGATATGAATGTTGTTGAATTGATTGAGACAGGAACTGCAAGGTGGAAAACTGACGTGATTGACACCCTATTTCTCCCTCATGAAGCCGAATTGATTAAGAGTATTCCCTTGAGTGCTACTCTTCCAGCAAATAAAATGGTTTGGGCTGAAACTTCAACTGGAAATTTTACTGTTCGCAGTGCTTATCAACTTGCTGTTAAATTGATTATAAGTTCTACTAGTGGAACTACTTTTGATGGTAGTTCATTGAGGAAGTTTTGGAAGCAAATTTGGTCTTTGCCCATTCCTCATAAGGTGCGACATTTTTGTTGGCGTGCTTGTCGAGACACTTTACCGACCAAAGTCAAGTTAATGAATCGGAATGTGATTGCAGAAAACAAGTGTATTTGCTGTCATGGTGAAGTTAAGACAAATGGTCACATTTTTTGGAGCTGTCCTAAAGCACAAGACACCTGGGCTGCTTCAAAATTACAGCTACTGCCTTCGAATGTTCATGTTGATTCTTTCATGGACTTGCTATAGTTTGTTATGATGATTAATGTAGGTACAGAGGAAAAAATTTCACAGCTTGTAACAACGGCTTGGGCTCTTTGGTGTACCAGAAATGAGATTCTTTATGGTGGTGAAGGGAAAACAAGTTCGGACATTGCTCTTTGGACAACAAATTATCTTCAAGTGTATTGGTCTGCAATAGATTCATGCCTTCATGCTACATCAGACCCGGTTCAGCCCCTACCTGATGCTCACCAACAGCCTCTGCTTTCGGTTTGGATTCCTCCTCCAGTGGGTTTACTTAAAATCAATGTAGATGGGGCTCTTTTTTCATCAAGGAAGCAAGCTGGAATTGGCGTTGTAATAAGAGATAGTGCAGGCAGATTAAGGGCAGCCTTGTGCAGAAAAATTAAAGCTTCATTGGGGTCCCTCGAAATTGAAGCTAAAGCTTATGAAGTGGGTTTGTTGCTTGCAAAGCATTTGGGGCTGCGAGGTGTAGTGTTGGAAGGTGATTCGTTGATAATTTCTAATGCTCTTTAGCGGCTTACAATGTCACCCACTTCTATTGATGCTATTGTGGAAGGCATACATGCTTTAGATGCTGAAATCGGTGTTGTTAATTTCTCTCATGTACGCAAGTTTGGCAATAACCCAGCTCATATTTTAGCAAGACAAGCTCAAAACCTTGTCAATGATGTAATATGGATTAAAGAGATTTCTTGCTCTATTCAGCAAGCTCTTGTCTAGGATGTATCTGTTTTGTGATGTTATAATAATAGTCTCAGTGTGTTTCCTATCAAAAAAAAAAAAATCTATGTAAAATTTGTATGATAGGGTGTGGTCAATACCAACACTATTATCACCTAAGTTAAAATATTCCTAAGATCACTCATTTGGTAATGCAACTTTTGCAACAAAAAAAAAAAAAAAAAAAAAAAAAGAGGGGTAACAAGCGATTTCATAAAACTTTTCACTTAGGAAGTTAGGATATTCCAAAACACATTCGTGCGTAATTTTGTTAATTTGTGTAACTGCACGCATACAAGAGATAAAAAGAGAGCACTTACAATTGTCATAAGTCTCCCTCTCTTCCTGTGCGACATTCCCGCTTGTCTCCACAGCTCTTGGTATCATTTCTTCTTGTAATGTTGAAACACCTGACCTAACTTCTTTGGGTATGTCAAAAAATAATCGGTTGCCCTAATGATGTAGCTGCATCCGATTGAGTTAACCGCCAAAGCCGTCTGCAGACTAGTATCTCCGGCAATAGGCACTTTTCTGTGATTTGTAAAACTGTTAAATTCAAAGTTTGATACATGTAGTCGTTTGCAGAGAGCTTCTCCATGAGTCAATTAAGTAGAGGGAGAATCAATATGCTGTTGTTCGAAATGATTGAAAGGAAAAAAAATCCTTGTTGCCTTCAGTCTTGTAAGATGCACGCACCCTCTTTGATTTTTTTTTTTTTTTTAAAGAAATAAGATTAGATGAATAATACACGAACTAATTCATTGTAAGATATGATGAATGTAAATTGGAAAACAAAATTAGGAGAATAGAAGAAGAGGTACTACTAAAAATAATATGTAATCTATACTATTATTTAAAAGATTTCTTCCTATTTGAGTTAGACTTTTCAATGGTTTAAAAATATCTCAACGCCATAATTTTAATAGTCCATTTGGTTGAAGGAAATAGAATAGAGTAGATTTAGCACAAAATTAACTTAATTTTAGCTAACTCTACTCTTCTCCCCTCACTATTCCTTCCTTTCCCCCTTCATCCAAACAAATATAAGTAAAGACAAAATTAAAGGTCTGTTTGGCAACATTACTCAAACACAAAACTACACATTTTAAACACACAAACACACATTCCATACACTTTTTCACCCACACGTATATAAAAAACACCCAAATAATTTTACTTAAACTCCTTTACCAAAAACCCCCCCTAAATGTTCATTAGTCTCTTTTCTTTTCTTTTCTTTTCTTTTTTTTTTTTCAGTTTTTCCAGTTTGTTCGTTAGAGGTTGATAAAATCTGCAAATGGCAATTGGTTGTTTTTAAATACCAAATATCTCCCACACCAAATAAACCCCAAATACAAATCCAACAAATTTTACAGAACACACATCTACCACTAAACCCATGTTGAAATGAAACCCAAATAAATAAATAAAAAATATATCAATCAACCCCAAATCCAAATAAAAAAATATTCAATCAACTCCAAAAACAAATCCAAAAAATATACGGAACAAGCATCTACAACAAAACCCATATTGGAATCAACCCCAAATTCGAAAATATTCAATGAACCTTTTAATACACCACCAACATCAGCCAAAATTTAAACTAAAAATAAAATAAAAAAGAAGAGAAACGAAACGTAAAACAGAGAGAGAGAGAGAGAGAGAGATCTGAGGCAGAGAGTGTTGGTAGTGCAAGAAAGAGAAAGATAAAGATAGATGAGAAGTAATGGAGGTAACGAAAGAGAAAGAGAGAGAATGTGAGAGAGATGAGAGCTTTTGAATTTTATTGATGAAGACGAGTCCAAGAAGTAACAAAGAGTCGTCCTGTGAGAGAGAAAAAATGCATTTGTGTTTTGTTAAATCAATTATGTGTGTTCGTCTCAAAATAAAAAATAAATAAATAAAATATTAAAAAAAAACCTCTGAGTATGTATGGTCCCGTGATTTTCATAATATTCACAAGTGTAACTCTCTTTTTTTATTATTATTATAGGAGAATTATTACTTAAGTGCTAAATACGTGGCCTCTACTGGTTTTCTAAATACATATTTTAAGCCACCTATTGAGTTCTGTTATCTAAATACCCTTAAAAGAGTTCTCCTACCAAACAATTCACTCCAAAGAGTGACCCATAATTATGAGTATTTAAATCACAAAAAACAGTTTTCAAATGTGAAATGCCCTTACCAAACAGGTCCATAAATTGCCTATGTGGGTTATTCATGATATTTGTGTATAGATTGACTTTATCTTTTGAGAAATGAAAAAATAAATTAAGTGAGAATTAACTGATCCTTATCATCTTATCAAAAACAAAAAAATGATCCTCATCATCTGCCCATATATGAAAGCTACTTTTAATTATTATTATTATACATTTTTTTAGATATAATAAAATATCAATTTATAACATTCAATAATAAATATTTTTACCATGAATTATGCCAAGATGCTAATTGACTTTTAGTATAGGTCAGGTTTATACCATAAATATGTTATTTTGCCGCAAAAGATTTTACAACTAAGCTTACCAAAACTCATTAATCATCTCAAGGTTTTCAGAATCAAAATAAAGTGGAGCAAAGCCATTGCATCCTCAAAGATGTTGGATTGTAGTAATTATCTCGGATTCAGATCCTCTAGAGTTCCTAGGGTACTCTACCAAGTAGAGTTCATTAAATCCTAACCACTCTTTAATGATTTAATGGTCTAGATTTTGCCACGTCAACATTTTATTAATAATCATCTTAATTGTTTTGTTTACAACATTATTTTATTATTTCAAGAATATTATTAATGAAATGCTGACATGGCAAAATCTAGACCATTAAATCATTAAAGAGTGGTTAGGATTTAATGAACTCTACTGGTAGAGTACCCTAAGAACTCTAGAGGATCTGAATCCAATTATCTCGTGTCTGTTATGGATAACAAGCCTCTCAAATTTTGAATGAGTCAAAATGTAATTTTATAAAATGTAGTGGTGTTTGTGTAATTTAGTAAAGTAGGGGTTGGTGGACCCATGGACTAGGCTTGATTTTATTGGACTTAGCTTTTGTTTATTTATTGGGCGCATTGGGTCAAAAATATGATTGGGTTAATTGGTTTTGGCAATATGGATTTTGGGCCTTCGAAGTCATGATGGGCTTGGGTCATTAGGATGACACATATTTTCATAGCACTCAAACATGTGGAAATATTTTCACCACCCTAAAAACGGAATAAAAATACTTAAATATTGTTACTAGACAGGCCTAAATTGTACAACTTTGGGTTGGTTCTTGTGGGTTTGACATATGGATTTTTTGCACTGCTATTATACTTAAATGAAAATTTGGCCCAATATAGGTTTTAGGTTATTGAGTTATGATTCAACTTGCAAGTTACTAGTCAAATAATAGGTGCAATCAAAATATAAATATAATTAAAAATATTTTTCAAAAAATATCTAAAAGGTTAAAAACTGATTGATGAATTTTTAATAAAAGATATAAGCATATAACAACAAACTTATACAATATTAATTATTGAAAATTCTGTGTAAGATTTTTTTTTTTTTTTCAAAAAGAGCTCAAAAATATTTCTCTTAGGTTCCGAAGAGATCATAATTTTTTTAAAATTTTTTTAACAAAAATTTATAATGATAAAATCCTTAATTTACAATATATACATAAATATAGTCAATATTCAAAAAAAAAAATAGTAAGTCATAAATGAATATTGAGTTTAGCAATTTAGAGAAATATATAATTAAAAGTTACGATTATGAAAAAAAAAATAAACATATTATAAAAATGGCAACGCATACACAAGTACGAATGACTTATTCAGAGAAAAAAAAATTATGAAATTAGTTTAAAAGTTTGAAATGAAAATAATTTAATTTATTCGAAAGTTTGTAATTTTATTCTGAACTTTATATAATTTAAAAATATATATATTTTGGAGATTTTCATTAATAAATCATAAATGATATTGTATTTGTCGATTTCTTTCTTTAATAGCATTCTAATCTTTTCAAAAGGACAAATATAAAAGGAATTTAAAAATAATTTTTTTAAATCAGATAAATAAATCATTTCTAGTATAAGAAAAATCATGGTTTATTCTTTAAGAACTCATCCAAGTTGAATAGGATATAAAGAGCCCATCAATTTTTATTGGGTTTGATCAGATCATATATTTAATGGTCTAATGATTTTAAGGTGAATTTTTTAATGTAATGCCTTTTGCACTTAATATATATAATTCCTCAAGATTTTCAAAGATGGATGTGGACAAAATCTTTAAAACCTTAAAGATTTTTGTGTAGTCTATATAGATGATATTCTTGTGTTCTCTAAAACAATGGAAGAACATAAAAAGGCATCTTAAAGTTGTTTGTGAAAAATTCAAAAAAAATATATGTGGAATCAATAGTCCTTTCCCGAAAGAAAATTGAGGTAGAAGAGGAATCTATATAATTCTTAGCAGTTAGGCTTAGTTTTATATCAATCAGTTTTGAAACTATATGTTTCAAGCCTTAAGCTCCTCCCAAACCAGATCTAATCTTCCTCTTCATTTTTCCTCTCTCTTCTCTATTTATACTTTATTATTTTAATTATTTATTTGCGTGTGTAGTTAGTTTTACCATGGCTCAGTGGGGGTGCTGTTTTGTTTCTTCCTGTTTTGGGAACCATAATGTAGATTGTTGGGGGGTGATTCAACTCGGGCATTATCTTTTAACAGGAGCTTGTGTTGGAATGATGGTCCGAGGGTTTAGGCTTAAAATTGGGTGGTGATTGAGCCACTGTGTACGGTTGTGTATTGCGGTGGTTATGGTTGATGTGTGACAGTTTGTGTGATGAGAGAAATAGAAATAGAAATAGAAATAACAGGTGGAAGGATTTTGGGGATACCTTGGCTATGCTGTTGATGTAGTCGTTGCAGTCGAATGCTCTACCACTGAGTTACAGTATTTATTCAGCCAAAAAAAAAAAAAAAAAAGATGTATTCGTCGCTGTTATTGGAGTGGTTGTGAGTTTTAGTGGCTCTCTGAGCTTCAACTTCAAAGAAGTACGTGTACAAGATGTATAAAGATAAGATAAAGACCAATTCAATAATACATGGTCAATAATGCATTGTACGAGATTCATTAATGCGATTCAATAATGCATTGTACGAGATTCAATAATGCATATATCTTATAATTATTAGTAGACACTCACAACACGTGCTTTCTTGAGTCCAACTACTCGTGGACTATAAGGTTATTTTGAACCCACCAAATGCCTTATAGAAAAAGCCACTAATTTTATGCATTTTATCTCAAAAATACTCCACATCAGTGTTTTTAAAAATGTACATATTTGCACATTTGCTACAGTAATTATAGATATATACACAGTTACGATCACTTTTACATTTTATATTTTATTAATTTTTTCTCTCTCCTTTACCTCACTCTCTTTTTTCTCTCTGGACCCTCTCACTCTCTCCTCACTCTTGCCACCGCCGATCACCATAGCTCTTGACAGAAGAAGAAGATGCAACCACCAACCTAGTAACACCCAACCACCACCACCCCATGGAAAACCAAAATCATACCAAACCCAACTCAAATGAACTCAAACCCAACTGCCGAGACCAACAAACAATTGTAATATACACCAAGGTGAAGTTAAGAACTTTACACTAGTAAAGGTCAACGTCAATCAGCATCGATCAACACCAAGGTGAAGTTAAGAACCTGATCTAGCGTCAATCAGCGTCGATCAGAGCTGGGTATTTGGTTGAATGGGAGGCGTCAATTTTGTTGCACACTAGCTGGGTTGAATGGGTATTTAGGTGGGTTGATGTTGATGATGGGTGGGTTCAGAAAGAAGAAGAAAGAGGAGGAAGAAAAGAAAGAGGAAACGACAGAGAGAAAAGGAAATAGAAAGAAGAGGAAGAAAAGGTTAATGTTTATTGGTTTCTCAACCCAAAAAAAAAAAAGTTAATGTTTATTGGGAGATAAAATAATATTAAAAAAGAATATCAAATATTATTTAGATAAATTATACTATATAATAGATGGATTGACGTGGGTATTTTGTAAAAATGAATTTGTAAAATAGAAAAAGTAGCTTATATTATGCAAAATAGATGATAAGTTTGCATCGATGTAAATGCTCTTATTTCTTTCGTTTTCTATCCTTTCTTTTCTTCATTTCATACCCGAATACAACAAAGACTACAGCCTAGAATTTTTATCCCATATTTGTCTCAAATTTGATACCCCCAATTTATTTTGGCTTGGATTTTTTTTTTTTTTTTTTTTTGGTGGGAGAGAATATTTATTAAAAAAAAGAGTGGGGTTTGGTCCAGTGTCCATGGTTCTCAATTTCAGACCTAAGAGCATCCACATCAGTTCATTCATTTTACACATCTATTTTTACACTAAAAACCTACTTTTTCTATTTTACATATCCACTTTTACAAAACACCCACATCAGTTCATCTATTTTATCACCTCTTTTAATTAAATAATCAATTTTCTCCATTTTTTTATTATTTCCCTCAACCACCCCTTTAATACGCGCGCTCTCTCTCTCTCTCTCCCTCCCCATTTTTTCTGATTTTTTCCTCTCTCTCTCTATACCCATCTCTCTCTACCCACTCTCTACCCATCTCTCTACCCAGATCAACTCTCTCGATCACGATTAGATCCGACTAGATCAGACCCACGACAGGGCAGCTCCGACACCGCGACCCACGTCCACCACTCTGGCCTTGCTCCTGGGCCGCACCACGGGGTGTCACGGCCCATCCATGCTAGTGTGGGAGACAGCAGCGCAGTAGTTGGAGGAGCGCAGGGCCGACTAGGGGTACTCGAAGCTCGTGGTGGCTCTGGACATCATGTGGAATGAAGCTCGATCTCTCCCTAACTCAGACCCATAAGCACTGACCGATCTCTCTAGCTCCGATCCACAAGTACCGATCAAATCCGAGATCTCCCTTGCTCCGATCATTCCATTCGTTCCACAAGCATCGATCAAGCACCGGTCGTTCCGATCAGGCACCGATCTGTCTCTCTGTGTTTTTTTTTGTTTTGAGCAAGTGTATCTCTGTTGATTTGTCTGTGTGGATGTGTTTATGTGTGGGTGCGTTTGTGTGCATCTGAGGAAAAAGAAGAAGATGAGGGGAGAACTGAGTTTGTTGAGCATGAACAAGAGAGAGAAAAAAAGGAGGAAAAAAGAAAACAATAAAATATTGAATGAACGAGTTACAGTAGCTGTGTATATTTACACGGTTACAAAAGCTCGTGGATGGATTTGCAAGATTTTACACGGTTTTACACTTACTGACGTGGGATTTTTTTTGACCAAAATGTGTAAAATGAAGGATTTTTTATATTATAGAAGATTATAAAAGAACTGATGTAGATGATAAGTTCGCATCAATGTGAATGCGCTTATTTCTTTCGCTTTCTATCCTTTCTTTTCTTCATTTCATACTTGAATACAACAAAGACTACAGCCTGGAATTTTCATCCCATATTTGTCTCAAATTTGATACCCCCAATTTATTTTGGCTTGGATTTTTTTTTTTTTTTTTTTTTGGTGGGAGAGAATATTTATTAAAAAAAAAGAGTGAGGTTTGGTCCAGTGTCCATGGTTCTCAATTTCAGACCTAACCACACGGTCTCACTGGATTAACTGCACACCTTTTATGCCAAAAAAAAAAAAAACAGGAAACCGCTCAAATTGTAATTAGACCATACAGTTCTAAGAACCGTAACTGGTTTTCACAGTTCGCACAATTCCCTTTAAAAAAAAGTTAACGGCGTTGTTCTGGGATAGATACCACATTTAGGTCGGAAAACAGATATCGCTCGGTGAAGAATTGGAATAAAAAAATCAAGAGAGAAATAAAAAAAGAAAACAGAGAGCCACATTTTACATTATAAACGATTTCCACCTGAATGAATTCATCCTGTCGCAGCATGACGTTGATCGCCTAAAGCAACCCATAGTTGGTCGCTCCTTTCTTCTTCTTCTTCTTCTTATGCGTTTCACATCCTCTGCTCTGGTTCTTCTCCTCTTCTTTTTCAGTTTTTTGTCTGTGGTAATGTCTGCCACTTCAATGCCTTATGCTTTGTTTTATGTGTTATTTCTTAGAATTGCGAGCCTTCACATGACTATTTCAGCCTTTTGGTCATTCAGTCATTCGAGTTGACTAAGACTTCCTCCACTTTACATTAAGAACATTCTCATAAGATGTTTCAAAAAAAAAATGTCATTTTGACACACCAAACACCTACTTTATCATTTTACCGCATCATTTTACAACATCTCATTTATCAGATATTTTATCCTTCAATTCTGTACATTAAAATAATATTTCTAACAAATTAAAATAATATGTTATCTCCTCCCATCGTCAATAGCAACAACACCAGCATCAACGGCATAACCAACACCACTGCCGCAACAACACCGACAGCCACCACCGGCACAAACTCACATCCACCAACACCACCTTATAAATAAATAAATAAATAACCACAACCAAAAAAAAAAAGAAGCGAAAAAGAAAACAATAAAATTTTGAATAAACGAGCTACAGTAGCTGTGTAAATGTACACGGTTACTGTAGCTCGTGGATGGATTTGCAAGATTTTACACGGTTTTACACTTACTGACGTGGGAGTTTTTTTGACCAAAATGTGTAAAATGAAGGATTTTTTGTATTATAGAAGATTATAAAAGAACTAATGTAGATGATAAGTTTGCATCGATGCGAATGCTCTTATTTCTTTCGCTTTCTATCCTTTCTTTTCTTCATTTCATACCCGCATACAACAAAGACTACAGCCTGGAATTTTCATCCCATATTTGTCTCAAATTTGATACCCCCCAATTTATTTTGGCTTGGATTTTTTTTTTTTTTTTTTTGGGTGGGAGAGAATATTTATTGAAAAAAAGAGTGAGGTTTGGTCTAGTGTCCATGGTTCTCAATTTCAGACCTAACCACACGGTCTGACCGGATTAATTGTACACCTTTTATGCCAAAACAAAGCAAGAAACCGCTCAAATTGTGGTTAGACCGTACGGTTCTAAGAACCGTAACCAGTTTTCATGGTTTGCACAATTCCCTTAAAAAAAAAGTTAACGGCGTTGTTTCGGGATACATACCACATTTAGGTCGGAAAACAAATATCGCTCGGTGAAGAATTTGGATAAAAAAATCGAGAGAGAAATAAAAAAGAAAACAGCGAGCCACATTTTACATTATAAACGATTTCCACCTAAATGAATTCATCCTGTCGCAGCATGACGTTGGTCGCCTAAAGCAACCCATAGTTGGTCGCTACTTTCTTCTTCTTTTTCTTCTTCTTCTTCTTCTTCTTCTTCTTCTGCGTTTCACATCCTCTACTCTGGTTCTTCTCCTCTTCTTTTTCAGTTTTTTGTCTGTGGTAATGTCCGCCCCTTCAATGCCTTATGCTTTGTTTTATGTGTTATTTCTTAGATTTGCAAGCCTTCACGTGACTATTTTAGCCTTTTGGTCATTCAGTCATCCGAGTTGACTAAGACTTCCTCTACTTTACATTAAGAGCATTCTCATCAGATGTTTCAAAAAAAAATGCAATTTTGACACACCAAACACCTACTTTATCATTTTACCACATCATTTTACAACATCTCATTTATTAGATGTTTTATCATTCAATTCTATACATTAAAATAATATATCCAACAAATTAAAATAATATATTATCTCATCCCATCGTCAACAGCAACAACACCAGCATCAACGGCACAACTAACACCATTGCCGCAACAACACCGACAGCCATTGTTAAGGACATATTTTATGTAGTTGGCTAATCCTTTGACAAAACACACTTTACTTATATTTGGATTGATCTAGGATGTGTTTAATACTTCAAAGAACATGTTGTTCAAGTCTAGTATTGAAGCCATGAAGATTGGACCAAGAAACAAGTGAAGAAAAGGTGTTTACTAAAGCTGGACACCTAGGGATAGTTGCTGGACACCTGGTGGACAGCTGCTCGACAGCTACTCGACAGATGCTATCTATCGAGGTTTAATGAGACCGGACAGATGCTATCTATCAAGGTTACGAAAATCAGAATTTTCAGATCTGATTTTTGGGCCAAGCTTTTGTATTTGTGTAGGGTTTCTTTTCTCACAACCCTAGACATATTATAAGGCTTATTTTAGAAGCCGTCACATAAGAGAATACAATGAGAACAATTGAAAAAGGTGACCGAAACCTTATTCTCTCAAAAAGAAGCTACTGCGTCTGTACGCCTTAGGGTTTTGTAACCAAGTGCTTCTTGATCTTCATTGTTGATAAAGTGAAGAACTTTGCAACCAACATCTTCTTCTCTAGTTGGTGATTGAAGTTGCGTACTGAGATCTACGCAATTGGTTAGTCACGTACTAGGATTCGTGCATCAAAGGGTGGCGTTCATATATTGAAGAGTTCAGAGGTTCTAAAGCGGTAGAATGTTTTTGCTGTGAGTTCATCTACGGGGATTGTAAAGTCTAGGGACAAAGGTTTTGTACTAGATCTGAAACTTCTCTTTACTATAGTGAATTGCTTTTCGGGAAGGTTTCCCCCCAGGTTTTTTACTATGAAACTGGTTGGTTTCATTGGTTTTCTGGAGTCATCATATCTTGTCTTTTTTATTTTTCCATTGCACTTAGTTTTGACATGATATTGATGTTTGTTTGTTTAACAAGTTTTATGCATAATAAATCTAATTAACAACTTTGGTTTAAAACTTGTTAATTTTATCAATCGAGGTCTAAATTTCCCAACAAGTGGTATCAAAGCGGGTACACTCTGATTGGATTAATTTCCTGAGTGTGATCCTTGACCCCCGCTGTCATGGATCATGGATAATCTCTTTTGATTCCTCCTTTATTTGATGGCACTAATTATGCGTACTAGAAAGTCTATATGAAAGTGTTTTTGCAGGCTCTAGGTGAACATGTATGATAAGCTATTGAAGTTGGCTAGATTAAGCTAAAGGAATCGTCGGTGGATTGGGATGATGCAACAATTATAGCGGCAAATTTCAACAGTAGAGCCTTGAATGCTTTGTTTTGTGGGGTGACCAATGAGGAATTTCAAGAAAATTTCATCCACAGAAGTTGCTAAAGAAGCATGGACCATTATTGAGACCACCTATGAAGGTATCATGGCAGTAAAGACTGTGAAGCTTCAAAGACTCACTAGCAGTTTTGAAGAAATAAGGATGGAGGAGGATGAGACCTTTGATGAGTTCTATGCTAAACTCATGGATATTGTGAATTCTACCTCCAATCTTGGAGAATCTATTATGGAATCCAAAATTGTTAGGAAAATCCTTAAGTCCTTACCCAAAAGATTTTCTGCCAAGATCACTGCCATTGAAGAAGCAAAGGACATTGATCAAATTCCTTTGACTGAGCTCGTAGGGAACCTTCAAACCTATGAGATGGAATTAGGCTCAATGGGAAAAGGTGGAGAGAGTAAAAATTTAGCTCTTACGGGTATAAAGGAAGAGATTGAGGACTCTGAAGATGAAGATGATGATGATAAGGATCTAACTTTCACAACTGATGAGATTATCAAGCTTCTTCAGTTTAGGAAAAAAGATAAGGGCAAACCTCCTAGGAAATCATCTGGGAACGGTAAGAATGAGAAGCCCCCCATCCAATGCCATGAGTGCAAGGGTTTTGGACATATGAGGATAGAGTGCCCAAACTATCTTATGAAGGAAAAGACCAAGAAGTAAAATGATAAAGGGTTGGTTGCTACTTGGAGTGACACTGAGAATGACTCTTCTGATGAGTATGTGGATGAATGTAGGTACGTTTTGGCCTTTGCTGCCTCAACCGATAAGGTGATTGTGGAGAGTGCTAGTGACAGTGATGATTCTTCTGATGATGAAGTATCCAAGAAGTTGACCATTCAGGAAGCCTATGATAAGCTATATACTGAATTCATAAAATCTGAAAAGACTTCTCATCTTTGTAGAAAAGAGTTTAATGAGGTAAAAACTGAAAAGGCTGATATGTTAGTCAAACTAGATGAGACTACAAGGTTAGTTGAGACTCTCATTGTAGAGAACACCTCATTAGAAGATAATGTCAAGAATCTTGAGGTTGAGCTTAGTCAAGCTAGAACTCAAATAGAGAGGATGTCTAGTGCAAAGCTTGAAGAGGTCTTGAGTGCTCAAAAACCTAGTTCTGATAAGACTGGCTTAGGATATGTTGTTTCCTCCGACCCCTCCTCTTCCACGGCTTTTGGATCAAGGACTGTCATTGTGCCTTAATTCGAGAAAGGTAATAAAGGTATAAAATCCAAAACTATTTTGGCTAATTCTAAATCCTTTGTTAAACCTCATGTTTGTCACCATTGTGGTGTTCCTGGACACATTCGTCCTAATTGCTTTAAGTTGTATCCTCAAAAGTAAGTGTCTAAATGGTCACAGGTTTCCTCTTAAGGACCTACACCTTTGTTTGGAGAGTTATTAAAAGTCTTGAGGTTTTTAATTCAATTTCAAGAGAATCTTAATTCTTCTATGTCCTTTAGTAGTCATACTAAGACACGTGCCTTTTCATCTTCACGGCCAAAGACTTGTGCTATGTGGGTGAGAAAGGAACCTAAGACTTAATTGTCTTTTCTGTTGTCCTCTGCTTTTATTCTTTCTATCTGTAGTAGGACTCTCTTTGCTTGATTTCTTTTCTACTTTTGAAATCATGCTTTCATACATCTGCATTCTTCTATCATGCCTTCATGCATTTGCATCTTTCTTTCATGTTGTTTGTCTATTTTTGTTTGGTTATTTATTTTTTATTTTGTTTTGTTTTCAAAAAAAATGAAAAATTAGAAAAATACAAAAACAATGTGTGTTTGTGTACATCGGTTCTTGTGAACCTTAAAATGGCCATTGAAACAGAGTTTTCTAAACTTTTTATCTCTTATAACTTAGATGAGCATCTCTATGGACAACTAAGCAAGTGAGTTTTGTAGCTCTTTGTTTGTGATGAGTAAGGTTAAGTGATCTCTTGAACTTAACACTCATATCACTCTTTTTGACGGGTTGAACTAAAAAATCCTAAGAGAAATGCATAAATAACTATCTCACCACTGTTACTCGCCAATCATGATATGACATCTGTATGCTTTGGCATAGCAAAAGTGCAATGTCAATGACATCTGTATGCTTCGGTATAGCAAAAGTACAATGCCAAAAGCTTAACATAACTGGGTATCTCTTTTCTCTCTTTCATATACCCATGCATGATATGCTTAATAAAAAGAAAATATGCAAAGAAAATAAAAGCAAAAAGATAAAAAATGCTTTAAATATGATTGCAAGCGTGTTTTCTAAGAAATGTGAGAGTTATAGAATGTACCTCAAAGGTGATAGTCCCCATCAAATAGTTATGATTGTGTGTGAGTTAAAGTGATTTTCTCATATCTCAAATCGTCATAACATAGAAACACTTATGCAATCTTGCGATGTTTTCACACACAACACGCAATATTCTTTGCTACTCTTGATACATGTGCAGGTACAATGTAATTTGGCCATCACAAGGTTTACATGTGTTGATGAATACTCACTAAACTATCTTGACTTGTTTTTGAAATATAAAATCAGTTAGACTTGTTTAGTGTGTGTGTGTGTGTGTGTGTGTGTTTTTGGGATCTCAAATGCTTAACTCTTTGTTGTTTGAGAGATGTTTTGAGAGGTTAAAATGTTGGTTGGTTCATTGGCTTAGTTACATGTTTGATTGCATTGATATCTGTGTTTTTCCCTTCTTGAAAAACTGTTTTTAAGCCATCTCGACACATTCTCGATACCTCTCAATACCTGGCTTATCTGTCGAGTTCTTCTGCTGCATCTTATCGCAATCTCAACACCTCTCGATAGCCAGGTGGTTCGATCGAGAAAGTTTTTGTCCTCTCGATAGCTTTTCGATAACTGTTCGATCCATCGAGGTCTGCTCGATAGCTCCTCGATACCTCTCGATCCATCGAGATCCTCTGCATGCATTGTTTTTCACATGTTTTGCATGTTACTCTTATCTTGTCATCCATAGCATCTTGTTTCATTACATTCATGCATTTATATGGATTCTTTGTACCCCCCTGATCATCCTTGATCATCTTTCTGTTTCTCAAGTGAAGCTTTCTAGCTTCTTGTACCCATTGTCAATCGTGACAAAAAAGGGGAGAAATTGAAGAATTTTTGGTTTCTTTCTTTAAGATTCTACAAGTTAGGGGGAGAAATACATGTTGTGGTTTCTTTCTTTAAGATTCTACAAGTTAGAGGGAGAAATACATGCCTTTGTAAAAGGGAGATGTATTTCATCTTGTTAGGGGGAGTGTTTACCTCCTTGTTGTTGTAGAAGCTTCTTTTAGCTTCTTGTTCTTGTACCTTAGGTCTTGTGACCATTCTTACATACATTGTGCTCATCAAGTGGTATATGTGATGATGTATGTTTTCTTCACCTACATCTACATGTGTTGTTTCTTTTCTTTCTTTATATACATATTTCTTTATTTGTATGCAATCTATTATTTCTGCTTCACACAAAGATGCCTTGATGAGTTTTGTTTAAAGAGTTTCAGAAATACAGGTTGTCAAAGTCTTCCATGCCATGAACTCTCTTCTTGCAAAGTTTTTTAAGAGTTTGTGTTAGGGTAGATTTTATTGTATTCAACAAGTGAGTATGAGTTGAGTAATTTATTGTATTCATTTTTTTGTTGTGGTTTTATCACGGATTGCCAAAGGGGGAGATTGTTAAGGATATATTTTATATAGTTGGCTAATCTTTTGACAAAACGCACTTTAGTTGTATTTGGATTGATCTAAGATGTGTTTAATACTTCAAAGAACATGTTGTTCAAGTCTAGTATTGAAGCCATGAAGATTGGACCAAGAAACAAGTGAAGAAAAGGTGTTTATTAAAGCTGGACACCTGCTGGACACCTGCAGATAGTTGCTGGACATCTGCTGGACACCTGGTGGACACCTGGTGGATAACTGCTCGACAGATGCTATCTATCGAGGTTTAATAAGGCTCGACAGATGCTATCTATCGAGGCTATCTATCGAGGTTACGGAAATCAGAACTTTCAGATCTGATTTTTGGGCCAAGCTTTTGTATTTGCATAGGGTTTCTTTTCTCACAACCCTAGACATATATAAGGCTTATTTTAGAGGCCGTCACATAAGAGAATACAAGGAGAACAATTGAAAAAGGTGACCGAAGTCTTATTCTCTCAGAAAGAAGTTACTGCATCTTTGCGCCTTAGGGTTTTGTAACCAAGTGCTTCTTGATCTTCATTGTTGATGAAGTGAAGAACTTTATAACCAACATCTTCTTCTCTAGTTGGTGATTGAAATTGCATACTGGGATCTACGCAATTGGTTTGTCACGTACTAGGATTCGTGCATCAAAGGGTGGCGTTCATATATTGAAGAGTTTAGAGGTTCTGAAGCGATAGAAGGTTTCTGCTGTGAGTTCATCTACGGGGATTATAGAGTCCAGAGACAAGGTTTTCTACTAGATCTGAAACTTCTCTTTACTATAGTGAATTGCTTTTCGGGAAGATTTCACCCCAGCTTTTTTACTGTGAAACTAGTTGGTTTCATTGGTTTTCCTGGGTCATCATATCTTGTCTTATTTATTTTTTCGCTGCACTTAGTTTTGACATGATATTGATGTTTGTTTGTTTAACAAGTTTTATGCATAATAAATCTAATTAACAACTTGGGTTTAAAACTTGTTAATTATATCAACCGGAGTCTAAATTTTCCAACACTCACCACCGGCACAAACCCACATCCACCAACACCACCTTACAAATAAATAAATAAATAAAAAACCACAACCAAAAAAAAAAAAAAAAAAAAAAAAAAAAAAAAAAATCCACAACAACCCAACGGCACAAACACCACAACCACCCAATAATCACAAATCAAACAAACCCACAGCTCAGGCGGTGGGATCGGTGAGATCGGCTTCAGGCGGGAGACGTCGACAGTGAGATCGGCCTCAGGCAACTTCAGGCAAGATTGGTTTTAGCAGCTTGAGGTGGCTTTAGGCGAGAGAGAAGACGACTATGGCTTAAGGTGGCTTTAGGCTAGAGGGAGCTGTGGAGGACGACTATGGCGAGATCAGCGGGCGGCGGCTTTAGGCGAGATCGGCGGGCGGCGGCTTCAGGCGAGCATGTTCTGATTCTTCTGCAGAGTAGAGTGAAGAGGAGAGAGGAAGAGAGTGAGAGAGAAAAAAATGAAAGTGAGAAAGAAATAGGGAGCAATGGGAGAGATGGAGACCAGAGAGGAGAGAGAGCTATTGCAAACGAAGAGAAAGATGTGTTGGGAGAAGAGAGAAGCAAATAAAATAAGGAAAAGAAATTTTGGCACACCAGTCCATACCGTCTCATATTTGAGACGGTACTGTAGCGGTGTGCCATAAGTTTTGGGATTTGAGATACCTCATGAGAACTGATTTTTGGTGTTTGGTGTGCCAAATGGGTTATATTATAGCATTTAACACATTTAGAATACCTGTTACGAATGCTCTAATATCTAGGTTTTCTCTTCTCCGTTTTTTCCTCCTTTTTTTTCACATTTGTTTTATGATTACTCTTACTAAAATTTAAAAACTATTATTAATTGTCATTTATATTAGTATTATTGAACTGATACATGGGATTAGATAAATTGACATACTAGTGGAAATATGAACTTATTACAATAGGTTTTTTTTTTAAACTTATACTATTAGTATTATCACAAGTGTAGGGTCATTGGGCCCAGGAATGTGTGTGGGATTGGCACGAGAGTAGTTTTTGGGCTAAAGGCCCAATCCGAGGACACTGAATGGTCCGAGGATGTAAGAATGTGAACTCATAAAGTAATACTAATAAGTAAAGAGGTTATACCTAAACTAGTGTGTCCAAAAATATAGTCCGAGGTAGATTATGTCCTCGGATGTGTAAAGCCGAGGTGGGAGGAGGGCTGGTTAAACATCCACAAGAAAAATGCTAGAAAATCCTATAGGTAGGGGTAAACATGGAAGATAAGAAGAAGGGTGGTGGAATATCTAAAGATAAAGTTGTTATCACTGCCCCCGCATTGAATGCTCTGCAACAACTATTCTGGCTGCATTAATAGGGAAGTGAAACCTAAGCATCAAAGTTTAAGCCTTGCTCTTGTCTCCAAAGACTTCAGGGAAAATGGATGGGACAAGTATCTAAAACCAATAATCTAACTCTTACGTGGAGGATGAAGAGGGGAAGAATGAGGGGATATAAAAGGAAGAAGAGACCTTCAGGAAGGGGATCAGGAGAAAGAGAAAAAAATACTATATACCTCAATATTCATAACTGTAACCTATCTTGGAAAGAAATAAAATAAAATCATCCTCAGCTTGTGTCCGAGGAGAAGATTATTTCACATAAACAGTTCCTTGTGTGTATCATTGTGACCTCGTTTTTGCTATCTAACATCATTAGAACCTAGATTTCAAGTCCACTCTCTACAAATTTTATTGTAAAAAGGTCTTTCAAGCCCATCCCCTTCTGACTGTGGGTTCGGGCTCAAATTGTGTCCTTACAATTGACGCTGTCTGTGGGGAATTTGTGATTCTAGGAGGTTTAGCATTATGGTAGGCTCAGTTCCACATTGTGCAGAGTTTGTGGGGTCCCAGCGTGAGGACCACTCCTTACATCATGAGGAGGATAGGGACCGAGAGGGTAGTGTGCATACAACGCACACTAGTAGGAGTTGTTCACGAAGTGAAAGTAGACTTCCCCATGAGGAAAATGCTAAGACCATGCAGAAGGAAATTGACCACCTAAAGAAGAAGTTACGCCGCAAAAGGCGAACACGAACTCCTTCCTTTTTCGATCCTTCTTCTGAAGGCTCTGGGGATGACAGTTACAGACCTAAGTCAAGAACTCCACCGGATGAGTCTTTCTGCTATACGGAGGACAATCTGCATGAACGAGAGGGTAAAAATTCTCTTTCAAGTTGCTTGGGAAATGATGCTATGGTTAAGGAATTACATCAAATCTCCAACTCACCCTTCACACGCAAGGTGGAAGAAGGGAAGCTTCCTCGGCGCTTCACACAGCCAGCTTTCACCATTTGCAATGGTCGAATAGATCCTGTGGAGCACGTGAGTCATTTCAATCAGAAGATGGTGGTGCATTCTAAGAATGAAACTTTGGTTTGATGGCTTGAAGGCAAGTTCTATAAACTCTTTCAAGGAACTTACTAGGGCATTTGGTTCTCATTTCATCACATGCAGTAAAGTTCCTCGGCCCTTGGATTTCTTATTATCCATGGCCATGAAAGAAGAAGAAACCCTGAAAACATACTCAGACAGATACTGAGAGATGTTCAATGAGATTGATGGGGACTTTGATGACGTGGCGATAAGAACCTTCAAGGTCAACCTACTTGCAAAGCACGACTTGAGGAAATCTTTGACCAAAAAGCTTGTAAGGAGTGTACGTCGGCTCATGGATTATATTGATAAGTATAAAAGGGTTGAAGAAAATCAACAGCAAGGGAAGGGGAAGGCGAAGGTTATCCCTCAGGAGATGAGGGATTTCAGGTCGGACAGATACAACAATAATAGGCCCCAAAGAGATTTTAATGGGCAAACTAGCCCTACCACCCCTCAAGGGGTTAATACTGTCTTTAGGGAACTAGTGCATCAGCTGTTGGAGAAAATCAAGAGTGAACCCATGAGGCACAATCAAAACCTTCATTGCCACTATCACCAAGAGAGGGGTCATACCACTGAAGATTGTCGAACTCTGTGGAACCATTTAGAGCAGTTGGTTAAGGAGGAAAGGTTAAAGCAATTCTTGTATCGACCTAATGGGCAGGAAAATCACTCAGGGGCAGTGAACCAGGGCAACATTTCATCAAAGCCTCCTTTGGGTACGATCAATGTTATTTTTGCTGCACCTGGAAGAACTAGCTCTCATCCTTCCAAGGTGATGTCTGTAGCTCGGACCCTGGCCGAGGATTCTAGGGATGAGCTGAAAAGGATTAAAGGGAATATCTTACCAATTTTAGGTTTCTCAGAAGAGGACAAGATTGGGACTATCCAACCACATAATGATACTTTGGTGGTTACGCTGAGGATAGGGGGCTACAATGTGAGGAGGGTAATGGTTGATCAGGGTAGTGGTGCAGATATCATGTACCCTGACTTGTTCAAAGGGCTAAACTTAAATCTTGAGGATCTTACGGCTTATGATTCGCCCTTAATAAGCTTTGAGGGGAAGGCTGTAGTACCAAAGGGGCAAATTAGGTTGCCTGTGCAGTCAAGGCCAGAAGTGGTAAACGTGGATTTCATTATGGTAGACAAGGAATTGCTTAGGAGTCAATCTGTGGCTAGACAGTGCATGGCAGCTACAATTCTGGATCAACCTGGGCCGGAGTCCTCGGCCTCGGCTGAGGGAGGGTCATAGCAATCAATGTCTCTGGCCACGCCTAAGGTACCATTGGTAGAAGAATCTGCGTGTGAAGAATTGGAGAAGGTTCTTATAGATGACGACCCTGAGAAATTCTTTCAGGTGGGGGTTCAGTTGCCACTTGAAGAGAAAGCAGAGCTAGTTATGTTTTTAAAGAAGAATGTGGATGTATTTGCATGGAATGCTTACGAGGCTCCTGGGTTGATCCGAGTTTCATTTGTCATCATTTGAATGTCGATCCAGCTGTAGTACCAAGGAGGCAACCACCTCGGTGATCATTTAAAAAGCATTCCGAGGCTGTCAAGGAAGAGGTGCTCAAACTCAAGAAGGTTGGTGCTATCAAAGAGGTGTTTTATCCTGAATGGTTGGCTCATACAGTGGTAGTAAAGAAGAAGAATGAGAAGTGGAGAGTATATGTGGACTTCACAGATTTGAACAAGGTTTGTCCTAAAGATTCTTTCCCAATGCCTCGGATAGATCAGTTGGTGGATGCTACTGTTGGGCATCCTCAAATGAGTTTTTTGAATGCTTTTCAAGGTTATCATCAAATACCTTTAGCTTTGGAGGACCAAGAGAAAACTACATTTGTGACTCCTACAGGAAATTACCATTATAAGGTAATGCCTTTCAGCTTGAAAAACGCAGGAGCTACCTATCAAAGGATGATGACTAGGATGTTTAAGTCACAGCTGGGAAAGACTATTGAAATATATGTGGACAACATGGTGGTGAAAAGTAAAGCGGTTTCCATGCATGTGGAGGATCTGAGTGATACTTTTTAGACGTTGAAGAGGTACAAGTTGCCACTTAATGCCTTTAAATGTTCTTTTGGTGTGGGATCAGGTAAATTTGTAGGTTACATGGTAACTCACCAGGGGATCGAAGTTAATCCGTCTCAGATCAGGACAATTAACAACTTCCATCCACCTCGGAATCCCAAAGAAGTACAGAGGCTAACAGGGATGACTGCTACCCTCAACCGATTTATTTCTCGGTTAGCAGATAGGTGTAGGCCTTTCTTCTAATTATTAAATAAGTGGAAGGGATTTGAATGGACCGAGGAATGTGCTTCGGCTTTTCAGCAACTTAAGGAATATCTTTCGCGACCACCCAGTATCTCTCGGCCAGAAATTGATGAAGTTCTGTTCGCATATATTATGGTGGCTAATCATGCCGTTAGTTTGGTTCTCATACAGTATGATAATGATGTGCAGAGGCCAGTTTATTACATGAGCAAGTCTCTACACGAGGCCGAGGTGCATTATTTACCATTAGAAAAGGCGATCATAGCAGTGGTGCATGCTACGCATAGGCTCCCCCATTACTTCCAATCTCATATAGTGGTCGTTTTGACTCAACTCCCTCTTAAGTCTATACTTTGGAGTGTTGATTACACAGGAAGGATTGCCCAATGGGGTACCATTCTGGGGGCTTTTGATATCGAATATATGCCTCGCACCTCTGTAAAGGGACAAGTCCTTGCAGATCTGGTGGTAGAATTCGCTGAGCCCTCATTAGAGGAGAATGTTAAGGGATTGGGCATGCGTGAAAAATTAGTTGGCATGATCTCTTGCAAAGAACCTTTGTTGTGGAAAGTATATGTTGACAGAGCAACGATTCAAAGAGGATTTGGTGTGGGGCTAGTTCTGGTGCCCCCTGAGGGAATTACTTTTGAGAAATCCTTAAGGTTGGGGTTCTTGGCCACCAACAATGAAGCAGAATATGAAGCTTTATTGGTAGGGATGGACATGGTTCGAAAAATAGGTGGAAAAATTGTACAAATGTTCTCGGATTCACAATTGGTGGTAGGCTAAATGGAAGGGAAGTTAGAAGCAAGAGATCCAAGAATGCAAAGCTACCTCACCCAGGTTAGGTATATATAATCCAAATTTGAGTCTTTCTCCTTATTACATGTATCCAGCAGTGGGAATACCCATGCTGACTCTTTGGCCACACTTGCGACATTCTCGACGCAAGGCCTACCTCGGGTCATCCTTATTGAGGATTTGTGTAAACCCACTGGGACCAGAAATTGTATAAACGCCTTTTTTCAAGACCATATTTGCTGTGTATACACCCAGAAGCAACGAAATTACTTTTGGAAGAGTTACATGAAGGAATTTGCAGAAGTCACACAGCATGAAGGTCTTTATCTCATAGAGCTATCACACAAGGATATTGGTGGCCTAATATGCAGAGAGAGGTACAGGATTATGCAAAGAGATGTGACCAATGTTAGAGATTTGCTCCTAACATCCATCAACCAGGGGGTGTCCTTAATCCTCTATCTAGTCCTTGGCCTTTTGCTCAATGAAGCTTGGACATTGTAGAGCATTTCCAAAAGGCAACTGTGAATAGGAGGTGGCTGCTTGTTAGAACAGATTATTTCACTAAATGGGTTAAAGTTGAGCCATTGTCAAATATCAGAGATGTGGAGGCGAAGAAGTTTGTTTGGAAAAACATTGTCACCAGGTTTAGAATCCCTCATACTCTCATTTCAGATAATGGCCTACAAATTGATAGTTAGGCCTTTAGAAGATATTGTTGTGATCTAGGCATCACGAATAGATATTCCACTCCAGCTTATCCTCAAGGGAATGGGCAGGTCGAGGCAGTCAATAAAGTGATAGTCAATGGGCTTAAGAAAAGGCTAGATGATGCTAAGGGGAGATGGGTGGAAGAATTGCCACATGTCTTGTGGACGTATCGAACTACACCTCGAAGGTCCACTAGAGAGACACCATTCTCTATGACTTATGGAGCTGAGGCTATAATACCTCTGAAAATTGGGTTTCCAACATTAAGGACAAGCTCTTTCACCCCAAGCAATAATGACAGTTTACTAAAAAAAAGCCTAGACCTAGTTGAGGAATTGCGGGAGAATGCCATGGTCCAACTAGCATACTATAAACACAAACTCAAGCAGGGGTATGATTCCCATGTGAATCTACGACCACTTGCACCTAAGATTTGGTATAGAGGAAAGTTTTGGGTACCACAAAGAACCCAGCATGGGGAAAACTGGGGCCTAACTAGGAAGGACATTATCGTATTACCACGGTGGTGGGAATAGGGGCTTACCATCTTAAAGATCTAGATGAACATGTTGTACAACGTCCCTAAAATGTAAATAACCTACGAAGGTATTACAATTAATGATAGGCGTTTCTGCCATAATATTCCTATTTACACCCTATTATGTTGTTTGCTATTTTTCCAAATATCAAACTAAAGCTTGGTCATGCCTAGTCCTCGGACCACATACCTTGTATAAATTGAAATTTTATTAAGTGTTGAACAGAACCTTAGTTATGTATGGTCTTCGAATATTCTACTTTGGAGAAATTAACAATTCAGTCCATTTTTCTAAATATCAAACTGAAGCTTAGTCAAGCCCGGTTCTCGAACCACATACCTTGTATAAATTGATATTTTATTAAGTGTTGAACAAAACCTTAGTTATGTCTAGTCCTCGGATCACCTACTTTTGAGAAATTAACACTTCAGTTCATTTTTCTAAATATCAAACTGAAGCTTGGTCATGCCTGGTCTTCGAACCACATACCTTGTATAAATTGATATTTTATTAAGTGTTGAACAGAACCTTAGTTATGTCCGGTCCTCAGATCATCTACTTTGGGGAAATCAACATTTCAGTACATTTTTCTAAATATCAAACATAACTTAGTCCATTAACACATACCCCGGACCACATACCTTGTATGAATTTATATTTTATTAAGTGTTGAATAGAACCTTAGTTATGCCGGGTCCTCCAATCATCAACTTTGGAAAAATTAACACTTTAGTCTATTTTTCTAAATATCAAATTGAACATTGGTCATGCCTTGTCCTCGGACCACATACCTGGTACAAATTGATATTTTATTAAGTGTTGAACAAAACTATAGTTATGCCTGGTTCTCAGACCACATACCCCGGACCACATACCTTGTATGAATTTATATTTTATTAAGTGTTGAGCAAAACCTTAGTTATGTCTGGTCCTCGGATCACCCAATTTGGGAAAATTACCACTTCAGTTCATTTTTCTAAATATCAAACTGAACCTTGGTCATGCCTTGTCCTCGACCACATACCATGTACAAATTGATATTTTATTAAGTGTTGAACAGAACCTTACTTATGTCTGGTCCTCGGATCACCTAGTTTGGGAAAATTAACACTTCAGTTCATTTTTCTACATATCAAACTGAATCTTGGTCATGCCTTGTCCTCGGACCACATACCTTCTACAAATTGATATTTTATTAAGTGTTGAACAAAACCTTAATTATGTCTGGTCCTCAGATCACCTACTTTTGGGGAATTAACACTTCACTTCCTTTTTCTAAATATCAAACTGAACCTTGGTCAAGCCTTGTCCTCAGAACACATACCTTGTATAAATTGATATTTTATTAAGTATTGAACAGAACCTTACTTATGTCTGGTCCTCGATCATCCACTTTGGAGAAATTAACACTTCAGTCCATTTTTCTAAATATCAAACTGAAACTTGGTCGTGCCCGGTCCTCGAACCACATACCTTGTATAAATTGATATTTTATTAAGTGTTGAACAGAACCTTAGTTATGTATGGTCCTCGGATCACCTACTTTTTGGGAATTAACACTTCACTTCCTTTTTCTAAATATCAAACTGAACCTTGGTCAAGCCTTGCTCTCGGACCACATACCTTGTACAAATTGATATTTTATTAAGTGTTGAACAGAACCTTAGTTAATTCTGGTCCTCGAATCACCAACTTTTGGGGAATTAACACTTCACTTCCTTTTTCTAAATATCAAACTGAACATTGGTCATACCTTGTCCTCGGACCACATACCTTGTACAAATTGATATTTTATTAAGTGTTGAACAAAACCTTACTTATGTCTGGTCCTCGGATCACCTAGTTTGGGAAAATTAACACTTCAGTTCATTTTTCTAAATATCAAACTGAATCTTGGTCATGCCTTGTCCTCGGACCACATACCTTGTACAAATTGATATTTTATTAAGTGTTGAACAGAACCTTAGTTATGTCTGGTCCTCAGATCACCTACTTTTGAGGAATTAACACTTCACTTCCTTTTTCTAAATATCAAATTGAACCTTGGTCAAGCCTTGTCCTCAGAACACATACCTTGTATAAATTGATATTTTATTAAGTATTGAACAGAACCTTACTTATGTCTGGTCCTCGATTATCCACTTTGGAGAAATTAACACTTCAGTCCATTTTTCTAAATATCAAACTAAAACTTGGTCATGCCCAGTCCTCGAACCACATACCTTGTATAAATTGATATTTTATTAAGTGTTGAACAGAACCTTAGTTATGTCTAGACTTCGGATCACTTCTAAATATCAAACTGAACCTTGGTCATGCCTTGTCCTCGGACCACATACCTTGTACAAATTGATATTTTATTAAGTGTTGAACAGAACCTTAGTTAATTCTGGTCCTTGGATCACCAACTTTTGGGGAATTAACACTTCACTTCCTTTTTCTAAACATCAAACTGAACCTTGGTCATGCCTTGTCCTCAGACCACATACGTTGTACAAATTGATATTTTATTAAGTGTTGAACAGAACCTTAGTTATGTCTAGTCCTCGGATCACCTACTTTTGGGGAATTGACACTTCACTTCCTTTTTCTAAATGTCAAATTGAACCTTGGTCATGCCTTGTCCTCAGACCACATACCTTGTACAAACTGATATTTTATTAAGTGTTGAATAGAACCTTAGTTATGTCTGGTCCCCGGATCACCTACTTTTGGGGAATTAACACTTCATCTCCTTTTTCTAAATATCAAACTGAACCTGGGTCAAGCCTTGTCCTCGGAACACATACCTTGTATAAATTGATATTTTATTAAGTATTAAACAGAACCTTACTTATGTCAAGTTCTCGGATCATCCACTTTGGAGAAATTTACACTTCAGCCCATTTTTCTAAATATCAAACTGAAGCTAGGTCATGCCCGGTCCTCAAACCACATACCTTGTATAAATTGATATTTTATCAAATGTTGAATAGAACCTTAGTTATATCTAGTTCTCGGATCACCTACTTTGGGAAAATTAACACTTGAGTTCATTTTTCTAAATATCAAACTGAAGCTTAGTCATGCCTGGTCCTGGAACCACATACCTTGTATAATTGATATTTTATTAAGTGTTGAACAGAACCTTGGTTATGTCTGGTCATCGGATCATCTACTTTGGGAAAATTAACACTTCAGTCCATTTTTCTAAATATCAAACATTACTTAGTCCATTAACACATCTGTTGGAACACATACCTTGTATAAATTTATATTTTATAAAGTGTTGAACAGAACCTTAGTTATGCCTGGTCCTTGGATCATCTACTTTGAGGAAATTAACACCTCAGTCCATTTTTCTAAATATCAAACTAAAGCTTGGTCATGCCTTGTCCTCGGACCACATACCTTGTATAAATTAATATTTTATTAAGTGTTGAACAGAACCTTAGTTATGTCTAGTTATCGGATCATCTACTTTGGGGAAATTAACACTTTAGTCAATTTTCCTAAGTATCAAAATGAAGCTTGGTCATGCCTGATCCTCAGACCGCATACCTTGTGTAAATTGATATTTTATTAAGTGTTGAACAGAAACTTAGTTATGTCTGGTTCTTAAGCCACATACCTTGTATAAATTGATATTTTATTAAGTATTGATCAGAACCTTAGTTATGTCTTGTCCTCGGATCACCTACTTTGGGAAAATTAACACTTCAGTCCATTTTTCTAAATATGAAACTGAACCTTGGTCATGCCTTGTCCTTGGACCACATACCTTGTATAAATTGATATTTTAATAATTGTTGAACAGAACCTTAGTTATGTCTGGTCCTCGGATCATCTGCTTTGGGAAAATTAACACCTCAGTCCATTTTTCTGAATATAAAACTGAAGCTTGGTCATGCCTGGTCCTCGGACCAAATACCTTATATAAATTTACATTTTATTAAGTGTTGAACAGAACCTTCGTTACGTTTGGTCCTTAGACCACATACCTTGTATAAATTGATATTTTGTTAAGTGTTGAATGGAACCTTAGTTATGTCTAGTCCTCGGATCACCTACTTTGAAAAAATTAACACTTCAGTTCATTTTTCTAAATATCAAACAAAACCTTGGTCATGCCTTGCCCTCGGACAACATACCTTGTATAAATTGATATTTTATTAAGTGTTGAACAGAACCTTAGTTATGTTTGGTCCTCAGATCACCAACTTTTGGGGAATTAACACTTCAGTTCATTTTTCTAAATATCAAACTGACCCTTGATCATGCCTTGTCCTCGGACCACATACCTTGCATAAATTGATATTTTAATAAGTGTTGAACAAAACCTTGGTTATGTCTGGTCCTCAGATCATCTACTTTGGAGAAATTAACACTTCAGTCCATTTTTCTAAATATCAAATAGAATCTTGGTTATGCCTTGTCCTCAGATCACATACCTTGTACAAATTGATATTTTATTAAGTGTTGAACAGAACCTTAATTATGTCTGGTCCTCGGATCACCCACTTTTGGGAAATTAACACTTCAGTTCATTTTTCTAAATATCAAACTGAACCTTCATCATGCCTTGTCCTCGGAGCACATACCTTGTATAAATTGACATTTTATTAAGTGTTGAACAGAACCTTAATTATATCTGGTCCTCAGATCACCAACTTTAGGGAAATTAACACTTCAGTCCATTTTTATAAATATTAAACTGAAGCTTAGTCATGTCTGGTCCTCGGACCACGTAACTTGTACAAATTGATATTTTATTAAGTGTTGAACAAAACCTTAGTTATGTCTGGTCCTTGAATCACCTACTTTGGAGAAATTAACACTTTAATTCATTTTTCTAAATATCAAAGTGCAAGTTGGTCATGCCTTGTTCTCAGACCACATACCTTGTATAAATCGATATTTTATTAAGTGTTAAACAGAACGTTTGTTATGTCTAGTCCTTGGATCACCTACTTTGGGGAAATTTACACTTGAGTTCATTTTTCTAAATACAAAACTGAAGCTTGGTCATGCCTAGTCCTCGGACCACATACCTTGTATAAATTGATATTTTATTAAGTGTTGAACAGAACCTTAGTTATGTCTGGTCCTCGGATCATCTACTTTGTGAAAATTAACACTTCAGTCCATTTTTCTAAATATCAAACATAACTTAGTCCATTAACACATACATTGGAACAAATACCTTGTATAAATTTATATTTTATTAAGGGCTGAACAGAACCTTAGTTATGCCTGGTTCTCGGATCATCTACTTTGGGGAAATTAACACCTTAGCCCATTTTTCTAAATATCAAACTGAAGCTTGGTCATGCCTGGTCCTGCCTGGTCCTCGGACCAAATACCTTGTATAAATTTACATTTTATTAAGTGTTGAACAGAACCTTAGTTATGTCTGGTTCTCAAACCACATACCTTGTATAAATTGATATTTTATTGTTTGTTGAACAGAACCTTAGTTATGTCTGGTCTTCGAATCACTTACTTTGGAAAAATTAACACTTCAGTTCATTTTTCTAGATATCAAACAGAACCTTGGTCATGCCTTGTCCTCGGACAACATACCTTGTATAAATTGATATTTTATTAAGTGTTAAAGAGAACCTTAGTTATGTCTGGTCTTTGGATTACCTACTTTTGGGGAATTAACACTTCAGTTCATTTTTCTAAATATCAAACTGACCCTTCGTCATGCCTTGTCCTCAGACCACATACCTTGTATAAATTGATATTCTAATAAGTGTTGAACTGAACCTTGGTTATGTCTGGTTTTCGAATCATCTACTTTGGGAAAATTTGCACTTCAGTCCATTTTTCTAAATATTAAACAAAACCTTGGTCATGCCTTGTCCTCGGACAACATACCTTGTATAAATTGATATTTTATTAAGTGTTGAACAGAACCTTAATTATGTTTGGTCCTCGAATTACCCACTTTTGGGGAATTAATACTTCAATTCATTTTTCTAAATATCAAACTGAATCTTGGTCATGCCTTGTCCTCGGAGCACATACCTTGAATAAATTTTTATTTTATTAAGTGTTGGATAGAACCTTAATTATGTCTGGCCCTCGAATGGCCAACTTTAGGAAAATTAACACTTTAGTCCATTTTTACAAATATTAAACTAAAGCTTACTCAAGCCTGGTCATCGGACCACATAACTTGTACAAATTGATATTTTATTAAGTGTTGAACAAAACCTTAGTTATGTCTGGTCCTTGGATCGCCTACTTTGGAGAAATCAACACTTTAGTTCATTTTTCTAAATATCAAACTGAAGGTTGGTCATGCCTTGTCCTCAGACCACATATCTTGTATAAATAGATATTTTATTAAGTGTTGAACAGAACGTTTATTATGTCTAGTTCTTGGATCACCTACTTTGGAGAAATTTACACTTGAGTTCATTTTTCTAAATACAAAATTGAAGCTTGGTCATGCCTGGTCCTCAAACCACATACCTTGTATAAATTGATTTTTTATTAAGTGTTGAACAGAACCTTAGTTATGTCTGGTCCTCGGATCATCTACTTTGTGGAAATTAATACTTCAGTCCATTTTTCTAAATATCAAACATAACTTTGTCCATTAACACATACGTTGGAATAAATACCTTGTATAAATTTATATTTTATTAAGGGCTGAACAGAACCTTAGTTATGTCTGGTTCTCGGATCATCTACTTTGGGGAAATTAACATCTTAGCCCATTTTTCTAAATATCAAACTGAAACTTGGTCATGCCTGGTCCTCGGACAAAATACCTTGTATAAATTTACATTTTATTAAGTGTTGAACAGAACCTTAGTTATGCCTAGTTCTCAGACCACATACCTTGCATAAATTGATATTTTATTAAGTGTTGAACAGAACCTTAGTTATGTCTGGTCCTCAAATCACCTACTTTGAGAAAATTAACACTTTAGTTCATTTTTCTAAATATCAAATAGAACCTTGGTCATGCCTTGTCCTCGAACAACATACCTTTTATAAATTGATATTTTATTAAGTGTTAAAAAGAACCTTAGTTATGTCTGGTTCTCGGATCACCTACTTTTGGGGAATTAACACTTCAGTTCATTTTTCTAAATATCAAACTAACCCTTGGTCATGCCTTGTCCTCGGACCACATACCTTGTATAAATTGATATTTTAATAGGTGTTGAACAGAACCTTGGTTATGTCTGGTCCTCGGATCATCTACTTTGGGGAAATTAACACTTCAGTCCATTTTTCTAAATATCAAACAGAACTTTGGTCATGCCTTGTCCTCGGACCACATACCTTGTATAAATTGATATTTTATTAAGTGTTGAACCCCAGTGACAACTACTTTAAATGCTGTTAATGCATATGCCGAATGGGCTCCCTTGCTTGATCTTGCAAAATATGGCATAATTCATGGGTATGATGTCTTCTCAGTTTGGCAAAGTTGGATTCAAATAGATGTTTTGGTATCTTACCCTCTTCTACATGCACAACAGTGTGGTTGCTTACTTTCTTCTCCTGAATTTCGTCTTCATGCTTGTGAGTTTTTCAAACTTGTATCGCCAAGGTATGCATTTCAGTTTTTCAATTGTATGTTTGAGGTTGTTGGTAATTGAAAACATGCAAATATTTTGCCCTGGTGAGAGTTTCCTTGACTATTGTGGTATTCTAATTCGTGACTTACAGGAAGAGACCTATTGATCATACACTACTGACTTGTGATCACTCAACTAATCCCTAAGAGACAGAAAAATATTCAGAGTCCAAAACTCATGAGCTATTGGATGGTGCAGAATTGAATGTTTCTCATATGCAAAAAGTAGTTACTTATTTTTAGTAAATCTCTGCACACACACACACACACACACACTCAAGAATTCTAGTTAGTTGTTGGATTTGGCATTTGTTGAATATCTCCTATATTGGACTATTCAAGCTAGGAGTTGTAAGTTGTAACAAGAGATAGTGAATATTGACAACCTAGAAAAATAGAGATGACTTTCTATTATATTTATTTGGTTCATTGTGAGGGAATTGTAAAAGGAGTGCAATTAGCATTTTACTGAGTTTGTTGTTTATTCTGAAGGCCAAGCAACTTGCAGAATTGTTGGATGAAGACCCTGCATTGATGGATAGGAGGCAGCAATGTGCAATGCGGCTTGCATTATACAAGTCTACAAGGGATGAGATTGATTTGGTCTCATGGTCCAGATGAGGTGAATTGGGAATGCGTGTTTAGAAAAATTTTGTAAAATCTATAATAGTACTAAGGGACATGCTAAGAATGAATAGACTATGGTTTTCTCTGCTGTGTTTTTTTTTTTTCAAATGTAGATGTGATATATTTTTATTCAAATTCTAGGTTTTTAGTTGATCGTGATTCTCTTAAATTTGATCATCTTTTGTTAGCTGTAACATTGATTTATAATGTAACATTAAAATTCTTGTATACATTGGCTCTGTGACTTATAAAAGCCTTGCACCTTGAGCTATTGGTGGTGTGAGGTTCTAGATTAACATCAACAACAACAATAATAAATAAAATAAAAAAGAGAGGATTTACTTTATGAGGGAAGGAAACAACTCTCAATTAGTTTAACAACTTTTCTGCTCTAGACCCAAGCTTTATCCTACCTCAACATTACATGGGAGAAGAATCATTTATAGCTCTTGGTAATTTCATTGGCTATGCAAAACATAATTGTCAAAAAAGTTAATTTTTTTTTTTCAAAAAATATTTTTAAATTTTCATAAAATCCGATAACTTTTTTTTTAATATTAAAAGTCAAGCCAAAAAAGAAAAAAACTCAAGTCAAGAGAATGCTTCAAAAATTGAAACGTGCACATGGACAGGATATAATGATCTTGGTTGAATATTGGATAATATATTTTCCATACATGATACAACCATAAAGATTGGAGGAATTTATTTTATTTTAAGATAGGTGACGGATGGAGTGAAGTGTAGACGTATTCTTTGCTATTAGATTGATGGTATCCGATTGATCATGTTTAAAGCATGTAGACGGTATATCTAGGTAACGTATCTGTGTGTATTATATAATCACCTATAGCTACGTACCTTATAAAATTGATGTCAAACTCATGTACACAAAGCAAGCCATGTTTGCAATCTAAATGAGCATGATGGGGGTGTAAAAGCAATTTCTTAGTGTTCTCTAGTTGTAGGGATGAATCGTTAGGCCCTCGATCCTTGAGAGGGGTGATTACATGTGTGGCACCCTCAATCCATGCCAACCATAGAGAAACTGATGGACATGAAGGAAGGAAGCATATCATGAGCTAAGCAACATTCATTAAGGAAATAGAAGACTATATTGCTTCACTCATTGTGGTGCATGCCAGTGTGATCTGATTGAAGCACCTTAAACTCCATACAGGTTTATTTGCATCCCATGATTCATGAAGCACGCGGGTGCAAGATGTCTAGGTCCTTCGGAAATGTCATTGATCCGCTTGAAGTAATAAATGGGATATCCTTGGAAGGTCTTCCGCCCACAAATGTAAATCCGGATGACTTGACATTTAGCTGTCAATGGATACTCTCAGTATTAAACAGAGCCATATTCAAAACTATTGCGGCTTTGGAGTCGCAATAGTGAAGCAATACCAACTGTGTGATGTTTTTATTGAAGCAATTAAGCATTTCTTTGCTGGGAGTGATCCAAGGTTCGAGACTGACAGGAGTTTTTCTCGAGACACACTTTGGTTATGTATTAACAATAATGGGCTACGATTGCTTCATCCTTTTATGCCATATGTTACGGACGAATTATGAAAGCGCTTTCCTTCATCAAGGGATCAGACAAACAATAGAGCTCTTGGAGCTTTGATTTTGATTGTTCCGTTCCCAACTGATGTGGGATTAGCTTTGCACGAATTTGACATTAAAAACATTTATTTATAGGGCACCTAAAACCCTACATGTGCTTGCATACTCGAACTATATGTGGGTGCAAGCACTCGCGACGAGTGGTTTTCTCGTGGGAAGTAGGCCTCGGCCTGGAGTGGACCGGGCGGAGGGTGAAAGTGGAGTCACTACCTAGATTAGGTCTAAGAACCATATGTATAGGGTAAGATCTATGATCGGCATACCCCCTTTAGATAACATGTCGGCATGTCGAAACCTTCGATTCCTTCTCATGAACATGAGATACGCGATACTCAAATTAATGCAAAACACTTTGGTTATGTGTGTAACATTTCAAATTAGACAAACAGAATATTGGAAACATCAACATATCTAACTGGAGGTATTTCACTTCTTAAGGTGTTTCCTACCTTACACAGCAGAGAACATTGTCCAACTAAAGCATAAGAATCCTATGTACCAACAAAGAACAACAGGGAAAAAATGAGCAAGTGATTTCGTATAAACTTAGCCAAAAGTAATGAACAATTCATCTTTAGATTTGCAAAAGGTGAACGTAAATAATCATCATTTGTCATACATTAACAACAACATTTTGTATTGCACACAATGTGTAGACATTAACAACAACGTCAAATGTTCATAGGTAGAAATTTTTGGAAATCATCATTGCTTAAATCTAAGAAGTTTGAAATATCTCTTTCATCATCTAACGCAGTAATTTCATTAATAGACTTCATGGCTCACTCTTGCGCCTTCCCCTTTAGATACTTCCTAGCTTTTTGGATTGCATGAAAATGGTCTAGTTGCCTTTGCATTTGATTGTTCTCTTGTTCAAGGCGAGCAAGTCTATTGGCAGGTTCATCTCTGGGTAACTGGGCTGAGCGTGCCTTAGGAACTCGTAACCCATGCTATCGACAATACACCTCCAACTCACACCTCTTCTCGTATAGGGTTGTCCATGGTAGTTCTTCCATGGTGACCTCCATTGTGGTAGTATCCGTACTTAGTTTTGTAGGTTTGCCGACCATGATGTGCCCGATGCTTCCAAGACTCTCGTACGTGTATATTGGCATATTAACGAAATGTCTCTTCTTTCCAACTCTTTTCCCTCCATAGTGGTCTCTGTATGTCTATAGTTGTTGATCAGCTGGAACTTGTAATAATTCGTTTGTTGAAGTAGATCCAAACTTGTTTCGCATTGTACGAGATGATGTTGAGGCGTTGCAACTCATAGCTTAGTCAATCTACGAAGTTAGTAGGGTAGAAATAAGATCATTATTATGGTGCCTTTATAACCTCATTTCATGGTCCAAGCATTATAATTTTAGTTATTCGGGCATGTCATGTCAATACAGGCTGGAAAACCACGATATGAACAGGATTTTAAATGTTCCCAATGTCACAGTGAGATTCTCTTGTTATGGGCAGTAGTTGCAGTGTACTGCCATGACTATTCAGTACTCTTGTGCTATTCACGTGAAGACTATCCAGCATTCCTGTGCTTCATCTGACATGACTTGATGAGACAATACCAAGCTGTGTTAAATGCATCATAAATGTTTCAAGGTTCCTCTACATCCTTGAAAACAATGCATTGCAAAAGGATGCATATCTGTGTATTGACGTGAGTGTGGATGATATGACTGGACAGGGTTCAACAATGCCGAGCTATTGAGCAGCACATGCAACACTGCGAACATCAATGTAGCAATGGTGGAAAGCTCACCCCCAAAATTGATACATAAACTTTTCACCGATGCTTTTCATCCTTGAAAACGGTGCATTGCAAAGGGTATGCATATCTGTATATTCACGTGAGTATGGATGGGTTGCATATCTGTGTATTCAAAGGGTTGTCCCGTATGACATTCAACTTATAAAATCTATTTTGTTTTACAATAATGATCAAAAATATTTTTAGCTCAATTCGCTACCTTCTTTTCTATGCAACCCATTTAACCCCAATGTT
This sequence comes from Castanea sativa, assembly GCF_040712315.1. Taxonomy (NCBI): domain Eukaryota; kingdom Viridiplantae; phylum Streptophyta; class Magnoliopsida; order Fagales; family Fagaceae; genus Castanea; species Castanea sativa. Next base: position 41,729,954 of record NC_134019.1, on the reverse strand, counting down.
TTATTTTTATTTTCAAAAACACAGTGGCAGAGCCACATGCAATAATTAGATAGTAAGTTTTGTGAGTAAATAGTGGGACCCCTAATTTTTAGTTCAATTTCAAGAAAAAAAAAAGGCTCATATGTATAAAAGAAAAAAAAGTGAGATTTAAAATAAAATAAAAAGAAAGGAACTCGAGTCTTTGAAACTTGAGTTCTACCATAAAAAACTCATATACATATTAAAAAAAAAGCGAAATTTACAAAATTTAAAAAAAAAAGAAAAAAACAGAAAAGAAAAAAAGAAGGGAACTCGAGAGTATGAAACTCGAGTTTCACTATGAAATTTTTTTTCCTAGAAAGCAAGCGTCCTCTGTTTCAGGCAGAGAGGATGCTCTGTTTTTTGAGTGTTCACACTAGGAACTCGAGTTTTATACACTCGAGATCTATTAAAACTTGAGTCTATGAAACTCGAGTTTCACTGCTTTGTTTTTTTTTTTTTTTTTCAGAAACAACGCATCCTTTGTTTTAGGCAGAGAGGATGCTCTGTTTTTTGAGTGTTCACACTAGGAACTCGAGTTTTATAAACTCGAGTTTTACATAGAACTCGAGTCTATAAAACTCGAGTTTCACTGGATTTTTTTTTTTCCTTGGACATGCAAGCTAGCCAAATGCATCATAATCCACAAACACTCATTGAGAAGCTAAGAATGTAATCCATAAACACTCATTGAGAGGCAGAGAAGCTGAGAATGTAAATGCACTTAAATTACATCAAAAGTCGTTCTCAATAGACACCAAACTATAGAAATTGTTACGCTCTTTGCATAAACATAGTTTTACAATGTAAATGCACTTAAATCACAACAAAAGGCATTCTCAATATATCAACATTCTAAACATGTCCAACCACGCTTAATTTGCAGTTCTAACCATACTACTCAAATCACAATCTTCATAGAGGTACATTGGATAGAGAATTACAAGTACATTCAACAAAAACCAAAAAGTTAATTGTGCCGATACAATGTAGTCACTTTTCCTAAGATCAGCGGTCCACACAACAAAAAACGTTGTCCATGGAAGCATGCTTGAAAAACGTAGACTAATCACGTTAGGAGACAAGACAGTAAACATTAGGTAAACATTGAATGAACAACCCAATCCAGAACTTTTTGCCATCTGTTACCTACCTAGTTTGGAACATGGCCGCTTGTGGAAGCGCCATGGGATTGCGGACATTTTCTGCAATTATACCCGAAAGCATGACACAGTCCACATGTCTGCTTGGGTTGACCCTCTATCAAATCTGCGTCCTCCATCCGCCATCCCGGTTCTCGATCCTTATTCCTCACTCCATCCATCTCATTCCTTATTCTTGACTTCACTGATCGAACTTTGGCCCGCAACCATGCTGGATTGGGCAATCACTTTGGCCCCATGGGATCCCTCCACAATGACTATGACTTAGGAACCACAAATGCATGTGAGTAAGTGTGAAGGGCATAGTCCAAACTATAACATGGGTGAATATATGTGGTCGAATCAATCTATAGCGCATCACATACTCTAATTGCATGTGAACACGGGATGGAAATGTTTTGCCATTTCCCACAACTGCATGTTCTTTCCAGTAACCGAACTTCATAATTGTGGTTTCCCCCTCCAATGCTACACATGTTGAATGAAGTAACTACTTGATATACTCTATGTTCATTGCTAAATGCCTTGAGATAGTGTTTCTCAGATTTACGCCTATTTTCCAACCACGTGGAGAAGGCATATGTACTCCATTTCTTAACCTCCAACAAATCATAAGTATACTCCTTGTGCTGGTCATGGAAATATTCAACAAGTTTGGACCAAGTGAACTCAACCATTGCGGTAATAGGAAGGCCCCATGCACCTTTCATTACACCATTGAAACACTCTGATATATTGGTTATCGTTGCTCCAAAACGTCTCCCACCATCATGTGACTGGGTCCACATATCCACAGACTCACTCATTAGGTATATGTATGGAAGATAATCTTGATTCTTTTCCTTGCCATCCTTCCCCGTCACCTCTGGCCTCAATTTCCACCTGCTTAATGGACTCCATTATGGTATCAAATTTAACTACCTGAGTAGCATATCCCGCTTTCAACACCGCTGACTTTAGAGTCAAGTTCTGAAAATGTGTGTTGAAGTTGTTAGCAACATTTCGAAGGCAATATCTATGAAATACCCCTGTTCTTCCATCATCCCCTCTAGGCCAATTTGCAATGGCGTTTTTGATACCAAGATGTCGGTCAGAAATTATGCAAATGCCTTCGTCAAGTATCACGTGGCCATTCGTATCTCTAAGGCATTGTAAAAACCACCTCCAACTGGACCCTGACTTACAATCCACAATAGCAAAGGCGAGAGGGAATACCTTGTTGTAAGCATCGATTGCCATTGCGACCAACAACTTTCCTTGATATTTACCATACAAATGGGTCCCATCAATACTGATCACCGGCTTGCAATATTTGAATCCATCAATACACGGACTGAAAGACCAAAGCACATAATGCAACAATACAGTGTCATCTTCACCGGTGTCTATGGTACGAAAGAACACCTTGGTAGTCGGATCCTGATCAATATATGCCATTAACAAATTTTTCAACTTTTGGTAAGACTCTTCCCAATTCCCAAACATCTTTGCAATCACCTTTTGTTTCGCATCCCATACCTTGTAGTAAGAAGGCTTATGACCCTCATATTTCGACACTATCATAGATATGAGATGCTTAATTGGAGTAGTGTGATCCTTACATAACTTCTTAAGGATGTCTGATGCAATAAAATTACAAGTCATCATTCTACCATCATTTCGCACTACAATCAATATACACATGTGAGGACCCACATACACAGTGACCATCCATATTCCGTGGAGATCTGGCTTCATGACTGCGCAGACATACCACTTGCATGACTCATCCATGCATTTTGCGCAAAGTTTTTTCTTCGTCGACCTACTGACCATAAAATGTTTGTTTTCCTTGAGAGCACAAATTGTTAATGCGCGCTACACCTCCACTTTATTGGCAAAATTCAACCCTTTGCACAAATTCATCCCTTGTCTCCAAGTAGACATAAATGGTATCTTAATATGTGAAGGATCAACCATATTTTCTTAAGTATTTGCAGAAAATGACAAGGCAGGAGGTGTGTAGGCAGGGATTGTGTTCGTAATGTTTTGGACACTAATAACATTGTTTGCATTAGGTTCACTATCGTCCAATGTATCATCGTCACCAATGTCCCTCTCAAGGTCCCCAAAGTCCCCTCGTTCAATCATCTCTTCAAACTCATCTCTATCGACAAAATATTCACCGTTAATGGCAGTAATCTCATCAACATAGTCGTCGTCGTCATCATCGTCGTCGTCGTCGTCGTCGTCGTCGTCGTCATCATCATCTTCATCATCATCATCATCTTCATCATCATCATCATGAACATTATCCTCTACATGTGTAGAATACTCATATTGAACATTCGGAACTATAACCTGTAAACTTGTGGTTGTTTGTTGGAATTCTTTGATACCAACTTCTGCACACGGCTCCAACTGTATGTACAACTCAATACCATTTACTTCGGGTATTCTCTCCAACTTGTCAAACATCATCTTTACATGTTTGTCTGCTTTTATCGCCATATACTTGTAATTAATCTTGTTCTTGAAGACTTCATGTGGCATACGATATATAATTTGTACGTTGTGCACAGCAGGATTCACACACAATTCTTCCATAACTGTCTTCTTCAATTCATCAAGGGTCTTCAACCTACGATCAATTTGGGTGAACTCCATGTTTATACCCGGCCCCTCAAATGGCAATCCCTTGTCCGCATTGGCATTCTTAAGTGGACCACCGTGGTATAGGATTATATTAATTACAGTCATTGTGAACCTATTCGAGTCAAGTTACTATGTTAGTTAAAAAACATTTTAACTTGTCAAATTACACAAAGTAAAAATTCCAATTCATTCAAAGGGCATGAATTTCATTACACATTTCATAGCCAAATGATTTTTCCGTTATGCTAAGACTACCCATTTCATAACCAATACAACAACAAAAAAAGCCAAAATTATCTAATCATATTTTCTTACCTATTTCATACTCAATACAAAAAAAGTCATTTCATTACACGTTCAAAGGGCATAAATTTCATACCCATTTCATTACGATTCATCAAAAGGGCATGAGTAAGTCACTCATTTCATTACATACCCATTTCATACCCATTCATTACAATTCATTCACTACCCATTTCGTACCCAAAAAAATGATGAATAAAGTCAAAAAACTTGTAAAATCATGATAAAAATAAGAGCCTAGAAATGATGAATAAAATTTTGATAACAAAAACCATGCAAATAAATACTCAAAAAATTAACACTAACAAAAAAAAGTTCTATAATTCACAATATTGGTATCTTAACTAAGTTATGTTAACTATCTACAAAATAAATAGTCAAACTCTTTAACCCACACCCAACAACAACTAATAACCAACTACAATGACAATCAAATTAAAAAACCCTTACTTGAGATATGAATTTGTTGAGAGGGAAGAGTAGTGAAAGAGGCAATGTGGTGAGTTAGAGTGAGAGGCAATGTGGTGTGAGAGTTATGGGTGAGTGAGGCAGTGAGTTAGTGAGGCAAAGTGTATGGGTGAGAGAGTGGGTGCTGAGTGAAAATTTTTATGTGTTTGATGATGCGTGTATCTGTGTTTATAAAATTTTTCCCTGCAGAACTCGAGTCTATAAAACTCGAGTTCTATGCAAATTTTAATTAAATATCGAGTTTCTAATACTCGATATCTATGAGTATAAAAATGTTTTCCCGTAGCAAATCGAGTCTTAAAGACTCGATTTTTATTTTGTAAAAATTGAGTCTTTAAGACTCGAGATCTATGTGGCATTTTTTAATCCAAGTCAACAAGTGCAAAGCGAGTTTCTAAAACTCGAGTTTTATATAGATCTCGAGTTTCTAAAACTCGAGATGCTATTTTACTTAATCCTTTCAAACGTTGGCTACCTTACTATATACAACCCCCTCACATTGCTACTCTGCAAATTCCCTCAACCATTTTGGGTTGGGTTTTTTTCCTTAAAAGGTTGTTGACCATGTCCATGATTACGACAATAACAAAAAATAATATAACAAATTAAAGCACTTTTAGCCAAAAGCCTTGTAGCTGAATTGGCACCTCCCCATCTACAAAGTGCTTGGGGGTTTAGAAGGAAAAGGGTTTAAATTGCGGTATTAAGAGCATGTTGTAATTATTTTTCAAAAAAAAAAATTAAAGCACTTTTGCAACATGTTGTAATTATTTCTCAAAAAAAAATTGAAGGACTTTTAAAGAAAGGACAAAGGACTATATAACAAAAATTGGGTTTAGAAACCGTGGTTATGTCAAGTAATTTCACCAAATTGTAGAAATTTTTTTTAGATTTTTCTTAAAAATAGATATAATTTTTCTTCTCCTACAATCAGTGACAGCTCCAGGAATTTTTCTCAGGGTGTTCCTAAAAAAGTATAAATTGCACAATCTAATAAAAGAGATTGATCTTGGGCTTTTTTCCTAGGATCTATTGGGCATTTGTGCTTGCTATGTTATAATTTTTTTTTTTTTTTTTTTTTTGGCTTCTTTTGCTTGAAAGCCCTAATATATTGTTAAGTAGAACAAATTGTGGAGTAAAGTTTAATTTTAGTGTAATAAAAAAAAACTAAGGGTGCTCCCAAATTTTTTTTAAAGGGTAGACAAATATAAAATTTAAATTATTATATATAAAAACAAAAAATTCAGGTCAGGGTGGTCCTGTGACCACCCTAGCCTTCAAGTGCCACCGCCACTGCCTAAAATTTCAAAGTTGATAAAAATCATAGTTTTAATAAATAAATAAATAACTAGTCGCTAACTCGTGCAATGCATGAGAAAACTATTGGAAAATAAATTTAATCTGTCTTTTTGTTCTATTAAATTTAATCTTTCTTTTATTCTTTTAAAATAAGAGTTTAGACCTAATGATAAAAAGCAATCATCATGTAACGGACGCAATAGATTAACATTTATTGAAACTATAAAAATAAAAAAAGGTATAACATCATTTTGAATAGTAAATCTATAGTTTTATAATATCTTAAACTTTTTTTTTTCCTTAATGGCATAATGTGTTAGGATCACAAAAGAGTATGCGTAAAATCTAACTGTGAAAAGTGGTTCTTAGAGGGTCAAAAATGCATTAATTTTGTTTAATAAAAGCATAACTTTTATCACATTTTATAATAACTTTACAAATTTATAGCATTTATCTTGTAGTTAAGGTTGTATTAGAGGATTGGAGCTTTTCTTAATTGGATGTGTTTACAGTTAATATTTACATACTTTTGTTTCAATGGCAAATTAACTTTTTACAAAATTGACCAAAATGACATTTTACACTGGTCAAAGTTTGCATCAAATTTTTCAACGAAAAATAATAATAATCATAATAATAATAAATAAAGAATAATTTAAACAATTATTCTACATGAACTTTTCACTGAAGAGCCAATTTACATTCAACTTCCACCTAAAGCGCGCAACAAACCATTTACCAATTTTTAATTTCATTATTAGTTGTCTCAACTTCATATTGCTACTATACCAAACACCTGTTTAGATGTGTACTTAGAAGCGTAGCATCCCATAAAATCCTCTTGCCCAATTGACATTAAGCTAGAAAAGCAAACAGCCTCAAAAAACATGCAACTACTTCACACTCTTGGCTTTAGTGTTCTTGGAACCAAATGCTTACTAAACATCGGATTTTGCATATCAAATTGTTGCACTCTAAATTTTACATCAGAAAAAGTTGAAGTCTTTAACATATGGAAGCTTAAAGAATTAAATCTTATTAAATTGTCATCATAATGTCAAAATAATGATGGGAACACATTCATCGATATTTTTCTTTTAGACTGCACTGAGTTGGACCGGTTGGCGAAGTCTCTCAAATTTCTTTAGACAGGAACACACAAGAAAGGGGAAAACAAAGAAAACATGAACACCACAGAGGAGATAAGAAAATCAATGAGTAGGCACAAGCACCAAAAAAAGTGAGGAAAATCAATGAAAGAATACTCGCTCTATTGGTTTGCTTTTCTTTTATTTTCAAAACTGCAGGCTATTACATAATAAGGTATCAATCAGGAGTCCATCGCTGAGCGTTCTCTCTTTTAACAATTGCTTTCAAGCATATCTTAGAGGCCTTACTTTTTCTCCCTAGTTGTCCATGAGATTAATAAGAGGTAGAAATCAGTACATCTCAAATCTAAATCACTCATTTTGCAGAGAAAGTGATGCTAAAAATGAGTGATGTTAGCAATATGGAAGTACTTAGACAAATAAACAAACCATCGATTCTATTTGTCAAAGCAAGACTACTTTTCTTTGTCACAACACAAATTATTTATTGAGACTGACTTCTATTAGCAGCCTGTGGATACAAACCCACGTCCCAAAAGGAAAGATATTCGTGCTTAGCTCAAACAGTTCACTTGTTGAGAATCTAGGCTGTATTGAAGTTGACAAAAGCACCACAGACCATTTTGTTTTACAAATCCTTCAAAAGGAAAATGGGTGCAATGTTCTGTCCACCATAAAAATATTGACAGTCCCATCATATTCTTGACTTTCCATTTTATTATTGTTATTCCTTTCCAGTGTCACTTTTGGCAAGGAAATTGCTTCTGGCACTGTCATGCTCAACCAGATTCTCAGAATGCCGACCTTATAGATTTCTCCCAACAGGTGAATGAAAAAGGTTATGAAAGGAAGCGGACGGTGCTTGCCAACTTCTTTTGTATTCTATTGATGCTAAAAACACAGCTTTTTTCATGACCCTGTTCAAAACTTGCCAAGGTCTTATGCTGTGATCGATTTGAGTCCTATTTTATTATATATCAATCACAATAGGTCACCTTAAATATAAATTTGTGAAAAATTGCATCACAAGACTTATTTTTATTCTAAACCAAGGACCTAAGAGTCAAGAACCATAAGTGACTTCAAACGAACAATCCCCCAAACCCCCAAGGTGCACCATCAAAAGAAACATACAACATGAAAATGCTGGAATGAGCCTTTGATGAAGATCAGCTTGGTTCAGCTAAATCAGCTTTTGAAATGATTATATCTAATATATAATTCAATGCAAATCAATATACATATAGAAAGTTTCTTAAGATGTACTAAATCATGTTACAGAACATGAATATAATTGGTGTCTACAGAAGGAAACAATTTTGTTTTTAGAGTTAATACATAAGCAGAATATAGTCCCAAGTAACAGAAGAGTGCACTTTCACCAAGACAAGTGGATCATAAATATACAAATCAGCACACGGCTAAGAAACTGAAACAGACAACTTGATGCTTAAAAAAGAGCTCCCTACTTCTGTCAGTTGAGACTAAACCCCGGCTTGCTTCTTCCTCAAGGTGCTATATTGTAAGATATATGGTGACTGTGAGAGACTAATGCCATTTGTGATGATATCCTCCAGTAGTTATCCTTCTCACAATCACAATATAGAGCAGCCCCTTTGTCCCTTTCTCTTCTTTTTCTTCTTCTGCCTTGGTGGCTGGAGAACCACCTTTATGGCCGCATCAAAAACAGATTTGACATTCTGTATTTAACAGAATACAAAACCTGTTAACCATGAGGCTGCAGCATATGTCCCCCCACAGATTTAAAATGATGCGACTAAGAATTACATACCTGCTGTGTTTTTGAACTACATTCAATATAAATCGGAGCGCCAATCAGCTTTCTCAATTCCTCCCCCTTCAAAAACAACAACTAAGCCTTAGACCCAAAACCTCCCCCTTCAAGAAGTGTTATTAAAAAAGAAAAGGAAAAGATGTATACCAGATAAGTTGATGCCATGATCATGAGCACCAAATACAAAGAGTAACACAAGAAAGATAAATGGTAAATGACAACTCAAAAATTGTAGTCACAAGCACTGAAAATAGAAGCATATACCTGAGCTGTGGTGATGGGCACTGCACCAGGGTGGTCTATAAAGAACTGCTCATCATCCCGAAGATCTACAATAAGCAAATTTAGTTGTTATTAAAATTATAGACCCACAGGCTACTGAAACTTATTTTTGGATCCACTTGAGGGGTGTCAGGGTGAGGGACAGAAGACACAAGTATAAAGAAGACTACATAATCACTTGGGCATGCCATAGCTAGTCCAAAATAGTAAAAGAATGAACTGCAGAAAATTTACAATATACATAATTGAATATCCTCATGACAGTAGTTCCCAAGGTATAGCATAGACTTCAGTTTCATTCAAAACTTTAAAGTAGAAGCAATAAAGATATGCAGTGAAATAATATTCAAACAAAACAAATACGATAACTGGCAAGATTTTTAAAACCACCACCTTGGTTGACAAGCAACTCAGTATCATTAAAATTGATCAGTTCACCCATGAGACCAAATCCGGAAAACATGCTTGCACACATGTGTGTGCATGAAAGAGAGTGATATAGATTGTGTAACCATCCATAAGTTGAACCAAACTAGTTCACTATAAGAACTGGTTGAATGCATACCCTTGAATACTTATATCATGCGGGGAATAAGTTTTCAAAAAACATGCAGAATTTTCAAGATATTTTGCTAGAAACATTTTGGAGAAGATAGGGAAACTATATGCATAAAAGTTTCTAGAGGCCTTGACAACATCTATTTAATCACATGGTAATCTTTAGCAATCCTCACAAGTTTCTAATGCCCATAACAAACTATAACAAGGAAACAATATTAACAGGCTAGCAAAATTTAACCAAGTCCTAGTTAAATTTATGGTTAAGCTTTGAATAAATATGCTGAAGTTATCCCTGCTGAAACTGCTTCCAAAAAAATTTCCCCCTTTTTTCTTTCTAGTTGGTACTTCTGTAATCGCATACTTAAAGACAGCAGGCGGAAACTGTCTGCACAGAGATAAAAATATTTCAAAGCACTAACTATGAATATAAACTTAATCTCTTTTATCCAATCCATTATAATGACCTACGCCAAAAAGATGATGAATGGGTATTAGTGTCAAACATAGAAATTATAATTTGTGTTAGCCTTGAATGCGGAGGTCTTAAGAAATGCTATTCCGGTGGGCTTGGCATGCCAATTCTTATATCGCCAGATGCCTCACAAATGAGAATAGGTGTGATTGGGGGATAAGAAGTCATTACATAAGCAGCACTAGGCAATTCCTTACGTGCTTCAATAGTCAACAGATATAATAAAATAAGTTTTGCTTATTATGTGAGAAGAGGATCTCAGTCTCCAACAGAAGTAACAGGACTGACCCCAAGGACTAAAATATAAGCATTTGGAGAGTTAACCTTTCCAAAAATGTTAAAAGGGGAGGAGGGGGGGTGGAATAGAGAAGAACCGCTAACTACAAGCATTATAAGAATCATGTTCAAAAAAACTTAATAAAGTTAAACAAAGGGAAACAGTGAGTAGAAGAATCTAACCAAGTTTTGTTCCAACAAGTATAATTGGAACACCAGGTGCATAATGCCTCAATTCAGGAATCCACTGAGCATCAAAACAGAAAAGCACGAAGAATTTATCATACATCATTAGAAAGAGAAAGGGGAAAAGAAAGAACCCAAATAGTTAACACCAGTCTTACTTTCTTCGCAACATTTTCATAACTGGCCTTGCTTATGAGTGAGAATGCAAGCAAGAAGACATCAGCCCCACGATAGCTCAATGGTCTTAATCTATTATAATCTTCCTGGCCTGTTCCATAAATCTAAAACATCAGACCCAAGACAAGAAACTCTCAAAGACAAGGAGAAGAATGAAAAATAACAGGTCCCGAACTTACCAGCAGTATCCCACAAACCTAAATTTACAGTGCTCCCATCCACAACCACATTCGCACTGAAATTGTCAAATACAGTCGGCACATAATCCTGTTCCCAACACAATGTAAACAATTACAGAAAGTTACAGCCAATCCCTCTCAGAACCATTCTCACTTATCAACAGAACAACATCTGAAAAAAGGGTATTAGTGGAGAACATGATTACAATGACCATGTCAACTCAAACTTTTTGATTAGTATGTCAACTCAAACTTTGGATAAAAAAAAAATTCTTCAGGAAAGCTAGAATCATGCATCTAGAAATCTTAATCTCACAAATTATACAACTTAAGGTGCGGCCTTTCACTGACTCTGGAATAAAAATTCAATAGAGGCAAAAGAATAAACCAATAGAACACACTCTATTAGTAAAAGTAAAAAGCACAGAAACCCACCTATGAAAGCAAAGCATCATTCTTTAAGAATGAATGATCAAATCCCATTACCATAACAAACAAGATAAAGCCCCACTCTAGTCAATTAAAACAGGAATAGAAAAAAATCAAGAAAAGGCATCAGAGATTCAAAGTACACAGTAAAATATGTGATTCAAAATCACAATTTCTTTGCTACTCCTTTCCTCACTTTTTTAGAGAGTAAACAAAGGGCGTAAAGGAAAGATACTAAAGTTCTAGTCCTAAACTCAGTTTGCTCAGTCACAAGTTCAAAACCCCATATACTGTAGCACTTTCATAGTTTCACCTCAAAGATGGTGTACCATAAAAGCCTTAAATGGAAGAATCCAAACAAAAAGATCCCAACAAAGTATCCAATTTAACCAAACACAGAATTCAAAATTTCACATTCCTTTCTTTCTCTCATTTTCTCTCAGGGACCCCATAAGAAAAACCTTGTTCTAGTCCTCCACTCAGTTCAGGAAGAACATTGAAACTCCATTATAGCAAACCACAAAACACACTGATGGACCAAACAAAGCCCCAAAATTGCTCCTTCAGAACACAAAATTGGCATCAAAGTTGAAATCTTTTTCATTTCATTTCCCCAACTTCCTCGAAATCCAAATGGAGGGTTAAAAGAACAAAGCCAAGAAAAAACTACAAACAAAAAAAGAGTATGAAAACCCCATCAGAACCCATGTAAAGCAAGCATTTTTAGACAAGAATCAGCACCAAATCCCATTGACAAACAAAACCCAAGAAACAATTGAACTCTAAAGACACACTACACAAAGAAAAAACAAAACTTTGTTAGATTTTTTTTTTTAATTTCCCACATTTTCTCAGGAACCAAACAAACACCCAGAAACAAGGGACTAACCGTAGGGAAAGTGTTGCTGGTGTAGGAAATGAGCATGCAAGTCTTGCCAACGGCACCATCGCCAACTGTGACACACTTTATGAACCTAGAAGCACTCATTTTCTTTTCTTTCTTTCTTTTTTTTTTGGGTCTTGCTCTGTTTTCTTCAGCAGCTTAACTATAAGAACAAAACCCTTTTTCAGATTAACATTTTGTTGTCTCCAAACTCAGGCATTTGGAGAGACAGAGAGAGAGAGAGAGAGTCAGAAAACTAGAAAATGGGAAGCTGGGGCCTAAAGATACAGCTCTTGCCAGCTAGTGTGTTTTATGATACCTCAATTTTCCAATCTCTGGCCCTTCATTTTTTTTTTTTACTTTCTAACTTTTGCCCCCCACCAACAGGTGTGTCTTTTTTTACCCTTTGAATTTGAGGGGAAGTCAAAAGTGGATTAGGATCTGTTGCAAACTTGCAATACCTTAATTATCCCATTTTCCGCTCATAAATTTTTTTTTACCACTATCACATTTTAATTTAAACTATTTTATTTTATTTATTTCAATTTTTAATCTCAACCATTAATCAAGTGTAATTCTCTAAATATTACACTTAATCTCAATTCGTCAAAAGTGTCAAATTTTATAATAAAAAGTAAAACTTGGGTTCAATACTCCAAGACAATACAACTAAACATGTGTCAACATCTTATCAAGTTTAGTACTCCGAGGCTGGATAAAATTAATATCACGTGAGTTTTATATTTTATATGAATATAGTGTTTACACTTTACACGCTATAAAAAAGAGGTTATGTATATTCAATACATGAGATAATTATTTTTAATTCTTTTTTTTTTTTTTTGAGGATCTAATTATTGTTAATTCAAATATGGTATGTTGAAATCAAACGCATTCCTTTTTCTTTTCTTTTCTTTTTTTTTTTTTGCAATCGACAGTATAACTCTTCCTCGGGACCACTCAAACCTGGGTTCAAGAACCCCTTAAGCCTTTAAGGCTTGGGGAAGAACCAACTCGCCTAACATAAGCGGTGATTCAAACACATCCCTTTAGGCCAAAGATAATGTATTTTGTGTCCTATTCTTGATTTTTTTTTTTTTTTTTTTTGTGCCCAACTATTAATTTTAAGTTATATTATAAATTACACCATCTAATTTTAACATGTTCTATTTCCATTTAATTTTATAGTTAATTTTAGTATTATTCACTTTCTTAAACAAGCATCGTTTGAGTTAACTTAACGACGCAAATTGGACAAAAAGACTACACAAGAAATGAATAAAAGTTAAAGGACTGAAATATAAAAAAAAATTTAATTTAAAATTTGGTTAAAATTATAAAGTGGAATTTGTAGTTTAAATATAAATAAATATATATATATATATATATATATACACACACACACGCATTATGTTGTGTTAAGTATAATTTGAGTAATTATTAGGTGCTTATTTAGCTTTCTCCCCTCACATTCATGGTAGATCTCACTAATTAAATTCATAATAAAATTCAGTTCACCATAAATCTGAGAAAAAAGAACACTACATCATAGTACTCTTGAAGTACCTAATAATGTTTCATATAACTGTTCAAATTCTAAATAAAATTTAATTAATGTTACCCTAATTTTTATTTTGTGTGGAATTAATCAAGATCATACAAATGGTCTTCTTTGAACTCTTTATCCTTATGGGAATTAAATCAATATAGTTGATAAATCATGGATGAAATTGCATTGCAACAAATATTGCAAAGACTAAGATCAAAGTATGCCTCTTTAATTTTGGTAAAATAAAGAAAATGACAAATTATAACTTACCAACTTGTGGTTTGGTTGAGATTTAAATTACCTACCTGTGGTTTGAAATTTGATACTTTACCCACTTAAGATTTGACTGAAATTTAAGATGCTTACATATGGTTTGAAAGCATATAATGCAAATGTTTCATTGGATTATTTTTTACCTTATTTGATCTTGTTTTTTCTTTCTTTTTTTTGTGTTTTTGGAGAAAAGAGATGTAAAAATGGAGCAAAATTGCATATTTAACCCTGTTTTTAACTAAGGTAGATTACAAAACTTTAATTGAAATAACTTTAAATAAGTAAAGTGTCAAATGTCAAATGTCAAATCATAAGTAGACAATTTAAATTTCGGTCAAATCATAAGTGGATAAGTTGTAATTTACCTTAAAATTAAGTCACTCTCTTGGTGAAAAAAATCTTCGACGAAGGAGAAACCTATGGATTTTATGGAATTTGGAAATTCATTTTGTACCTATGTGACTGTAAAAAGGCCAAGTTCTGTTTACTGGTACTACCAAACGAAAGAATAAGGAAGCTGGGGCCAGCATATTATGAACAAAAAAGTCTTACTTGGTGTACTTCTGAAACGAACTTCCTACCTTCCTCGGTTCTTGGAGTTATCCAAAGTCGGAACTATGAATGAAGATTTATGGGAAATTACCTATTTCTTCTTTTCTATTATTAAATAATTAGTGAATTTAGTTATTTACTGTTTTATAATCAAAGAACTTAGAAGAATATTTTTACTTCCACAAACTGCAATCTATATATTAAACTTAGACCACATTTTGTTATAAAAAGAAAAGGTTCACTAAATGTGGCAACCATATGTATTTTGGATAATAGTAAATTTTAATAAAGAGTTCAAATTTGGTAAAGATGAGGTGTAAAACTTATATTTTACAGCATTCAATAAGTCATTATCACATCAACATTTTACTTAAAATTTAATACACCCTACCAGACCTAATAACATCTTAATAAACTTTCAATTTGGTTGGATTTACATATACCTAATAGTAAATTTTAATAAAATATTCTATATTTGTGTAAAATGCTACCATATATATTTTAGATAAAGACAAAGTTTAGCTACAAAACTGGTTATAGCTTAAACCTTACTCAATAAAATAAAAATTACTACATATTTTGAAAATATAACTGTTGAATTGCATTTTCTTTAAGCTCTTAATACACAAGTCAAATTTTGTGTCAATCGGATATTATTTACTATATGATCTACAAGCTTATCTTATAAAAAAAATAACAATAATCTATAAACTTATATTTTATACATTATTTTAAATTATAAAAACTTGTCATTTAAACAATTTATTGATGACAAAACTGTTGATCTTTAATTTTCTATAAATTTTGCAAGCATAGAAGATAGAAAAAGAAAATGTAATCTAATGGTAGATTTGTCAAAATTTACCTCCAATAAAAAGATAAATTTTGTAGCTAAATTTTGTCATTTAGGTAATAGTAAATTTTAATAAAATATAAAATATTTGTGGAACAAATATTTTGCTTCACCTTATTTTTATCCTAGTTTTGTAGAGGAATATGTACCTTAGGGGAGAAAAAAGATTCTCAAAAAAAAAAAAAAAATTTTGATATGAAAGTTGTCTTGATTGAATGACAGGCAACACAATAGTAAATCCACGCATCGAATTAAACTCATATTTCCAAGGAGAATTAAATCTTTTTTTTAAAAGCCAATGATGACAAACTAAATCTAGAGTAACCAAGTGATGCGGTAACAATTAGTCAAATATTATGCCAACCGAGCAAGATTAGGATCCTCTCCATTTCAAATGTATTCACTTTATAATTTACATTAAATACTGCATAAGTAAATATATATCTATTATTTTAAAATTTAAATGATATGTAATCATGTACATTATTAGACGTCAAAAATAAAAATAAAAATCTTAACCATGAAATGAATTATTTTATGTCACTTGAAATAACGCAAAATACTAGGACAAAACTCAGAAAATTAACAATGAAGAAGCATTAGTTATTGTTAATTGATTGAGTGACACCATAAACCTAATCACCTAAAAACCTGTATATTGTAAGATAAACATCACAGATTCACAGACAAACGCAAAACAGAAGAGTGTATCGCAAGAATTTATGTTGCTGGGCATAATGCATTATATTGTTGTGTTTATGTATCACATGTTGTTTGGCATTTGTGTAAGCTGGTTTTCAATGCTTGAAAAGCATATCTTAAATTGCATAATCAATGGTGTGTCCATTTGGTGAAAAGAATGGTGAAATAGGTACTAGCTAGGAGTGGTTAGCCTCTCCTTCTTCATGAAGCAAAGATACCATTGGTTGAGATGGATGAACTATGAAGGAACCTTGGCTTTCGAGGGAGCCACAAATGGAAGCATCTGATTGAAACTTAAAAGAGCAAGTTGAATGGTTGGAATTATGGCCCTTGTGTCTTCTTTTTTTTTTTTTTTTGAGTTTCATGACCCATCAAAGTCCAATGACCCTTGAACCACCTAGAAATCCTTCATGAAAATGAGCGGTTGTTAGAGTGGTTAATGGTCCATCCACCCACCTAATCAGAGCAATTGAAAGATTTACATCATCAAATCTAATATGACGTCTTAACAGAACTGCAAATTTTGCCAAATGGTTTCAACTTTCAACTTATATTTGAGAGCAGCCTGCTAGTGGTTGCTACAAGCCTTTGTCATCGCTGCTCATAAATTTAGCTAAATTAACCGACAAACGAAAACCGACAAATTATACTTTTTCATCCTAAATTTTTTACTCATTTCAAAGTTCTCCAAGTTATCAATTTAAGAGAATTGTCTAATTCAAAATTTCGGATATTAAATATGATAGAACTAGTGGCTTTTTTTATTTTCATTGCAAGTAATGAAGGTAAGTCTGTTATTGCTTCTAATTGTTGTCTCATTACCTCCCTTAATTATTAAGATGCTAATCATGCATATTGAAAGTTTAGTGTGGAAAAATTTATTTTCCCAAAAGAAAAAAACAAATGCAATCTATGAAAAGTCCAAAAGAAATGAACTTCAGTAAGAAGCAATTTAAAGAAAGTTGGTAAAAAGAAATAGAGGTACAAAATATAATACATGGAATTCTCTTCAAAACTGTTGGCATTATTTTTCATGGAATTACATATACAAATTGGCCAACTTTTTCATGATTTTGAAGGATTTGCAGTTCATATTACTATCATAGAAGTCAACTGCGCCAGCACATTGAAATTGCAAACGTAGTGACTACGTTCTCATGGCTAAATCAAAATTAGTTATCTATATAATTATAAAGTTGCTGTCATGACTAACAACCATGACCAAACAATTTTGTCCAGTTCCAAATATTGTATAATTATCCATCGAATAAAGACTTCAATCCAGTTATAATTTGCTTTGGTTTTTGAAGCTAAAACCTTTAGGTCCTTCGTATCTACGATTTTACTAAGAAACATGCTGTACTTTTGATACTTTTGTGTGGAAAAAAGAGTTCTAAATTTTTGTAACTCTTCTAATAATGCCAAGTGCCAACTATAAGATTAATTTAAGAAATAAAAAAAGTTTTAGGAGCACATCTAGAGGTCAATACTCAATACCAACTCCATGTGCATGGATGACCAACCCTCCCCCCTACTCCCTCTGGATTCCACATCTTTGTTTCTGCCACTTTAGATTAGATACATATATAGGTTCCTAATTTTTCTTTTCTTTTTTTTTCTTTTCTTTATTCTTCTTATCTTTTGCTAAATTAATTAAATATGAGAAACAGAGAAATATATTCATCAAAATTAAGTTTCATGTCAAAGAAATTCTTTTTTTTTTCACTAAGAATATTTCACTTTACATCCCACCAATCACGATACGTCATATGTCAGATTTTTTTTCTTTCAAAAAATGATTAATTTAGAAGAGAAAAAAAAAATTGTTTATCATATTGTGGTAAATGGAGTATAAAATAGAGCGCAATCATTAGGACAAAGAATTTTATTCACTCCAACTCTATCCAAAAGATTATTAGAAGTGAGTTCTATTAGCTTGCTTTATAAAGTCTCTTGTTCCTAGATTAAATGACTTGAATATAAATCTCGTTTTTCTATACTTACAAAAACAGAAAAACCTCGTTGGTTTCAAATCTATTATATTTATTTATCTAGACACTTAATAAATTCTCATTATTATAACTTCCTTTTATTTTTTTCAATGGAACAATACTCACAACTCACAAGGCCTAGATTGTTACTTATTGACCAACTACATAAATTTTATAATGTAGTAGATAAATTGATTCAGTTGTCCGAATTGGTATGTGTTATAGACTTATAGTCAACCGTATAATGCTCATAATAAGTCATAATACTTTGGTGGAATGGGATTTTGGATTTTAGTACCAGCATGTCATCATAATTCATAACATTGATGGGCTACCACATTCGACCTCATGGATTTGATTGTTCGATTTAATTTTCTGACAAATATTGAAGCCATCACACAGGCCTGCTCTAAAGTCCAAATACTTCTTGCAACAAGAAAGAACTCCCAATCTTTAGAAACATGGGACACCATTTATGGCATGGGAAGTTATTCCCCCCTATGTAGAACCATCTCATATAATAAATTGCAACTACCAGAGACTATTGAGTCTGTGTAGATATTAAAGTGACAATAGTGCATAATCAATTGCTTTGAATATATATATATATATATATATATATATATATATATATGTGTGTGTGTATGTGTGTTATGGTCTCATGGACGGATTCAGATCCTCTAGAGTTCTTAGGGTACTTTATCAGTAGAGTTCATTAAATCGTAACCACTCTTTAATGATTTAATGGTTTAGATTCTGCCATGTCAGCATTTCATTAATAATGTTCTTGAAATAATAAAATAATGTTGTAAACAAAACAATTAAGATGATTGTTAATGAAATGCTGACATGGCAAAATCTAGACCATTAAATCATTAAAGAGTGGTTAGGATTTAATGAACTCTACTTGGTAGAGTACCCTAGGAACTCTAGAGGATCTGAATCCCTCATGGACACATCTTAAACTTATTGAAATAGAAAAGGGGATCCAAAATACAACTGGAGTGAAAAGGAAGGTTTTTTTATTATTATATTCCTTTCTTTTAAATAAATAAAACCCACTTGATGAAGGCATGCAAAATAGTAGCCCATCCAAGCCCAACTTGTGCATAAAATGGTACCGGATCAAAATAAATTATAAACAATATCTACTCCATTTTTTTTTTTATAGAAATAGATCATCAGGAGTTTTATTGAATAGCAAACTTATTTATGGAGAATAAACTTTATCCAAACTAACAACGGAATAGGAAGACCTTGCTCTTTAAGCTAGAGTATGTGCTACAACATTGTCTTGCTATAAGTATAAGAGAAGAAGAAGCTCTGAAAAGAGCTAACATATTGCCGTGTCACAAAGAGTTCATTACAATTTACGAATCACCTTCAAGGGTGGACTCATGGAAGCCAATATCTTGGACAAACTGCATTACCCTTCTTGCTAACAACTCTAAAATAACTAATATCTACTCTGTCTTGATCATTTGATTCCTTATTAATTAGACCGAACATGCATTTATTTAAGTTTATGATCTAATTTATTTTTTAAGTTAACTTATTTACAGCTTTTTAAAGTCTCATTTTTTTACAAGTGCAATTCATTTTTCCTTAAAAAGCCTAATAAACCAATAAATTTATGTCCAACCCCCAATTATGTCCTAACCCAATTACATTCTACCTTTTTGTCACATGAACTAGATCTTATTTAAATATCTTCAGATCATTTTGTTTTGTTTTGCGTTTTCTCTAAATTTCAGATCAATTTCTTTCTTTCTTTCTTTCTTTCTAATTTGTCTTTTAAATTCCGATTGTTTTCCTACTCCTGAATTAAAATGAGAAATGGTCCCCCTCACTACGCATTAGAAATTGTCATCAGTTTTTCATTTTCAACTAAACACACCTGTTATTTCCTCACTTCTAGTCAAGGTATGAATTGCTATAATTCATATTTTCTTTACCAAAGTTCGGATAATGTACCACTTGTTTGATTTGCGAGCTTCAACTTAAGAAGGATGTGTAACTAATCTTACCTGCTACAAGTAGTTTTATAAGAAAAGGTTTACAAGTCGTTTACTGTCACAAAAAAACAAAACAAAATAAACAAGAAACAAAAAGAAGTCTTTACTACAACTTGTGGAGCAGGCAGTGTAACCTTCTTCTCTTTTTTCCAGAGGAATGTATGTAACAATTTGTAAAGTCTTTAATGTTACAACATACTTTGAACGTTAAGTTCACTTTGAAACATTAAATAGGTTCAACATCAAAGTGAATTCCTCACAAGATAGAATTTGACAATAAAAATCTGATAGGATTTTGTTAGCTAGACTCCAAATTTCTCAATCCCTCACTGGATTATGCACTTCATTGCAGGAGAGGTATCAGTATCACAATCAAACTGCAGTCCTAGAAGAAAAATAAAGGATCTTTCAGATTGAATGCTCAGGACAATGACCAAAGGCAGCAATTCACTGCTATATAGTTTGACCAGATTGCACCTTTTAGGAGCTGTGTGACAACCATAAAAAAACAAATGCTATTGTCCAATGCTACCTCCCCAAATTGGAACTTCAACATCCAAGACGTTAGGCTTAACATAGGACACTCACAATTCTTCATCTGAACTAACATAATCCAATTCAATCAACTTTCCTATATTCTGATTGGATTTGTCTAACACAACTTGCCCATGCTCAGTTTTCTTTCTTTTTGCATCCAGTTGTTGATTTCTCATTGCAGATGATTCTGCTTTCATGGTAGATGATTTCCTGAACAATGATGGTCAAACCTTCAATAACATGGAAAGCAAGCACCAATGGCTTGTATTAACAATGTCGATAAAAAAATATGTAATGCATGATTTACCTTTTCTCTGAGACATTAAGAGGTTTTGGCATTTTTGATTCTCTATTTGTATCTTTTGAACTCATTTTCCCTGCAATTAAAAGATAACATTATCTCATAAAGGAAATCTCATGGAATCACAATGAGCTTAAGGAAGAAGTCTTGAGATCTTAAACCTGTAACTTCAGTAAGAAACCTTATCCCTTGTGAGTGTGTATTTGTGGTCACTTTACCTGCATTACTGTTCATACAAGTATGATAAACAAACCCATTTATGTCAAGTGAAAAAATATGCAAATGTTTTCACATTTGAAACAATCCGTGCTATCTATGACAAACCTTAGTGCCTTTTTGAGTCCTTCCACAGACATCAATTTAACTGGTTTCATGGATTTTTTGAAGTTTGTTCTGTCAGCTAGAGGGTCAACCATGTAAATCCCTTCTGGCTTGAGCGGTTCCCTAAATGCAGTTCTAAGGTTCCTGTTAAAGAAACAAATAAGTTGAAGGCACCAATACAAAGAAGCAAGTATTTTCCAAAAAATATGCAACTCGTATACCCTAGCAAGTTGAATGATGTTAAACATTAACCTACCCTCCCTTGAGCTCCGTTCGCATTGTGGAATATTTCTCTGATGCTTTCTGTAGAAATAAAACCGATGGAAATTATTTACGGGAAACAAGATGGTCAGCTTAAAAAAAAAATTGAGCATTCACAGGTATGCTTACCGATTTATGAAATTTACAATAAACCCCTTTGCGTCTGAAACAACACAAAGACCCAAGATATCAGAAAATTCTGTGGGTAAGGGGATATGAAGAAATTCTTGGTAGAAAATACAATATATATCATAAAAGAATGCAATTAGAGCTGCTAGTGGGAAGACAAATAGCCAAGTTGCAACTAAGACAGTGCATTTGACAAAGAAAATGTATGCCATAAAAATGCTATGAAATGCCTTTATGACATTTTAAGCAACAAGCTCTGACAATGTTTCACGTCTAAAAGTTACAGAAGCACATTTATCTTTCTTTTGTTCATTTATCAACCTAGTCTCCACATGATTCTTTAAAGCACGTCACAAGATGATTCTCATCCATACCAGATTTTATTATTTTGCATTTCATCCAATCTATTCAAAGAAAACTGAAAACCAAAGAACTTTATCATTCAGGGAGAAACTAATGCCACTTATAATTCTGAGAAACTAGAGAGAGCACACATAATTATCCAAACAGGCTATGAGAAACTCTCCTCTCATGAGATATGAGATGCCATTTATAGCACGCATCTATTCTTGTAGGGATAACATATCAACACTATTTTTGATGGAAAGGTCACTCAACTCATCTAACATTCTCTTTATGTTTTATTGGTGACAAGTGCTTAAGAGAAGCTATTCCAGAACCAGCTCATCATGGCAGATGACACACCTCAGATTGAATATAAATTGTTTTGCTAAGTTTAATTTCATGCAAAGAAAAATTTAGTGTGATGTCTAGTCTGAAATTTTAATAATCACCAACTTGCTAAGGCACACGTTCAAGGAACTGATTTAAAGAAACCAATTCCATTACTATCATTAATTGGAGGAAAGCATACAAAATTTAATAGAAAATAAGAACGTAGGGCCAATTTAGTCCCTAGACAGCATACCTATCCATCTTATTGCTATTCTGAAGAACCAGTCTATTATCTTGGCTAACACAATCTATAAACCAAGATAACTGTATGCTTTTCACATGATTAAGTTTTTTTTTTTTCCCGGATTTATCTTATGCCCCTTCAATTCCAAGTTTCTGTTTTGGTTTGCTCTATAATTTTATGGAAACTAATTCAGGATAAGAACAAAAAGCATAAGTAAGACTATTGAATGAGAACAATAAGGTAAAACCATTTTGTTATTCCACAAAAATAATCAATAAGTCAATCAGCAAGAGAGGGCAATCAGTATGCATAATTCATGAAGCAATTGTACAACATTATTAATTGGCAGAGGGAAATCCCTTCCAACCCCCCCCCCCAAAAATTTTTTTTTTTTTTTTGAAATGATCCAAACTTCTGTGTTAAGGATAAGTTTTAACAGAGTATAAGGCGGCCGCACCAAAAACTGCAGATGACTTCACAAAACTCAGTCTCTTATGAACATAACAGCCAAAATTCAAAGGTAAGACCATATCAGTCCATTATGTAAGGAGTTCCTGTAACATACTTATTAATGACTAGTGTACAAGGCATCCCATCCTTCCTTTTTCCTTTGCAAACTCCACAATCAACTGAAGTACCAATCTTCAATATTTGACTAGGAGAGTACACGCTCAAAGAAAAACCTTTACCCTGCACCAACCAAAGGCCAATTGTGATATATTGTTTAAAACCTTGGCAAACACGACTCCCTTGAAACATGACAAGTCAATACCATTGCATCCTTGCGTACAGCACAATTGAAGAGTGCAAAGACTGTTCCAGCCTGCTCTTTGCAGTTCCTCTGATAAGCATCACCAAACAAGAAAAGAGAAACAGTATTTTCATCCAGACTCCCAACCTTCCATATACTATAGGTCTTCCCTGTAGAACTGGTCTTTGGAGTCCCCTTCTCACTCAGCACTCCAACAGTTGCCCAACAACCCGAAAGAGTGTCCCCAACCAATAAATTCCTACAGCATACCCAATATCTGAATTCACTACCAGCATTGCAATTTAAATCAAATCAAGCTCATGAGAAAAGAAAAACTGTTTTATAAAGCGAGAAAGTCCAGCAAAAATCCCAACCAGTATGCCTATGTATACAATTTGAAGTGCAAGTTAATACTTTATAGTCGGTAATCGAACAAAACGAATGTCTGAAAACCGCTCGCGGAGCTCTGCTGCACTGAACAATTGGTTCCTAAAGGAAGGAAAAAAACAAACATTAAACATAAAATGAATTGTAAAACTCCAAGATACTAATACAATAAACTTAAGATTTAACAATTACACTTTGTTTGGTTTCTCAAAAAACTGCAAATATAAAGTAAAATGTAACCTTGTACCCTATATGTCTCAAAGCTGCCTTAAATTCCAAAAAAAATGAAAGGCTGCTCTAAGCTTAACCAAAATACTACCTTACCCAAGTTTCACCATATTAAGCTAAGTTAGGTAATAACTCCTACATTCTTCAATCCCAAACAATTAAAATGAAATGCCTCAAAGACTCTAACCTCATTTTAAACAAACATGACAAATGAAATTATCAAAACTTCTTAAAATTTACATTTTTCTTTCAGCTGCCAAGCAAAGCTTTAGGAATTTAAAACAAAAACTCAAATGATCGACTATCATTCAGAATGCCTTAATTCTTCAAGTAGGAGTATAACTGACCTTATTCGCAAGCCCGAAAATTTCTCAACTTCAGCTTCATTGGAGGCCTTGGAGGCCTTCAATTTCGCAGCTTTGTGAACATGCACAGGCTCGTAATTAAGGCAGTCTTGCACAGCATTTCTAAAGACAGACATGTCTGCCGGCCCTTTTCGCCTTGACGATTCATCATCCGAAAGATACCCTGAAAATTTAAGGCCATTTGAGATATACCCACTTTTTTTTAACAAAAAAACACAGCAAACACATACCAAGCCACCCCTCCCCCACACAAAAAAGCCGCATAATAGAGAAAACCAAGGAACACCCAGATCAAATTTTCCACTAAACAAACTAGAAACCAACATCTCATAAGAAAATTAAGAAATTTTGCTACTGAAATGTTCAACAAAAACAAAAAATAAACAACAACATCAGGAAAAGCTGGGTTTTAGAGAAAAATGAGGAACACCCAGATGATTTACTATCAAATGAAGTGGGAAACTAACCAATCCATAAGAAATTAAGAAACACTGCTACTGAAATGTAAAAATCAACAAATAAATAATAGGGAAAAGTGCATATAAGAGAAAACTGAGGGACACCCAGATTGAATTTTCCGTCAGCAAAGTGGAAACTAACATTTGAATAAGAAAATTATAAGAAACTTTGCTACTGAAACTAATAAAACAACAATTTTTTTTTTTTTTTTAAATAGAGACTTGCCTGGTGAAGAAGTTTGAGGAGCTGAAGGAGAACCAGGAGGGGTTTCCAAAACTCTGTCTTGGAGTGAGAGAAGGAGATCCAGGTCGTCTTCTTGGTTCAACATTGATGCTCTCTCTCTCCCTCTAAAACTGTGCTAAAATCTCTGTGACGGGAGCAAAGAGGTTTTGGTGTGTGATATGGATTCCAAGAGATTTTGGTTTTTTTGTATGAGGAGGGAAAGTTAGAACTTTTTAGAGGGAAAAAATAAAATAAAGTAGAAGTTTCCTAGCGACGTCGTTTTAGAGAGAGATTCAATGCTCACTAGTGAAAAAAAAAATTATAAAAATAATAATAATAATAATACACTTTCTTTTTCTTTTTTTATTGAGAAATGATATGTCCACAATATTTTTACAACAAATCTTAAGTGGCAGGTTGTTACTGGTTGTTATTGTTGGGGCAAAAAAGTAATTTTAGTGTTAAGTTCAAATTTGAACCAATAATAACTAACCACCTATGATTTGTTGTGAAAATGTTGTAAAAATGTTGTGGACGTAGCACCTCTTTTTTTTATTAGGCCCTTCTATTTGGAGTGAAAATAGGAAGGATAGAAAACAAAAAGAGGGAAATAGACATTTTTTACTATTTATTTGGAGAGAAAACAAAGGGAGGATGGAAAACCGGGAGGAAAATCTGCCTCCTAGGCCCACAAATATTTTCCTCCCAAATTAGGAGGAAAATGGTGGGAGAAAACTTTAGGATGAGAGCTTTTACTAAAAGGCCCCCATCCCACCTGATGCTTCTGTTTTCTTTTCTGTTTTTTTTTTTTTTTTTCCTTCAATGTTACTTAACGCTGTTTTTTTTTTTTTTTTTTTCCTTCTTCAATGTTACTGAATGTTGTTTTTTTTCTTTTTTCAACATTATCTGAACATTTTTTTCCCAACGTGATCTAATTTAATTTTTACATTATAATAATAAAAATATATATATAAATTTATATATATGATGTGATAAATTTTATATTATGTAATGAGTATATATAAATCTATTTTTTACATATTATGTAATAAAGGTATAATAGTCAATTTATATAAATTATATTTTCCATCCTTTTACTTTTTCACCCCTCCAACCAAACACACAAGAGGGAAAATTAAATATTTTCCATCCTCCCACTTTTCCACTCCTCCAACTGAACAGATCCTTAAGGATCCATTTGGTTGACAGGTAGAAAATGAAAAAAATGAAAGGGTTGAAGAAATTTTAATTTTCCTCTTGGTTTGTAGTAGAAAAATTGAGAGAGAAAATCAAGGGGCCGTTTAGTAATGTTGTTTGTATTTTTTATAAATACGTGTGGGTGAAAAGTGCGTGAAAATACGTGTAATATTGTTTAAAAACTGAAAAATATTGCTTAAACTACCCTATCAAACAGCCCCTAAGTATGTACAAATTTACTCTTATATTCTTATTTCATAACTTTTTATAAATAATTTATAAAGGAAAAAAATTATTGTTCCTATAATAAATATAAAAAAAAAGTGACCAAACTTTCAACAAATACAAGAGTAAAAAAATAAAAGAATAACATCATTTATGTTCTGTTTAGAAATTTAAAATATGAGAGAAGGAGAGTAAAGGGAGGAAGGGTAATTCAATTGTCTTGTTTAGAATTTTTTAAAGAAGGAGGGGAAGGGGTTAAGAAGGGTTTCAACTACATTTAACCCTTTATTTATAATTCCCCAAATTAGAGAGATTTGGAGGGAGGATAGATGAGATAAATTATGGGTAAATTGTAAAATACACCCCTAATGTTTAGGAGTGATTGAATTTTATACCAAGCGTTTGGTTCCGTTAGCAAATCACCTCCGATTAGTTTTTGCTATTAACTGTCATGCCATCTTGCTGATGTGTTCTTTTTTGCCAAATAAGCCCCAAAATGACACAATTTCAATAGCAATGAAGTGATAACCTGACACGTACAAAACGGTGCCATTTGCCCAAAGAGAAAACAAAAAAGCAAAAAAAATAATTCTGCATTTTCCCCACCAAACAGAAAATTTCAGGGACTGTAGTAATATTGTTCTAGTAAAATTATTATTATTTTTTGAAAATACATGCGAGGAAAGTGCTTAAAAATATATGTAATATATTTTAAAAACTAAAAACATATATTTAAAAATAGGCCCTCAAAATCCTAAATCCTAAACCTGCGAACCCAGACCACCACATCGGCTCTGCAATCAGCTCCTTGCATAGTGAACTCAGACGGCTCCAGGTCAGCTCCAAGGCGGCAGCAGCGGCGGCGACAGAAACAGCCAAGCCAATAGTTAGTAAGTTTATTTCTCTTCTCTATGGCTCTCTTTCTCTCTCTCTCTCTCTCTCTCTCTCTCTCTCTCTCTTTTTGGATTTTTCTTGCCATTGCCGGATTGGAATTTTGGGTTTCTTACACTAGTCCAAAAGGAAAAGTTTATCATAAAAACATGCATTAATGTACAAGAAGATGGACTGCTCTGATTGATTCCTTTTGATTTTCTGCATGCAGGGTTGGTCTCATTCCAACAAGTGACGGTAGCTGGGTCACTGCTGTAAGGGCATTAAGGTAACTGCCAATACTCTGTATATGGTTCCATTCAATCACTTGTTTTTGTTTTGTTTTGTGGTCCAAAATGTCTTCAGCTTCCAGGAAATGTTTAAGACTGCATTACTTCCAATTTTTGTTATTTACTTTTCAAACTGTTTAAAATTTCTAAGTATCCTTTCATCGCATTGTTTCTTGTTGCTGTTTCGTTTTGTAGTTTGAAACATCCCAAATGTCCAGGAAATGTTTCAAATTCTGAACAACCTCAGTGTTAAAATTTCCCCGAGATTCTTTCTTATACAAGGCATGTGGACTAGAATTTTAAAGTTTCAAAGAGTTACCCATAAAACTATTTATTCTCTCTCCAATTCAAGGAAAGGAATTGATGGGTCAGAGAGGAATAAAAAATAGGTCCCTTTTCCTTTTCTTTATCATTATTCATCTAAACCAAACACTGGATTTACTTTCCATTCTCTTCAAACCAAACATAACCTGAGTTACTGTAGTATGAACTGGGCCAAGCCTAACCTACCTTTTCTAAAGGTTTTGGGCTTCATTGATATAAGCAAGCTTTGTTTCCAAATCTACTAATCTCTGGTCCAAAAACAAAATTTTATTTTTAAAAGCTCTGTTTTACCGATCAAAAATTCAGGCAACAAAAGGCAGAGCATTTCAAGGGTTAGGTTTTGGATTTGAACATGGAAGTGAAGAATCTGCTCAAGGACAAGAAATTCTGGATCGCTTCTTTTCTCATTGCCTGGGCTGCTGCTCTCCAAGTAAGCTAAATTCTTATACATCACCCAACCTACACTGTTGGAGTACACTCAATTCTGTATTATATAATACTACATTCATTCAATTTTGTGATAGAATTTGGGGGAACTTTTGTGGGTTTTGGTGCAGGGGCACATGATATGGTTGCAGAGGCAAGACTCATTCAAGCAGAAGTTTGGTAATATTGATCAAAACAGTAGTGATGCTGAAGAATGAGTCACTTTGATATTAGATTAGCTTTAAGCAGAGCTACATTTTGGGGGCAAAGTTTTTAAGTCAAAAAGCTTGTGTCTTTTTTGGAGAATACATGTGAAACTGATCACAAATTTTACTGTCTTTATGTATAAAAAATAATTTTAAAAAAAAAACCCATTTCTTAATATTTGAATATTGTATAGTTTTTGCTCTGATTGGCCTGGTTACTTGCTAGTATGTTGGTTGAAGATATTAGTGTTGTGGGCTTGGATCTAATATTATGGGTGGCACCACGGATATACACTAAGTTTTTAGCAATGGGAATTGGGAAAGATAACTTGAAGCATTTTAAATGGTACTTTGCTTAATGTAGATGCTGTACAATGCTTTTGATATTGAAGAGATAAAGTGGTTATGTGTTGGAAAGAAACTTGTAAGAACTTGCATAACTCCTTGACTGAAAGGCTGAATTTAGAATCCTTAAGATGGAGTTTGGTTGTTTTATAGGACAGTTTGTAATGTACAGGGTTAGATGAAGATTCTAAGTTCAGTGAGACACCATGTTGAATCCATACATAATTTTTGCGTAAATGAGTAGCATAAACAAATGCAAATTTGATAGCAAATACATCTATCAGTTAAAGTTATAAAACTAGTTGAAGTTGTTTGTAAGTAATACCACTCTTGCTAATACGTTATATATGTAGCTTTGGGTAGCTTATATCTTGTGACCATTGAGATTTTCTTCACACCAATTGTATGATAGATATGGAAGAGAAATGGAAAGACAGTAAATATGGGACATTTTATCCTGGTACATCTGCAGCTTCTAACATGCAGGCATCAATAAATAATGGCATAGGATGAAGGCCATTTTATGATGTTATAACAAAACAATGGCATAGGATGAAGTGTCAAATAAAATAATAAAGAAATTAGTGCATATATGATTTCCGTTAGTGGTAGAAAAGGACCTCATTCTGCTACTCAATTCTCCATCATAGATCAGAATCCAGTCTTGTTACTACACGCATCTAATGTCTTCACTTGAAATTATTACACTGAAAAGGTAGAATCCATAACATTTACATGAGTTAGATGAAATGCTGGTGTAGAAACAAATGTTTGCTATTGCTTTCTACTAGACTAAACAGGAACTCATTTTGCTACTCAATTTTCCATCAAAGATCAGATTGCATCCTAATGTCTTCACTTGATATTATGTCCCCATGAATACAATGGTTTAGTTTTGAGAATATGAGGGTTATAATTTGGAAGCTAATTGATTTTAAGGTGAGCTAAGTTGTGAGAGTGACCAGGATGTGAGCATTTTGGTCATTTTTCTGTGGTTGTCTCTTTCTTTTTCTTGGAATATTCTTAAAATCTTCAATAGAATTTCTCAATGATGCTTGATGTATCATTTCAATTGTGGAGATGTATGGTATTATTACGAGCTTCATTTCCCTTCATTCTTTTGATGGATTTGCATATCTTGTACTAATTGCTCTTGGAAGTGAAGATGTTTGATTGTTATCACTAGGGCATAATTACATGTCCAAATCTATGAACCTTGTAATGTTGTTGTTGTTTGTATTTTCTATGTTTCTTCCCTTAACATAGCAATTCTGCTTCAAGACGATGGCCTCAAGATGAAATTAGATCTGGTGTACAATTGCACTAATGTGAGAAAGAAAAGTTCAAAAGAGAAGTGCACCTTTGGACTTTCAATCTCAACTCTTGAAAGGTAATTGGACGGTGCAATAGCCCTAGCTCTAGATCTCAATTCTTATCACCCTTAGGTGGGGTAAGATGGGATTTGAAAAAAATGAGCTACATTGTAGGGTGAGTACTAGATGCGTGCATGCACGAGGATAGGATTTGGAAGACTTGCTTTTGCTAAACACAAAGGCTAGGTAGAAGGAGAGGTTTTGGTTCAAAATGAATGCTTGTACAAGTTACTAATTTTTTTTTTTTTTTTTTTTAAAAAACAATTCTCGCTTTTCTAAGTTTCTTCTAGTAAACTGTCTGTTAAATTTGCATTGCAATGTTATGTAAAAATCTATTCCCATGTCCATAGTCAGACCTTCATTCATCATCAAGGAAAATGATTAACGCTTCATTTGTTTCGATGGAAAATATTGTGTAAAAATAATTTTTGTTTCGATGGAAAATATTGTGTAAAAATAATTTTTCGTGTTTTCTAGTGTTTGGTAACATTTGAAAAAATGAGTCAAAGGAAAATTATGTTAACTGTATGGCTTATTTTTAGAGATTGTTTCTACTAATTATTTTTGGAGAACAACTCTATCTTACAATAAGCTAAATAAAGGAAGTTGAAAAATTGTTTTTCAACTGGCAATAACAGTCCAACTTGCTGGAATTGTATATCCTGTAAAATTATAATTCTCTAATCATCATCTGTTGCTTTTGGCTACACCAGGGAAAGCATGTCAAATGAAAATTAAAGGATTTTGGATATGTTCCTTAATTATGGCTTATGCTATGTAACTTTATTTTTTTATTTTTCTATTAATTTATGCAGTCTTTTTTAAGTGTGTTTCATATGTCTAGTAGAAATGCAACATGATTCTATTATGAAATTTCAATCAAACACCATCCATTTGATCATAAGAAACTTGAACTTGCCTTTCACTTCGACATCTTTCAGTGCTTTTTTGAAAATTCCTGGGACAATATTTGCCAACCTAACTGCTTCATTGATTACCTGCGAAAGTGACAAAACAAATTTACTAATAAAAGAGACACTAGAAATCCTAAACCTTGATATATATATATATATATTTCAGGCTTAATCCAACTCACCATGGGTAAATGTTATCAATTTATACTCTTGCCATGTAATTTCACCGTCTTCCTTATCTCGGCTTCTAAGAATGGTCTCATGCTCTTTCTACAATGCAATTAAGAAAATAATTAATTACAACTTTTTGCTATTAATTTTTTTTTTTTTTTCCGGGGGATAATTAACATGCTTTATATTATTATTATGTAACACAAACCACTAATTCTGCTAGCACTTCAGGATGGTCAGAAATGAACTTAATAAGTAATGTCATGGCCGAGGAAGTAGTTTCGTGAGTAGCAAAAAGAAGCATATATAAAGACCAAGTCCATAGCGATTGCTTCATTTAAAATTTTTTCCTCCTTCCTCACTTCCTCAAGTAATTAAAGGTCTAAGAAATCTTGGTGAGGTATTGTAGATTTCTTCCTCTCTTCGAAAATATCCTTAATCACCTTTGTAGGATTCTTACGTCCCTGATTCATTTCAGTAAAATTTGTTAAGTTGCTTCATTTAGTTTCCTTGGAGCAATATATGCTGAGATAGTATAATGATAAAACTTTGAAGAAATAAGTAGAAACTATAATATTATTTGGTACTATAAAAGAAAAGAAAGTGTATGATACATACTTTTTGTTTGTATGTCTCCTGCCTACTTAATTTTGACAATAAATATAAAAGATATTATTTTGTTTAGGGTAAATTTCATTAACATATCTTGAAGTTTTGACTAATGCCAACTAGGTCCAAGACTTTTCAAAACTAGCCAGTTTGGTGCCTAAAGCCAACTTAGTCCATAAATAATTAGTTATTTTTTCTCAACTGTTAGAGACTAAACTGACTTTAGGGACTAAATTGGTTAATTTTAAAAAGTCTTAGACTTGGTTGACATTAACCCAAACCTCGAAGGGTGTAAATGGAATTTACTCTTTTATTTAATATATGAATAGTTAAGATTAGATAGGTATATATGTATTTTGTATTTCTTGTCTCAAATTTGAAAGGACAATTCAGAAAGACGGTTATATTTATGTTGCGTCATTAGAGTACTATATTTTTATGATAAAAAGAGATTAGCATTTTAGTGGAATATCCATGGGATTATATCCCAATAGTCAATTCTAAAGTCAATATTCAGTATGGCTTGTAAAATATTTTCAAACTCTCACACAACTGTTTACAAAATTATTTTGAAGATCATTGTTGCTAGGATAAGACCCTATCTAGATAGGCTGATTTCTCCTTTGCAAGCGGCTTTTGTACCGGGCCAAAAGGGGTTGGATAATGCCATTATTGTTCAAGAACTTCTCCATACGCTGAGCTTAAAGAAAGGTAAAGTGGGATATATGACAATAAAAATTGATCTTGAGAAAGCTTATGATAGGCTTGAGTGGAGTTTTGTTAGAGATACCCTTGCTTTGTTTAACATTCCTCCTTTATTGAGTAAAGTGATCTTGAGCTGCATCTCGACGACCAGTGTTGAGGTGCTTATTAATGGAGGTAGCTTAGAATCCTTCAATCCGTCTAGAGGAATTAGACAAGGTGATACATTATCGCCATATTTATTCATCATGTATATGGAGGTGTTGGGCTTCTTCATTAAAGACAAGTGTGATGCCGGTCTTTGGGACCCAGTCAAAACATCAAGGGGAGGCTTGGCAGTGTCCCACCTTTTCTTTGTGGATGACTTGGTGCTTTTCGCAAAAGCTGACATGAAAAATTGCACTAATGTCTTGGATGCACTTGAGGGTTTTTGTGGTATTTCTGGGCAAAAGATTAAGAAGGAGAAATCTAGAGTTCATTTCTCCCCCAATGTGGATGGCAACAAGAGAGAAGAGCTTTGCGAGGTGCTGGGTATTCGGTCAACACCTAAGTTGGGTAAATACCTTGGCTTTCCTCTTAAGCAGTCGGGGTCCAGTAGCAGGGACTTTGATTTCATTGTGGAGAGAGTGCAAGCTAAGCTTGCGAGTTGGAAAGGGCATCTTCTATCCTTTGCTGGGAAAGTAGTTCTCGCTCAATCCGTGCTTACCACAATCCCGACTTATATCATGCAAAATACCATGCTCCCCAACCATACTTTGGAAGCTCTTGATAGAGTGACCAGAAATTTCATTTGGGGTTCCACTCAAGACAAGAAAAGTCCACATGGTTGGATGGAATAGAGTGACTAAGCCAAAGAAAGAAGGAGGGCTTGGGTTGCAAGCCGCCAAGCCATAAAATTTATCTTTACTTGCGTAGTTAAATTAGAGGTTTAGAAAAGAGAAGGATAAAGATTGGGCTAAAGTGTTACGTATTAAGTATAATAACCCTAAGAGATGTGGTTCCAATGTGTGGGCTGGTATGAAGCGTGGTGGGCATGTCTTCATGCAAGGAGTTAAATGGAAGGTGGGTTCTAATAGCACTCTGAATTTTTGGAATGATAGGTGGTTAACAGTGGGTAACTTAAGGGGCATGATTGAACGTCCCTTTAGAAGAGATGAAGAGCAGCTCTCAGTGAAGGATTTGAGGAGTGAAGGAAGAGGGGATTTCAGTAGATGTTCTTTTGAACTTCCTAACAATATGATCAACCTTATTAAAGTTGTTCCTGTCACTTTAAATCATCTAGGAGAGGATCGGCTTGTGTGGGCTTCTTCTCCTTCAGGTGAGTTTGAGCAGAAGAATGCTTATAGAATTGCTAGAAGTGACTATGAGCCAGCCAACGCCTTTGAAGGAAAATGGATTTGGAAGATGGATTCAATGCTGAAAATTAAAACTTTCTTTTGGAAATGTTTCCTGCAGAGCATGCCCGTGGGAAAGGTTCTACATGAAAGAGGTATTGTGCAGAATGGTCAATGTAGGGTCTGCAATAATGATAGGGAAACGATCTTGCATGTGCTAAGGGACTGTGTGTTTACCAAGCATACTTGGGGAAAGCTAGGCATAGTTGATTATGACCAAAAGCTTTTTCAATGGGAACCTGCATGAGTGGCTCGAGAAGAATGTGAGGAGAGCTTCCTTTAGGACTGATGGTATACCCTGGCGTATTGTTTTCCCCATGGCTGTGTGGAAGCTATGGTTGCACAGGAATAACATGATCTTCAAGGAGAAACCGGCCGATCAGGTTGAGTATAAAGGTGTAATCCATGCTGCTCAAGAATACATGTACTGAGTGGGGAAGGCAAGTAGGAGGACCATCCAAACCGTGGTTCAAGTTAGGTGGAGAAGGCTGGGGGCTGGCTAGGTCAAATTAAGTGCAGATGGTTCAGCTTTGGGCAACCTGGGGAGAGCTAGTGGAGGTGGGCTGATTCGAGATTCAAATGGAGGGTGGATTAGGGGATTCACGCGCAACATTGGTATTGCATCCAGTGTAGAAGCAAAGCTTTGGGCTTTGAGGGATGGGTTATCTTTGTGTATTTCTCTTAATATTATGGCTTTAGAAATAGAAGTTGATGCTAAGGTGATTCTGGATTAGATGAACAGAGAGCGTTGCAATAATCTAAACCATTCTCCTTTTATAATGGATTGTAGGGCTCTTATCAACCAAGTGCCTCAGGTGAGGATGATGCACTGCTTCGCAAAGCTAACAAGTGTGCGGATGCACTAGCGCGTAAAGGGCCTGGTATTTAGCAAGATTTTGTTGTGTTTGAAAGTCCGCCTGTGGACATTTCTATACTTTTGTATTATGACCAAATTGGCATGTATTGTGAGATGATTCGTCCTCAAACAGTTGGTTTTCTCAGTTAGTTTTAATGCAATTCTATTATTTACCAAAACAAAAAAATACTCACACAACCATATTTGATAACACAAACAATGGACTTTGACTTAATTAGTAATAATGCTCTCTCTCTCTCTCTCTCTCTCTCTCAAGTTAACAAGGCATTTCAAATAATTGGGATTAAAAGATTTCGTATCCATGTAGACTTTTATGCTAAGTTTGGATGTTGGAAAAAGGAGGGGAAGTAGAGTAGAGTAGAAGGAGGGGGAGTAATTAAATTGCCTTGTTTGGATATTTTTTAAGGAAGGAGGGAGAGGGAGTTGGAGGGCTTTGAAGTAGTTTGAACTACTTCTAACCCCTCATTTTTAATTCCCCTAAATTGGAGAGATTTGGAGGGAGAGTGAAGCATAAAAATGCTTGACCAAACGAATTACCAAATTTGCCCTTACAATATTAACAAAATTATAAATGAAAAGACTAATTATTCTCTTCCCCTTTACTTAATTTTAGAAACATCCAAACAAGGTAGAGGATAACCATTCCCCTCCACTCTCTTCTCCACTACTCTCATTCCCTCTACTCTCCTCTATTCTCCTCTCTCTCAAAACTTCCAAACATAACATTAGTTTAAGGGTGGGGGAAGGGGTAGATGGGTAATTTCCATCTAACTACTTCTCATCCCCGTTTGCTCTCCAATTTGGGGGCTAAAAATGGTGGGTGCAAGGAGAAAACAATCAAGCCCTACCATTTTCTCTCCTCAAAATCACTCCAAACAAACACCTTTCCCACCTAAATCCTATTCTCTCTCCTTTGTTTCCAACCCTCCACCATCTACCCTAATTATACGAACCCTTAAAGTTTTGATTTGTTTTTATTTTGGTTCTTTACATTTTAAAATTTTCATTTTGACAATTTGATCCTTTATGTTTGATTCTTTTTTCTACTTGTTTTTTATGTTTCAAAATTTTCATTTTCATGAAGAGCCAAATAGAATTCTGAATCAAACTTAAACTACAAATAAAAAACTCAATCAAACATAAAGGTCTAAAATGAAAAGTTTGAAAAGTAAAGAGTAATATGAAAACGGAATAACATTAAGGTCCCAAATAAAACTTTTGAAGTGTAAAGAGCCAAAACGAAAACAACCCAAACTTTTAGGACTAGGAGTGTACTTTATTCTAAAAAATTGGTATACTCTCTCTCTCTCTCTCTCTCTCTCTCTCTCTCTATATATATATATATATTCAAAAAACTGTTTTTGAGTTGCATCTTTCTATTTTTTTCAACAAAAAAAAAAAGAGTCGCATCTTTCTAAGTCAAATTTGTATTTTCGACTATTTTTAGAATGCTTGTGGAGGGACAAGAATCCAAAACAATTAATAAAATAGGTAAGGGAAATTTCAAGCAGGTGAACTTTGTGAAGTGTCCTTAAAAAGAGCTTGCATAACTTATAAAGAGGTTGAACTATTACAGTTAATAAGAGCGCCAAGGACTCCGACCTAACCTCGAAGGGTCGAGAATCAAGGGTGAAGGGAGCATAGCAAAACCTGAGGGAGGAAAAGAACAACTTGGCATTGAACAAGAGAGGGAAGAAGAAGGAAGGACAAAGCAGCCATCCCCTCCGCATCAAATGTACTGCAACCACTTAGCTAGCCGCATTAACGGGGAAATGACCATGAATTGTGCCCACACAGCTCATACTTTGGCGTAAAACCTACTAGTAAAGCCTTGATGGGACAAGTATCAAGGAAATGTGATCTAAACTCTCCAAATGTAGAGCTCAGATGTATTGTGGCTAACTATATAAAGCCAAGAAACACTTGGATTAAAGGAGAGAAAAAAGTTGGAGAGAAAAGAGAGAATACAAATGTAACAACATCCTCGGACTGAACCAAACCCAAGGATAAACACTTAGCTATTTCAAGGCTCTTTCATATTTAATGTATTCGTATTATCCCATAATCTAGTCTAATTACCATTAATTATCATAAAATGGGTACTTAGAGGATGATCTTTCATCCCACTTCTAAAAATTCATTGTGTGAGTAAAAATTAATACGATAACGACTATAGCTACGCTTTTTGCCCGCCTCAATGCTTTTTAAAAATTGTTGCCAGACAAATCCAATTTCTTTTTTTTCTTTTTTTTTGTTTCAAAATTTTAATTTTCATGAACAGCCAAATAGAATTTTGAATTAAACTTAAACAACAAAATAAAAAACTCAATCAAACATAAAGGGCTAAAATGAAAAGTTTGAAACGTAAAGAGTAATATGAAAACGGAATAATATTAAGGTCCCAAATAAAACTTTTGAAGTGTAAAAAGCCAAAATGAAAACAACCCAAGCTTTTAGGACTAGGAGTGTACTTTAGTCTAAAAAATTGGTAAAATCTCTCTCTCTCTCTCTCTCTCTCTCTCTCTCTCTCTCTCTCTCTCTCTCTCTATTTTTTTTTATTCAAAAAACAGTTTTTGAGTTGCATCTTTCTATTTTTCTCAACCAAAAAATAAATAAAAATTTATTTTTAGAATGCTTTTTAAAAATTGCTGCCAAACAAATCCAATTTCCTTTTTTAGCCTCTCTCCGGCATAATGTGAGCTGTGTAAAAGCTTAAAATAATAATTTTTAGATCTTAAGTATGAAAATTCTAAATCTAAATTAAAACGTGCTTAATTTTTCTTTTAAATCAATAGTAAAAAATAATAATAATAAAAATTGAACTCTGATTCTCCTCATAAAATAGAGTTAGCAATAAAATTGAGGTACATACTCTTGCTCATATGCTTAACATATTAAAATTTGCTCTTTTTCTTTCAATGCATATATTTAAAGATCCAACCGCATAGACCAAAAGCCATGTAATGATTTTAATGTAATTTTGAAATCTTATTTATCCATTTTGATACTTTAATTTTATAAAACCTTCTCATAAGCACCTCTCGTACCTTATATGGTAGCTAGCCTCTAAGGAAAACCACAGGTTGTAAGAGAGGGAAGTCCCATGAGACCGTCAAATGTAATATTTTACAATACTTTTTTAATAATTTTTTCTATAATTGTTGACAAGTTCTCTTGTAGCTTGTGCATAGTAAAAAAGGTGGCAATAACATGTTGTGAAAGTAATGTTGTTTCAGTCACAACTAAACTAACCATACCAGCACTTGTAATCATTAACATTACTTTAATATGATACAGCAAAAGGTGCCAACAAGGGAAAAAAATAAAAACAAGAGATAAAAAAACCATAAAATCCATGACTCAACCGCCAATTCCGAGTGCTTGTTATGTTTATAAGGTCCTCCTCCTATTCCCACGAATCTGGTCCTCTTTCAATTCCCACAAAAAAAGACTCCTAAGAATAGCAACAGGACAGTAAAAAATTATGTAACTAAAAGTTGGAGGAAAAAAAATGTTAAGGAAACAGGCATGCACACAACTCTACCAAGCAATGACCACCAAGAGATCAAAACTGAAATTTTCAAAATGGCAATTCCGAGCATTTCTCTAACTCCTTATATTTTACCATTTCATCACCCCCTATATCTCTGCCTTTCCATGAAATTTATGTTTCAGCTACCGGGTAGCTCCTTGTAAAAGAAGGAGGCTTCCCTATTGGCTCATAAGCAATTTTATTTTTATTTTTTATTTCACTGTATTCATTGGAACTTCAATTCATTTGTCACCAAGCTTGAAACTGCGTTTTAGTTCTATTCAAGGACAAGAAACTTACAATGGCGGTGCCAAGCCGCATACTTCTGCTATCCATTCTTTCACTTTTGGCCTCCGCCGTGGTTGGCCATGATGGGAAGCAGCAACATGGTGTGACATATGATGGGAGATCTTTAATCATCAATGGAAAGAGAGAGCTTCTCTTTTCGGGATCAATTCATTACCCTCGTAGCACCCCAGAGGTAACTTGGATTACAAGTTATTGAGCTTATCTTGTTTTGGGGTTTGTTTTCAATGAATGAAAAAACTAATGGTTGTGTTGAACGGGGTTTTAGATGTGGCCAGACCTTCTCTTAAAGGCTAAACAAGGGGGTTTGAATGTGATTCAAACTTATGTGTTTTGGAACATTCACGAGCCTGAGAAAGGGAAGGTAAACATAAATTATTGCAGACATATTGTTTTTGAATTCATATGTTAGAATCATGACTTGCCTGTAGTCTAACTCTTCAATGATGTCAGTTCAATTTTGAAGGAAATTATGATTTGGTGAAATTTATCAAGATGATTGAGGAGCATGGAATGTATGTAACCCTCAGGGTTGGGCCATTCATCCAAGCAGAATGGAACCACGGGTATAATATAATTATAATCTGATGTTCTCATCTTCTTCCTCTTGTATGATTTTCTGGCTACAATGTCACTTAATTCTCTCTAAAATTTTAGTTGTTTTCAATGTAAACATCAGAGGACTTCCATACTGGCTAAGGGAGATCCCTGACATAACATTCCGCTCTGATAACCCACCATTTAAGGTAATCAATTTTGCACCACCTTGTCCTTGGGAGGTCTAGTGCACAAGTCATGGAGCTCTACTGACTGGAATTTTCACATTTTGCAGTACTACATGAAAAGATATGTGAAGATGATTGTCAAGATGATGAAAGAGGAGAAACTATTTGCTTCACAAGGAGGCCCCATCATCTTAACACAGGTTTGGTTCCACTCTAAAAATTTTGTTTCAGCCAAATTTTACCTTCAAACCAATCTAGAGGAAAATTCCTCTTACCCACTATGTGACAATTCAAACTACACTTGTACTTTTAATCACATGACCTATTTAAATAGTCATGTGCTTTAATACACATGGATGGTTTTATGAATCGTTAGATAATGGATTGGAGGAGATTCCATGAAACCCGTTTAGAGGAAAACTTTGTCCTTTTCTTTATCCTTGTAAGAGATCTTATCAATTATCATCTTTTTAATTCGATTTTTTATCATGTATGAGACAGATTGAAAATGAATACAACCATATCCAACTTGCATATAAAGAGTTGGGAGACAGATATGTTCAATGGGCAGCAAAAACGGCAGTGTCACTGAAAACTGGAGTTCCATGGATCATGTGCAAGCAAAAGGATGCTCCTGATCCAGTGGTGAGTCTGAAAAATCTTTCATGGGATTAATCTCTGTGATCTGAAGAGACACTATTAAGTTAGCTTTGAAATTTTAGTACTCTAAGAAAAATAAGCAAAGAACAAAAAACTAAAATTCAACGAGTCTTTCTAATCTTAAGACTGAAAGCACATGCTTTGACATGCAGATCAATACATGCAATGGAAGGCACTGCGGAGACACTTACACAGGCCCAAACAAACCCTACAAACCTTCTTTATGGACTGAGAACTGGACTGCCCAGTGAGTATACGCCTCTCAGCTCTGTGGCTGTCAATGAACCATTAGTTAGACTCTCACATAAAACACTTAGCTGCTACTCAATAAGAAAAGACTGATTTTTATATGCTACTGCTACATTACACATGAAATGGTTTTTTTTTTTTTTGGCTTTTTGGTAATGCTAATTGATTTTGAATTGTTACTTTGTAATTACAGGTACAGAGTATTTGGTGACCCTCCATCTCAAAGAGCAGCTGAAGATATTGCATACTCAGTTGCCCGCTTCTTCTCAAGGAATGGAACTCTGGTCAACTACTATATGGTAGGAAGATACCCGACCTTCTCATTTTTCTTAAGTGAATCAATTAATTTACATGAAGTGCTTTTCTCCTTGATGCAAATTGTTAGATTATTAGTTAGATTAATTAACTGTAGGCCTTATGGCTCAGTCCCAATAGTATTACTTATGCAACATTCCTGTTTCTTGTACACCACTCCTAGTATGTGCCTAAGTGTTGGCTTATACGTGTACAGTTAATATACAGAAATATAGAATTTCTTTCCACACTCTATATGTCTCTTTTTTTCTGAACACATATCACCTGACTTCAATGTTTGCAGTACCATGGTGGGACAAACTTTGGCAGAACAAGCGCAGTCTTTACAACAACTCGCTACTATGATGAAGCTCCTCTTGATGAATATGGTAAATATTTCTAATATCTCTCTCTAATGACTAAATAAAAAAAAGGTTGCTCAAATATATGGGCCTGTAAATGTCTAATGCAGGTTTGCAGAGGGAACCCAAATGGGGTCACCTTAAGGATGTGCACAAGGCTCTAAATCTATGCAAAAAGGCTCTACTTTGGGGTAATCCTGGTAACCAAATTTTGGGCAAGGATACAGATGTAAGCATCTGAGTAGACTAATTAATGTATCATTAATGTCATCCCACCAGTATTCAGTAATATGTTTAAGCTATTATTCTACCGTGCAGGCTCAATTCTATGAAAAGCCTGGAACCAATATCTGTGCTGCATTTTTGACCAACACCAACAGTAGGGTGCCAGCAACTGTTAGTTTCAGGGGTCAGTCATACTACCTGCCACCACGTTCCATTAGCATCCTCCCTGATTGCAAGACTGTAGTCCTCAACACTCAAACAGTAACTCCTCATCTCATACTTGCCTCTATTTATATCATAGTGGGTGGGGGGAAATGAAAAAAAAAAAAAAAACCTTTTGCTCCTGCTTTTTGTTTCTTGGTTTGGGTACTGATACCATTTGGATGTTGAGGAGTGTCTAAGGATTCTACTTTTACGCAAAAACAGGTTGTAGCACAACATAATGCAAGGAACTTCAAGAAATCAAAGGTTGCAAGCAATCTTAAATGGGAAAAATCCTCAGAACCCATCCCAACCGTTGAGCAACTGCCAATTGATTCCAAGAATCCAAAGGAGCTCTATAGCTTGCTGAAGGATACGTCAGATTATGCATGGTACACCACTAAGTAAGTAAATGTTACACGCCGTTGCAAGTCAAATACAAATCGAGTTGAGAACTTGAGACCTTGATAATAAGAATTTTTAACTATTGAAGCTAACAGTGTTGAGCCTAAACCTGACATGTTTTCTATATTCTGATTGCAGAATAGAATTGGATCCTCATGACTTCAACTCGAGGGAAGATATTAACCCAGTACTTCGTGTTGCAAGTCTTGGTCATGCCTTGCATGCATTTGTGAATGGCGAATATGTTGGTGAGCACACACAATCCAGCACATACATTCCTGTTACATATAGAAGTGTTGAGTATGTTATATATAGCTAATTGTGATTATGGTTTTCAGGATCTGCACATGGGAGCCATGACGAAAAGAGCTTTGTGTTTGGGCATGGTGTGGATTTCAAGCCCGGGGTTAACTATATAACATTGCTTTGCATGACAGTGGGACTCCCAGTAAGTAGCTATTAGCTTTTTATTGTTTAAGTGTTGGATTGAACAAGAGGGCTTACAAGCTGTTCTTTACCAATGAAGGATAGTGGAGCCTACATGGAGCACAGGTTTGCTGGTCCTCGTGCTGTAACTATCTTAGGTTTGAACACTGGAACACTTGATCTGACAGCCAATGGTTGGGGACATAAGGTGTGCCAATGAACCTTAATCGCACTCATTCAAGAAATTTGGAAAAGAATGAGCTTGTTTATAGTAAAATGACTAGCTGACAGGTGATGCAATTGAATTGTTGCGCATTTTGCAGGTTGGTCTACAAGGAGAAAAGTTTCGCGTGTACACTCAGGCAGGATCACACAGGGTACAATGGAGCAATGTCGATGAAAAACAAACGGCTCTTACATGGTACAAGGTAATGCTAGGAGAATCACTTTCTACTGACACTCTTGGTATCAAATTCTAAATCATGGTTTTATTCAGCAGTCAGCAATGGGACTATTGCAAATTGGAAATTGCATGTGGTACTTCAAATGCGTAATATACTTTTTTCTTATTGCAGACATATTTTGATGCTCCTGAAGGGCATGACCCAATTGCAATCAGGATGAATGGTATGGGCAAGGGAATGATTTGGGTTAACGGTAAGAGCATTGGCCGTTACTGGATGTCCTACCTCTCTCCTCTTGGAAAGCCTTCTCAATCAGAGTAAGTAGATCTGCTAGTAAATAACACATAGAGGATGATAAAAATCTTACTGAAAAAAGAAATCTTTAACTCGAACTTGCAAATTTTTTTTAGGTAC
Organism: Castanea sativa; assembly: GCF_040712315.1. Classification (NCBI taxonomy): domain Eukaryota; kingdom Viridiplantae; phylum Streptophyta; class Magnoliopsida; order Fagales; family Fagaceae; genus Castanea; species Castanea sativa. Next base: position 41,686,779 of record NC_134019.1, on the reverse strand, counting down.
CATATCCCAAGAGCCTTCGTAAAGCCAACACAAAATCTCCTTGTTGTATTGGAGGAGGAGAAAGGGAACCCTGAAAAAATTGATATCTTGATTGTCAATAGAGATACAGTCTGTAGCATCATAACTGAGCATCATCCACCTCATGTGAAGTCATGGGAAAGGAAGGACAGCCATATTAGACCTGTAGTGGTTGATGTGAAGCCAGCAGCTCATCTCAAGTGTCCAAACAACAGAGATATTGTATCTGTGGAGTTTGCAAGCTTTGGTGATCCTTATGGTTCTTGTGGAAGCTTTGCTATGGGCAAATGCCATGCTGCTATTTCCAAGGAGATTGTTGAACAGGTAAAATATTGTTACCAACATGTTACCTTGTCACACCAAAAAAAAAAAAACTGCAGTGTTTCTTTGGTAACAAATAGAGATGCTAATTCATATGTTGTTTTGGCTTTGGCAGCATTGCTTGGGAAAAACTAGCTGTTCAGTTCCAATGCACCCAGACGTTTTCTTCAAAAACAATGATGCTTGTCCAGGTGTTGAAAAGAAACTTGCTATAGAAGTGAGGTGCGGCCGCAGCAAGAACCATTAGAGAATATCAGAGAGTCATGAGTGTCTGTGATAATGGGTTTGAAATGGTGTTAAAAGCTTGTAACAGTTTCAATGGCAAAGTAGACTAAGAGTTATTGAAATTCAAATTTATTCTTTTTAACAAGTAAATGAGGCTTGTAAGTTCAAGATTATAACCAATTTTTTTGTGTTCTCCATTCATATCTTTACAAGATAAATTAGAATATAACTCTTCAATTGGAGATGCAAGTTTCTCTTAAGGTTCTCCAAGCAATATTGCCATTTTTTTGAAATGCTTACAACTTTTTTTAACCTCATGAAAGTATGTAAAACCCTAGCAATCTCATGATAAAGAACTTGGAAAGAAGTAGAATGTTTAAGGGCCTATATGGAACCAAAATCAATTAAAAACTACGAAATAAAAAAAGGACAGAGGCCTAGTAAATAAAACAAGGGACTCATTGCATCCTTTAATTTTCCAGTTCCCAAATAATATCATTCTAATTTGCCACGAAATTAAGTAAGGTAAACTTGTGTTGGAGAACTTGAAAATCAGTTGAGTGTATGATGAAAAAATTCATCAACTTATCTACAAACGGCACTACTTATTAGAATTGATTCACTTGAAATTGAGATCATTTTCCCTTTATATTCACACTTGTCGCAAACTCACACAATGTGTAGGAAAATGTAATTTCATTTTATAAGAATATAATGTAAAATCTGTATGTTAAATAGTGCATATTTAAGAGTGTTTTATATTTTTATGTACTGAAACATATAATGTATTTTATATTCAACAACAATACATAGTGGTGTGCGTGTGTGTGTGAAAAATGTAATTTAATAAAAATATTTAAATTGTATAATTATAATATTGTTTTATACAAATAGAGAAGAAAAAAAATGTACTCTCTCATTTCATGGAACACATGTAACATGTTACATTAAGTTTAAATTTGATATAAGTCTAGAATTGTAGCTTTTTTTTCCTTTCCAAATATAAGTATAATGTGTATATTATTACAACTTGAATTTTAAGGTAATCTTTTGAATATTTATCATATTTATTGCTTTTTAGAGCTTTGATTTAAAATTTCTAATGTCTATTTTGTTTGTATTTTTCAGCTCGAAACTAAATAGTTTGTCCCAAATAAAATATCATATTTTTCAACCCAAAAATTAAAAGATTTTTTTTTTAGCACAAAACTAAAAAAGAAAATTTACAAAAATAATCAATGTAAGGTCCCATTAGTCCAAAATAGACCAAAGTGGACTATATGGACCAAATAAACCAAATTGGCCTGATATGGACCAACATATACCAAAGTAGACCAAAATGCTACGATAAGAGCACCAGTATTAGGTGTTGCCAAAATTTGGTATTTGGCACACTAAACACCAAAAAACCTCCCACATTAGATGTTCTAAATGATAAAAAAATTTAGCATTGATGAACAGTACAATTTCATATTTAGAACTATATTGACATAAAATCTTATATGAACAATACAATTAAATATTTTTTTGTTTGTTAATTTTTTAATATAGATGAGGTTTGTTTTAAATTTATTTAATGTGACATAGTCTTAAAATAGAAGATGTGATATAAAGTGTATTGCAAAATGGTGTGTTAAAATAGATAAAGTAACTTTTTCTTGTATCAAATACTAAAATTTTTAGAAGAGATGATGCTGGTGCTCTAATTTTTGATGTGTCAAATACTAAAATTTTTAGAAGAGCTGATGCTAGTGCTCTAATGTGGCTAAAAAAGTATAGTAACAATAAATACCATGTTTCAACTTTTAGATATTATATAAACTTGTAATGCTTGTATGTAGTAAAATTTGTGCTAATTATAATATCATTAAAATAAATTTAGGAATTTGTTTATTATATTGTTGATGTGAAACTAACCAATCATGTCACTTTGTAAATTTTTTAGTTAGTAAGTGATATTGATTAAATGTTCTTGTTCTTTTTACTGTTAAAAAGTTAAATGAAAATATTCATAAGATGTATTATTTAAAATATCTTATTTTTTAATCAATATTAATTTAAAAATGCTTAAATGACTTCATGTATTAATAGATTTAGACAAAATAATTAGATTAAAATTTTTAGTTATTTATTAATAGATCTTACAATTGAAATGATATGCTAATAAATGTAATAAAAATAAATAAATACTACATTTTAACTTTTGTATATTATATATGTAAGATCCCCGATTTGTTCCCATAGCCCAAAAGAAAAGTCTGTGGCCCCAAAAGTTCAAAACAATGAATTTGTAGAGAGAGTGGGCTTGAAGCTGAACTCTCAATGAGTTAGGTTGACAAAAATCACAGTAAGTTAATTGTTATTAGAAAGCATAAATAAACAGTATGGGCAAGGAAAATCCTCATTGGCAAAGTTTGAGGAAGGTTGTTATATATTTTTCTTAAACTTCAACCACAATTACAATTCTTGAATGTACAGTGATTTCTCTTTCTCTATAGACTAGTTGATCCCCCTGTAATGGAGTTTTTCTTCCTTATATTCCCCTTCTTCACTCTATCTCAGCCCTTCACATGTAGATCAGATTGCTAGCTTTGATACTTGTCCTATCAGCACCTTCCCGTAGTCTTTATGGGTAGCTATAAGGCTGAATGTTCCTGTTCAGGTATCACCTCCACATTAATGTGACCAATGAGTTAGCTGCAAAGCATTCAATGCGATGGCAGCAGCTTTCTTCTCAGATATTTCTCAGCTCTCTTTTGTCTTATCCCCTCCTGATGTTTATCCCTGCCAGTATGATCCTCAAGTGCCTTTTTCTTGATGAAAGATCGGAGTTATGACCTTTACTCTATTTAGCTGAGGAGGTACTTTTCCTCGAACAATACTTCCAGTTCCTCGTGACCGAATTTCTTCTACGGACCACTATCCTGTATGTCTCCGTCATTATTACCTATCCTCTGATTACTTGATATCCTTAGACACAGCCCATGGCCCAATACCCATATTCGAGTCCCTTATCTGTACAATATAGATATGGGTGTTTCACAAAAATAAGGAGAGCTTTAAATTTTTTTTCTTCACAAAAAATATATATATTCATTAAATCTAAAGAAGCAGCATGCATTGATATTGCAATGTCCATTAAAGCATAAAGAATTAACATAATATGACAGCTGGACTATCTAATAAGAAAGACTAGGTTTAGTGCACTTGAGATATCCAATCATCCTCAATTTCCTTTCCACCATAGTTAAAAGAAAACAATTGTGAAAAATTATTTTTAAAAAATGGTGAAACTTATGTATAATATACAGTTTCTTCTTTCTTCTCCTTTTTTTTTTTTAATTAATATATTGTTAGTTAGATGCTATAACTTAGGTTCCTTAATTCATGGCCCCGTTAAACACCCCCTCCTACCAACTAAAAGAAAAACCTCCACAATTACTTTTATATTAAATTATACTTATATAAATAATTAAAATTTGGCCCCAATATTTAAATTTTTGTCCAAAAGGCCATAAATATAAATAAATAAAGAAGAACAGGAAGGAGAAGAAATGATCAGTCATTCATTAGCCTATGATGTATGGCCCTTCTAAAAAAAATTATAATAAATAAACAACAACTACAGCAACAAACTTTTAGCATAAAGGACTTTTATAAATTTTTCTGCAGCCTTTGTGTTTTATACCAATAAAATTCTTTTATAAACAAAAAATATTTTTCCTAATCTGCAAAATTAAGGGTAAAGTAATAAATAAATGGTAAAGGGTTCTCAAATTTTATATATTAAAAAATAGATAGTTTCTTGATTTTAGACATATATTAGTTTTTTTTACATTATTTTTAATTGAATTATGTCAATGGTTGGTAAGGATTAAAAAATCAACAACCAACCAAGTTGTTCATACAGTGGTTGTATGTGTGCTTCTTTTTATTTTTATTGCAATTACAATACAAACATTTTCAGCCTTGAAATATTATCAAAAGTAGGTTTCACAACAAAAAGAATAAGATTTCCTAAAGCACTTGTACATTTAAAGAGAAATAATTTAGAAATTTAATACAAAATCAATTATAGATAATTTCCAAGATTTAAAAGCACACCAAGTCACATTTTAATAAATGATTGGTTTGAAATGAATTCAAAAACAATTATTTCACATTTTTTAAATATTTTGTTAATACTAACTCTTCCTAATTTATCCCAAGACTTAATATTTATTTGATCTAACAACCAGAAACTAAAACTAACAGATCAATTGGGCATTCAGGTTGATTCAATTCCCATTTCTTATGGATAGGCTATCCTTCTTGTGGTTTTGGATTTCACTAGGAGAACCAGAAATATAGTGATTATTTTTTTTACTATGGTCAAATCTGTATGTTAGTTTTTATGGTATAATCTGGAAACTCTTTAGAAGTCACAATGAGACAAGGCAGCGACAAAGTAATGAAAGATGAGAGGCCTGGCCATATGGTTAGTCCCTAGGAGGAAAGTATAACATGTTCATTTTGCCCGAACAGATTCACCCGTGCAATTTCCTTCAGGAATGTCAAATATGAAAGATGCATTGTAAAGAGTCGATTATGAATTTATGATAGTTTTTCTGTTGAAAGAATTGGCAGGCAAGTTTGGAAATTAACATCTAAGCCTATCTCCCATTCAGGGGTCTCGATGAAAAATTATGCACTTTTATGTTTTGATGGAAATTTTGTTTAGTAAGATAACCTCCACCATTACCCAAATGCACGAGTATTCACACCAAAGACCAAACAGCTATCTACAGCCCATGTGCTACATCAAAAAAAAAATTTTAGCATTTTGCTATAGTGAACTCTACCTTTAGCTAAACATTAAATCTAATTTTTTCTCTCTTCCTTCAATCACTCTCTCTCTCTCTCTCTCTCTCTCTCTCTCTCTCTCTCCTTGTAGATCATGGTTCACAGCGGTAGTTCCTGGTTCACGAAGGTGCTTCCGATCTGGTTTCGGTGGCGGTGGCCCAATCGGGTTCCTGGTGGTTGGGTTGTGTTCCAAACTATTGTTGAGTTGTGGTGGCTGGTTATTTTTTCCTTTACTTGTGATGCTAGCTGGCGTTGATGTGGGTTTGCAAGGTTGAGAAGAGAGAAGTATGGTTTGCTAGGTCAAGAAGAGAGAGGGGTGGTTTGCTAAGTTGCTTTGCTTTTGAGAAGAGGGGCGGAATGGAAGATAGAGAAAGAGAGTGAAATAAATAAATAAAGAGAAGTAAAAAATAAGAGATGAGATATGTGGTGAGTTGTAAAATGGTAGGTTGAAATAGATAAAACTTGTTTTTTTAGTTGCTAAAAATTTTAAGAGACCAGATTTGATTTCCAGCCGAGAAAAGAAAGAAGAACCACAGATTCCAACCGGAAAAAATACAAAACAACATAGGCACCAACTGCAACACAAAATAACCACCAGCTACATTTCATGATCCAGACACTTCTTTCCCTCAGATTTTAAAACTAATCAACTTGGATCTCACAATGCATAATTATTATTGCAGAAGCAAAATGAAGACTCATAAACATAGGCCTCGGAGATCATTTCAAAACCGAATAACCTCTGAAGTAACTCATACACTTAATAAAAAAAAAAACCTAGGAACCCAAAAATTTTGTTTTCTTTTGCTACGAGAAGGATTTAACTAAACAGAGCTTATAGGCCAAGTCCCAAACTGACCTTCGAAGTACTTTACCATCTACATATCTTATGCACTTCTAGACTCACATCTTCACTTGGTCTTTATATATTTTTTAAAAAGTAAAGGTTCATTCTTAGTTACTTCTATCATGCATTATTTCCAAATACCAGACCACAGTATTCTATTGTCTTCTAGCACTCATGACTGGTGGTTGATATAGCAGTGTCTAGACCAAGATAGTAATAACATGCATAGTGAAATGGCTAATTGTATTAAAAGAGTAGCTAAAGGAGTTACTAGGAGAATCTAAGAGATGCAAGTGACCAAGGAAAGAGACTTCTTAACTACATTTTGGCCTGACAACAATAGGTTTCTATACAAGCCATCAAAACACTCACCTTAGCAGCCACTGCAGCACTTCAGAAGAATATGACATCCTAATTGTAATCCCTTCAAGAAACCAACCCACTTGGAATTAATCATTATTTTTTTTCCAAGATTTTTGGATATGGAAACACGAAGAAACTAAGTCAATACAACCAACAACAAGAGTAAGCAGACAAGGGGAACACTCATGATATAAAAGAAAGTATGGAGACTTATGATTCAAAAAACATAAGGCATACGATTTATAAGAAGTAAATTAGTCTACATGTCATGTGAAGGATAGTTAATAATAATAACCATAAATTTTTGTTTCTCTTATTGTTTCATGAGGACTGCATGCTGGAATTCTAACCCACAGGACATGGTCTAATTCCCCCATAATTTGTTAGACAGGTATGTTCCATAGCAATAATTCCCCACGTGAATGGACCAGTATTACTTCATATGGGTCAAAAGGATCAACAAAACAATAAAATAAATAACTGAAAAGAAATAAAATACTTCAATTATTTATTTATTTTCCCCTTTCAACATTTCATACCATACATGTATATTCTACGACCAATGAGTTGAACAGTAAAAAAACAAAATCCTATTTTTTATTTACAAGCCCTAGCAGCTGAAAAGTGCTCTCCAATTTCCTTTACAGCTTCCTGAAAATGAGGCGATCCAACCTGAAAACAGTTCTGCTATAGTTTATGCCACCAATAAACATTGTTGATGAAGTAAAAGAAGGATAAAAGAATGATGGAATGCACTGATGCGGCAGTTTGCAGAAAGATTGGGGGATTCCGAGAAGAAAAATGTAAGCAGTACATGGCAATAGAGCATAAATGGAAGACCTAACCAAAAAGGCCCTGGAAACAAAATTCTGAGTATACAGCCTCCATGAGTTGATAGGAACTGACCTCGATCATGCACTAGTTTAGAAAGGCACCTAAAAAGAAGCCATTATTTGTCTTTCAACATCAATTATCGCAGGCAAGAGAATCAATGCTGTGACACAATATACATAGGTCGATTGGTTAGGCCCAAGAATTCATGACAAATCGAAAGATCCCTGCCCTTCACTGATTGCATAAACTAATTTCTTGTACATTACATCCTGTTTAAAAAGTAAATCAACCATCAGTTATAAAAATGTAATAGTAATTACATAAGAATAAAAGAAAAATCATTAGCAAAAAAAAAAATTGAACTTTACATAACAATCAACAATTTTAATTCATTAAATTTGCCTATTTAACAGAATCAAATACCTTTGTGGAGTATGGAGGAAGTTTCAAGTAGTTTGCACATGTCATGACACTTGGTAAGTCATCATCTGCTGATTCTGAAAGCCCAGTACCATTAGATGCTGTGTTAGCTGCGGTTGAAGAATGCTGCACACAAGACATGCAAGCATTAATGATAAGAACATGTGTGGGTGACATACACATCAATGTCAAAAAAAAATGTCAAATCGGAACGCATCAAAGACATCATTTAAATCTAAACCAACTATGGCAATACCTTTCTCACAATCGTCAGTTTTGGATTCAGTACAGCCAGACCACCAGGTGGAAGCCTAGGTGCACCAGTAACAAACTGGCAGAAGGCCCGCTGCTGCTCTGGTGTGAATTCTCCCATAATCTCCAGTAACTAACATCATTATAAACAACACAATAAGGATCATAAAATAACTAAAGTAATTTCCATAGGATTGACTTCTAAATCTAGAAAGAGAAGCATACATTAACTATTGCCGGGCTCTTGGCAGTGTATCCATGATCAAATTTTATATGATCAGCAAGTGTCTCAGCCTGCATAAGTTAGAAAACAATGTATAACCATGAGGTCTATGATCCACAATAAAAGGTTCCAGTCATGCCTTGTGATGCAGAAATGTACAAGAGAAATTTACCTCCCATAACTCTCTGCGACCACAAAGCAAGTAGTCCAATTCATGTGGAGTAAATATTTGTAGAGACGAGATGTCAAACACCTGATCGAGATGTCGCATAAGAACAGTTTTAAAGTCAGCATAAGAATAAGTTTTGAAACTCAAATAGAGAAGAAGAGAAGAAGCATATCCAGAATCAAGAAATAAATCAGAAGATAGGGTGAAGCATGTTATAATCAAAACACTAATATTGAAAAAGAGAAAATTCAGAAAATTTACAGAATGGACTACAACAGGCCTGATGAACAAAAGAGCTTATAATTTGTTCTTTATTTTTTGGGTAGCAAAAGAGCTTATAATTTTGTTTCTTTTACTCGTATACTTGGATATTAGTGTCTCCATATGCTTGTTCCTAAATCTCTTTCCCTTTGAGTCACTTGCATCTCTGCTCACAGGCTCCCTACCACCATTATCAATCTCAATTTTTTGGTAAAAGTCACCGAAATTTTTCCTCCTAGTTTACACCGCAACCAAGACATAACCCCAGCCAAATTTTAACCACCCCCTTGCCACTTTCACTAATGCTTAATTCAAATATAAAACCAAGAAGTATGTTCTAACACCCAGCAATGAGAATGATCATTTCATGACCATCACCTAAGCCTTGACCAACACAATCTTCACCTAAAGTCATGCTACCACAGAAAATTCCAACTCAAATTTTCTGGAAACAAGCAGAGAAGGAAGAGAGAGAACATAGAGCAAAGGGAGGAGGAACTTATTAGAAGGAAGAAATAGAAACAGACATCACAATCACAAATTATCCTCAAAGTTTCTTTGTAACACTGGGCTGTAGGTTAGCAGGACCCTTCAAAATTTGATCTAATGACAAGATTCAGTATATATATAAATATAAAAAGCCTTCTCCTCTCTTTTAACTAAGAAGTAAAAAAGTCATTTTCAAAACACAGGACAACTGACAAAGTACCATTTGAGTCCACAAAATGCCTGTTTACAATTACAAAAATAGCTAAATAAATGCAGGTAAATTTTCAAACTGTAGGAACTACTGGAGATGATGGGTTCAACACCCTTGCCCATAGACTAAGAAACAATTTGGAAACCCCTCAAATCTTAATCCACTTTCTAATATTATTCTGTACTTGAATATATTATATTACCTAGAATCATCAAAGTCACATATGTTTGAACATCATGCATATTCCCATTTTAAGACACCACATATTTTTAACAGTTGTATAAATGATTCTGATTATCACATGGTCCAAGCCCTTCATAAGTAAAGGATATCAACTTCCATGGCAGATTAACTTTTTGCAATACACCCTTGACTGATGTAGTATAAATAAATCCCAAACAAGTCCATGATTTTTTTTTTTTTTTTGTGATAGGTAAGAAAAAGTTTAGTTAAAGCAGGTCTACTTTATGCTAGAAGAGCATAAAGCAAATAAGTCCACAAAAAAATAAGAACACATAGCAATCTTTAGATTACTAACCAAAAAAAGATGAGAAGAGGTACTTAACCTGATTGAAACCTGCTCTAAATGCTTCCATTTGCCGCATTATTCCAGCCTTAACAGTCGCATCAACTACCAATGATATATACTCCTCCAAGTTATAAATATCAACCTAGAAATTGGCATGTGTCAGGCCAATCCTCAATAAAACAAAAGCAATGAAAAATGACAACTAAAACATATATACATAATCAAGGTATGTAAGTTGCATACATTTTCATCTCCAGGTTTCAAAATGTAGTCTGGATAACCAGGAAGTGTAAAATCCAAGCAGAGATCTTCAATTGAAGTGCCACGAAGACGTAAATCCGCAACTGCCTCACTACTATCACCACTAGTCAATTCTAGATTTTGTTTCCGGCAAACAAGGACATGCAATTCTTGCAAATGCTTGCCTAACTCAGCATCATAAGTAAGAATATCATGCAAATCAAGTTCCTGCAATGGATCAGAAGTTTGAATGTCTTGTCAAAACTGAGGTATATCGTAACACAGCAGCATGTAAATTTTAACCAAGAAAAGGTCAGTATGTTTCATAATGCAATAGGCTTACTTGACCAAGCACGAGCTTGTAAAATGCTGTTGATAGTGGCAGGTCCAGTAGCCGTCCATCTTGAAGAGCTTTGGCCATCACACGTCCTACCAACCGGAAATACTCAATGGCTTTTGAAAACTGACTACCATCAGCAGCATCGGCATTTGGAGGCCAAGGACGGGGAAACAACCCAAGAGGAGCGTTGACAAGATCTCCATCAGCACTATTGGTTTTCCCATTTTTATGTTGATCTCCATCAATTTCCATTGAATGCTTCTCTGAGGAAGAATTTGTTCTCCACATTCCAAGTCCAGCTTTTTGTAGGTCATGACTTAAAAGTGTGTAGAATTCAAGGGTGGGACCCAATCCAGTGCCAACTTCACCAAAATATTCTACCTCAAGCACAGCCTTTTGGCTAGAATACATCTCCATTACTTTAGCAGCAGAATCCAAAATACGGTTTCTCGAGACACGGACCTTCTGGCGCTGCAATCTCCCAACCCTCACCTCTCTTTCATTTGCTGATCCATGACCATCAGCACCTTGCTGCTGCTGGAGACGATACAAAGCCCGAGATAACCCAAAAGCAGTTGAATAGAAGTACTGTCGCCGGGTCTCAAAAGGAAACAAGAAGGGACATGCTTTTGTCAACTGGTAGCACCATGAAGGAAGACTACCACTGCACAGTGCAAGTGCATCTTGAATTTGTCGAGCTAATTTGGGAGTAAGCTTGCTGTTAACAAATTCCTCAGAAGGAACCCTAGCACCAGTCGTGCTCAGCTCATCCAGATTCAAGATTTTCCCCTCAGCAAAACTGTCAGAAACTATCTGGGCTCTTAAACGAGGTGCAAGCTGGTTCAAACCCTCTAATACACGCAAAAGTGCCATTATATTATAAGTGGGATTAGTTTTTTCCAGATCACAAGGAAGTTCTCCCTGCAAGATACTATCTAGAAGGGACATTCGATGCAATTGGGCATCAGAGTTAGAACCAGAGGTAGAACCAGGCTTGGTAGATTTTAATGTAGTATGAGAACTTGAACCTCCAACAGAAGCCCTATCAGTTTGGCTTTCTGACCTCTGATAGGTAATAGTGTAAATGTCACTCCACAGCCTGCTTCCATCACTAGATATGAGATCACTGCCAGCATACCTGTCATCATCATCCTCATCCAATACAAGCTGCCGCTGAACAGCTTGATAAATAGTCAAATGCCTATTAAGCTGCTTCCCACCTGCAGTAAAGATTAATTTTGGAGGATCATTGGAGCTTCCATATAGAGGGCGTCCTTGCCTATCTCTGCCTCCCCTAAGACCTCTACCATTAGCAGATCCAAGACCAGCCATGGCAGCAGCAGCAAATGACATAGCACCCCTTGAACCATAAGAATTTCCAGTCCTAAAATCAGCAGAATCAGAGCCCCTAGCTGTAGCAGCTCTGCTACTAGAGCCAGACACCGGATTAGTCTGGCTATCACTTGCTGCTGGAGCAACAGCACTATCCTCTGCAGAGTCGCCCAATTTTACATCATGTACTTTGTCAGGCATGCAAACAGGAAGAGAATCATCTCTTAGAACCTGGAAGAAAACAAGATTGGATCAGCAAAATTTAAGGAATTATAAAATAAACAAAACTTAGAAGACCCAAAAACATACATCTTCATGGTCATCATCCTCATCATCTGAGATATCATCATCTTCAATCACCAAAGCATCGTCAATCTCAACAGGAGATATATCCAATTCCTCATCCTTCAAGAGATGGTAAAAATGTTAATGGATGAGAAAATTACTAATCACAGGAAAAAGTACTATAATGAAAAACAGAAAGACGTATAAAATATTTTGAATGGGTTAAACAAAATGGAAAGAGTCCATGAGTAACGAACACAAAACTGATTAGCAAAACATTATAATTAATAGAATAAGTCATTAAAATAAGATTTAAACAAATTAATTAGCAACCCAACCACACCAGAGAGAGAGAGATTAGTTCTCAAAGACATTTTTGTTGTGCACTGTCCCTCATAAGCTTCAAAATTCCAATCTCTTGGTTGCTGACTTACTCAGTTCCTAGAGCAAGTACCATTGTCTAACCTTGCATATCATGTTCATTTCAAATTTTCAAGTAACCACCAGCCCGCAGTATGTTGAAATGCATATAACTCATATGATACTCGTAAAACTCCAATATTCAAATTTCATCTTTTTGCAATAGATAAAATGTGTTCCGAAGTTCTAAAATGAGATGCCACTAATATACAAAAAACAATGCAGTAGATGAAGACTAAACATGAGACCTTTTAAAGATTCCAGAAAGAAGCCAATGAAAATGAAGCCTCCATCTTTAAAATGCATAACTTAAAATAAATAAATATATTGTTGTTGTTGTTGTTGTTGTTGTTGTTGTTGTGGGAATAACACTTTTACAACAACAATTATTATTATTATTAAATGATTTCCCACCAACTTTCCATTGTTAACTATACAATACTACCTTTACCTTTAAACTGAACAAGGGGAAAAGTAAATCAGATGCATGATGAATTATGGAAGTTGAAAATTTATTCATTGACCTTTAGACAATGGAAAAAAAATTTAAAATACCAGAATATATATATATATATAGACAAAACTTAGGTACAGTTCCTTGGGTGTTGTTCATTAGGTTCCCTCTTAAGATTCAATCATGTAGCTACGTAATTAAAAAAAAACACTTCCATCCCATGAGAAAAAATCCACATTGCAGAATCTTAAAAAGGGAATTTAAGGAGCAGCACCTAAGTACTGTACCTAAATCTTGCTATATATATATATATATATATATATAAGACATTAAGGGAGCAAGAATAAGTCCAAAATCTGGAATTTCTAATTAAAATAAGAAAAGTACATCTGAACTAGAATCTACAGCCATAAACACGTCATAGCAATACATATCATTTTTTTTTATAGGTTTTAATAAATTCTCATATTATAGCAATGATAGAGCTTATCACTGCACTTCGTATCAACATACTAAAATGGTAAAACATCAACTACATAATTAAAATATCATCTGAACTATCCATTTCATGCATTAAGCAACCTTTCATCAATGTCTTGTAAGATAATTTCAGTTGATATATGTTTCTACTTTTTTAACTTTTACCCAAAGTTATTCCATTTATTTCAAATTGATTTAAAATTTTCATTAGTGTAAAAGAGTACAAGCTAGAAGAATCATGCTACCAAAAGATACTCCGATAAAAAAGTATCATTTAAAATTTTAAAACATTAACTTCGTGTCTTTTATTTATTCAAGCATCTGGACAGACAATCAATTACCATGTTTAGCCCTATAGTGTCAGCACCATACCTCAGAAGTAGAGTCCCCATTTACAGGTTTCATTTGGGCATCTTTATCAAGAGCTGCTCTTCTACGGGCGGCATTTCTTGTTTGAGGTCCTCTACCTTCCTCTTGAGTAGGTCTCAAAACAGCTTTACCCTTCCCCTTTGATGAACTTGTGCTTTTCTCTTGTGCCGGATCCTTTTTAGAAGCGTCTCCTATATTAACAGATGATCTTGATCTAGTGGAATGACGACGAGTGGCAGCTGCAGGAGTAGAAGTAGATGGGGAAGAAGCACCAGCTCCTGTAGGTGTAGTTCCAGACTCAGAATTCCCAGCAGATACTGAGGATTTCTGACCAGATTCACCTCTCTGGACTCGGGGCCAAAGAAATTCCTCAACAGCTGCTAAACTTGCTAATGGGTCAATCAGTACAACGTTAGATGAATAGTCACGGAGCGATTTTTCACCTTGGGCTCTACAAAGGCGCAGCTTAAAAGGCTGAGACAATGCACTCAGCCCAGAGGAGAGGCGTGCACTTCCACCAGATGACCTAGATGAATGGCTCAACACAACAGGGAAACGCTCCAAGGAGGACAAAGCATTTTGAAGCTTCTGAACCAATACAGTCATGGGAGTCGCACCCTCCTCATCAATACTGGAAGGTAGTGCAACAGCAATAAAGGACTTGAATCTTTTAAGTGCTTGTTGGCGAAGCTTGGGCAGGTTAGCTTCTGAAATTCTCTCCTTGGAAAAGTAGCCACAAGAAAAGTAGTTCAGCAAAGCAGCAACAACACCACTGCCAATAAACTCAAAAGTGGACACACCATCCCCTTTGCTTAGCTCTCCTAGCATCTCAGTTAGAACCCCCAGCAGATACTCTTCCTTATTCGCAGAATTATCAGCCAGGCGAGACCCAGAAGCTTTAGACTTTCCCTTTGCTTTGGTCTTTTGGTCATCAACACCGGCATTCAACTTCATGCAAAGATTCTTTAAATGTAAAAGATCGTCTGTGACTCCAGCTTCAGCAGAACCAGGTTCTGAAGGGAAGTACTTGTCTTTAAAGGCTTTAGCACATGAACTGACTGCCATACGAAGACTAGAATTGACAGAAGGAATTTCCACCGAGCTTGGGGGAGATCCAATATTTACTGAACCAGGATTCTTGGATTCCTCTGAAGCATTTCCATCTGGGTTGGAGTTCCCACTCCGTCGCCTATAACGCCTAGAGCGTGATGATGCACCAGGGGCAGAATCATTATCCTTCTCGATGGGAGATGCTTGTGCAGGACCTGTATTTGGATTACCAGCTAAAATAAGTTGGTCCACAGCATGAACCACACCTTCTCTAACAAACATCTTGGAGAAAGTCCCAGGAAGCTTTTCCATAAGAATTTCAGCAATTTGGAGAGCAGGAACCAAGACATGCGGATCTTTCCATGCTAAAACACCAGCTAAGAAACTACAAGAGCAACACAAATAATGAAGAAACAGTAAGTATCTCTGCACACTTAGTATGGAGTGAGTGGGCATAAAAAGAAATCATAACCAACTAAAGTTGGATACCTCGATATGTTTGTTGTACTTAATAAAGACTGAATCATCTCTGCATTACTGAAGTACATCAATTTTCCAATAACTGAAAGACATTTGTGACGAACAGGGCCGTTCACACTTGAACCATATATCTGCTCGGCATATAAACATACACTATTATTCATGGACAAAACCAAGTAAAACTTCAAAATCAGCTAGCTGCACCAAAAACTTACTTGTATCAGAATAGGCAGGAGATCCATTCCAAATTGCTGAAGAAGCTCGGGCTGATCATTTAATAATTTCTCACGAGCTGAAACCTCGGGAGCATTCCCATTTGTGTCTTCCTGTTTCCCAGAACTGCCGACAGAGGACTTCTTAACAACAGGTCCTTTCATAAATAAATTGGAGCTAGCAGGGAGGGAGATGGTTCCTTGTGGCAATGGAGGGAGAAGCTCATTTGCTAGATTGACAATCTCAAAAATCTACAAAGTATGTTAAAAATTAGATAAATTTGAAATTTCAATATTAAAAAAGGTAAGTACTAGATTAAAAGACACTAATATAATGCCTCAATATATTATACAATTAAAATAGATAAAGGACATGATAAATTCTTACAAAAACTTAAGGGCAAAACTTGCATGCAGTACATTAGGTTCCCCAATTGAATTCAAACACTTGGTTGTTTTGAATTTAATTGTCCTTGAAAAGAAATCACTATGTATCTTATTGGTCAATGCGACTCAGTGTTTGAATTCAATTGGGGAACTTTATGTACTTTACCTAAGTTTTACCCAAAAATTGAATATCAGGAAGAAAAACAGCGCATGGATCTTAAGTTCCTTAAATTTTAAGTTGTATAGTTCACAAAGGTAAAACAGACGTGGAAAGTTGCAATTTTTGGATACCCATGAAAAAAAGAAAAAAAAAACCTGTCCAGCTAGAATAAAACCCCACATGGCCACACCCCCAAAAAAAGAAAAAAGAAAAAGCAATACCTGTTCTGCTGGCCTACTTAAAGCAGGTGAAACCGATGCATTAGTTGATATGCCTGCACCAGCTAGAATATCTTTAAGGATGCCACTGATCCCCAGGAGAAGTAAAGTTTTGGCTCCTAAAGGAGAGCCACTAGCACAAGTGGAAAGAAGCCGAATTAAACCCTGCATGCCCCATGAACTCACAATCAGAATCCTCAGTTATACATAAATTCATCTCAAGTACAACTAAGCCTTAAAGGCTTAATCCCAACTACAGGAGAACCCTCATATATACATAAGCATCAAATTTGAAGAATTGAATTGCACTCACTGTGTATGTAGGAGCACTTAGAGAGGCCTGTCCACCTCCAGCATTGCTGGTGGAAATAAGTGAGGCAGCTTGTGTAACCAAACCATGATTGCAAAGTTCGTCTAATTTATCCGGAGACGATGCAAATGCTTCAGCAATTCGAGTCAAACAAACAGAAGCATGCTCCAACACCTACAATCATAACATACTTCACACAATAAGGAAAAACTAAACCCAGAAGGGCATTCCTAAATTCAAAAAATACGAAACAAAAACCACACCTTTGAGTCATGATACTGAAGAAGGTTAGTCAACAAGGGGACAGCTTCCATCACAAAGTCAGCTGCATCTGAAGGGAGCTTCTTGCACATATTTGCAGCAGTAGACAATGCCACTCGCTGAAACAAAGTATAAGGCAAACAAAAATTTCTCAAAGAAGATCTAAGACGCAAAAAATAGTCTTAAAATCTTGAAATTTCCACTAAAATAAGTTACCTGCACTCCAGTGGAGAAGAAATCGAGATACGAAAGCACTGCCATAAGTGCACCAGCTCGCAAACAGGCAGTTGGGTGTTCCTGAGATATCTTCTTCAGAGCTTGCAGGGACTGTTTGACATCATAACAAGCATAAATATCACAATGCAGTTCTCAAAGAAATACCTAAAATCACAAATTTCTTCAATTCTACATGGCTAACAACTATATCTAACAAAAAGCAGATTACCCCATTAGTCAATTCACACTAATTTTACAAAGGAAACCAAACCTGTTCAGCCAAGTCCATGTACTCTATCGTGAGAAGCCTGGCGCAAAAGCACGAAACCGCACCATAATGCACGACGGCCGCGCAAGAAGAAGGCAACACATCACACAGATGAGTGAGAGCCCTGGCAGCGAGGAGCATGATATCGGGATTGCTCTCGTGATTCAGCAACCCGACGAGCACGGGCACGAAGGAATCAACGGAGAAAGTGCTCAAAGACTCCTCGGTCCCGATTGACAACATGTCACAGAGCTGAGTCAAGGCCTCGACCTGCCTCCCTTCTTCACCATCAGCTCTCAAACCCGACAGAATCTTCTTCAACCGCCCGCTCTGGTGCGACCCGGACCCAGACCCCATAGCCGACGATGGCAGCAGATCATCGAGCCCAGCACCGAGCTTCCTCAACAAACCCTGTAAAGCACTGCTCGCCGATGTCAAATTCTGGTGCAGAATCCCAACACCGCCTTCGCTATCGTTGTCCTCATCGTCGGCGGCGCCCGCACCATCCATATTCAACCCTAAGCTCCTTTCATTCTCCCTACTTTCCCTCTCCCTCTCCCTATCCCTAACCCTAATCTCATGCTCTTTCTCTTTGCCTTTATCCGAATTATCCCTCTCAGAGCCTCCTCGACTGTTCCCCCCACCACCCCCGCCGCGGCGGCGAGAGCCGGATGATTCAGTCACGGAATCCATGTTATTAGAAGCAGCAGCAGCAGCAGTAGTAGTTTTCGCAGCAGAACGTGAGCGTGTTGAGATCGAAGATTGCGATGACGTGGCGGCGGTGGCGGCAGCGGCGGCGGCGGCGACGGGTGTTGTTGGTGTTGTTGTGGTGGTTGTTGAGAGACGAGCGCGTTTGGAAGAGCGGGTGGCGGTGGTGGTGGAAGAAGAAGAGTTGTTAGTAGTAGGGGCAGCTGAGGTGGCCTCCGCCCGCTTCCGGCTACGAGTTTCCATACAAAAGCGAAAACCCCCTCGAGAGAGTTTCCGAAACTCCGCCGATCGCCGCGCCCCCGAATCGGGCGGGGCGATTACGCGCCACGAGATCCGATTCCAAATTGCATCTATAAAAGCACCAGATTATTAAAACCCTAAAAAAATCAGGAAAAAAAAAAATTTTGGGAATTGTTGAAATCAGCTGTGAAAGGCTTGTGAATTGGAGGAATCTGGGAATTGAGAGAGGAAGAGAAGGAATGAATTTTGTATAAATTGTGTGGTGTATCGGTGGAATTGCTATATGGGTTTGTGAAATTTTAGGGCTGAATTCAGAGAGAGAATAAGAGAAACGAGAAAAGACACAGAGTTTGGCTGGAACGAAAACCCTAAAGTGACGAAGGAATAAAGAAGGGGAAAGACTGTTTATATAGGATTTAATAACTGAGTTCTTTTTTCTTTTTTCTTTTTTTTTTGGGTTTCCTTATCGTTGTTCGTTACTTTCTTTTATTTCTTTTTTCTTTTCTATGATGTGTGCCTTACAGTCACACAATAATTTATTATTTTTAAAAAAAATTTGACAATTTTTTTAATTTTCGAGAATTTTTTTCTAAAAATAAATAGGTTAACCATACCCTTTTTTTTATATTTATATTTATACATCTCGAAGTAAAATATTTTCAAGTATTTAGTATGATGTGTCAAATTTTTCAAGCACAAATTGCCAAATTTGGTGGCTCAACCATTGAATTTGTTGATGTCGAAGGTCTGGTGATTGGATTAGCAACTTCACTATTGGCATCGATTCTCGGAGCAATGGCTCTAACGATCGAATTGTCAGAACTATCTTCTCCAACAATCTGATACCCGCTAGTGAAATGGAGGCTCATGCCATTAGACCCTTAATTATCACTAGTTGCCAATATTTGCTGTCGAAATGGTGGCTCCGGCGATTAGACTGTCGACATCAACTACGATCAACAATCTAGTCATCATATAGGGTGAGGAGGGCCATTGTGAATTTTTGTAAAATGTTTTATTAGGTAAAATGTTTTACAACTTTTTACAACAAATTTTGTGATCAACGGACAATATTTTACATATAAACAAATGCCTAATAATGAAAATAACGTTTTATGAAAAATATTTTACTTAAAAATAAATGGACCATAAAATTCACTCCATGGTTCATACCATAAAATTCCTTATTGTTTTTTAATTCATTTTCGTTCTTAACTAGTAAAATCTCTTGATATAGGGTTCAATCTATGCTAACATGAAAAATTAATTGATGTTTTGACGTAATGATAGAAAGCAATCACGATAGAACAAACACCATAAATTTGAAATACTATTATATTTATTCAAATCAAAAAATTGCAATGATATCAAAGTCTATTTTTGTTATGATCATTAACGCATCTAAAAATTATTTTTATTTTCTTCTATTCAAAACAATGTTATTTTTTTTTCAAGAAAACCAATATATTGAGTCGCTTTAATTTGATAACAACTTTTAAGTTTATTTGTTTATGTACAATTTTTTGAAACTCTCATATTTTATAGGCATAACTATATCTTAAGTTACTTTAATCAAAATTACTCTTCTTAGTTCTGCTAACCTTATTTGCTTAATAAAAACAAAATAAGTATAAAACAGAATAAAATAAAACACGTTAGTCTTTAATACATTATGTTGAGGCACGTCGGTATATTAATAGCTCTAGTGTACATTATAATAAACTAGGTTTTTGTCATAATTCAACAGTTAAGAGAGGGGTAATTTAAAGTTTGAAATTTTTATTAGAAATACTAAAAAGTGTTAATCAAATTAATTAAAAAAATAAAATTGGACATATGATGTAAAATTATATAAAAATTAAAAAATTAAGTTAAACTCTATTAGAGCTCTAATCATGCTTAAACTTTAATATATATAAATATAATTTTCATAGTTAATAGACCAATTCTCTTTTTATATATTAAAACAAAGCAATCTTAAATGATATAAATAGTTTTTTTTATAAGAATGATATAAATAGTTTTTATTATTATTATGACGTAATTGTACTTTTTTGTCACGTGGGATAAGGAGTTTCCTGGCGATGAAAGCCTCTGTCGACTTCTTTTTTTATTTTTTTGATAAATGCCTCCGTCGACTTTTCTTTTTCTTTTTTTTTTTATAACAAATGCCGCCGTCGATTTTTTTTTTTTTTTTGATAAGGCCTCCGTCGACTTGGTACGTCCCTATCGGGTAAATGACTTTATGTTTTTTTTATGTATTTTTATTATAATAATAAATGACTTCTTGGGTTATCAAGTAGACAAGGACGCGTGTATAAGGTCTGTTTGAAATCTGTTTATTTTGTTAAAATTGAAAAAAATTTAGTGAAAGTACTGTAAATAAAGATAAAAGTTAGCTAAAATAGTATAATAACACCTATAAATAATACCAAAAAGTGTAATAGGGCTCATAAATAATAACAAAAATAAACTAAATAATAAAATAAACTGGTATTTTAAGCGGAGCCAAAGGCACACATAATATTCCCGTACGTGCTTTGTATGCAACTCTTTCTGGTGTGGGTTTCACTTTCATAGCGAGGTACTTGACAAATTTTATGGACCCTTACGTGATACCAAATTGGCAAATTGAGCAATTCTAGTTCTAAAACCAATGATTTAATGGCTTTGTGTTGGGCCTACTTGCTTGGGTTTGGCCCTAAATGTCAATTTTGTTGGGGTTACCCTACAAACATGTCTAAATAGTGTCTCTCGCTAGAGTCTCTACTCTTTAACACCTTATTATTACTTTGGTTAAATTTATTTTATGAGTAAAATACGGTTAATGTTTATTGAAATTTGGGCTAATATCAACTAATTACTTTGAGAACGGTAAGAAGATGAGTAATGGTATAAGAACTATGTTAGTCAATTTTGAAATGTTTTGGATTTAACTGACATTAGTTTAAATCTCAGAGATATTAACTGTATTTTACCCTTATTTTATTGATTTGTCTATAAGAAAATGGTTTATTTACAATAATTATGCTAGTGATATAACTGTCCATTTTCAAAGCAAGAGAAAAAACAGTAGTTAGTTACAGCTTATTAGAAGTAATATGCATAGATCTCGAGTTTAGGTCAACAAATAATAGCTAAAGACTAATTCAGTGACAAATGTAGAAATGTAATCTGATTATCAATGTCATTGTTGTCCACGTTCAAGGGCGGCTCTACATTGAAGCCAGTGTGGTCATAGGACCACCCTAACTTGGGAAAAATAATTATTATATCTAAAATTTAAAAAATTTATGATTTTTATACCCTTAAAAAATTTGTGACAACCCTACATTTTTTAGTTCCAACATAATTAAATTTTGGACAAAGTTTGGCAACAAACTTGTTGTACATTAACGCTACAAGCTCACTCAATTTTTTTTTATTAGATGTGAATTTTGAAAAATCTACCATTGGATTTTTTTTTTAGGTATCCTCTATACTTACAAAATTTCAAGAAGATCAAAGTTAAATATCTACATCATCAATCAAATGTTTAAATTTTGAGTTTTTGTAATTTAAAATTATATATAATGAATTTATCATGCGGTGATTTCAAAATTTTTTATAAAAAAAAACCTCATAGAAGGTGTAACACCCCAAACCCATACCAAGGATTTAGATGCATAACCTGTCTTAAAAAAAATATTCAACAATGATATAATGGAACAGAGCGTAAATGAAAATCCACAAATAAACTTCTAACCATCAAAATCTTTCATCAAAGATCCATTAAAACAAAACTTTAACAATAAAGTCTCCAAATATAATCTGAAAGGGTTCCACAAATGTCAAACTCACTATCTTAAAAAAATATACTAAAATAGTCCATCAATTAACATAGCTCCAAAAGTAGTCTTCAATTTATGACTCCAATGATCTACCACCAAAAGATATTTTATTGCTCTAATCTGAAAGGGTGGAGAAATGGGGGGTGAGCTAGAAGCCCAATAAGAGACTACATAACATAATAATGTCTTTCAAATCAAAACATTAGTATCATCAACAAAATATAGTCTTTACAAAACACTTGCATATAATTTTAACAAGAGTATAATATATTCTATAAAACTGTCCAAAATAAAACATTTAATCTTTAACGCTGTAATCATTAAATAAAATAATAACAACTTTAGTTTGCCAAAATACACTTAATAGGTAGAAAACAATCATAATATAGTAATAAACAAATTTTCCACTTATAAGGGTCAATAACAATAAAACAGTAGTTCGATATGGAAAACATTAAATATTAGCCAGACAAAGACATAAGCTACTAAACACTCGGTGGATGATTCCCATAGGAAACAATAACACTAACCTCAGAGAGGCAACACTGACTCCAAAGAGCAAACAATAACACTGCACCACACCACAATAACACTATATCGGCCGAAGACCAACACTTAACCCTGCGTTGGCAAAGGTTGCAGACTGTCTAGTTGACCGTTTAAAAATATTCTTACTTTATTACAATATTGTCAATACCAATCACATATCATATAACAAATACGTTCTCAAAAATATAATTTTGAGTCATTCTTAACTTATACAGTTTCAAAACAATATACAATAAATAATAAAATTCAAGTATGTGTATAAAACATTGACAATGGTATAAGTTTTTGGAAACTTCAATTTTGCAATTATATATATATATATATATATATATATATATATATATATATTATATATATAAATATACACATCTTGAAAGACGTCATATTCTGAAGTCCACTTACCTCAAATCCCCAAAACACGTTAGACCTCAACTATTCAAGTCGATGTCATTCGAACCTAATACATAAATAGATGATTTATTAAGTGCTAAGCTTTCCACTACTAATTAAAAATCCCCTTACTTAAATAAAATAAATAAACCAGCCACCAAAAGCTCTTGCATTAGCTATAGAGATGATTTTATTGTGTTAAGCCATACTTACTCTATTTATATAATCCATTCATCTTATCCCTCTTCCCAAATCATACATGGAACTTTTTTTTTTCATCATAACTACATGTCAGATCCTTAACCAAAGGCCTTTCATTAGCATTTAATACTTTACTATCAGATCCGAAATAATCCACGAGCATAAGTATTTACTCACATCTCAGGATAGTCTATTTAAATAGGATATAGGGAATTCGATCTCAAATGGGGTATT
This sequence comes from Castanea sativa, assembly GCF_040712315.1. Taxonomy (NCBI): domain Eukaryota; kingdom Viridiplantae; phylum Streptophyta; class Magnoliopsida; order Fagales; family Fagaceae; genus Castanea; species Castanea sativa. Next base: position 41,663,141 of record NC_134019.1, on the reverse strand, counting down.
TATATCATGAATCTTATGACTCACCATGCCATGTGCATCAATTATGACTCTTTACTCTCTACATATATATATATATATATATATATATATATATATATATATATAGATGCCTATCATGCCACTTAATTGTCATAACGCAGAAACTTCAAGAAACCCTACACCCTCAACTTCAAGATATCTTGCACCATGTAATATTGTAATGTAAACTCTGCTATATGGAGATAAACAACACGTATCTTTAACCTATGATACAACACAAAATCAATAATCTGCTTGTTAATAGTTACCTTGATGTTGTCTTTGTCAAGTTTGGCAATAATCCTTTTTGCCGTAGCTTTTAGTATCAAGCCTCTCCCTCTACCTTTCACCAATTAAACCCTATTTTACCTTTCAGCTTTTTACTTTAAAACTGTTTTCACTTTGGCTGAAGTTTAAAACCCACTAAAACTCATATTTACGCTCTGTTTGTTTCAGCAACAACATTTTCTGGAAAATGGTTCATTTTCCAAAGAGCATTTTCTAGAAAACTATATCATTTTCCAGTGTTTGGTAACGACCTTGAAAATAAGCTTGAAAATGTTTTCTGGTGTTTGGTATGCAAATTTTTATTTTTATTTTTTATATTTCTTGTGTAATTTAAAACATGCGTATTATGTAAAATAAATAATGTAATCAATATTAAAAAAAAACAAAACAAGAATTAATTTGGTTTTCATACTAAAATTTTGACAATAGATACAATAAAAATTAGTTGTCAAATTTTCATGATCTCTACCACTCATTTTACTTATATATATGGATAGGAACATCCACACACACACACACACATTTATATATATATATATATATATATATATATATATATATATATATATATATATATATATATTAACCATTTGTCTATATACATAAAATTGACAGGAGAATACTTCTTTAATAAGTACAAAATAACAATAACTTTTCATTGTCTACTCTTTTTGCTAGTACACTAATTGTCTATTATGGTCAACCAGAAGTCTTTAATATTACTCAAAATTATGTATTTATATAAAGGGCGTTTGGATTGGCGTCCACGTCCACATTTGAGTCCAGTTTTTTTTTTTTTTTTTTTACAAGCGCATCTGTTACTGTTCATTGGCCATGAACAGTGATTTTAGGCCAATGAACAGTACTTTTTGGCATGAACAGTACTTTTTACACATTAAAAAATTATTTTGGTACAGTGTTTTCAGTTTTCAGTTTTCAGCAATAAGTTCTATCCAAACAGACCCATAATGTATCTACATAATATATCATCACTACATAATATATGCATAATGTATCTATCAACAAAAAAGATTATGCTAGAGCCATATAGGCACTATGTTTAAAATTTTCGTCTTTTACTTCATTCATTCATACTTTCTTCTTTTTTTTTTCTTTTTTTTTTTAGCACTTTTATGTGCAAAAAAAAAAAACTTATACATGGAATCCATCAAACCAAAAGTTTCTTAGAGAAAAAAATAAAATTAAGTTTGAAATTCAAAGTAAAGAATTGAGATTTTGGTAGAGAGGAATGAATAATTACCGCTGCAAATATGTTCTCTTTTGTAAGTTGGTAGAGAGGAATGAAATAATTACTGAGCAATGAAGGAAAAAAATTTACTCAAAGAACTGTGTTATAAAGGGAAAGAGAAATATGGAGAGAAAGTGAGGGAGAGAGATCTACGGAAGAGGAGAGACCAGAGTGAATGATAGTGAGGGTGTGAGGAAAGAAAAAGAAAAGGGAAAAGAGAAAGAGTGAGAGTGAGAAAGCGTACTGTGAGATAGAGATTGTTTTCCAAAAAAATTTTTTAAAAAACAAGCTATAAAAAACAAGCCTTATTTTTATTAGGATTTTCCATTGATTAAAGATAGTTTTCCGTTGACCAGTTTTTTTTTTTTTTTGCGCTACCAAACACTGGAAAATGTGGAAAACTATCTTTACAGAAAGTTTTCCAGCAAAACAAACAGAGCATAAGATTGTTTAGATTGGCTAAGACTCTAAAGAATTCCAATAACACTTAAACTCCTAATCCAAATAGGTTTTAACCTCTTATCTTTTTCCTTAAACAACAAGGAGACTAAAAATTAAATATAAATAATCCACACAAAAGAAAACCATTCACGTTACCCTTTTTTTTTTTTTGTGTGTAGAATATCAATAATATCACTTCCAAAATAAATTAAATAATCTGCCAACTCCACTCTAGAAGCAATTAAATTAAATTTAGGTGAGATGGGTGTTACAGAAGGACATTGTAATACTACATGTATTTGTGCGTGTGTATTTTTTTTTTTTTTGTCAATATATGAAGTTCTCTTTTTATTATATTTTGTATAATTTAAGTTTTTTAATCACCATCTTAGAGAAATTTCTTAGAGCTGCCACAGTTCACATTCTTCAAGGTACAAAATTATTTAGTTTAATTATGAATCATCTTATATGTCTAATAGTAGATCTTCAAAGTTGAGATCTTGGGTTTTCACATTAACCACAATTTAAAGTTGCTTTTGATTTGAGATGATTTTGACAATCTACCTATCATGTTAGTCATAAAATGCTTTTCAAGTTTATACACAAATACTACTCCTATTTATTTTTTGTTCTAATACTACAATGTTCTAATGCTCTAATTTTACATACATGTCCACGTACAAGGAACATGGAATCATGGATAGCATCTTAACAAAAAATAACTAGCATTACATTAATGTGAAAATTAAAATTGAATTTATAATTTAAAAAATGTGCAATAACCAATCGGTGAATATGCAAACACTCTATCATTGACGTGGTTTCCTTTTTTGGATTTTTCTTTCCTTTTTTCTTTGTTTGGGGGGGGGGGGGGTTCAAGGAAATTTACAGTGTTAAATGAGTGGATAAAGACTCACTAAGCATAAGTTTAAGTCCACTTCAAAGTTTCCAATCTAGCTTAGGCCTAGCTACTTAATAAATGATAATCCTTACTCATGTTCATAACAATGTGGAGAAATAATGAAATATCCACATATTCAAAGATTTTATTCTTCTTGCTAAATAAATTTAAGTTTACTGAATGAGAGGATTGGATGCTGGTCTTACTAATCAAAAATCATAATGAAGCATCTTTAAGTACACAAATTCAGTATTTTTTTTTTCAAAAATAAAATAGGAACAAAAAATCAGTCACAAAGATCCTAGAAATCTAAAAAGTTTGACCAACCCATCTTTTTGAACTTTTATTATCAATAAAAGAAACCCTTTCCTCCCCTCCCCCAATTTATTATTATTATTATTATATAGGGTTAGGTTCAAATTACACCTGATATAACTCTAAGTAATATTACACTACTCAATAACTTTTTATAAATTTCACATTTTAAAAATTCTATCGTTGAATTACATGGTTTATATGTTCTTAACATGCATGCTAATTTTTATGACAATCAAATATTATTTAACATTTGATTTATAAACTTATATTTTATACATTATTTTAAACTATAAAAATTTGAATTTAAATAATTGATTGATGACATGACTATTAATCTTTGATCACCTTGAAATTTTGCAAGAATTGAGAATATACGAAGATAATGTAATTTAACGGTGGATTTGTCAAAATTTGCATCCAATTAAAAATTATTGGTTGGTGTGACATTGCTTAGGGTATGTTTGGTTGGGGTGAAAATAGGGAGGATAGAAAATAGGGTGAAAAATGGCATTTTTCACCGTTTGGTTCAAGAGAGAAAACAAGAGAGACAAAAAATGGGGAGGAAAATAATCCATCTAGACCCACATTTTTTTATCCTCCCAATTTGGGAGGAAAAGATGTTGAATGATGTAATTTACATAAATACCCTCACTTTATTGCACTCATCTGCCCCTCTCATTTTCCCACTATTTCTTATATATTATATAACAAGGACATAATAGTTAATTTATATAAATTACATTTTTCATCCTCCTTTTTTCTCTCCAACCAAACAAAAAAGTTTTCCACCCCTCCAACCAAACACACATAAGGGAAAACCAAATTTTTTCTATCCTCCCACTTTTCCATTCTCCCATTAATTTTTCATCCTCCCATTTTTCCACTCCTCCAACCAAACGGATCCCTAAAGTTACACCAGGTGTAACTTGATTTCTCACGTAGTAGTAATAAATTTTGAGTGGACAATTGTTAATAAATCACAAGAAGAAAGTTTTAACACAACTTTCATAGGAAATATAAAATGTTGTCAACAATATTTATTATTTTATCATTTTTCTAATAAAATGTTTCTAAAAATAGTTCTTAAAAATCAATGCCCTTAGGGGGCATTGGTTAACATTTCAAACAAATTTTTTTGGGTTCAAATAATAGTCTAGTAATATTGATTTTTATGTGTCTAATGTTTGTAATTTGAACCTCTTTCCCTTCCTTTCATCTATTTACCTATAAAAAGATAGAGAGAGTCTTATCAAAAAAAAAAAAAAAGATAGAGAGAGATGGCAAAAAAAAAAGGTTTCTTTCATGAGTTATGGTGGAAATGTTGAAATAACAGCTGGTTCATCTTTTATTACAGCTTGTTAACAACATAAGTTAAAAAAAATTATTTACTAACAGCTGGTTAATACATTAGCTGATTGGAGTCACATATTTCCAAGGTACATAGGCCCCATGGTGAGGTTACGCACTTCTCATAGATACAGACATTGAACCACAAAAAGGGCCATGACTCACAATTTTCCAAGCAACAGTGTACTTAAGAGAAGCCCACAAGAGAGGAAAAATACAATGAGAAAAACAACAATGAGAGTTTTTTTTTTTTTTTGAAAAATTAGGAGTATCTGAGTATTTTTTTCGAGTATTTGTAGTCCCTCCTCCTACACGCACTAAACTTTTACAGGAAACAGTCCTAAAAATGGCTCTAAAATACTGACAAGAAGTTTCTTTTTGGCTAAAACAATGAGAAAATGTTACGCACATACGTACATATAGCATGCAAAGTCAGTGGAAAAAACTTTATACATTGGTGGGACAAGACATTAAAAATTCTTGTAGGCCCTTCATGTTTTAATTACCAGCAGTAACACAATATCAGGCTATCAGCTAGAGGACCTTTAAAAAACAAATTGAGTTTCAAAGTTCCATCACTGAGTTCCTTATCAACCTAGGCCCCAAAAAAGCGAGGCCAAAAGATTGAATTTTGTCACCTAATTGTCTCTTACCTAATTTAAGTTTCAAACACTTCCAATGTCATAGTTTCAGGTCAGGTGGAACTGTTGTTAGTTTTGCCTGCTGTAAAATTTTGTAAACACATTTCATAATTGACTCGTTGATCTCGTTTTAGCGGTGTGACGTGCAAACAGCCATAGCTTTAATGGATTTAGATTAGTTCTTTTTTCTCCCCTAAAAAAATGGGAACATTGTATATGCTATAAATAGATCCAAACTTTATCTCATATATTAGTTCTCCTATTGTTAATTTTGTCAATTAAAGTGTCAAATATATACGGTCGTTTTAATTCAAGGCATTTATAAATCTTTTTTCTTATGTCATTTTTATTATTTTGGTCATTATCATAACATAGAAAAGCGAAAAACCATTGTTTAAACTCTATGTTTCACCTAAGAATTGTTTTAAATGTATTTGGCACCCATTGAACAGAGAGGATAGATCAATAGAACTATGTTTAGAGGAAGGGAAGGTTTTGCTCGGAGTGAGTGATTGATATAAAATCAAAGTTAATTATCTAGGTGAAACACAAAATTTTATTAAAAGTCCTTTATTTCAATTTCAAATAAATGTACTCAGCCTTTACAACTTACAAGTTAAAGACACAATTTCGAATAAATGTACTCAGCCTTTACAACTTACAAGTTAAAGTGTCTCAACAAACACTTTTGTAACAATTTGTCAAGACTCAAAGCAACCCTCTTTTAAATCAAGCACAATTTGACTGAGAAAGTGGAACAGAGCCCTGCAAATTAAACCCCTTTAATCATTTGTAAGCCCTAAAATAAATCATATACTAAATAATAAAAGTTTGGCTTAGACACCGTGGTTGCACCAAGTGGCTTCATCATATTGCAGAAATTTTTTAGATTTTAAAAATATATATAATTTGTCTTCTCCTATAATTTCTAAGTTTATAAAATATATCTTAAATTTCGTTCTTATCAACTTTTATTTTTTGGATAAAGTAGCAGTTGTATTTTCATATCAACTACTTTTTTATAATTCATGTAATTTTTACTCTTTTTTATTTTTATTTTTAACGTGGAGGTGTGAGAGATTTTAGAATTGGGAAAGACATAATTAAATAAGTTGGAGATAAAGGGTTGGGATCCATTTATTTTGCTGAAACTGAATTTTTTTTGCTCAAAGTACTGTAAATAAAGGTAAAAGTTAACTGAAATAATACAGTGAGACCCATGAATAGTACAAAAAGTGCAGTGGAGCCCATAAATAGTACCAAAAATAAGCTGACTTTTTTTAAGTGGTAGCCAAACGCACACAAAGTTGCTTCACGTGATACAAATCTTAATTTGATTATAGTTGAATTACATTTATTGTGCTTAGTATGTCTCGGTGCAGTTTCCTTTAAAGATTACAAGTATGTAACCCATGCTTACGCACGAGAATGAAGAATCGTAGTGGTACTATTGATATTAAATTGGGTTATTAAACATATATGACATAGTTTGACCAGTACATTTGGAGGTACTAAAATAGTTTTTTCTTGCAATTTTCATAATATTGGTTGCACTAAGTTTCTCATTACATTCCTATACGTATATAATTTTGAAAATCACTATCGGATCTACATATATAATATCAATTCACAATTATCATCTGTGAAAGTCTACTAAATAGAACACATAATAGAATAATAAATTGGTCAAATATATCTCTTAAATTGAATGGAGATAAGAGTATGAGATCGTTCAGTTCAATTACAGTTTGTTATGTTCAATATCTTCATATACAAATATCTGAATAGAAACTGTATAAAGAATACATTCATTAGTTCAGAGCTAGAAAAAGAAATAACAAAATTCTAAACAATTTAATTTGTATGGAAAGCCAACAAAAGAAAAATCCAATTTTGATTCTAATTGAATTTTCTATAAACTATGGTTTAATATTGTGTGGGCCTTTTTGCAGCTGTTGGGCTGTGCCGCCTGCTGCTACACTAGACCCAAAGATTTTTGGATCAGGGAGTTGGGACCAGTCCAAGAACAACCTTCATTGGTCCGGCCTGTGCGCAAACAATGCACCTGTTAATCAGGCTTTGATTCGCATGTCCATGGCAGCTAGAACTGTTACATTAACTACAGCAGACAGATATAATAGAGACAATAATGAAAATTTCTTTAAGATTCAGACAAAAGTGAATAATGGGCTTTGATAAGGAATGCCCGTTTCATGAATCAACAACAAAAGGGTAGGTATTGAATGAACAATAATAAGCTTATTAAAAGAAATAAATGTTAGTCTGCCGTATCAAGTCACGTTGCCAAGTCTAAGTCAAGAAGGGGGAATCACCCCTTCAACGCGATTAACCTCTTTGAAGGAGAAATTAATTGCTTTAAAGGGGCGGGCCTGAATGACTTGTGCTCAATGAGGTATTTCTCCGTTATCAGAAAACATGAGTTGGAGAGGGAGAGGGAGATCAACCCATTCGATGCATGCCTATCACTCTGTTCTCTCTGTCTTTCTTTACTCCTCTCTCTATTCCTTGGTTATTTCCTTTCTTTTTCTTCGTTTTTACTCTTCTTTCTATTCTTTAATTCTTTCTCTTTTTTCCTGGTTTTGCTTACTCTTATTGTCCTTTTTTTTTTTTTTTTTGAATTCTAGGGATTATCCCCCCCCCCCCCCCGAGGTTCCTCCTCCTCGCCGTGCACAACAAAAGTCCCTTATATAGTGCCAGCTGTGGCGGGCTTTTACCATTTTAGCTCTTAACCGTTTTTGTCTGGTGCGGGTGTCCTTGCCGACCATTATTGACTGGCCAGTCACCCAGCTAGCGCCACTTACCTGCACTGGCCGCACTCCTGCACCTCACTAGACAAAGAAGGCTCTTTCCAACTATTACCTATGAGCTTTTTTTATTATTATTAAACAATTTTTTTAAAATACAAGCTATTTAAAAAAAATTGTACTTAACAAAAACAATTAATAATTTGAAAAACTGTACCGAACCAAATAAATAAAATAAACTCATGCAAACAGGCATGAAATGAGACATATTATCAAGTATCAACCATTGATTATTCTACAACTCTAACATCCATTCCCCACTTCTTCATAGTTATACAACTAGCCTTTCCACTAACAGACTGAATTTCCTTTTTTATTCACCCTCCTTCCCTCGTAGGCTTTTGGGTCAACTTAACTTAAGGTGATTTTTCTAATTTATTTTCTTCATTTGGTTAGGTACACTTTTTTTTTTAATACAAATATAGTATTTAACATACTTTTAAATGTTTGTAATAAAATAAGCAAATAAGGATACACTCATCCAAACTGTGTTGGTGCACTGTCACTGAGGACCTTCATTCATGATTTCCTCTTCAATTAGAGTTGCCACCTTCTATTCTATTATTTGACACCCAAATTCTAGTTTGCAATAATCCTGGGCTTTTATTCGCGGCCTCTTTTTTAATGAGCCCATAGAATGGGCCAGAACGGATTTGTTACTCAACTTATTGAGCTCACCTCATCTGCACTAATTGGGCCAACAGTATGGGCTTCACTTTTATAGAAGTTGGCCTGGTACGTGATTCCAAATAACAATTTTTAGTGTCTATTCCAAACAACAATTTTCAGTGTTTAAACACTGAAAGCTGAAGTTTTTAAAAAAAACCATTGCATTTGGTAATGGTGTTTCTTTAGGAATGTTTAAGTTACATTGCTTATTTTAGGGTGTTTAAACACTGAATTTAGAAACTCATCTTATTAATTTTTAGTTTTCAAACAACGTTGCTTAGGCTGCGTTTGTTTCGGTGTAAAATAATTTCCAGGTGTAAAATAATTTCAGGTAAAAATATTTTTGGAAAAAAAATATATATTTTCTAGTGTTTGGTTGCATTTTAAAAAATACTGAAAAATATTTTTTTGTGTTTGGCTGTGTTCTTGAAAATACTATAGAAAACACATTTTCTACTTGTTGCTCACATTTTCTCATCTTCCAAATAAATATATAATATCATTTCTCAATAGTTAAACACAAAACAAACAAAACCCAACAAAAAAATTCATCAAATCTGGTCTAATTGAGAGAAGAAGGAAGAGAGACCGGTGCGATTGGATTCGAACTCACGGCGGAGGGGACTGGGTTTGATCTCGCGGCGGAGGCGACTGGGTTTGATCTCGCAGAGTGGTGGGTTCGTCAGAGTAGGTTTGAGGAATAGGTTTTCTGGGTTTCAGGGATGGGTGTGGTGGGATGCAACCAAATCGGGTTGAGTTTGAACAAGAAAAAATGGAGGGGACGGCGAAGCTGGAGGGGAGTTCAGACGACGCATTGTGGTTTGGGCATTGCTCGACGAAGATGGAGGGGACTTCCGGCGAGGGTGGGTTTGAACAGATGGGTCGTAGGTGTGTGGATCAGAGGTGTGTGGGAGAGTGGCTGCACTCGTCAGACTGTGGGTGGAGCTCGGATTGGCGTAAGGGAGACGGTTGAGCTCGAACTGGTATGAGGGAGAGGGTGGAGCTCGACTGGCATGAGGGAGAATGCGAGAACCCGAGAGAGTGCGTGAGAGGCGGAAATGAATTGAAGGTAAAATAGAAACAGAAATTGTTTTACGGGTGGGAAGGGGTATTTTACGGTCAAAGGTAAGTGATTTTCAGTTTGACCAAATTTTTAGTTGCTACCAAACACACACAAATGCGGAAAATAATTTCTGAAACTGATTTACCAGTGAAACAAAAGCAGCCATAATGACGCTTTTGTAAATATGTTAAAAACCATGGAGCCCACTTGATTAGACAATACATAAAGCTTCATTATTCAATTCCAACCAGGGATCTACCTTTGATGACAAAAAAATTAATTCCAACTAGGAGGCCCATTTGTCGGCTTAAAAAAAAAACACGCACATACCAAACATACAATTATATTTTTACACTCACTGTGATGATGCCGAAAAAATCACCAGTAAGCTGCTAGCACTCCCAAACTGAAGCAACACCTGCAAAAAGAAAATAAAGGACTTAAAAGAGTGCACCGGTGTGATGCCGGCCAAAAACCCTTCGAAGGTCAAGTTAGATTCTCTTTTTTTACAACCCTAGAGTGCTAGAATTGGGTTAATTGTGCGTACCTTGATTTGTGAGGATTTCGGCATATAATGTAATGGGGTAGGGTTAGCATCCACGCCTTGATGACAAAGTCCTTTCCTTCTAGGAGTAGAACTCTTTCCTTTCGAATACCTTTTATTAAGGCGAAACATGCGAGACAAGAATTCTTCTTGTGCACGTTTTATGTGGAGAACAATCAAGGCCACATCAGCCCTAATTACGTAGCGTGGACCCTTATTCAAGACTTCCTAGAAATCATCCTGGAAGGATGATCCCCGTATTGTGTCAATCCGTCCACTGTGGACTCGTCATACATGGCCACGATAAATACCGTCAACCTAAAATAATCGTACCCATCGGGTTGGTCCGTCACAATCACTTTTATTCTCCTTCAGTTGCCCCCTCATTTCATGAGATCGTCACCTATCCTTTACGGTCTCATGGAATGACGGTTAGCTATGACACCTACCGGGTGTGTTTCTGACAGACAGGCTGGAACGCTATCATAAATGCACAGGGGCACGTGAAGGTACTTAACTGGTTGTTTGAAGGAACCGATGCGTCTCTTCGTTTATCGCGCCGTTCCCTCTATATATATACTACCCATCGTTCTCATTTTCACACTTTTAGAGATTTTCCTGCAGTTTAGAGCGCAACCGTCCACCTTGTTCAGAGAGCAGTCGTCCTCCTTGTTCAGAGAGCAACCGTCTTCCTTGTTTGATTTGTTGCATTTATTAGCCGTCTACTTGTAAGTTCCTTCTTACCACTTAGTTTTTCGCTTTTTACTTTGCATGTTGGTCCGGTAGTCGGTATAGATCTAAAGTCTCAGGTTTCCTTTACCCGTCATCTGTAGGTGTCAGATGTCTAGTGAGGCGTCGAGTAGTCAGTCCTATGCCCGCGAGGGAGCGGGCTACGAAGAGGTGTTCCCGTCAGGTCGAGCAGACCATGACACCTCCAGCGGGGAGAGGGAACCGTCAGCTAGCTCTCCTTCCCATGAGGAAGATGAAGGGCAGGACGAGGACGGGTCAGAGTATGACTCGACCGACGACCTAGATGGTGTAGATCCATCGGTCCAATCCGTCATAGGCCCTGATGGTTTCAGAGAATTCGTCCTGCTCCCCTTGTGGATGGTGAACGACTTCGTGTCAACCATCAAGCCAGCGCACTTCAATACGCTAAGGCAAAAATATCAAATACCCGACACCATATCCATCTGTATTCCATTCAAATTAGAGAAATGCTATTATTATGGTCTTGAAGACGTCGGGGTTTACGAGCAAATGCTAAAAGCTGGCCTCCGTTTTCCTCTGAGTGCATTACACCGTCGTCTCCTCCAATACTTGGGTCTGGCTGTCACCCAGATTTCACCGAATGCATGGAGAGTTTTCCTGAGTGTTGAAGTGCTGAACGGTGTAATGTCCGACAGAGCGAGACGGTTAACAGTGGAAGAATTCTTTCATTGTTACCGTCCGTCCGAGATTACCAAATTAAAGGGCATGTACAGCTTTGTGCTGAGGAGTCTGGTACTTAGGCTGGTGTTCGAGACCCCGGACTCCAATCGTAACTGGAAGGGTCGATACTTCTTCCTTCGAGGAGATAACTGGATGTGTCGTCCAGGTGATGACGACTACATGCCGGTAGATAAAACGTGGGGGATAATGCCCCCCGTCTGGTATGAGCTTGTCTTCTTATCAACCGTTGCACCTTCTTTCCATGGATTTATTCTTAGCATTTTTTTTTTTAACAGCGAGGGACCGTCCACCTATTATGACCGAGCAGTTTGGCTTTTTGGAGAGAATTTTTCAAAAAACTAAGTTGTTAGAAAGGACTTGGTCGAAACTCGTCACCTTAGATACGCTGCACTGGTACTGTGACGGTCCTGAACCTACAGCCGTAGCTCGTCGATACGACGTAGGAGTACGCAAACGTAAGTTCTGGAATCATTCCGTCGTCACTTATTTCATAACGCTCTTTTTTTTTTTTTTTTTTTTAAACCGTATTCTCTTGCAGAAATGGACGATGCCAGGAAACGGGCTATTATCAAGCAGCAGGCGGCCAAGAAGAAACAAGGAGGTGACGCTCCAAAGACGGATCCGTCGCACCCGTCCACTAAGAGACCTTCTTTTGAAAGTGGGACCGTCATAACAAGAAACAGAAGCTAGTGACGGGTCTACCTGCAGACCAGGGGTTGGGCGTGGCGAGACTACCTCCCAAGCTGGGGATAGGCAAAGGTAAGGGCCTAATGACTAACCCAGACCCTGTCAAGGAAAAGCCCCCCGTCCTGCTCCGAGAGGATCCCCAATACGCTCTCCGTCGTATTGGGTCCATTATAACGGACGAGGACTATGAAGACCTCGGAAATCATGCTACCGAGGCTATGGGTGAGACATGCTTGTTCAGTTTAACTCAGGTCAGTGTCCGTCATATGTGTGTTTAGACATTTTCACTCCGTCTTGTTCCTTTAAGCCTTGAAATAATTTATTATCTGAACTGGTGTAGGCGGTGCTCATGGCCAAAGGCTTGTTTGACCGTTGCCTGGCCCAAGAGAGAGCTCTTGAACGGGTTCGCGCCAAGGCAAAGGCGACGGCAGAGGAGCTAGACGAACTAAAGCTTTGGAGGGTTCGTCACGAGCAGAAACTGAAACTATCCGAGCAAGCTCGTGAGAACTTGGAGAAAGAAGTGGAGTTGCTGAGGGAGACGGTAAAGGCTAACAACGACAACATTCATCAAGCAAAAGTCGAGGCTATTAAGGAATACCGTGACTTCGACTCCCTTCTTGCCGAGCTTGGGTCCTCCTTTAGCGACGGGTTCGACGATTGTCTCTGTCAGGTGAAGGCCTCATTTCCTAACCTGGACCTTGCTCATATCAACATTGATGCTGAGGCCCAGACACCTGCTCGACCCGTCAACTCTGAGGGGATGGAAGAGCTCTTTGGCGAAGGTCCTGGTGATGACGGGGTCTTCAAGGCTGAAAAAGAAACCGTTGTCGTCGACTCCCTCCAGCCATTGCCAGAAGGTCCCGAGAACAATGAAGAGACCGTTGTAGTTCAAGACTAATGTAAATTTTGTAGTGAACATTTCACCATTGTCTTTTGTTAACTTTATTTTTGTAATGTGTAGGACTTTCTCTTTTTATAATCTAGTTGGTTTTTATTTTTCGTCGGGCAATCCGTTCATTTTTGTGAACTTTAGCGTATTTTTATATTTCTTGGATAACCCGTCAACATGTGAACTTGATGCATTTTCACCTTTCTTTAGATGATTCGTCCACCTTGTGGAACTAAAAACTTTTCATCCATTGTGGATTATCCGTCCATTATGTGGACTAGGTAGATATTTATCTATTTTGGATGATCCGTCCACTATGTGGACTTTGCATATTTTTATCGTTTTGGATGATCCGTCCACTATGTGGACTGTATATTTCCATCCTTTTGAATGATCCGTCTACTGTGTGGACTTAGAAGATTTTCATCCTGGTGGATGATCCGTCCACTATGTGCACTTAACATATTTCCATCCTTTTGGATGATTCGTACACTGTTGACTTTGTAGATTTTTATCCTGGTTGGATGATTCGTCCACTATGTGGACTTGACATATCTCCATCCTTTTGGAGGATCCGTCCATTGTGTGGACTTGGTAGACTTTAAGCAAAACACATTCCATATGTTGTAAATAAAACTCCTCTTATTACGACATACTAATAGACTATATTGTTCAATAAAAAACTTTGGCTTTAACAAGTAAAAATTATGACTGTTTAAAAATAAACTAGAAACGAGGAGGTAGATATTGCTGTTGTCTTTACCCTTCATCTACTGATAATATTTCTTCAGGTGCTCTGTGTTCCATGGATGGCTGAGCTTTCTTCCGTCTAATGGCTCTAAGTGGTACGTTCCTTTCCTGTGCCATGAAATGATTCTGTATGGTCCTTCCTAGTTAGGACCCAGTTTTCCTTGGGAGGCATCCTTTGTAGCGCCGAGTACTTTTCGTAAGACCAGATCTCCCACCTGGAAATCCCTGTGCCTCACCTTGGAGTTGTAATGTTTTGCCATCATGTCTTGGTATCGCGCTAGTCTTTGTGCAGCTGCTGCCCTAACTTCGTCTACAAGGTCGAGTTGTAAATGCAAAGCTTCGTCATTCTTGCTCTCATCATAGCTTTCCACACGGTAGCTTGTTAATCCTATCTTTGCCAAGTATGAGGGCCTCAGTACCATACGCCAATCGAAATGGTGTCTCTCTTGTCGGTGTTCTTGCCGTTGTCTTGTATGCCCATAAAATACTTGGTAATTCGTCGGCCATATGCCCTTTGCCCCCTCGAGCCGGGTCTTGATAATCTTCAACAAGGACCGGTTCGTGACTTCAACTTATCCGTTGGCCTGCGGGTGGGCGGGTGATGAGTAGTGATTTTTTATTCCAAGTTGAGAACAAAAGTTCCTGAATGTGTCGTTGTCAAATTGTTTCCCATTGTCTGAAACGAGTACCCTCGGAATTTCATATCTACAAATAATACTTCTCCACACAAAACTACGAATGTTTTTCTCCGTGATAGTAGCCAGAGCCTCTGCTTCTACTCATTTGGTGAAATAGTCAATACCAACCACCAAGAACTTTAGCTGCCACACCGTTGTTGGAAATGGACCCATGATGTCTAGCCCCCATTGTGCAAACGGCCATGGAGCCGTTATAGGGGTAAGTTCTTTCGTTGGCTGTCTAATGAAATTGCCAAATCGTTGACACTTGTCGCAAGCTCTAACATATGTGTGGGCATCCTTTTGCATTGTTGGCCAGTAATATCCTGCTCGGAGTAGTTTGTGCACTAGAGACCTTGATCCAGAATGGTTTCCGCAAACTCCTTCATGGACCTCCCTCATCACGTAGTCTGCTTCTTCGCGGCCGATGCATCTTAGATATGGTCGGGAGAATCCTCTTTTGTATAGGATGTCTTTGATCAAGACGAACTGGGCAGCCTTAACCTTCAACCTCCTTGCGTCTTCTTTTTTATCAAGCAGCTTGCCTTCCTTGAGATACGCCAAAATTGGAGCCGTCCAACAATACTCACTGCTTACCTCCTGCATGCTAACGTCATCTAATAATGAAGAAAGCTGGATGAAGGATAATACATGTTCAGGGATGATCATGGGTTCGGCCGAAGCTGCTTTGGCGAGTCGATCCGCTTCTTGGTTCTCCTTCCTTGGGATTTGGATCATCGTGAATGGGAGGTTATTCGCTCGACCCTTTACTTCCCCAAGGTACCTTTTCATCCTCTCGTTCTTGCAATCATAGCTCCCATTAATCTAACCGGCCACGATTTGAGAATCGGAGTAGACGACCGCCCTTTTAGCTCCTGCCGCTATTGCAAGCTCCAATCCCGAAACCAAGGCCTCGTATTCTGCTTCGTTGTTAGTAGTGGTGAGGTCCAGACGGATCATGCATTGAATCTTATCTCCTTCCGGGGTGTGGAGCACGACACCAACACCTCCAGCGTGCTTATTGGAAGATCCGTCTGTATGAATTCTCCATATGGGCGTCTCTTCTGCCCCCTGCTCATTTGCGGTAGTGAATTTGGCAACGAAGTCTGCCAATATCTGTCCCTTTACTGCCGTCTGTGGTTGATATTGGATATTGAATTCACTTAGCTCGATTGCCCATAACGCCATCCGTCCAGCAGCTTCGGGATTACTCATTGCTTTTCGTAAGGGTTTATCTGTCAGGACATTTATGGTGTGCGCTTGAAAGTATGGCTTGAGCTTCCGAGCCGCGGTCACAAGGGCAAACGCAAGTTTTTCCATTTGAGGGTACCTTTCTTCTGCTCCTCTTAGGGCCCGGCTTATAAAGTATACAGGCTTTTGTACCTTTCCTTCTTCACTAATGAGAGCTGTACTGACCGCGACTGAGGAGACGGTAAGGTACATGAACAATTCTTCTCCCGGCATAGATGGGCTAAGCAATGGCGGAGCGGAGAGATATATCTTTAACTCTTCAAAGGCCTTTTGACATTCGTCCGTCCATTCGAATGATCTCTTCAGTGTTCGGAAGAATGGAAGGCATTTATCCATCGCTCTTGATACGAACCTGTTCAATGCTGTTATCTTCCCGGTCAAGCTTTGTACCTCCTTTACCGTCCTTGGAGGAGTCAGTTCCATTATTGCCTTTACTTTTTTTGGGTTGACTTTAATGCCCCTCCGGGATACCATGAACCCCAAGAATTTTCCTACGGTTACTCCGAACGCGCATTTGTTCGGGTTTAGCTTCATTTTGTATGCCCGAAGAGTATTGAAAGTCTCTTGGAGGTCCCTCAGGTGATCAGACACCTTTACGCTTTTTACCAACATATCATCCACGTAAACCTGCACGTTTCTGCCAATTTGGTGCGCGAACATCTTGTTCATCAACCTCTGATATGTGGCTCCCACGTTTTTAAGCCCGAAAGACATTACCTTATAGCAGAAAAGCCCCTGACTCGTTACAAACGAGGTTTTCTCTTGATCAGTCTTCTCTAATTTGATTTGCTTGTAGCCGGAGAAAGCATCCATGAAGCTCAAGAGTTCATGTTTTGCAGTGGAGTCTACTAGGGTGTCAATGCATGGGAGCGGGTAACTGTCCTTAGGGCAGGCCCTATTCAGATCCGTGAAGTCGACACACATTCTCCACTTCCCATTGGCCTTCTTGACCATTACTATGTTCGCCAACCAATCAGGGTAGTAAACCTCGCGTATGAAGTCTGCTTCTTGTAGCTTTTGTACTTCTTCTGCTATGGCTCGATCTCGTTCGGGGGCGAACACTCGCTTCTTCTGTTGAACAGGAGGGAAGAGGGTGACACGTTCAACCTGTGAACTATGACTGTTGGATCTATCCCGGGCATATCCTCGTGACTCCATGCAAAAACATCCTGGTTTTCTTTTAAGAATAATGCGAGCGCTTGTCGGACTGTTTGGCTGGTGAGGGTGCCGATTCTGGTTATTCGGTCGGGCCTTAAATCATCCAGTTGTACTTCTTCCAATTATTCTACTGGTTTTGCCACTGTTCTCTGTTCCTCGATGTTCATTGCTTGTAAGTGGTCATCCATTTTCATCATGGCGACGTAACATTCCCGTGCAGCCACCTGATTTCCCTTCAATTCTCCAACTCCGTATTTGGTGGGAAATTTGATCATTAGATGGTAGGTAGAGGTGACAGCCTTCCATGCATTGAGGGTGGGCCGTCCAAGGATGGCGTTATATGTTGAAGAGCAATCAACCACGAGAAAAGAAACATCATTGGTTACTTGCTGTGGGTAATCTCCCACCGTCACAGACAACGTGACGATGCCTAAAGGATAGACCCTTGTTCCTCCGAAACCAACAAGATGTGTATTTGTTGGGACCAGTCATCCATTTGCTAGAATGTGGGGTAATAGAGGATATCTGCTGAGCTTCCGTTGTCTACCAAAACTCGATGCATGTTGTAGTCCCCTGCCCGTATGCTGACCACGAGCGCGTCGTCGTGTGGGTGGTGAAGGCGTCGTGCATCCTCTTCCGAAAACCCGATGTTGGGGCTATCCCGTCGTGTTGCTTTTAGTGAGGGACCTGTCGACTGGACGCTTTGAACCGTTTGCAAGTATGTCTTTCTGGCCTTTTTGGAGGACCCTGCAGAAGTAATGCCCCCTACAATCATCCGTATATCTCCTACAGGTGGTCTGGGACGCTCATTTTCCCGTCGGGGATTCTGGTCCTGGGGTTGATCCATTCTCTCCTTCCTCACGAACCTCTATAACCTTCCTTGTTTGGTAAGGGCCTCAATTTGTTGCTTCAAGTCATAGCAGTCCGTCGTATCATGGCCATGATCGCCATGAAAACGGCAGTATCTATCTCTTGGCCTCTTGTTCGGATCTCCCTTCAACTTGCCAAGAAACGTCAAGGTTCCTTCATCTTTGATCTGCATTAACACTTGGTCAATTGGGGCTGTGAGGGGGGTGAAGTTCGTAAATCTTCTCGTAGGCGGTTTGGGTCGTCGATCTTCCCGTCGTTTTCTGGTCCTTGCCATTTTTCGTCCTTTGTCCTGTTGTGTATCTTCTTGTCTTTCCTTCTTTCTGGGTTTGTCCTTTCGAGCTAGCAAGGCATCCTCTGCGTTCATATACTTCGTCGCCCTGTAAAACAAATCGGACATAGTCTTTGGGTCATTCTTGTACAGAGAAAACAAGAACTTACCCTTTCGTAACCTGTTTGTGAATGCTGCCACAAGTATCTTGTCATCTGCCTCGTCTATCGAGAGGGCTTCCTTATTAAAGCGGGCTATGTATGATCTTAATGTCTCATCTTCTCGTTGCTTAATATTCAATAGACACGCAGTAGACTTCTTATGCCAGTGACTGCCAATAAAGTGTGATATGAACTGTGCGCCTAATTCCTTAAAAGTGCTGATGGAATTAGGCGTCAGCCTACTGTACCAGTCCCTCGCAGGCCCTTTCAAAGTGGTGAGAAAAGCCCTGCACATGATTTCGTCCGATACACCCTGAAGATGCATTAGGGTTCTGAAAGATTCTAAGTGATCCAATGGGTCCTTGGATCCGTCGTAATTCTCCACGTAAGGCATGCGAAACTTGGGAGGAAGGGGGCATGAATTCACGAGCGCTGTGAAAGGCGAATCTGTTCTATGGACTAGGTCGTCCAGGTCGCTGGAGACTCGTCCTCTAAGGGCGTTCATCATCACATCCATACGTTCCCTCATCTCCTGCATCTCAGCTGCTATGTGAGTCGGCAAGGTGTCTGAGACGGATGGTTGGTTGGTCTCCTGTCGCTCCGGTCTGGTCAGAACGTTGCTACCCTCAGGTCCTTCCGCGTTCCTTCCTTTCAGACTAGCACCTTCCTGGTCTTCCTCAGGTGCACTTTGGTGTGCATTCCTTTGTCACAGTTGCTCTTCTAAATCATGATTCTGCTTAGTGAGGCGCTCAACCGCCGCTGCAAGCGTCTGGACTTGCCTCTTTAGAGCTGTGGCGTGCAGTTCATCACCTTGATTGTTGGTTGTTGCCATCGATCGAGTGAGTACCATGCAACTTTTTGTCTCAGGAATAGAGCAAAGGCTAAATAATCCTTCCCACAGACGGCGCCAACTGATGATGCCGAAAAAATCACTAGTAAGCTGCTAGCACTCCCAAACCGAAGCAACACATGCAAAAAGAAAATAAAGGACCTAAAAAAGTGCACCGGTGTGGTGCCGGCCAAAAACCCTCCGAAGGTCAAGTTAGATTCTCTTTTTTTACAACCCTAGAGTTTTAGAATTAGGTTAATTGTGCGTACCTTGATTTGTGAGGATTTTGGCATATTTATAATGGGGTAGGGTTAGCATCCACACCTTGATGACAAAGTCCTTTCCTTCTAGGAGTAGAACTCTTTCCTTTCAAATACCTTTTATTAAGGCGAAACGTGCGAGGCAAGAATTCTTCTTGTGCACGTTTTATGTGGAGAACAATCAAGGTCACATCAGCCCTAATTACGTAGCGTGGACCCTTATTCAAGACTTCCTGGAAATCATCTTGGAAGGATGATCCCCGTATTGTGTCAATCCGTCCACTGTGGACCCATCATACATGGCCACGATAAATACCGTCAACCTAAAATAATCATACCCATCGGGTTGGTCCATCACGATCACTTTTATTCTCCTTCACACTGAAACATGTTATTTGAAATATAAAAAATGTTATTTGAAACATAGTTTCAAACAAATCTTTTTGTTCTATAAATACTGTAAATACGTGTTTTCATAACACTTTTTAAACCACATTTTTCACATTATTTTAAACAACGATACTAGAAATCTCCAACCAAATTCGCCTAATTTGCAAGTTTTAGTCTTGACTTTTACATAAAATCTTTATATTTTGCAAGAAAGACGAATAGATGATTATATACCCGTATTAGAAATTATTCTTTGCATGTAACTGAAAAAAAGGTACTTTTGATATATATCACAGCAAGATTGATGACATTCCTGGTATCATTATCGAACAAAGGTAGGAAGAATTCAAACTTATATTATTCTCATTGGAAGAATTGTGTCATGCAATAAGCTACAAGGCTCCTAACTTTTCTTATTGAGTGTTTCGAATATTATGCAAAATTACACAACGTTTGATGTGTCCTACCACCTTATACATATGAGCTCACGATTTGAGTTTTGAGTTCAAAATCTGAGGGGTCTATGCATGTGAGGTGGTAGAACTCATTAGACTCTGTGATTTTTTAAAGGAATTTCTTTGTTATTAAGACTTTTTTTGTGTGTTTGAGAATAAGTTAATTGTGAGTTAAATGAACATAATTGCCGCAAAGCCATTTTAAAGATTTTTTTTTAATAAAAAATAAAAATCATGTTTTTTTTTTTAGTATTTGGCTCAACTCATTAGTGGCCCCAGGGGAGGGCGAGAGGGGGCAAGTGTCCCCTTCACCTCCCCAAAACTAAAGCAACTTGCCCCTACAAAAATTTTCTATCTCTTTGCCCTAGCATAAATAAGAAAATTTCTCTGCTTCTTAATCTAATGTCCTGTATAAGTACATAACACATTTTCGTCTTTTTCCAATGAAAACAAAGTTCAATTGCCCCATATAAGACTAAAAGTATTGTCTTTTGACAAGTTTCCAAACTACTAATAGTAAATAACGAATTTACACAATTTTTTTCATAACAAATTTCACAATTGTCAGAGCAATACTATATAGTATATATAGTATTTCTCATAATAAATTCACAATTGTTGAACATTCAATTTTCATTTAGCCCACTACTTACGCTGCTCTATTGTCTACTAATTATATAATTCTCAGTGTCAACTTGTGAAAATACCAACTCTCCTCTAGGTGGGTTCTACATAATCATTATTTTTTATATAAAAAAATGGCCTACTTATATTCATATATACCACTAAAACCACAGCCTCCACTCTTTTTCTTATTTTTTAGTTTTTATTTATTTTTTTAATCTCGTTTTTGCTATAATCCAAATTTTAACTGCTTAAAATAATAGAGAAAAAAATTTTGAATTCAACATTATTTTTAATATCTTTCAAGGCAGTGAGGATACAAAATTACTAGTTCATTGTTATACTCTTAACACTTTTACAACAATTTATTGTTAGACATAAAATTGATAGTTTAAACTCTATTTATTTAGATTAATCTCGAAATGACATTAATATATATTTGTGTATTTAGTTTGCTATTAATGTCAATTAATTTTTTTTAGATTAATTTTGCTTTCAACATTGCCCCCCTAAACTGAATTCTTGGCTTCGCCACTGGCTAAACTAAGAATGTTAGTCAAGCAAAAAACTTGGGGCGTAAAACAATTTCCCCCATCATTAACAACATACCCCCACCCACCTCCACCATCTCATCCATTGGATTGCTAAGGGTGTGAACTTGTTGTGCTGGAGGTTTTTTCTTTTTTCTTTTTTTTTTCTTTAAAAAATTTAACCTAACCTTGTTAGGTTGAGAAATTAAACTAGTAGATTGTGAATAAATATTTTTATGCATTATAAATAATTGAGTTTTCTTCAATTATTAAAACATTTTGTAATAAATTATTACGAGTTATAAATATGCTTGAATTAAGCTTATATACAATGTGGATCGGGTTAGGTTAGATGGGTTGAAAAAACTATCAACTAAAATCCAACCAGATCCAAAAGTCAAAATAAATCCAACCTAACCCAACCCATGAAGCCCAACTATAAACACTGAGTTGGTGGGTTTTATGCACACCCCTAATTGTTGCCATAAACTTATGACCCAATCAACCTACCTTCCGTTGATAATCCATGACCCATCAACTTGCATCTCACCCCTAGTAACTTGTGAGTTGCGACCAACAATTTATGACCTAGTGACCCACCCCACCCTTTTAGCGACCAACCCTAACCTTGACCCCTGGGATCTCCTCACCTTTCTATACGCCGCTCATTTTCTCTAGTTTGGTTGTCGATGCTTGATGTTGTTGGAGATGACAACAAATTTGGTGACTAGTAACATGTCCGTTTGCCTTGAGTTTTTTAAATCTAGCTTTTGGCTTATTTTGCTCATGTACAGTTTTTTAAAACCTTACTTTTCAAGTACAAATATACTTTAATTCACTTTCAATAAAAAAAAAGCAAAAAACAATCTTATTTTATATCACACCACGTCTTCATAGGTTGATGATAGCGGATGACTTGGTTAGGTTTGTGTGGGTAAGTTCTTATTGGTGTGCTTGTGTGAGTTTTCTTAAATGACAAAATTTGATTATAACTCATACTAAAAAAATTAACACGGTTACACAATTTGAAAATCTAATCGTTGAATTGTATGTTTTTTATATTGTTAACACACATGTCAAATTTCGTGTTAATTTGATGTATTAATTACTATTCGATTTATAAACTTATTTCAAATGCATAATTTTAGATTATAAAAACTTGAAATTTAAATATTTGATTGATGACATAGATATAAATCTTTGATTTTCTTGAAATTTTGCAAGTATGGAGGATATAAGGAAAACAAAAATGTAATCTTATTGTAGATTTGTTAAAATCATGTCCAATCTAAATATATTGAAGGAAGTTGTAGTCATAAATAATACCCCAAATGTTTGGATTCTCTTGATTTGGTTGGATTTTTGTATTGATTATGTCATAACTCATAAGATCTACAATAAATTTGAGTACTATTGGGTTGTATTGATTATTATTCATTCCAAAGTAAATACCTAAAAAATGTGTTGCAACATTATGAGTTTATGACCTTATTATCCTTTTAGAACCAATATTCAAACTTACATCACAATTGATGTCGCTATCTCAGTCCCCTTATTTCCGTTACCGACAGGCGACAGTTACTCCCAAGGGCCCCAACCTAAGATAAGCAGCCAAGTTTAGTATCACAAACTTTTCTACAGCTTTATCACAATTTTACTACGTAACGACTTGAGAGTGATGAAATTATGAACCCATATAGATCTATTATTTTATTTTTATTATTTACAACCCGTTACATAGCAAAATTATGGTAAAATTGTAGAAAAATTTATGACACTATAAATTTACTCAAGATAAGGTCCAACACAAGTACACAACTGACAACACACATCTTCAAAATTCTAAACCCTCTTAGCTAAGCTACTACCCTATCGCAGAACCCAACCCACCAACTACTATTTGTCGACGTGGCATCCCCCCCGCATTTCCCGCTTCCCTTGTTCCAAATATTTACTTTTCCCTCGTTCCAAATCTTACTTTTCCTCAAAAACTCCGTATCTCTCCCCGCCACCCCACCAATAGAATCCTTCCAAGTGGACGAGCTCACCAAATCTTGAGTTTCACTGGATCACTCCTCTTCGTCCCGACACAAAGCGCCAAGAATAACGTATCCTACCTGAAAAGTTAAGGAAACAAAAAAAAAAAAAAAAAAACCTTGTATAACACGCTTTTACTAAATACTTAAGTATAGGACTTTACTACTTTTGAATTTGATTTATGTTTATGTATTTTAAATTAAATTAAATTAAATTAAATTTTTAATTAAATTCTATGCCTTGCGTTGTCTCTCCGTTTCTACTTCAGTGAGTGACAAGTGCCACAAACCTTTTCAGCTTCTTACATTTTTTGATCTCAATCGACAAGGACAAATAAGTCATTATAATATTAATAATATTATATTTAGTATATATTTTATGACACTTTGTTTGGTTTATATTATTT
Organism: Castanea sativa; assembly: GCF_040712315.1. Taxonomy (NCBI): domain Eukaryota; kingdom Viridiplantae; phylum Streptophyta; class Magnoliopsida; order Fagales; family Fagaceae; genus Castanea; species Castanea sativa. The sequence continues at coordinate 41,639,143 of NC_134019.1, read as the reverse complement.
TAATATTGGTTTATATGGACAGAGGATCGGTGATTTGAGGAGAACTCGAGGAAGCAGGAAAATGGGGTTTTGAGGAGTTTTCTAAATTGGGAAAGAGAAAGAGAGGGAATTTGTGATCTGGGGTTGTTTGGTTTGTGGGAAAGTTTTGGTTTTTAAAGCTTTTTTTGGGAGGAGATTTGAGATGGGGTTCTTTAGTACTATATTGGGTTTTTGTGGATTTGGATTTGGTATTTCTATAGGTCTTGTTGCTGGCTATTTCCTCTTCATATATTTCCAGCCCATTGATGTTGAGGTCCCTCTCTATCTCTCTGTTTCTTTCTGAATGTTTTTATGTATGTATGGACATGTACTAAGAAAGATATATGGATTGGTTTGTGTTGTGTTAATCAAGATTATTACGTTTTTTTTGGTGTATTTGGCTATCGGTTGCAGTTATAGATTTAAAATATTTTTTTTTTGATGCTGTGTTGGGTTGATGAGAAAGCAAAACAAAGTGAAAGAAAAAGAAGTGAAGTCCTAATACATATGAATACATGGTGTGACTTTTGTTATTTGCCAATGTAGGTGATTTGGTTTGGTCTTTTGTTTTGGTTTGTTATTTCCTAGAGAATGGTTGTGACTAAGAGAGAAGGAAAGGGATATAATATGTTACTATTTATGGGAAAATTTTGAGGATATTTATCATTGGCTTTCTTGGAGTAGATATTTTTTAGTGTTAAGGTTTATTACTAATTTGATGAATTTGAATTCTCTTGTTCCTAGCTTGTATATTAGTGTGGCAATCTTGATCTCTGCTAGGCCAAGAATGATATATATTGTGTGGCTTTCTTTTCTGCATGAAATGCAGTTTGCAGACTATTTGGCTTCCTAGTAAACACATGTACACGCACACAAATATGTTGGTGATTTTGCTTAATTCTGGCATGATACTTTTCAGTTCAATATTTAGCATTCTAGCCAATTTAATGCTTCTATAATATATGAAAGGGCGTCTCATCTATAAGAAAACGAAGAGAAAATGTGGGTGGATTTGGGTATAACCTTGCCTAAAGTTTGGAATCTAACTCACGTTAACATATGAGGTTAAGTTTAATTGGTTTCTGATTGGCTTGGTCAGGATCCTGAAATCCGTCCCTTGGTTCAGCACGACTCAGAAACTTTGCAGCGGATGCTTCCTGAGATACCACTATGGGTGAAAAATCCAGACTACGATCGTGTATGTAAATACTATTTGTAACTTCCTCAGGCTACAATGTTTTCTGGGTCTTGATTTGTTTTGTATCTAGACAATTTCATTCTTATTTTTATCATATTTTTTTTTTTTGTTTTTTTGAAGGTTGACTGGCTAAACAAGTTTATACTGTATATGTGGCCTTATCTTGACAAGGTTTTGTATCTGTGTGACTACTCCTGATTTTTCCCCTTTTTCAATACCTTATTGCTTCTACTTATCTATTCATATTGATTATTCGAGACTCTTTAATTTATCTTACATAGGCAATTTGCAAGACTGCAAAGAACATTGCGAAGCCTATAATTGCTGAGCAAATTCCGAAATATAAAATTGAGTCCGTTGAATTTGAAACTCTTACCTTAGGGTCCCTACCACCAACTTTTCAAGGTTCGTAGATATGATGCACCTGATTTTATAGTTTTTCTATTTCATTGAAACTTGTCATGTAAACTCTTACGTTGTAGCTAGCTTTTGTATGGAGGAAAAACATTGTCAAAGAATGCTTGATTAGTGTTATTGGGGTATTGATATTTGAAGATTTTTGAAAGGATATTAAAGATGCCTTCATGTACATATACATTTTACGTTTAAAATATTATTGGGACACTGTTTTGTTGGGAACTGCTATTGTAACTTGTTAATCACTGGAATTTCTGAGAAATTTTGTTTGTTTGTTTTTGGATTCATCTCTTGTGTTCTTATGCCCAACAATCTGGAAAGTTTAGCATACGTGACTCACTGTTTTGTTCCATCTTCAGTTTTTGAAATAAATGCTAGTAGTTGAAAATAAAAAAAGAAAAGCCTCTCCTGGTTGTTTGCAGTAAGTTTCTTTTTCATTATAATTTCCTATTTACATGGTTGATGGATATTCTGATCTTATATTTGTTAAGAGATTTTTTAGGCTTTGAGAATCTGGTATTACTTTGTAATTGAACATGAAACAAGTTGTTTATTAATAGTTTGGGCTCATCTTGGGGAAAAAGTTTTTTATGTTAGTTTATTTAGCAAACTAGGCAAGATCAATCCCAAATTGAGGCTCAACTATTAAACGAGTCGAGCTCAAACATAATAATGTTTTTGTGAAAAATCTAGCAAGTATGAGACTCGATTTATATATATATATATATATATATATAACTATGTTTATATTTATACTTGTATAAAAATGTTCTTGTATAGACTCGATAGTGGCGAAGATTCTTTTAGCTTTATTGGCTTGGCTCTTAGCTTAATTGGCTTAATTGGTTGGCACCTCCTGGTGTCTCTAACGAAGATATCTAGGGTTCAAATCCTCTCTCCCAATTATCAAATTAAGAAAAAAAAAAAGACTTGATAGTGGATTGTGTAAGACTTAAGATAAAATAGAATGGAGGAAAGGAATACATGTGGCCAACCCTAACTAATTTGTTGAGGATCCATAATCGACCTAAAAGAATTGGGATTAGGGCTTGTTGCTGTTTACAGACTTGATAGTGGATTGCTTAAGTTTGTAAACAATTTCATAAAATATCAAATTATTATTTGTGATTTATTATAAATATAAATAGTCAATTTCTTAGTTATTATATATAATTTTTAACAAAACAAGGTTGGTGAATATAATTTTTATTGAATTTATAAACCAAAAGCGTTCTATCTAATTAACTCAAGTAATTTAGTTTCAGCTATGATTTAGTTATTAATTATTAGCATATATTTGTGGGTAAAATTTTCTAGTTTCAGTGTTTACTATATATGGGAAAAGAATAAGCTAATCAAGTTTGAGTTTGTTCAACAAGAAAATGAACCAAGCTTGAACATGTATTCTAGTTTTTTGATGTGTTGTTTCTAAAAAAAAAAAGTTTTTTGATGCGTTCAAGCTTGGCTTGTGTTCGAAATAAAGTTAAATGAACAATTTTAAAAATTTTAATACTCGGCTCACCTTGTCTTGTTTACAACCTTTTATGTAACCAAACTTAGTTTTCCCAATCTCTACCAGCATCTACTATGAAATCCATAGTGCTTTTATATATCAGGAGCACCTTTGAAGTCCCTCCCCCCCCCCCCCCCCCTTTTTTTTCCTGTATATATATTTGATCGATTAGTTGTATATCTTCATTATTTATTTTGTACTCTGTATTTCTAGAACTCTTTTCTAATTCTTTTCATCAAATTTTGTAATGTCAGGAATGAAAGTTTATATAACTGATGAGAAGGAGTTGATTATGGAACCATCCATAAAATGGGCTGGAAATCCCAATGTCACTGTTGCTGTTAAAGCATTCGGTTTGAAAGCAACTGTCCAGGTTATTGGTTTAGTTTACTGTGCAAGGAAGAATTTCTATTATGTGTGTGTGTTTGAGAGGGAGAGAGAGAGAGAGGGAGAGAGAGTTTTACTGCTTCTTTACTCTGTTTTGTCTCAATGATTTCAGGTGGTGGATTTGCAAGTATTTGCTGCTCCACGTATTACTCTGAAGCCCTTGGTTCCAAGCTTTCCTTGTTTTGCCAATATCCATGTGTCTCTCATGGATAAGGTTTGTGATGATGTGTATGATTATTTACCATTGGGTCTATATTGCTTAAGTCCACGCAACAATTATGCTTAATGATGGGGTATCCTTGTCATATACAAGAGGTGTAATGGCCTTACGGTTATGGGACAGTGTTCTTGGGTCCTTATTTAATAGGCAGCTTAAACAAGAGGAGTTGAAAATGTCTATTGGTTGAAGTTCCTTTGATAACACTTTTTTATGTCTTCCTCTGCTTTGAAACACTAAGTTGAGCTATTTTCAGAAAGTTGCTAGAATTTGGTTGTTGCCTGGTCTACTAATATTTGGACATTTAGGTGTTATATAGGTCTGAAAACTGTACTTATAGCTGCACTTTACTGTTTACACGCATACTTGAGCCCTTGGAGATTTAGATGTTAGATGTGTCAGAAACTTCATTACAGTTTACATGGCACATAGTCACCCCATATATAGGTCTCATGCCAAAGAATTTTTTTTGTACTCAAAGATTGGGGCAGTCAGTTTAGTTGTGGGAACTGGATAAAAGTAAAACAACATTTCTTTTTTATATATTTTATTAGTGTATAATTTGCCAGTGTTGGTACCACATAGTTGATGGCTCTGGCATTGTAGCCTCAGCTAAAAGTGCCATACCATGATAATTTTTTAAACACTTATCATTCAGAAAAAATTCTAATATTGGATGTCTTGGGTGATCTTTTATTTGGAATTATCTTTTTGGGTAATTGGCTTTTAGACTGCTGTGGGATTATTCATTGCAGAATACTAGAATCAATGCTTTTTATGTGGACTAAAGCTCGATTATATTTTCTTTCATTTTGCAGCCACATGTTGACTTTGGACTGAAGCTTATGGGGGCTGATCTTATGTCAATACCTGGCCTTTACAGGTTTGTCCAGGTACATCCATATTTCATTTAGCTCTTCTCTCCTTTTAGCTATCCTAGTAGATAAAGGAAAAGCTTTGTTAATTATTTCTACTTTATATCACTGGGCAGTGGTGTTCCCCTGAGTAGCACAAAAAAAAAAGTGGTGTTTAATGCTGTAGATGGTTGTTTGATCAAGTATAATTATCAGTTATGTTTTTTATGGTATATATGATCCATTTTGGGACTAAGGCTTTGTTTTTGTTTTTTTTTATGATCCATGGTTTTAACTTTGTTGGAAGAGATTTTTCTGCAGGAACTTATCAAAGATCAGGTTGCCAACATGTATCTGTGGCCCAAAGCCCTGGATGTGCCTATTTTGGATCCAACGAAGTAGGTTTCTGCATTCTTCTGTGTATTTGTTCCATTCCATTGTCAATTCTATTTTTTTGCTAACAATACTGGTTGGAAATTATAGGGCTTTAAAGAGGCCGGTTGGAATTCTCCATGTCAAGGTTCTGAGGGCTGTGAAACTAAAAAAGAAAGATCTCTTAGGTGCATCGGACCCATATGTGAAACTAAAACTCACTGAGGATAAGCTTCCATCAAAGAAGACAACTGTGAAGCACAAAAACTTGAACCCTGAATGGAATGAAGAGTTCAATATGGTCGTTAAAGATCCACAATCCCAGGCTTTAGAGCTTCATGTTTATGATTGGGAGCAGGTATATTATGCTGAGATAGCAGGTAAGTGGCATTTCCTGTTTCTGTGTTGCTGTGTCTGAAGCTTTTTATTTCCTATTCTCAGGTTGGCAAACCTGACAAGATGGGCATGCATGTTGTCCCTCTGAAAGACCTCACCCCTGATGAGCCAAAAGTTCTGACACTTGACCTTCTTAAGAATATGGACTTGAACGATCCTCAGAACGAGAAGTCACGTGGGCAGATTGTAGTGGAATTGACATACAAACCTTTCAAAGAGGAAGAATTACCAAAAAGTTTGGAAGAATCAAAGTCGATAAAGAAGGCTCCAGATGGGACACCTGCTGGTGGAGGTATGTTGGTAATTATAATTCATGAAGCTCAAGATGTTGAAGGGAAGCACCATACTAATCCATATGCACGGATTCTATTCAGAGGGGAGGAGAGAAAGACTAAGGTATGAAGATAGTGGGACCATGCAATTAATACCCTTTAAAAGCAGCTATCTTTTATGTCTTTGGGAAAGCACGGTTTCTAAAATAGGTCATTAGACTTGTGCATGTAGTTCATTTCTGTATATGCTGCGCAGTGGTTAGGTAAAAATGGTTCTATAAATTTACTACCCTCACCTTCAAGATGGGTTGTTTGGGGTCAGTAGTGATGATATGGTTGCTTCATGGTCTATGGATTATGACTTTTTTTTATTTTTATGGAACAGCATATAAAGAAGAACAGAGATCCAAGATGGGAGGAGGAATTCACGTTTATGCTGGACGAGCCTCCCACTAATGACAGACTGCATGTAGAGGTGGTCAGCACCTCATCAAGGATGGGCCTGCTGCATCCAAAGGTACAAAATATACTTTTCGATTATCGTTATTTTGGTTGGTTGATGACAATTTATTAATAAATCCAGTTCTTCATCAACATGCTTTACCTGAAGATAATAGTTTGTTTTTTTTTTTTGGGTACTGTAATTTAGTTATCGTAGTTTTGTTTTTCAGATGTGATTGACACTGTTTTCATTTGAATCAGGAATCTCTGGGTTATATTGACATCAATCTTTCGGATGTTATCTCCAATAAACGAATAAATGAGAAGTACCATCTTATAGACTCGAAGAATGGGCGTATTCAAATTGAGTTGCAATGGAGGACTTCATGAACTTGCGGATTTTATTTTCTTTTTTCTTTTCTTTTTATACACATTCCCCTCTCTAAAGACTTTGCTGAGTTTAGGTAGTGCATGACAAGGAGACGTTTCATTTGTTTTTGTTAGATTCATTCTATATCACTTTGTTATTTTGTCATGTACACGGTTGTAATAATAACTATAGTTGTGAGTTAAACCTCCATAGCTTTGATATTGCATTTAAAATCTCATCGAGGCATTGCTTTGGCTTGTTTGTAGTTTATACATTGTTATAAGAAAGCAGCAAAGATAATTGATATTTGAATGCTTAAGCCGCTCTGCCAATGTGCATGGTTGTATAGGGTCATCCAATTAATGTTGTTATCCTCTCTTTTTTAGTTCCCTTGATACCAATTCTCATCCAATTTAGGCGAGGAAAATTATTAAATATTTTCGGAGCATAGTGAACAACACATGATACTCATAAAACTAATAAAAGTAAGCCACGTAATACAAAAATGATCTGTTTTTTACATGATTTTGAATTTAAATCATATTTTGAGCTAGAGATAACTGAAACCTTTCTTTACAGCACTTAAAAAGTTTTAGGTGCTTGTTTTTTCCATTTCGAAAGGTCACAAAGCTATCCTATTCTTCCCTTGTTTCAAGTGAACTACATTTAAAATTTTAATTACTTTCCTTGTTTCAAGTGAACTTCATTTAAAATTTTAATTACTTCCAAAAACTAACGAGTCCAAATCTAAAGGAGACTAGCAACACAAATTGATGTCATCTATAAATTATACACCTTGATAATATTTTACATCAACAACAAAACCCAAAAATTATCTCTGTAGTAGGACTGTATTAAAAGTAAACATCCTACAAAATAGAAACCATAGTGTAATTGGACATAACAAACTAAAAAGTTAATTAATTTTTTGAAGGATGATGATGTCCAAAATTGTTAGTAAGTCGATCGTCCAAACTTGTAGACGTTAGAAAAAGATGAAGAATCAAGAAACTTGAAAAATGGACATACCCTCAGAGCGCATTGATGTGGTGCTGACCAAAGACTCTCCAAAGATTAAGTTAGAAACTCACAATAATCTCAATGAACTCAAAAGAAAGAGCTTGAGAATTGAGTTTTTTCACGTACCTTCAAATTGTGGTGTCTTGGTGTTTAGATAGGGGTCTGTGAATAACCACCTTAGCAGAATTGTAGGGATTTGGAGTTATCGTTTGGCTGATTTGTAGGAGATGAGAGTTACCCATTTGCTGACAGTTGCGAGAATGTAGGAGTCTTATGTAATAGTTTCTATGCGAGTGTAGTAGGGTGGTAGAATTCGTATAGCCACCTTCACTCGTCTGTCTTTGGGGGGGTGACGGATGGTTACCAAAGCCAAGCTCGCAAGTGCTTTCCCTCTCCGTCTTTGTGTGTGTGATGGATGAGTCATGAGAGTAGACATGGGTTGCATTTGTTGCAATGGGTCCTCCATTTGGGACGAGTGGGCCTCCTCAGATGAGTGGGCCTTGTAGTCTAGGCTAGCCGAAAAGTTCCTCATCCAAGGATAAACAACTCTTTGATACTAAGCTTTTTGTTGATTTGCTAAAAAGGATTTAAAAAGTTGCATATAGGCAATGAAGCGAAAAAGCTAATCCAAAAATACATGCTTAAGTATTTACTAAAGAAACAAAAAATAACCAACATTTAATCAACTTTATCCCCTATGTAATATTGAGAGGTAAACGTTTAGTATTGAAAAAAACACATTTAATGATGGCAAATTAGGCTAGAAGAACACAAAGAATATAGAAAGGAGTCCATGTCCTTAAAATGGGCTTAAAGGCCTATGTAAAGGGTAAATGGACTTTGACTAGGAGTAGTAAATTCAGACATCCCCTAACCCTTTTATTTATATTCCCTCTGTATTATTTTTATTCTCTCTCGCATTCCAAACCATAACCTTTAGCGGTCTCTCTTTTGTTTTGTCAATCAAAACCCAATCCTATGGAGGTGGAGGTGGAGGTGGAGGTGGATGAGGAGCTGCTGAAAACTTGGGGGAAGGTAGATGTTGTTGATAGTGAATTTGACATTTGTTTTTGTGCAAAAATCAAGTTGGATGAAGCAATGAGTTATGTGATTAATGTTAATGTACTGTTTTTCTGGGTTTTCATGTATTTTGGGGTAGAGTACTTGAGCCTCATCTTGAAAATTTGAAGTAGCATCAGCCAGTGATCTTGCAACTTGGAGGTGACCTGCTCGCGACCTAGCTTGCGCGCGAGATCCACGTGGCAGGTATTTTGGATGAAAGTGTAGACGTGTACCTTGCGACCAACTCACGACCTTAGGGAGAGACCAGGTTGTGAGCTGCACAATCTCTGTACTTTGCTATGTACTTGTCCACTGCACATCTGTTAGCACACACATAGCTGTGAGGCGTGGCAAGAGGCTTTAGATAAGGGTTGGACAAACCCTAGAAATACAGAAAGTGTGAATATTATTGAAGTCAAGCCTTTGTATGAAAAGAGAGAGCTTTTCCTTGAGAAAAACCAAGTTCCCATCTTTCTTTTCCATTTCTTTTATTGTATTGATAGAGATTCTGTAAATCCTTTCCCCACGCATAAACATAAACCGTATGAATGAGAGGATGACATAGGAAACATGAGAAGCCACATCCAAATTCAAAGCCTCACTACAAAAAAGAAGAAGAAGAAGGAGTCATTGTAATAATATCAGAGTCATTGCAATTGTTTATGCAAAGTATTGCAATAAAATTTGAGGTAATAGGTTTGTGTTACAAAAAAGTTCGTTGCAATAAACTTAAAATATTATAATGATAATTTTGATCTAATAATCAGGGATGGGCCTGGATTTTGAGAAAAAATTTTCTATAGGTACATTTAATTTTCAATTAGCCCTAAAAAAAAAAAAAACTTGGTCATCATTGGTCTCTCTTTGCTTATTATCAGCTCACTCCTAGCATTTTGGACCCAAATAAATTTATGGTTGGCCACTTTGTGAACCATTGCATATGCTGTAGTTCATTTTTGTTTAAAACAGAGGAGAAAAAAATATGAAGGATTTGAGTCTGACTAAAATAGTCAAGAGGCACAGTGAGAGAAAGGAAGGTGAGAACAATATGAAAAAAATGATTTAACAAAAACATAAAAAAGACAAATCGGAAAAAAAAAAAAGCGAAGAAGAAGATTATTAGAAGGTACACGGATGAAGAAGAGCAAGCAGATAAACGGAAAGTAACACTTGTTTAAAGACCAAATGTGAGGTAAACAGTAAAAACAAGAATGGGTAGGATTGGGAATAGAGAATGTTATTTATTTATAGTTTACAAAATACCCAACATTTTTGTTTATTTACAAAAATGCCACATTTGCTTTATTTTTAATAGCAATCTAATCATTTTATTTGATTTTTGTAAAACAATATATTATATTCATTATAAATTATACTTTCATTTAGTTTAATAATGGTGTGTGTCGTGTGGGTATGTGTGTTAATATATATATATTTGATGTTAATTGTGAAACAGTGTATCAGTACACAATGATACCAAAATATTTCATTCCAGTAGTCAATCTGAAATAGAATTCAAAATCTTGATCTCAATTCCAAAATTTTTTGACATTTCAATTCCATAAAATGCTATTACCTCAGTTTCCAAAAATTCTTAAGCAAAATTATAAAAAGTTGAGTAACAGGTGAGTTTTGTTCAATACTCCAGCCCCCCTCACTCAAATTCCTGGCTCCGTCCCTGCTAATAATATATTTGTTGTTGTAATAAAAAATTTACTGCTTCAAATATCTTGTAGCAATAGGTTATTATTTCACGAATTTTATTGCAATAGATTGCAAATAATTAACAAAAATAATTTAGGTCAAAGTATTGCAATGATATCTCATCGTAATAGACAATTAATTGTTTCATATTTATCATTACAATAGATTGTAAAATAATTGATATTAGATTATTGTAAAAATATCTTCATTGCAACTTCATGTTTGTCATTTTCATAGATTGTAAAATGATTTATATTTAGTTATTGCAATGATATATTTGTTGCAATAAGTTGTCACTTTGAAATTTTCACATAATAGATTGCAAAATAATTTGTATCAAGTTATGACAATGATATTTTCAATTTAAGTTATTGCAAAAAGTGAGTTGGATGACAAAGATGAGAACAAACAGTCAAAGTAATCTCTACAAACTCTCTCTCTAGTCAAAGTAATCTGTACAAACTCTCTCTCTCTCTCTCTCTCTCTCTCTCTTATCTATATAATACAACTATACAAGTGACAAAGAGTCACAAACACACACAAAGTGACAAAGAGTCACAAAGCCAAAAAGCCCCACCAAAAAAAACACCATAGGCCGCAGCACAAATTCAATTCATAGAATCACAATCACCAACATCAGTAGTAATCAATTCATCACTCATCATCAGTCATCAATAAAAACACAAACACTCCACAAGCAACACAACTAGCACAAACATTTTATTTATTTTTTAGGTTTTGAAGGAAACTAGAAAAGGATCATACTATCATAGATTCATAGATTAAATACTTGTGATGTGAAGGCTCGAGTAACTGGCGGTGGCGGCAAGATGGGGTGGGTCAGTGGCGTGGGTAGTGGCGTCAGGCGTGGGTCTTGTGTTAGTGTCACCGTGATGGGTCTCTATCTCTCTGTCTTGCTCTCGCCTCACTATCTCTCTGGGTACTCTGTTTCATTTCTTTTTATTTTTTATTTTTCTTCACTTTCTCTTTTCTCTGTTAGGTTTACTGAATTACTGCTGAGTTTTTTTTTTTTATTTTTTTTTATTTTTTTTTAACATGGGCCATGGGCTCTTGTGAGTCTTGCCTCTTGGGCTAGCCGGCTGGGCTTGGTATTCAGGATTTTTGGGAGGGGGGCCTAATCTAAAAACAAAAGGGGGCCAAGCCTATATATATATATATATATATATATATATATATATATATTTTTTTTTTTTTGGTGAAAAATTTAAGCTGTTAATTTTTTTTTTTGGGCCCGCGCCGAGGGGGGGGGGGGGGGCAGGCTCCTTTAGGCCCCCACCTAGATTTGTCCCTGGCAATAAGATTTGTGAATATATATATATATATATATATATATATATATATATATATATATATATATATATATTGTCATTAAAATATTTGGAGTTTATTGCAAAATTGTTTTTTGTTGCACAAACCTATTACCTAAAATTTTATTGCAACACCCCTTATCAATTATTGCAATGACTCTAATGTTATTGCAACAATTTTTTTTCATTGCAATAAACATTTTTTTTCTTGTAGTGAATAGTGAATAGTGTTTGTGTAAATAGAAAGTATTTATACACATCAATTAGGCTTAACTACATAATAAGTCCCTAATTTAGCTCTAAACTATGTGGATTCCTTCTATAAACTGCAAAAACAACCACTAACAAATTAACACGTGGCTAATAATATAACTAATTGACTAATACTAACACACACTAAACAACTTGTAGCTGCTATTGTCATATTAAAAGAAGTTAGATATTCGACTTGCTTCTCACTTGTTATCTTCTATTCTTTGATACTCCCCCTCAAGATGAGTAGGGAAATGAATGTTAATCAAGTTCATCTTGAATAGTAAGAAAGAAAACTAATGAAAACCAAGTGCTTTACTTAACAAGTCTCCTAAAATGAATTGGACTAGGAATAGGACTAGGAATTCTAGTGGATCTCTTAACATCGAGAGCAGAAGGGTCATTATCTGGTATAGGTTTTAGTGCAAGAATAGGTTCATGAATTGGATCAATAATTGGTTTTGGTTTAGTATCTGAAACTGAACAAGGTCTAGAGTAAAATGCTCAAATCCACTTGTAGAAGGAAAATCAGAATCAGAATCAAATAGAGTAGATGGGACAGATGAAAGTGGATGTGGAGAAGGGATATGATCAAACATTGTACTATGTTAGAATTTGAAATTCTCTCTTTCTTTCTCTCAGTGAACACTTTCTCTAAATTTGAATATGCAATATCATATTGAATGAAAGTGAATAATTACAAAACACTGTACAAAGACTTATATATACTTTACAAAGCCTTCAGAAAAATATCCAACTAAAAATATCTACTAATCGTGAAATCTTGAAACTCTAACTAACTAATAACAATAATTCATAGAAAATTAAATCCAACTTTAATAGGTAATAAACCCACGTGTTTATCACGTGCAAGAAGACTTAATGCATTGGTTGGAAACATTGTTGTTCTCAATAACAAACCCAATCTTCATTTAATAGGAGTTGTTTCGTGCTAAATTTGTTTTGTCTTCATTTAATGAAATGACCTTGTTTCATGCTTCTTTTTATATATATATATAATTGAAGTCTTTAACTTTTTGTTGACCTCTCTAGAGCTTGCCACATCATTATTATTTTTCTTAAACAAAATTATTTAACTTTTTTTTTTTAAAACTAGAATTTGTACCTGAATTCTAATGCCACTCCTCTCTTCTCTTTGGTTCTTTATTTTGTGACTCCTCTTTCTCTCTCTTTGGCCTTTTCTCTAACCCTAAAATTTAGATGATTTCTTTAACTTTAACAACATCGAACAACAATCAACGCCCCTTAATCTACAACTTCCTTTGATGTAATCCATGAATTCCCAAAAACCAAACAACCATTGTGGAGCTAATCTCTTATCAACATGTTCAATTGCCTTTGTCACAAACCCCACTTTTTGCTCCCAGTCAATACCACAATCAGCCTAAACATCCCCAAAATCTAAGGACTTGTAACAATCACAAGCCCCAACAATCATTCCAAAGCTTAGTAGCCCTGAGTCTCCATAAGCGACTAAACTTCAAAATAATCATAGTTAGAAGGAAGTTTTAGTATTTAGTTGTGTTTAATGGATAATAATCTTGATTTAGTTTTGTGAATTTGATCCTGTTTCGTGGAGATTTATTTCTTATTTTTTGTAATTTCTTTGGGTGTGCACTAATACGAAATAAAAAATTTCCAATGGGTTATTTCTTTGTTATTGACTTATTTCTGCTAGGTTCCAAGGGATTCATGGATGCTGGGTTGGTATACCAAGGAATGGTAGATTTGTGGTTGAGTTAACGGTGAGGTGGGAGTGGAAGGTAGTTGGAGGATCAAGGGTTTGAGATTGTTGGGAGTGAGTGATCCAGTTTGAATTGGTGAGAGGAGTGTGGGATGAAAATTGTGAAGTGTAGTCTGTTATTGAATTTGCGTTGTATTATTGTGGTAGACCCACTAGGCAACTTAAACTAGGTGTCATACTTGGGCTTAAGAGATGTCTTATATTTGTGTACTTTCATCAATAAAATTATAAAATTATAAAACATCTAATATTTTAAAATAAACATAGACTAATTGAATTGGTTAGTATTTTTCTTCAACTCTCATGCCTTTAGTTGTTAGTGAATTAGCCTAACCTTATGCATTTTATGTTGCAACCCCATACTCATATTTTTTGTTGCATAATCTCTATTTCATAAGATGCGGCATGCTAATACCAACCTGAGTTTGGTTGGAAATGTCTTGCAATTCTAATTTTCTAAATCATCTTCCTTTTTTATTCCCATTTTATTATCCTTTTCCCCATTTCTTTTAAGTGGCATTCAACTTTTATCCAAGCACTATTAGAAAGTCATCATAGATAGGATAATAAATTTGTTTGTCAAAAGAGGATCAAGGATTCATAAATTTGCTTTGTTAGTCTAGAATGGAGGTTTTTTTTCTTCTTCTTTTTTTTTTTTTTTTTTGCAAGTAGAAACATTTTTTACTCTTCGCTGCAAATTTCATTGCTTTTACTACTTTTTGTAATAGTTTACAACAAACACTTGAATACACAATCATTTCAATCTATATAGAGTAGCAACATCATTAAGATAATGCAAGATATCCATTTTGCTAATATGTGTAAGCTTGAATGTAGAGGGATTAAAACTTAAATATCTTAGTTGGAAACAACACTTGAACATACTAATTGAACTACAAGACTTTTGGTAGGATGAAATATTTTTAAAAACTATGATTATGGATTTATAGAACTTACTCATTAAACCATTCAAATTCAATGTTCAAGTACTCAAATATTAGGGAATTTATCTTACAACTTCTATCAATCTAGGGGAAGATGTAAAAGAAAAAGAAAATGAAGTTGAGCATTTTTCCACATTTAATTATGGTGTGTGTATATATATATATATATATATATATATATAAACAAAATTTATTTATTTGGTTAGAACTCATTATTTTATTAAAATAAACCAAAAAATTGATTCTATAATTTTCTACTTTGTCTAAACAAAATTTAGTTTAATTATGTTACTCTTTTCTACAAATTTTCTAATATCAATTTATATATCATGTATAAATATTTTTTTGATGAATTTTCCCGTGCATCACACGGATTAGTGACTAGTATAATATAAAGTCGAAACGTTTGACTTTTTGTTAATTGCTCTTTATTGTGTCATATGACTACATAAATTAATGCCACGTATATATTTCAAAGCTAAGTATTTCCCCAATTGCTCAATCATGGATGGGGATGTCGAGATTGGAGGTTCCTATACTTGGCAAAGAATTTTGAAGGCTAGGAATGTGGTTGGTCTAGGTTCTACTTTGCGTATAGGTGATGGTCGGAAAGTTAAAGTTCGGGGTGATTCATGGTTTCCAGAGGGTAAGGTCATATCCCCTTAGAAAAGCCTGCCACTCAATGCCCGAGTCTGTGCTCTTATGGATGAGGAAGGTCCACGTTGGTTGGAGGACAGGATTTCTGTTGAATTCCTACCTCACGAAGCAAAGTCTGTTCTGGGTTTGCCCCTAAGTAACAGATGCATCCCAGATAAGCTAATATGGCAAGGAACAACCCAAGGAAATTAAACGACTAGCTGTGCCTATAAATTGCCTTTGGCTAAAGAGGCTTCCTTGCAACCAGGTACGTCTAATCCAGCAGCCCATTCGGTGTTTTGGAACAATATCTGGGGTCTGAAGGTCCCGGCCAAAGTCAAACATTTTATTTGGAGGGCATGTAATGAGTCCTTACCCACTAAAAAGAACTTGTTTAAAAGACACATCACCAAAATTGCCACTTGTGATATTTGCAACTCGGAGCTGGAAGATTCAGTGCATGCCATTTGGGGATGTTAGATGGTCAAGGAAATATGGTGGGAGGGTAAATTTTGTCGGTCTTGCCTTCTAGAACAATTTGCAACATTCAGTGACTTATTCATGGGTATTTTGAAGATTGGAGAGCCAAACCTTGCTGAGTGTTTCGCCATGATTGGTTGCAGCATATGGCATAAGAGAAATGCTACCTCGTTGCAGCAAGCTTCACTGCCATACTCCCAGGTTTATTCCACTACCATGTCTAGCCTACTTGAGTTCTTTGTTGTTACGGATTCTCAGCACTCCCCCAAATTTGTTGCTCGGCCAAACAGTGGTATCCCCCTTTGCCTTCTTGTTATAAGGCACATTTTGAGGACATCTCAACAGCAGGTATCAAAGTCATTATTCGGAACAGTGAAGGGTAGGTCACTGGGGCTTTGTCAGAAAAAATTAATCTGCCTCCATCAGTTGATGAAATGGAAGCTCTTGCCTGTAGAAGAGCTATAGCCTTTGCATTTGAAATAGGTCCCCAAGATGTGGTTTTAGAGAAAGATGCTGAGATGATTATTAAGGGTTTGTTTAGATACTTATTTTGCTGAAAACTGAAAATAATAAAAAAATAATAAAAAAGTTACTGTTTAGGCGTTTGGCATTGTTCATAAGCTTAAAAGCACGATTCATGGACAATGAATAGTGCAAGAGGCGCTGTCTAGGGAAAAAAAAAAGGCAAACACAAAAATGCAAAACCCAAATGCATACTACGAATGCATTTGGATCCAATTTATCTGCGTCTATGTTTTCCAGTCCCATGTTTTAGCTTTTTTTTTTTTTTTTCCTGCGCAGCCTCTCAACTTTTAAAGGACAAAGGCTATTGTTCATGCACTGTGCATGAACACTAGCCACAACTTTTGACCAATTCAACCGCAAACAGTGCACCGTGTACTGTTCATGTGCCCACAAACTTCACTTTCAGCAACTTTTTTATTAAAAATGGGTCCCACGGCATTATTTACACATTTAAAAATTATTTTGCTACTATGTTTTCAGTTTTCAGTTTCAGCAAAATAAGTTCTATTCAAACAGACCCTAAGTCTCTAATTTCAAATGGGGTTTGTTTGTCTCGCCCATTTTGGTCACCTCATTGAAGATTCGTGGGTTGCTGCTTCAAGTCTGAGAATTGTTGCTTTTAATCATGTATGCAGGATTGGCAATTTTGTTATTGACAAGTTAGCAAAAAAAGCCAAATTTTTGTATGCACCTCAGTATTGGTTAGAGGATATCCTAGTTGATGTCTCTCTTCTTGTAACGAAAGACAGAAGTTTTCTATTTTCATAATAAAACTCCCCGTTAGATTTCTCAAAGAAAAAGAAAAGAAAAAAAATCTTAGCAAGAGTTGCACATTTTTCTGATCATTAATTTCTATTAGATCTAACGGTGAAAAAGCACTCATGCTCAAGTCATTATTGGTCTCTAAAAATTAGTGATTTAAAAGTATTAACTCTTTTTATTAAAGGAAAAATATAGCATTAACTCTCTGCTTTTCACGCCATCATCTTCTTTCCCTCTCTCTCTCTCCCATTGTCTTCTTGCTCTTGTTCAAACAAATCATAAGGGAGCAAGACATATGTTGGCTGTATATGGAGGAAAATTTTTGAATACTCTGGGAGTACAATAAATGCGTACTCCCCCTCTTATATGAATTGTAGATCTCACTATGAATTTAATTAATGAAACCCCAGTTATGTGAGAGGGGGAGTATATATTTATGATATTCTGAGAGTATCCAATAATTATGCTGTAGAGGTTATTTTGAAGTAAATAACACCTCAAAAGCACCAACCTATTTTTCCATAAACCATGATGGATGGTTTGCATATATTGAAGGCAGAGAGCCAATCCAACCAAAATAACCAAGCCTAAATCATATTTAATGACCATTTATAAAAAAAAAAAAAAAACAAAGGTGCTGGTAGCGGCAAGAAAGCTACAACAACCGATGTTACATTGACCAACTGATTCCATTTAGTTAACAACTTCTACACACTTGAAAGCACAAAGAATTGAAATTAAGAATCATTTATAACAGATGAAATTATACCTTGCATTAGCTTGCAGCTGGCTTGCCAATTAAGCTACAATAAGGCAATAAGAATGCAAGAATCCTCTGCTACAATTAAAAAGCTCAAACATCAATTTACCATTGTTGTGAGAACCAAAGAATCTTAGCTGTATAAAAATCACATTATATTCTTCAATTAAAGCACATCGCACAGTGCCAATTCCAAGTTTCCAATCTAGTTTATGATTTTATTGGGGACAGCCAACGTAGAATGAGCATGCACCTTAAATTAATCTCAGGAGAAAAAAGACCAGATCCACAAATATTTATAGTGCATGCAGCCTAATCTAATGGCAGAGGTTTCTAATCTAAACAAAACTTTGCTGTTTAAGAAAGAAAAATACAAAAATAGATGAAGGCACTTATCAAAACAAAAGATAGAAAATGACGGCTAATAGAATATTACTGGTGTAAGATTTTTCTCACCCAAGCTTCTATTTTCACTTGAAGATTAAACAAAGAAAAAATAATTCTAGAATAAAACATACATCACGCATATAAATAAATTGATGCAAACCCAAAGAAGAGGGGGAAAAACATCTTGAAGTATTGAGCATAGACAATGTAGATAATTGAATTGAGCAGGCAGACCATGACTGTACTACAGGAAGCAATATATATAATTTACAAACATGAAAAATGAACATTATTCCTGCCATCCTTGTGCCTATGTTTACATTTCTGCATTTCCTGCCCAACCTCACCATCTCCCCTTCTTCTCTTTCTTCCTCCTCCTCCTCTTCTCCTTCTTCCTTTCCTTCTAAGCCTCTACTCTTTCTCTGTTGAGCTTCAGAGTACAAAAGAAAAACAGTCATTTTGGGATGAGCTAAACAAGTAGTCGAGAAAAAAAAGCATTATCAAACAAATTCCTTGATTCTCTAACTCCCAAGACGTAAGCCTTAGCAACATGTATTGTTTTTTTTTTTTTTTTTTGGTTTAAAGGAATTATATATAAACTAGATAGCCAAAATGGCTAAGTTGGTAGCAACATACCTACAAAATGTTTCCCCATTTGTCTGTACTCACTAATGCAGCAACTACATCAGATGGGGGTAATCAAAAATTATAAGTTCTTCCTGCAAAGTACAACCTATACTAGCAAGTGAATCAGCACTTCTATTTGCTTCCTGAAATACATGCTTCATTGTGATGTGGGGAATCTTTTCCAGCAATAATCTGCAATCAAACAGCAAGGAAGAATAAGCAACATGTATTGTCAACAGTTTCATAAATATTCCTTAATTTAAAAATAACAACATATGCTTCATTTTCTGAGTATGCATTCCCTCTTAAACAATATTCATTATTCAGTTTTCTCCCTGTCACCTTTGAATGATATTTTTGCAGTCAACTAAATAGTTTCCAAACACTCCTTAAGCATAATCGTCTCCTGATTTAGGACTAGTTACTATTACTTCAAATTCAAGAAGATCAATTGTACAACTTTCTGCCATGATTCATGCTATGAACAAAAAAACTATAAAAGCATAGAGTTCTTGGGAATATTTAAAATTGAGAATTCTATCTTTAATTGTTACATTATGCTATTACTCTTAATATTTTGTCTAATTAGGGGCGCTCACCCATATTTTACTAGTGAAATTTAATTTAAATGTCACCTAGATTCTCATCAATTATTGTTCTTTTTTCTTCTTACAACAAGTGGAGAGGGGGCATTTAAACCAGGGGCGGAGGTAGGGGGTTCGAGAGGGGGCAATTGCCCCCCGACCTCACCCAAACCCCACCCCCCTTATATATATATATATATATATATATATATTTCTTGTAGATTTAGTATTTGTTTTGTATAAGTTTTTGTTTGCTTTAAGCTTATGGTCTTCAACTTTGCAATTGCATGTAATTGTGCTATGAGGCTGTCACTCTTGGCTCCAGTTGTAATATACTCTTCTCGGCTAGTGATTAGTAAGAAGTTCTTTTAACTTTGTATAATAATAACCATATATTGATTGTTTTTTTTTTTAACTTTTACTTGTTTGAAAAATATACTTATAGTCACATATGAAGTATCTTAAATACAAAGACATTTATACTAAATCTAGCGTTACGCACAAGGGAAAAAAAAAAAACTTAACACTTACCTTATATTTATATGTTAATCAATTTTTTTTGTTTAATTAGTTAAGTATTTTTTTATTATACTAATCAAAAAGATTGCAATTGATTTTCTCTTCAATTCTTTATTTTCATCTTGCCCTCCTAAATTAAAATCCTGACTTCGCCATTGATTTGAACCCAAGTTTTCCCATGGGAATGACTCGATAGTGTCATTGAACCACAAGACTCTGGTCTCATTAATTACTCCATAAAGAATACATGCAATTACACGCACAATATTATTATTATATTCTATCTTCCCACCACCCTATGCAAGAGAATAGCCACAATAAAAAATAAAAAAATAAAAAAAAAAACAAAAAATTTGACAACTGTCATCTTTTTTATAAAGTGCATGCATAAGAACATTGAATAAAGAATACCTGTATACTCAAACCTAAGGAAACCAGAACTCCCCAATTCGAAATTTAGAACGGGATGGACCATTGCTGTGTGTTTAGCCACTAGTACAAAGAATAATTATAAAAAAATGAGAAGAATAATATATGGGCGTGTCACGTGTGTGGCATGGCATAAGAGATGAAAGCGATATAAAGAGAAAAGAGAAAACCTACATAATCATGCAGTCCAGAAATTGTAAACAGGAATCCAACAAGTATTTCTGAACGGAAAGAATGGTTGTATTACTCGCTTCACCATAGAGGTCAAATATGAGACAATTAAGATAATAATGAGGTCTGTGGTAGGAAAACAACAGAAGGCAGAATTTCGAACCAGCTAAGTGGAGAAAACCAGGACCGGTTGGAAGGAAATCTTCACCCTCAATTAAAATGGATCTAATATTGACCTTTCTCCGAGTCCACCCTCTCGAATATACATTATATCCGTAGATAAATATCATATCAGTGTACTCAGTTAAGAGGGTAGTCCAATAAAGAGTAGTAGAAACAACTTGAGCTCTTTTACACTGAACTTCTTCTGCCCATGAAAGGTGAGCCTCATCAAACACATGATTCCAAGAGCGAGATATCACATCATAAGCAATGTAATGACCCTTCGCATTAGAATCTCCTCCAAGTACTGGCGGCCCATTTATTATGATCTGATTCTCGCCTTTAAAATTCGAGTGTGCGAAAATGACATCCATGTCGATCTTGCTATAAGTTGGGGGGTTTGGCAAGGTTTCCCAGGTACGCAGTTTGGGGTCATAAACCTCCATCCAGCCAGAGAAAGTATCTTTGGGTTGCAACCAACCCAAACCGCCGCCAAAAACATAGAGCTTACCATCAACAACAATGGTCTGAGGGTTTTGTCTACGATATTTCATGGATGGACCACGTTCCCAACCCTTGTCAGGACATTTAAGGTTGAGCATCCAGACGTCGGTAGTGGGGATATAGCCGACTATATTGAGAGGGTTGTCATGGGGGAGTGTGTAATTTTCGTACACATCTGCAATAGTTGAAGCTGAGAAATCAGGGTCAAGGCCACCAACAGAATATAGATGGTCGTCTAACACAGCGTAGTAGCGAGAGGGGTAAGGTCCCGGCGGCCCGTCTTCGGCGACTTTGGAAACCGGGCTGATCTTCTTTGGGGTGAAGCTGAAGCTGCTGCTGTTGTTTTTGGTGGTGATTTTCTTTTTCTTCACTCCCTTAATATGGTTCAGTATAGAAGGAGGAGGAGGTGGAGGTGGACTTTGAATAAAGTATGAAAGAGGTGGACAGGCTTCGGGGTCTGGGATCTTGATCGTAAAAACCATGGCTTCATCCGACTCGCTTGTTGTACAGAAAGCGATGTCAAACTCACCATCAACAACATCTACCTTCCCCCAACTTTTCAGCAGCTCCTCCCCCACCTCCCACTCAGCCTCCGCTTCTATAGGATTTAGTTTCGGTTCACAAACCGAAACAGACTGACCCGCCCTAGTATTGGGATTCGATTGACAAGGCAAAAGAGAGTACCCCATTGAGACAAAACAAAAGAGACGGCTAAGAGTTTGGATTAGAGAGATTGAAAGGGTTAGGGTTAGTGTTAGTTTTTCTTCCTCTCAAAACTCAAATCAGTTAAATCTAATAGATCAAGCACAAATCAACCCATCGAAGCCAATCTACAGTCACCACCCACAGCCCAGCAATCAAATCTGAATAGACCCACAACCCACCACTAACACCGATAGCTCACCACCACCACCACCAAGCAACACCAAAAATCAACCAAAAATGAAGAGATTGGAGTTTAATCGGTGCGAAAATGAGTTTGAGGCAAGTATTTGGATGAACAACGAAAAGATGGAGATCTCAAAACGGGAAAGATGGCCACCACGATCCGCCGCCACCTTCACCGCCACAACCTCAGCCACCATAATCCACCACCATTGCCATCCACGGTCACCATAAACAACTACATCAGAGAGAGAGCAGAGTAGATGTTTGTGAGACTATATAATAATAGAAGAAAGAAGACAGAGAAGAGAGAATCGATTTTCATTTTTTTGATAAAGAGAGAATCGATTTTTATAAGAGAGGAGAGAGAGAAGACGAATAAAAATAGAATAAAAAGTATTAAGCATTTTCACCCGTACAGTTACTGTTTATCAATATCGAATGGGTTGTTATTTAAAGCATTCATATTTGGAATTTACAAAAAGTTTTATTTTACATTTTCAAAACCTACTTTATTATGTGTGTTCCAGTTAGCTTAACTGGTAAAACCTCTGATGGTTAAATAAGAGATCTGAAATTTAATCTCTACCTATACCAAAAACTGATTGGTGTCTTGGTTTGATGACAAAGAGTGCTCTTCAGGAGCGAACCCCATTGGAACCAAAAATCTCGAACCAAAGATCTTGGACTCAGAAGTTCAGTTACGTGTGAGTGAAGAAATAAGATATTTGGCATTTTGGTTTTTTGAAAAAAAGTTTTATTCAAATGAAAACACACACACACATATAACATGTGAAGGACATTTACCACATTGCTAGAAATAATATATACAATAGCATGTAAATATTTAATTACTATGTAATTAGCATGTGAATATTACATAGTATTACACAAAGAGATTACAATGTAAAAAAGAGAGAGAGAGGGAGTTGGAAGAGTAGCACCTTGTTGTTATCCACCACGTTTTCTTATCTTATCATGCAAAAAAGAACAAAATAATAGTACATTAGTACCAAGAAGGGGAGGAACTATGTAAGCTTGATTAGTGCCTATGGGTTCAATGAAATTGAACCATAGGCACAAATCTCTATAGATGCAATCCTAAGAAAAAGTTTTAAACAACAATGTATGAATTATTTTGAAATGGATTTCTTTTTAGAAAATTCAAATATTTTGTAAAAGATTTTTTCTATAGAAAATTCACATATTTTGTAAAAGAATTTTTCTTTGAAAACATTAATTATATTTATTGAAAGGAAAGTTTTGGGAAAAATATATATATTTTTTATGAGCAAAGGTTTTATTGTTTTTTTATATATAAAAATGGAAAGTTTTTGAAAACTACTTTCATCATTTTTTTTGAAAGAAAAGATTTCTTTTGAACAAGAAAAATTTGAAATAGGAAACAAATTTTCATTTTTTTTTTGAAAAAGTTTTTTTTTGAAAAGAGTTTATTTAGAAAAAAGACGTGCCATTTTAGGGTTTCAAGAAAAAGATTCACGGTTTTTTTTAATTAAAAAAAGGGTTTACTTTTAAAAATTCTATGAATTTATTTTGAGAATATGATTTGAAGAAAGGAGTTCTATTTTGAAAATGTTTTTGTAAAAGGAGGGTAATTTCAAAAAAAAAAAAAAAAGAAGAAGAAAGAATTGGAAAAGGTTTTTTTCTTTGAAAAATTTTCATGGGTTTTTATTTTTGAGGAGGAAAATTTTGAATTAAAAATCCCATGATTTTCATAGTGGAAAGAAACTTGTATTAAAAACATTTTGTAGGGAAAATTTATTTTGAACAATTTTTTTTTTGGTTTAAAAAAAAGTATTCATGGGTTTTGTTTTCTAAAAAGTTTGGGTTCCAAAAATCCCATGATTTTTTTAGGAAAGAATTACTCATTTTAGAAACTTTGCTCATTCAAAAGATTTCTTTTTATCATATCTTTGAAAAGAAATTCTAACATAGTAAAGGAAAACATTTTCGAAAGAAGGAAGGTAGATATTTTAGAGAAAAAAAAAGCATTTGTTTTTTGGGTTTAAATAGAAAAAGATTTTTTTTTTTTTAAAGAAAGAGCATTTTAAAAGAAAAGGAAAGATTTTTAAAAAGTTCTTTCCTTGAGAAAGAGTTTTGTTTTTGAAAACAAATTGTGAAAAGGGAATAAAGCTTTTTGAAAGATCATTTTCTTTTGGAAAAGCACGCTATAGAGATTTGTTCATCCAAGCTATTAATTTATGGCAACATTATTAACGAGCAAAAGTATAAAAGAAAAGAAAAGTAAATAGGTGGTATAGACTAGAAAATAAAGTGCAATAAAATAAAGACAAGTACATAAAGTTGTTAGGAAGTTAAATGGCATGGAAAAGTAAAGGTTCATTAATTTTTTTTTTCTAGAGATTCTTCTTAAATAAGCTTTAATTTATTTCAAGCCTTATTGGTCCTTTTTCCAAAAGAAAGATGGGAGTTCAAAGCCATCAACCATCCTTTGAGACAACATACGCATATTGTGCTTTACTAAAGGTTTAAAGCTTATTTAAAAAGAATAGATAGAAAATAATTTTTAGGTGTTGAGATAGTGATATACGCGTGAGCGCGCATGTGTGGAGAGAGAGTGAGAAATAAAAGGTGCAAAAATAAAAGGGGAGTGGATGCCAATAAAATAAAGGGGAGGGGATGAACATAAGAAATAAAAGGTACAAAAAAAGGGGAAGTGGGGATAAGCAAAATGTAAATGGGATGACAATAAAATAAAGGGGAGGGGGACGAACATTAAAATAAATGGGATGACAATAAAGTAAAGGGGATGGAGAATGAACATTAAAATAAATGGGATGACAAGATAAATAGATGAACAAAATAAAAAGGTTCCTAGATGCCTAGTGTTGGAGCCCAAAAATGCTAGGCCCACTTAGAATAGTGGAATTAGATTTTATAGGCCTAGTGTAATTAATTTGTTAGAGTATGAGCTTGCAAGGTCAACTTTAATGCTTTATTATGATCAAATTATAAGGTTAGTGGAGTTAGGGCTTTGAGAATAGTAAAAGAAGTACAAAATATGGAAATAACACTTCCTCGGGTCTGGCCGAGGAGGCAATGTTCAAGTTCTTAATACAAGGTGATGTTCTTAAGTTTCTATTCTTTTCTTCCAATGTTTCCTCCCTTTCCTTGGAGGGATTCCTTTCCTTTATATAATCCTTTGGATTTCATCCTAGCTCTCCACTTGTACTGCTAGGGGTCTTCTTTTGGATACTTGTCCCATTAGAGCTGTGCTGAAGGTGGTAAACTGTGCTGCAAGCTATGAGACCACTGTTCAGGGGTCACTACTTCATTAATGCGACCATCTGAGTTGGTATAGTGCATTAAATGTAGAGGTGATGACTACTTTATCTAGATATTTCCTTTTTTCTTTGCTCACATGTTTCTTCCGCCTTCCTTGGTTTCTTGTCTTCTGGTACCATTGGTTTGCTTGGGAATTCGGTCCATTCGGATCACTTCAGTTCATTTTGGTCCACTTTGATCTATTTTTGTGCAGTTACATAATGAGAAAAGACATGTTTGGGTTGAAAACACCTAATCTAAGTGAAAGTCTTTCTAAATATAAAGGCTATGGATATACAAATGTAATCTTTAGGGCAGTTATTCATTTGTTTTAACGTCATTACTTTTAAATAAATTGCATGAGGTTGATTATAAATTTAAGCAAAATAAAAATATATACATATGTAGTTATGTATAATTTTTCTTTAAATAAATTATTCATTCCTTTAAAAGAGATTATCATGATAATCAAAACTCATATCAAACTTATACTGAATATGTATTGTCTATTCTCGAAATTTTATTGGAGAGAGAGAGAGAGAGAGAGAGAGAGAGAGAGAGAGAGAGAGAGAGACTACTTGTGAGTTGTGATGGGGAACTAAAAAATACAACACCAAAACATAAGAACCCAAAATAGAGTTTTAAAAATCACAATGATTCATCAATATAAAGTAGAGCTGCAAGAAAAAATAAAAAATCAAGAGAAAGAGAATAACCATTTTTTCAAAAGAGATTTTGAGAGAGAATAATAAGAAATTTATAGAAAATGATATGAGAAGAAAAAAAGTAAAAAGTAAAAAATATAATAATAAACACCAAATTATCTAAGTCATGTTATGTAATAAAATAATATTATATCCTTATATACTATCTTTATAATGCAACATGACAACATCTAGGAAATCAAAGAGAATAAAAAAGATAACAACTAAAAAACACCAAACTTAATCACATCAACTCAAAGTAGAATTCCAAATAATACAAAAATTCATCAACCTAAAGTAGAGATGCAAGAAAGATATTAAAAAATCCACCTAAAATGAAAAAAATAAGAGAGAGAAATAACCTTTTGTAAGTGAAAAATGAGAGAGGGAAAGCGAGAGAAATAACATATTATATGTGAAAAGTTATGAATAGAATGGAAAGAGAATTGTAAATTTATAGTAAGAGGAGGGGAATAAGAAAAAGAAAAAAATAAAGGAAGATAAAGGTATAGAGGAAAAGTGATATTAAAGTAGATAGTAGTGGAGAGATGAAAATGTAAAAGGGAGGGGGAAAGTTAGAAAAAGTATAACAATAAGTTGGGAGGTTAATAAGGAAAAAAAAAAAGAATTAAACATAAGAGAGAAAATGTTGAAAATGGATGGATGGTGTGGCCATTGATGTGGCTCAACAAGAGCGTAACAATAATAAATGCTACACTTCAGCTTTTAGATGTATATAGATATAGATTGGGCACAAATACAAGTTAGTATACTATCATAATAATTTTCACAAATTTGGTCACAATTTACCTACGTGACGAGTTATAAATGGTGAGAAAAAAAAATGATATGGCCATAATTTCACCACTCAAAGCCGTTACGTGTATAAATTATGATAAAGTTGTGTAAATAATCCTGATTTTATAGTTGAGAAGTGCTACATCTATAACATTTTCACAGCATTTTTGAAACAAATCCTAAGTAACAAGTTGTTACAAGTTTTTAATTTGAATTCATCACTGAAATTAATTTATTGCCCATAGTAATTACTTGTAATAACTTACCACTTAAGATTTATTATAAAAATGTTGTAGATTTAGCATTAAAAATTACTCAACAAATATATTAGGAGTTTTTTTAGTAATGAGCATGATTTTTAGACCCAGACCATTCACAGAACCAATAAGGGGAGAGGTTTATGGTTTTTGGGTCGGCTTGAGGTTCGACCGAGATTGAACCGCGATGTTGTTATAACTACTTTATTAATTAATTAAATATAAATATAGATATTAAATTTATAAAATTAGCATAATTAACTTTTTATATATATGAGGAAAATTAATTGATTTTCAAGCATATTTAAAATAAGAAAATTAATAAAAAATTTTTAAATACAATTTGGCATGAGAATTAAGAAGCCGCCGCCAGCACCACCATGGATGCAAGTTTCTGCAAAAATGGGTGCTAGGTGTGCTGCGAAAAATTATGCAATTTTTTTTCCCCTGATATGCAAGTCGGAGTAAGTAAACTATAGAAAGGATATGTACGGACCACTTTCACAAGGTGCCAACTAAATACAAGCTGTCATGAAAGAAAGAATTGAAGGACACGTCTGATATTTTATTGATTGATAAGCAGCCAAAATAGAAGAAAAGATGCTTTGTCGGTAAAATGTAATTACGTGTATAATTTAAACAAAGTAGTTTAAAAAAAAAACAATAAAGCATGAAAAAATACATGAAAAAGTTATAATTAACTGTTGAAGTATAAAAGTATGAATATATTTTGGATTTAGTTAATGTGTGTCGGGTACATAATAATTAATTATTTTTAGAAATATTTTTTTAAAAAATTGAGAAAGTATTAACAATTTTTTTAATTTAAAAAAAAATATTTTAAAAAATAAATAATTTAAAGCACACATTAACCGAATTCATATATTTTATACTTTTTTTTAGAGATGGTTAATTAAAATATATAATATAATAAAATATTATGAAAATTATTTATAATATAAAATAAGTAAAATGGAAAGTTCATTTAATTTAGTGGTATGGAATTCTGTTAAGTTTAATTACTTAAAGTATATTGATTTTCCACTTTGAGCAGCGTGAAGATGAAAAGAAAGAAAGCAAGAAAAGGGAAGAAGAAAGCATCAAAAACTGAAAGTTGAAAATATTGTAGAAAAATAATTTTTAAATGTGTAAATAGTACCGTGAGATCCACTTTTAATTAAAATTTTTTTAAAAGTACGTGAACAGTGACTGTACAGTAGGCGAACAGTACGTGCACAGTAACTGCACTATAATTTGTCCCCTAGAGATGAGATGTGCAGTAGGAAAAAAAAGAAAAAAGAAAAGGAAAACGCTGAACATGTTCGCAGGAAAAAAAAGAAGAAGAAGAGGAAAACGTTGAACGCTGAACGCGTTCAGCGCAATCCAAACCGCACCTTAGTACGTTGGAAGATAAAAAGTGAACAAGAAAAAGAGAAATGAGAAAGAAATAAAAAAGAAGGGAAAAAAAAGAAAAGAAACTAAGAACAAAAACCCTTGTGAAGAAGAAAAGAAAGAACGAAAGAAAAGAGAAAAAAAAAAACCCTTCGTGAAGAAGAAAAGAAAGAAAGAAAGAAAGAAAAGAGAAAATGAAGGAAAGAAGAAAGAAGAAAGAGGAAGAACTTCAGTACGTAGGAAGATAAAAAGTGAACAAGAAAAAGAGAAAAAATGTGGTTCTCGTCACTCTATCTATATAAAAAAAATGAGAAAACCCAGCATGAAGATCGCTCTATCTATATATAAAAAAAAAGAGAAAACCCAATGTGAAGAAGAAAAGAAAGAAAGAAAAGAGAAAGAAGAAAGAAGAAGAAAGCATCAACAAGAAAAAGAGAAAAAGTGTGGTGGAGCACATGTGTGGTCCGACTGTGGGAGGAGAAGAAACTAGAGTAAAGAAGAAAGAAAAGAAAAAAAGAAAAAAGAGAAGAAACTAAGAGCAAAAACCCAGCATGAAGAAGAAAAGAAAGAAAAAAAAAAAAAAAGAGAAAAAAAGGAAAGAAGAAAGAAGAAGAAAGCATTAGACTTCAGTATGTTGGAAGATATAGGTGGCGTTTGGATCTAACTTATGTGTGTTTGCGCCTTTTTTTTTTTTTTTTTGGCTGCACACAAATGGGTGTTACGGCTAGTGTTCATGAACAGTAATCGCAACTTTTGATCAATTCAATCGTGAACATTGCATTGTGTATTGTTCATGGAATCTATAAAATTTACTTTTCAGTAACTTTTTTATTAAAAATAGGTCTCACAGTACTATTCACACATTTAAAAATTACTTTGCTCTCAGCTCTCAATTTTCAATTCCAGCTAAATAAGTTCTATCCAATCTAGAAAAAAAGTAACAACAAAAAGAGAAAAAGTGTGGTGGATCACATTACTGAGTGATGAAAACACACAATCTAGAGACAGAAAAAGGGGACTTTAATGCTAGAAAGAAAGCTTGGAAACCTCAAATGGCCTCTCTATATGCATTTTCTAAAGTCGACTACTATTGTTCATTTTTTAACGAGTCAACAATATTTCAAAATTTTGGTGTAAGCGAGTGGAATCTTTCAGAGACAAAAAAAGGAAACTTTTTTGCTAGAAAGAAAGTGGAGCATCTTAGTGCACTAACTGATTGGTGTAAGAGAGTGGGTTGTTTTAGAAACAGAAAAAGGGTACTTTTTGGCTAGAAAGAAAGCTTCGAAACCCCAAATGGACTCTCCATATGCATTTTCCAGAGTTGACTACTATCCAAAAATTGATGGAGAGAACATGATAGAAGCCTTTAGTGTTGAGCCTCATCCGCATCCATCACTGCCCCCAGAATGCTTGGAGGATCCACCAAATCCTGAGTCTATGGTATATTTCTTTTGTTAATGATTTGCTATAATATTTTATATGCATGTGTATATTTATTTATTTTTCATATTGTCTTATGTTAAAGACATTTAAATATTTTCTTAATCATCTTCCGACTAATTCTAAGAGCCTTTTTTGGGAGTTGGAGTCTATGGTTTTTTTTTTGTTAATAATTTGCTATAATATTTATATGCATGTGTATATTTATTTATTTTTCATATTGTCTTACGTTACAGACATTTAAATACTTTCTTGATCATCTTCCTACTGATTCTAAGAAACTTTTTTGGGAGTATGATCCGGGTAGTAACCAAGTTCTACAGTTTGGACCTTATTTTAGAAGATTGTTTGGGGAAGTTGCAAAATTCTCATATGGCCATTTTGAAAAGGGTGATTTTTCAGGGGATTTACTCAACCGTTTGCGTATTCGGCGTGAGAATATGGTGGTTTATCATCCCTCTAAAGTGTCTAAGGACTGTGTGGATAATCTTGGGAGAAAGACGGATTTAGTTCATTACAGGTACATGATGGCTTCTGTGGTAAACAAGTATCTAAAATCACGTGATATATCAAAATACTTCAAACTCGGTTTCTCTGAGCTGTTTCTTCAACCTCAAGTGGTAAAGAAGTTTTACATGTTCCAATTGTTTCATCCTATTATCTACAATGATTGGGACAAGTACAAACTCATCCACGCACTTGTGGATATGCGGATACAAGACCAAAAACATTTCTATAAATCCTTCGGATTTCAAGTTCAAGTTCAGCAATATGGGTATAAAAATTGGTGGAGAAAGGTTGAGAATGAAACTCATGAGTCAATGCTGGGACATGTATATAGCTACGAAGGGCATGCTTTTAGGAATGCGGGTGCTTTGCCAGTATACCTTAGGAATTTACATGCACACTATCATGGAGCTACACTGGCAAACAACAATGCAATAGAGGCTGCCTTCGATCAGGAGAAGAACGACATTTATGATCATAACTCTCCTATTGAAGCTGAAATGGCTAAATATAAAGATGGTCATCCCCATAAGAAAACATTGAGAGCTAAGGTATGTATAAAAGTTTGATGAAAAACTATCTTGTATTGCAATGATGAATATGTATTTGAATATTGATAGTATTTATACAAATCAATTAGGCTTAACTACCTCTAATTAAGTCCCTAATTCAGCTCTAAACTATGCGGATTCCTTCTCTAAACTGCAAAAATAGCCACTAACAACAGACATGGCTAATAATATAACTGACTAACTAATACTAAGTTACTAACACACACTAAACTAATTGTAGCTGCTACTGTCGTATTACAAGTTAGATATTTGACTTGCATTACTGGATCAGAACTACTGAAAAAGGAAGATTTTCACCATTAGCAAGGGCAATTGAAACATTACCGACATCGTTTAAAATGCTCTACCCAAGTGAACCTTTGATATATTGAACAATTCTTTGAGCTGCCAATAAGTGAGGTTCTCTTGGTTTAGCAAGGTATTGACTTAGTCTATGCACCGAATATGTAATGTTAGGCCTAGACAAGGCCAGATACATCAATCTCCCTATTAACCTTCTGTATTGAGTA
Source organism: Castanea sativa (assembly GCF_040712315.1). Classification (NCBI taxonomy): domain Eukaryota; kingdom Viridiplantae; phylum Streptophyta; class Magnoliopsida; order Fagales; family Fagaceae; genus Castanea; species Castanea sativa. Next base: position 41,607,697 of record NC_134019.1, on the reverse strand, counting down.
GGGTTTGAAAGTACCTTCCCTTCATCTTTAGAAATCCTCATATTCTGTTCCATAGGCGTTTTAGCAGGTTTGCAACCCATTAGATTAGTATCTTCCAATATTTCCAAAGCGTACTTCCTCTGATTTAAACTAATTCCCTTTTCATTTCTTGCAACCTCTAGCCCCAAAAAATACTTCAATGATCCCAAATCTTTGAGACCAAATTTGGTATCAAGCAGTTGCTTCAATTCTCTAACTGCAGCAGGATCATTACCTGTAAGCAAGATGTCATCCACATACACTACCAATACAGTAAATGATGTCCTATTAGTTTTAGTAAAAAGAGAGTAATCCCCCTTAGATTGCCTAAAGCCAAGCTCCAAAATGGTAGCGCTGAATTTTGCAAACCATTGCCTTGAAGCTTACTAGAGCCCATATAAGCTTTTGTTCAACTTGCATACCAAAGAAGGCTCCCCCTTGCTGTGAAATCCAAGAGGCAAGGTTATGTAAACCTCTTCATTCAAATCTCCATGGAGGAAAGCATTGCTAACATCCATTTGGTGTAAATGACAACCTTTCATGGCAGTAATGGCCAAAACCACCCTAACTGAAATTGATTTTGCAACCGGAGAGAGTTTTTGAATGGTCAAGGTCTTCCCTCTGAGTATACTATAACCTTTAGCAACTAGCCCGGCTTTGTATCTCTCAATGCTGCCATTTGAGTTGTACTTAATCCCATAAACCCATTTACACCAATAGGAACATGACCATGAGGTATAGTAGTCAAAGTCGATGTATGATTCTACTCTAAGGCTGCAATTTCTTTGTATATAGCAGCTCTCCACTTTGTATGTTTCACAGCTTGGTGAAAGGTGGGTTCAGGACTATGGGAAGAAATAGATATAAGGAAAGAGTGATAGGTTGGACTGAGTTTAGTATAAGAAAGAGAATCAAAGATGTTAGAGGGTTTACCAGATTGAGGTTTGAATGAAGTGGAAACTGAGAGACAAGAATAGTCCTTAAGGTAAGGATGATGTCTAACTCTAGAAGATGTTTTGGTAGGAGGTAAAGATTGAGGAGCGGGTGGACATGGTGGTTCGGCAGAGGGAAAAACTTCAGGGACATTAGGATTGGAGGATTAGAGCCAAGTGAAGGATTGGAAGACAAGACCTCTGATGTTGGATTAGCTGAATTTGTAGAAAGTAAAGACTCCATAGGTGGGGAATAGGTATTAGGTATAGAAGTGGGAAAGACAAAAGGATAAAAATTTAGATCAAATGTAGAAGGAACAGTTGCAAAAGGAAATATGTGTTCAGGGAAAATGACGTTTTTGCTCACAAACATGATATTTGTACTCAAATCTAAAACTTTGATACCAGAAGGGTAACTTGGAAAAATACATTTTTGGGCTTGGTATGCAAATTTGTGCCTTTGATGTGTAAGTGTAGAAGCAAAACACAAATAACCAAAGGTTTTGAGATGTGCATATGTGAGGAATTGACCAAATAGTATCTCATGGGGACTTTTGATGTGCAAAGTAGATGGTGGTAATATATTTATAAGGTATACAGATGGTAAGATGCAATCCCCCTAGAAATGTAAAGGAAGGGGAAGACTGAAACCTCAAATTCTTGCTACATTAAGTATATGCTGATGCTTTCAACAATAGAGCTTTGTTGAGGTGTTTCCACACAAGTCAATTGATGTAAAATCCCTTTTGATTTTAAAAAATCTTCCATAATGAATTCAGTTCCATTGTCGGTTCTTATACACTTGATTTTGGAATTGAATTGAATATTGACCATTGTTGAAAATTGCTCAAATAGTGATTGAATTTCAGATTTAGCTTTCAATTAATAAACCCAAGTACATCTTGAAAAATCATCAACTATAATAAAAAATATTTGTAATCTTCAAGAGTAGGAACACAAAAAGGACCACATAGATCACTATGTTGGGGGGATAAACACTTTGGGGAGCTTCCTTAAGTAATTAATATAACATATAGAGACACACTTTAACCCAAAAGGCCTGAGCCCAATGGGTATGTGCTCAATTATGTTATATTAATCACTCATTTTTCTTATCTTTATTCAATGTGGGATTTTCACTCACACGTGTAACCCAACAATCTCCCCCTCACGTGTGAGTCTGCCTCTTTATGGGCTTCAAGACCCCTCTGTGGGCCATGAACAAATCCTACTCACTCCCCTTTGCCTAATGAGCTTTTTACTTCATCAACGCGTCATCCATGGGTCTCTCGTACGCCATCGATGGGAACCATGTGTCAACCCCGCACGCACATCCATGAGAACCCTACACGTCCATGTCCATGGGAACCCCGCACCACACCATTATTTAGCACCATTAGGAATATTCCTTTGTTGGGCCTTTTTTTTTTCTTCTCCAGGATCTTTGTGTGTGGACCGTCTAGGCTTTAGGGACCATGAACACCTCACCTCTTTTGGCGCACACCACCATGGGCTCTGATACCACTTGTCGGGGGGATAAACATCTTGGGGAGCTTCCTTGAGTAATTGATATAATATATAGAGATACACTTTAACCCAAAAAGCCTAAGCCCAATGGGTATGTGCTCAATTATATTATATTAACCACTCATTCTTCTCATCTTTATTCAATGTGGGATTTCACTCATACGTGTAACCCAACACACTATGCAAAAGATCAAAAGGAGCAATAGAAATATTAGTACTAGATTGAAAAGGTAAATGTTTTTGCTTCGCCAAATGACAAAATGTCACAACACTGACTTATTTACATTTATCATGTGCAAGAAGACTTAATGCATTAATTAGCTAGAAACATCGTCGTTCTCAATAACAAAACCAATCTTCAATTAATAGGATGCCGCTGTTTCGTGCTAAATTTGTTCTGTCTTCATTTGACGAAATGACCCCGTTTCATGCTTCTTTATTATCATAGAGCACAATCATTCTTCTGAAGGTCTTTTGTCTTTTGTCTAAACGACATGTTATCATGTCGTTGCCTGTCTTCTTTAACTTTAACATGGTGGAAGGTGAAGGTGAAGTAGTAACTGAGATAGGTTGAGGAGCACAAGCAGTGGACAAGAAGGGAAACTTGTGTTCTTGGAAAACCAAATCTCTAGACATAAAAATCTGTCTAGAATGTAAGTCTAGTAATTTGTAGCCCTTGACATTATGAGGATAGCCTAAGAAAACACAAACCCTTGCCCTAGGATCAAATTTAGGCGTGTGAACTTGGAGAGTTGAAGCATAGCACAAACAACCAAAGGTTCTTAAATGGCTACAAGGAGGCTTAAGCAAAAGGAGTTCAAAAGGAGTTTTGTCTTGTAAAAGAGATGGTAAACTATTAATAAGATGAACTGCAGCGAGTGTGCAGTCACCTCAATATTTGAGAGCGATGTTAGATTGGAGTCTAAGAGGTCTAGTAATTGAAAGTATATGCTCCTGTTTTCTTTCCACTACAGAATTCTGTTGTGGAGTGTAAACATAGGTCTTTTGGTGTATGATACCGTGAGTGTTATAAAAATCAATCATACAAAATCCTGGTCCATTATTAGACCTGGTAGCTTTGATTTTGACTCCATATTGAGTATGTATCATGGTAAAGAAAGAGATGAGAAAAGGCATAGTTTCTGATTTAGATTTCATCAAGAAGAAGACCCAAGTGGACCTAGTTGCATCATCAACTCTGAACAGAAAATATTTAAAGCCCTCATGAGTAGAAATGTAATAAGGACCCCAAATATTAACATGAATAAAGTCAAAAGCATTAGAAAAAACATTATTATTGAAAAGAAAAGGTGATCACTTTTGTTTGGCTAAAGGACAGACATTGCAACAAATGTTGTACAAGTTTGAGATGAAAAATGTATCACACTTTTTTAAATTGAGGGATGTCCTAGTCTAAAATGCCATAGTTTTGACAAATTGGAAACATAATTAACAAGAGTACAATTCATAGAATTGAAAAACTTGTGACTGGAAAGAAAGTTGGACAATGATGGAATAGAGGTAGAATTGTCTGGTTTTCGCAGTAGGTATAAACCAGGATGGAAGAGGTTTCATTAGTAAGTAGTAAGCTTTATTAATGGAGGGAAGAGGTTCCATTAGTAATATCTGGCTTTAAAATCCAATAAGAATGAGCTACTTAACCCAATAAATGTAATGGTCCCAATTCAATTATGAAGTGTACAAAAGTTCAGTTTCGTGAATATTATATGTGCATTCCCTTGCATTTTACATTGAACCAGTCACCGACTTTTCCAACATTTCTTGGCACATTAACTTAATCTGACCTTGGGCTTGGAGGCTACTACTTATTTTTTATGTATTCCCACAATGTTATGCGAGGACTATAAGGAATCATGTATGTGGAGACTTGGAGAGGCTTTATCTATAGCTTTGAGTCCCACAAATCAATGTCAAATAAACAATTGTTAAACTAATAAAGACCAAATCAATCAAAAGCAGATTCATATAGCCTATTATTAACCCATTTCTTTCCAGATGATGATGTATTTACCTTTTTCAAGAATCATATTACACGATGGCATTAGAGAAGAAAAAAGGGAAAGGTGTTTTTCTTGGCAGAGGGTTTGTGATTAAATTCAAAGTCAACATTTAGTTTTGTACCCATAGATCTCTATACGCTATACTATAGTGGGAGCAAAGGCCCATATAGTAACTAAGAACATTATGATTGGAGGGAGGAGGTTCCATTAGCAAGAGGTAAGCTTTATAAATAGAGGGAAGAGGTCCATTAGCAAGGAGTAAGCTTTATTAATGGACGGAAGAGGTTCCATTAGTAAGATCTGGCTTCAAGTTTGATTATAGGTATCATTCAACCCCATTAAGAATTGCATAACAGAATCTTGGAGTTGATGCTGAATCAATTTTTGATTGATTCCACAAGTACATCTTCCACATGTGCAACATGTAAAGGCTCTGTAGTTATCAATCTCAGCCCACAAGAACTTCAATTGAGAGCTCCCCTTGATTAATTCCAGCCAAATATTTCTGCAACTGAACAATTCTTGGTCCATTCCGTTGAGAAAATCTTTCCTTCACATCCTCCCAAACCTCCAAAGTTGTGTCCCTATAAACCACACTTGCAAGGATCTTTGGAGAAACTGAGTTTAGAATCTAGGAAACAACCATGTTGTTACACCTAGTCCATGCCTGAACCAACAGAGGTGATTTCGCCATTGTTGGAGTCAAAGTGAGAGTACCATTAATAAACCCTAGCTTATTTTTGGCACTCAATGCTCTTTGCATTGATTTTGCCCAAGCAGGATAGATTTCACTAACTAAAGGTTGTGAAACTAAAATTGCACATGGATTTTTTCCATGATGCAGAAAAAAATGGATGATTTTCATCAATGGTGATGGTTTGGGAAGCTGATGTCATTGAAGAACACTCTTGGATTAGCTTCAAGTTTGATGAAAAAAGTATCTTGTATTGCAATAATGAATAACGTGTACATGGAAAGTATTTATACGGTAAACTGCCTTTAAGTCCCTAATTCAGCTCCAAACTATGCGGATTCCTTCTCTAACTAACTGCAAAAACAGCCACTAACAAACAGACGTGTGGCTAATAACATAACTAACTGACTGATACTAACACTAAACGACTTGTAGCTTTTATCTATACAACTAAAGCTACTGTCGTATTGCAAGAAGTTAGATATTTGACTTGCTTCCTTTCTTCTTGGCTTTCTTCCGCAAATGCATCAAGCTTTCTTTTACACTTGTTATCATCTATTCTCTGATAATATACAAACTCATTCTACCAAATATGTAGAATCAGCTAGGTTATTATCAAATTTTTGTTCCTCTTTGGAATTTTTTGTTGTTGTTGTATGTGGATTTTTTTTTTTAACAGATTAAAGTACAGCCAGAGAAACCTGAACTGAAACCCCTACCCCTGCATTCAGAACTTGAACCGATTATTACAGAAAGATTTCCTGGGGTTTATTCTTGCATGGTTGATGCCATTATCAGGGCTTTTGCAGCAGATGCAGATGCAGAAAGTCCTTTCCACTGTAGCATAATTGAGTTGTTGTTTTTGAAGGGGCCGTTTGGTGATAATCAAGCCTACAGGTATTTGTGAATTCATAGAGTACTTAAACCGTTCAATTCGATATTTTTTATTCTTACTCTTGTCATTTACTTTTGAAACTTTTGTTTTTGTCAGGTACATTTATTTTCCACGCGAGTAAGAAAAAGAGTTGAAAAGACCAATCACGAAAGAAAGTTGATTTTTAGGTTATTTATCAGGTGGCTGTATGTATATATTATCTAAGATCCAAAACCCAACTAGCTGCTGATGCTTTCAACTGCTGCTTTAATGGACTTTACCTTTTTAGCCGGGAGTTGCAGGTGTTGCTTGAAAGTTCTAATTTGAAGCTTTAAAGTCCTAAAAGTGTGTTTGTTTGGGACCTTTATTAATGATTTTCATGGAAACTTAGGAAAGAATTTCAATTTGTGCTTCATGGAATAGGATTTACTTTCAAGATACCTTGGTGGTGATATGGTAGACACAAAAGATTGAAAATCATGAAGGCCTGAGTCCTCATAAGGCATAATAATATTAAGGATGTTTATTGAAACAACAATTTAATTAGAGATCTTGGATCAATTAAATATAAATTTATTTGCTTGGTAATGGGTTTATAAGCATTCTAGTTATAGATACAAGTAAAATGTACTAACGAAAATATTGTTGTAGAGATAAACCTAGTCTTATTAAATCAGGGAATTTACACACATAAAAGCTCTGCATCATTATTTTATGTAATGGTAGTTCAAATGTCATTGATATCAAAGCGATGCTATATGTGGCTTTTGTCTTGCATAAGGAGGTGGCAGGATAGAATATAATAATAATATTGTGTGTGTAATTGCATGTATTTCTTGGGAATAATTAATGAGACCAGAGCATTGTGGTTCAATGACACTATCAGGTCATTCCCACGGGAGAACTTGGGTTCGAATGCCCCCTCCCCCCTTATTGTAAGCAGAAAAAAGAACAATAACTGATGAGAATCTAGGTGACATTTATAGGAAATTTCATTGGTAAAACGTGGGTGAGCGGCCTTAATTAGACAAAACTTTAAGAGTAGTAGCATAATGTAACAATTAAAGATTGAATTCTCAATTTTAAATATTACCATGAACTCTTTGCTTTAATAGCTTTTTTGTTCATAGCATGAATAATGGCAGAAAGTTGGACAGTTGATCTTCTTGAATTTGAAGTAATAGTGACTAGTCCTAAATCAGGAGACGGTTATGCTTACGGACTTTTTGGAAACTATTTAGTTGACTGCAGAAATATCATTCAGAGGTGACAGGAGAAAACTGAATAATGAATATTGCTTAAGAGGGAATGCATGTTCCAAAAAGGAAGCATATGTTGTTATTTTTAAATTGAGGAATATTTATGACTATTGTCAATACATGTTGCTAAGGCTTACGTCTTTGGAGTTACTAAATTATGGGAATCAAGGAATTAGCTTGATACTGCTTTTCTTCTTGACTACTTGTTTAGCTTATACCAAAACGACTATTTTTCTTTTGTACTCTGAAGCTCAACAGAGAAAGGGTAGAGGTTGAGAAGGAAAGGAAGAAGGAGAAGAGGAGTAGGAGTAGGAGTAGGAGGAGGGGGAGTATAAGTTGGTTGATTATTGGCTTGTAGCAGGAGTATAAGAAACATGATTATGGAACTAGAAACAAATGCTGAAGTAGACTTTGATTTCGCTGACACGGTATGGCAGAGCTCCCCGTCACGTAATAGCTTGCAAAATAATTGGTATCAAGTTATTACAACGATTTTTTCAATTTAAGTTATTGCAAAAAGTGAGTTGGATGACAAAGGTGAGAACAAACAGTCAAAGTAATCTCTACAAACTCTAATCTCTCTCTCTATCTCTCTTATCTATATAATACAATTATACAAGTGACAAAAAGTCACAAACACACACAGAGTGACAGAGAGTCACAAAGCCAAAAAGCCCCCCCCCCCCCCCCCCAAAAAAAACACCATAGGCCGCAACACAAATTCAATTCACAGAATCACAATCACCAACATCAGCAGTAATCAATTCATCACTTATCATCAGTCATCAATAAAAACACAAACATTCCACAAGCAAGGCAACTAGTACAAACATTTTATTTATTTTTTAGGTTTTGAAGGAAACTAGAAAAGGATCATACTATCATAGATTCATAGATTAAATACTTGTGATGTGAAGGCTCGAGCAACTGGTGGCGGTGGCAAGATGGGGTGGGCCAGTGGCATGGGTAGTGGTGTTAGGCGTGGGTCTCGGGTCTCTATCTCTCTACTCTATCTCGCCTCCCTGTCTCGCTCTCGCCTCACTATCTCTTTGGGTACTCTGTTTCCTTTCTTTTTATTTTTCTTCACTTTCTCTTTTCTCCATTAGGTTTACTGAATTACTGCTGAGTTTATTTATTTATTTATTTTTATTTTAAACATGGGTCATGGGCTCTTGTGAGTCTTGCCTTTTGGGCTGGCTGGTTGGGCTTGGTATTCAAGATTTTTGGGAGGGGGGGCCTGATCTAAAAACAAAAGGGGACCAAGCCTATATATATATATATATATATATATATATATATATATATATATATTTTTTTTTTTTCTTTTTTTGGAAAAATTTAAGCTGTTAAATTTTTTTTTTGGGCCCGAGCCCCTTTAGGCCCCCACTTGGGTTCGTCCCTGGCAATAAGATTCGTGAATATATATATATATATATATATATATATATATATATATATATATCTTGTCATTAAAATATTTGGAGTTTATTGCAAATTTTTTTTTGTTGCACAAACCTATTACCTCAAATTTTATTGTAACACCCTGTATCAATTATTGCAATGACTCTAATGTTATTGCAACAATTTTTTTAATTGCAATAAACATTTTATTTCTTGTAGTGAATAGTGAATAATATTTGTGTAAATAGAAAGTATTTATACACATCAATTAGGCTTAACTACCTAATAAGTCCCTAATTTAGCTCTAAACTATGCGGATTCCTTCTATAAACTGCAAAAACAACCACTAACAAATTAACCCGTGGCTAATAATATAACTAATTGACTAATACTAACCCACACTAAACAACTTGTAGCTGCTATTGTCGTATTAAAAGAAGTTAGATATTCGACATGCTTCTCACTTGTTATCTTCTATTCTTTGATACTCCCCCTCAAGATGAGTAGGGAAATGAATTTTAATCAAGTTCATCTTGAATAGTAAGAAAGAAAACTAATGAAAACCAAGTGCTTTACTTAACAAGTCTCCTAAAATGAATTGGATAAGGAATAGGACCAGGAATTCTAGTGGATCTCTTAACATCGAGAACATGAGGGTCATTATCTGGTACAGGTTTTAGTGCAGGAATTTTAGGTTCATGAATTGGATCAAGAATTGGTTTTGGTTTAGTATTTGAATCTGAACAAGGTCTAGAGTAAAATGCTTAAATCCACTTGTAGAAGGAACATCTGAATTAGAATCGAATGAAGCAGATGGGATAGATGAAAGTGGATGTGGAGAAGGGATATGATCAAACATTGTAGTGTGTTAGAATCTGAAATTCTCTCTTGCTTTCTCTCTGTGACCACTTTTACTAAATATGAATATGCAATATCATATTGAATGAAAGTGAATAATTAGAAAACACTATACAAAGACTTATATATACTTTACAAAACCCTCAGAAAAATATCCAACTAAAAATATCTACTAATCGTGAAATCTTGAAACTCTAACTAACTAATAACAACAATTCATAGAAAATCAAAGCCAGCTTTAGTAGGTAATAAACCCACGTGTTTATCATGTGCAAGAAGACTTAATGTGCATTGGTTGGAAACATTGTCGTTCTCAATAACAAACCCAATCTTCATTTAATAGGAGTCGTTTTGTGCTAAATTTGTTTTGTCTTTATTTAATGAAACGACCTTGTTTTATGCTTCTTTATATAGATATATATATATATATATATATATATATATATATATATATATATATATATATATATATATAAATTGAAGCATTTAACTTTTTGTTGACCTTTCTAGAACTTGCCACATTATTATTATTTTTCTTAAACAAAATTATTTAACTTTTTTTAAAAACTAGAATTTGTACCTGAATTCTTATGCCACTCCTCTCTTCTCTTTGGTTCTCTATTCTATGACTCCTCTTTTTCTCTCTTTGGCCTTTTCTCTAACCCTAAAATTTAGATGATTTCTTTAACTTTAACAACATCGAACAACAATCAACACCCCTTAATCTGCCACCTCCTTTGATGTAATCCATGAATTCCCAAAAACCAAACAACCATTGTGGAGCTAATCTTTTATCATCATGTTCAATTGCCTCTATCACAAACCCCACTTTCAGATCCCATTCAATACCACAATCAGCCTAAACATCCCCAAAATCTAAGGACTTGTAACAATCACAAGCCCCAACAATCATTCCAAAGCTTAGTAGCCCTGAGCCTCCATAAGCTACTAAACTTCAAAATAATCATAGTTAGAAGGAAGTTTCAGTATTTAGTTGTGTTTAATGGATAATAATCTTGATTTAGTTTTGTGAATTTGATCCTGTTTTGTGGAGATTTATTTCTTATTTTTTGTAATTTATTTAGGCGTGCATTGATACGAAATAAAAAATTTCCAATGGGTTATTTCTCTGTTATTGACTTATTTCTGCTAGGTTCCAAGGGATTCATGGATGCTGGGTTGGTATACCAAGGAATGGTAGATTTGTGGTTGAGTTAACGGTGAGGTGGGAGTGGAAGGTAGTCGGAGGATCAAGGGTTTGAGATTGTTGGGAGTGAGTGATCCAGTTTGAATTGGTGAGAGGAGTGTGGGGTGAAAATTGTGAAGTGTAGTCTGTTATTGAATTTGTGTTGTGTTATTGTGGTAGACCCACTAGGCAACTTAAACTAGGTGTCATACTTGGGCTTAAGAGATGTCTTATATTTGTATACATTCGTTTCATCAATAAAATTATAAAATTATAAAACATCTAATATTTTAAAATAAACATAGACCAATTGAATTGGTTTGTATTTTTCTTCAACTCTCATGCCTTTAGTTGTTAGTGAATTAGCCTAACCTTATGCATTTTATGATGCAACCCCATACTCATATTTTTTGTTGCATAATCTCTATTTCATAAGATGCAGCATGCTAATACCAACCTGAGTTTGGTTGGAAATGTCTTCTTGCAATTCTAATTTTCTAAATCATCTTCCTTTTTTATTCCCATTTTATTCTCCTTTTCCCCATTTCTTTTAAGTGGCATTCAACTTTTATCCAAGCACTATTAGAAAGTCATCATAGATAGGATAGTAAATTTGTTTGTCAAAAGAGGATCAAGGATTCATAAATTTGCTTTGTTAGTCTAGAATGGAGGTCTTTTTTTCTTCTTCTTCTTCTTCTTTTTTTTTTTTTTTTTTTTTTGCAAGTAGAAACATTTTTTACTCTTAGGGCTGCAAATTTCATTGCTTTTACTACTTTTTGTAATAGTTTACAACAAACACTTGAATACATAATCATTTCAATCTATATAGAGTAGCAACATCATTAAGATAGTGCAAGATATCCATTTTGCTAATATGTGTAAGCTTGAATGTAGAGGGATTAAAACTTAAATATCTCAGTTGGAAACAACACCTGAACATACTAATTGAACTACAAGACTTTTGGTAGGATGAAGTATTTTTAAAAACTATGATTATGGATTTATAGAACTTACTCATTAAACCATTCAAATTCAATGTTCAAGTACTCAAATATTAGGGAATTTATCTTACAACTTCTATCAATCTAGGGGAAGATGTAAAAGAAAAAAAAAATGAAGTTGAGCATTTTTCCACATTCAATTATGGTGTGTGTATATATATATATATATATATATATATATATATATATATAATTTATTTATTTGGTTAGAACTCATTATTTTATTAAAATAAACAAAAAAAATGATTCAATTATGTTCTACTTTGTCTAAACAAAATTTAGTTTAATTATGTTACTTTTTTCTACAAATTTTCTAATATCAATTTATATATCATGTTACTCGTTTGACTAGTATAATATAAAATTGAAACGTTTGACTTTTTGTTAATCATTCTTTATTGTGCCATATGGCTACATAAATTAATGCCACGTATATATTTCAAAGCTAAGTATTTCCCTAATTGCTCAATCATGGATGAGGATGTCGAGATTGGAGGTTCCTATACTTGGCAAAGCATTTTGAAGGCTAGGAATGTGGTTGGTCTAGGTTCTACTTTGCGTATAGGTGATGGTCAGAAAGTTAAAATTCAGGGTGATTCATGGTTACCAGAGGGTAAGGTCATATCCCCTCAGAAAAGCCTGCCACTCAATGCTCGAGTCTGTGCTCTTATGGATGACGAAGGTCCAGGTTGGTTGGAGGACATGATTTCTATTGAATTCCTACCTCATGAAGCAAAGTCTATTCTGAGTTTGCCCCTAAGTAACAGATGCATCCCAGATAAGCTAATATGGCAAGGAACAACCCAAGGAAATTAAACGACTAGCTATGCCTATAAATTGCTTTTGGCCAAAGAGGCTTCCTTGCAACCAGGTATGTCTAATCCAGCAACCCATTCGGTGTTTTGGAACAATATTTGGGGTCTGAAGGTCCCGGCCAAAGTCAAGCATTTTATTTGGAGGGCATTTAATGAGTCCTTACCCACCAAAAAGAACTTGTTTAGAAGACACATCACCAAAAATGCCACTTGTGATATTTGCAACTTGGAGCTGGAAGATTCAGTGCATGCCATTTGGGGATGTTAGATGGTCAGGGAAATATGGTGGGAGGGTAAATTTTGTTGGTCTCGCCTTCTAGAAAAATTTGCAACATTCAGTGACTTATTCATGGGTATTCTAAAGATTGGAGAGCTAAACCTTGTTGAGTGTTTCGCCATGATTGGTTGGAGCATATGGCATAAGAGAAATGCTATCTCGTTGCAGCAAGCTTCACTGCCATACTCCCAGGTTTATTCCACTGTCATGTCTAGCCTACTTGAGTTCTTTGTTGTTATGGATTCTCAGCACGCCCCCAAATCTATTGCTCGGCCAAACAGTGGTATCCCCCTCTGCCTTCTTGTTATAAGGAAAATTTTGAGGACATCTCAGCAGTAGGTATCAGAGTCATTATTTGGGACAGTGAAGGGCAGGTCACTGGGGCTTTGTCAGAAAAAAGTAATTTGCCTCTATCAGTTGATGAAATGGAAGCTCTTGCTTGTTGAAGAGCTATAGCCTTTGCATCTGAAATAGGTCCCCAAGACGTGGTTTTCGAGAAAGACGTTGAGATGATCACTAAGGGTCCGTTTGGATACCGCTTATTTTGCTAAAAACTGAAAACAATAAAAAAATAATAAAAAAGTTACTGTTCATGCGCTTGACACTGTTCATAAGCCTAAAAGCGCTGTTCATGGACAATGAACAATGCAAGAGTATCAGAGTCAAATTATGAGGAAAATTTTGAGGACATCTCAGCAACAAGTATCAGAGTCATTATTCGGGACAGTGAAGGGCAGGTCACTGGGGCTTTGTTAGAAAAAAGTAATCTGCCTCTATCAGTTGATGAAATGGAAGCTCTTGCTTGTTGAAGAGCTATAGCCTTTGCATCTGAAATAGGTCCCCAAGATGTGGTTTTCGAGAAAGACGTTGAGATGATTATTAAGGGTCCGTTTGGATATCAATTATTTTGCCGAAAACTAAAAACAATAAAAAAATAATAAAAAAGTCACTGTTCATGCGCTTGACACTGTTTATAAGCCTAAACACACTGTTTATGGACAATGAACAGTGCAAGAGGCGCTGTCCAGGGGAAAAAAAAAAAAAAACGCAAATGCAAAAACGCAAAATCCAAACGCATACTAAGTCTCTAATTTCAAATGGGGTTTGTTTGTCTCGCCCATTTTGGTCACCTCATCGAAGATTCATGGGTTGCTACTTCAAGTTTGAGAACTGTTGCTTTTAATCATGTATGTAGGATTGGCAATTCAGTTACTGACAAGTTAGCAAAAAAAGGTAAATTTTTGTATGCACCTTAGTATTGGTTAGAGCATATCCCAGTTGATGTCTCTCTTCTTGTAACGAAAGCCAGAAGTTTTCTGTTTTCATAATAAAACTCCCTGTTAGATTTCTCAAAAAAAGAAAAAAATCTTGGCAAGAGTTGCACATTTTTTAGATCATTGTTTTTTATTAGATCAAACGGTGAAAAAACACTCATGCGCAAGTCATTATTGTTCTCTAAAAATTAGTGATTTAAAAGTGTTAACTCTTCTTATTAAAGGAAAAATATAGCATTAACTCTTTGCTTTTCACGCCATCATCTTCTTCCCCTCTCTCTTTCTCCCATTGTCTTCTTGCTCTCGTTCAAAAAAATCATAAGGGAGCAAGACATATGTTGGCTGTATATGGAGGAAATTTTTTAAATACTCTGGGAGTACAATAAATGCATACTCCCCCTCCCATATGAATTGTAGATCCTACCATGAATTTAATTAATAAAACTCTAGTTATGTGAGAGGGGAGAGTATATATTTATGATATTCTGAGAGTATCCAATAATTATGTTGTAGAGGTTATTTTGAAGTAAATAACACAGTGGATGCTGTAGAGGTTATTAACACCTCAAAAGCACTAGCCTATTTTTCCATAAACCATGATGGATGGTTTGTGTATATTGATGGCAGAGAGCCAATCCAACCAAAATAACCAAGCCTAAATCATATTTAATGACCATTTATAAAAAACAAAAAAAAAACAAAGGTGCTGGTAGCGGCAAGAAAGCTACAACAACCGATGTTACATTGACCACCTGATTCCATTTAGTTAACAACTTCTACAAACTTGAAAGCACAAAGAATTGAAATTAAGAATCATTTATAACAGATGAAATTATACCTTGCATTAGCTTGCAACTGGTTTGCCAATTAAGCTACAATAAGAATGCAAGAATCCTCTGCTACAATTAAAAAGCTCAAACATCAATTTACCATTGTTGTGAGAACCAAAGAATCTTAGCTGTATAAAAATCACATTATATTCTTCAATTAAAGCACATCGCACAGTGCCAATTCCAAGTTTCCAATCCAGTTTATGATTTTATTGGGGACAACCAACGTAGAATGAGCATGCACCTTAAATTAATCTTAGGAGAAAAAAGACCAGATCCACAAATATTTATAGTGCATGCAGCCTAATCTAATGGCAGAGGTTTCTAATCTAAACAAAACTTTGCTGTTTAAGAAAGAAAAATACAAAAATAGATGAAGGCACTTATCTAAACAAAAGATAGAAAATGACGGCTAATAGAATATTACTGGTGTAAGATTTTTCTCACCTAAGCTTCTATTTTCACTTGAAGATTAAACAAAGAAAAAATAATTCTAGAATAAAACATACATCACGCATATAAATAAATTGATGCACACCCAAAGAAGAGGGGGAAAAACATCTTGAAGTATTGAGCATAGACAATGTAGATAATTGAATTGAGCAGGCAGACCATGACTATACTACATGAAGCAAAATATATAATTTACAAACATGAAAAATGAACATTGTTCCTGCCATCCTTGTGCCTATGTTTATATTTCTGCATTTCCTGCCCAACCTCACCATCTCCCCTTCTTCTCTTTCTCCTCCTCCTCCTCTTCTCCTTCTTCCTTTCCTTCTAAGCCTCTACTCTCTCTCTTGAGCTTCAGAGTACAAAAGAAAAACAATCATTTTGGGATGAGCTAAACAAGTAGTCAAGAAAAAAAGCATTATCAAGCAAATTCCTTGATTCCCTAACTCCAAAGACGTAAGCCTTAGCAACATGTATTGTCAACAGTTTCATAAATATTCCTTAATTTAAAAATAACAACATATGCTTCCTTTTCTGAGTATGCATTCCCTCTTAAACAATATTCATTATTCAGTTTTCTCCCTGTCACCTCTGAATGATATTTTTGCAATCAACTAAATAGTTTCCAAAAACTCCTTAAGCATAACCATCTCTTGATTTAGGACTAGTTACTATTACTTCAAATTCAAGAAGATCAACTGTACAACTTTCTGCCATTATTCATGCTATGAACAAAAAAGCTATAAAAGCATAGAGTTCATGGTAATATTTAAAACTGAGAATTCTATCATTAATTGTTACATTATGTTACTACTCTTAATGGTTTGTCTAATTAGGGCCGCTCACCCACGTTTTACCAGTGAAATTTCCTATAAATGTCACCTAGATTCTCATCAGTTATTGTTCTTTTTTCTGCTTACAACAAGTGGGGAGGGGGCATTCGAACCCAAGTTCTCCCATGGGAATGATCCGATAGTGTCATTGAACCACAAGACTCTGGTCTCATTAATTACTCCATAAAGAATACATGCAATTACACACAATATTATTATTATATTCTTTGAATGCTGATTTCAAAAGAAGAATTTTTGAAATGGCTATAAATCATCGTTCGTCTATTTTGGTGGTTACAGAGACGAGAGTGGGTGGAGATAGAGCAGTGAAAATAATAGAGGGATTGCCTTTTGATGGGTTTATAACTATGGATACTATTGGCGATGCTGGAGGATTATGGATTCTTTGGAAAACAGAAGATGTTGAAGTGCTTCCCTTATCTTCCACGGAGCAGGAGATTCATGCATCTGTTAAGGTACGTTCTTCTAATTTTACCTGGCTTATTTCTGCAATTTATGCTAGTCGTAGGTTAGTGGAAAGAAGAATTTATGGGTAACCTTAAAACTATGGCTCATCTCCACAACTTACCTTGGCTCATGTTGGGTGACTTTAATGAAGTATTGTGTGGGAAGGATAAATTTGGGGGGAATCAAGTTAATTTGAACAGAGCCCTAGAGTTTAAGGAATGCTTGGATGAATGCAATATGCTGGATTTGGGCTTTGCGGGTCCTAAGTTTACTTGGACAAATTGTAGGCCAATTTCTAATCTTATTTTGGAAAGAATAGATAGATGTTTTGCTAACCCTGTTTGGCGTCTTCTTTACCCAGAAGCCATAATGACACACCTACCTAGAACTTTCTCGGATCACTGTCTAGCTCTAATTGAGTTGTGTAGGGCTACTATGAATCATTTGAATAAGCCCTTTCATTTCCAAATGATGTGGCTTCTGCATTAGGATTTTTCGAGTGTAGTGCAGCAAGCTTGGACAGAGAATAGAATTTTGAAGGAAGCAATTTTGGATTTTATTGATAGAGTCAGAAGGTGGAATACAGAAGTATTTTGGAATTTATTTGCAAGAAAAAGGAGGGTGTTAGCTAGATTGAATGGTGCTAAAAAAGCCTTAGCTAATCATTCTAATGAGTTTATTTTGGAGTTAGAAAATCAGTTAATTTTGGAGTATTCCCTAATTCTTTTGCAAGAAGAGGAGTTTTGGGCGCTTAAATCCAGACTTAATGCAACTACTTGTGGGGATCGAAACCTTTCCTTTTTTCATGTCTCTACTTTAGTGAGGCGACATAGAAATAAGATAAGATGTGTTAAGGATGATTCTGGGAATTGGCTGACTGGGGAGGATGAAATTAAGGAACATATTAGGGCTGGTTTTAAGAAGCTATATACCACGGAGAATAATTTATCCTCCATGACTTTGGATGTCTCTAATTTCTCTTGTTGTTTTCTGGAAGAGGAAGGTAGAGACAAAATTGATGGTGTAGTGACAGATGAGGAGATCAGATTGGGTTTATGGGCTCTCAAGCCTTTTAAGGCTCCAGAACCCAACGAGCTTCATGCAGGCTTTTATCAACACTTCTGGCCAGATGTTAAGAATTCTGTATGTATGGAGATTAAACAAATTTTTGCTTGAGGAGTTGTGCCGAGCTATCTAAATGAGACATTAATCTCCTTGATTCCCAAATGCCAAAATCCAGAGTCTTTGAACAACTACAGGCCCATTAGCTTATGTAATTCCGTTTATAAAAAGATTATAATTGGTCACATCAGACCCCATCTTAGCAAGTTAATTTCGCCAATGCAAACGACCTTTGTTCCTGGCCATAGGGGCACTAATAATGTTCTTATCACTCAAGAGTTGTTCTATGCTTTAGATAGGAAGAAAGGAAAAATTGGCTACATGGTTGTAAAGTTGGATTTGGAAAAAGCATATAATCGTTTGGAAAGGAACTTCATCCATAGAGTGCTTCAAGCCTTCCATTTTCCCCCAAAGTTATCAAGGATTATCATGGGCTTTGTCACGTCTACAAGCACTTCCATTTTGGTTAATGGGGGTGCCTTGGAGTCCTTTGAACCAACGAGGGGCATAAGACAAGGGGATCCTTTGTTCTCGTATCTTTTTATTTTATGCATGGAATATTTGGGACACCTCATTGAACAAAAATGTGTGGATGGTGATTGGGTCACTTTGAAGGCTTCAAAGAATAACTTGGACTTCTCCCATCTTATTTTTGCGGATGATATCATCCCATTCAGCAAAGTGGATCCTCGTGCTTGTGATGCAATGATGAAAGTGCTAGAGAAATTTTGTTCTGAAGCTGGACAAAGAATCAGCCAGGACAAATCATGGGTATATTTTTCTTTGAATGTCAATGATGAGTTGAAAGAGGAAGTGTGTGATGCCCCAATTTGATTGATTTTGTGATGTGTGTGGGTGTGTGATGAGTCCCATATCGGGTATTTACTGGGTAGATCTGGATTTTATTAACAACTATAAAGAGCCTTAATTGTGACTAATCCTTTTGAGGTATAGTGCAGATGTGGCTAACGCTTTTCCTTGGGTCGTTACATATGATATCAGAGTCGGCCCAGTAACCCCGTGTGGGCTCAGAGACATTACTCCACAAATTTGGTCCTAACGAGGACGTTAGGGATTTAAGTGGGGGAGATTGTGATGCCCCAATTTGATTGACTGTGTGATGTGTGTAGGTGTGTGATGAGTCCCATATCGGATATTTATTAGGTAGATCTGGATTTTATTAACAACTGTAAGGAGTTTCAATTGTAACTACCCTTTGTTGATTTAGTTAACTTGCTTGTATCTGATGTAAATAGTCAGTCTGACCTTAGACTTGTAGCCACAACATTGGTCTCTGTGGCCAGTTTGTAATGTTGCTATGGGTTGTTTTGTTCTTTATAATCAAGCCTTTTAACTGAAAAAAAAAAAAAAAAAAAAAAAAAAAAAAAAAAAAAATTGACAACTGTCATCTTTTTTATAAAGTGCGTGCATAAGAACATTGAATAAAGAATACCTGCATACTCAATATATCCTTAGAAAACCAGAACTCCCCAATTCGATATGTAAAACGGGACGGACCATTGCTCTGTGTTTTGCCACTAGTACAAAGAATAATTATAAAAAAATGAGAAGAATAATATATGGGCGTGTCACGTGTGTGGCATGGCATAAGAGATGAAAGGGATATAAAGAGAAAAGAGAAAACCTACATAATCATGCAGTCCAGAAATTGTAAACAGGAATCCAACAAGTATTTCTGAACGGAAAGAATGGTTGTATTACTCGCTTCACCATAGAGGTCAAATATGAGACAATTAAGATAATAATGAGGTCTGTGGTAGGAAAACAACAGAAGGCAGAATTTCGAACCAGCTAAGTGGAGAAAACCAGGACCGGTTGGAAGGAAATCTTCACCCTCAATTAAAATGGATCTAATATTGACCTTTCTCCGAGTCCACCCTCTCGAATATACATTATATCCGTAGATAAATATCATATCAGTGTACTCAGTTAGGAGGGTAGTCCAATAAAGAGTAGTAGAAACAACTTGAGCTCTTTTACACTGAACTTCTTCTGCCCATGAAAGGTGAGCCTCATTAAACACATGATTCCAAGAGCGAGATATCACATCATAAGCAATGTAATGACCCTTCGCATTAGAATCTCCTCCAAGTACTGGCGGCCCATTTATTATGATCTGATTCTCGCCTTTAAAATTCGAGTGTGCGAAAATGACATCCATGTCGATCTTGCTATAAGTTGGGGGGTTTGGCAAGGTTTCCCAGGTACGCAGTTTGGGGTCATAAACCTCCATCCAGCCAGAGAAAGTATCTTTGGGTTGCAACCAACCCAAACCGCCGCCAAAAACATATAGCTTACCATCAACAACAATGGTCTGAGGGTTTTGTCTACGATATTTCATGGATGGACCACGTTCCCAACCCTTGTCAGGACATTTAAGGTTGAGCATCCAGACGTCGGTAGTGGGGATATAGCCGACTATATTGAGAGGGTTGTCATGGGGGAGTGTGTAATTTTCGTACACATCTGCAATAGTTGAAGCTGAGAAATCAGGGTCAAGGCCACCAACAGAATATAGATGGTCGTCTAACACAGCGTAGTAGCGAGAGGGGTAAGGTCCCGGCGGCCCGTCTTCGGCGACTTTGGAAACCGGGCTGATCTTCTTTGGGGTGAAGCTGAAGCTGCTGCTGTTGTTTTTGGTGGTGATTTTCTTTTTCTTCACTCCCTTAATATGGTTCAGTATAGAAGGAGGAGGAGGTGGAGGTGGACTTTGAATAAAGTATGAAAGAGGTGGACAGGCTTCGGGGTCTGGGATCTTGATCGTAAAAACCATGGCTTCATCCGACTCGCTTGTTGTACAGAAAGCGATGTCAAACTCACCATCAACAACATCTACCTTCCCCCAACTTTTCAGCAGCTCCTCCCCCACCTCCCACTCAGCCTCCGCTTCTAGAGGATTTAGTTTCAGTTCACAATTCAAAACAGACTGACCCGCCCTAGTATTGGTATTCGATTGACAAGGCAAAAGAGAGTACTCCATTGAGACAAAACAAAAGAGACGGCTAAGAGTTTGGATTAGAGAGATTGAAAGGGTTAGGGTTAGTTTTTCTCAAATCAGTTGAATCCAATAGATCAAACACAAATCAACCCATCAAAGCCAATCTACAGTCACCACCCACAGCCCAGAAATCGAATCTGAATAGATCCACAACCCACCACTAACACCGATAGCTCACCACCACCACCACCACCAAGCACCACCAAAAATCAACCAAAAATGAGGAGATTGGAGTTTAATCGGTGCGAAAATGAGTTTGAGGCAAATATTGGGTTGAACAACGAAAAGATGGAGATCTCAAAACGGGACAGATGGCCTCCAAGATCCGCCGCCACCTTCACCGCCACAACCTCAGCCATCATAATCCACCGCCACAACCTCAGCCACGGTCACCATAAACAACTACACCGGAGAGAGAGCAGAGTAGATGTTTGTGAGAATATAGAAGAAAGAAGATAGAGAAGAAAGGTGTCTGTGAGAAGAGAGAGAGAGAGAAGAGAGAATCGAATTTAATAAGAGTGGAGAGAGAAATTAACAGCTTTATTTTGATAAAAAACAGGGAAGTCTTTGTTGAAGCTAACAAGTTGGTTAATTGCTTTTTTGCTGTTACAACAGTAAAGGGAAACATTTTTTAGAAAGGAAGGTAGATTTTTTAGAGAAAAAAAACTTTTATTTTCGGGTTTAAAAATAAAAATTTTTTTTTTTTTTTTTTTTTTTTTTTTTTTTTTTTTTAAGAAAGAGCATTTTAAAAGAAAAGGAAAGCTTTTTAAAAAGTTTTTTTTTTTTTTTCTCTTGAGAAAGAGTTTTGTTTTTGAAAATAACTTTTGAAAAGGGAATAAAGCTTTTTGAAAAATTATTTTCTTTTGGAAAAGCATGCTATAGAGATTTGTTCGTCCAAGCTATTAAATCATGGCAACATTATTTATTAGAAAAAGTAAAAAAAAAAAAAGAAAGTAAATAAGTGGTATAGACTAGAAAATAAAGTGCAATAAAATAAAAACAAGTAAATAAAGTTGTTAGGAATTTAAATGACAAGGGAAAGTAAAGGTTCATTAAAAAAGTTTTTATTTTTTATTTTTTTTAGAGAATCTTCTTAAATAAGCTTTAATTTATTTCAAGCCTTATGGGTCATTTGTCAAAAAAGAGATGGAAGTTCAAAACCATCAACCATCCTTTGAGACAACATATCCATATTGTGCTTTACTTAAGGTTTAAAGCTTAATTAAAAAGAATAGACAGAAAATATTTTTTAGGTGATGAGATAGTAATAGACGTGTGTCTGGAGAGAGAGAGAGAGAGAGAGAGAGAGAGAGAGAGAGAGAGAGAGAGAGAGAGAGAGAGAGAGAGAGAGAGAGAGAAATAAAAGGTGCAAAAATAAAAGGGGAGTAGATAGCAAAATGTAAATGGGATGACAATAAAATAAAGGGGAGGGGATGAACATGAGAAATAAAATGTGCAATAAATAAAAGGGAAGTGGGGATGAGCAAAATGTAAATGGGATGACAATAAAATAAAGGGGAGGGGGATGAACGTTAAAATAAATGGGATGACAATAAAGTAAAGGGGGTGGAGAATGAACAATAAAATAATTGGGATGACAAGATAAATAGATGAACAAAATATAAAAGGTTCCTAGATGACTAGTGTAGGAGCCCAAAAATGCTAGGCCAACTTAGAATAGTGGAATTAGATTTTATAGGCCCAGTGCAATCAATTTGTTAGGGTATGGACTTGCAAGGTCAACTTTAATGCTTTATTATGATCAAATTATAAGGTTAGTGGAGTTAGGGCTTTGAGAATAGTAAAAGAAGTACGAAATATGGGAATAACACTTCCTCGAGTCTGGCCGAGGAGGCAATGTTCAAGTTCCTAACACAAGGTGATGTTCTTAAGTTTCCGTTCTTTTCTTCCAATGTTTCCTCCCTTTCCTTGGAGGGATTCTTTTCCTTTATATAGTCCTTTGGATTTCATCATAGCCTTCCACTTGTACAGGGAGGGGCCTTCTTTTGGATGCTTGTCCCATTAGGGCTGTGCTGGAGGTGATAAATTGTGTTGCAAGCTGTGAGACCACTGTTTAGGGGTCACTCCTTTATTAATGCAGCCATCTGAGTTAGTACAGTGCATTAAATGTGAAGGTGATGATTACTTTATCTAGATATTTCCTTTCTTCTTTGCTCACACATTTCTTCCACCTTCCTCGGTTTCTTTTCTTCTGGTACCATTAGTTTGCTTGGGAATTCGGTTCATTCGGATCACTTCGGTTCATTTTGGTCCATTTCGATATATTTTTGTGTACTTACATAATGGGGAAAGACATGTTTGGGTTGAAAGCACCTAGTCTAAGTGAGAGTCTTTCTAAATATAAATGCTATGAATATACAAATGTAATCTTTAGGGCAGTTATTTATTTGTTTTAACGTCATAACTTTTAAATGAATTGCATGAGGTTAATTATACATTAAAGCAAAATAATTTCTCAAAAAAAAAAAAGCAAAATGAATTTATATACATATGTAGTTATGTATAATTTTTATTTAAATAAATTATTCATTATTTTGAAAAAGATTATTATGATAATCAAAACTCATATCAAACTTATATTGAATATGTATAATTTATTCTCTAAATTTTCTTGGAGAGAGAGAGAGAGAGAGAGAGAGAGAGAGAGAGAGAGAGAGAGAGAGAGAGAGAGAGACTACTTGTGATGGGGAACTAAAAAAAACAACACTAAAATGTAAGAACCCAAAATAGAGTTTTGAAAATCAAAATGATTCATCGATATAAAGTAGAGTTGCAAGAAAAAATAAAAAATCAAGAGAAAGAGAATAACCACTTTTTCAAAAGAGATTGTGAGAGAGAATAATAAGAAATTTATAGGAAATGATATGAGAAGAAAAAAAAAAAACACCAAATTATCTAAGTCATGTTATGTAATAAAAAGACATTATATTCTACTATCTTTATAATGCAACATAACAACATCTATGAAGTCAAAGAGAATAAAAAAGGTAACAACTTAAAAACACCAAACTTAATCACATCAGCTCAAAGTAGAATTTCCAAATAATACAAAAATTCATCAACCTAAAGTAGAGATGCAAGAAAAATATTAAAAAATCCACCTAAAATGAAAAAAATATGAGAGAGAAATAACCTTTTGTGTGTGAAAAATGAGAGAGGCAAGAGAGAGAAATAACATTTTATATGTGAACAATTATGAATAGAATAGAAAGATAATTTTAAATTTATAGTAAGAGGAGGGGAATAAGAATAAAATAAAATAAAAGAAGATAAAGGGATAGAGGAAAAGTGATATTAAAGTAGATAGTAATGGAGAGATAAAAAGGTAAAAGGGAGAGGGAAAGTTAGAAAAAGTATAACAATAAGTTGGGAGGTTAATAAGGAAAAAAACAAGAATTAAAAATAAGAGAGAAAATGTTGAAAATGGATGAATGGCGTGACCATTGATGTGGCTTAATAGGAACGTAATAACAATAGATGCTACGCTTCAGTTTTTAAATGTATATAGATATAAATTGGGCACAAATATGAGTTAGTATACTATCATAACAATTTTGGTCACAATTTATCTGTGTGACGAGTTATAAATGGTGAGAAAAAAATGATAGGTCCATAATTTCACCACTCATAAGTCGTCACGTGTACAAATTATGAGAAAGTTGTGTAAATAATCATGGTTTTATAGTTGAGAAGTGCTACATCCATAACATTTTCACAGCACTTTTGAAACAAATCCTAAGTGGCATGTTGTTACAAGTTTTTAATTTGAATCTACCACTGGAATTACTTTTTTTTTCATAGTAACTACTTGTAACAACCTACCACTAAAGATTTATTGTAAAAATGTTGTGGACGTAGCATTAAAAGTTACTCAACAAATATATTAGGAGTTTTTTTTTAGTAACGAGCATGGTCTTTAGACCCGGACTGTTCACAAAACCAATAAGGGGAGAGGTTTAAGGTTTTTAGGTCGGACCGAGGTTTGACCAAGATCGAACCGCGATGTTGTCATAATTACTTTATTAATCAATTAAATATAAGTATAGATATTAAATTTATAAAATTATCATAACTGATTGTTGTATATATGGGGAAAATTAATTGATTTTCAAGCATATTTAAAGTAAGAAAGTTAATAAAAAAATAATAAAGCGTGAAAAAATTCATTAAAATTTATAATTAATTTTTGAAGTATAAAAGTATGAATATATTTTATACTCCATTTTAGAGATGGCTAATTAAAATATATAATATAATGAAATATTATGAATATTAGTTATAATATAAAGTAAAAGTTATATTGAAAGTTTATTTAATTCGGTGGTATGAAATTTTGTTAAGTTTACTTAAATTATATTGAGTTTCCACTTGGAGTTTTAACACTTCAGTGTAGCTTAGTGGTTAGCTTTAATCTTAGCCCAAGTTCTAATCTTGGTAAGTGCAGAGACAGAAAAGGGGAACTACTTCAGTACGTTGAAAGATAAAAAGTGAACAAGAAGAGAAAAAACCCAGCATGAAGAAGAAAAGAAAGAAAGAAAGAAAAGAGAAAAAAAGAAAGAAGAAAGAAGAAGAAAGCATCAGACTTCAGTACGTTGGAAGATAAAAAGTGAACCAGGAAAAGAGAAATGAGAAAGAAATAAAGAAGAAAAAAGAAAAAGAAAAAAGAAACGAAACTAAGAGCAAAAACCCTTCGTGAAGAAGAAAAGAAAGAAAGAAAGAAAGAAAGAAAAGAGAAAAACCCTTCGTGAAGAAGCTGAAAGTGTAAGACTTCAGTATGTTGGAAGATAAAAGGTGAACAAAAAAAAGAGAAAAAGTGTGGTGGAGCACATGTGTGGTCAGATCATGTGTCCCACACTTCACCAAATATTTACGAAAATGATATGTTAGTTTCCTTGATTGGGAAATTCCTAAAATTTGTTCTCAATTCTCGTCACTCTATCTTTATTAAAAAAAGAAGAGAAAACCCAGCATGAAGATCACTCTATCTATATAAAAAAAAAGAAGAGAAAACCCAGCGTGAAGAAGAAAAGAAAGAAAGAAAGAAAAGAGAAAGAAGAAAGCATCAACAAGAAAAAATGTGGTGGAGCACATGTGTGGTCTGACTGTGGTAGGAGAAGAAACCAGAGTAAAGAAGAAAGAAAGAAAAAAAAGAATCTAAACACCCTCTAATTGATTGGTGTAAGAGAGTGGGTTCTTTCAGAGACAAAAAAAGGGGACTTTTTGGCTAGAAAGAAAGCTTGGAAACCTCATATGGCCTTTCTATATGCATTTTCTAAAGTCGACTACTATTGTTCATTTTTTAATAATTTTGGTGTAAGCGAGTGGAATATTTCAAAGACAAAAAAAGGAAACTTTTTTGCTAGAAAGAAAGTGGAGCATCTTAGTGCACTAACTGATTGGTGTAAGAGAGTGGGTTGTTTTAGAAACAGAAAAAGGGTACTTTTTGGCTAGAAAGAAAGCTTGGAAACCTCAAATGGACTCTCCATATGCATTTTCCAAAGTTGACTACTATCCAAAAATTGATGGAGAGAACATGATAGAAGCCTTTAGTGTTGAACCTCATCCGTATCCATCATTGCCCCCAGAATGCTTGGAGGATCCACCAAATCCTGAGTCTATGGTATATTTCTTTTGTTAATGATTTGCTATAATATTTTATATGCATGTGTATATTTATTTATTTTACATATTGTCTTATGTTAAAGACATTTAAATATTTTCTTAATCATCTTCCGACTAATTCTAAGAGCCTTTTTTGAGAGTTGGAGTCTATGGTATTTTTTTTTGTTAATAATTTGCTATAATATTTATATGCATGTGTATATTTATTTATTTTTCATATTGTCTTACGTTACAGACATTTAAATACTTTCTTGATCATCTTCCGACTGATTCTAAGAAACTTTTTTGGGAGTATGATCCGGGTAGTAACCAAGTTCTACAGTTTGGACCTTATTTTAGAAGATTGTTTGGGGAAGTTGCAAAATTCTCATATGGCCATTTTGAAAAGGGTGATTTTTCAGGGGATTTACTCAACCGTTTGCGTATTCGGCGTGAGAATATGGTGGTTTATCATCCCTCTAAAGTGTCTAAGGACTGTGTGGATAATCTTGGGAGAAAGACGGATTTAGTTCATTACAGGTACATGATGGCTTATGTGGTAAACAAGTATCTAAAATCACGTGATATATCAAAATACTTCAAACTTGGTTTCTCTGAGCTGTTTCTTCAACCTCAAGTGGTAAAGAAGTTTTACATGTTCCAATTGTTTCATCCTATTATCTACAATGATTGGGACAAGTACAAACTCATCCACGCACTTGTGGATATGCGGATACAAGACCAAAAACATTTCTATAAATCCTTCGGATTTCAAGTTCAAGTTCAGCAATATGGGTATAAAAATTGGTGGAGAAAGGTTGAGAATGAAACTCCTGAGTCAATGCTGGGACATGTATATAGCTACCAAGGGCATGCTTTTTGGAATGCGGGTGCTTTGCCAGTATACCTTAGGAATTTACATGCACACTATCATGGAGCTATACTGGCAAACAACAATGCAATAGAGGCTGCCTTCGATCAGGAGAAGAACGACATTTATGATCATAACTCTCCTATTGAAGCTGAAATGGCTCAATATAAAGATGGTCATCCCCATAAGAAAACATTGAGAGCTAAGGTATGTATAAAAGTTTGATGAAAAACTATCTTGTATTGCAATGATGAATATGTATTTGAATATTGATAGTATTTATGGATTCCTTCTCTAAACTGCAAAAACAGCCACTAACAACAGACACATGGCTAATAATATAACTGACTAACTAATACTAAGTTACTAACACACACTAAACTAATTGTAGCTGCTACTGTCGTATTACAAGTTAGATATTTGACTTGCATTACTGGATCAGAACTACTGAAAAAGGAAGATTTTCACCATTAGTAAGGGCAATTGAAACATTACCGACATCGTTTAAAATGCTCTACCCAAGCGAACCTTTGATATATTGAACAATTCTTTGAGCTGCCAATAAGTGAGGTTCTCTTGGTTTAGCAAGGTATTGACTTAGTCTATGCACTAAATATGTAATGTTAGGCCTAGACAAGGCCAGATACATCAATCTCCCTATTAACCTTCAGTATTGAGTAGGGTTTGAAAGTACCTTCCCTTCATCTTTAGAAATCCTCATATTCTGTTCCATAGGCGTTTTAGCAGGTTTGCAACCCATTAGATTAGTATCTTCCAATATTTCCAAAGCATACTTCCTCTGATTTAAACTAATTCCCTTTTCATTTCTTGCAACCTCTAGCCCCAAAAAATACTTCAATGATCCCAAATCTTTGAGACCAAATTTGGTATCAAGCAGTTGCTTCAATTCTCTAATTGCAGCAGGATCATTACCTGTAAGCAAGATGTCATCCACATACACTACCAATACAGTAAATGATGTCCTATTAGTTTTAGTAAAAAGAGAGTAATCCCCCTGAGACTGCCTAAAGCCAAGCTCCAAAATGGTAGCGCTGAATTTTGCAAACCATTGCCTTGAAGCTTACTAGAGCCCATATAAGCTTTTGTTCAACTTGCATACCAAAGAAGGCTCCCCCTTGCTGTGAAATCCAAGAGGCAAGGTCATGTAAACCTCTTCATTCAAATCTCCATGGAGGAAAGCATTGCTAACATCCATTTGGTGTAAATGACTACCTTTCATGGCAGTAATGGCCAAAACCACCCTAACTGAAATTGATTTTGCAACCGAAGAGAGTTTTTGAATGGTCAAGGTCTTTCCTTTGAGTATACTATAACCTTTAGCAACTAGCCCTGCTTTGTATCTCTCAATGCTGCCATCTGAGTTGTACTTAATCCCATAAACCCATTTACACCAATAGGAACATGACCATGAGGTATAGTAGTCAAAGTCGATGTATGATTCTACTCTAAGGCTGCAATTTCTTTGTATATAGCAGCTCTCCACTTTGTATGTTTCACAGCTTGGTGAAAGGTGGGTTCAGGACAATGGGAAGAAATAGATATAAGGAAAGAGTGATAGGTTGGACTGAGTTTAGTATAAGAAAGAGAATCAAAGATGTTAGAGGGTTTACCAGATTGAGGTTTGAATGAAGTGTAAACTGAGAGACAAGAATAGTCCTTAAGGTAAGGATGATGTCTAACTCTAGAAGATGTTTTGGTAGGAGGTAAAGATTGAGGAGCAGGTGGACATGGTGGTTCGGCAGAGGGAAAAACTTTAGGGACATTAGGATTAGAGGATTAGAGCCAAGTGAAGGATTGGAAGACAAGACCTTTGATGTTGGATTAGCTAAATTTGTAGAAAGTAAAGACTCCATAGGTGGGGAATAGGTATTAGGTATAGAAGTGGGAAAGACAAAAGGATAAAAATTTAGATCAAATGTAGAAGGAACAGTTGCAAAAGGAAATATGTGTTCATGGAAAATGACGTTTTTGCTCACAAACATGATATTTGTACTCAAATCTAAAACTTTGATACCAGAAGGGTAACTTGGAAAAATACATTTTTGGGCTCGGTATGCAAATTTGTGCCTTTGATGTGTAAGTGTAGAAGCAAAACACAAATAACCAAAGGTTTTGAGATGTGCATATGTGAGGAATTGACCAAATAGTATCTCATAGGGACTTTTGATGTGCAAAGTAGATGGTGGTAATATATTTATAAGGTATACATATGGTAAGATGCAATCCCCCTAGAAATGTAAAGGAAGGGGAAGACTGAAACCTCAAATTCTTGCTACATTAAGTATATGCTGATGCTTTCAACAATAGAGATTTGTTGAGGTGTTTCCACATAAGTCAATTGATGTAAAATCCCTTTTGATTTTAAAAAATCTTCCATAATGAATTCAGTTCCGTTGTCGGTTCTTATACACTTGATTTTGGAATTGAATTGAATATTGACCATTGTTGAAAATTGCTCAAATAGTGATTGAGTTTCAGATTTAGCTTTCAATTAATAAACCCAAGTACATCTTGAAAAATCATCAACTATAATAAAAAATATTTGTAATCTTCAATAGTAGGAACACAAAAAGGACCACATAGATCACTATGTCGGGGGATAAACACTTTGGGGAGCTTCCTTAAGTAATTAATATAACATATAGAGACACACTTGAACCCAAAAGGCTTGAGCCCAATGGGTATGTGCTCAATTATGTTATATTAATCACTCATTTTTCTCATCTTTATTCAATGTGAGACTTTCACTCACACGTGTAACCCAACAATCTCCCCCTCACGTGTGAGTTTGCCTCTTTATGGGCTTCAAGACCTCTTTGTGGGCCATGAACAAGTCCTACTCACTCCCCTTTGCCTAATGAGCTTTTACTTCATCAACGCGTCATCCATGGGTCTCTCGTACGCCATCGATGGGAACCATGTGTCAACCCCGCACTCACATCCATGGGAACCCACGTCCATGTCCATGGGAACCTCACACCACACCATTATTTAGCATCATTAGGAATATTCCTTTGTTGGGCCTTTTTTTTTCTTCTCCAGGATCTTTGTGTGTGGACTGTCTAGGCTTTCTCTGTCCCCGCTGGGTAGGGACCATGAACACCTCACCACCTTTGCCGCACACCACCATGGGCTCTGATACCACTTGTCGGGGGGATAAA
Organism: Castanea sativa; assembly: GCF_040712315.1. NCBI lineage: Eukaryota > Viridiplantae > Streptophyta > Magnoliopsida > Fagales > Fagaceae > Castanea > Castanea sativa. Next base: position 41,577,160 of record NC_134019.1, on the reverse strand, counting down.
CACCTTGAGGAGCTTCCTTGAGTAATTAATATAATATATAGAGATACACTTTAACCCAAAAAGCCTAAACCCAATGGGTATGTGCTCAATTATGTTATATTAACCACTTATTCTTCTCATCTTTATTCAATGTGGGACTTCACTCATACGTGTAACCCAACACATAACGCAAAAGATCAAAAGGAGCAATAGAAATATTAGTACTAGATTGAAAAGGTAAATGTTTTTGCTTCGCCAAATGACAAAGTGTCACAACACTGACTTATTTACATTTATCATGTGCAAGAAGACTTAATGCATTAATTAGCTAGAAACATCGTCGTTCTCAATAACAAAACCAATCTTCAATTAATAGGACGCCGCTGTTTTGTGCTAAATTTGTTCTGTCTTCATTTAACGAAATGACCCTGTTTCATGCTTCTTTATTATCATAGAGCACAATCATTCTTCTGAAGGTCTTTTGTCTTTTGTCTAAACGACATGTTATCATGTCATTGCCTGTCTTCTTTAACTTTAACACGGTGGAAGGTGAAGGTGAAGTAGTAACTGAGATAGGTTGAGGAGCACAAGCAGTGGACAAGAAGGGAAACTTGTGTTCTTGGAAAACCAAATCTCTAGACATAAAAATCTGTCTAGAATGTAAGTCTAGTAATTTGTAGCCCTTGACATTATGAGGATAGCCTAAGAAAACACAAACCCTTGCCCTAGGATCAAATTTAGGCGTGTGAACTTGGAGAGTTGAAGCATAGCACAAACAACCAAAGGTTCTTAAATGGCTACAAGGAGGCTTAAGCAAAAGGAGTTCAAAAGGAGTTTTGTCTTGTAAAAGAGATGGTAAACTATTAATAAGATGAACTGCAGCGAGTGTGCAGTCACCTCAATATTTGAGAGGGATGTTAGATTGGAGTCTAAGAGGTCTAGTAACTGAACGTATGTGCTCCTGTTTTCTTTCCACTACAGAATTCTGTTGTGGAGTGTAAACATAGGTCTTTTGGTGTATGATACCGTGAGTGTTATAAAAATCAATCATACAAAATCCTGGTCCATTATTAGACCTGGTAGCTTTGATTTTGACTCCATATTGAGTATGTATCATGGTAAAGAAAGAGATGAGAAAAGGCATAGTTTCTGATTTAGATTTCATCAAGAAGAAGACCCAAGTGGACCTAGTTGCATCATCAACTCTGAACAGAAAATATTTAAAGCCCTCATGAGTAGAAATGTAATAAGGACCCCAAATATTAACATGAATAAAGTCAAAAGCATTAGAAAAAACATTATTATTGAAAAGAAAAGGTGATCACTTTTGTTTGGCTAAAGGACAGACATTGCAACAAATGTTGTTAAAAGTTTGAGATGAAAAATTTATCACACTTTTTTTGATTGAGGGATGCCCTAGTCTAAAATGCCATAGTTTTGACAAATTGGAAACATAATTAACAAGAGTACAATTCATAGAATTGAATAACTTGTGATTGGAAAGAAAGTTGGACAATGATGGAATAGAGGTAGAATTGTCTGGTTTTCGCAGTAGGTATAAACCAGGATGGAAGAGGTTTCATTAGTAAGTAGTAAGCTTTATTAATGGAGGGAAGAGGTTCCATTAGTAATATCTGGCTTTAAAATCCAATAAGAATGAGCTCCTTAACCCAATAAATGTAATGGTCCCAAACCAATTATGAAGTGTACAAAAATTCAGTTTCGTGAATATTATATGTGCATTCCCTTGCATTTTACATTGAACCAGTCACCGACTTTTCCAACATTTCTTGGCACATTAACTTAATCTGACCTTTGGCTTGGAGGCTACTACTTATTTTTTATGTATTCCCACAATGTTATGCGAGGACTATAAGGAATCATGTATGTGGAGACTTGGAGAGGCTTTATCTATAGTTTTGAGTCCCACAAATCAATGTCAAATAAACAATTGTTAAACTAATAAAGACCAAATCAATCAAAAGCAGATTCATATAGCCTATTATTAACCCATTTCTTTCCAGATGATGATGTATTTACCTTTTTCAAGAATCATATTACACAATGGCATTAGAGAAGAAAAAAGGGAAAGGTGTTTTTCTTGGCAGAGGGTTTGTGATTAAATTCAAAGTCAACATTTAGTTTTGTATCCATAGATCTCTATACGCTATACTATAGTGGGAGCAAAGGCCCATATAGTAACTAAGAACATTTTGATTGAGGGAGGAGGTTCCATTAGCAAGAGGTAAGCTTTATAAATAGAGGGAAGAGGTCCATTAGCAAGGAGTAAGCTTTATTAATGGACGGAAGAGGTTCCATTAGTAAGATCTGGCTTCAAGTTTGATTATAGGTATCATTCAACACCATCAAGAATTGCATAACAGAATCTTGGAGTTGATGCTGAATCAATTTTTGATTGATTCCACAAGTACATCTTCCACATGTGCAACATGTAAAGGCTCTGTAGTTATCAATCTCATCCCACAAGAACTTCAATTGAGAGCTCCCCTTGATTAATCCCAGCCAAATATTTCTGCAACTGAACAATTCTTGGTCCATTCCGTTGAGAAAATCTTTCCTTCACATCCTCCCAAACCTCCAAAGTTGTGTCCCTATAAACCACACTTGCAAGGATCTTTGGAGAAACTGAGTTTAGAATCTAAGAAACAACGATGTTGTTACACCTAGTCCATGCCTGAACCAACAGAGGTGGTTTCGCCATTGTTGGAGTCAAAGTGAGAGTACCATTAATAAACAATAAAGCACGGGTGCGTTTTGGGATTCGGGTGAGGGTGCGGGAACGGGTGCGGGACTCGGCAATTTTTGAAAAAGTAGGGAGCGGGTGCGGCGATTAAAAAATTATTAAAAATATTTTTAATATATTGCTAAACATACTTTTTTCATATTATATAAATATATACCAAATTTAAGAGCAACAGTAAATAATAACTAGAATACAGAGAATGAGAGAGAGCTTAGCTGAAGAGTGAAGGCAGAGAGTGGGAGAAAGGCGCAAGAAAAATGAAGAGAGAGAGGGCTGGGTCTTGGTTTTTTTCCAAACGGTGTGTTTGCACCCTTTTTTTTTTTTTTTTTTTTTTTTTTTTTTTTTTTTTTTTTTTTCCGGCGAAGTTAAACGATTACGCACTTGCTGTTTTTTTTTTTTTGAATTTCGGCTGGTATCGGTTTTCGCCCGATACGGACCGATTCGAGCCGAATCGGCGTGAATCGGCTTGATTTCGCGTGTGTTGGCCTGAATCGGCGTTGTATTGGCGTGAATCGCGCTGAAAAAATTATTTTTTTAATGCCTGACGTAGCACGGACGCGCAGGCAGTGAGATCGCCTGCGCGTCCCCCCGTCGGACGCTGGTGCGGCGACCCAAATGCCGCACCCGTGCTTCCTAGTTAATAAACCCTAGCTTATTTTTGGCACTCAATGCTCTTTGCATTGATTTTGCCCAAGCAGGATAGATTTCACTAACTAAAGGTTGTGAAACTATAATTGCACATGGATTTTTTCCATGATGCAGAAAAAAATGGATGATTTTCATCAATGGTGATGGTTTGGGAAGCTGATGTCATTGAAGAACACTCTTGGATTAGCTTCAAGTTTGATGAAAAAAGTATCTTGTATTGCAATATTGAATAACGTGTACATGGAAAGTATTTATACGGTTAACTGCCTCTAAGTCCCTAATTCAGCTCCAAACTATGTGGATTCCTTCTCTAACTAATTGCAAAAACAGCCACTAACAAACAGACGTGTGGCTAATAACATAACTAACTGACTGATACTAACACTAAACGACTTGTAGCTTTTATTTATACAACTAAAGCTACTGTCGTATTGCAAGAAGTTAGATATTTGACTTGCTTCCTTTCTTCTTGGCTTTCTTCCGCAACAGCATCAAGCTTTCTTTTACACTTGTTATCATCTATTCTCTGATAATATACAAACTCATTCTACCAAATATGTAGGAGCAGCTAGGTTATTATCAAACTTTTGTTCCTCTTTTGATTTTTTGTTGTTGTTGTATGTGGTTTTTTTTTTTTTTTTTTTTAACAGATTAAAGAACAGCCAGAGAAACCTAAACTGAAACCCCTACCCCTGCATTCAGATCTTGAACCGATTATTACAGAAAGATTTCCTGGGGTTTATTCTTGCATGGTTGATGCCATTATCAGGGCTTTTGCAGCAGATGCAGATACAGAAAGTCCTTTCCACTGTAGCATAATTGAGTTGTTGTTTTTGAAGGGGCCGTTTGGTGATAATCAAGCCTACAGGTATTTGTGAATTCATAGAGTACTTAAACCGTTCAATTCGATATTTTTTATTCTTACTCTTGTCATTTACTTTTGAAACTTTTGTTTTTGTCAGGTACATTTATTTTCCACGCGAGTAAGAAAAAGAGTTGAAAAGACCAATCACGAAAGAAAGTTGATTTTTAGGTTATTTATCAGGTGGCTGTATGTATATATTATCTAAGATCCAAAACCCAACTAGCTGCTGATGCTTTCAACTGCTGCTTTAATGGACTTTACCTTTTTAGCCGGGAGTTGCAGGTGTTGCTTGAAAGTTCTAATTTGAAGCTTTAAAGTCGTAAAAGGGTGTTTGTTTGGGACCTTTATTAATGATTTTCATGGAAACTTAGGAAATAATTTCAATTTGTGCTTCATGGAATAGGATTTACTTTCAAGATACCTTGGTGGTGATATGGTAGACACAAAAGATTGAAAATCATGAAGGCCTGAGTCCTCATAAGGCATAATAATATTAAGGATGTTTATTGAAACAACAATTTAATTAGAGATCTTGGATCAATTAAATATAAATTTATTTGCTTGGTAATGGGTTTATAAGCATTCTAGTTATAGATACAAGTAAAATGTACTAACGAAAATATTGTTGTAGAGATAAACCTAGTCTTATTAAATCAGGGAATTTACACACATAAAAGCTCTGCATCATTATTTTCTGTAATGGTAGTTCAAATGTCATTGATATCAAAGCGATGCTATGGGTCCGTTTGGATAGAACTTATTGCTGAAAACTGAAAACTGAAAACTGAAAACACTGTAGCAAAATAATTTTAAAATGTGTGAATAGTACCGCGGGACCCATTTTTAATGAAAAAGTTGCTGAAAAGTGAAATTTGTGGGTCCGTGAACAGTGCACGAATGCACTGTTCACAGAAGAATTAGTCAACACTTGCGGCTGGAGGAAAAAAAAAAAAAAAAAAAAAAAAAAAAACTTAAACGCAGACGCAGGAATAAGTTTATCCAAACGCCCTCTATATGTGGCTTTTGTCTTGCATAAGGAGGTGGCAGGATAGAATATAATAATAATATTGTGTGTGTAATTGCATGTATTCTTTGGGAATAATTAATGAGACCAGAGCATTGTGGCTCAATGACACTATCAGGTCATTCCCATGGGAGAACTTGGGTTCGAATGCCCCCTCCCCACTTGTTGTAAGCAGAAAAAAGAACAATAACTGATGAGAATCTAGGTGACATTTATAGGAAATTTCACTGGTAAAACGTGGGTGAGCGGCCCTAATTAGAAAAAACTTTAAGAGTAGTAGCATAATGTAACAATTAAAGATTGAATTCTCAATTTTAAATATTACCATGAACTCTTTGCTTTAATAGCTTTTTTGTTCATAGCATGAACAATGGCAGAAAGTTGGACAGTTGATCTTCTTGAATTTGAAGTAATAGTAACTAGTCCTAAATCAGGAGACGGTTATGCTTATGGACTTTTTGGAAACTATTTAGTTGACTGCAGAAATATCATCCAGAGGTGACAGGGAGAAAACTGAATAATGAATATTGCTTAAGAGGGAATGCATGTTCAAAAAAGGAAGCATATGTTGTTATTTTTAAATTGAGGAATATTTATGACTATTGTCAATACATGTTGCTAAGGCTTACGTCTTTGGAGTTACTAAATTATGGGAATCAAGGAATTAGCTTGATACTGCTTTTCTTCTTGACTACTTGTTTAGCTTATACCAAAATGACTGTTTTTCTTTTGTACTCTGAAGCTCAACAGAGAAAGGGTAGAGGTTGAGAAGGAAAGGAAGAAGGAGAAGAGGAGTAGGAGTAGGAGGAGTAGGAGTAGGAGTAGGAGGAGGAGGAGTATAAGTTGGTTGATTATTGGCTTGTAGCAGGAGTATAAGAAACATGATTATGGAACTAGAAACAAATGCTGAAGTAGACTTTGATTTCGCTGACACGGTATGGCAGAGCTCCCTGTCACGTAATAGATTGCAAAATAATTGGTATCAAGTTATTACAACGATTTTTTCAATTTAAGTTATTGCAAAAAGTGAGTTGGATGACAAAGGTGAGAACAAACAGTCAAAGTAATCTTTGCAAACTCTAATCTCTCTCTCTATCTCTCTTATCTATATAATACAATTATACAAGTGACAAAAAGTCACAAACACACACAGAGTGACAGAGAGTCACAAAGCCAAAAATGCCCCCCCCCCCAAAAAAAACACCATAGGCCGCAGCACAAATTCAATTCACAGAATCACAATCACCAACATCAGCAGTAATCAATTCATCACTTATCATCAGTCATCAATAAAAACACAAACATTCCACAAGCAAGGCAGCTAGTACAAACATTCCACAAGCAAGGCAGCTAGTACAAACATTTTATTTATTTTTTAGGTTTTGAAGGAAACTAGAAAAGGATCATACTATCATAGATTCATAGATTAAATACTTGTGATGTGAAGGCTCGAGCAACCGGTGGCGGTGGCAAGATGGGGTGGGTCAGTGGCATGGGTAGTGGTGTTAGGCGTGGGTCTCGGGTCTCTATCTCTCTACTCTATCTCGCCTCTCTGTCTCGCTCTCGCCTCACTATATCTTTGAGTACTCTGTTTCCTTTCTTTTTATTTTTCTTCACTTTCTCTTTTCTCCATTAGGTTTACTGAATTACTGCTGAGTTTATTTATTTATTTATTTTTATTTTAAACATGGGTCATGGGCTCTTGTGAGTCTTGCCTCTTGGGCTTGCTGGTTGGGCTTGGTATTCAAGATTTTTGGGAGGGGGGGCCTCATCTAAAAACAAAAGGGGACCAAGCCTATATATATATATATATATATATATATATATATATATATATATATATTTTTTTTTTTTTTGGAAAAATTTAAGCTGTTAATTTTTTTTTGGGCCCGGGCCCCTTTAGGCCCCCACTTGGGTTCGTCCCTGGCAATAAGATTCGTGAATATATATATATATATATATATATATATATATATCTTGTCATTAAAATATTTGGAGTTTATTGCAAATTTTTTTTTGTTGCACAAACCTATTACCTCAAATTTTATTGTAACACCCCGTATCAATTATTGCAATGACTCTAATGTTATTGCAACAATTTTTTTAATTGCAATAAACATTTTATTTCTTGTAGTGAATAGTGAATAATATTTGTGTAAATAGAAAGTATTTATACACATCAATTAGGCTTAACTACCTAATAAGTCCCTAATTTAGCTCTAAACTATGCGGATTCCTTCTATAAACTACAAAAACAACCACTAACAAATTAACACGTGGCTAATAATATAACTAATTGACTAATACTAACACACACTAAACAACTTGTAGCTACTATTGTCGTATTAAAAGAAGTTAGATATTCGACATGCTTCTTACTTGTTATCTTCTATTCTTTGATACTCCCCCTCAAGATGAGTAGGGAAATGAATTTTAATCAAGTTCATCTTGAATAGTAAGAAAGAAAACTAATGAAAACCAAGTGCTTTACTTAACAAGTCTCCTAAAATGAATTGGATAAGGAATAGGACCAGGAATTCTAGTGGATCTCTTAACATCGAGAACATGAGGGTCATTATCTGGTACAGGTTTTAGTGCAGGAATTTTAGGTTCATGAATTGGATCAAGAATTGGTTTTGGTTTAGTATTTGAATCTGAACAAGGTCTAGAGTAAAATGCTTAAATCCACTTGTAGAAGGAACATCTGAATTAGAATTGAATGAAGCAGATGGGATAGATGAAAGTGGATGTGGAGAAGGGATATGATCAAACATTGTAGTGTGTTAGAATCTGAAATTCTCTCTTGCTTTCTCTCTGTGAACACTTTCTCTAAATATGAATATGCAATATCATATTGAATGAAAGTGAATAATTACAAAACACTATACAAAGACTTATATATACTTTACAAAACCCTCAGAAAAATATCCAACTAAAAATATCTACTAATCGTGAAATCTTGAAACTCTAACTAACTAATAACAACAATTCATAGAAAATCAAATCCAGCTTTAGTAGGTAATAAACCCACGTGTTTATCATGTGCAAGAAGACTTAATGTGCATTGGTTGGAAACATTGTCGTTCTCAATAACAAACCCAATCTTCATTTAATAGGAGTCGTTCTGTGCTAAATTTGTTTTGTCTTTATTTAATGAAACGACCTTGTTTCATGCTTCTTTATATATATAAAATTGAAGCATTTAACTTTTTGTTGACCTTTCTAGAACTTGCCACATTATTATTATTTTTCTTAAACAAAATTATTTAACTTTTTTTAAAAACTAGAATTTGTACCTGAATTCTTATGCCACTCCTCTCTTCTCTTTGGTTCTCTATTCTATGACTCCTCTTTTTCTCTCTTTGGCCTTTTCTCTAACCCTAAAATTTAGATGATTTCTTTAACTTTAACAACATCGAGCAACAATCAACACCCCTTAATCTGCCACCTCCTTTGATGTAATCCATGAATTCCCAAAAACCAAACAACCATTGTGGAGCTAATCTCTTATCATCATGTTCAATTGCCTCTATCACAAACCCCACTTTCAGATCCCATTCAATACCACAATCAGCCTAAACATCCCCAAAATCTAAGGACTTGTAACAATCACAAGCCCCAACAATCATTCCAAAGCTTAGTAGCCCTGAGCCTCCATAAGCTACTAAACTTCAAAATAGTCATAGTTAGAAGGAAGTTTCAGTATTTAGTTGTGTTTAATGGATAATAATCTTGATTTAGTTTTGTGAATTTGATCCTGTTTTGTGGAGATTTATTTCTTATATTTTGTAATTTCTTTGGGCGTGCATTGATACAAAATAAAAAAATTTCCAATGGGTTATTTCTCTGTTATTGACTTATTTCTGCTAGGTTCCAAGGGATTCATGGATACTGGGTTGGTATACCAAGGAATGGTAGATTTGTGGTTGAGTTAACGGTGAGGTGGGAGTGGAAGGTTGTAGGAGGATCAAGGGTTTGAGATTGTTGGGAGTGAGTGATCCAGTTTGAATTGGTGAGAGGAGTGTGGGGTGAAAATTGTGAAGTGTAGTCTGTTATTGAATTTGTGTTGTGTTATTGTGGTAGACCCACTAGGCAACTTAAACTAGGTGTCATACTTGGGCTTAAGAGATGTCTTATATTTGTATACATTTGTTTCATCAATAAAATTATAAAATTATAAAACATCTAATATTTTAAAATAAACATAGACCAATTGAATTGGTTAGTATTTTTCTTCAACTCTCATGCCTTTAGTTGTTAGTGAATTAGCCTAACCTTATGCATTTTATGATGCAACCCCATACTCATATTTTTTGTTGCATAATCTCTATTTCATAAGATGCAGCATGCTAATACCAACCTGAGTTTGGTTGGAAATGTCTTCTTGCAATTCTAATTTTCTAAATCATCTTCCTTTTTTATTCCCATTTTATTCTCCTTTTCCCCATTTCTTTTAAGTGGCATTCAATTTTTATCCAAGCACTATTAGAAAGTCATCATAGATAGGATAGTAAATTTGTTTGTCAAAAGAGGATCAAGGATTCATAAATTTGCTTTGTTAGTCTAGAATGGAGGTCTTTTTTTCTTCTTCTTCTTCTTCTTTTTTTTTTTTTTTTTTTTTGCAAGTAGAAACATTTTTTACTCTTAGGGCTGCAAATTTCATTGCTTTTACTACTTTTTGTAATAGTTTACAACAAACACTTGAATACATAATCATTTCAATCTATATAGAGTAGCAACATCATTAAGATAGTGCAAGATATCCATTTTGCTAATGTGTAAGCTTGAATGTAGAGGGATTAAAACTTAAATATCTCAGTTGGAAACAACACCTGAACATACTAATTGAACTACAAGACTTTTGGTAGGATGAAGTATTTTTAAAAACTATGATTATGGATTTATAGAACTTACTCATTAAACCATTCAAATTCAATGTTCAAGTACTCTAATATTAGGGAATTTATCTTACAACTTCTATCAATCTAGGGGAAGATGTAAAAGAAAAAAAAAATGAAGTTGAGCATTTTTCCACATTCAATTATGGTGTGTGTGTGTATATATATATATATAATTTATTTATTTGGTTAGAACTCATTATTTTATTAAAATAAACCAAAAAAATGATTCAATTATGTTCTACTTTGTCTAAACAAAATTTAGTTTAATTATGTTACTTTTTTCTACAAATTTTCTAATATCAATTTATATATCATGTTACTCGTTTGACTAGTATAATATAAAATTGAAACGTTTGACTTTTTGTTAATCGTTCTTTATTGTGCCACATGGCTACATAAATTAATGCCACGTATATATTTCAAAGCTAAGTATTTCCCTAATTGCTCAATCATGGATGAGGATGTCGAGATTGGAGGTTCCTATACTTGGCAAAGCATTTTGAAGGCTAGGAATGTGGTTGGTCTAGGTTCTACTTTGCGTATAGGTGATGGTCAGAAAGTTAAAATTCGGGGTGATTCATGGTTACCAGAGGGTAAGGTCATATCCCTTCAGAAAAGCCTGCCACTCAATGCTCGAGTCTGTGCTCTTATGGATGACGAAGGTCCAGGTTGGTTGGAGGACAGGATTTCTGTTGAAGTCCTACCTCATGAAGCAAAGTCTATTCTGAGTTTGCCCCTAAGTAACAGATGCATCCCAGATAAGCTAATATGGCAAGGAACAACCCAAGGAAATTAAACGACTAGCTATGCCTATAAATTGCTTTTGGCCAAAGAGGCTTCCTTGCAACCAGGTACGTCTAATCCAGCAGCCCATTCGGTGTTTTGGAACAATATCTGGGGTCTGAAGGTCCCGGCCAAAGTCAAGCATTTTATTTGGAGGGCATGTAATGAGTCCTTACCCACCAAAAAGAACTTGTTTAGAAGACACATCACCAAAAATGCCACTTGTGATATTTGCAACTTGGAGCTGGAAGATTCAGTGCATGCCATTTGGGGATGTTAGATGGTCAGGGAAATATGGTGGGAGGGTAAATTTTGTCGGTCTTACCTTCTAGAAAAATTTGCAACATTCAGTGACTTATTCATGGGTATTCTAAAGATTGGAGAGCTAAACCTTGTTGAGTGTTTCGCCATGATTGGTTGGAGCATATGGCATAAGAGAAATGCTATCTCGTTGCAGCAAGCTTCACTGCCATACTCCCAGGTTTATTCCACTGTCATGTCTAGCCTACTTGAGTTCTTTGTTGTTATGGATTCTCAGCACGCCCCCAAATCTATTGCTCGGCCAAACTGTGGTATCCCCCTCTGCCTTCTTGTTATAAGGAAAATTTTGAGGACATCTCAGCAGTAGGTATCAGAGTCATTATTTGGGACAGTGAAGGGCAGGTCACTGGGGCTTTGTCAGAAAAAAGTAATTTGCCTCTATCAGTTGATGAAATGGAAGCTCTTGTCTATTGAAGAGCTATAGCCTTTGCATCTGAAATAGGTCCCCAAGACGTGGTTTTCGAGAAAGACGCTGAGATGATCACTAAGGGTCCGTTTGGATACCACTTATTTTGCTAAAAACTGAAAATAAAAAAAAAATAATAAAAAAGTTACTGTTCACGCGCTTGACACTGTTCATAAGCCTAAAAGCGCTGTTCATGGACAATGAACAATGCAAGAGTATCAGAGTCAAATTTTGAGGACATCTCAGCAACAAGTATCAGAGTCATTATTCGGGACAGTGAAGGGCAGGTCACTGGGGCTTTGTTAGAAAAAAGTAATTTGCCTCCATCAGTTGATGAAATGGAAGCTCTTGCCTGTTGAAGAGCTATAGCCTTTGCATCTGAAATAGGTCCCCAAGATGTGGTTTTCGAGAAAGACGTTGAGATGATTATTAAGGGTCCGTTTGGATATCAATTATTTTGCCGAAAACTAAAAACAATAAAAAAATAATAAAAAAGTCACTGTTCATGCGCTTGACACTGTTTATAAGCCTAAAAACATTGTTTATGGACAATGAACAGTGCAAGAGGCGCTGTCCAAGGAAAAAAAAAAAAACGCAAATGCAAAAACGCAAAATCCAAACGCATACTAAGTCTCTAATTTCAAATGGGGTTTGTTTGTCTCACCCATTTTGGTCACCTCATCGAAGATTCATGGGTTGCTACTTCAAGTTTGAGAACTGTTGCTTTTAATCATGTATGTAGGATTGGCAATTCAATTACTGACAAGTTAGCAAAAAAAGGTAAATTTTTGTATGCACCTTAGTATTGGTTAGAGCATATCCCAGTTGATGTCTCTCTTCTTGTAACGAAAGCCAGAAGTTTTCTGTTTTCATAATAAAACTCCCTGTCAGATTTCTCAAAAAAAGAAACAAATCTTAGCAAGAGTGGCACATTTTTTAGATCATTGTTTTTTATTAGATCTAACGGTGAAAAAACACTCATGCTCAAGTCATTATTGTTCTCTAAAAATTAGTGATTTAAAAGTGTTAACTCTTCTTATTAAAGGAAAAATATAGCATTAACTCTTTGCTTTTCACGCCATCATCTTCATCCCCTCTCTCTTTCTCCCATTGTCTTCTTGCTCTTGTTCAAAAAAATCATAAGGGAGCAAGACATATGTTGGTTGTATATGGAGGAAATTTTTTAAATACTCTGGGAGTACAATAAATGCATACTCCCCCTCCTATATGAATTGTAGATCCTACCATGAATTTAATTAATAAAACTCTAGTTATGTGAGAGGGGAGAGTATATATTTATGATATTCTGAGAGTATCCAATAATTATGCTGTAGAGGTTATTTTGAAGTAAATAACACAGTGGATGCTGTAGAGGTTATTAACACCTCAAAAGCACTAGCCTATTTTTCCATAAACACCTCAAAAGCACTAGCCTATTTTTCCATAAACCATGATGGATGGTTTATGTATATTGATGGCAGAGAGCCAATCCAACCAAAATATCCAAGCCTAAATCATATTTAATGACCATTTAAAAAAAAAAAACAAAAAAAAAAAAAAACAAAGGTGCTGGTAGCGGCAAGAAAGCTACAACAACCGATGTTACATTGACCACCTGATTCCATTTAGTTAACAACTTCTACAAACTTGAAAGCACAAAGAATTGAAATTAAGAATCATTTATAACAGATGAAATTATACCTTGCATTAGCTTGCAACTGGCTTGCCAATTAAGCTACAATAAGAATGCAAGAATCCTCTGCTACAATTAAAAACTCAAACATCAATTTACCATTGTTGTGAGAACCAAAGAATCTTAGCTGTATAAAAATCACATTATATTCTTCAATTAAAGCACATCGCACAGTCCCAATTCCAAGTTTCCAATCCAGTTTATGATTTTATTGGGGACAACCAACGTAGAATGAGCATGCACCTTAAATTAATCTCAGGAGAAAAAAGACCAGATCCACAAATATTTATAGTGCATGCAGCCTAATCTAATGGCAGAGGTTTCTAATCTAAACAAAACTTTGCTGTTTAAGAAAGAAAAATACAAAAATAGATGAAGGCACTTATCTAAACAAAAGATAGAAAATGACGGCTAATAGAATATTACCGGTGTAAGATTTTTCTCACCCAAGCTTCTATTTTCACTTGAAGATTAAACAAAGAAAAAATAATTCTAGAATAAAACATACATCACGCATATAAATAAATTGATGCACACCCAAAGAAGAGGGGGAAAAACATCTTGAAGTATTGAGCATAGACAATGTAGATAATTGAATTGAGCAGGCAGACCATGACTATACTACAGGAAGCAATATATATAATTTACAAACATGGAAAATGAACATTGTTCCTGCCATCCTTGTGCCTATGTTTATATTTCTGCATTTCCTGCCCAACCTCACCATCTCCCCTTCTTCTCTTTATCCTCCTCCTCCTCTTCTCCTTCTTCCTTTCCTTCTAAGCCTCTACTCTCTCTCTTGAGCTTCAGAGTACAAAAGAAAAACAGTCATTTTGGGATGAGCTAAACAAGTAGTCAAGAAAAAAAGCATTATCAAGCAAATTCCTTGATTCCCTAACTCCAAAGACGTAAGCCTTAGCAACATGTATTGTCAACAGTTTCATAAATATTCCTTAATTTAAAAATAACAACATATGCTTCCTTTTCTGAGTATGCATTCCCTCTTAAACAATATTCATTATTCAGTTTTCTCCCTGTCACATCTGAATGATATTTTTGCAATCAACTAAATAGTTTCCAAAAACTCCTTAAGCATAACCATCTCTTGATTTAGGACTAGTTGCTATTACTTCAAATTCAAGAAGATCAACTGTACAACTTTCTGCCATTATTCATGCTATGAACAAAAAAGCTATAAAAGCATAGAGTTCATGGTAATATTTAAAACTGAGAATTCTATCATTAATTGTTACATTATGTTACTACTCTTAATGGTTTGTCTAATTAGGGCCGCTCACCCACGTTTTACCAGTGAAATTTCCTATAAATGTCACCTAGATTCTCATCAGTTATTGTTCTTTTTTCTGCTTACAACAAGTGGGGAGGGGGCATTCGAACCCAAGTTCTCCCATGGGAATGATCCGATAGTGTCATTGAACCACAAGATTCTGGTCTCATTAATTACTCCATAAAGAATACATGCAATTACACACAATATTATTATTATATTCTTTGAATGCTGATTTCAAAAGAAGAATTTTTGAAATGGCTATAAATCATCGTTCGTCTATTTTGGTGGTTACAGAGACGAGAGTGGGTGGAGATAGAGCAGTGAAAATAATAGAGGGATTGCCTTTTGATGGGTTTATAACTATGGATACTATTGGCGATGCTGGAGGATTATGGATTCTTTGGAAAAAAGAAGATGTTGAAGTGCTTCCCTTATCTTCCACGGAGCAGGAGATTCATGCATCTGTTAAGGTGCGTTCTTCTAATTTTACCTGGCTTATTTCTGCAATTTATGCTAGTCGTAGGTTAGTGGAAAGAAGAATTTATGGGTAACCTTAAAACTGTGGCTCATCTCCACAACTTACCTTGGCTCATGTTGGGTGACTTTAATGAAGTATTGTGTGGGAAGGATAAATTTGGGGGGTATCAAGTTAATTTGAACAGAGCCCTAGAGTTTAAGGAATGCTTGGATGAATGCAATATGCTGGATTTAGGCTTTGCGGGTCCTAAGTTTACTTGGACAAACTGTAGGCCAATTTCTAATCTTATTTTGGAAAGAATAGATAGATGTTTTGCTAACCCTGTTTGGCGTCTTCTTTACCCAGAAGCCATAATGACACACCTACCTAGAACTTTCTCGGATCACTGTCTAGCTCTAATTGAGTTGTGTAGGGCTACTATGAATCATTTGAATAAGCCCTTTCGTTTCCAAATGATGTGGCTTCTGCATTAGGATTTTTCGAGTGTAGTGCAGCAAGCTTGGATAGAGAATAGAATTTTGAAGGAAGCAATTTTGGATTTTATTGATAGAGTCAGAAGGTGGAATATAGAAGTATTTTGGAATTTATTTGCAAGAAAAAGGAGGGTGTTAGCTAGATTGAATGGTGCTAATAAAGCCTTAGCTAATCATTCTAATGAGTTTATTTTGGAGTTAGAAAATCAGTTAATTTTGGAGTATTCCCTAATTCTTTTGCAAGAAGAGCAGTTTTGGGCGCTTAAATCCAGGCTTAACGCAACTACTTGTGGGGATCGAAACCTTTCCTTTTTTCATGTCTCCACTTTAGTGAGGCGACATAGAAATAAGATAAGATGTGTTAAGGATGATTCTGGGAATTGGCTGACTGGGGAGGATGAAATTAAGGAACATATTAGGGCTGGTTTTAAGAAGCTATATACCATGGAGAATAATTTATCCTCCATGACTTTGGATGTCTCTAATTTCTCTTGTTGTTTTCTGGAAGAGGAAGGTAGAGACAAAATTGATGGTGTAGTGACAGATGAGGAGATCAGATTGGGTTTATGGGCTCTCAAGCCTTTTAAGGCTCCAGAACCCAACGAGCTTCGTGCAGGCTTTTATCAACACTTCTGGCCAGATGTTAAGAATTCTGTATGTATGGAGATTAAACAAATTTTTGCTCGAGGAGTTGTGCCTAGCTATCTAAATGAGACATTAATCTCCTTGATTCCCAAATGCCAAAATCCAGAGTCTTTGAACAACTACAGGCCCATTAGCTTATGCAATTCCGTTTATAAAAAGATTATAATTGGTCACATCAGACCCCATCTTAGCAAGTTAATTTCGCCAATGCAAATGGCCTTTGTTCCTGGCCATAGGGGCACTAATAATGTTCTTATCACTCAAGAGTTGTTCTATGCTTTAGATAGGAAGAAAGGAAAAATTGGCTACATGGCTGTAAAGTTAGATTTGGAAAAAGCATATGATCGTTTGGAAAGGAACTTCATCCATAGAGTGCTTCAAGCCTTCCATTTTCCCCCAAAGTTATCAAGGATTATCATGGGCTTTGTCACGTCTACAAACACTTCCATTTTGGTTAATGGGGGTGCCTTGGAGTCTTTTGAACCAACGAGGGGCATAAGACAAGGGGATCCTTTGTTCTCGTATCTTTTTATTTTATGCATGGAATATTTGGGACGCCTCATTGAACAAAAATGTGTGGATGGTGATTGGGTCACTTTGAAGGCTTCAAAGAATAACTTGGGCTTCTCCCATCTTATTTTTGCGGATGATATCATCCCATTCAGCAAAGTGGATCCTCGTGCTTGTGATGCAATGATGAAAGTGCTAGAGAAATTTTGTTCTGAAGCTGGACAAAGAATCAGCCAGGACAAATCATGGGTATATTTTTCTTTGAATGTCAATGATGAGTTGAAAGAGGAAGTGTGTGATGCCCCAATTTGATTGATTGTGTGATGTGTGTAGGTGTGTGATGAGTCCCATATCAGGTATTTACTGGGTAGATCTGGATTTTATTAACAACTACAAAGAGCCTTAATTGTGACTAGTCCTTTTGAGGTATAGCGCAGATGTGGCTAACGCTTTTCCTTGGGTCGTTACATATGATATCAGAGTCGGCCCGGTAACCCCGTGTGGGCTCAGAGACATTACTCCACAAATTTGGTCCTAACGAGGACGTTAGGGATTTAAGTGGGGGAGATTGTGATGCCCCAATTTGATTGATTGTGTGATGTGTGTGGGTGTGTAATGAGTCCCATATCGGATATTTACTAGGTAGATCTGGCTTTTATTAACAACTGTAAGGAGTTTCAATTGTAACTACTCTTTGTTGATTTAGTTAACTTGCTTGTATCTGATGTAAATGGTCAGTCTGACCTTAGACTTGTAGCCACAACATTGGTCTCTGTGGCCAGTTTGTAATGTTGCTATGGGTTGTTTTGTTTTTTATAATCAAGCCTTTTAACTGGAAAAAAAAAAAAAAAAAAAATTTACAACTGTCATTTTTTTATAAAGTGCATGCATAAGAACATTGAATAAAGAATACCTGCATACTCAATATATCCTTAGAAAACCAGAACTCCCCAATTCGATATGTAAAACGGGACGGACCATTGCTCTGTGTTTTGCCACTAGTACAAAGAATAATTATAAAAAAAAATGAGAAGAATAATATATGGGCGTGTGTGGCATGGCATAAGAGATGAAAGAAATATAAAGAGAAAAGAGAAAACCTACATAATCATGCAGTCCAGAAATTGTAAACAGGAATCCAACAAGTATTTCTGAACGGAAAGAATGGTTGTATTACTCGCTTCACCATAGAGGTCAAATATGAGACAGTTAAGATAATAATGAGGCCTGTGGTAGGAAAACAACAAAAGGCAGAATTTCGAACCAGCTAAGTGGAGAAAACCAGGACCGGTTGGAAGGAAATCTTCACCCTCAATTAAAATGGATCTAATATTGACCTTTCTCCGAGTCCACCCTCTCGAATATACATTATATCCGTAGATAAATATCATATCAGTGTACTCAGTTAGGAGGGTAGTCCAATAAAGAGTAGTAGAAACAACTTGAGCTCTTTTACACTGAACTTCTTCTGCCCATGAAAGGTGAGCCTCATTAAACACATGATTCCAAGAGCGAGATATCACATCATAAGCAATGTAATGACCCTTCGCATTAGAATCTCCTCCAAGTACTGGCGGCCCATTTATTATGATCTGATTCTTGCCTTCAAAATTCGAGTACTGTGCGAAAATGACATCCATGTCGATCTTGCTATAAGTTGGGGGGTTTGGCAAGGTTTCCCAGGTACGCAGTTTGGGGTCATAAACCTCCATCCAGCCAGAGAAGGTATCTTTGGGTTGCAACCAACGCAAACCGCCGCCAAAAACATATAGCTTACCATCAACAACAATGGTCTGAGGATTTTGTCTACGATATTTCATGGGTGGACCACGTTCCCAACCCTTGTCAGGACATTTAAGGTTGAGCATCCATACGTCGGTAGTGGGGATATAACCGACTATATTGAGAGGGTTGTCATGTGAGAGAGTGTAATTTTCGTAGACATCTGCAATAGTTGAAGCTGAGAAATCAGGGTCAAGGCCACCAACAGAATATAGATGGTCGTCTAACACAGCGTAGTAGCGAGAGGGGTAAGGCCCCGGCGGCCCGTCTTCGGCGACTTTGGAAACCGGGCTGATCTTCTTTGGGGTGAAGCTGAAGCTGCTGTTGTTGTTGGTGGTGATTTTCTTTTTTTTCACTCCCTTAATATGGTTCAGTATAGGAGGAGGTGGACGTGGACTTTGAATGAAGTATGAAAGAGGTGGACAGGCTTCGGGGTCTGGGATCTTGATCGTAAAAACCATGGCTTCATCCGACTCGCTTGTTGTACAGAAAGCGATGTCAAACTCACCATCAACAACATCTACCTTCCCCCAACTTTTCAGCAGCTCCTCCCCCACCTCCCACTCAGCCTCCGCTTCTATAGGATTTAGTTTCGGTTCACAAACCGAAACAGACTGACCCGCCCTAGTATTGGGATTTGATTGACAAGGCAAAAGAGGATTCTCCATTGAGACAAAACAAAAGAGACGGCTAAGAGTTTGGATTAGAGAGATTGAAAGGGTTAGGGTTAGTTTTTCTCAAATCAGTTGAATCCAATAGATCAAACACAAATCAACCCATCAAAGCTGATAGTGACGTTATTACAAGGTGACGACACATGAAGAAGGTGACGGAAGTTCACTTACATATTGAATGCACGTCAAGAAGCTGACGACAATACGCCGTCCGTCAACTGCTGTCATTAACACCTCTTTAGCATTCATAGCCATGCCCCTTACGCAGCAACGTTAGGGTGACGGATCACGTGGACGAGTCAGGGGTGACGACCTTGACTGTAAGGTCTGGCTGATGTCCTTGGCTGACGGACCACGTTGGCGTACGTAAGCTGACGACAGTATAGGAGTTACGCGTGGGCTGACGACCTTGGCAGGTGAAGGCTGAAGGAACAATCCAACTTTCATTTTTAGCCTATCTGGACCTCTGCCTATGTGAATATAAGGAAAGTCCTTGCGCTGCGCGTTCGACTTAGTCAAGGAGATTCCTATAAGGAAAGGGCTCAATACAATAGGCAAAGATCCGCGGATTACTCTTTTAAAAAGGAAAGTACATCTTCACCTGGGCGCAAATTTCGGCCACACACCACTATATATACCCCAAGACCCTCATGACCCAAAGGTACGCACAATTACCTCAACTCTGGCACTCTAGGGTTGTTTAAAAGATTCTAACTTGATCGTCGGAGGGTCTTTGGCCGGCACCACACCGGTGCTCTCTGTCGATCACCTACATTTTTCTTCGCAGGTGTTGCTTCAAACCGGGAGAGTACTAACAGCTTACTGTTGATCTTTTAGGCATCATCAGTTGGCGCCGTCTGTGGGAAGAAGACAAGCATTTAGCCTTGCTCTATTCCTGAGACAAAAAGTTGTATGGTACTCACTCGATCGATGGCAACAGTCAACAACCAAGGCGACGAACCGCATGCCACAGCGCTAGAAAGGCAAGTTCAGACGCTGGCTGCCGCTGTCGAGCGCCTTACTAAACAGAACCACGACTTAGAAGAGCAACTACGGCAGATGACGGCGCACCAAAGTGCGCCGAGGGAGGACCAGGAAGTAGCGAGCCCGGAGGGGAGGAATGCCGTCAGGCCTGAAGGTAGTACTGCACCGACAAGGCTGGAGCGGCCGGAGACAAACCCGCCATCCGCCTCGGACTCCCTGCCACCTCATATCACAGCCGAGATGCAGGAGATGAGGGAGCGCATGGATGCAATGATGAACGCCCTTAAGGGACGGGTATCCAGCAATCTGGACGACCTAGTCCATAGAACGGATTCACCATTCACAGCGTTGGTGAACTCATACCCCGTCCCTTCAAAGTTTAAAATGCCCCATGTGGAAAACTATGACGGATCCAAGGACCCGCTGGACCACCTGGAGTCTTTCAGAACACTAATGCATCTTCAGGGTGTACCGGACGAAATCATGTGCAGGGCTTTCCTCACCACCTTGAAAGGGCCTGCGAGGGATTGGTACAGCAGGTTGACGCCTAATTCCATCGGCACTTTTAAGGAATTAGGTGCACAGTTTGTATCGCACTTCATTGGAAGTCACCGACGCAAGAGGTCTATTGCATGTATACTGGGAATTAAACAACGAGAAGGTGAGACATTAAGGTCTTATATAGCCCGCTTTAACAAGGAATCCCTCTCGATAGACGAGGCAGACGACAAGACACTTGTGGCAGCGTTCATGAACGGGTTACAAGAGGGTAAGTTCTTGTTCTCTCTATGCAAGAACGACCCAAAGACTATGTCCGACGTATACTACAGGGCGACGAAGTATATGAACGCGGAGGATGCCTTGCTGGCCAGGGACGACTACAAACCCGGAAAAGGGAGAGACAGGAAGATACGAGACTCGATAATGGACAAAAGAGGGGGAGAACCAGAGAGGGACGAGATGATCGACGACCTAAGCCGCCTACAGGAAGGTACACGAACTTCACTCCCCTGAATACGCCCATCGACCAGGTATTGATGCAGATTAAAGACGAGGAAAACTTGGCCTTCCCTGGAAAACTGAAGGGAGATCCCAACAGGAGACCAAGGGATAAATACTGCCGATTTCATCAAGACCACGGCCATGACACCGCCGATTGCTACGACCTGAAACAGCAAATAGAAGCCCTCATTAGGCGAGGGAGGTTACAAAGGTTCGTCACCAAAGAGAGGGCGAACCCGCCACAAAATCAAGCCCCTCGGCAAGATAATGATCGCCCCAGGCAACCAATAAGAGACATAAGGATGATTGTAGGAGGCACCGCGAGGGCCGGATCTTCCAAGAAAGCCCGAAAGGCATACATCAGAACGATCCAGAACGTCCAGTCGGCAAGTCCGGCGCTTGGAAGGTCACGGATTGGAAATCCCCCCATTGAATTCTCGGAAGTAGACGCCCAGCGCCTTCACCATCCCCACGACGACGCTTTGGTCGTCACCATACGGGCAGGAGACTACAACATACACCGAGTTCTCGTAGACAACGGTAGTTCAGCAGACATCCTTTACTATCCTGCTTTTCAACAGATGCGAATTGAAAAGGAGCGACTAATTCCGGTTAATGCCCCACTCATTGGCTTTGGAGGGGCGAGAGTACATCCACTTGGCACTGTCACTTTAGCGGTAACCGTTGGAGACTACCCACAGCAGGTCACCCGGAACATAACATTCCTGGTAGTCGATTGCTCGTCGGCCTACAATGCCATCATAGGACGTCCAACCCTTAACTCATGGAAAGCCGTAACCTCGACATACCATTTGATGATAAAATTCCCTACTGATCATGGAATTGGAGAATTGAGAGGAGATCAGGAATCCGCACGGGAATGTTACGTGGCCATGATGGAGATGGACAATCACATTCAGGCCATGAACATAGAAGAACGTCGGGTGGCGACAGAACCCGTCGAAAAGCTCGAAGACGTGCACCTCGACGAAGCCCACCCGGAGCGAACGACAAAAGTCGGAACCTTGGCCGACCCGGCGGTACGTCAGAAACTTGCTACTTTCTTGAAAGAAAACAAAGATGTATTCGCATGGAGCCACGAAGACATGCCGGGAATCGACCCGTCAGTCATGGTGCACAGGTTGAACGTGTCGCCATCCTTTCCGCCCGTCCGACAGAAGAAAAGGACCTTCGCCCAAGAAAGAGACCAAGCAATAGCAGAAGAAGTCCGCAAACTGCAGGAAGCGGGATTTATCAGGGAAGTGTATTACCCCGACTGGTTGGCAAACGTCGTAATGGTCAAAAAGAACAACGGGAAATGGAGGATGTGCGTCGACTTCACGGACTTGAACAAGGCGTGCCCCAAAGATAGCTACCCCCTCCCGCGGGTCGACGTCCTGGTGGATTCTACGGCCAAGCATCAGTTGCTAAGCTTCATGGATGCGTTCTCCGGGTATAACCAGATCCGAATGGATGAGGCTGATCAAGAGAAGACTTCGTTCGTAACAAGCCAAGGCCTTTTTTGCTACAAGGTCATGCCCTTCGGCCTGAAAAACGCTGGCGCTACCTATCAGAGGCTCATGAACAAGATGTTTGCGCGGCAGATTGGAAGGAACGTCCAGGTGTATGTCGACGACATGCTAGTCAAAAGCCAAGAAGAAGAAGCTCACCTGGAGGTTCTCAAGGAAACATTCGATACTCTTCGCTCCTACAACATGAAGCTCAACCCAAGCAAGTGTGCCTTTGGAGTGACGGCAGGAAAGTTCTTGGGATACATGGTATCCCAAAGAGGGATCGAGGCCAACCCGGACAAGATTCAGGCCATTATGGGGATGGCCCCTCCTAAAAATATCAAGGAAATACAAAGCCTCAATGGTAGGGTCGCCGCGCTCAGCAGGTTTGTGTCGAAGGCTGCAGACAGATGTCTACCCTTTTTCCGAACATTGAAAAAGTCCTTTGAATGGACTGCCGAGTGTCAACAAGCATTCGAAGATTTAAAGGCCTACCTCTCGTCCCCACCATTGCTAAGCCCCTCGCAAACTGTGAGAAGAACTGTTCCTCTATCCGGCCGTTTCCCCAGCCGTCGCCGGCGGCCCTAATTAGAGAAGACGATAAGGTCCAGCGACCCGTGTACTATGCGAGCAAGGCATTGCACGGCGCAGAAGAGAGATATCCCCCCATGGAGAAACTTGCCTTCGCTTTGGTCACAGCGGCCCGTAAGCTCAAGCCATATTTTCAAGCCCATACAATAGTCGTCCTAACTGACAAGCCTTTGCGGCGGGCAATGGGCAGCCCCGCGGCTGCCGGACGGATGGCGCTGTGGTCCGTAGAGCTAAGTGAATTT
This sequence comes from Castanea sativa, assembly GCF_040712315.1. Taxonomy (NCBI): domain Eukaryota; kingdom Viridiplantae; phylum Streptophyta; class Magnoliopsida; order Fagales; family Fagaceae; genus Castanea; species Castanea sativa. The sequence goes on along the minus strand of NC_134019.1, from coordinate 41,553,593 downwards.
GATATACAATATCGCCCCCGCGTCGCCATCAAGGGACAAGCGGTGGCTGACTTCATTGCTGATTGCACCAATGCGGAAGGCGAAGAGGAAAAGACTCCCCAATGGGGCATTTTCACTGACGGATCATCCAACAAGAAGGCTGGCGGGGTAGGGGTCGTGCTTAACTCTCCGGAAGGCGACGAGCTAAAATGCATGATTCGCCTCGACTTTCCTACAACTAACAATGAAGCTGAGTATGAAGCCCTGATAGCAGGTCTAGACCTTGCTCAAGTTGTAGGGGCCACGAATGTGGTTGTTCATTGCGACTCCCAAGTCGTCACAAGCCAGGTAAATGGCGAGTACGAGTGCAAGGGTGAAAGAATGAAGAGGTACTGGGAGCAAGCAAAAAAGAGGGTGGACGGACTGCAAGCCAAAATAGTCCAAATTCCAAGAGGAGAAAACGAACATGCCGACCGACTTTCCAAAGCCGCATCTGCGGAAACTATGACCCCCATCGACAAGGTACTTTCTTTCATTCAGTCCTCACCATTAATTGACGTTGTCTGCGTACAGGAAATTGGTTCCGAAAACAATTGGACCACGCCCTTGATCTCCTACCTAAAAGATGGCACGTTGCCTGATGAAAAGGAGGCCGCCAGGAAGTTGAAGGTACGGTCTGCACGGTTTGTCTTGATAAAGGACGTTCTCTACAAAAGGGGCTTTTCTCGACCATATCTAAGGTGCGTAGGCCCCGAAGAAGCAGACTATGTGATGAGAGAAGTACACGAGGGGATATGCGGCAACCACTCTGGATCACGGTCGTTGGTACAAAAGCTGATCCGGGCCGGGTACTATTGGCCAACAATGCAAAATGACGCCCAGGTTTATGTGAGAGCTTGCGACAAGTGTCAAAGGTTCAGCAACACCATTCGGCAACCGACGGAAGAATTGACCCCCATAACTACCCCATGGCCATTCGCCCAATGGGGGTTGGACATCATGGGACCATTCCCGATGGCAGCAAGGCAGCTGAAGTTCCTCGTCGTCGGCATCGATTACTTCACCAAATGGGTTGAAGCTGAAGCCCTAGCCACAATTACTGAAAAGAACATAAGGGGTTTTGTATGGAGAAACATTGTTTGCAGGTATGGAATTCCAAGAGTCTTAATCTCGGACAACGGTAAACAATTTGACAACGACTCCTTCCGAGCCTTCTGTTCAGAGTTAGGAATCAAGAACCATTATTCCTCCCCAGCCCATCCTCAGGCAAACGGACAAGTAGAAGTCACCAACCGATCCTTGCTTCGAATCATCAAGACTCGGCTCGAGGGGGCAAAGGGCGTATGGCCTGAGATGCTACCCAGCATGTTATGGGCATACATAACGACGTTGCGAACCCCTACAGAGAAACCCCTTTCCAGCTGACATACGGAAATGAAGCGGTCATTCCAGCCGAGATAGGACTCACAAGTTATAGGGTGGCCAATCACGACGAGGGAAGAAATGATCAAGAGCTTCGTCTACAACTGGATCTAATTGACGAAGTAAGGGCGGTGGCTGAGCAGAGACTCGCACGATACCAGGACCTCGTAAGCAAGCACTACAACTCCCGAGTCAAGCACCGAGACTTCAAAGTCGGAGATCTTGTTTTAAGGAAAGTAATGGGCGCAGCCAGAGATCCCACACAAGGAAAGCTTGGCCCGAACTGGGAAGGACCCTACAAGATCGTATCATGGCGAAGAAAGGGCACCTATCACCTAGAGACTCTTGACGGGCAGAAACTGCGACACCCATGGAACGCCGAGCACCTCAGAAAGTACTACCGGTAGAAGATAGCAAGCAGAACGTTACTCCTCCTAACCAGTTTACGATCCTTAATTATTTGTCTTAGCTTATTCTTGTCTACAGTATATTTTAAGCCCAAAGGGCTGAAAACTTATATTTCCTATTTTTGAACAAAATTTTACTTATGCATTCATCATAATAAGAGGAGGTTCATTCAGAAACGACTAGTGAATTTTTTTTTTTGTCTTGAAGAAAACAACAGGTCCTCTACATCTAAGTCCACAAAGTGGACGACATGCTTATAAGTCCACAAAGTGGACGGCCTACATCTAAATCCACAAAGTGGACGACATGCTTATAAGTCCACAAAGTGGACGGCCTACATCTAAATCCACAAAGTGGACGACATGCTTATGAGTCCACAAAGTGGACGACCTACATCTAAGTCCACAAAGTGGACGGCCTACGTATATGTCCACAAAGTGGACGACCTACATCTAAGTCCACAAAGTGGACGGCCTACATCTAAGTCCACAAAGTGGACGACATGTTTATAAGTCCACAAAGTGGACGGTCGTCCTCTAAGTCCACAAGGTGGACGATCTACATCTAAGTCCACAAAGTGGACGGCGTCGTAAATAAGTCCACAAAGTGACACCTAAAATCCACAAAGTGGACGATCCCAATCTAAAGACAACAAGGTGGACGACCTCATTGCTATAAGGCCTTACCACCAAGCGCATAAGATGTACAAGGGCAATAAAATGTTGATGTGTTCCCTCTTGAGCTCGTCACCTTGCCATGATGCAACAAGGTGACGGTATCATGTTCAAAACGACGGCGTTATGTTCAAAGTGACGGCGTTAAGTTCATAATAACGGTGTTATGTTCAAAGTTAGCTGACGCCGTTAGGAAACTCCCCATGTAAGTGACGGAATGATAAAAACGACCCTGTTTTTATGGAAAAGAAGCTGACGCCGTCATCAATTCAAAAAATTGGATTGAAGAAAAATACCGTCACCCTTAAGCTGACGAGTTCATCACGGACAATTTTGACTTGATAAAAAAACACACATGCTTGAAGCATAAAATGGCATTAAAACTAAAATAGGCAATGTCTTTACAAAAGCCCAGAAAAATGGGCACCAAGTACTACAATTTCGTCTACAGTTCTTCAGAAAATATTTAAAAAAAAAAAAAAAAAAAAAAAAAAAAAAGAAGCTTCTATCTCATGAGAGGGCGTCAGTGTTGTCCATCATCTTCAACATTGAAAGGCTGGGCACAAGAGAGAGAAGGGCTGACGGCATTTGGGTCGCCATTGTGAGGATTTGGAGTCAGGGTGACGGAGTGATCCGCAGCTGGCTGGGCAAGGACGACGCTGTTGTCTCTCTGATTATTGTCGTCAGCATCTTCATGGACGACGTCGCCTGCAGGGGTTGACGGGATGGACTCATCCATTGAAATCCTTGACAAATCCAAGTCAGGATACGCCGACTTTACTTGCTTCAGGCAGTCCTCAAACCCGTCACCATAGTAGGCGGCACAAGCGTCTATGAAGGCTGACGACTCTTGAAACTCCTTCACAGCGTCATTCCTAGCCGTTTCCACTTGGACTAGAATGGACCTTAGCTCCTTTTCTGCCGCCACCTTGGCCTCCGTCTCCAGCTCCCGGCGACGGGTTTCCTCCGTCAGCTTCTCCTTATAGTCCCTCAGCTCCGTGCCCAAAATTTTGTTTGCCTCTTTGAACTGCGCTTGACCGTCAGCTAGGTACTTGACGCGCTCGTTCAGGCGGGTGATCACCCCCTCCTTGGCAAAGCACCTATTCGACAAGGCCTTCACGCGAACCATAGCCTACGTTAAAAAAGATAGAACAACGTCAGGATGATTAAGACTGGTCGGACACCAAAAGTAAAGTAAAAAGAGGCACATACCCTAGTGAGGTCAAAGAGGGCTGACGCCCCTATCTCGTCAGTAGTTTGCTCCGCACAAGGATCCGTCTCCTCATCCTTTAAAATTGATTCCGTCACCTCTACAGCATAATCCTTGTGGGTCAGCAGACGGCGTACGGATCCTTGGACAATGGGCCCTGACGAGGTCATCGGACCCTTGCCTGCCCCATGAGCAGACCTAGGAGGTGACGGCCTCCGAGATGACTGGTCCCTAGGAGTGGGGGCAACCTTCTTCCCCGGACGGTCTACCCTGCCGTCAGGTTTTCTCTTGGCCGCGGGCGTCTCAACGGGTCTGAGGGCTGACGGTGGGGTTAACTCGCCCCCAGCCTTCTCTTGCTGTTTTTTCTTAGCCGCAGCTGCAACTCTGACCCTTTGCTTAGCTGACTCCATTTCTGCAAAGAATAAGGGTTAGAGAGAAACAACGTCAGGATAAAGACGAAGTTGAAAGACAACTCACGTCGGCGAGAATAAGCGTTCAATTTGCAAGCTTCCTCCGTCGGTTCAGGACCTCCACAATACAAGTGAAGAGTATCTAACGTGATTAGATCCCGACACTTCCTCTCGTCCAATGGAATGGCCGTCACTCGACGAATGAAATCCTCCTGCTCCTCGGTAATACGTGGACGGTTATTAGCTGCAATGAAAAGTGACGGGTTAGGATAGCAAAAGAGTAGACGAGGCAAGAAGAGTCGACGGGATTAACCTGAATCTCTAACGTAAGCCCATGTGTTATCAAAACCATTGGGCATTGATTCCCACTCCTCTTGACGACATACCCAATTTGTCCCTTCTACAAAGAAGTATCTGCCCTTCCACTTCCTATTGGAGTCGGGCATATCTGACACTAACTTCAACTCCTTATCCCTCACTGCAAAATGGTACACTCCTTTGGACGAGGAAATGTGCTGAGGACGATAACACCAAAAGAACTCGTCCAAGGTCAGCTGACGGTTCCCACCACTTAGACTACCCCACAAGACCTCGGCACCAATGAAGGTTCGCCAAGCATTGGGGGCAATCTGGCTGACAGAAATCCCTAGAAAGTTAGCCAGCTGACGGTGTAATGCCGTCAGAGGCAATCTCAGCCCTGCCGCGAACATGGCATCATACATGCCGACGTCCGCGGTTCGTCCTGAGTAGCACCTCTCACCCTCCTCAGGCAGACGGATGGGAATGTCGTCGGGTATTTGATAACGGGACCGCAAAGTTTTGAAAACATTCTCCGACATCGTCGGGAGAAAATTGTTGACGGACCACTCGGAGGGTAAGATGAAGGGACGGTCATCACCAGAGGATCCCGAGGTGCTCACTGAGGCTTCCTCGTCACCGTCACTCTCACCCCCGTCACTGCAACTTTCCCTTCCACGAACCCCTTGGGCTTCGTCGGCTACCCCTTCTTCATCACCGAACACCTCACTTCCTCTAGAACTCTCCCCTTCACCGTCAGAAGGAGTTGACGAGTCTCTTTCGACGACCGTGATAGGCCCTCCGCGGGCTCACGACCTGATGGAAAAACTTCGTCGTAACCCGCTCCGTCGCGGATTGACGATGGATCACTCGGCGTCTCCCTAGACATCTGACTACCTACAAATGACCTACAAATGACGGGTTTTTCTAAGATCCTAGGCAGACGACTTCACTAAAGGGCGTCACTAGAAAAGGTAAAAAGGTAAAGTAAAGAAAACTTACGTGTAGGAGGACGGTCTCAAGAAGGTGACGGTTGCACGATCGACGGTATGGTAAAACTGGCAGTGACGAATTTTTTCTCTCAAGATGAACAAGGCGAAAAAAGTGGAAAAAAGGTAAATAGTGAGATATATATAGGAGAGAGGAGGCGCGAAAGACGAAGCGACACACTCGTCCAGACGCGGAGCCAATCTGCTTGTGACATGTGTCCCACCATTTAATGAACATGGCACGAACCACCATGCAAACACCATTTCCCCAGTGACACCAACTCCATGACCCGTCGCCCATGGCTGACGGGATAATGAAGTGGGGGGCAGCTGATAGTGACATTATTACAAGGTGACGACACATGAAGAAGGTGACGGAAGTTCACTTACATATTGAATGCACGTCAAGAAGCTGACGACAATACGCCGTCCGTCAACTGCTGTCATTAACACCTCTTTAGCATTCATAGCCATGCCCCTTACGCAGCAACGTTAGGGTGACGGATCACGTGGACGAGTCAGAGGTGACGACCTTGACTGTAAGGTCTGGCTGATGTCCTTGGCTGACGGACCACGTTGGCGTACGTAAGCTGACGACAGTATAGGAGTTACGCGTGGGCTGACGACCTTGGCAGGTGAAGGCTGAAGGAACAATCCAACTTTCATTTTTAGCCTATCTGGACCTCTGCCTATGTGAATATAAGGAAAGTCCTTGCGCTGCGCGTTCGACTTAGTCAAGGAGATTCCTATAAGGAAAGGGCTCAATACAATAGGCAAAGATCCGCGGATTACTCTTTTAAAAAGGAAAGTACATCTTCACCTGGGCGCAAATTTCGGCCACACACCACTATATATACCCCAAGACCCTCATGACCCAAAGGTACGCACAATTACCTCAACTCTGGCACTCTAGGGTTGTTTAAAAGATTCTAACTTGATCGTCGGAGGGTCTTTGGCCGGCACCACACCGGTGCTCTCTGTCGATCACCTACATTTTTCTTCGCAGGTGTTGCTTCAAACCGGGAGAGTACTAACAGCTTACTGTTGATCTTTTAGGCATCATCAAAAGCCAATCTACAGTCACCACCCACTGCCCAGCAATCAAATCTGAATAGACCCACAACCCACCACTAACACCGATAGCTCACCACCACCACCACCAAGCACCACCAAAAATCAACCAAAAATGAAGAGATTGGAGTTTAATCGGTGCGAAAATGAGTTTGAGGCAAATATTTGGATGAACAACGAAAAGATGGAGATCTCAAAACGGGAAAAATGGCCACCAAGATCCGCCGCCACCTTCACCGCCACAACCTCAGCCACCATAATCCACCGCCACAACCTCAGCCACGGTCACCATAAACAACACCATCAGAGAGGGAGCAGAGTAGATGTTTGTGAGAATATAGAAGAAAGAAGATAGAGAAGAAAGGTGTGTGAGAGAGAGAAGAGAGAATCGAATTTAATAAGAGTGGAGAGAGAAATTAACTGCTTTATTTTAATAAAAAACAGTGAAGTCTTTGTCGAAGCTAACAAGTTGGTTAATTGCTTTTTTGCTGTCACAACAGTAAAGGGAAACATTTTTTTAAAAAGGAAGGTAGATTTTTTAGAGAAAAAAAAGCTTTTATTTTCGGGTTTAAAAAGAAAAAAGTTTTTTTATTATTATTATTATTTTTTAAAGAAAGAGCATTTTAAAAGAAAAGGAAAGCTTTTTAAAAAGTTTTTTTTTTCTCTCTTGAGAAAGAGTTTTGTTTTTGAAAATAACTTTTGAAAAGGGAATAAAGCTCTTTGAAAAATCATTTTCTTTTGGAAAAGCATGCTATAGAGATTTATTCATCCAAGCTATTAAATCATGGCAACATTATTTATGAGAAAAAGTAAAAAAAAAAAGAAGTAAATAAGTGGTATAGACTAGAAAATAAAGTGCAATAAAATAAAAACAAGTAAATAAAGTTGTTAGGAATTTAAATGACAAGGGAAAGTAAAGATTCATTAAAAAAGTTTTTATTATTTATTTTTTTTTAGAGATTCTTCTTAAATAAGCTTTAATTTATTTCAAGCCTTATGGGTCATTTGTCAAAAAAGAGATGGGAGTTCAAAACCATCAACCATCATTTGAGACAACATATCCATATTGTGCTTTACTTAAGGTTTAAAGCTTAATTAAAAAGAATAGACAGAAATTATTTTTTAGGTGATGAGATAGTAATATACGTGTGTCTGGAGAGAGAGAGAGAGAGAGAGAGAGAGAGAGAGAGAGAGAGAGAAGGTGCAAAAATAAAAGGGGAGTGGGGATAGCAAAATGTAAATGGGATGACAATAAAATAAAGGCGAGGGGACGAACATGAGAAATAAAATGTGTAATAAATAAAAGGGAAGTGGGGATAAGCAAAATGTAAATGGGATGACAATAAAATAAAGGGGAGGGGGATGAACGTTAAAATTAATGGGATGACAATAAAGTAAAGGGAATGGAGAATGAACATTAAAATAATTGGGATGACAAGATAAATAGATGAACAAAATATAAAAGGTTCCTAGATGACTAGTGTAGGAGCCCAAAAATGCTAGGCCCACTTAGAATAGTGGAATTAGATTTTACAGGCCCAGCGCAATCAATTTGTTAGAGTATGGGCTTGCAAGATCAACTTTAATACTTTATTATGATCAAATTATAAGGTTAGTGGAGTTAGGGCTTTGAGAATAGTAAAAGAAGTATGAAATATGGAAATAACACTTCCTCGAGTCTGGTCGAGGAGGCAGTGTTCAAGTTCCTAACACAAGGTGATGTTCTTAAGTTTCTGTTCTTTTCTTCCAATGTTTCCTCCCTTTCCTTGGAGGGATTCTTTTCCTTTATATAGTCATTTGGATTTCATCCTAGTCTTCCACTTGTACAGTGAGGGGCCTTCTTTTGGATGCTTGTTCCATTAGAGCTGTGCTGGAGGTGATAAATTGTGCTGCAAGCTGTGTGACCACTGTTTAGGGGTCACTCCTTTATTAATGCAGCCATCTGAGTTGGTACAGTACATTAAATGTGGAGGTGATGACTACTTTATCTAGATATTTCCTTTCTTCTTTGCTCACACGTTTCTTCCACCTTCCTTGGTTTCTTGTCTTCTGGTACCATTAGTTTGCTTGGGAATTCGGTCCATTCGGATCACTTCGATTCATATTGGTCCATTTCAATATATTTTTGTGCACTTACATAATGGGGAAAGACATGTTTGGGTTGAAAGCACCTAGTCTAAGTGAAAGTCTTTCTAAATTTAAATGCTATGAATATACAAATGTAATCTTTAGGGCAATTATTCATTTGTTTTAACGTCATAACTTTTAAATGAATTGCATGAGGTTAATTATACATTTAAGCAAAATAATTTCTCAAAAAAAAAAAAGCAAAATGAATTTATATACATATGTAGTTATGTATAATTTTTATTTAAATAAATTATTCATTCTTTTGAAAAAGATTATCATAATAATCAAAATTCATATCAAACTTATATTGAATATGTATAATTTATTCTCTAAATTTTCTTGTAGAGAGAGAGAGAGAGAGAGAGAGAGAGAGAGAGAGAGAGACTACTTGTGATGGGGAACTAAACAAAACAACACTAAAACATAAGAACCCAAAATAGAGTTTTAAAAATCAAAATGATTCATCGATATAAAGTAGAGTTGCAAGAAAAAATAAAAAATCAAGAGAAAGAGAATAACCACTTTTTCAAAAGAGATTGTGAGAGAGAATAATAAGAAATTTATAGAAAATGATATGAGAAGAAAAAAAAAACACCAAATTATCTAAGTTATGTTATGTAATAAAAAAAACATTATATTCTTGTATACTATCTTTATAATGCAACATAACAACATCTATGAAGTCAAAGAGAATAAAAAAGGTAACAACTTAAAAACACCAAACTTAATCACATCAGCTCAAAGTAGAATTCCCAAATAATACAAAAATTCATCAACCTAAAGTAGAGATGCAAGAAAAATATTAAAAAATCCACCTAAAATGAAAAAAATAAGAGAGAGAAATAACCTTTTGTGTGTGAAAAATAAGAGTGGGAAGAGAGAGAAATAACATTTTATATGTGAACCATTATGAATAGAATAGAAAGAGAATTTTAAATTTATAGTAAGAGGAGGGGAATAAGAAAAACAAAAAATAAAAGAAGATAAAGGGATAGAGGAAAAGTGATATTAAAGTAGATAGTAATGGAGAGATAAAAAGGTAAAACGGAGGGGGAAAGTTAGAAAAAGTATAACAATAAGTTGGGAGGTTAATAAGGAAAAAAAAGAATTAAAAATAAGAGAGAAAATGTTGAAAATGGATGGATGGCGTGACCATTGATGTGGCTCAATAGGAGCGTAACAACAATAGATGCTACGCTTCAGCTTTTAAATGTATATAGATATAAATTGGGCACAAATATGAGTTAGTATACTATCATAACAATTTTGGTCACAATTTACCTATGTGATGAGTTATAAATGGTGAGAAAAAAAATGATAGGTCCATAATTTCACCACTCACAAGTCGTCACGTGTAGAAATTATGAGAAAGTTGTGTAAATAATCATGGTTTTATAGTTAAAAAGTGCTACATCTATAACATTTTCAAAGCACTTTTGAAACAAATTTTAAGTGGCATGTTGTTACAAGTTTTTAATTTGAATCTACCACTGGAATTACTTTTTTGTTCATAGTAACTACTTGTAACAACCTATCACCTAAAATTTATTGTAAAAATGTTGTGGACGTAGCATTAAAAGTTACTCAACAAATATATTAGGAGTTTTTTTAGTAACGAGTATGGTCTTTAGACCTGGACTATTCACAGAACTAGGAAGGGGAGAGGTTTAAGGTTTTTAGGTCGGACCGAGATTTGACCAAGATCGAACCGCGATGTTGTCATAATTACTTTATTAATTAATTAAATATAAATATAGATATAAAATTTATAAAATTATCATAACTGATTGTTATATATATGGGGAAAATTAATTGATTTTCAAGCATATTTAAAATAAGAAAGTTAATAAAAATAAATAAATTATGAAAAAATTCATTAAAAGTTATAATGAATTTTTGAAGTATAAAAGTATGAATATATTTTATACTCCATTTTAGAGATGGCTAATTAAAATATATAATATAATGAAATATTATGAATATTAGTTATAATATAAAATAAAAGTTATATTGAAAGTTTATTTAATTCGGTGGTATGGAATTTTGTTAAGTTCACTTAAATTATATTGAGTTTCCACTTGGAGCTCCAACACTTCAGTGTAGCCTAGTGGTTAGCTTTAATCTCAGCCCAAGTTCTAATCTTGGTAAGTGCAGAGAGAGAAAAAGGGAACTACTTCAGTACATTGGAAGATAAAAAGTGAACAAGAAGAGCAAAAACCCAGCGTGAAGAAGAAAAGAAAGAAAGAAAGAAAAGAGAAAAAAAGAAAGAAGAAAGAAGAAGAAAGCATCGGACTTCAGTATGTTGGAAGATAAAAAGTGAACCAGAAAAAGAGAAATGAGAAAGAAATGAAGAAGAAAAGAAAAAAAGAAAAAAGAAACGAAACTAAGAGCAAAAACCCTTCGTGAAGAAGAAAAGAAAGAAAGAAAGAAAGACAGAAAAGAGAAAAACCCTTCGTGAAGAAGAAAGCGTAAGACTTCAGTACGTTGGAAGATAAAAGGTGAACAAAAAAAGAGAGAAAAAGTGTGGTGGAGCACATGTGTGGTCTGATCATGTGTCCCACACTTCACCAAATATTTACGAAATTGATATGTCAGTTTCCTTGATTGGGAAATTCCTAAAAATTTGTTCTCAATTCTCGTCACTCTATCTATATAAAAAAAAGAAGAAGAGAAAACCCAGCGTGAAGCCGTGAAGAAGAAAAGAGAAAGCAGAAAGCATCAACAAGAAAAAGAGAAAAAGTGTGGTGGAGCACATGTGTGGTCTGACCGTGGGAGGAGAAGAAGCTAGAGTAAAGAAGAAAGAAAGAAAGAAAAGAAAAAAAGAAAAAAAAGAAGAAACTAAGAAGTGAAGAAACTAAAAAGAGCAAAAACCCAGCATGAAGAAGAAAAGAAAGAAAAGAGAAAAAAAAAAAGGAAAGAAGAAAGAAGAAGAAAGCATCAGACTTCAGTATGTTGAAAGATAAAAAGTGAACAAGAAAAAAAGAAAAAGTATGGTGGAGCACGTTCCTGAGTTTTGAGTGATGAAAACACAAAATCTAAACACCCTCTAATTGATTGGTGCAAGAGAGTGGGTTCTTTCAAAGATAGAAAAAGGGGACTTTTTGGCTAGAAAGAAAGCTTGGAAACCTCAAATGGCCTTTCTATATGCATTTTTCAAAGTCGACTACTGTTGTTCATTTTTTAACGAGTCAACGGTATTTCAAAATTTTGGTGTAAGAGAGTTGGTTCTTTCAGAGACAAAAAAAAGGAAACTTTTTGGCTAGAAAGAAAGTGGAGCATCTTAGTGCACTAACTGATTGGCGTAAGAGAGTGGGTTGTTTCAGAAACAGAAAAAATGGTACTTTTTGGCTAGAAAGAAAGCTTGGAAACCTCAAATGGAGTCTCTACGTGCATTTCCTAGAGTTGACTACTATCCAGAAATTGCTGGAGAGAACGTGATAGAAGCCTTTCAAAGTCTTGAGCCTAATCCGTATCCATCACTGCCCCCAGAATGCTTGGAGGATCTACCACATCCTGAGTCTATGGTATTTTTTTTTTGTTAATGATTTGCTATAATATTTTATATGTATGTGTATATTTATTTATTTTTCATATTGTCTTATGTTACAGACTTTTAAATATTTTCTTAATCATCTTCCGACTAATTCTAAGAGCCTTTTTAGAAGTTTGAGTGTATGGTATTTTTTTTGTTAATAATTTGCTATAATATTTATATGCATGTGTATATTTATTTATTTTTCATATTGTCTTATGTTACAGACATTTGAATACTTTCTTAATCATCTTCCGACTGATTCTGAGAAAATATTTTGGGAGTTCGACCCGAGTAGTAACCAAGTTCTACAGTTTGGACCTTATTTCAGAAGATTGTTTGGGGAAGTTGCAAAATTATCATATAGCCATTTTGGAATGGGTGGTTTTTCAGGGGATTTACTCAACCGTTTGCGCATTCGGCGTGAGAATCTGATGGTTTATCATCCATTTAAAGTGTGTACGGACTGTGAGGCTAATCTTGGGAGAACGAGGGATTTAGTTCATTACAGGTACATGATGGCTTCTGTGGTAAGGAAGTGTCTGCAACCACGTGATATATCAAAATACTTCACCCTCGGTTTCTCTGAGTTGTTTCTTCAACGTCAAGTGGTAAAGAAGTTTTACATGTTCCAACTGTTTCATCCTATTATCTACAACGATTGGGACAAGTACAAACTCATCCATGCACTTGTGGATATGCGAATACAGGACAAAACCCATTTCTATAAATCCTTTGGAACTCAAGTTCAAGTTCAGAAATACGAGTATTCAAATTGGTGGAGAAAGGTTGAGAAGGAAACTTCTGAGTCAATGCTTGGAGAGGTATATTGGCATGAAGGACGTGCTTTTAAGAATGCGGATGCTTTGCCAGTATACCTTAGGAATTTACATGCACACTATCATGGAGCTATATTGGCAATCAACAATGCAATAAAGGTTGCCTTCGATAAGGAGAAGGTCAGTATTTATGATCATAACTCTCTTATTGAAGCTGAAATGGCTAAATTTGAAGACGGTGATCCCCGTAAGGAAAAATTGAGAGCTAAGGTACGTATAAAAGTTTGATGAAAAACTATCTTGTATTGCAATGATGAATAATGTATTTGAACATAGAAAGTATTTATACAATCAATTAGGCTTAACTACCTCTAATAAAGTCCCTAATTCAGCTCAAAACTATGCGGATTTCTTCTTTAAATTGCAAAAACAGCCACTAACAATAGACACATGGCTAATAATATAACTGATTGACTAATACTAAGTTACTAACACACACTAAACTAATTGTAGCTGCTACTGTTCGTATTACAAGTTAGATATTTGACTTGCTTCACTGGATCAGAACTACTGAAAAAGAAAATGCTCTACCCAAGTGAACCTTTGATATATTGAACAATTCTTTGAGCTGCCAATAAGTGAGGTTCTCTTGGTTTAGCAAGGAATTGACTTAGTCTATGTACCGAATATGTAATGTCAGGCCTTGACAAGGTCAGATACATTAATCTCCCTATTAACCTTCTATATTGAGTAGGGTTTGAAAATACCTTCCCTTCATCTTTGGAAATCCTCAGATTCTGTTCCATAGGCATTTTAACAGGTTTACAACCTATTAGGCCAGTATCTTCCAATATTTCCAAAGCATACTTTTTCTAATTTAAACTAATTCCGTTTTCATTTCTAGCAACCTCTAGTCCCAAAAAATACTTCAATGATCCCAAATCTTTGAGACCAAATTTCGTATCAAGCAGTTGCTTCAATTCTCTAATTGCAATGGGATCATTACCTGCAAGCAAGATGTCATCCACATACAATACCAATGCAGTAAATGATGTCCCATTAGTTTTAAAAAGAGAGTAATCCCTTTTAGATTGCCTAAAGCCAAGCTCCAAAATGGTAGCACTGAATTTTGCAAACCATTGCTTTGAAGCTTGCTTGATCCCATATAAGCTTTTGTTCAACTTGCATACCAAAGAAGGCTCCCCCTTGTTATGAAATCCAGGAGGCAAGGTCATGTAAATCTCTTCATTTAAATCTCCATGGAGGAAAGTATTGCTAACATCCATTTGGTGTAAGTGGCAACCTTTCATGGCAGCAATGGCCAAAACCACCTTAACAGAAACTGATTTTGCAACTGAAGAGTTTTTGAATAGTCAAGGTCTTCCCTTTGAGTATACCATAACCTTTAGCAACTAGCTCGGCTTTGTATCTCTCAATGCTGCCATTTGAATTGCACTTAATCCCATAAACTCATTTACACCAATTGGAACATGACCATGAGGTAGAGTAGTCAAAGTCCATGTAATTTCTTTGTCCATAGCAGCTCTCCACTCAGGATGTTTCATAGCTTGGTGAAAGGTGGGTTTAGGACCATGGGAAGAAGTAGGTATAAGGAAAGAGTGATAAGCTGGACTAAGTTTAGTGTAAGAAAGAGAATCAGAGATGTCATAGGGTTTACCAGATTGAGGGTTGAATGAAGTGAAAACTGAGAGACAAGAATAGTCCTTAAGGTAAGGATGATGTCTAATTCCAGAAGATGTTCTGGTAGGAGGTAAAGATTAGGGAGCAGGTGGACATGGAGGTTTAGCAGAGGAAAAAACTTCAGGGACATTAGGAATTGGAGGATTAGAGCCAAGTGAAGGATTGGAAGGCAAGACATCTGATGTTGGATTAGCTGAATTTGTAGAAAGTAAAGACTCCATAGGTGGGGAATAAGTATTAGGTATAGAAGTGGGAAAGATAAAAGGATCAAAATGTTGGATAAATATATGTTTGTATTGCATACAAAATATGTGCAGCGGAAAATTAACGGATCTACTTCATTTGCAATTGATAACATGTACTATGTAAATGTCAGAATTTAAGAACAAGAGAGCGTACCTTAAAGAGGTGAATTTCAAAAAAAAGATCAGAAGCACTTGGGAACACTGTTAATCTTCACTCCAATTCCACTAACGCCCAAGAATTGCAGATATGATCAGTACAACCTGAATCAACACACCAGGAATCCATGAGATTTTGTACTAAACATATTTCAAGAAGGAATGAACATTTCGTACCCTTATTCTTGGCAGCTCTGAATTTTGGACAATTTCTTTACCAATTTCCTTTTTCACCACAATGGAAACACTTTCCTTTGGTGTTCTCCTTCTTCTTTCCCTTGTTGGCAACTCCTAAAGCAATTTGTTTACCATCTTGCTTAGTGAAGTCCTTCCTTTTCTTCCTTTTACCTTTGCCTTTCGACTTAGGTTGAGAAGAAGAACCTTCAATCATATTGGCTTCAACATTGGAAGTATCAAGAATGCCTTCCGCTGCCACTAACTCATTCATTAATTCAGACAACGAATAAATCTTTTTGTTCATGTTATAATTAAGTTTGAATTCATTGTATGATTCTAGTAGTGACTAGAGTATCATATTCACTTGGGATTCCCCATCAATGTCGGCACCTAAAACTTTCAATGTGTTCAGATTAGAGATCATCTTAAGAGAATGCTCTCTCACTGAAGTGCCCTCAGCCATTTTGGTATTGTAAATCTGTCTCATAGTTTCTTGTCTTGTAGAATGGCCTTGCTCACCAAACATCTCCTTCAGACTTAGCAAAATGTCCAAAACTAGTTCTGCATCCTGCATTTGATGCTGTAAAACATTTGAAATAGATGTTAGGATATAGCACTTGACCATCTCATTAGATTTCTGTCAACAATCATATCGCTGTTTTTCCTCAAGAGGAGCATCTAATGTAGGAAATTTAGGACAAGGTTGAGTAAGTACATACTTGTGCTCTTCAGCTGTAAGAACAATGTCCAAATTTTTTTTTTCCAGTCAACATGGTTGGATTCAGTGGTATTGTTTTGATTAAGAATAGAAACAAGTGGGCTAAATGATGCCATGATTTAAATTTGAAAATAACAAACATGGACATAATAACTAAATCTAACGTTATCAATTTAGCATATAAGCATATAGTATGGAACCTTAATAAAACCATAATATAATATATGCAACGACAACCCAATCCCATGTCTATAATTCCTTGGTAGCAATTTTATTATAAACACTATGATTGATTGAGAACTATTCTCATTATTAGTGTTATCATGATAACTCTTATCAAACACTAATAATATAACTATGATTGATTGAGAACTATTCTCATTATTAGTGCTATCATGATAACTCTTATCAAACACTAATAATATGCCGTATTACCTTTAGCCTCTAAGTAATAATGACATAGCTCCTTTGGGAGGTTAACATTACACTTAGTCTAGTGTATACCATTATCTAAAATCATGTGTAGTCACATTTCATCTCCCTTTATAGTGTTTAAACTTGTAGTCCCGTGAAACAAAATACCGTCCTTTGGGATCACGAGGCATAGACGCCAAGACGAGGTGCTTGTCCACACTACTTTAAACGAGTAAGTTCAATCTTATAGTACTATGAAATAAACACCCTCCTTTGGGATCGCGAGGCATACACGCCAAGACGAGGTGTTTACCCACACTACTATGAACCGTTAATGGAGGCCGTGAGAGCTAACCCTTGTATCTTTCTTCCACTAGGAATTTTAAATTAAAGGTTTTTATTTAGAAAACATGCATAATCTCATTACACATAGCCTTGCACTTTATAAATTTAAAAACACTTAGAAAAGTTTAAAATTTTCCTCCTTTCGATCGATCGAATGTGCCCCTTGATCGGTTGAAAAAATTAAAAATTCGAACTTGACAATTTGCCTGGTTTAATTGATACCCGATCGCTGCTCGATCGATCGAAACAGTGAAATTCGATCGATCGACTAGCAATCGAACATCAATCGAATCAAGCAGATTGGCCACCAATTCACTCGATCGATCGAAAGCAATTTTCGACCGATCGAAACTCGTGAACTTCGAATTTCCAAAATTTTTCTAAGACAGTTTTTAACGGTTTTTCATGAACAAACAACCATCATATGAACATAATAGACAGAGATTGATATCAAAATTGAATTCCATTGATGTTAAAGCCTTAAAGTTCAAATTAATATACCTAATATCAAACTTAAGCAACATCATAACATCAATATTAGTTTTCATCAAAACATAATTTCAATCAACCATGTAGAAAATCAATTGCAAAACTTTCCAACATCATGAAAGTATCATCTTGATTCCAAAACTCACAAAATATGTTATACAATTCAAAATGGAAGACCGCTTTGATACCAATTGTTGGATAAATACATGTTTGTATCGCATACAAAATATACGCAATGGAAAATTAATGGATCTACTTTATTCACAATTGATAACATGTACTATGTAAATTTCAGAATTTAAGAACAAGAGAGCATACCTTGAAGCGGTGAATTTCAAAACAAAGATCAGAAGCACTTGAGAACACTTTTAATCTTCACTCCAATTCCACTAACGTCCAAGAAGTGTGGTCTCTCAATCAGTTTTCAAGGGAGAAGAATAGAATGGCTAACACTCGCATACACACTATTTCACAATAGTGTCACTTAATAAAATTCTGTATGTTTCTCCCTTAATATCTAACTGATTATCTAATTGGGCTAACCTTTTTGGGTCTTTTCAATTGGGCTTAAATGTGTGGCTTGAAGTGGGACCAATAAGACACTAGCTCCAATGGACCTTGAGCTTTTCAGTCAACTCTTGACAAGTTCAAAGTTATCATTTACTATATTTAATACCACTATAAAAATATAGTTGCACTCTAGGCCTTATATATAAATTATATCCCAAGACTTTATTTTACATGCAACTTCTTCATAAAATATTCGTAGTAATACAAAGTCATGAAAGTAGATTGCCACTTTGAAGATTACTACATCTTAATTCCTTGAGTACTCGGTTTAATCCTTTTAAGTTATTTATCATATATTTATGAAATCTAATTTCATAAATATATACTTTAGTAACTTTTTACTAAAGTGGTTAGACCTAACACTTTGAAAAACTAAACCCATTAAACTTATTTGAAGGGAATATTTTATATCTCTGTTAAGAGACTATGAGTTCCATCTTGAGAATATATGTTCCATCAATACTAAATGTGGCTGCCTAATATACTAAGGTTTTGATCATGACTTTAGATCTCACTCCTGATATATCAAAGCAACCTACACCTCATGATCAAGTCCATTATTCTCTCAGGATTAAGAGTTCATGTAAATAGAAGTCGTGAGATTTATTATTCATTTGACAGTCATTAGGAGAATAATAAATCTCACAACGGTCTAATTCAATTTGTTTTAACTCTTAAAACATATCAACATACCAACTAAAAATCTTCATTTCCATGATTAAGACAAATCATCTTAGTTGATATGTTAAAGTTTTCACAGATGAAATGCCCAATTTCATCACCGACTATGAACTAAAATTCTGAGTTTATAAGGAACTTGTGATTTATGTCTTCTGTGACCTTTCACATAAATCACACACTATGCATCTCATGGACTATATGATAATGTCTCAATATTCATGTTACAATTATTTTTAGATAATAATAAAATAACTTTATTAATCATAACATTAAGTCATATATAATGTCATACATAGCATCATACAATAGGATTTAAGGGCACACATAAATTTTAGATCAATTGTAGAAGGAACAGTTGCAAAAGGAAATATGTGTTCATCAAAAATGACATTTTTGCTCACAAACATGATATTTGTACTCAAATCTAAAACTTTGTAACCTTTGATACCAGAAGGGTAACTTGGAAAAATACATTTTTGGGCTCGGTGTGCAAATTTGTGCCTTTGATGCGTTAGTGTAGAAGCAAAACACAAATTCCCCTAGAAATGTAAAGGAATGAAGGTGAAGTAGTTACCGAGATAGGTTGAGGAGCACAAGCACAAGACAAGAAGGGAAACTTGTGTTCTTGGAAAACCACATCTCTAGACATGAAAATTTGTCTAGAATGTATGTTTAGTAGTTTTTAGCTCTTGACATTAGGAGGATAGCCTAAGAAAACACAAACCCTTGCCCTAGGATCAAATTTAGGCGTGTGAACTTGGAGAGTTGAAGCATAGCACAAACAACCAAAGGTTCTTAAATGGCTACAAGGAGGTTTCATCAAAAGGAGTTTTGTCTTGTAAAAGAGGAGATGGTAACCTATTAATAAGATGAACTCAAGTGAGTGTGCAGTCACCCCAATATTTGAGAGGGGTGTTAGATTGAAGTCTAAGAGGTCTAGTAATTGAAAGTATATGCTATTGTTTTCTTTCAACTATAGAATTCTGTCGTGGAGTATAAACATAGGTCTTTTGGTGTATGATACCATGAGTGTTATAAAAATCAATCATACAAAATCTTGGTCCATTATTGGACCTGATAGCTTTGATTTTGAATCCAAATTGAGTATGTATCATGGTAAAGAAAGAGATGAGAAAAGGCATAGTTTTTTATTTAGATTTCATCAAGAAGAAAACCTAAGCAGACCTAGTTGCCTCATCAACTATGGATAGAAAATATTTAAAGCCCTCATGAGTAGAAATGGAATAAGGACCCCATATATTAACATGAATAAAGTCAAAAGGATTAGAACAAACATTATTATTGGAAGGAAAAGGTGATCTCTTTTGTTTGGTTAAAGGACAAACATTGCAACAAATGTCGTTACAAGTTTGAGATGAAAAATGTACCACACTTTTTTTAACTGAGAGATGTCCTAGTCTAAAATGCCATAGATATGACAAATTGGAAACAGAATAAACAAGAGTACAATTCATAGAATTGAAAAACTTGTGATTGGAAAGAAAGCTGGACAATGATGGAATAGAGGTAGAACTGTCTGGTTTTTGCAGTAGGTATAAACCAGGATGGAAGAGGTTTCATTAGTAAGGGGTAAGCTTTATTAATGGAAGGAAGAGGTTCCATTAGTAATTTCTGGCTTTAAAATCCAATAAGAATGAGCTACTTAACCCAATAAATGTAATGGTCCTAACCCAAATATGAAGTGTACAAAAATTCAGTTTCGTGAATATTTTATTTGCATTCCCTTGCATTTTACATTGAACCCGTCACCGACTTTTCCAACATTTCTTGGCACATTAACTTAATCTGACCTTGGGCTTGGAGGCTACTGTTTTATTTTTTATGTATTCCCACAATGTTATGCGAGGACTATAAGGAATCATGTATGTGGAGACTTGGAGAGGCTTTATCTATAGTTTTGAGTCCTATAAATCAATGTCAAATAAACAATTGTTAAACTAATAAAGACCAAATAATCAAAAGCAGATTCATATAGCCTATTATTAACCCATTTCTTTCCAGATGATGATGTATTTTCCTTTTTCAAGAATCATATTACACAATGGCATTAGAGAAGCAAAAAGGGAAAGGTGTTTTTCTTGGCAGAGGGTTTGTGATTAAATTCAAAGTCAACATTTAGTTTTGTACCCATAGATCTCTATACGCTATACTATAGTGGGAGCAAAGGCCCATATAGTAACTAAGAACATTATGATTGGAGGGAGGAGGTTCCATTAGCAAGAGGTAAGCTTTATAAATAGAGGGAAGAGGTCCATTAGCAAGGAGTAAGCTTTATTAATGGACGGAAGAGGTTCCATTAGTAAGATCTGGCTTCAAGTTTGATTATAGGTATCATTCAACCCCATTAAGAATTGCATAACAGAATCTTGGAGTTGATGCTGAATCAATTTTTGATTGATTCCACAAGTACATCTTCCACATGTGCAACATGTAAAGGCTCTGTAGTTATCAATCTCATCCCACAAGAACTTCAATTGAGAGCTCCCCTTGGTTAATTCCAGCCAAATATTTCTGCAACTGAACAATTCTTGGTCCATTCCATTGAGAAATTCTTTCCTTCACATCCTCCCAAACCTCCAAAGTTGTGTCCCTATAAATCACACTTGCAAGGATCTTTGGAGAAACTGAGTTTAGAATCTAGGAAACAACCATGTTGTTACACCTAGTCCATGCCTGAACCCACAGAGGTGATTTCACCATTGTTGGAGTCAAAGTGAGAATACCATTAATAAACCCTAGCTTATTTTTGGCACTCAATGCTCTTTGCATTGATTTTGCCCAAGCAGGATAGATTTCACTAACTAAAGGTTGTGAAACTAAAATTGCACATGGATTTTTTCCATGATGCAGAAAAAAATGGATGATTTTCATCAATGGTGATGGTTTGGGAAGCTGATGTCATTGAAGAACACTCTTGGATTAGCTTCAAGTTTGATGAAAAAAGTATCTTGTATTGCAATAATGAATAATGTGTACATGGAAAGTATTTATACGGTTAACTGCCTCTAAGTCCCTAATTCAGCTCCAAACTATGTGGATTCCTTCTCTAACTAACTGCAAAAACAGCCACTAACAAACAGACGTGTGGCTAATAACATAACTAACTGACTGATACTAACACTAAACGACTTGTAGCTTTTATCTATACAACTAAAGCTACTGTCGTATTGCAAGAAGTTAGATATTTGACTTGCTTCCTTTCTTCTTGGCTTTCTTCCGCAACAGCATCAAGCTTTCTTTTACACTTGTTATCATCTATTCTCTGATAATATACAAACTCATTCTACCAAATATGTAGAATCAGCTAGGTTATTATCAAATTTTTGTTCCTCTTTTGAATTTTTTGTTGTTGTTGTATGTGGTTTTTTTTTTTTTTAACAGATTAAAGTACAGCCAGAGAAACCTGAACTGAAAACTCTACCCCTGCATTCAGAACTTGAACCGATTATTACAGAAAGATTTCCTGGTGTTTATTCTTGCATGGTTGATGCCATTATCAGGGCTTTTGCAGCAGATGCAAATGCAGAAATTCCTTTCCGCTGTAGCATTTCTGAGTTGTTGTTTTTGAAGGGACCATTTGGTGATAATTATGCCTACAAGTAAGTGTTTGTAAATTCATAGAGTACTTAAACCGCTCAATTCGATATTTTTTATTCTCACTTTTATCGTTAACTTCTGAAACTTTTGTTTTCGTCAGGAGCATTGATTTTCAAGACGTGTCAGAAAAAGAGTTGAAAAGACCAATCACGAAAGAATGGTGATTTTTAGGTTATTTATTAGGTGGCTATATGTATATATTATCTAAGATGCAAAACCCAGCTAGCCGCTGATGCCTTTAATTGCTGCTTTAATGGATTTCACCTTTTTAGCAGAGAGTTGCAGCTGTTGCTTAATAGTTCTAATTTTAAAGCTTTAAAGTCCTAAAAGGGTGTTTGTTTGGGACGTTAATTAATGATTTTCATGGAAACTTAGGAAAGAATTTCAATTTGTGCTTCATGGAATAGGATTTACTCTCAAGATATCTTGGTGGTGAAATGGTAGACACAAAAGATTGAAAATCGTGAAGGTTCGAGTCCTCATAAGGCATAATAATATCAAGGATGCTTATTGAAACAAAAATTTAATTAGAGATCTTGGATCAATTAAATATAAATTTATTTGCTTGGGTAATGGGTTTATAAGCATTCTAGTTATAGATACAAGTAAAATGTACTAATGAAAATATTGTTGTAGAGATAAACCTAGTGATCTTATTAAATCAGGAATTTACACTCATAAAAGCTTTGCATCATAATTTTCTGTAATGGTAATTCGAATGTCATTGATATCAAAGTGATGCTATATGTGACTTTTGTATTGCATAAGGAGGTGGCAAGATAGAATATAATAATAATATTGTGTGTGTAATTGCATGCATTCTTTATGGAATAATTAATGAGACTAGAGCCTTGTGGTTCAATGACACTATCAGGTCATTCCCATGGGAGAACTTGGGTTTGAATGCCCCCTCCCCACTTGTTGTAAGCAGAAAAAAGAACAATAACTGATGAGAAACTAGGTGACATTTATAGGAAATTTCATTGGTAAAATGTGGGTGAGCGGCCCTAATTAGACAAAACTTTAAGAGTAGTAGCATAATGTAACAATTAAAGATAGAATTCTCAATTTTAAATATTATCATGAACTCTTTGCTTTAATAGCTTTTTTGTTCATGGCATGAATAATGGCAGAAAGTTGGATAGTTGATCTTCTTGAATTTGAAGTAATAGTAACTAGTCCTAAATCAGGAGACGGTTATGCTTACGGAGTTTTTGGAAACTATTTAGTTGACTGCAGAAATATCATTCAGAGGTGACAGGGAGAAAACTAAATAATGAATATTGCTTAAGAGGGAATGCATGTTCAAAAAAGGAAGCATATGTTGTTATTTTTAAATTAAGGAATATTTATGAAAATATTGTCAATACATGTTACTAAGGCTTACGTCTTTGGAGTTACTAAATTATGGGAATCAAGGAATTAGCTTGATACTGCTTTTTTTCTTGACTACTTGTTTAGCTTATACCAAAACGACTGTTTTTCTTTTGTACTCTGAAGCTCAACAGAGAAAGGGTAGAGGCTAAGAAGGAAAGGAAGAAGGAGAAGAGGAGGAGTAGGAGTAGGAGGAGGAGTATTAGTTAGTTGATTATTGGCTTGCAGCAGGAGTATAAGAAACATGATTATGGAACTAGAAACAAATGCTGAAGTAGACTTTGATTTCACTGACACGGTATGGTAGAGCTCCCCATCACACTGTCAAGGATGCAAATACTTGTGTATATGAATATTAATTTGTCCACCTTAGCAACATGAATTAGAAGCTATCTTTATTTTGTAATTAGTTTATGTTTGTAGGGTTACTATTTCTGCATTTAAACAATTTCTGAAGCCATATCGAATTGTTTATAGATGAATATTAATTTGTCCACCTTATTTTCCCCCATGTTGAGTTTTGTTCCACATTTAGGGGCATTTTTTATTTTAAAAATGTATCACCTAAGCAGGTTTAAGTTGTACATTCAATGAATCGAACCATCACAGTAGTCTTGAAGTTTTTGATGTGTTGTTGGGCATTTGTGTTTCCATGATTCCAATTTCATGCTTTTAATTCTATTTATAGTACCCTCAAAGTATGCTTTTATTTTCCTATTTCTTAGTGGGGTATTATATTAGGTTTCCCAAATTAGATTTGAACACATTGTTGTATTGACAAATTAAACAAAAAAATGGCAGAGGTGGAAGTGGAGGTGCTTAAATGTTTTGTGTAATTATATAGTCTCTGATGAAGGAATTGAACTTCTGAGTTTATTTAAAATCATTATGGATACCAAGTGATGTGGGATACATTGAAATGAATTTGAAGTTATCTTTATGTAGTGGTTCAATTATGTTTGTCAGGGGTTTTTATTTTTTACATTTTGAAGCAAATATTGTATTGTTTATGGATGAATCGGTTGATTTTGGTGTTTCGGTGGTGTGGGTCGGCGCTGGGTTTGTTGTGGTGGTGTTGTGGTTGTTTGCAACGGTAATATCATACATTTCTGGTGAACAGATGGGACAACACAGAAGCACTAGGTCCCACAGAGGTCAAAAATTTACAATCTTGCCACTGAGTTATGCATCTCAGAAACTGAAAACACCAATTTGGTGTTTTCGGTTTTCATCACTCTCACTCAAAATTTTTGAGTTTGAGTGATGAAAACAAGATTAGGAAATCAAGCCAAACAAAAAAAATTATGTGGGTCCCACGTTTTTTGATAACTCAGTTATGAGTTTTGGATTATATCACTCAAAACACCTTTAAACCAAACAGACCCTTATTCACCTTATTTATTCCCAGGTAGAGTTTACTTCCACATTTGGGGGCATTACCTTCAATAATTGTATTACCTAAAAGCAAGTGTATGAGTTGTATGCTCAATGAATTGAACCACTGTGTTGTTAAATAGATAAGCTCTCATTGAGGCAGTCTTGAAGTTTGTGATGTGTTGTATGACTTTTGTGTCTCTTGATAATAAGTTCATGTTTTGAATTCTTGGCCAAAAAACATTATTGATTATTGAAGTTTGCCTCTTGAGCACTATTGGTCCTGATTCTAAGCAAGGGGACAAAGAATTCATATATATCTAGATGTTGCAAGGGGTTTGGAGTATCTTCATGAAAGGGCAGTTCATCCTATAAATCTTTCAATATTTTGTTGGATCAATTCATAAGAGTCAGGGTTGCTGTAAGTGGTCTCTCATGCACTAGTAGTTTTAGTGCGAAGTCCTTGTGTTATCAACAAACAAATAGTACCAACAAATTGTTGGAAAAATAGTATGGAGTGACTAAGAAATTGACTCCTCATGTGTCCACTTAAATATGATATTGTAGTGGTGAGAATCCTTACGCTCCACATAGAAAATGATAAAGAATATGAGTTTATATGCTCATGGGTTAGGCTTTAGGCATGTGTGGACTAGGCCCTCTTGTCCAAATAATAATAATATTTTTTTATTTTATTTTTTGAGTCAGTAAGTCTGTATACAGTAGTTATTTTTGAAACAGTGTTTGTTCAGTAACGTTTATATTTGTAGTCCATCATTCATTAAAAACAATTTTTGAGAAACTCTCCCAAAGAGAATATTTTGTGCATTAGCATTTAAGTCAAAGAGAGAGAAAGAGACATAGATTAGTTTGTAGAGCACGGACCTTGTGTGCTTATTCTCTGTGCCGTAGATCATTTTATCTTGGGAGGTGTGGACAAAAGGGGGGAGTCGCCACCTAGTTTTTGCAATGGTCTAAGAACCATATATATAGCGTCCTTTTGAGGAATGACCTTTGATCTTACTACCAGAGTATGAGTTCAGAGTTTAGGTACGTTCTTGAGAAGGTGTTAGGCACCCAAGATCACCCAACCCTAAGGTTGGCCTCCCATCGTTGTGTCTTATGTCTTAACCTTATTAAAAACAAATTTAACACTTGTATTCTAACTCACTCACAAACACGCTAGCATGCATCTAACATACAACATGGTACCATTCATCCCAAAACACATATCTATCCATAAAGCAATAAAGAGCCAAACACATATGAGAAACCCTGTCATACATCTCAAGGCAAGGCAGCAAACCAAACATGGCAGTAAAGCAATAACATCAAAGTGGCAACAAGGAAGTCATATCATGAACGGGGCATCAACTTTGTACACATATATCAAGAGAGGATTAAACAAACAACATGCATGTACATGTGAATGCATGACTTACTTTACTTACCTTACAACATCTTAGCACCTATGGCATTGTGCATGGACATGTGAATGAGTGATCATAGTGTTTAAACCAGATATAATCATGAAACCCTAATCTAAACACATTAAAGATAAACAAGCATACAAGACAGAGACTTAGGTATGTATAAACATAAGAAAAGGGGTTTAAATAGAGACAAAACATATGGAACAAGTGAACCAAACAACTTAAGAAATTTGAATTAGGGTTTCCAGGCAAGTACCTGCGTGCGCAACTAGAGGCCTGTGTACGCAGGGTTCAATCTGCATACGCATGCTCATGACATGCGTGCGTGGGACTTGTTCAAAATCCTAACCTAAAAATACGAAACAGAATAATAGGGCATAAAAGAAAACCCTAATTCTAACAACCTAGCATGCTTATAAACATACACATGCATATAAAAACATAAATTAAGCAAAGAAACAAGATTAAAATCGAAAGAAAAAGCATAAAATAAAAAAGAAGAGTTGAAGCTTAATACCTCAAAAAAGAGTTCCCAAGCTTTGATTTTGACCATTCCCCTCAGTCAAATCTATTACAAGTCATTAAATAAGTGACTAACAATGTTGAACCAAAAGGATTGGGGCCAGAAAAGGTCCCGATCAAATAAAAATGACTTGAGGGTGTATTGTGAAAGACTCCCTTTTGATCCACTATTTTCTAGTGAATCTTAGGTTTTCCCTGTGGGATTTTTGTGTGTTTTGAAAATGTACCATGTAAGGCTTTTTATAGTGAAAAAATGGGGTTTGGAACGGCTCCCAGATGATGTGGGATTCATTCCAAACCTTAGCCATTATTGTAGAAACCTTGCATTTTCTATACTTTTGAAACCCTAGCTGCATACGCAGGAGTGTGCTTGTGTACGCATACTTTGGCCCATGTACGCAGGCTTCTGTCCACGTACGTGGCCGCGGGCCACTGTGGTCTTTTATTTCCAAAAATAGGTTTTTGCTTATTTAAAAGGTTATATTTTCTATTTTAACACTCCTCAAGTCAATTTGATATCTAATTGGGCTCTAAACTGGCCTTGAGCCTTAGAGTTTGAGCATCATTAGGGAATGGGAGTCCGAGTTGTAAGGGGTACAAAATGCGGTGTCTACAGGAGGCAGACGTCCGTGAGTCTTAAAGCACCACAAATTGTGTGAGGGGCGAAATCTGCTTTAAGGAGATTGTGTCAAACACAAGACTTGACCTATATCATTCATCCTTTATGCATTTGTTCTGTGAGATTTTAATTATTTGCAAATTTCTTCTCATATATACCGTATCTATTTATTGCTTTTGCTTATCACATCTATTTGTGTTATTGCTTATATTTAGATTTGAATGTTTTTCCTTTTTGTTTATTCACAAAAGTAAATTGTTGAAATATATCCAACACAAATCTCTTGAAAATCCAGCAAATTAGGCCTAGGCATTAGAACATGTCTGACAAGATTATAAATGAGAGAAGAAAAGAAAAAGGGCCTTAGAATGCAAATGTATTTGTAGACACCGCATTTTGTATCCTTATGACTCGAGTCCCTATTCCCCAATGATGCTTGAATTCTAAGGCCCAAGGCCAGTTTAGAGCCCAATTAGATATTAAATTGACTTGAGGAGTGTTAAAATGGAAAATATAACATTTTAAATGAGCAAAAATCTACTTTTGAAAATAATTTGACCAAAGTGGCCCTCGGCCTGCATACGCAGGCACATTCTTGCGTACGAAGCTAGGGTTTCAGAAGTATAAAAAATGCAAGTTTTCTGCAATAATGATTGAGGTTGGAACAAATTCCACATCATCTGGGAGCCGCTCTAGACCCCATTTTTTTTTACTATATAAAGCCTTACAAGATACATTTTCAAAACACACAGAAACCTCATAGGAAAAACCTATGATTCACTAGAAAATAGTGAATCAAAAGGGAGTTTTTCACAAAACACCCTCAAGTCATTTTTATTTGATTCAGACATTTTCTGGCCCCAATCCTTCAAGTTTAAGATTACTAATCACTATTTTATAGAATTGTGATAGATTTGACTGATGAGAACGGTAAAAAATCAAACCTAGGAACTTTTGCTTTAAGGTATTCTTTTAAGCTTTTCTCTTTCTTTTTCTGCATTTAATCTTTGTTTTAATATGTTTCTTTTGTTTAGTTTATGCTTACACATGTTTGTTAGGTTAGTTCTAGCTTCTATTTATGTCTTTAAGCATATTAGGTTGCTAGATTTTACATTTTGTGTCTTGTTTAGTTTCTACTTTGTTTCTGTGTAATTAGGTTTTCTGGGTAAGGATTTGCATACGCATGATCTAGCCTACGCATGTAGGTTGAACTCATGTGTACGCAGACTTGTTTTAGTGTGCGTGATACCATTACCTAGAAACCCTAATTTTTTGTTTGTTTTGATTTTGTCTTCACATGTTTGTCTACGTAGCCTCTCTTTCACTTGTTTTTAAGCCTCATAAAATGCTTGATCACCTTTTAACATGCTTGTTTGTTATCACATGTCTAGATTAGGGTTTAGATTGGGGTTTCTTAGTATTAATGCCATTCATTCACATGTTCATGCATTGATGCCATAAGTGCTGTGTTGCTGAGAGGTAAGTAAAGGGTAAGTCATGTATTAGCAATGTCCATGCATTTGTGTTAGGATTTTTAGATGTTTGATTAGGGTTTCTAATGTGTTAACGTTTGTTTTTGATATGTTTTGTTTGATGATATGCTTGCTACCATGTTTAAGTTGTGGCTTTGTTTTAGATGTATGATAGGGTTTTCATATGTTAGATGAATGCTAGGGTTTCTTTATGTTTGGCTCTTTTTTGTTTGGATAGATGGATAAGTACATGTTTAGGGTTAAATATGCCATGTTATTTGTTAGATGCATGCTAGTGTGTGTGTGAGTTTAGAATACAAGTGTTTAAATGGTTTTTAATAGGGTTAAGATATAGGACACAATGATGGGGGGCCAACCTTAGGGTTGGGCGATTTTGGGTGCCTAACATCTTCTCAAAAGCGTACCTAAACTCCGAACCCAAACTCTGGTAGTAAGATCAAAGGTCATTCCTCAAAAGGACGCTATATTCATGGTTCCTAGACCATATAACTAGGTGGCGACTCCATTTATGCTTTCTCCCCTTGCGCCCACAGTATTCATTTCAAGGAAGCATTGCTTTAAAATATAAATACTCCTAGAAGTAAGTAAATAACAGTGTAGATTCAATATATTTTTTCTGATTATGTTTAGGGGGAAAAAGACACTTTTTCTAATATGCGAAAGACTTTTGGTTTTGTAACTTGAGAAGAAATATTTGTTAATGAATTTTTCTCTTACTATTTATAATGAATGCTGCATATTACCTGCTAATAAGAATTGGATATATAGCTTTGTTGAGATTTTTTTTTTTTTGACAACGCAGGCAGGTTGGCAACACTGTTATTTACCTAAAGCTTGAGAAGATGACGCCAAGCAGTGCCAGTTTGCCATAAAAGTGAGCAAGGTCTTATCTGCTTCCTCTAACCAAAGAATTGACAATCTTTAAGTTTGATTCTGTTACATACTTATCATCATAATCACATGCCAACAGCTAATGTTATCCATTTTGTTGTGTTTCAAGTAAAATGATCTTTCTATTAAAAAATGAGTCACATTAACGAGTGCTCTTAGGGAAATTGTTAATAAACTAAATTAGGAAAGTTTAAACACCACTTTCAGAAAAATTAATTGATTTATCAATTTTCATTAAATTATTTCTAATAATAGTTCTTAAACCAATACTCTTAGAGTATTTGTTAATATTTCCCTTTATTTATAGGGTTGGGCTTGTGTCTAGTGACCAATTCCACTGAACACGTTGAGATGCGGACACGTGTCCAGTTTTGGACACGTGTTTGTATCCTAGTGTGCCCAATGGACACGTGTCCGTCTCCTAGCATGTCCAGTAAAATTGACCACTGGACACAAGCCTCTCCCTTATTGACAATGCTTACAATAACATTACTTTCACTTTGGTGTAATATTGACACAATTTTTTATTGCACCAATCGCAATAAATCTATATATAAAAAGCGTGAATGCACAAATAGTGAAATCGCAACAGTGCCCTTAGTTTATTCAACCTGCACTGTTCATTAGCCTTTTTTTTTATTTTACAATACGTCGGTTTTGTGTGTGCACTTTTTGTCTTTTCTTTTAAATATTTATATGTGACTTAACAAATTCTTATAATATTTTCACAATTATTGACAATTTGCACTGTTCATTGTCCTTTTTTTTTCTTTTCATTGTACGCCGGTTTTGCTTGTGTTCTTTTTGTCTTTTCTTTTAAATATTATATGTGCATACACAGTTACACTGATACAACAAATTCTTATAATATTTTCACAATTATTGAGGTGTCAAATTTTTAAAGGTCAAAATAAAATAATAAAATAAGAGACTGAGACCAATCACAACTGAAAATAAATGTATTATGAAAATTTTATAACATCTTTTTCTTGTTACAATATTTTCACAATCGCAAAGATCTCAGTTCCATATAGATCAAAATAAAATAAAAAAGCTCGAATGTGCATCTAGTGAAATCGCTACAGTGCACTTGGTTTATTCAACTCGCACTGTTCATTAACTTCTTTTTTATTTTATATAGTACGCCAGTTATATGTGTGCACTTTTTGTCTTTTCTTTTAAATACTTATATGTGACTTAACAAACTTTTACAATATTTTCACAATTATTGAGGTGTCAATTTTTTAAAGGTCAAAATAAAATAATAAAATAAGAGATTGAGACCAAACACAACTGAAAATAAATGTATTATAAAATGTTATAACGTCTTTTTCTTGTCACAATAATTTCACAATTGTCGAGATCTCAGTTTCATATAGATCAAAATAAAAAAATAAAAATAAAAATTGCTATATGCACAACATTTTCACAACAAATTTTATGTGGCAAAGTATTTTTAATGGATGAAAAAGTGATATCAGTAGTGGGCTCAGTTTAAAACCAATAATAACTTGTCGTTTAGAATTTTTTTTTAAAATGCTATGGATATAGCATTTCTCTCCAATAAAAAAAAAATCTATTCGGGTCCTAAAATGAAAGTATTGTGAAAATGTTGTGATATTTTGTTGTATTCTTAGACTTCTTTTTTAGTATATATAGTAAAATTGGGTGAGCCAAAATTCATGATTTCATGCACAATTTTCTTGTGTTGTCTTTTTGTTTTGTTTTTTTAATGCATAATTTTAAAACCAATAATAATTTTTCACCTAAGATTTGTTGTGAAAATGATGTGGACGTAAAAATAAAATAATAAAATATCAAACTGGGACCTACCACAGCTGGAAATACAAAATATTTCGAAAATGTTGTGACATTTTGTTGTGTTCCTAGGCTTCTTTTAAAATATTTTTATTTGTTTTGTTTTAAATGCATAGTTAAAAGTGGTTAGTCCAATTTAAAACCAGTAACAATTTACCACTTAGGATTTATTATGAAATATTTTGGACGTAGCATTACTCTAAAATAAAATATCAGATCAGGACCCACCATTGCTAGAAATAAAGGTATTGTAAAAATATCGTGACATTTTGTTGTGTTCCTAGACTTTTTTTGGTTTAGTTAATTTGTTGAACCAAAATTCATTATTTTATGCATAGTTTTTTTAGGTTGATTTTTTTAACACATTGTCTCAAGCTTTAAAAAAAAAACACATTGTTTTACACACACACACACACACACACACACACACACACACACAAATTGATGAAGTAGCACTTTCCTCCTTTATGTTTGGGTATTTCATTCCCCCTAAACTAAACTTGAATAATTTCTTCCTTTATATTTTGTAAATGAGCATATACCCCTATTGTTACTCTCTTAGTTAAACCCTAACGAAATCTTATAATTCCTAAGATATTCCATTGTGTAATGTCTAAAATACTCCTACTAAATTTTAATGTTGCAAAAAATTTCTTCATGTATTTTGAATTTTATGTGGTAGATTGGTAGTCATGCTTGGAAAGTTAGAATGATGATATATAGTGTTCTATTTGTTACCTAGAGAACACTAATTTATTAGGTTTAAATCTTCTAGACTTATAATTTTATCTAATAGAAACTTTGATGACAGATGTCTTTTGTTATTTTGTTATTTTTTTAAATTTTTTTCCCACTTAAAAGGTATTCATTTAAAATAAGTAAGCTAAACATCACAGTTAGACTCATAAAATAAGATAATAAAGAATGAAGTACAAATAACAAAATCTTCATTGTAGATGATTGCAAGTATTTAATTTGATGAAGATCTTCAAAAAAATTGTAGCATATTGTAGACGCTCATTTTTTGACAAGCCCAGAAGAGAAGAAGGCCCAAAGTCATGGGCTATAGAAAGTATTGTGGAATTACCATTAAGCGAGTGGCATGAGCAACAAATAGTGGGTCTAACAGACAAATAAATAGATCCTGAAGAAGTAAATGGGTCTAAAAAGGCCCGGAAGAAAGTAATCACGAACCCATGGACTGTATAGATGTGGAAAAGTGAGAATGGGCCATAACTGCTACGGCAGGCCCAAAGTAGTGCAAGTAAAGAAAGTAGGGGACTGTGGAAAACCCGTAAGCCCCAAATGATAAGTGAGAAATGCTTGGGCCGAGGAAGCCCAAGAAGTTAGTAAAAGTCCATGGGAGACGTTTAATTGAAAAAAGGGCCAAGGACGCTCGGGAGAGTAAGCGGGCCAAGGACGCCCAAACGAAAGTAGGTGGGAAAATAGGGGCCTGTAAATAGAAAAAGGGCCCAGAGGGATCATTGGGCTTTCCAAGAAAGAATAAACAGAAAAGGTCCAAAGTGACCCAGCAGGCTTGGGGTCAAGAAGGCCTCATGGCAGGCACGATAGAATTGTGTGGCAGGAAGCGAGTAACAGGGGCCAGAAATAAAAGGCTTGGAACAGCCCACGAACAAGCATGACCCAATCCTTAGAAGATGCAAGCCACAAAGGAAAGGTCAGGCGAAATAACCCACGCCAAAAGAAGCCAAAAATGAGCAGCAGGCTGAGCAGTTTGACATTCAAACCGCGGCAGATAGATGAGCAGCAGGCAGGATTTGAACAAGCACGGAGGTAAGGCACGCGCAAAGCCCAGGTACCACCAGCCTGTACCTAGCCAATACAGGAAATGGTAAGGTCATGAGTCAGAGGTAAGGGGGTATGGTCTGATGGTGGGAAGGGGGAAAATTCATTTTTTTGTTTCCTACTCAAGTCCTTTTGGAAGCAATGTCCTGCTGGAGAGGCATGCGAACCAAAAGAGGCAAGGATGAGTGGGAACCACCAGGTGCATGCTGTAAAGGGTAAAGGGTAAAGGGAAGGAGAGTATTCATCCCGTGGCAGGAAGGAATGTCGTAGGGAGTGAGCAAAACAAGAAAATCTTCTTTGATTGAGGCAGGATAGCACTGCCTGGGTGACTGATCAGTCAGTGACGGTCGGCAAAGGAGCCCAGGCTAGGCAAAAACGGTTAATGGCTAAAAAAGTAAAAAGCCAAGCGTGGCTGATCCTATATAAGGAGTTCTACAGTGAACGGCCTGTGGGGGACGAAAAACAGGGGAGAAAGGGAACCTCTGTAAAAATAGTAAGAAAAAAATTATAGAAAACAGGGGATTAGAGGGCACAGAGAGGAAAGGAGAGAAAAGATAAAAGAAAGAGGGAAAGAAAGTAGAAGAAAAAGAAAACAGAAGCAAGAAAGAAACAGAGTGAATGGAGTGATTGGCATGCACCGAATGGATTGATCTCCCTCTCCCCTTCTAACTCATGCTCCCTGTTAACCAAACAAAGAACCTCGATCAGCCAAAGTCACTTAGGCCCGTTCCTTCAAAGCAGCTAATTTCCCCTTAGAGAAATTAGTCGCGTTGAGGGAGTGGTTCCCTTTCTTGACACGAGCTCTGCGAAACAGCCCATCGTGGCAGGCTAACGTTTATTTACTGAACACGCTCTTAACTCTCATCTGACATTTATTATTCTGATGTTATATTGTAAAACGGTCACCCTTCATTAGGCCCACTGACTATGTTGCTTAAATCTCTATTATTTCCTGTCCTCTTTTACTATGTCTGCCTGCTGTAGCTAACGCGACAGTTCTGCCTGCCGTAAAGATCTGATTACCAAAAGGCATTGTTTGTGCATAAGCTGGACCAAGAAGGTTTGTTCTTGGACCGGTCCTAACTCTCCAACTTAGAAGAAAAATCTTGGGCCCGGTATAGCAGCAGGCAGCCCAGCCTGACATTGCAAAAAAGGCCCACACACATATATCATCATTCATTGCGAAAATTTAAATATTGTGGAAAGATGATAACTTTCATTATTATTCTTTGTAGCATTTTTTGGTAAGTAGATATTACATTTAGTAAATAAATTTTAAGAAATTGTCGTAGTAAATAGATATTCAAATAGATATTTTAAATTTATGTACATGACTTCATACTTTTTCAAAAAAAAAAAAATCTATATTAATTTTCTCACTAAAGAGGTAGCACGTGCCTTGCACATACAACCCACACTAATTATGTCAAAAGTTATAAAAGTTGTTGAAATGGTGATGAGTTACTCTCTCATCACTCTCGACACAAGTGAATAATAAGTTTAACTATTTATATTTATGGTAATGTACACCACATAAGTAATTAACAAGTTTCCTAATATAGTAGTGTAGAATAGTATAAAATTCACCTAGCAAAAAGACGAGTATTACATTCTACAATAAATATAAATAGAAGTTTTAACCACCTTTTGGAGGCTTATTTTGACAAAGAAATTGCTAATAGCGCAAAGACCGGGGCGACAATACAAAGCAGAACAGAAATGCCTTAAAAAACAGAACCGCTCACTTTCAATTTCCAACTTCCTAAATTTCCATGCAAGTGTAAATTATGTCACTCTATCTTTGCATGTAGCCGGCTTTATTATGAGTAACATTTTTAACTCATACTAGCATATACTGAGAATTTTGAGTAACTTATGCCTTTTAGTGAATAGTGAATACAGCTTTCAAGCATCATCTGCTTATACTCCTAAAAAGGTGAGTCTTTTCTTGACTGTAGATTTCTGGGTCTGTGTTGAATTTTCCTCGAAGCCCTTTAATTTGTGTTACCCATCCCTTCTTTTCAGTTCTTGGTTTTGTTATTCTGTTCTTGGAACTATGTTTCATTTGTGTTTTGATTAGTTTGTGGTGTTTTGCTTTTGGGGTCATTACTCTCTTTTGATTGTAGAGGGGGAAAGTTTAGAATTGTATGTTATGTGGTTCTTATATGTAGCAAATGGATTTTGTGTGATGGCTCATAAAATCTAGCATTTTTATGTGTTAATTCTCTTAGTGTAGTGTAAACTGTATAATGGGATGATTTGTTGTGGGATTTGTGTCGATGTGAGTTTTATTGGCGTTTGCAGAATTTTTATTTAAGGTTGAGAATTTTTATGCCATTGAGGCTTAAACTGTGACAACCAGGGTAGCATATGATATCAGTCAAAGTTTAAGCCACAATTCCCACACTTGCATAAGGAGGTCATATATGTGCGTTTGAAAGAGATTAGAAAAGGTGGTACTTTTGCTTTTGCTCTCAATTTTGGAATCAGAGTATCAGTGTTCTTTCCTTTCTACCTTTTTGTTTATAATTTGTTTTTTTGGTTCTTCTTCTATTTTCCCCCCTTCTTGACAACTTAACAATCCACCACGTATTAAGGCACTTGTTTCTTTTTGGACCTGGGAATAGATTGTGTTTGGGCCTCCAGGGTATGGAGCACCCTTAGTAAAGTATTTTTGTTTCATTATAGTAATACCTCCCCAAACTGATTAAACTTTCTGTTGGAGGCATTTACCTTTAGAGGAAGGACAATGAGCTGCTTTGGCTGTTGTGAAGAAAATGATAACCATAAAGCTGCTGATACTGGGCCATACATGTCAAATAATTCACCAGGTGATTCTGTATTCCTAAACCACGCTTATTTTTTTCCTTCTTTTGGTTGGACCAAGCTACTCCTTTACACTCAAATTAGTTGAGGTTTTCTTTTTCTTTTCTTTTCTTTTTTTCAAAAAAAATTGGGTGGAAAATGTAGAAGCGTGGTTCCTTATTGTCCGAGTTTTTAGTTGATATTTCTTAAGTTCTGCTTGAAATCAGCTAGAGCAACTTGTTTGTTGTTTTAATTTTTCTTTTATTTTTTCCATGCTTGTTTTGTGTGATTTGTCTGTGCTGTATCCTTGCTTGCGTATTTACCATTCTTTTTTTTTTGGGGGAAGCTATACAATGTGTAATTATAGCTAGCCATTATCATGTGTTATCATTCTGTCAGAGCTTTTTGATTGTGATTTGATTTCTAATATCCCTTTTATGGCTGCTGATTTTGTTTCCATCAACCTAAGTCAACATGAATTATGCAGGCAATAATGGAGTGTATGCTGCGAAAGAAGTGTGCCAAAAGATAAACAGACTGTAACTATGCAACCTGTTGCTGTCCCTGCCATTCCAGTAGAAGAGTTGAAGGATATTACGGATAATTTTTGTTTATAGGCTTTAATTGGTGAGGACTCATATGGAAGAGTGTATCATGGTGTCCTGAATGGTGGACAGAATGCAGCCATCAAAAAGTTACTCCAGTAAACAGCCTGACCAAGAATTTCTGCAAAGGTACTATAAGAGTTCGTTATGCTCATAACTACACTTTGCTCCTATCTGTCTTCTTTTTGCTTAGAAAGTTGACATAAAACTTCACAGGTCTCCACGGTATCAAGACTAAAACATGAAAATGTTGTCGAGCTGGTTGGTTATTGTGTTGATGGCTCTCTCCGTTTCCTTGCATGAGTATGCGCCTAATGGGTCTCTTCATGATATTCTTCATGGTAAGTAATCTTTTATTCTTGGGTTTTTAAAAGAATTTGTATTTGGAATGGCCATATTCAGTGTTTTAAGCCGAGTTCTATATATATATATATATATATATAGAGAGAGAGAGAGAGAGAGAGAGAGAGAGATTTCTGATGAGTTTTAGAAAAGAAAGGAGTTCCTCTAATGTATATTAAGTTATTTAAGCATATGTAACTAGTGTGAGAACAAGTGATGGATCACAAGTTTCTATTCACTATAGGTTTGCATCAAGGATCAACATTAAGTTTGTATCTCTTTGCACTAGTAATGGATGAGCTTACTAGATTGATTCAAGATGAAGTTCTTTGGCCTATCCTTTTTGCAGATGATATAGTTTTAGTGGATGAAAACTGACATTAAGTTAATGTTAAGTTGGAAATTTGGAGAGTTGTTTTAGAATCTAATGGATTTTAACTAAGTAGGCTAAGTAGGACAAAACAAAGTACGCAAAATGTAAGTTTAGTAAAAGTAGAAACAAAGATGGAGTGGTAAACTTAATGGTTAAGAGAGACCAAAGTGAGAGAGAACTTTTGATATATTGGATCAATAATTTATGAGAATAGAGAGATTGAAGAAGATGTGAATTGCTAAAAGTAGGATAAATGAAATGGAGAACTGTGTCAGGAGTATTTTGTGATCGCAGAGTACCTATTAAGTTAAAAAGAAAATTTTATAAGACTGCTATAAGATTAGCTATGTCCTATGGTACTGATTATTTGGGTGTGAAGAAGCAAAATTTTCATAAAATGAGTGTAATTGAAATGATAAATGTTAAGATGGACAAGTAGAAATAGAAGGAAAAATAGGATTCCAAATTATCTAAAACAAGAATGTTAAGAATAAGTGAAAATATAAGGAAAGGTGATCTCTATTGATGAAAAGATGATGGGGTCTTGCTTGAGATGATTTGGTCATGTGTAGTATTAGGAAGATGAAGTCGATTCAAGTAGAGAGAATGGAAAAAGGGAGAACGAAACATACGTCACGCATATAAATAAATTGATGCAAACCCAAAGAAGAGGGGGAAAAACATCTTGAAGTATTGAGCATAGACAATGTAGATAATTGAATTGAGCAGGCAGACCATGATTGTACTACAGGAAGCAATATATATAATTTACAAACATGAAAAATGAACATTATTCCTGCCATCCTTGTGCCTATGTTTATATTTCTGCATTTCCTGCCCAACCTCACCATCTCCCCTTCTTCTCTTTCTTCCTCCTCCTCCTCTTCTCCTTCTTCCTTTCCTTCTAAGCCTCTACTCTTTCTCTGTTGAGCTTTAGAGTACGAAAGAAAAACAGTCATTTTGGGATGAGCTAAACAAGTAGTCGAGAAAAAAAAAGCATTATCAAACAAATTCCTTGATTCTCTAACTCCCAAGACGTAAGCCTTAGCAACATGTATTGTTTTTTTTTTTTTTTTGGTTTAAAGGAATTATATATAAACTAGATAGCCAAAATGGCTAAGTTGGTAGCAACATACCTACAAAATGTTTCCCCATTTGTCTGTACTCACTAATGCAGCAACTACATCAGATGGGGGTAATAAAAAATTACAAGTTCTTCCTGCAAAGTACAACCTATACTAGCAAGTGCATCAGCACTTCTATTTGCTTCCTGAAATACATGCTTCATTGTGATGTGGGGAATCTTTTCCAGCAATAATCTGCAATCAAACAGCAAGGAAGAATAAGCAACATGTATTGTCAACAGTTTCATAAATATTCCTTAATTTAAAAATAACAACATATGCTTCATTTTCTGAGTATGCATTCCCTCTTAAACAATATTCATTATTCAGTTTTCTCCCTGTCACCTTTGAATGATATTTTTGCAGTCAACTAAATAGTTTCCAAACACTCCTTAAGCATAATCGTCTCCTGATTTAGGACTAGTTACTATTACTTCAAATTCAAGAAGATCAATTGTACAACTTTCTGCCATGATTCATGCTATGAACAAAAAAACTATAAAAGCATAGAGTTCTTGGTAATATTTAAAATTGAGAATTCTATCTTTAATTGTTACATTATGCTATTACTCTTAATATTTTGTCTAATTAGGGGCGCTCACCCATATTTTACTAGTGAAATTTAATTTAAATGTCACCTAGATTCTCATCAATTATTGTTCTTTTTTCTTCTTACAACAAGTGGAGAGGGGGCATTTAAACCAGGGGCGGAGGTAGGGGGGTCGAGAGGGGGCAATTGCCCCCCGACCTCACCCAAACCCCACCCCCCTTATATATATATATATACATATATATATATATATATATATATATATATATATTTCTTGTAGATTTAGTATTTGTTTTGTATAAGTTTTTGTTTGCTTTAAGCTTATGGTCTTCAACTTTGCAATTGCATGTAATTGTGCTATGGGGCTGTCACTCTTGGCTCCAGTTGTAATATACTCTTCTCGGCTAGTGATTAGTAAGAAGCTCTTTTAACTTTGTATAATAATGACCATATATTGATTGTTTTTTTTTTTTTTTAACTTTTACTTGTTTGAAAAATATACTTATAGTCACATATGAAGTATCTTAAATACAAAAACATTTATACTAAATCTAGCGTTACGCACAAGGGAAAAAAAAAAAAACTTAACACTTACCTTATATTTATATGTTAATCAATTTTTTTTGTTTAATTAGTTAAGTATTTTTTTATTATACTAATCAAAAAGATTGCAATTGATTTTCTCTTCAATTCTTTATTTTCATCTTGCCCCCCTAAATTAAAATCCTGACTTCGCCACTGATTTGAACCCAAGTTTTCCCATGAGAATGACTCGATAGTGTCATTGAACCACAAGACTCTGGTCTCATTAATTACTCCATAAAGAATACATGCAATTACACGCACAATATTATTATTATATTCTATCTTCCCACCACCCTATGCAAGAGAATAGCCACAATAAAAAATAAAAAAATAAAAAAAAAACAAAAAATTTGACAACTGTCATCTTTTTTATAAAGTGCATGCATAAGAACATTGAATAAAGAATACCTGTATACTCAAACCTAAGGAAACCAGAACTCCCCAATTCGAAATTTAGAACGGGATGGACCATTGCTGTGTGTTTAGCCACTAGTACAAAGAATAATTATAAAAAAATGAGAAGAGTAATATATGGGCGTGTCACGTGTGTGGCATGGCATAAGAGATGAAAGCGATATAAAGAGAAAAGAGAAAACCTACATAATCATGCAGTCCAGAAATTGTAAACAGGAATCCAACAAGTATTTCTGAACGGAAAGAATGGTTGTATTACTCGCTTCACCATAGAGGTCAAATATGAGACAGTTAAGATAATAATGAGGTCTGTGGTAGGAAAACAACAGAAGGCAGAATTTCGAACCAGCTAAGTGGAGAAAACCAGGACCGGTTGGAAGGAAATCTTCACCCTCAATTAAAATGGATCTAATATTGACCTTTCTCCGAGTCCACCCTCTCGAATATACATTATATCCGTAGATAAATATCATATCAGTGTACTCAGTTAGGAGGGTAGTCCAATAAAGAGTAGTAGAAACAACTTGAGCTCTTTTACACTGAACTTCTTCTGCCCATGAAAGGTGAGCCTCATTAAACGCATGATTCCAAGAGCGAGATATCACATCATAAGCAATGTAATGACCCTTCGCATTAGAATCTCCTCCAAGTACTGGCGGCCCATTTATTATGATCCGATTCTCGCCTTTAAAATTCGAGTGTGCGAAAATGACATCCATGTCGATCTTGCTATAAGTTGGGGGGTTTGGCAAGGTTTCCCAGGTACGCAGTTTGGGGTCATAAACCTCCATCCAGCCAGAGAAGGTATCTTTGGGTTGCAACCAACCCAAATCGCCGCCAAAAACATATAGCTTACCATCAACAACAATGGTCTGAGGGTTTTGTCTACGATATTTCATGGATGGACCACGTTCCCAACCCTTGTCAGGACATTTAAGGTTGAGCATCCAGACGTCGGTAGTGGGGATATAGCCGACTATATTGAGAGGGTTGTCATGGGGGAGTGTGTAATTTTCGTACACATCTGCAATAGTTGAAGCTGAGAAATCAGGGTCAAGGCCACCAACAGAATATAGACGGTCGTCTAGCACAGCGTAGTAGCGAGAGGGGTAAGGCCCCGGCGGCCCGTCTTCGGCGACTTTGGAAACCGGGCTGATCTTCTTTGGGGTGAAGCTGAAGCTGCTGTTGTTGTTGGTGGTGATTTTCTTTTTCTTCACTCCCTTAATATGGTTCAGTATAGAAGGAGGAGGAGGTGGACGTGGACTTTGAATGAAGTATGAAAGAGGTGGACAGGCTTCGGGGTCTGGGATCTTGATCGT
Organism: Castanea sativa; assembly: GCF_040712315.1. Lineage (NCBI taxonomy): Eukaryota > Viridiplantae > Streptophyta > Magnoliopsida > Fagales > Fagaceae > Castanea > Castanea sativa. The sequence continues at coordinate 41,512,131 of NC_134019.1, read as the reverse complement.
AAAAACCATTGCTTCATCCGACTCGCTTGTTGTACAGAAAGCGATGTCAAACTCACCATCAACAACATCTACCTTCCCCCAACTTTTCAGCAGCTCCTCCCCCACCTCCCACTCAGCCTCCGCTTCTATAGGATTTAGTTTCGGTTCACAAACCGAAACAGACTGACCCGCCCTAGTATTGGGATTCGATTGACAAGGCAAAAGAGAGTACCCCATTGACACAAAACAAAAGAGACGGCTAAGAGTTTGGATTAGAGAGATTGAAAGGGTTAGGGTTAGTTTTTCTCAAATCAGTTGAATCCAATAGATCAAACACAAATCAACTCATCAAAGCCAATCTACAGTCACCACCCACAGCCCAGAAATCGAATCTGAATAGATCCACAACCCACCACTAACACCGATAGCTCACCACCACCAAGCACCACCAAAAATCAACCAAAAATGAAGAGATTGGAGTTTAATCGGTGCGAAAATGAGTTTGAGGCAAATATTTGGATGAACAACGAAAAGATGGAGATCTCAAAACGGGAAAGATGGCCTCCAAGATCCGCCGCCACCTTCACCGCCACAACCTCAGCCACCATAATCCACCGCCACAACCTCAGCCACGGTCACCATAAACAACACCATCGGAGAGGGAGCAGAGTAAATGTTTGTGAGAATGTAGAAGAAAGAAGATAGAGAAGAAAGGTGTCTGTGAGAAGAGAGAGAGAAGAGAGAATCGAATTTAATAAGAGTGGAGAGAGAAATTAACTGCTTTATTTTGATAAAAAACAGTAAAGTCTTTGTTGAAGCTAACAAGTTGGTTGATTGCTTTATTGTTGTTACAACAGTAAAGGGAAACATTTTTAAAAAAGGAAGGTAGATTTATTAGAAAAAAAAAAAAACTTTTATTTTCGGGTTTAAAAAGAAAAAGTTTTTTTTAAAATAATTATTATTTTTTTTAAAGAAAAAGCATTTTAAAAGAAAAGGAAAGCTTTTTAAAAAGTTTTTTTTTTTTTTTTTTTTCTCTTGAGAAAGAGTTTTGTTTTTGAAAATAACTTTTGAAAAGGGTAAAGCTTTTTGAAAAATCATTTTCTTTTGGAAAAGCATGCTATAGAGATTTGTTCATCCAAGCTATTAAATCATGGCAACATTATTTATGAGAAAAAGTCAAATCAGTTAAACCCAATAGATCAAACACAAATCAACTCATCAAAGCCAATCTACAGTCACCACCCACTGCCCAGCAATCAAATCTGAATAAACCCACAACTCACCACTAACACCGATAGCTTACCACCACCACCAAAAATCAACCAAAAATGAAGGGATTGGAGTTTAATCGGTGCAAAAAGTAGTTTGAGGCAAGTATTTGGATGAACAACGAAAAGATGGAGATCTCAAAACGGGAGAGATGGAGGTTAATTAGGAAGGAGAGAGTAAAATGAATAAAAAAAGAAGAAAAAGTTTTAAGCATTTTCACCCGTACAGTTCTATTAACAGAGAAGAAAGGTATTTGTGATAAAAGAGAATCGATTTTAATAAGAGAGGAGAGAGAAAAGATGTATAAAAAAAGAATAAATTTTTTTAAGCATTTTCACCCGTATAGTTTTATTACCGGAGAAGAAAGGTACCTATGATAAGAGAGAATCGATTTTATTAAGAGAGGAGAGAGAAAAGATGTATAAAAAAAAGAATAAAAAATTTTAAGCATTTTCACCCGTATAGTTTTATTACCGGAGAAGAAAGGTATCTATGATAAAAGCATTCCATTGACAATTATAAATGGTATAAATAAGAAAGATTTAGCATAAAAGTACAAAAAGAGCCTAGTAGTTAAACTTGTAAAATTTTATAATTGTAATTTTTTTTGCAATTATGCTACTGTGTCATCCTATTAGGGGAAGAAGAAGGAGAGAGAGTTGTATTGGAATATATTATAATAGTCACTAATCCGTGTTATGCACAAAAACTTATTTGTAAGGTAGACTAAAATAATTTTATAAAATCTTAAATTGATTAAAAAACTACACCATTACATGATTTTTTCTTGTATAATTTTAATTTGTGTTACAAATTGATAAAGAAACCATTGTTTGAACGTGCAATGACTTACAAAAAATTTGTCAGATAATTTTAGATACTACAAAAAAATAACTCAAAAATTCAAATATTAAAAATTCTGAAAAACCAAAAAATATTAAAAAAAATTATCAATGTTTGAGTTTGAGTTTAAGTTGGACTTGTTAAAGAGATATATTTTCACTCCTTGTTAAGTTTAGATTAAACAAAAATAATTTTGTTTTAATTAAATGATGAGTTTGAGTTTAAATTGGACTTGTCAGAGAGATAGAGTTTCACTACTTGTTAAGTTTGGATTAAACAAAAATAATTTTGTTTAAAAAAATGATGAGTTTGAGTTTAAGTTGGACTCGTTAGAGTAATAGAGTTTCACTCATTTTTAAGAAAAATGATGACTTTGAGTTTAAGTTGGACTTGTCAGAGAGATAGAATTTCACTTTTTGTTAAGTTTGGACTAAACAAAAATAATTTTGTTTTAAAAAAATGATAAGTTTGAGTTTAAGTTGGACTTGTCAGAAAGATAGAGCTTCACTCCTTGTTAAGTTTGGACTAAACAAAAATAATTTTATTTAAAAAAATGATGAGTTTGAGTTTAAGTTAGACTTGTTAGAGATAGAGTTTCACTCCTTGTTAATTTTGGACTAAATAAAAGTAATTTTATTTAAATATTGTGATATTAAAGAAAAATTATCAACGTTTGAGTTTGAGTTTAAGTTAGACTTGTTAGAGAAATAGAGTTTCACTTCTTGTTAAGTTTAGATTAAACAAAAAAATTTTTGTTTAAATTAAATGATGAGTTTGAGTTTAAGTTGGATTTATTAGAGAGATAGAGTTTCATTCCTTGTTAAGTTTGGACTAAACAAAAATAAATTTTTTTTTTAAATGATGAGTTTGAGTTTAAGTTGGATTTGTCAGAGAGATAGAGTTTCACTCCTTGTTAAGTTTGGACTAAACAAAAATAATTTTGTTTAAAAACAATGACGAGTTTGAGTTTGAGTTTAAGTTGGACTTGTTAGAGAAATAGTTTCACTCCTTGTTAAGTTTGGACTAAATAAAAATAATTTTATTTAAATAAAATGACAATTTTATTTAAATATTGTGCTGAAGTGAAAAATTGTGGGAGCTTCAGAGGCTTTGGTTTATATATAAAAATTATTTTAGTGGGTAATATATATTATTTTAATTAGTAGAATATGAAAATAAAAGTTGGAATGTTGGTTGTGTTGTAAAATGGTATGGTATAATTGATAAAGTAGCTTTTTGAGATGATAAAATAGAATAGGATAACATTTTCCATTATGAATGCTCTAAGAGAGAATCGATTTTAATCAGAGAGGAGAGAGAAAAGATGAATAAAAAAAGAATAAAAAGTTTTAAGCATTTTCACCCGTACAGTTCTATTAATAGAGAAGAAAGGTATCTGTGATAAGAGAGAATCGATTTTAATCAGAGAGGAGAGAGAAAAGACGAAAAAAAGAATAAAAACTAATAAGCATTTTCACCTGTACAGTTCTATTAATAGAATGTATTGTTTATCTATGCGAACTTGTTTGGCATTTAGAGCATTCATACTTGAAATCTACAAAAAAATTCTATTTTACTATCTCAAAACCTACTTTATCATTTATAGCATACCATTTTATAGCACACCTAATATCCCAACTTTTATTTTACCATCCTACACATTAAAATAATAAAAAGTAAAATAAAAATAATATAAAAAGATTCTCACCACAACCACACCTCAGCAAACCCACAACTTAGCAAGCGTGCTCGTTCAACCACAACTCAGCAAACTCACTGATCAACCATAACTCACAGCAACGATCCCCATTGGATCGGAACCATCGAAACCACCACGCATGACCTCGCCACGACCCATGCTGATCTCCACTACTGTATGAACCCCATTGGAACCCATAACCATCGATCCCAAAACCCACTAAACTCGAAACCCATCAACAAACCCATCAACCACCGTGAGAGACCCATCAACAAACCCATCAAGCACCGTGAAAGACACATCAACAAACCCATCGTCGTGAGAGACCCATCAACTAACCCACCGCCATGAGAGACCCATCAACAGACCCATCGCTGTGAGAGAGAGACCCATACCACGCCACCAGGCCTCCACGCCATGCCACCACCAGACCCACACCGGACCCACGACCCACACCAGGAAAAACCATCACCGTGAGAGAGGGGCTTGGAATGTCAACAAAGAAGAGATACAAAGATAGATGGAGAGAGAAAGAGGTAGATAAAAGGTATGGAATAAAATATATTAAACCATTTTGCAATTGTGCTACAGTACTGTTGCAAATTTGCAATGGTATTGTAGCACAATTGTAAATTTTTTTGGGTTTACAAGTTTGAGTAATGGAGGTTTTTTGAGGCTTTGATGCTAACTATGCCAACATATGGCATTTGCAAGTCCGGGTGTGAATGATCCTAGAACATATGTGGTTTCTTGGTGTTTGGTGTGTCAAATGCTAAATATTTGGCATTTGGCACACTTAATAATGCTAGTGTTCTTAGAAAGGACAAAGTTTAGCTACAACTTTACTCAATAAAATAAACATTATTACATATTTTGAAAATCTAATCGTTGAATTACATGTTTTTTACTCTCTTAATATACATGTCAAATTTTGTGTCAATTGGATATTATTTACCATATGATTTATAATTTATATTTTATGCATAATTTTAAATTATAAAAACTTACAATTTGAACAATTTATTGATAATATAGCTATTGATCTTTAATTTTCTAGAAATTTTTCAAACATGAAGGATATAAGAAGAAGATATAATCTAATGGTGGATTTGTCAAAATTCACCTTCAATAAAAAAATATTGAGCAAGGTTGTAATCCAATTTTGTAGTTAAATTTTGTCCCATTAGAAAAAAACAAAAATTGTCAGTGAGTTGTTCGTCCACACGCACCAATGAGGGTACCTGAAGAACAAGAGAACGAGGAACCAACAGAGAGCACCAGTGGGGTGCCGGCTAAAAACCCTCCGAAGGTTAAGTCAGTGACAAAAAAATATCCAAGAACTCAATAGTCTGAGAGTTAGGAATTTTCACTTACCTTAAGGAAGAGGAGGCTTTGTGCTTATATAGTGGTGTAGAGCTGACCAAGATCCCTTGAATGTATGAGTTTTCCTTGTAGAGAAGATTTGAAGTTAAGGCCCCAAGATCTTAGGGCTTTTTTACCCATACTAGGAAGATACGAACGTGTAGTAGGGTTTTTGGGTGTAGTGTGCAACATATTTTCATATAGGGGTAAATGAGTGGGGAGCATGCAAATATTGTGGAGGACAAGCATTTTCATCTGTCGGTATGCTTGTCCTCTTTTGATTCGTCAGCGCACGTTGGTATGCCTGGTGCCTTCATATGTCAATTCCTTCGCCTGTTGGTATCTCCACTTGTCGGAATGGTTCCCAACTTGTCGGCATGCTCGTCGTCTGTCTAGTTCATTTTCTAGACCGACGGGATATTGAGGTGATGGTACGAAAGGTGCCGTTGTGGTCTAAGTAGGGTTTAGGCCTGATGAACATTCTTACCTTGGTGGAGAATTCTATGCTCGATGAATATTGGCGGTTAAAAGAGTTGGAAAATTTCTACGGTAAAAAATACCCTCATCACCTTCACTGTTTTTTGGGATTAACTTAGGACCTTTCTTGTGCAGCTTAGATGGAAGGCGAAGAACCACTTTGTAAGAGCTAGAATGGGTGGGGTGATTTTGTAATTTTGCTCTGGATGCATTTTCTCAATTTTCACTTCTTAGAGCATCTACATCAGTTCTTGTATAATCTTCTATAACACAAAAAATTCTTCATTTTACACATTTTGGTAAAAACAAACACCCACATTAGTAGGGCTAAAACGGTGTAAAATATTGCAAAACCATCCACGAGTTACAATAACCGTGTAAATACACACGGCTACTATAGCTCGTTTATACAATATTTTATCATTTTCTCATTTGCTCCTTTTTTTCTCTCTCTGATCCATGCTCAACAAACTCAATTCTCTCCTCATCTTTTTCTTTTTCCTCAGATGCACATAAACACACCCACACACAAACACATCCACGCAGACAAATCAACACAGAGAATCAATACAGAGATACACTTTGCTAAAAAAAAAAAAAAACACAGAGATACACAAACACAGATCGGTGCTTGACTGGATCGGAGCTCGTGGGTCTTGCTGTGGATCGGAGCTCGCAGATTGAGGATCGGAGCTTGCGGATCAGGATCGGAGTTCGCGAATCGTGATCGGAGCTCGCGGATTGAGGATTGAGGATCGGAGCTCGCGGATTGAGGATCGGAGCTTAGAGCTCGTGGATCGGAGAGGGAGAGTTGATCTGAGCTCTTGATCAAGAGGGAGAGTTGATCTGAGCTCTTGATCGAGAGGGAGAGGGAGAGTTGGAGAGATGGGTATAGAGAGAGAGCAACAAATTAGAAATGAGTAGGGAGAGAGAGAGAGCGCGCGTATTATATCTGGGGTAGTTGGGAAAATAATAAAAAATTGAAGAAAATTGATTATTTAATTAAAAAAGGTGGTAGGATAGATGAACTAATGTAGGTGTTTTGTAAAATCGGATGTGTAAAATAGAAAAAGTGGATTTTTAGTGTAAAAGTGGATGTGTAAAATAAAAGAACTAATGTGGATGCTTTTATACGACTCCAAATCCTTCCTACTTTCTGGTCATTTTTCATACTTTTCTTCACTAAATCTTAACAAAACATCAGGTATTAGAATAATTGTCCTGTCCAAAAATTTATTATAAGAATTTTCTTTGACCAACGAGGGATTGATATTTTTAATAGTGACAAGAAACATGGTGGAAGGCAGGCCTACTAATTCACAACATTAGCTCATTTTTATTATAATTGCACGAAATTTCTTGAAGCAAAGGTAAGTCATTAACTTTTTTAGCTATCTCTAGCAAGCAATACAATTTATGGCACGTACAGCAAGCAAATCCAAAAATTATGAATGACTAGCTTTGTTTTCAACTAGGAAAAGATTTTTCTGTAGATTAATTTGGAGTGAAACCCTTTAAACTCTTTTTATATATTTTTATGAGATGAGAATTTTGAAAATTTAACTATTAAATCCAATAAAAGCACCACTGTCATGCAGTTCCTCCTCCTTCTCACAAAATCTAGCCTAAGGCCAAGCCTATATGGCTGAACCTAAGCTTTCTTCCCATTCTCTATCTATCTTACATTCTGTCTCTTCCAAACCCAAATGGCCAAAAGCTCCTTCATTTCTATGTTTGTTTGATTGGTTGTGTGTTAATTTGAGAATTTGATATTTTGCTTGAGGATTTGAAAAATGGAGTCTTTGAGGGGTTGATTGCAGGTTCATAGGCTTGGGGTCTGTTTGGATACAGTTTATTGCTGAAAGTTGAAAACTGAAAATTAAAAACACTGTAATAAAATAATTTTTAAATGTGTGAATAGTGCCGTGGGACCCAGTTTTAAAGAAAAATTTGTTGAAAAAAGAGGTTTGTGGGTTTGTGAATAGTGCATGAGACCCACTAAAAACGTTGAAAGCTGAAAATTGATTCAGTTTTCAGCGTTATCCAAGCGTGCACTTGGTGTTTCGCTTTGGGGATTTGGGTTGATTTCCAAGATAGGTTTGGGAGTGAGTGTGAATCTGTACATATGGATTTAACTTAGGATTTTGGTTGTTTTGTATGTATGCTACTGATTTGGAGATTTTGGGGGGTTTTGGGTTTACCGTAGTTTTGTGAATGTTTGTGGGTTCTATGATGTAGCTGTGTGTGTGTGGTTTGTGTCTTGTAAAAATAGGAACAAATGGTAAAAAATCGGTTAAGAACTAGTAAAATCAGGAATAGAATATTTTTCTGATTCTTTGATTGTTTCGGTTTTTAAAACCATGATTACATGAGACTATTGACTACTGTTGTTTGATGTAATTCATAGATAAATTTTTTTTTTAAATTATTACAAAAAAAAAAAAAACGTAAAGGATCTTAAGAAAGGGATGGTCAACTAACCACACTTTCAAACCAGACCAATGCAGTAACCTATCTTATATGAAATTAGTAAAAGAAACATAAAAGACCAAGGAAAGATAGATAACTGAGTTATTAATTATTATTTATTTATTAATCTTGGAAGATATTTATTGAAAGAAAAAATCAGCTGCTACGTACCAACTATAGACAAAGCAGGACTCTAGTCATGGAGGTGGTATACCCTATTTCGGTTATATTAAATCTTTTGATCATTTCTCTCTCAATTAAGTGGGACCAATTAACTACGAGGGAGATGACTCATATATCCCAAACAAGATATATTTTCTCCAGGTAGTGCACAGGCACAACAGCCACAACAAAAGCATGATCAGTACGAATATGACAGTAAATATCCTTTTAGTGGTTCGGCCTTCGTCAATTCTTTTCCGTTGTATAGCCTTAGCCCTAGGTGAGGTGTCTAATAATGTACCTTGGAATTAAGGGTGTGTTTAGATACGGCTAATTATACTAAAACTAAAATATTATTGTTAAAAGTATTGTAGATTAAGGTAAAAGTTAGTTGAAATAGTACAGTGAGACCCATAAATAGTGCTAAAAAGTACAGTGTGACCCATAAATAATAGCAAAAATAAATTAAATAGTAAATTAATTTTCATTTTTCATTCTAACCCAAACATACCAAATTACATGCTAGAGTGGCTCCAATATCTATTGCTATTAAGTATTAACTATAACAAAAAGAGCAAATGGGCTCTTCTACAGTACTTTGTTGAGCAAGAAATTTTGTTGAGCACCCTACGTAATTACTATACTATCCCTAGAGAGTTCCAAAATATAGTTGAATCTCTAATCAAGTGAATAGTTTTCCTGTTATCTTAACAACTATCAGTAGAAAATAATTAAAATAATGTTAGTAATGGACATTGTAAAAATCAATAAAAAAACATACCTACTTAGTAATGGATTACTCACAAGAGGAGTTATGGAGTTTTCAAGTTTAGGGCAAATTAAAAAGAGACCATTTATGACAGCTAGCAGAGACGGTTCTCCCATGCAAAATATTTGGATACTAGTTTTTTTACAATACAAGTCACAGACCCACGCGATGTGTGGGAAGAAATAATTATTTTGTATTTTAATATAATGTATAATTTTTTTTGAAGATAATTTGTTCTCCCTATAAATTAAACAATTTCTATTTGGTCTACATTGGTTCTATTTAGTCCATGTTGTCCTCTTCGATCCAATTTGGTCCTATTTAGTCCATTAGAGCAACCACAACAGTGGTGCTAAAAAGCCATATTGGTATTTTTAGCACCTCAAATATTAAAAGCCATTATGCAATAGTGGAGCTATAAATAAATTTTTTACCTCTTCAGCTACAGTGCACAGCTATAGATGGCTGTGCATTGTAGCTCCTAAGTTAAAATTTTTATTATTATTATTTAACTTCTCTTTCTTCACATTAAAATATTCTCTCTCTCTCTCTCTTCTTTTCGTCTGACTCAAAGTCTCAGCCTTCTCTCTTCCTTCTCTATCTCTTCAATATCTTTTCTCTCTTTTTTTCGCATTATCAGCGATGGCGTGGGTTGGTGGGTTTCGTGGATGTGAGTTGGTGGGTTGTTGATTCGTGGGTCATGGCCTGTGGGTCAATGGGTCGTGGTGGTCTGATTGGATTGTGGCCTGTGGGTCAGTGGGTTTCGTGGATGTGGGAGAGGTGTGTGTGTGAGTCACTTTTTCTTATTTTTATTTTAAGAGTTGCCACCAACTATTGGTTTTGTATTAGGTGTGATTGGTCACATAGTTGTCTAATTCATTTTAAGCTACCTAACTCACTAAAACAATTTTAAGGGTTTATTAGTTAAGGTAAACCAAAAGTCTCGAACCAAAGATCTTGGACTCGGAAGTTCGGTTACGTGTGGAGAAGGTGTTAGGCCTATCCAAATGATAGTACCCCATTTTAATTTATTTCTAACGTTATCTTTTTAGTGAAGAAATAAGATATTTGGCATTTTTATTCAAACGAAAACACACACACACACACACACACACACACACACACACACACAACATGTGAAGGACATTTACCACATTGCTAGAAATAATATATACAATAGCATGTAAATATTTAATTACTATGTAATTAGCATGTGAATATTACATATTACACAAATAAATTACAACATAAAAATAAAAGAGAGAGCGAGTTGGAAGACTAGCACCTTGTTGTTATCCACCACGTTTTCTCATTTTATCATGCAAAAAGAACACAATAATAATACATTAGTGCCAAGAAGGGGAGGAACTATGTAAGCTTGATTAGTACCTATGGGTTCAATCAAATTGAAACATAGGCACAAATCTCTATAGATTCAATCCTAAGAAAAAGTTTTAAACAAAAATGTATGAATTATTTTGAAACAGATTTTTCTTTAGAAAATTCAAATATTTTGTAAAATAATTTTTCTTTAGAAAATTCACATATTTGTAAAAGACTTTTTCTTCAAAAATATTAATTATATTTTTTGAAAGGAAAGTTTTGGGAAAAATATATATTTTTTTATGAGAAAAGGTTTTATTGTTTTTTTATATATAAAAATGGGAAGTATTAGAAAACTACTTTCATCAATTTTTTGAAAGAAAATATTTCTTTTGAACAAGAAAATTTTCAAATAGGAAACAAATTTTTATTTTTTTTGAAAAGAGTTTGTTTAGAAAAAAGAAGTGCCATTTTAGGGTTTCAAGAAAAAGATTCACGGTTTTTTTAAAAAAAAAAAAAATTAAAAAAGGGTTTAATTTTAACAATCCCATGAATTTGTTTTGAGAATATGGTTTGAAGAAAGGAGTTTTATTTTGAAAATATTTTTGTGAAAAGAGGGAAATTTAAAAAAGAAGAAGAAGAAAGAATTGGAAGAGTTTTTTTTTTTTTTTTTTTTAAAAATTTTAATGGGATTTTATTTTTAAGGAGGAAAATTTTGAATTAAAAATCCCATGATTTTCATGGTGGAAAGAAACTTGTATTAAAACATTTTGCAGGGAAAATTTAATTTGAACAATTTTTTTTTTGTTTTAAAAAAAGTATTCATGGGTTTTGTTTTCTAAAAAGTTTGGGTTCCAAAAATCCCATAGTTTTTTTTAGAAAAGAAATGCTCATTTTAGAAACTTTGCTCATTCAAAAGATTTTTTTAATCATATTTTTGAAAAGCAATTCTAACATAGTAAAGGAAAACATTTTTGAAAGAAGGAAGGTAGATCTTTTAGAGAAAAAAAAGGTTTTATTTTTGGGTTTAAAAAGAAAAAAGAATTTTTTTTTAAAGAGAGAGCATTTTAAAAGAAAAGGGAAGCTTTTTAAAAAGTTTTTTTTCTTGAGAAAGAGTTTTGTTTGTGAAACAACTTCTGAAAAGGGAATAAAGCTTTTTGAAAAATCATTTTATTTTGGAAAAGCATGCTATAGAGATTTTCTCATCCAAGCTATTAAATTATGGCAACATTATTTATGAGAAAAAGTTAAAAAAAAACTCAACAATAGTAAATAAGTGGTATAGACTAGAAAATAAAGTGCAATAAAATAAAGACAAGTAAATAAAGTTGTTAGGAATTTAAATGACAAGGAAAAGTAAAGGTTCATTAAAAAAGTTTTTTTTTTTTTAATTTTTTTGATTTTTTTTAGAGATTCTTCTTAATTAAGCTTTAATTTATTTCAAGTCTTATGGGTCCTTTGTAAAAAAAGAGATGGGAGTTCAAAACCATTAACCATCCTTTGAGACAACATACCCATATTGTGCTTTTCTTAAGGTTTAAAGCTTATTTAAAAAGAATAGATAGAAAATATTTTTTAGGTGATGAGATAGTAATATACGTGCGCGTGTGTGTGGAGAGAGAGAGAGAGAGAGAGAGAGAGAGCAAAAGAAATAAAAGGTGCAAAAATAAAAGGAGAGTGGGGATAGCAAAATGTAAATAATGGGATGACAATAAAATAAAGGGGAGGGGATGAACATAAGAAATAAAAGGGAAGTGGGGATAAGCAAAAGGTAAATGGAATGACAATAAAATAAAGGGGAGGGGGATGAACATTAAAATAAATGGGATGAAAATAAAGTAAAGGGGATGGAGAATGAACATTAAAATAAATGGGATGAGCCAAGAGCCTTGTAGTTGAATTGACACTTTCCCATGTACAAAGTGCTTGGAGGTTTAGGGGGGAAAGGGTTTGAGTTGCGGGGTGAGCAACATGTTGTAATTATCTTTAAAAAAAAAGGGATGATAAGATAAATAGACGAACAAAATATAAAAGGTTCCTAGATGACGAGTGTAGGAGCCCAAAAATGCTAGGCCCATTTAGAATAGTGGAATTAGATTTTACAGGCCTAGTGTAATTAATTTGTTAGAGTATGGGCTTGCAAGGTCAGCTTTAATGCTTTATTATGATCCAATTATGAGGTCAGTGGAGTTAGGGCTTTGAGAATAGTAAAAGAAGTACAAATTATGGAAATAACACTTCCTCGAGTCTGGCCGAGGAGGCAATGTTCAAGTTCCTAATACAAGGTGATGTTCTTAAGTTTACGTTCTTTTCTTCCAATGTTTCCTCCCTTTCCTTGGAGGGATTTCTTTCCTTTATATATTCCTTTGGATTTCATCCTAGCCTTTCACTTGTACAATTAGGGGCTTTCTTTTGGATGCTTGTCCCATTAGAGCTGTGTTGGAGGTGATAAACTATATTGCAAGTTGTGAGACTACTGTTCAGGGGTCACTCCTTTATTGAATGAAGAGGTTCCTTTGCCTCATCACTCTATCTATATAAAAAAGAAAAAAGAGAAAACCCATGGTGTGAAGATCACTCTATCTATATAAAAAAGAAGAAGAAGAGAAAACTGAGCGTGAAGAAGAAAAGAAAGAAAGAAAAAAGAAAGAAGAAAGAAGAAGAAAGCATCAACAAGAAAAAGAGAAAAAGTGTGGTGGAGCACATGTGTGGTCTGACTGTGGGAGGAGAAGAAACCAGAGTAAAGAAGAAAGAAAGAAAAAAAAGAATCTAAACACCCTCTAACTGATTGGTGTAAGAGAGTGGGTTCTTTCAGAGACAAAAAAGGGGGACTTTTTGGCTAGAAAGAAAGCTTGGAAACCTCATATGGCCTTTCTATATGCATTTTCTAAAGTCGACTACTATTGTTCATTTTTTAATAATTTTGGAGTAAGCGAGTGGAATATTTCAGAGACAAAAAAAGGAAACTTTTTTGCTAGAAAGAAAGTGGAGCATCTTAGTGCACTAACTGATTGGTGTAAGAGAGTGGGTTGTTTTAGAAACAGAAAAAGGGTACTTTTTGGCTAGAAAGAAAGCTTGGAAACCTCAAATGGACTCTCCATATGCATTTTCCAAAGTTGACTACTATCCAAAAATTGATGGAGAGAACATGATAGAAGCCTTTAGTGTTGAGCCTCATCCGTATCCATCACTGCCCCCAGAATGCTTGGAGGATCCACCAAATCCTGAGTCTATGGTATATTTCTTTTGTTAATGATTTGCTATAATATTTTATATGCATGTGTATATTTATTTATTTTTCATATTGTCTTATGTTAAAGACATTTAAATATTTTCTTAATCATCTTCCGACTAATTCTAAGAGCCTTTTTTGGGAGTTGGAGTCTATGGTATTTTTTTTTGTTAATAATTTGCTATAATATTTATATGCATGTGTATATTTATTTATTTTTCATATTGTCTTACGTTACAGACATTTAAATACTTTCTTGATCATCTTCCGACTGATTCTAAGAAACTTTTTTGGGAGTATGATCCGGGTAGTAACCAAGTTCTACAGTTTGGACCTTATTTTAGAAGATTGTTTGGGGAAGTTGCAAAATTCTCATATGGCCATTTTGAAAAGGGTGATTTTTCAGGGGATTTACTCAACCGTTTGCGTATTCGGCGTGAGAATATGGTGGTTTATCATCCCTCTAAAGTGTCTAAGGACTGTGTGGATAATCTTGGGAGAAAGACGGATTTAGTTCATTATAGGTACATGATGGCTTCTGTGGTAAACAAGTATCTAAAATCACGTGATATATCAAAATACTTCAAACTCGGTTTCTCTGAGCTGTTTCTTCAACCTCAAGTGGTAAAGAAGTTTTACATGTTCCAATTGTTTCATCCTATTATCTACAATGATTGGGACAAGTACAAACTCATCCACGCACTTGTGGATATGCGGATACAAGACCAAAAACATTTCTATAAATCCTTCGGATTTCAAGTTCAAGTTCAGCAATATGGGTATAAAAATTGGTGGAGAAAGGTTGAGAATGAAACTCCTGAGTCAATGCTGGGACATGTATATAGCTACCAAGGGCATGCTTTTTGGAATGCGGGTGCTTTGCCAGTATACCTTAGGAATTTACATGCACACTATCATGGAGCTATACTGGCAAACAACAATGCAATAGAGGCTGCCTTCGATCAGGAGAAGAACGACATTTATGATCATAACTCTCCTATTGAAGCTGAAATGGCTCAATATAAAGATGGTCATCCCCATAAGAAAACATTGAGAGCTAAGGTATGTATAAAAGTTTGATGAAAAACTATCTTGTATTGCAATGATGAATATGTATTTGAATATTGATAGTATTTATGGATTCCTTCTCTAAACTGCAAAAACAGCCACTAACAACAGACACATGGCTAATAATATAACTGACTAACTAATACTAAGTTACTAACACACACTAAACTAATTGTAGCTGCTACTGTCGTATTACAAGTTAGATATTTGACTTGCATTACTGGATCAGAACTACTGAAAAAGGAAGATTTTCACCATTGGTAAGGGCAATTGAAACATTACCGACATCGTTTAAAATGCTCTACCCAAGCGAACCTTTGATATATTGAACAATTCTTTGAGCTGCCAATAAGTGAGGTTCTCTTGGTTTAGCAAGGTATTGACTTAGTCTATGCACTGAATATGTAATGTTAGGCCTAGACAAGGCCAGATACATCAATCTCCCTATTAACCTTCAGTATTGAGTAGGGTTTGAAAGTACCTTCCCTTCATCTTTAGAAATCCTCATATTCTGTTCCATAGGTGTTTTAGCAGGTTTGCAACCCATTAGATTAGTATCTTCCATTATTTCCAAAGCATACTTCCTCTGATTTAAACTAATTCCCTTTTCATTTCTTGCAACCTCTAGCCCCAAAAAATACTTCAATGATCCCAAATCTTTGAGACCAAATTTGGTATCAAGCAGTTGCTTCAATTCTCTAATTGCAGCAGGATCATTACCTGTAAGCAAGATGTCATCCACATACACTACCAATACAGTAAATGATGTCCTATTAGTTTTAGTAAAAAGAGAGTAATCCCCCTAAGACTGCCTAAAGCCAAGCTCCAAAATGGTAGCGCTGAATTTTGCAAACCATTGCCTTGAAGCTTACTAGAGCCCATATAAGCTTTTGTTCAACTTGCATACCAAAGAAGGCTCCCCCTTGATGCGAAATCCAAGAGGCAAGGTCATGTAAACCTCTTCATTCAAATCTCCATGGAGGAAAGCATTGCTAACATCCATTTGGTGTAAATGACTACCTTTCATGGCAGTAATGGCCAAAACCACCCTAACTGAAATTGATTTTGCAACCGAAGAGAGTTTTTGAATGGTCAAGGTCTTCCCTCTGAGTATACTATAACCTTTAGCAACTAACCCGGCTTTGTATCTCTCAATGCTGCCATCTGAGTTGTACTTAATCCCATAAACCCATTTACACCAATAGGAACATGACCATGAGGTATAGTAGTCAAAGTCGATGTATGATTCTACTCTAAGGCTACAATTTCTTTGTATATAGCAGCTCTCCACTTTGTATGTTTCACAGCTTGGTGAAAGGTGGGTTCAGGACTATGGGAAGAAATAGATATAAGGAAAGAGTGATAGGTTGGACTGAGTTTAGTATAAGAAAGAGAATTAAAGATGTTAGAGGGTTTACTAGATTGAGGTTTGAATGAAGTGGAAACTGAGAGACAAGAATAGTCCTTAAGGTAAGGATGATGTCTAACTCTAGAAGATGTTTTGGTAGGAGGTAAAGATTGAGGAGCAGGTGGACATGGTGGTTCGGCAGAGGGAAAAACTTTAGGGACATTAGGATTAGAGGATTAGAGCCAAGTGAAGGATTGGAAGACAAGACCTTTGATGTTGGATTAGCTGAATTTGTAGAAAGTAAAGACTCCATAGGTGGGGAATAGGTATTAGGTATAGAAGTGGGAAAGACAAAAGGATAAAAATTTAGATCAAATGTAGAAGGAACAGTTGCAAAAGGAAATATGTGTTCATGGAAAATGACGTTTTTGCTCACAAACATGATATTTGTACTCAAATCTAAAACTTTGATACCAGAAGGGTAACTTGGAAAAATACATTTTTGGGCTTGGTATGCAAATTTGTGCCTTTGATGTGTAAGTGTAGAAGCAAAACACAAATAACCAAAGGTTTTGAGATGTGCATATGTGAGGAATTGACCAAATAGTATCTCATAGGGACTTTTGATGTGCAAAGTAGATGGTGGTAATATATTTATAAGGTATACATATGGTAAGATGCAATCCCCCTAGAAATGTAAAGGAAGGGGAAGACTGAAACCTCAAATTCTTGCTACATTAAGTATATGCTGATGCTTTCAACAATAGAGCTTTGTTGAGGTGTTTCCACATAAGTCAATTGATGTAAAATCCCTTTTGATTTTAAAAAATCTTCCATAATGAATTCAGTTCCATTGTCGGTTCTTATACACTTGATTTTGGAATTGAATTGAATATTAACCATTGTTGAAAATTGCTCAAATAGTGATTGAGTTTCAGATTTAGCTTTCAATTAATAAACCCAAGTACATCTTGAAAAATCATCAACTATAATAAAAAATATTTGTAATCTTCAAGAGTAGGAACACAAAAAGGACCACATAGATCACTATGTCGGGGGATAAACACTTTGGGGAGCTTCCTTAAGTAATTAATATAACATATAGAGACACTTTAATCCAAAAGGCTTGAGCCCAATGGGTATGTGCTCAATTATGTTATATTAATCACTCATTTTTCTCATCTTTATTCAATGTGAGACTTTCACTCACACGTGTAACCCAACAATCTCCCCCTCACGTGTGAGTTTGCCTCTTTATGGGCTTCAAGATCTCTTTGTGGGCCATGAACAAGTCCTACTCACTCCCCTTTGCCTAATGAGCTTTTACTTCATCAACGCGTCATCCATGGGTCTCTCGTACGCCATTGATGGGAACCATGTGTCAACCCCACACTCACATCCATGGGAACCCACGTCCATGTCCATGGGAACCTCGCACCACACCATTATTTAGCATCATTAGGAATATTCCTTTGTTGGCCTTTTTTTTTTCTTCTCCAGGATCTTTGTGTGTGGACTGTCTAGGCTTTCTCTGTCCCCGCTGGGTAGGGACCATAAACACCTCACCACCTTTGCCGCACACCACCATGGGCTCTGATACCACTTGTCGGGGGGATAAACACCTTGAGGAGCTTCCTTGAGTAATTAATATAATATATAGAGATACACTTTAACCCAAAAAGCCTAAACCCAATGGGTATGTGCTCAATTATGTTATATTAACCACTTATTCTTCTCATCTTTATTCAATGTGGGACTTCACTCATACGTGTAACCCAACACATAATGCAAAAGATCAAAAGGAGCAATAGAAATATTAGTACTAGATTGAAAAGGTAAATGTTTTTGCTTCGCCAAATGACAAAATGTCACAACACTGACTTATTTACATTTATCATGTGCAAGAAGACTTAATGCATTAATTAGCTAGAAACATCGTCGTTCTCAATAACAAAACCAATCTTCAATTAATAGGACGCCGCTGTTTCGTGCTAAATTTGTTCTGTCTTCATTTAACGAAATGACCCTGTTTCATGCTTCTTTATTATCATAGAGCACAATCATTCTTCTGAAGGTCTTTTGTCTTTTGTCTAAACGACATGTTATCATGTCATTGCCTGTCTTCTTTAACTTTAACATGGTGGAAGGTGAAGGTGAAGTAGTAACTGAGATAGGTTGAGGAGCACAAGCAGTGGACAAGAAGGGAAACTTGTGTTCTTGGAAAACCAAATCTCTAGACATAAAAATCTGTCTAGAATGTAAGTCTAGTAATTTGTAGCCCTTGACATTATGAGGATAGCCTAAGAAAACACAAACCCTTGCCCTAGGATCAAATTTAGGCGTGTGAACTTGGAGAGTTGAAGCATAGCACAAACAACCAAAGGTTCTTAAATGGCTACAAGGAGGCTTAAGCAAAAGGAGTTCAAAAGGAGTTTTGTCTTGTAAAAGAGATGGTAAACTATTAATAAGATGAACTGCAGCGAGTGTGCAGTCACCTCAATATTTGAGAGGGATGTTAGATTGGAGTCTAAGAGGTCTAGTAACTGAACGTATGTGCTCCTGTTTTCTTTCCACTACAGAATTCTGTTGTGGAGTGTAAACATAGGTCTTTTGGTGTATGATACCGTGAGTGTTATAAAAATCAATCATACAAAATCCTGGTCCATTATTAGACCTGGTAGCTTTGATTTTGACTCCATATTGAGTATGTATCATGGTAAAGAAAGAGATGAGAAAAGGCATAGTTTCTGATTTAGATTTCATCAAGAAGAAGACCCAAGTGGACCTAGTTGCATCATCAACTCTGAACAGAAAATATTTAAAGCCCTCATGAGTAGAAATGTAATAAGGACCCCAAATATTAACATGAATAAAGTCAAAAGCATTAGAAAAAACATTATTATTGAAAAGAAAAGGTGATCACTTTTGTTTGGCTAAAGGACAGACATTGCAACAAATGTTGTTAAAAGTTTGAGATGAAAAATGTATCACACTTTTTTTGATTGAGGGATGTCCTAGTCTAAAATGCCATAGTTTTGACAAATTGGAAACATAATTAACAAGAGTACAATTCATAGAATTGAAAAACTTGTGATTGGAAAGAAAGTTGGACAATGATGGAATAGAGGTAGAATTGTCTGGTTTTCGCAGTAGGTATAAACCAGGATGGAAGAGGTTTCATTAGTAAGTAGTAAGCTTTATTAATGGAGGGAAGAGGTTCCATTAGTAATATCTGGCTTTAAAATCCAATAAGAATGAGCTACTTAACCCAATAAATGTAATGGTCCCAAACCAATTATGAAGTGTACAAAAATTCAGTTTCGTGAATATTATATGTGCATTCCCTTGCATTTTACATTGAACCAGTCACCGACTTTTCCAACATTTCTTGGCACATTAACTTAATCTGACCTTTGGCTTGGAGGCTACTACTTATTTTTTATGTATTCCCACAATGTTATGCGAGGACTATAAGGAATCATGTATGTGGAGACTTGGAGAGGCTTTATCTATAGTTTTGAGTCCCACAAATCAATGTCAAATAAACAATTGTTAAACTAATAAAGACCAAATCAATCAAAAGCAGATTCATATAGCCTATTATTAACCCATTTCTTTCCAGATGATGATGTATTTACCTTTTTCAAGAATCATATTACACAATGGCATTAGAGAAGAAAAAAGGGAAAGGTGTTTTTCTTGGCAGAGGGTTTGTGATTAAATTCAAAGTCAACATTTAGTTTTGTATCCATAGATCTCTATACGCTATACTATAGTGGGAGCAAAGGCCCATATAGTAACTAAGAACATTTTGATTGGAGGGAGGAGGTTCCATTAGCAAGAGGTAAGCTTTATAAATAGAGGGAAGAGGTCCATTAGCAAGGAGTAAGCTTTATTAATGGACTGAAGAGGTTCCATTAGTAAGATCTGGCTTCAAGTTTGATTATAGGTATCATTCAACCCCATCAAGAATTGCATAACAGAATCTTGGAGTTGATGCTGAATCAATTTTTGATTGATTCCACAAGTACATCTTCCACATGTGCAACATGTAAAGGCTCTGTAGTTATCAATCTCATCCCACAAGAACTTCAATTGAGAGCTCCCCTTGATTAATCCCAGCCAAATATTTCTGCAACTGAACAATTCTTGGTCCATTCCGTTGAGAAAATCTTTCCTTCACATCCTCCCAAACCTCCAAAGTTGTGTCCCTATAAACCACACTTGCAAGGATCTTTGGAGAAACTGAGTTTAGAATCTAAGAAACAACGATGTTGTTACACCTAGTCCATGCCTGAACCAACAGAGGTGGTTTCGCCATTGTTGGAGTCAAAGTGAGAGTACCATTAATAAACAATAAAGCACGGGTGCGTTTTGGGATTCGGGTGAGGGTGCGGGAACGGGTGCGGGACTCGGCAATTTTTGAAAAAGTAGGGTGCGGGTGCGGCGATTAAAAAATTATTAAAAATATTTTTAATATATTGCTAAACATATTTTTTTTCACATTATATAAATATATACCAAATTTAAGAACAATAGTAAATAATAACTAGAATACAGAGAATGAGAGAGAGCCTAGCTGAAGAGTGAAGGCAGAGAGTGGGAGAAAGGCGCAAGAAAAATGAAGAGAGAGAGGGCTGGGTCCTGGTTTTTTTTCCAAACGGTGCGTTTGCACCTTTTTTTTTTTCCGGCCAAGTTAAACGGTTACGCACTTTTTGTTTTTTTTTTTTTTGAATTTCGGTCGGTATCGGTTTTCGCGCGATACGGACTGATTCGAGTCGAATCGGCGTGAATCGGCCCAATTTCGCGCGCGTCAGTCTAAATCGGCGTTGTATTGGCGTGAATCGCGTTAAAAAAATTATTTTTTTAATGCCTGACGCAGCACGGATGCGCAGACAGTGACATCGCCTGCACGTCCCCACGTCGGACACGGGTGCGGCGGCCCAAACGCCGCACCCGTGCTTCCCAGTTAATAAACCCTAGTTTATTTTTGGCACTCAATGCTCTTTGCATTGATTTTGCCCAAGCAGGATAGATTTCACTAACTAAAGGTTGTGAAACTAAAATTGCACATGGATTTTTTTCATGATGCAGAAAAAAATGGATGATTTTCATCAATGGTGATGGTTTGGGAAGCTGATGTCATTGAAGAACACTCTTGGATTAGCTTCAAGTTTGATGAAAAAAGTATCTTGTATTGCAATAATGAATAATGTGTACATGGAAAGTATTTATACGGTTAACTGCCTCTAAGTCCCTAATTCAGCTCCAAACTATGTGGATTCCTTCTCTAACTAATTGCAAAAACAGCCACTAACAAACAGACGTGTGGCAAATAACATAACTAACTGACGGATACTAACACTAAACGACTAGTAGCTTTTATTTATACAACTAAAGCTACTGTCGTATTGCAAGAAGTTAGATATTTGACTTGCTTCCTTTCTTCTTGGCTTTCTTCTGCAATAGCATCGAGCTTTCTTTTACACTTGTTATCATCTATTCTCTGATAATATACAAACTCATTCTACCAAATATGTAGAATCAGCTAGGTTATTATCAAACTTATGTTCCTCTTTTGAATTTTTTGTTGTTGTTATATGTGGTTTTTTTTTTTTTAACAGATTAAAGAACAGCCAGAGAAACCTAAACTGAAACCCCTACCCCTGCATTCAGAACTTGAACCGATTATTACAGAAAGATTTCCTGGGGTTTATTCTTGCATGGTTGATGCCATTATCAGGGCTTTTGCAGCAGATGCAGATGCAGAAAGTGCTTTCCACTGTAGCATAAATGAGTTGTTGTTTTTGAAGGGGCCGTTTGGTGATAATCAAGCCTACAGGTATTTGTGAATTCATAGAGTACTTAAACCGTTCAATTCGATATTTTTTATTCTTACTCTTGTCATTAACTTTTGAAACTTTTGTTTTTGTCAGGTACATTTATTTTCCACGCGAGTAAGAAAAAGAGTTGAAAAGACCGATCACGAAAGAAAGTTGATTTTTAGGTTATTTATCAGGTGGCTATATGTATATATTATCTAAGATCCAAAACCCAACTAGCTGCTGATGCTTTCAACTGCTGCTTTAATGGACTTTACCTTTTTAGCCGGGAGTTGCAGGTGTTGCTTGAAAGTTCTAATTTGAAGCTTTAAAGTCCTAAAAGGGTGTTTGTTTGGGACCTTTATTAATGATTTTCATGGAAACTTAGGAAAGACTTTCAATTTGTGCTTCATGGAATGGGATTTACTTTCAAGATACCTTGGTGGTGATATGGTAGACACAAAAGATTGAAAATCGTGAAGGCCTGAGTCCTCATAAGGCATAATAATATTAAGGATGTTTATTGAAACAACAATTTAATTAGAGATCTTGGATCAATTAAATATATATTTATTTGCTTGGTAATGGGTTTATAAGCATTCTAGTTATAGATACAAGTAAAATGTACTAACGAAGATATTGTTGTAGAGATAAACCTACTCTTATTAAATCAGGGAATTTACACACATAAAAGCTCTGCATCATTATTTTCTGTAATGGTAGTTCAAATGTCATTGATATCAAAGCGATGCTATATGTGGCTTTTGTCTTGCATAAGGAGGTGGCAGGATAGAATATAATAATAATATTGTGTGCGTAATTGCATGTATTCTTTGGGAATAATTAATGAGACCAGAGCATTGTGGTTCAATGACACTATCAGGTCATTCCCATGGGAGAACTTGGGTTCGAATGCCCCCTCCCCACTTATTGTAAGCAGAAAAAAGAACAATAACTGATGAGAATCTAGGTGACATTTATAGGAAATTTCATTGGTAAAACGTGGGTGAGCGGCCCTAATTAGACAAAACTTTAAGAGTAGTAGCATAATGTAACAATTAAAGATTGAATTCTCAATTTTAAATATTACCATGAACTCTTTGCTTTAATAGCTTTTTTGTTCATAGCATGAATAATGGCAGAAAGTTGGACAGTTGATCTTCTTGAATTTGAAGTAATAGTAACTAGTCCTAAATCAGGAGACGGTTATGCTTACGGACTTTTTGGAAACTATTTAGTTGACTACAGAAATATCATTCAGAGGTGACAGGGAAAAACTGAATAATGAATATTGCTTAAGAGGGAATGCATGTTAAAAAAAGGAAGCATATGTTGTTATTTTTAAATTGAGGAATATTTATGACTATTGTCAATACATGTTGCTAAGGCTTACGTCTTTGGAGTTACTAAATTATGGGAATCAAGGAATTAGCTTGATACTGCTTTTCTTCTTGACTACTTGTTTAGCTTATACCAAAACGACTGTTTTTCTTTTGTACTCTGAAGCTCAACAGAGAAAGGGTAGAGGTTGAGAAGGAAAGGAAGAAGGAGAAGAGGAGTAGGAGTGGGAGTAGGAGGAGGAGGAGTATAAGTTGGTTGATTATTGGCTTGTAGCAGGAGTATAAGAAACATGATTATGGAACTAGAAACAAATGCTGAAGTAGACTTTGATTTCGCTGACACGGTATGGCAGAGCTCCCCGTCACATAATAGATTGCAAAATAATTGGTATCAAGTTATTACAACGATTTTTTCAATTTAAGTTATTGCAAAAAGTGAGTTGGATGACAAAGGTGAGAACAAACAGTCAAAGTAATCTCTACAAACTCTAACCTCTCTCTCTATGTCTCTTATCTATATAATACAATTATACAAGTGACAAAAAGTCACAAACACACACAAAGTGAAGAGTCACAAAGCCAAAAAGCCCCCCCCCCCCCCAAAAAAAACACTATAGGCCGCAGCACAAATTCAATTCACAGAATCACAATCACCAACATCAGCAATAATCAATTCATCACTTATCATCAGTTATCAATAAAAACACAAACATTCCACAAGCAAGGCAGCTAGTACAAGCATTTTATTTATTTTTTAGGTTTTGAAGGAAACTAGAAAAGGATCATACTATCATAGATTCATAGATTAAATACTTGTGATGTGAAGGCTCGAGCAACCGGTGGCGGTGGCAAGATGGGGTGGGTCAGTGGCATGGGTAGTGGCGTTAGGTGTGGGTCTCGGGTCTCTATCTCTCTACTCTATCTCGCCTCTCTGTCTCGCTCTCGCCTCACTATCTCTTTGGGTACTCTGTTTCCTTTCTTTTTATTTTTCTTCACTTTCTCTTTTCTCCATTAGGTTTACTGAATTACTGCTGAGTTTATTTATTTATTTATTTTTATTTTAAACATGGGTCATGGGCTCTTGTGAGTCTTGCCTCTTGGGCTGGCTGGTTGGGCTTGGTATTCAAGATTTTTGGGAGGGGGGGCCTGATCTAAAAACAAAAGGGGACCAAGCCTATATATATATATATATATATATATTTTTTTTTTTTTTTTTTTTTGGAAAAATTTAAGCTGTTAATTTTTTTTTTGGGCTCGGCCCCCTTTAGGCCCCCACTTGGGTTCGTCCCTGGCAATAAGATTCGTGAATATATATATATATATATCTTGTCATTAAAATATTTGGAGTTTATTGCAAATTTTTTTTTTTTGCACAAACCTATTACCTCAAATTTTATTGTAACACCCCGTATCAATTATTGCAATGACTCTAATGTTATTGCAACAATTTTTTTAATTGCAATAAACATTTTATTTCTTGTAGTGAATAGTGAATAATATTTGTGTAAATAGAAAGTATTTATACACATCAATTAGGCTTAACTACCTAATAAGTCCCTAATTTAGCTCTAAACTATGCGGATTCCTTCTATAAACTGCAAAAACAACCACTAACAAATTAACACGTGGCTAATAATATAACTAATTGACTAATACTAACACACACTAAACAACTTGTAGCTACTATTGTCGTATTAAAAGAAGTTAGATATTTGACATGCTTCTCACTTATTATCTTCTATTCTTTGATACTCCCCCTCAAGATGAGTAGGGAAATGAATTTTAATCAAGTTCATCTTGAATAGTAAGAAAGAAAACTAATGAAAACGAAGTGCTTTACTTAACAAGTCTCCTAAAATGAATTGGATAAGGAATAGGACCAGGAATTCTAGTGGATCTCTTAACATCGACAACATGAGGGTCATTATCTGGTACAGGTTTTAGTGCAGGAATTTTAGGTTCATGAATTGGATCAAGAATTGGTTTTGGTTTAGTATTTGAATCTGAACAAGGTCTAGAGTAAAATGCTTAAATCCACTTGTAGAAGGAACATTTGAATTAGAATCGAATGAAGCAGATGGGATAGATGAAAGTGGATGTGGAGAAGGGATATGATCAAACATTGTAGTGTGTTAGAATCTGAAATTCTCTCTTGCTTTCTCTCTGTGAACACTTTCTCTAAATATGAATATGCAATATCATATTGAATGAAAGTGAATAATTACAAAACACTATACAAAGACTTATATATACTTTACAAAACCCTCAGAAAAATATCCAACTAAAAATATCTACTAATTGTGAAATCTTGAAACTCTAACTAACTAATAACAACAATTCATAGAAAATCAAATCCAGCTTTAGTAGGTAATAAACCCACATGTTTATCATGTGCAAGAAGACTTAATGTGCATTGGTTGGAAACATTGTCGTTCTCAATAACAAACCCAATCTTCATTTAATAGGAGTCGTTCTATGCTAAATTTGTTTTGTCTTTATTTAATGAAACGACCTTGTTTCATGCTTCTTTATATATATATATATATATATATATATATATATATATATATATAATTGAAGCATTTAACTTTTTGTTGACCTTTCTAGAACTTGCCACATTATTATTATTTTTCTTAAACAAAATTATTTAACTTTTTTTAAAAACTAGAATTTGTACCTGAATTCTTATGCCACTTCTCTCTTCTCTTTGGTTCTCTATTCTATGACTCCTATTTTTCTCTCTTTGGCCTTTTCTCTAACCCTAAAATTTAGATGATTTCTTTAACTTTAACAACATCGAACAAAAATCAACACCCCTTAATCTGCCACCTCCTTTGATGTAATCCATGAATTCCCAAAAACCAAACAACCATTGTGGAGCTAATCTCTTATCATCATGTTCAATTGCCTCTATCACAAACCTCACTTTCAGATCCCATTCAATACCACAATCAGCCTAAACATCCCCAAAATCTAAGGACTTGTAACAATCACAAGCCCCAACAATCATTCCAAAGCTTAGTAGCCCTGAGCCTCCATAAGCTACTAAACTTCAAAATAATCATAGTTAGAAGGAAGTTTCAGTATTTAGTTGTGTTTAATGGATAATAATCTTGATTTAGTTTTGTGAATTTGATCCTGTTTTGTGGAGATTTATTTCTTATTTTTTGTAATTTCTTTGGGCGTGCATTGATACGAAATAAAAAATTTCCAATGGGTTATTTCTCTGTTATTGACTTATTTCTGCTAGGTTCCAAGGGATCCATGGATGCTGGGTTGGTATACCAAGGAATGGTAGATTTGTGGTTGAGTTAACGGTGAGGTGGGAGTGGAAGGTAGTCGGAGGATCAAGGGTTTGAGATTGTTGGGAGTGAGTGATCCAGTTTGAATTGGTGAGAGGAGTGTGGGGTGAAAATTGTGAAGTGTAGTCTGTTATTGAATTTGTGTTGTGTTATTGTAGTAGACCCACTAGGCAACTTAAACTAGGTGTCATACTTGGGCTTAAGAGATGTCTTATATTTGTATACATTCGTTTCATCAATAAAATTATAAAATTATAAAACATCTAATATTTTAAAATAAACATAGACCAATTGAATTGGTTAGTATTTTTCTTCAACTCTCATGCCTTTAGTTGTTAGTGAATTAGCCTAACCTTATGCATTTTATGATGCAACCCCATACTCATATTTTTTGTTGCATAATCTCTATTTCATAAGATGCAGCATGCTAATACCAACCTGAGTTTGGTTGGAAATGTCTTCTTGCAATTCTAATTTTCTAAATCATCTTCCTTTTTTATTCCCATTTTATTCTCCTTTTCCCCATTTCTTTTAAGTGGCATTCAACTTTTATCCAAGCACTATTAGAAAGTCATCATAGATAGGATAGTAAATTTGTTTGTCAAAAGAGGATCAAGGATTCATAAATTTGCTTTGTTAGTCTAGAATGGAGGTCTTTTTTTCTTCTTCTTCTTCTTCTTCATCATAGTAGAAACATTTTTTACTCTTAGGGCTGCAAATTTCATTGCTTTTACTACTTTTTGTAATAGTTTACAATAAACACTTGAATACATAATCATTTCAATCTATATAGAGTAGCAACATCATTAAGATAGTGCAAGATATCCATTTTGCTAATATGTGTAAGCTTGAATGTAGAGGGATTAAAACTTAAATATCTCAGTTGGAAACAACACCTGAACATACTAATTGAACTACAAGACTTTTGGTAGGATGAAGTATTTTTAAAAACTATGATTATGGATTTATAGAACTTACTCATTAAACCATTCAAATTCAATGTTCAAGTACTCAAATATTAGGGAATTTATCTTACAACTTCTATCAATCTAGGGGAAGATGTAAAAGAAAAAAAAAAAAATGAAATTGAGCATTTTTCCACATTCAATTATGGTGTGTGTATATATATATATATAATTTATTTATTTGGTTAGAACTCATTATTTTATTAAAATAAACCAAAAAAATGATTCAATTATGTTCTACTTTGTCTAAACAAAATTTAGTTTAATTATGTTACTTTTTTCTACAAATTTTCTAATATCAATTTATATATCATGTTACTCGTTTGACTAGTATAATATAAAATTGAAACGTTTGACTTTTTGTTAATCGTTCTTTATTGTGCCATATGGCTACATAAATTAATGCCACGTATATATTTCAAAGCTAAGTATTTCCCTAATTGCTCAATCATGGATGAGGATGTCGAGATTGGAGGTTCCTATACTTGGCAAAGCATTTTGAAGGCTAGGAATGTGGTTGGTCTAGGTTCTACTTTGCGTATAGGTGATGGTCAGAAAGTTAAAATTCGGGGTGATTCATGGTTACCAGAGGGTAAGGTCATATCCCCTCAGAAAAGCCTGCCACTCAATGCCCGAGTCTGTGCTCTTATGGATGACGAAGGTCCAGGTTGGTTGGAGGACAGGATTTCTGTTGAATTCCTACCTCATGAAGCAAAGTCTATTCTGAGTTTGCCCCTAAGTAACAGATGCATCCCAGATAAGCTAATATGGCAAGGAACAACCCAAGGAAATTAAACGACTAGCTATGCCTATAAATTGCTTTTGGCCAAAGAGGCTTCCTTGCAACCAGGTACGTCTAATCCAGCAGCCCATTCAATGTTTTGGAACAATATCTGGGGTCTGAAGGTCCCGGCCAAAGTCAAGCATTTTATTTGGAGGGCATGTAATGAGTCCTTACCCACCAAAAAGAACTTGTTTAGAAGACACATCACCAAAAATGCCACTTGTGATATTTGCAACTTGGAGCTGGAAGATTCAGTGCATGCCATTTGGGGATGTTAGATGGTCAGGGAAATATGGTGGGAGGGTAAATTTTGTCGGTCTCGCCTTCTAGAAAAATTTGCAACATTCAGTGACTTATTCATAGGTATTCTAAAGATTGGAGAGCTAAACCTTGTTGAGTGTTTCGCCATGATTGGTTGGAGCATATGGCATAAGAGAAATGCTATCTCGTTGCAGCAAGCTTCACTGCCATACTCCCAGGTTTATTCCACTGTCATGTCTAGCCTACTTGAGTTCTTTGTTGTTATGGATTCTCAGCACTCCCCCAAATATATTGCTCGGCCAAACAGTGGTATCCCCCTCTGCCTTCTTGTTATAAGGAAAATTTTGAGGACATCTCAGCAGTAGGTATCAGAGTCATTATTTGGGACAGTGAAGGGCAGGTCACTGGGGCTTTGTCAGAAAAAAGTAATTTGCCTCTATCAGTTGATGAAATGGAAGCTCTTGCCTGTTGAAGAGCTATAGCCTTTGCATCTAAAATAGGTCCCCAAGACGTGGTTTTCGAGAAAGACGCTGAGATGATCACTAAGGGTCTGTTTGGATACTGCTTATTTTGCTAAAAACTGAAAACAATAAAAAAATAATAAAAAGTTACTGTTCACGCGCTTGACACTGTTCATAAGCCTAAAAGCGCTGTTCATGGACAATGAACAATGCAAGAGTATCAGAGTCAAATTTTGAGGACATCTCAGCAACAAGTATCAGAGTCATTATTCGGGACAGTGAAGGGTAGGTCACTGGGGCTTTGTTAGAAAAAATTAATCTGCCTCCATCAGTTGATGAAATGGAAGCTCTTGCCTGTTGAAGAGCTATAGCCTTTGCATCTGAAATAGGTCCCCAAGATGTGGTTTTCGAGAAAGACGTTGAGATGATTATTAAGGGTCCGTTTGGATATCAATTATTTTGCCGAAAACTAAAAACAATAAAAAAATAATAAAAAAGTCACTGTTCATGCGCTTGACACTGTTTATAAGCCTAAAAACACTGTTTATGGACAATGAACAGTGCAAGAGGCGCTGTCCAGGGAAAAAAAAAACGCAAATGCAAAAACGCAAAATCCAAATGCATACTAAGTCTCTAATTTCAAATGGGGTTTGTTTGTCTCGCCCATTTTGGTCACCTCATCGAAGATTCATGGGTTGCTACTTCAAGTTTGAGAACTGTTGCTTTTAATCATGTATGTAGGATTGGCAATTCAGTTACTGACAAGTTAGCAAAAAAGGTAAATGTTTGTATGCACCTTAGTATTGGTTAGAGCATATCCCAGTTGATGTCTCTCTTCTTGTAACGAAAGCCAGAAGTTTTCTGTTTTCATAATAAAACTCCTTGTCAGATTTCTCAAAAAAAGAAAAAAATCTTAGCAAGAGTTGCACATTTTTTAGATCATTGTTTTTTATTAGATCTAACGGTGAAAAAACACTCATGCTCAAGTCATTATTGTTCTCTAAAAATTAGTGATTTAAAAGTGTTAACTCTTCTTATTAAAGGAAAAATATAGCATTAACTCTTTGCTTTTCACGCCATCATCTTCTTCCCCTCTCTCTTTCTCCCATTGTCTTCTTGCTCTCGTTCAAAAAAATCATAAGGGAGCAAGACATATGTTGGCTGTATATGGAGGAATTTTTTTAAATACTCTGGGAGTACAATAAATGCATACTCCCCCTCCCATATGAATTGTAGATCCTACCATGAATTTAATTAATAAAACTCTAGTTATGTGAGAGAGGAGAGTATATATTTATGATATTTTGAGAGTATCCAATAATTATGCTGTAGAGATTATTTTGAAGTAAATAACACAGTGGATGCTGTAGAGGTTATTAACACCTCAAAAGCACTAGCCTATTTTTCCATAAACCATGATGGATGGTTTGTGTATATTGATGGCAGAGAGCCAATCCAACCAAAATAACCAAGCCTAAATCATATTTAATGACCATTTATAAAAAACAAAAAAAAAACAAAGGTGCTGGTAGCGGCAAGAAAGCTACAACAACCGATGTTACATTGACCACCTGATTCCATTTAGTTAACAACTTCTACAAACTTGAAAGCACAAAGAATTGAAATTAAGAATCATTTATAACAGATGAAATTATACCTTGCATTAGCTTGCAACTGGCTTGCCAATTAAGCTACAATAAGAATGCAAGAATCCTCTGCTACAATTAAAAAGCTCAAACATCAATTTACCATTGTTGTGAGAACCAAAGAATCTTAGCTGTATAAAAATCACATTATATTCTTCAATTAAAGCACATCGCACAGTGCCAATTCTAAGTTTCCAATCCAGTTTATGATTTTATTGGGGACAACCAACGTAGAATGAGCATGCACCTTAAATTAATCTCAGGAGAAAAAAGACCAGATCCACAAATATTTATAGTGCATGCAGCCTAATCTAATGGCAGAGGTTTCTAATCTAAACAAAACTTTGCTGTTTAAGAAAGAAAAATACAAAAATAGATGAAGGCACTTATCTAAACAAAAGATAGAAAATGACGGTTAATAGAATATTATTGGTGTAAGATTTTTCTCACCCAAGCTTCTATTTTCACTTGAAGATTAAACAAAGAAAAAATAATTCTAGAATAAAACATACATCACGCATATAAATAAATTGATGCACACCCAAAGAAGAGGGGGAAAAACATCTTGAAGTATTGAGCATAGACAATGTAGATAATTGAATTGAGCAGGCAGACCATGACTATACTACAGGAAGCAATATATATAATTTACAAACATGAAAAATGAACATTGTTCCTGCCATCCTTGTGCCTATGTTTATATTTCTGCATTTCCTGCCCAACCTCACCATCTCCCCTTCTTCTCTTTCTCCTCCTCCTCCTCTTCTCCTTCTTCCTTTCCTTCTAAGCCTCTACTCTCTCTCTTGAGCTTCAGAGTACAAAAGAAAAACAGTCATTTTGGGATGAGCTAAACAAGTAGTCAAGAAAAAAAGCATTATCAAGCAAATTCCTTGATTCCCTAACTCCAAAGACGTAAGCCTTAGCAACATGTATTGTCAACAGTTTCATAAATATTCCTTAATTTAAAAATAACAACATATGCTTCCTTTTCTGAGTATGCATTCCCTCTTAAACAATATTCATTATTCAGTTTTCTCCCTGTCACCTCTGAATGATATTTTTGCAATCAACTAAATAGTTTCCAAAAACTCCTTAAGCATAACCATCTCTTGATTTAGGACTAGTTGCTATTACTTCAAATTCAAGAAGATCAACTGTACAACTTTCTGCCATTATTCATGCTATGAACAAAAAAGCTATAAAAGCATAGAGTTCATGGTAATATTTAAAACTGAGAATTCTATCATTAATTGTTACATTATGTTACTACTCTTAATGGTTTGTCTAATTAGGGCCGCTCACCCACGTTTTACCAGTGAAATTTCCTATAAATGTCACCTAGATTCTCATCAGTTATTGTTCTATTTTCCTGCTTACAACAAGTGGGGAGGGGGCATTCGAACCCAAGTTCTCCCATGGGAATGATCTGATAGTGTCATTGAACCATAAGACTCTGGTCTCATTAATTACTCCATAAAGAATACATGCAATTACACACAATATTATTATTATATTCTTTGAATGCTGATTTCAAAAGAAGAATTTTTGAAATGGCTATAAATCATCGTTCGTCTATTTTGGTGGTTACAGAGACGAGAGTGGGTGGAGATAGAGCAGTGAAAATAATAGAGGGATTGCCTTTTGATGGGTTTATAACTATGGATACTATTGGCGATGCTAGAGGATTATGGATTCTTTGGAAAACAGAAGATGTTGAAGTGCTTCCCTTATCTTCCACGGAGCAGGAGATTCATGCATCTGTTAAGGTGCGTTCTTCTAATTTTACCTGGTTTATTTCTACAATTTATGCTAGTCGTAGGTTAGTGGAAAGAAGAATTTATGGGTAACCTTAAAACTGTGGCTCATCTCCACAACTTACCTTGGCTCATGTTGGGTGACTTTAATGAAGTATTGTGTGGGAAGGATAAATTTGGGGGGAATCAAGTTAATTTGAACAGAGCCCTAGAGTTTAAGGAATGCTTGGATGAATGCAATATGCTGGATTTGGGCTTTGCGGGTCCTAAGTTTACTTGGACAAACTGTAGGCCAATTTCTAATATTATTTTGGAAAGAATAGATAGATGTTTTGCTAACCCTGTTTGGCGTCTTCTTTACCCAGAAGCCATAATGACACACCTACCTAGAACTTTCTCGGATCACTGTCTAGCTCT
Organism: Castanea sativa; assembly: GCF_040712315.1. Taxonomy (NCBI): domain Eukaryota; kingdom Viridiplantae; phylum Streptophyta; class Magnoliopsida; order Fagales; family Fagaceae; genus Castanea; species Castanea sativa. The sequence continues at coordinate 41,479,379 of NC_134019.1, read as the reverse complement.
AATTGAGTTGTGTAGGGCTACTATGAATCATTTGAATAAGCCCTTTTGTTTCCAAATGATGTGGCTTCTGCATTAGGATTTTTCGAGTGTAGTGCAGCAAGCTTGGACAGAGAATAGAATTTTGAAGGAAGCAATTTTGGATTTTATTGATAGAGTCAGAAGGTGGAATACATAAGTATTTTGGAATTTATTTGCAAGAAAAAGGAGGGTGTTAGCTAGATTGAATGGTGCTAAAAAAAGCCTTAGCTAATCATTCTAATGAGTTTATTTTGGAGTTAGAAAATCAGTTAATTTTGGAGTATTCCTTAATTCTTTTGCAAGAAGAGGAGTTTTGGGCGCTTAAATCCAGACTTAACGCAACTACTTGTGGGGATCGAAACCTTTCCTTTTTTCATGTCTCCACTTTAGTGAGGCGACATAGAAATAAGATAAGATGTGTTAAGGATGATTCTGGGAATTGGCTGACTGGGGAGGATGAAATTAAGGAACATATTAGGGCCGGTTTTAAGAAGCTATATACCACGGAGAATAATTTATCCTCCATGACTTTGGATGTCTCTAATTTCTCTTGTTGTTTTCTGGAAGAGGAAGGTAGAGACAAAATTGATGGTGTAGTGACAAATGAGGAGATCAGATTGGGTTTATGGGCTCTCAAGCCTTTTAAGGCTCCAGAACCCAACGAGCTTCATGCAGGCTTTTATCAACACTTCTGGCCAGATGTTAAGAATTCTGTATGTATGGAGATTAAACAAATTTTTGCTCGAGGAGTTGTGCCGAGCTATCTAAATGAGACATTAATCTCCTTGATTCCCAAATGCCAAAATCCAGAGTCTTTGAACAACTACAGGCCCATTAGCTTATGCAATTCCGTTTATAAAAAGATTATAATTGGTCACATCAGACCCCATCTTAGCAAGTTAATTTCGCCAATGCAAACGGCCTTTGTTCCTGGCCATAGGGGCACTAATAATGTTCTTATCACTCAAGAGTTGTTCCATGCTTTAGATAGGAAGAAAGGAAAAATTGGCTACATGGCTGTAAAGTTGGATTTGGAAAAAGCATATGATCGTTTGGAAAGGAACTTCATCCATAGAGTGCTTCAAGCCTTCCATTTTCCCCCAAAGTTATCAAGGATTATCATGGGCTTTGTCACGTCTACAAGCACTTCCATTTTGGTTAATGGGGGTGCCTTGGAGTCCTTTGAACCAACGAGGGGCATAAGACAAGGGGATCCTTTGTTCTCGTATCTTTTTATTTTATGCATGGAATATTTGGGACACCTCATTGAACAAAAATGTGTGGATGGTGATTGGGTCACTTTGAAGGCTTCAAAGAATAACTTGGGCTTCTCCCATCTTATTTTTGCGGATGATATCATCCCATTCAGCAAAGTGGATCCTCGTGCTTGTGATGCAATGATGAAAGTGCTAGAGAAATTTTGTTCTGAAGCTGGACAAAGAATCAGCCAAGACAAATCATGGGTATATTTTTCTTTGAATGTCAATGATGAGTTGAAAGAGGAAGTGTGTGATGCCCCAATTTGATTGATTGTGTGATGTGTGTGGGTGTGTGATGAGTCCTATATCGGGTATTTACTAGGTAGATCTGGATTTTATTAACAACTACAAAAAGCCTTAATTGTGACTAGTCCTTTTGAGGTATAGCGCAGATGTGGCTAACGCTTTTCCTTGGATCGTTACATATGATATCAGAGTCGGCCCGGTAACCCCGTGTGGGCTCAGAGACATTACTCCACAAATTTGGTCCTAACGAGGACATTAGAGATTTAAGTGGGGGAGATTGTGATGCCCCAATTTGATTGATTGTGTGATGTGTGTGGGTGTGTGATGAGTCTCATATTGGATATTTACTAGGTAGATCTGGATTTTATTAACAACTGTAAGGAGTTTCAATTGTAACTACCCTTTGTTGATTTAGTTAACTTGCTTGTATCTGATGTAAATGGTCAGTCTGACCTTAGACTTGTAGCCACAACATTGGTCTCTGTGGCCAGTTTGTAATGTTGCTATGGGTTGTTTTGTTCTTTATAATCAAGCGTTTTAACTGAAAAAAAAAAAAAAAAATGACAACTGTCATCTTTTTTATAAAGTGCATGCATAAGAACATTGAATAAAGAATACCTGCATACTCAATATATCCTTAGAAAACCAGAACTCCCCAATTCGATATGTAAAACGGGACGGACCATTGCTCTGTGTTTTGCCACTAGTACAAAGAATAATTATAAAAAAATGAGAAGAATAATATATGGGCGTGTGTGGCATGGCATAAGAGATGAAAGAAATATAAAGAGAAAAGAGAAAACCTACATAATCATGCAGTCCAGAAATTGTAAACAGGAATCCAACAAGTATTTCTGAACGGAAAGAATGGTTGTATTACTCGCTTCACCATAGAGGTCAAATATGAGACAATTAAGATAATAATGAGGTCTGTGGTAGGAAAACAACAGAAGGCAGAATTTCGAACCAGCTAAGTGGAGAAAACCAGGACCGGTTGGAAGGAAATCTTCACCCTCAATTAAAATGGATCTAATATTGACCTTTCTCCGAGTCCACCCTCTCGAATATACATTATATCCGTAGATAAATATCATATCAGTGTACTCAGTTAGGAGGGTAGTCCAATAAAGAGTAGTAGAAACAACTTGAGCTCTTTTACACTGAACTTCTTCTGCCCATGAAAGGTGAGCCTCATTAAACACATGATTCCAAGAGCGAGATATCACATCATAAGCAATGTAATGACCCTTCGCATTAGAATCTCCTCCGAGTACTGGCGGCCCATTTATTATGATCTGATTCTCGCCTTTAAAATTCGAGTGTGCGAAAATGACATCCATGTCGATCTTGCTATAAGTTGGGGGGTTTGGCAAGGTTTCCCAGGTACGCAGTTTGGGGTCATAAACCTCCATCCAGCCAGAGAAAGTATCTTTGGGTTGCAACCAACCCAAACCGCCGCCAAAAACATATAGCTTACCATCAACAACAATGGTCTGAGGGTTTTGTCTACGATATTTCATGGGTGGACCACGTTCCCAACCCTTGTCAGGACATTTAAGGTTGAGCATCCAGACGTCGGTAGTGGGGATATAGCCGACTATATTGAGAGGGTTGTCATGGGGGAGTGTGTAATTTTCGTACACATCCGCAATAGTTGAAGCTGAGAAATCAGGGTCAAGGCCACCAACAGAATATAGATGGTCGTCTAAGACAGCGTAGTAGCGAGAGGGGTAAGGCCCCGGCGGCCCGTCTTTGGCGACTTTGGAAACCGGACTGATCTTCTTTGGGGTGAAGCTGAAGCTGCTGCTGTTGTTGTTGTTGGTGGTGATTTTCTTTTTCTTCACTCCCTTAATATGGTTCAGTATAGAAGGAGGAGGTGGACGTGGACTTTAAATAAAGTATGAAAGAGGTGGACAGGCTTCGTGGTCTGGTTAAATAAGAGATCTGAGATTTAATCCCTGCCTACACCAAAAACTGATTGGTGTATTGATCTGATGACAAATAGCGCTCTTCAAGAGCGCACGAACCCCATTGGAACCAAAAGTCTTGAACCAAAGATCTTGGACTCAGAAATTCAATTATGTGTGAGTGAAGAAATAAGATATTTGGCATTTTGGTTTTTTGAAAAAAAGTTTTATTCAAACGAAAACACACACACACATATAACATGTGAAGGACATTTACCACATTGCTAGAAATAATATATACATTAGCATGTAAATATTTAATTACTATGTAATTAGCATGTGAATATTACATAGTATTACCCAAAGACATTACAACGTAAAAAAGAGAGAGAGAGAGAGGGAGTTGGAAGAGTAGCACCTTGTTGTTATCCACCACGTTTTCTTATCTTATCATGCAAAAAAGAACAAAATAATAGTACATTAGTACCAAGAAGGGGAGGAACTATGTAAGCTTGATTAGCGCCTATGGGTTCAATGAAATTGAACCATAGGCACAAATCTCTATAGATGCAATCCTAAGAAAAAGTTTTAAACAACAATGTATGAATTATTTTGAAATGGATTTCTTTTTAGAAAATTCAAATATTTTGTAAAAGAATTTTTCTTTAGAAAATTCACATATTTTGTAAAAGAATTTTTCTTTGAAAACATTTATTATATTTTTTGAAAGGAAAGTTTTGGGAAAAATATATATATTTTTTATGAGAAAAGGTTTTATTGTTTTTTTATATATAAAAATGGAAAGTTTTTGAAAACTACTTTCATCATTTTTTTGAAAGAAAAGATTTCTTTTGAACAAGAAAAATTTGAAATAGGAAACAAATTTTCATTTTTTTTTGAAAAAGTTTTTTTTTTTTTTTTGAAAAGAGTTTATTTAGAAAAAAGACGTGCCATTTTAGGGTTTCAAGAAAAAGATTCACGGTTTTTTTAATTATAAAAAGGGTTTACTTTTGAAAATTCTATGAATTTATTTTGAGAATATGATTTGAAGAAAGGAGTTCTATTTTGAAAATGTTTTTGTAAAAAGAGGGTAATTTCAAAAAAAAAAAAAAAAAAGGAGAAGAAAGAATTGGAAAAGGTTTTGTAGGGGTATTGGGCCCAATAGTATATGAAGGATGGCCCAAACAAAGTATTTTGGGCTGGAAACCCAAAATCCGAAGACATCAAAATGGTCGTGGACTATTTACATATCCAAACACGTCCGAGGAGTAGATTTGTCCTCGGATTACAATGCCGAGGACATAGGAAGAGAAGTTTAGTATCCCTGGGTTATATTATAAAGAGTCCTACAATTATGGGGATGCACGGTATACGTGGAGGGCGGTAGAAAGAACGGTGGAATGTCTAAAAATAAAGCTGCTACCACCGCCCATACATTAAAGGCTCTGTAAATTGATACGCTGACTGTATAGATGGAAGGATGGGACCTGAACATCGAGCTTGGAACTTGGTCCCTAATCCCATCGGGCTTTAGGGAAGGATGGATGGGACAAGTATCCAAAAATGAGGATTGTAACCAGGAGAGTGGAAGGCGATGAAGGGAAGGAAAAGGATATAAATAGGAGGAAAGGCATACGAAGAAAGGGAGAGGACTTTCTGAGTAAAAGAGAGAGAGCCAATAGTAAATGATTATCAACACTTGTATCCAAACTTGTGAAATATTATTATAAACCATCCTCGGACACAATCCGAGGACGATTTCTCAGTCTTACTCTTTGCAAACGGTTCTTTGTTCTGTTCTATTGGGCCCAAAGCCCGTTCTTTTTGTGATTGTCTAAACCATCCTTGAAATCTAAATTACAAGCCCATCCTCTACAAATTCATTGTGAAGAAAGGCCTTTCAAGCCCATTTTTCTCCCAGTCGTAGTTTGGGAATTTGAATTGTGTCCTTACAATTGGCGCCGTCTGTGGGAATTTAGTCTTTAAGGAAGTTTAGGACATCATGGTAGGATCAGGACCACAACGCAGTGCGGAGTCCGTGGGCTCTCAGCGTGAGGATCACTCCTTGCATCCTGATCACGGAGAGAACCGAGAGGGAAGTGTACATACTACACATACCATCAGAAGTGCAAGTCATTCGCAAGGAGGAAGCAGAGCTCCTTATGAGAGAAATGCCAGGGCCATGCAGAAGGAGATTGACGGCCTAAAGAGGAGATTGCGCCACGAGAGGCGAAGGAGAACTCCTCCGACCTCTGACCCCTCTTCGGAAGGATCCGAGGATGGCGATTACGGGCAAAGATCCAGGACTCCCCCAGGTGAATATGCCTCTTCCGAAGAAGACAATCTGCATGGGAGACATGGCAGAGACTACCCCTCGAGGGGCTTAGGAAATGACGCAATGGGAAGAGCATTGCACCAAATCTCCAGATCACCCTTCGCGCGCAGATTGGAAGAAGGAAGGTTGCCTCGGCGCTTCACACAACCGGCCTTCACTCTTTACAATGGTCGGACGGATCCTGTAGAGCACGTAAGCCACTTCAGCCAGAGAATGGCAGTGCATTCCAGGAATGAAACTTTGTTATGCAAGATTTTTCCTTCTAGCCTAGGGCCCGTAGCCATAAGATGGTTTGACGGCTTAAGGGCAGGCTCCATTGATTCTTTCAAAGAGCTTACCAGGGCATTTGGTTCTCGCTTTATCACGTGCAGTAGAGTTCCTCGTCCATTGGATTCTTTACTATCTATGGCCATGAGGGAAGGGGAAACCCTGAAAACATATACGGACCGGTACTGGGAAATGTTGAACGAAATTGACGGAGACTTTGACGATGTAGCAATAAGGACCTTCAAGGTCGGCCTACCAACGGAGCATGACTTGAGGAAATCCTTAACGAAGAAACCTGTCAGAAGCGTACGTCGACTGATGGATCGCATCGACGAGTACAAAAGGGTTGAGGAAGATCAGCAGCAGGGAAAGGGCAAGGCGAAGGTTATCCCACAAGAAAGGAGGGATTTCAGGTCGGACCGATACAACAACAATAGGCCTACGCGGGATTTTTCCAGGCAGGCTGGCCACATACCCCCACAAGTGGTCAACACCGTCTTCAGGGAGCCGGTGCAGCAGCTGTTGGAGAAAATAAGGCATGAGCCTTTTTTCAAATGGCCAAATAAAATGGCAGGGGACCCTTTGAGACGCAACCAAAATCTCCACTGCCATTATCACCAGGAGAGAGGTCATACCACCGAGGACTGTCGCACTTTGTGGAATCATCTGGAACAATTGGTTAAAGAGGGAAAGCTGAAGCAGTTTCTGTACCAACCCAACGGGCGAGGAAACCAATCGGGAGTGGCAAACCACGACGGTTTTTTCATCCAGACCTCCTCTAGGTACTATCAACGTCATTTTTGCGGCACCTGGTAGGACTGGCTCAGCTCCTTTCAGGGTAATGTCAGTTGCTCGAACATTGGCCGAGGAGTCACGGGATCAGCCGAAGAGGATCAAGGCAAGTATCCTGCCAGTCCTAAGTTTCTCTGAAGAGGACAAGATGGGGACCATCCAACCTCATGATGATGCCTTAGTGGTAACCCTCAGAATAGGGAACTATGATGTAAAGAGGGTAATGGTTGATCAAGGTAGTGGTGCAGATATCATGTACCCTGACCTATTTAGAGGCTTGAAGTTAAGAGTTGAAGATCTTATGCCATATGACTCACCCTTGATAAGCTTCGAAGGGAGAGCTGTTGTTCCAAAGGGACAGATTAGACTGCCTGTGCAATCAGGTCCGGAGGTGGTAGACGTAGATTTCATCGTGGTCGATGCCTACTCTCCCTATACGGCTATTGTGGCGAGACCTTGGCTGCATGCGTTAGGGGCTGTTTCCTCAACCTTGCATGTCAAAATCAAATTTCATTCTGGAGATCAGGTGGTGGGGTTACTTGGGAGTCAGTCTGTGGCTCGACAGTGTGTCACGGCTGCAATTCTGCGTCGACCAGAACCAGACTCCCCGTCCTCGGCTAACGGTGAAGCATAGCAATCAAAGTCTCTTCCCATAGCCGAGGTGGATGAAGCAACGTGTGAAGAATTGGAGAAAATTATCATAGACAATGATCCTGAAAAGTTCTTCCAGGTTGGAGTTCAATTGCCGCAGGAAGAGAAGACAGAGCTGATTTTATTTTTAAAGAAAAATATGGATGTGTTCGCTTGGAACGCGTATGAGGCCCCTGGGGTTGATCCGAACTTCATATGTCATCATTTAAGGGTCAATCCAACTGTAGTGCCGAGGAGGCAACCTCCTTGGAGGTCCTCAAAAGAACATTCTGAAGCCGTAAAAGAGGAAGTGCTCAAACTCAAAGCGGCAGGGGCTATTAAAGAAGTGTTCTATCCTGAATGGTTAGCCCATACGGTGGTGGTGAAAAAGAAGAATGGGAAGTGGAGAGTTTGTGTAGACTTCACAGATTTAAACAAAGCTTGCCCAAAGGACTCATTCCCAATGCCTCGAATTGATCAATTGGTTGACGCTACTGTTGGACATCCTCGGATGAGTTTTCTTGATGCTTTCCAAGGTTATCACCAGATACCTTTAGCCGTTGAGGACCAGGAGAAGACTGCATTCGTCACTCCTACGGGAAATTATCACTATAAGGTAATGCCTTTTGGTTTGAAAAACGCAGGGGCTACCTACCAAAGGATGATGACGAGGATGTTTGAGGCACAACTAGGAAAAAATATTGAGGTATACGTGGACGATATGGTGGTAAAGAGTAAAGAAGTTTCTGCACATCTGGAAGATCTGAGCAACACTTTTCAGAAGCTAAGAGAGTATAAATTGCGGCTCAATGCCTCTAAATGCTCTTTCGGTGTGGGGTCGGGTAAGTTTCTAGGATATATGGTGACTCACCGGGGGATTGAAGTGAATCCTGCTCAGGTTAAGGCGATAAACAGCTTACACCCACCTCGGAATCCTAAAGAAGTGCAAAGGCTAACAGGTATGACTGCTGCTCTCAACCGATTTATATCTCGGTCCGCGGACAGATGCAGGCCTTTCTTTCAATTATTAAACAAATGGAAGGGTTTTGAATGGACCGAGGAGTGCGCAGTAGCTTTCCAACAGCTAAAAGAATATCTCTCGCGACCACCAGTTATGTCTCGACCAGAGGTTGATGAGATTCTGTTTGCATATATTGCGGTGGCTAACCATGCTGTTAGTTTGGTTCTTATCCGAGATGACAATAACATCCGAGAGACCGGTTTATTATGTAAGCAAATCTCTGCATGAGGCCGAGCCGAGTTATTTGCCACCGGAGAAAGCTATCTTGGCGGTGGTACATGCTACACGAAGACTTCCCCATTACTTCCAGTCTCATACAGTTGTTGTTCTTACACAACTCCCTCTTAAATCAATTCTGCGAAGTGCAGATTATATGGGAAGAATTGCCAAATGGGGAACTGTCCTAGGAGCTTTCGATATCAAGTATATGCCCCGCACCTCTATAAAGGGACAGGTCATCGCGGACCTTGTGGCGGAATTTGCTGAGCCTTCGTTGGAAGACTATCAAGAAGGCATGGGTAAAAAATCAGTAGGCATGATTTCGTGTGAAGGGCCTCCATTATGGAAAGTCCATGTTGATGGAGCAGCAAATGAGAGGGTTTCGGGTATCGGACTAGTTTTGATTTCCCCTGAGGGTATTACTTTTGAGATATCTTTGAGATTGGGATTCTCGGCCACCAACAACGAAGCAGAGTATGAAGCCGTCCTCGCAGGGATGAACATGGTTCATAAAATGGGAGGAAAGACGGTGCAGATGTTCTCGGATTCACTATTGGTGGTAGGCCAAGTAGAAGGCAAGCTAGAAGCAAGGGATTCCAGAATGCGAGAATACCTAACCCAGGTCAGGTATATGCAATCTAAATTTGAGTCATTTCTACTATTGCATGTATCCAGATGTGGCAACACCCACGCCGACTCATTAGCCACGCTCGCGACGTCCTCGGCACAAAGTCTACCACGAGTTATCCTCGTTGAAGATTTGTTGAAACCCACTGGGACGGATAATAACTCCACTCAAATTCTTCAAATTAGGACAGGGCCTAGTTGGATGGATCAAATAGTAACATTTCTCAGGAATGACATCCTGCCTGGAGAAAAGGCTGAAGCAGATAAAGTTCGCAGGAAAGCCACTCGTTTCTGGTTATCCGAGGACCAAAAATTGTACAAACGTTCCTTTTCGGGACCATATTTGCTATGCATACACCCCGAGGCAACGGAGCTACTTTTGGAAGAGTTACACGAAGGCATTTGTGGAAGTCACACAGGAGGAAGGTCTTTAGCTCACAGGGCCCTTACTCAGGGCTATTGGTGGCCAAATATGCAGAGAGAAGCGCAAGATTATGCAAAGAAATGTGACCAATGTCAAAGGTTCGCTCCAAATATACATCAACCAGGGTGGAGTCCCGAATCCTCTATCTAGCCCATGGCCTTTTGCCCAATGGGGCTTGGACATTGTTGGACCCTTCCCCAAAGCAACGGGAAACGGACGGTGGCTTCTCGTGGGAACGGATTACTTCACCAAATGGGTTGAAGCCGAGCCATTATCAAACATCGAGACATGGAAGCAAAAAGTTTGTATGGAAGAATATCGTTACCAGGTTCGGCATTCCTCATACTCTCATTTCGTATAACGGTTTACAATTTGATAGCAAAGCCTTTCGGAAATACTGCTGTGATCTTGGCATTACGAATAGATATTCCACTCCGGCTTATCCCCAAGGAAATGGGCAAGCCGAGGCTGTCAACAAAGTAATAGTAAGCGGACTCAAAAAGAGGTTGGGTGACGCCAAGGGGAGGTGGGTGGAAGAACTGCCACATGTCTTGTGGACGTATAGAACTACACCACGAAGATCCACAGGAGAAACACCCTTCGCCATGACTTATGGGGCCGAGGCAGTAATCCCCTTAGAAACTGGGTTCCCAACCCTGAAGAAAAACTCCTTTATTCCAGATAGCAATGATGATCTGTTAATGAGAAACTTAGACTTAGTTGAGGAACGGCGAGAAAGCGCCATGGTTCAACTAGCTTATTATCAACATAAGCTCAAGCAGGGGTATGATTCTCATGTGAAACTTCGACCTCTTGGACCAGGTGACTTAGTACTAAGGAAAGTTTTGGGCACGATGAAGAACCCTGCGTGGGGAAAATTGGGGCCCAACTGGGAAGGACCTTATCGTATTACTTCGGTAGCAGGAATAGGGGCCTACAATCTGGAGGATTTGGACGAAAATGTTGTACAATGTCCCTGGAATGTAAATAATCTACGAAGGTACTATTACTAAATAAAAGGCACTTCGGCCGTTCTTTGTTGTAAACTACATTATATTCGTTATCTTCATTCGTCTAAGTATCAAGCTGAAACTTGGTATGCCTGGATCCTCGGACCACATACCTCGTCTAAATTGATACTCTTTACTAAGTGTTAAACAGAACCTAAGTTACGTCTGGTCCTCGGATCATCTACTTTGGGAAAATTAACATTTTAAATTCATTCATCTAAGTATCAAGCTGAAACTTGGTATGCCTGGATCCTCGGACCACATACCTCGTCTAAATTGATACTCTTTACTAAGTGTTAAACAGAACCTAAGTTACGTCTGGTCCTCGGATCATCTACTTTGGGAAAATTAACATTTTTAAATTTATTCATCTAAGTATCAAGCTGAAACTTGGTATGCCTGGATCCTCGGACCACATACCTCGTCTAAATTGATACTCTTTACTAAGTGTTAAACAGAACCTAAGTTACGTCTGGTCCTCGGATCATCTACTTTGGGAAAATTAACATTTTAAAATTATTCATCTAAGTATCAAGCTGAAACTTGGTATGCCTGGATCCTCGGACCACATACCTCGTCTAAATTGATACTCTTTACTAAGTGTTAAACAGAACCTAAGTTACGTCTGGTCCTCGGATCATCTACTTTGGGAAAATTAACATTTTAAATTTATTCATCTAAGTATCAAGCTGAAACTTGGTATGCCCGGATCCTCGGACCACATACCTCGTCTAAATTGATATTCTTTACTAAGTGTTAAACAGAACCTAAGTTACGTCTGGTCCTCGGATCATCTACTTTGGGAAAATTAACATTTTAAATTTATTTATCTAAGTACCAAGCTGAAGCTTGGTATGCCTCGATCCTCGAATCATTTACTTGGGAAAAATTAATACTTCTGTTCTTTTTTGACATAAACATCAGATATTTGTATCAAATTTCAATTCAAGTTGTTGCTAATAACTTTGGTAAAAGACAAAAAGATGATATTTATGAAATGATATGATCAGCATAAAAACAAAAAAAATATATATGAGAATCATCTAAAAACAAACATTCATTCTTGTATTAAAATTCCAAAATAGTACTTTTGCACCTATACTTAGGTATTACACTTGGAGACAAAATAAAAATAAAGAAAGGAAAGACAACAAGCAAGTCACTGTTTCAGCTTAATCTTCAGAGGGCCTTTGGGGTCTTGAGGAGATGGAAGCTGAGCCGAGGACTCAACGGCAATTCCTTTGCCTTTGGGATCATCTATCAAGGTTATTGGGTTAGCTTGATCACCCAACTCATCCTTTGAAGATTCCCGAAGATCACTTGAAGGCTGTACGTCTTCAATTGCCTTTTCTTGTGCAGGGTCAAGTTGTTCAGGGGCATCTTCAGGAAGAGTTGAGTCTTAAGCCAAATCACCCCCTTATCCTCGGATGATCCCTGGGCGGCTTCTTGTGCAGTGTCAGGAATGGAAGAAGCGCGAATTGCAGGAGGATAGTAGACACTCTCTGCTTTCCAAAGAGTGGAAGAGGCATCAACCCCAGCTTGGGAAAGTGCCTCATTCCACACTTGGAGGCAGTAGTGCCTACATACCTCGGGAACCTGAGCCTTGAAGGTTTCAGTGACCTCCTTCACGCTTATATCATAACCGTCTTGTTCGGCTTGGTCCCTCGAGTTCTCGGCCTCTTCTTTTGCTTTCTCAGTCTTTTTCTTCTCCTCAGTGGCCTCTTCTTTGCCCTTGATGGCTTCTTCTTTGGCCTTCTCAGACTCGTTCAAATCTTTCTTAAGATCCTCTACGAGCCTTCGTGCTGCTAAGAGGTTATCCTCAGCTTGGCGAAGCATTAGGCACTGATCCTCGGCCTGTTTAGTCGTCGTTTTCAGATCAGCCTCTAAGCCCGCCTTGGCACTCTCAGCCTTAGCCAATTTTGCTGTGACCTCCTGCAGTTTCTTCTTATGAAGGTCCGAGATCTTTTGAGCAGTTTCACGCCTGGACTCCTCGGCCCTCAGAGACTTGTAGGAATTAATGGCAATCTCTTTTGCCCTGTGGGCAGATTGAACGGCCTACGAACAAAACATATAAAACTTAGACATATGGATATATATAGGAAATAAAAACAAAAGTCAAGGTTTTAGAGAAAACTCACCATTGCAAGCTCCTTCTTCAAAGTCATGAAGACGGTGTGGTCCCTTTTCTTTCTCAGCTCAATCATATCCTCGGGGAGTAACAGTGCCTGCTCCAAAGCATCTGCGACGCATGCCGCTGTCCCTTCATCGGAATTTCTAATGGACGCATCCACGGTAATGACCTCGTCGTCCATAGAAAGGTCAGGAAGCCATACAGGAGCGCGTACGACCGCCTGTTGGTCGGTTCTTCTTTCCGACCTAGTCTGTATGGTGCGGGCCTGCTTTGCACCCTTTTCCACCTCGGGCTCCTTGGATACAGAACCCTTTCCTACCTCCACAACTTCTTTCCCTTTCGGCTGATCCCTTTTTCTTTTGAGATCAGCTATGGTGGCACGTTGAGTTTGGGAGGATGAAGGAGGAGGAGGAAGCCTAGCTTCAGGGCGTTTGTCAGCACCCTTTTCTTGAGTCCGAGGGCGCACCTCTTTTGGAGGTTCTTGGACTCTAGGGTCCTTGTCGGCACCCTCAAGGACATCTTTCAGGCTGGGCTTAATCTTTCGTTGAATGCCCATAACGTCAAGTTCTTCAGTAGTAACCTTTGAGATTTGGGTGGAAGTGCCGAGGATGGAAGTTGAATCTTCAGGAGAGTAGAGTTGATTAAAAACCTCAAACTCGTCCTCGGAATCTGGTACGTCAACTTCTTCTTCTTCTTCTTCTTCCTTTACAGTAAGGTAGGAAGATGCAGCTTCACCAGAGGTTAAAATTGTGGAGAAAGGAACTGTGGGAATCCCAACTGGAACAAATGGTGGCGGTTGGATTGGTTGGGTGACCAAAGTACCTTGAGGAATGGTAGTCCCCCCCGGTAGCAAAAAACCCTCCACAGCAACGCTAATCCGAGGAAGACGAGGATCTCGGGCTTTAATCACGCACTTCGGCGCCTGAAAGGCTTTTGATATTGGAGTGTAGCCGAGGATCAGATGAGCCGCACGGAGTTGACCGTCGGTGTGCACGAAGATCTCGGCTTGTAGGATCCTATCCAATCGCCCGAAATCCACAAGGTTGGGATGACGATCCGCTGCGTGTGGATCTGCAGAGTTATCCAAGTAAAAGTGGGTAAGAGTAAGTAAAAAGACGAAAGATAAAAGTATGTAAAAGAAACTTCACCTGGAGTCCCTTCCCTTGTCGGACAGGGGAGGCCGTCGTGCCAATTTCCTGATATGATCAGGAAGTCATTTTTTAGGCCCTTATTTGATTCAGGCAGACATTGAATTAGCCTGACTTCTGGATGTCTAGACTTTAGGTAATATTCATCTTTTTTGCTTAGGTGATGGAGGTTATAAACCCAGTTCACGTCGTGATGAGTGAGCCCTAGGTTCATCTTCTCATTTAAAGCATCTATGGAACCTAAGATCCTAAAGACATTTGGGGCACACTGGGTGGGAGCCAACCTAAAAGCCCTAAGATAATCCCTAGTCACAGTTCCCATGGGGATTTTCATTCCCCCTTCGATGAACGCAATCATCGGGATTACAACTTCCCCCGTTTTTCTTTTTGTATAATACTCTTCCTCGTTACAGTACCTAATGGATACATCCGAGGGAATTTTGTACCTAACCTTAAACTGTTCTATTTTTTCGTTTGAATCCACCAGGGACGCAAATCTACCCATTCTTTTTGAAAAAAAAGGGGGGTGTGGAGAAAAATAACTATGCCGAGGATGAAAGACACAGTGAAAAAGAAGATGGGAAAGAAAAGAAACAAAAGAAAACAAAAAAGCTGATAAGGAGGGGCAGAGTATTGAAGAACTTACTTTTAAAAAGGAAGAAAGCACGGTCACCTCGGACAGGGTACTTGATAGACAGAGAGAGAGTACGGGGAGATGAAAAGTGTGGCAGGTACGTTATGAGGTTTCTGTTGTGTGAAGAATTTTGAAGAAAATTAGTATTTATATGTCAGAAGGTGTTTTAAAGCGGGCGAATTCCCGCCTCAACCCAGGAATCACTCTCAACCGTTGGATATGTGTCATATTAATAAAACGTGGGGGACATAGAAGCGCCAACAATCAATTCGGGGGCGTTTCGCATACCGAAGCATTGGGAACACGCGATAGGCGATTCAGAAAATTATTTCTGTCAACAATATTGCCAAAATTCTGCAGGGTAAAGGGGTCTTTTAAGTCGAGATTCTATTTTTCTCCCGAGGTGAAAAAAATAAAGAAACTCGAGGGGCTATTGTAGGGGTATTGGGCCCAATAGTATATGAAGGATGGCCCAAACAAAGTATTTTGGGCTGGAAACCCAAAATCCGAAGACATCAAAATGGTCGTGGACTATTTACATATCCAAACACGTCCGAGGAGTAGATTTGTCCTCGGATTACAATGCCGAGGACATAGGAAGAGAAGTTTAGTATCCCTGGGTTATATTATAAAGAGTCCTACAATTATGGGGATGCACGGTATACGTGGAGGGCGGTAGAAAGAACGGTGGAATGTCTAAAAATAAAGCTGCTACCACCGCCCATACATTAAAGGCTCTGTAAATTGATACGCTGACTGTATAGATGGAAGGATGGGACCTGAACATCGAGCTTGGAACTTGGTCCCTAATCCCATCGGGCTTTAGGGAAGGATGGATGGGACAAGTATCCAAAAATGAGGATTGTAACCAGGAGAGTGGAAGGCGATGAAGGGAAGGAAAAGGATATAAATAGGAGGAAAGGCATACGAAGAATAGCAGAGGACTTTCTGAGTAAAAGAGAGAGAGCCAATAGTAAATGATTATCAACACTTGTATCCAAACTTGTGAAATATTATTATAAACCATCCTCGGACACAATCCGAGGACGATTTCTCAGTCTTACTCTTTGCAAACGGTTCTTTGTTCTGTTCTATTGGGCCCAAAGCCCGTTCTTTTTGTGATTGTCTAAACCATCCTTGAAATCTAAATTACAAGCCCATCCTCTACAAATTCATTGTGAAGAAAGGCCTTTCAAGCCCATTTTTCTCCCAGTCGTAGTTTGGGAATTTGAATTGTGTCCTTACAGGTTTTTTTCTTTGAAAAATATTCATGGGTTTTTATTTTTGAGGAGGAAAATTTTGAATTAAAAATCCCATGATTTTCATAGTGGAAAGAAACTTGTATTAAAAAAATTTTGTAGGGAAAATTTATTTTGAACAATTTTTTTTTTTTGGTTTAAAAAAAAGTATTCATGGGTTTTGTTTTCTAAAAAGTTTGGGTTCCAAAAATCCCATGATTTTTTTAGAAAAGAATTACTCATTTTAGAAACTTTGCTCATTCAAAAGATTTCTTTTTATCATATCTTTGAAAAGAAATTCTAACATAGTAAAGGAAAACATTTTCGAAAGAAGGAAGGTAGATTTTTTAGAGAAAAAAAAAGCTTTTGAAAAAAAAAGCTTTTAAATAGAAAAGGATTTTTTTATTTATTTAAAGAAAGAGCATTTTAAAAGAAAAGGAAAGATTTTTAAAAAGTTCTTTCCTTGAGAAAGAGTTTTGTTTTTGAAAACAAATTGTGAAAAGGGAATAAAGCTTTTTGAAAGATCATTGTCTTTTGGAAAAGCCCGTTATAGAGATTTGTTCATCCAAGCTATTAATTTATAGCAACATTATTAATGAGAAAAAGTAAAAAAGAAAAGAAAAGTAAATAGGTAGTATAGACTAGAAAATAAAGTGCAATAAAATAAAGACAAGTACATAAAGTTGTTAGGAAGTTAAATGGCATGGAAAAGTAAAGGTTCATTAATTTTTTTTTTCTAGAGATTCTTCTTAAATAAGCTTTAATTTATTTCAAGTCTTATTGGTCCTTTTTCAAAAAAAAGATGGGAGTTCAAAGCCATCAACCATCCTTTGAGACAACATACCCATATTGTGCTTTACTAAAGATTTAAAGCTTATTTAAAAAGAATAGATAGAAAATATTTTTTAGGTGTTGAGATAGTGATATACGCGCGAGCGTGCTTGTGTGGAGAGTGAGTGAGAAATAAAAGGTGCAAAAATAAAAGGGGAGTGGATGACAATAAAATAAAGGGGAGGGGATGAACATAAGAAATAAAAGGTGCAAAAAAAGGGGAAGTGGGGATAAGCAAAATGTAAATGGGATGACAATAAAATAAAGGGGAGGGGGACGAACATTAAAATAAATGGGATGACAATAAAGTAAAGGGGATGGAGAATGAACATTAAAATAAATGGGATGACAAGATAAATAAATGAACAAAATAAAAAGGTTCCTAGATGCCTAGTGTTGGAGCCCAAAAATGCTAGTCCCACTTAGAATAGCGGAATTAGATTTTATAGGCCTAGTGTAATTAATTTGTTAGACTATGAGCTTGCAAGGTCAAATTTAATGCTTTATTATGATCCAATTATAAGGTTAGTGGAGTTAGGGCTTTGAGAATAGTAAAAGAAGTACAAAATATGGAAATAACACTTCCTCGGGTCTGGCCGAGGAGGCAATGTTCAAGTTCTTAATACAAGGTGATGTTCTTAAGTTTCTGTTCTTTTCTTCCAATGTTTCCTCCCTTTCCTTGGAGGGATTCCTTTCCTTTATATAATCATTAGGATTTCATCCTAGCTCTCCACTTGTACAGCTAGGGGCATTCTTTTGGATGCTTGTCCCATTAGAGCTGTGCTGGAGGTGGTAAATTGTGCTGCAAGCTATGAGGCCACTGTTCAGGGGTCACTACTTCATTAATGCGACCATCTGAGTTGGTATAGTGCATTAAATGTAGAGGTGATGACTACTTTATCTAGATATTTCCTTTTTTCTTTGCTCACATGTTTCTTCCACCTTCCTTGATTTCTTGTCTTCTGGTACCATTGGTTTGCTTGGGAATTCGGTCCATTTGGATCACTTCAGTTCATTTTAGTCCACTTCGATCTATTTTTATGCAGTTACATAATGAGAAATGACATGTTTGGGTTGAAAACACCTAATCTAAGTGAAAGTCTTTCTAAAGGCTATGGATATACACGTGTAATCTTTAGGGCAGTTATTCATTTGTTTTAACGTCATTACTTTTAAATAAATTGCATGAGGTTGATTATAAATTTAAGCAAAATAAAAATATATACATATGTAGTTATGTATAATTTTTTATTTAAATAAATTATTTATTCCTTTAAAAGAGATTATCATGATAATCAAAACTCATATCAAACTTATACTAAATATGTATTTTCTATTCTCGAAATTTTATTGGAGAGAGAGAGAGAGAGAGAGAGAGAGAGAGAGAGAGAGAGAGAGAGAGAGAGAGAGACTACTTGTGAGTTGTGATGGGGAACTAAAAAATACAACACCAAAACATAAGAACCCAAAATAGAGTTTTAAAAATCACAATGATTCATCAATATAAAGTAGAGCTGCAAGAAAAAATAAAAAATCAAGAGAAAGAGAATAGCCATTTTTTCAAAAGAGATTTTGAGAGAGAATAATAAGAAATTTATAGAAAATGATATGAGAAGAAAAAAAGTAAAAAGTAAAAAATATAATAATAAACACCAAATTATCTAAGTCATGTTATGTAATAAAATAATATTATATTCTTATATACTATCTTTATAATGCAACATGACAACATCTATGAAATCAAAGAGAATAAAAAAGATAACAACTTAAAAACACTAAACTTAATCACATCAACTTAAAGTAGAATTCCAAATAATACAAAAATTCATCAACCTAAAGTAGAGATGCAAGAAAGATATTAAAAAATCCACCTAAAATGAAAAAAATAAGAGAGAAAAATAACCTTTTGTGAGTGAAAAATACCTTTTGTGAGTGAAAAATGAGAGAGGGAAAGAGAGAGAAATAACATATTATATGTGAAAAGTTATGAATAGAATGGAAAGAGAATTGTAAATTTATAGTAAGAGGAGGGGAATAAGAAAAATAAAAAATAAAGGAAGATAAAGGGATAGAGGAAAAGTGATATTAAAGTAGATAGTAGTGGAGAGATGAAAAGGTAAAAGGGAGGGGAAAAGTTAGAAAAAGTATAACAATAAGTTGGGAGGTTAATAAGGAAAAAAAGAAAGAATTAAACATAAGAGAGAAAATGTTGAAAATGGATGGATGGTGTGGCCATTGATGTGGCTTAACAGGAGCGTAATAATAATAAATGCTACACTTCAGCTTTTAGATGTATATAGATATAGATTGGGCACAAATACAAGTTAGTATACTATCATAATAATTTTCACAAATTTGGTCACAATTTACCTACGTGGTGAGTTATAAATAGTGAGAAAAAAAAATGATATGTCCATAATTTCACCACTCAAAGCCGTTACGTGTACAAATTATGAGAAAGTTGTGTAAATAATCTTGATTTTATAGTTGAGAAGTGCTACATCTATAACATTTTTACAGCATTTTTGAAATAAATCCTAAGTGACATGTTGTTACAAGTTTTTAATTTGAATTCACCACTGAAATTACTTTATTGCCCATAGTAATTACTTGTAATAACTTACCACTTAAGATTTATTATAAAAATGTTGTGGATCTAGCATTAAAAATTATTCAACAAATATATTAGGAGTTTTTTTAGTAATGAGCATGATTTTTAGACCCAGACCATTCACAGAACCAATAAGGGGAGACGTTTATGGTTTTTAGGTCGGATTGAGGTTCGACCGAGATTGAACCGCGACGTTGTCATAACTACTTTATTAATTAATTAAATATAAATATAGATATTAAATTTATAAAATTAGCATAATTAACTTTCATATATATGAGGAAAATTAATTAATTTTCAAGCATATTTAAAATAAGAAAGTTAATAAAAAAAATTTTAAATACAATTTGACATGAGAATTAAGAAGCCGCCTCCACCGCCACCATGGATGCAAGTTTCTGCAAAAATAGGTGCTTGGTGTGCTGCGAAAAATTATGCAATTTATTTTCCCCCTGATATGCAAGTCGGAGTAAGTAAACTACAGAAAGGATATGTACGGACCACTTTCACATGGTGCCAACTTTATACAAGCTGTCATGAAAGAAAGAATTGAAAGACACGTCTGATATTTTATTGATTGATAAGCAGCCAAAATAGAAGAAAAGATGCTTTGTGGGTAAAAAGTAATTACGTGAATAATTTAAACAAAGTAATTTAAAAAAATAATAAAGCATGAAAAAATACACGAAAAAGTTATAATTAACTGTTGAAGTATAAAAGTATGAATATATTTTGAATTTAGTTAATGTGTGTCGGGCACACAATAATTAATTATTTTTAAAAATATATTTTTAAAAATTAAAAAAATATTAACAATTTTTTTAATTTTTGAGAAAATATATTTAAAAATGAATAATTTAGGACATACATTAACCGGAATAAAGATGGTTAATTAAAATATATAATATAATAAAATATTATGAAAATTATTTATAATATAAAATAAGTAATATTGAAAGTTCATTTAATTTAGTGGTATGGAATTTTGTTAAGTTTAATTACTTAAGGGTCCGTTTGGATAGAGCTTATTGTTGAAAACTGAAAACACTCTAGCAAAATAATTTTTAAATGTGTGAATAGTGCCGTAAGACCCGTTTTTAATAAAAAAAATTCTATAAAATGACGTTGGTGGGTCTTGTGAACAGTACACAGATCCACAAATATGCTGAAAAGTCAGCAAAATGCGGTTACTGTTTATGCACAGTAATATAAACAGTAGCCTTTGTCCCTTTGACCTTTGACCCGTGCAGCAGCCGAAAAAGAAAAAAAAAAAAAAACGCAGAAAACTTAAGACGTGGACGCTCTAAGCTGTAGCCAAACCAAGCTAAAGTATATTGATTTTCCACTTTGAGCAGCGTGAAGATGAAAAGAAAGAAAGCAAGAAAGGAGAAGAAGAAAGTATCAGACTTAGTACGTTGGAAGATAAAAAGTGAACAAGAAAAAGAGAAATGAGAAAGAAATAAAGAAGAAGGGAAAAAAAAGAAAAGAAACTAAGAGCAAAAACCCTTGTGAAGAAGAAAAGAAAGAACGAAAGAAAAGAGGAAAAAAAAAAAACCCTTCGTGAAGAAGAAAAGAAAGAAAAGAAAGAAAGAAAGAAAAGAGAAATAAAGGAAAGAAGAAAGAGGAAGAACTTCAGTACGTTGGAAGATAAAAAGTAAACAAGAAAAAGAGAAAAAATGTGGTTCTCGTCACTCTATCTATATAAAACAAAATGAGAAAACCCAGCATGAAGATCACTCTATCTATATTAAAAAAAAAAAAAAAAAAGAGAAAACCCAGCGCGAAGAAGAAAAGAAAGAAAGAAAAGAGAAAGAAGAAAGAAGAAGAAAGCATCAACAAGAAAAAGAGAAAAAGTGTGGTGGAGCACATGTGTGGTCTGACTGTGGGAGGAGAAGAAACTAGAGTAAAGAAGAAAGAAAAGAAAAAAAAGAGAAGAAACTAAGAGCAAAAACCCAGCATGAAGAAGAAAAGAAAAAAAGAAAAAAAAAAAAAAGAGAAAAAATGAAAGAAGAAAGCATCAGACTTCAGTATGTTGGAAGATATTGGTGGCGTTTGGATGTAACTAACGTTTTTCTTTTTTTTTTGGCTGCACACAAATGGGTGTTGCGGCTACTGTTCATGAACAGTAGCTGCAACTTTTGACCCATTCAAATTGTTTCTGGAGTCTACCAAATTCAATTTTTAACAACTTTTTCATTAAAAATGGGTTTTATGGTATTATTTACACATTTAAAAATTATTTTATTACAGTAATTTTAGTTTTCAGTTTTCAATTTCAGCCAAATAAGTTCTATATAGAGAAAAAGTAACAAGAAAAAGAGAAAAAGTGTGGTGGAGCACATTACTGAGCGATGAAAACACACAATCTAGAGACAGAAAAAGGGGACTTTAATGCTAGAAAGAAAGCTTGGAAACCTCAAATGGCCTCTCTATATGCATTTTCCAAAGTCCACTACTATTGTTCATTTTTTAACGAGTCAACAATATTTCAAAATTTTGGTGTAAGAGAATGGAATCTTTCAGAGACAAAAAAAGAAAACTTTTTGGCTAGAAAGAATGCAGAGCATCTTTGTGCACTAACTGATTGGTGTAAGAGAGTGGGTTGTTTCAGAACAGAAAAAAGGTACTTTTTGACTAGAAAGAAAGCTTGGAAACCTCAAATGGACTCTTCATATGCATTTTCCAAAGTCCACTACTATCCAAAAATTGATGGAGTGAACGTGATAGAAGCCTTTCGAAGTGTTGAGCCTTATCCGTATCCATCACTGCTCCCAGAATGCTCGGAGGATCCACAACATCCTGAGTCTATGGTATATTTTTTTTTTTACTAATGATTTGCTATAATATTTTATATGCATGTGTATATTTATTTATTTTTCATATTGTTTTATGTTACAGACATTTAAATATTTTCTTAATCATCTTCCAACTGATTCTAACAGCCTTTTTTGGAGTTCGAGTCTGTGGTGTTTTTTGGTTAATAATTTGCTATGAAATTTATATGCATGTGTATATTTATTTATTTTTCATATTGTCTTACGTTACAGACATTTAAATACTTTCTTAATCATCTTCCAACTGATTCTAAGCCACTTTTTTGGGAGTTCGATCCGGGTAGTAACCAAGTTCTACAGTTTGGACCTTATTTTAGAAGATTGTTTGGGGAAGTTGCAAAATTATCATATGGCCATTTTGAAAGGGGTGTTTTTTTCTGGGGATTTACTCAACCGTTTGCGTTTTCGGCGTGAGAATCTGATAGTTTATCATCCCTTTAAATTGTTTAAGGACTGTGGGGCTAATCGTGGGAGAATGAGGGATTTAGTTCATTACAGGTACATGATGGCTTCTGTGGTGAAGAAGTATCTGAAATCACACAAAATATCAAAATACTTCACCCTCGGTTTCTCTGAGCTGTTTCTTCAACCTCAAGTGGTAAAGAAGTTTTACATGTTCCAACTGTTTCATCCTATTATCTACAATGACTGGGACAAGTACAAACTCATCCACGCACTTGTGGATATGCGGATACAGGACAAAACCCATTTCTATAATTCCTTTGGACTTCAAGTTCAGCGATACGGGTATTCAAATTGGTGGAGCAAGGTTGAGAAGGAAACTCGTAAGTCAATGCTGGGACACGTATATCACTACAAAGGATATCCTTTTTGGAATGCAGGTGCTTTGCCATTATACCTTAGGAATTTACATGCACACTATGATGGAGCTATACAGGCAATCAACGATGCAATAGAGGATGCAATTTATGATTATAACTCTCCAATTGAAGCTAATATGGCTAACTTTGTAGATGGTGATCCCCGTAAGGAAGCATTGAAAGATGAGGTACGTATAAAAGTTTGATGAAAAACTATCTTGTATTGCAATGATGAATAATGTATTTGAACATAGAAAGTATTTATACAAATCAATTAGGCTTAACTACCTCTAATTAAGTTCCTAATTCAGCTCTAAACTATGCGGATTCCTTCTCTAAATTGCCAAAACATCCACTAACAATAGACACGTGGCTAATAATATAACTGACTGACTAATACTATGTTACTAACGCACACTAAACTAATTGTAGCTGCTACTGTCGTATTACAAGTTAGATATTTGACTTGCTTCACTGGGTCAGAACTACTGAAAAAGAAAATGATCTACCCAAGTGAACCTTTGATATATTGAACTGTTGACGAAAATTATTAACAATAATTTTTAGATTATGTTTAACAAACGTTGTCAAATTATGTTTATCAAACATTGTCAACTTATGTTTAACAATTCATCAAACATAATTTCACCCATAGGCCTTTTGGCATATGAGTTTTATTGATGTAAGTAGTGCCCATTCAAGATAATGTATTTCTTAATTACAGCCCTTTATTTTAAGGGAAAAACCTTTGATTCCAACCATGTTATCTTTGTACACGAGTTTATCTATTTTTAGGTTTGTGGGGATATGTGTTTTATTTATTTATTTGTGGCTACACCTAATAATTTGTTTAGGTTGCCTACGTACCTTTAGTGGGGATCAAGCCACTTCGTAGTTCTTAATTTGAGATTTTAGATTTGAAGTCTCAAATATGGTTTTATCCAATTTTAAATGATGGATTTTTAAGTCAAAACTTGGTGTTGAATTAAGTATTGACATAATTTTTTGAATTTGGGTGAGACAATTGATTTTAATCTCAAGGATAAGTTATGGACCAATGATTCTATCTTTAAGAAATTAAATGTCCAAACAATTTTTCCTTTCTTTCATTTGCTTTTTTGTAGGAATTTTAATGACATTTTGATTGAACTTCCCAAATTTAATTATGGGGAATAAAACTCCTTTGAAGCAATTTAGGGTCTGTTTGGATAGAACTTATTGCTGAAAACTGAAAATACTGTAGCAAAATATTTTTTAAATGTGTGAATAGTACGATGAGACCCATTTTTAATGAAAAAGTTGTTGAATATTGAAAATTGTGAGTCTTGTGAACAGTGCACAGATGCACTGTTCACAGTAAAAAGTCAACAAGTGCGGCTGAAAAAAAAAAAAACTGCAAAACGCGCTTGGGCTAAACGCAGACGCAAAAACGCTCTATCCAAACACATTCTTAATCATTGTGAACATATTTAGAATTAAAAAATTTCCTTAAATCAATTTTTATGGTCATTTTATTTTAGGAATTAATAACTTTAATTTTGATTAAGGAATTAATAATCCCAAAGAATTTGTCATGATTAATGTGGTGGAGTCAAGGACTCTACTAAAAATATTAGAGTTAAGGACTCCATTGATGGGGTAGAGTCGAGGACTCCATTGATGGGGTGAAGTCAAAGACTCCATTATTTTTGTAGAGTCAAGGACTCCATTAATGGGTGAAGTCAAAGACTCTATTATTTTTGTAGAGTCAAGGATTCCATTATTTTTGTGGAGTCGAAGACTCCATTGATGGGGTAGAGTCAAGGACTCGATTATTTTTGTAGAGTCAAAGACTCCATTAATGGGTGAAGTCAAGAACTCCATTATTTTTGTAGAGTCAAGGACTCCATTGATGGGATAGAGTCAAAGACTCCATTAATGGGTAGAGTTAATGACTCCATTATTTTTGTAGAGTCAAGGACTCCATTAAAAAGAAAATTACACCACAACTTGTGATAATTTTTTTATTTGATAATGTACAAATAGGAGTTACGAGTCAATGACTCGTATTTAAAGTTTCATGCATAGCGTTAGAAACTCCCCATAAAACCCGATCCTATTTTCATTACCAAGCAAAAATTTAATTTGAAAAAGAGAGAGACAGAGATTTAGAAAAGAAAGGGGGCTGATGAAGTCTCCCATACCAACATATGCTATTACTCCTCTGCTTAATATTGCTCTCCGTGCCTCTCTTTTTCTTCTCTTCTCTTTTTCTATCTGCCGTGCTCTCTGCTGTGCGTGTACTTCTCTTTTCTTTTCTTTCTTTTTTTGTGTCTCTACTTTCTTCTCTTTTAATTCTTTCCTCCTCTTTTTTTCTTCGTTTTCTTTTAACTTGTGCATGCCTCTCTATTTGTAGAGAGACTCCAAAAGAAGTTACTGCCTTATTTTTCTCTCAACTGATGATGGGCAGTTTGCGTCAGTTTTTCTCTCCATAACTCCTAACTTTGTGTTCGGCCGTGCCCACTACTCAGCGTTTTGCTCTTTTTATTCATTCCGTCCCACTTTAAATTCCCTCTTTTCCGCTGGTAACATCTCCACATTTCAACTTTTCAGGCTCACTTTTCTTGTTTTCTGGATAAGCCATTTCCCATTTCACTTTTCAGCTTTTTTTTTTGTTTTTTTGTTTTACTTGTTTTGTTTTTATCCTTTCCTTTTCATAGGTAGTAGGCAACAGACCACTCACGTGGCTTTTATTTATTTATTTTTGTTTATTTTTAGAATAGGCTAGTCAACTTTTTGTAGATGACCATGCACCTTTGAACCTATCCTATTGTTTAGTTCACATGCCTTGTAAATACAAGTACCTATGATACTTTTTTTTATAAGGTATTTTTTTAGTTTCAACATGAACAATTCTTTGAGCTGCCACTAAGTGAGGTTCTCTTGGTTTAGCAAGTATTGACTTAGTCTATGCACTGAATATGTAATGTTAGGCCCTAGATAAGGTCAAATACATCAATCTCCCTATTAACCTTCTGTATTGAGTATGGTTTGAAAGTACCTT
This sequence comes from Castanea sativa, assembly GCF_040712315.1. Lineage (NCBI taxonomy): Eukaryota > Viridiplantae > Streptophyta > Magnoliopsida > Fagales > Fagaceae > Castanea > Castanea sativa. The sequence goes on along the minus strand of NC_134019.1, from coordinate 41,453,333 downwards.
CCCTTCATCTTTGGAAATCCTCAAATTCTGTTCCATAGGCGTTTTAGCAGGTTTACATCCCATTAGACCAGTATCTTCCAATATTTCCAAAGCATACTTTCTCTGATTTAAATTAATTCTCTTTTCATTTCTAGCAACCTCTAGTCCTAAAAAATACTTCAATGATCCCAAATCTTTGAGACCAAATTTGGTATCAAGCAGTTGCTTCAATTCTCTAACTGCAACAGGATCATTACTTATAAGCAAGATGTCATCCACATACACTACCAATACAGTAAATGATGTCCCATTAGTTTTAGTAAAAAGAAAGTAATCCCTTTTAGACTGCCTAAAGCCAAGCTCCAAAATGGTAGCATTGAATTTTGCAAACCATTGCCTTGAAGCTTGCTTGAGCCCATATAAGCTTTTGTTCAACTTGCATACCAAAGAAGGCTCCCCTTTGCTGTGGAATCCAGGAGGCAAGGTCATGTAAACCTCTTCATTTAAATCTCCATGGAGGAAAGCATTGCTAACATCCATTTGGTGTAAATGGCAACTTTTCATGGCAGCAATGACCAAAACCACCCTAACTGAAACTGATTTTGCAATTGGAGTGAGTTTTTGAATAGTCAAGGTCTTCCCTCTGAGTATACTATAACTTTTAGCAACTAGCTCGGCTTTGTATCTCTCAATGCTGACATCTGAATTGTACTTAATCCCATAAACTCATTTACACCAATAGGAACATGACCATGAGGTAGAGTAGTCAAAGTCCATGTGTGATTTTGCTCTGAGGTTGCAATTTCTTTGTCCATAGCAGCTTTCCACTCAGGATGTTTCACAACTTGGTGAATGGTGGGTTTAGGACTATGGGAAGAAGTAGCTGTAAGGAAAGAGTGATCGGCTGGACTGAGTTTAGTGTAAGAAAGAGAATCATAGATGTCATAGGGTTTACCAGATTGAGGGTTGAATGAAGTGAAAACTGAGAGACAAGAATAGTCCTTAAGGTAAGGATGATGTCTAACTCTAGAAGATGTTTTGGTAGTAGGTAAAGATTAAGGAGCAGGTGGACATGGTGGTTTAGCAGAGGGAAAAACTTCAGGGACATTAGGAATTGGAGGATTAGAGCCAAGTGAAGGATTGGAAGGCAAGACCTCTGATGTTGGATTAGCTAAATTTGTAGAAAGTAAAGACTCCATAGGTGGGGAATATGTATTAGGTATAGAAGTGGTAAAGACTAAAGGATCAAAATTCAAATCAACTGTAGAAGGAACAGTTGCAAAAGGAAATATGTGATCATAAAAAATGACGTTTCTGCTCACAAACATGATATTTGTACTGAAATCTAAAACTTTGTAACCTTTGATACCAGAAGGGTAACTTGGAAGAATACATTTTTGGGCGGTGTGCAAATTTGTGCCTTTGATGTGTAAGTGTAGAAGCAAAACACAAACAACCAAAGGTTTTGAGATGTGCATATGTGGGGAACTGACCAAATAGCATCGCATAGGGACTTTTGTTGCACAAAGTAGATGATGATAATCTATTTATAAGGTATATAGATGTTAAGATGCAATCCCCCTAGATTAATCTCATCCCATAAGAACTTCAATTAAGTGAAATGATTTGTGATTGAGAGCTCCCCTTGATTAATTCTAGCCAAGTATTTCTACAACTGAAAAATTCTTGGTCCATTCCCTTGAGAAAATCTTTCCTTCACATCCTCCTAAACCTCCAAAGCTGTGTCCCTATAAACCACACTTGCAAGGATCTTTGAAGAAACTGAGTTTAGAATCCAGGAAACAATCATGTTGTTACACCTAGTCCATGCCTGAACCAACAGAGGCGATTTCGCCATTGTTGGAGCCAAAGTGAGAGTACCATCAGTAAACCCTAGCTTATTCTTGGCGCTCAATGCTCTTTGCATTGATTTTGCCCAAGTAGGATAGATTTCACTAACTAAAGGTTATGAAACTAAAATTGCACCTGGATTTTCTCCATGTTGCAAAAAAATGGATGATTTTTATCAATGGTGATGGTTTGGGAAGCTGATGTCATTGAAGAACACTCTTGGATTAGCTTCAAGTTTGATGAAAAAGTATCTTGTATTGCAATAATGAATAACGTGTACATGGAAAGTATTTATACAAGTAAATTTGGTTAACTGCCTCTAAGTCCCTTATTCAGCTCCAAACTATGTGGATTCCTTCTATAATTGACTGCAAAAACAGACACTAATGAACATACATGTGGCTAATAACATAACTAACTGACTAATACTAACGCTAAACGACTTTTAGCTTTTATCTATACAACTAAAGCTATTGTCGTATTGCAAGAAGTTAGATATTTGACTTGCTTCCTTTCTTCTTGGCTTTCTTCCGCAACAATATCAAGCTTTCTTTTACACTTATTATCATCTATTCTCTAATAGTATACAAACTCATTCTACCAAATATGTAGAATCAGCTAGGTTATTATTAAACTTTTGTTCCTCTTTTGAATTTGTTGTTGTTGTTGTTGTATGTGGTTATTATTATTATTTTTTAAACAGATTAGAGCACAGTCAGAGAAACCTAAACTGGAATCCCTACCCCTGCATTCAGAACTTGAACCAATTATTACAGAAAGATTTCCTGGTGTTTATTCTTGCATGGTCGATGCCATTATCAGGGCTTTTGCAGCATATGCAGATGCAGAAATTCCTTTCCGCTGTAGCATTTCTGAGTTGTTGTTTTTGAAGGGACCATTTGGTGATAATCATGCCTACAAGTAAGTATTTGTAAATTCATAGAGTACTTAAACCGCTCAATTTGATATTTTTTATTCTCACTTTTGTCATTAACTTCTGAAACTTTTGTTTTCATCAGGAGCTTTTATTTTGAAGACGTGTCAGAAAAAGAGTTGAAAAGACCAATCACGAAAGAAAGGTGATTTTTAGGTTATTTATCAGGTGGCTATATGTATATATTATCTAAGATCCAAAACCCAGCTAGTTGCTGATGCCTTCAACTGCTGCTTTAATGGACTTTACCTTTTTAGCTGGGAGTTGCAGCTGTTGCTTAATAGTTCTAATTTTGAAGCTTTAGAGTCCTAAAAGGGTGTTTGTTTGGGACCTTTATTAATGATTTTCATGGAAACTTAGGAAAGAATTTCAATTTGTGCTTCATGGAATAGGATTTACTTTCAAGATATCTTGGTGGTGAAATGGTAGACACAAAAGATTGAAAATCGTGAAGGTTCGAGTCCTCTTAAGGCATAATAATATTAAGGATGCTTATTTAAACAGAAATTTAATTAGAGATCTTGGATCAATTAAATATAAATTTATTTGCTTGGGTAATGGCTTTATAAGCATTCTAGTTATAGATACATGTAAAATGTACTAATGAAAATATTGTTGTAGAGATAAACCTAGTCTTATTAAATTAGGGAATTTACACTCATAAAAGCTCTGCATCATAATTTTCTGTAATGGTAATTCGAATGTCATTGATATCAAAGTGATGCTATATGTGGCTTTTGTCTTGCATAAGGAGGTGGCAAGATAGAATATAATAATAATATTGTGTGTGTAATTGCATGTATTCTTTATGGAATAATTAATGAGACAAGAGCCTTGTGGTTCAATGACACTATTAGGTCATTCCCATGGGAGAACTTGGGTTCGAATGCCCCCTCCCCACTTGTTGTAAGCAAAAAAAAAAGAACAATAACTGATGAGAATCTAGGTGACATTTATAGGAAATTTCACTGGTAAAACGTGGGTGAGCGGCCCTAATTAGAAAAAACTTTAAGAGTAGTAGCATAATGTAACAATTAAAGATAGAATTCTCAATTTTAAATGTTACCTTGAACTCTTTGCTTTAATAGCTTTTTTGTTCATAGCATGAATAATGGAAGAAAGTTGGACAGTTAATCTTCTTGTATTTGAAGTAATAGTAACTAGTCCTAAATCAGGAGATGGTTATGCTTAAGGAATTTTCAGAAACTATTTAGTTGGCAGAAATATCATTCTGAGGTGACAGAGAGAATTCTGAATAATGAATATTGCTTAAGAGGGAATGCATGTTTTGAAAAGGAAGCGTATGTTGTTATTTTTAAATTAAATAATATTTATGAAACTATTGTCAATACATGTTGCTAAGACTTATGTCTTTGGAGTTACTAAATTATGGGAATCAAGGAATTACCTTGATACTGCTTTTTTTCTTGATTACTTGTTTAGCTTATGCCAAAATGACTGTTTTTCTTTTGCACTCTGAAGCTCAACAGAGAAAGGGTAGAGTCTGAGAAGGAAAGGAAGAAGGAGAAGAGGAGGCGTAGGAGTAGGAGTAGGAGGAGGAGTATAAGCTGGTTGATTATTGGCTTGCAACAGGAGTATAAGAAACATGATTATGGAACTAGAAACAAATGCTGAAGTAGACTTTGATTTCACTGACACGGTATGGTAGAGCTCCCCGTCACACTGTCAAGGATGCAAATACTTGTGTAGATGAATATTAATTTGTCTACCTTAGCAACATGAATTAGAAGCTATCTTTATTTTGTGGTTAGTTTGTGTTTGCAGGGTTACTATTTCTGTATTTAAACAATTTCTGAAGCCAAATCAAATTGTTTATAGATGAATATTAATTTGTCCACCTTATTTTCCCCCATGTTGAGTTTTGTTCCACAATTAGGGGCATCCTTGATTTTATAAATGTATCACCTAAGCAGATTTAAGCTGTACGTCTGATGAATTGAACCGTCACAGTAGTCTTTAAGTTTTTGATGTGTTGTTGGGCATTTGTGTTTCCATGATTCCAAGTTCATGCTTTTTAATTCTATTTATAGTACCCTCAAAGTATGCCTTTTATTTTCCTATTTCTTAGTGGGGCATTATATTAGGTTTCCCAAATTAGATTTGAACACATTGTTGTATTGACAAATTAAACAAAAAAATGGCAGAGGTGGAAGTGGAGGTGCTTAAATGTTTTGTGTAATTATATAGTCTCTGATGAAGGAATTGAACTTCTGAGTTTATTTAAAATCATTATGGATACCAAGTGATGTGGGATACATTGAAATGAATTTGAAGTTATCTTTATGTAGTGGTTCAATTATGTTTGTCAGGGGTTTTTATTTTTTACATTTTGAAGCAATATTGTATTGTTTATGGATGAATATTTATTCACCTTATTTATTCCCAGGTAGAGTTTACTTCCACATTTGGGGGTACCTTTTATTCAATAATTGTATTACCTAAAAGCAAGTGTATGAGTTGTATGCTCAATGAATTATACCATTGTGTTGTGAAATAGATAAGCTCTCATCAAGGTAGTCTTGAAGTTTGTGATGTGTTGTACGACTTTTTTGTCTCTTGATAACAAGTTCATGTTTTGAATTCTTGGCCAAGAAACATTATTGATTGAAGAGGATAAAATTAAGGTAGACAGACTTGTTCAATAAAACCTACCATGGGCGACGGTGCTAGGATAATGGATGATCAAAACGTAAGAAGAAGACGACGGATTGTGTCCAAGGAGGATGGACTCTCCTTGATGGACAGATTAAAGTAAACAGATACAAAGTGGACAGGTGGCAAAGCTATGTGGCATCCACATGGCTTAAGTGGTCTTCAAGAAACTTCAAATGGAAATGTCTTGTGTCCCACGATTAACCCTAAATAACAAAATCTCTATATAGAAAAGATCCCGTAAAATATGTGTATTTATGAGGATCTTCCATACAAGGAAACATCTTCTTCGCCAAGAAACAAAAGCCAGTTCTACACATAAAAACCTAAAACCTTCAGAAATCAAGGTACGCATAATTTACCTTAGCTCTGACACTTTAGAGTTGTGAAAGTTCTTTGACTTAACCTTTGGAGGGTATTTGGCCAGTACCATACCGGTACTCTCTGTAGGGTCTTCTTTTTTTTGTGTAGGTCTCGTCTAAGGGTATGTAGGGACCGTGTAGCTTATTGATGATTTTTGGCATCATTAGTTGACACCATTTGTGGGAAAGGAATTACACCATACTCTCGCTTTCTAGACAAAGAGTTGCATGGTACTTACTCGCTCGATGAGGACCACCAACAATAATCAAGGAGACGAGCCATGTACCACCGTGCTCAAAAGACAAGTTTAGACCCTCGCCACGGCTACAGAATGCCTCACCAAGCAAAACCATGACCTAGAGGAACAGCTACGCCAAAAGAACGTAGGGCTTAATAATCAAGATAAGGATCAAGAAGGTACTAGCACCGAGCGAAAGGATCAAGAAAGGCTTGAAGGTAGCAACGACCCAAGCAGACCAAAGCGACAGGATACAAGTCGTCCATCTGCCATGGATATGGCTCCGACCATACATGGTCGCAGAGATGTAGATGATGAAGGAATGGATGGATTTCATGATGAACGCCCTAAAAGGACAGGTATTAAATGACCTCGATGAACTAGTCCATCGGACGGACTTGCCTTTCACTGCACCCGTCACTTTATTCCCCCTTCCACCAAAGTTCCGTATGCCATAAGTAGAAACCTACGACGGGTCAATGGATCCTTTGGACCACCTAGAGTCGTTCAAAACTCTCATGCACCTGTAAGGCATGGCGGATGAGATCATGTGTCGAGCCTTTACCACTACGTTGAAGGCCCCCGCAGGGGTATAGCTCAATAGGTTGACACCAAACTCTATTAGTACCTTCAAGGAGTTAAGCGCCTAGTTTGCTTCGCACTTTATTGGGGGGCACAGGTATAAGAAGTCCACTACAAGTCTGATGAACATCAAGCAGCGGGAGGATGAGACACTAAGGTCTTACATCACCCATTTTAATAAGGAGGCCTTCTCAATTGATGAAGCCGATGACAAGATACTCGTGGCAGCATTCACCAATGGATTACGGAAGGGGAAGTTTTTGTTTTCCTTATACAAAAATAACCTGAAAACCATATCGAATGTACTTTATTAGGCTACTAAGTATATGAATGCAGAAGACGCGTTGCTTGCTTAAAAGGAGAAGCCCAAGAAGAGGGAAAGACAAGAAGAAGCATGTCAAGACAGGGGACGGAAGACAACAAGGATTGGGGATAGATGGGAGGATAGGTGCTCAAAACCCCCCACAAGAAGGTTCGCAAGCTTCACCTCGCTAAATGCCCCACTTGACTAAGTCCTAATGTAGATCAAGGACAAAGAAGCCTTGACATTTCTTGGCAAGTTGAGAGGAGACCCTAGCAAGAGGTCCAAAGACAAGTACTATTGCTTTCACCATGATCACAGTCACGATACATTCGATTGCTATGACTTGAAACAGCAGATAGAAGCCCTTATCAAACAAGGAAAATTGCAAAGATTCATCAGCAAGGAAAGAATAAACCAACCACAAGAGCAAGCCGCCCAGAGGGAAAACGAGTGTCCTAGGCCACCCCTAGGAGACATAAGGATGATTGTAGGGGGCACCACAACCTCCGATTTAACCCGGAAGGCATGCAAGACCTACCTCAGGATGGTTTAGAATGTCCAGTTGACCGGTTTAGTCCTAAAGATGACATGCATCAACAACCCAGTAATTGGGTTCACAGAGGAGGATGCTCGGCATCCTCCATCACCCACACGACGATGCGCTTGTAGCTAGCATACAGGTTGGGGACAACAACACTCACCGGGTCCTTGTGGACAATAGGAGCTCTGTTGATATACTCTACTACCCGGCGTTCTAGCAGATTAGGATTGAGAGAGAACGATTGGTTCCAACTAATGTGCCATTCGTTGGATTCTGAGGAACAAGAGTACACCCCCTCGGTGCGATCACTTTACCCGTAACAGTTGGTGATTACCCTTAATAGATCACCAAGGATGTCACATTCCTAGTTGTTTACTATTCGCCCGCTTACAATGCCATCATGGGTCGTCCTACATTTAATTCATGGAATGCCGTAACTTCAACTTACCATCTGATGATCAATTTCCCCACCGAGTATGGAGTGGGAAAGGTACGAGGAGATCAAGAAGCAGCAAGCAAGTGCTACATTGCCATGTTGGAGATGAACGATCATTCACAAACCATGTGCATAGAAGAATAGCGGACGATGGCAGAGCCTATAGAGGGGTTGGAAGAGGTACTCCTTGATGACTCTAAGCTTGAGCAAACGACCAGGATTGGCACTCTCGCTAACCTACTAGTCCATCAGGCACTCACAGCATTTCTAAAGGATAACCAGGACGTTTTCGCCTAGAGCCATGAAGACATGTCCAGAATTGATCCTTTGGTCATAGTCCACAAGTTGAATGTATCGCCTTCCTTTTCTCCCATCCGTCAGAAGAAATGGGTGTTTGTGTAGGAGCGAGGTACCCCCCAATGGAGAAGTTCGCCTTCACGTTAGTGACTGCAACTCGTAAATTCAAGCCATACTTCCAGGCCCACACTATGGTCGTCTTAACAGACAAGCTTCTGCAGAGAGCAATGAGCAGCCCTAAAGTAGTTGGATGGATGGCATTATGGGCAATTGAGTTAAGTGAATTTGATGTACATTATCGCCCACGAACGACCATAAAATGGCAAGTCATCACAGACTTCATAGCGGAATTCACCAACATGGAAGGCCAGGGGATAGGAGCATAGCCTCAATGGATTGTCCACATGGACGGGTCGTCCAACAGACAGGCTGGTGGAGCTAGTATAGTATTCCATTCCTCAGAAGGGGATGAGATCAAATGCATGATTCGACTCGACTTCCCTACGACCAATAATGAGGTGGAGTACGAAGCCTTGATAGTAGGGCTCGATCTAGCCAAAGCAGTAAGAGCCGTAGATGTGGTCGTGTATTGCGATTCTTAGGTAGTCACAAGTCATGAAAATGGCGACTACGAGTGCAAGGGTGAACAGATGAAGAGAATGAGTAAGTCGACCATCTTGCCAAGGCTGCATCAGCAGAACACATGCTCATCCCTAGTTAGGTACTGTCCTTTGTTCAAAATTCACCATTAATAGACAATGTTAGTGTGTAGGAGATAGGTTCCAGAAGCAACTGGACAACACCAATAACCTCCTACTTAAAGGACGGCATGCTACCAGACGGCAAGGAGGCCGCTAGGAAGTTAAAGGTTCAGGCAGCACGGTTCGTGCTAATGAAAGGCTTCTTGTACAAAAGGGGTTTCTACCATCTGTACCTGAGGTGTCTTAAATCTGAGGAGTCAGACTATATCATGAGAGAAATCCATGAAGGAATCTGTGGGAACCATTCAGGATTGCAGTCTTTAGTGCAGAAACTGATTTGGGCGGGATACTATTGGCCCACCATGTAGAAGGATGCCCATGCGTACGTTAAAACTTACGACAAGTGTCAAAGGTTTGGCAACCTCATCAGACAACCAGTAGAGGAGCTCACCCTAATGGTGGTTCCATGGCCTTTTGCTCAATGGGGGTTGGATATCATGGGCTCGTTCCTAACAACAGTTAGACAATTGAAATTCCTAGTAGTCGGTATAGACTACTTCACCAAGTGGGTAGAAGTCAAAGCCCTCGCCACCCTTACGGAGAAGAATGTGTGAAGCTTTGTATGGAGGAACATCATTTGTAGGTACGGTATATCCAGAGTACTGGTCTCAGACAACGGGAAGCAGTTTGACAACGATTCGTTCAGGGATTTTTACTCACAGTTGGGAATTAAGAATCACTACTCATCACCCGCCCACCCTCAAGCCAACGGACAAGTCGAGGTCACAAACCGATTCTTGCTCAAAATCATTAAGACTCAGCTCGAGGGAGCAAAGAGAATATGGCCGGAAGAATTGCCAAGCTTTTTGTGGGCTTACAGGACGATGACAAGGACGCCTATAGGAGAGACTACATTTTGACTAGTATAAGGAAGCGAGGCAGTCATCCCGGCTGAGGTCGGACTCACAAGCTATAAAGTTGAAAACCTTGATGAGAGTAGAAATGATGAAGCTATGCGCCTTCAGCTTGATTTGGTGGACGAGCTCAAGGCGATGGCTGAGCAGAGGTTAACACGATACTAGGACCTTATGGCTAAGTACTACAACTCCCAAGTTAGACACAGGGATTTCCAAGAAGGTGACAAGCGCCCCAAGAAATCTCTCACAAGGAAAGTTAGGACCTAGTTGGGAAAAACCCTACAAGATCGCGTCATGGCAAAGGAGAGGCACTTGGCACTTGGAGAGGCTAGACGGACAAAAGTTGCATCACCCATAGAACATGGAGCACTTGAAGAAATATTACCAGTAGAAGACAGCACGAACAACAATACTCTTTATTTCCAGTTTATTTCCTTTAATTAATTTTTACTATTGGCAGTACTTTTTAAGCCCGAATGATAGTTTTTTATTCTTTGAGAACAGTTTTTACATGCATATTTATCACAATAAGAGGAGTTATTCAGATATGCCATGTGTATGTCTACAGAAATATTTATTAAGTCCACAAGTGGACGGGTTCATCCTAAGGGATGACTTACATTTATTAAGTCCACAAGTGGACGGGCTCATCCTAAGGGATGATTTAATTTAATGAAGTCCACAAGTGGACGGGTTCATCCTAAGGGATGACTTGCATTTATTAAGCCCATAAGTGGACGGGCTCATCCCAAGAGATGATTTGAATTTATAAAGTCCACAAGTGGATGGATTCATTCTAAGGGATGATTTAAATCTATAGAGTTCACAAGTGGACGTGTTCATCTCAAAGGATGATTTGAATTCATGAAGTCCACAAGTGGATGAGTTCATCCTAAAGGATGACTTACATCCATGAAGTTCACAAGTGGACGAGTTCATCCTAAGAGATGACTTACATTTATGAAGTCCACAAGTGAACGAGTTTATCCTAAGGGATGACTTACATCCTTGAAGTCCACAAGTGGACGGATTCATCATAAGGGATGACTTACATTTATGAAATCCACAAGTGAACGGGTTCATCCTAAGGGATGACTTAAATCTATGAAATCCACAAGTGGACGGGTTCTTACCAAAGGATGATTCGAATCCATGAAGTCCACAAGTGGACGGGTTCATCCCAAGGGATGACTTAAATTTATTAAGTCCACAAGTGGACGGGTTCATCCATTGGGATGATTTAAATTTATTAAGTCCAAAGTAGACGGATATATTGCAAACATATATTGTCATATATATAATCAAAATACAAGCGACGGATACCAAAATATTATAAAGGCCCATAAAGGGAAAATGTCTACATGTAAAGCCTAGAAAGCAATAGGCAATGGTTAAATTGACAAAAATATTGTTCTCCCAAAAGATCTTTACATTCAAAAAAGGAAAAATTAAATCAAAGTAAAAAGAAAAACTATTGTTGATCCACAAGGTTCTCTCCATCCTTCCTTTCAGCCGTCTGGTCCTCTTCAAGTGGAAAAGTTTCGTCCCTGATAGATTTGGCTTGATCTTCATGAGAAGCAGTTTCCCTGTCTTCTTAAGGGTCGACGGTGGTGTCATCAGCAAACAACTCATTGGTGCTTTTGGAGTAGACGGGCTGGACTGGAGTTGGGCTTGGGAAATATGGGACAGGTCCAGGTTTGGAAAAAAGGGCTTGACTTGATGGAAGCAATTGTCAAAGCAGTCAGCAAAAGAGCCACTAAGCTCCTTTAGGAGGGTGTTAGAGTCACGATATTCCCGTATCGCATCTTCCTTAGCCTGACGGAGCTTATCCTTGGCACCCTTGATCTCTCCCTCCTTGTCCTTGAGGACTTTTCTCAACACCTCCGCTTGCTTCTCCAACTCACCCCAGAGTTGCTCCAACGCAGCAAGCTTTTTCTTTTGGACCACCTTCTAGGCTTTCAGCTCCCCTAGCTCCGCCTTCGCCTCTGTCACCTTCGCCTTCGCTTTCACACGATCCATCACCGTCTCCTGGTATAGGTAACGGTCCATCAAGCCCTTCATCATAAGCATCCCTTGCAAAAATAAAAAACAAGGGTTAGAAAAGTAAGGAGACAACTTGACGGGAAGAAGAAAGGGGCAGATGTACATACCTATGCAATGCTAAAGAGACCCATCTCCTTCATAGCCTCGGTTGCATGGTTGCTTAAGTCCTTATAGTCATCATCTTTGATGATGGACGAAAGTTGCTCAAGGGCATATTGAGAGTCCTCACAAAGGAGGACAGGGTGTTTTTTAGTGACAGGAACCTGACCCATCATGATGCCTTTACCCTTCCTTGGACCAGGCAAAGGGGGCAGCTTCTTCGTGTTAGGGTTCACCCCAACGGCTGACCCCACTGTAACCTTAGGTTTTTTAGGAAGACGGTCGGTCTTGTCCAACGATTTTCTCTTCATGGACGAGTTGACCGGACCTGTCCCCTTGGGTGGCAAGCTTCCTTCCTGCTTCTTCTGTGCAGCAACCTATTGTTTGATAAAAGCCCTCCTTTTGCCTTCTTCCATTTTTGCACCAAATTGGATGGAAAGAAAGAGTTAGGTAAATCATAGTAAATAAAGGAAAAAGTAAAGAACGACGGACTTACGTCTGCATGCTTGACTATTGTAGCGATGGGCAGCTGCAGTAGGTTCAGGAATGTCACAATACCAATGGATCATGTCCAAGGTAACAAGCTTCGCCCACGTCCTCTCTGCCAATTTAATCTTAAAGGTTTTTACTAGAAAGCTCCACTGCTCCAAAGTCACCTCTAGATGGTCTCGAACTGCAAAAAGAGGACGGTTAGGCCAACAACAATAAATAATAAAAAAACAAAATTAAACCAGATGGACACCTACTAGACGGAGGCATTATACCCCAAGTTTTGTCTACAAGCATGTACTCCTAATCGTCAAGGTGACACATCCAGTTGTTGCCTTGAATAAAGAAGTACCGGCTCTTCCAGTTTTTGTTTGAATCAGGGGTGTCACACACTAGCCTAAATACATGCTTCCTTGGTAGGAAATTGTACATACCCTTAGACTGGTTGATTTCTGATGGATGGTAGCAGTGGAAGAACTCCTCCACCGTCATCCTACACTTCCCATCAAACAAGACTCCATACAAAACTTTCGCGCCAAGGAAGACTCTCCAGGCATTCGGAGAAATCTGGGTGACAGCCAGCCCCAAGTATTGAAGTAGACAGCAGTGAAAAGCACTTAGAGGGAATCTAAGTCTCGCCTTAAATATTTGCTCGTACAACTCGACGTCCTCGATACCTTGGTAGTAGCACTTTTCGGATTTGAAAGGCAGACGAATAGGGATGCCGACGGGAATATAGTATCTTTCCCTAAGGGTCTCGAAATGTTTTGCCTTGATGCTAGAGTTGAAGTCATTTGCCATCCATAACAGGAGAAGGATAAACTCCCTAAGACCATCATTGCCTATTACGAATTGGATGGGAGGATCAACGAAGTATACGTCTTCACTGTTTGAATCCCCACCTAAACCACCCTCTGATCCGACCACGTCCACGTCCTTATCCTCCTCCGAGGAAGGAGAATTGATAGACAGAACCCTTTCATCATAAAAGGTGTTGGGGTCATCCTAACTTGACAGATACATCTCATCGTAGCCCGCTTCTTCCCGGACACATGATTGATCACTCGACACCTCACTAGATATCTATCACCTACACGTGACGGATAAACCTCCAAGACTCTACAAGTTTACATAGGTGACGGGCATGCAACATTTAAAGTGAATATCAAAAAAGTTCAGCGTAAGGAGAAGGATACTTACAGTTGAATGACGCAAAGGAAGGAAACGGAGAAAGCAAGGTAGACGGTTGCACCAAGCAATGGAGAAGATGTAGCTGAAAAGCAAGTAGACAGTAGCGTTCTGGCATTAGAAAATTCTTGTGCAAAGTAAGAATGAGAGGGAGAACAACATATATATAAAGGGAACGGCGCGGAAGACGAAGGGACGCTTCGGTCTGAGTGATTAACCACTAAAAACATGCCACGTGCCCCTACTGCATTAATGGCTCTAGGCTAGCCTATCAATCAAAATGTATTTCCCAAGGGTTGAGTTAGACTGTCACTCCATGGGTCCGTAAGAATGAGAGGGGGAACAACATTTATATAGAAGGAAAGGCACAGAAGACGAAAGGACGCTTTGGTCTGAATGATTAACCACTAAAAACATGCCACGTACCCCTACTACATTAATGGCTCTAGGCTAATTTGTCAATCAGAATGCATTTCCCATGGGTTGAGTTAGACTGTCACTCCATGGGTCCGTCCGAAAAATAAGGTGACGGACCCATAGAGTGAGGGGGCAACTGAAGAGGATAAAATTAAGGTAGATAGACTCGTTCAATAAAACCTGCCATGGGCGATGATACTAGGATAATGGATGATCAAAACATAAGAAGAAGAAGACGGATCATGTCTAAGGAGGATGGACTCTCCTTGATGGATGGATTCCAAGTAGATGGATACAAAGTGGACGAGTGGCAAAGCCACGTGGCATCCACATGGCTTAAGTGGTCTTCAAGAAACTTCAAATGGAACTGTCTTGTGCCCTACAATCAACCCTAATCAACAAAATCTTTATATAGAAAAGATCCCGTAAAATACGTGTATTTATGAGGATCTTGCCTAAAAGGAAACATCTTCTTCTCCAAGAAACAAAAGTCGGTTCTACACTACTATAAAAACCCAAAACCCTCAGAAATCAAGGTACGCATAATTACCTTGATTCTAGCACTCTAGAGTTGTGAAAGTTCTCTAACTTAACCTTTAGAAGGTATTTGGCCGGTACCATACCGGTACTCTCAATAGGGTTTTCTTCTTTTTTGTTGCACAGGTCTTGTCTAAGAGAACGTAGGGACTGTGTAGCTTACTGATGATTTTCGGCATTATCATTGATTATTAAGGATTGCCTCTTGAGCACTATTGGTCTTGATTCTAAGCAAGGTGACAAAGAATTCATATACATCTAGATGTTGCAAGGGGTTTGGAGTATCTTCATGAAAGGGTGGTTCGTCCTATAAATCTTCCAATACTTTGTTGGATCAGTTCATGAGAGTTAGGGTTGCTGTAAGGGTCTCTCATGCACTAGTAGTTTTACTGCGAAGTCCTTGTGTTATCAACAAACAAATAGTACTAACAAATTGTTGAAAAAATAGTATGGAGTGAATAAGAAATTGAATCCTAATGTGTTCACTTGAACATGATATTGTAATGGTGAGAATCCTTAAGTTCCACATAGGAAATGATAAAGAATATGGGTTTATATGCTTATAGGTTGAGCTTTAGGCATGTGTGGACTGAGTCCTCTTGTCCAAATAATACTAATATTTTATTATTTTACTATTTTATTTTTTGAGTTAGTAAGTCTATATACAGTAGTTATTTATGAAACATTGTGTTTGTTCAGTAACATATATATTCATAATCCATCATTCATTAAAAACAATTTTTTAGAAACTCTCCCAAAGAGAATATTTTGTGCATTACCATTTGAGTCAAAGAGAGAGAAAAAGACATAGATTAGTTCGTACAATACCGAATTTATGTGCTTCTTCTCCTTGCTATAGATCATTTTATCCTGGGAGGCAGACATCTGTGAGTCTCAAAGTATCACAAATTATGTGAAGGGCGAAATCTACTTAAAGGACATTGTGTCAAACTCAAGACTTGATCTGTATCGTTCATCCTTTATGCATTTGATCTGTGAGTTTTTAATTAGTTGGAAATTTCTTCACATATATACAGTATCTATTATTGCTTTTGTCTTTCACATTTATGTCTTATTGCTTATATTTAGATTTGGATGTTGTTCCTTTTTGTTTAATCACAAAAGTAAATTGTTGAAATATATCCAACAAAAATCTCTTGAAAATCCAGCAAATTGGGCCCAGGCATTAGGACATGTCTGACAAGATTAGAAATGAGAGAAGAAAAGAAAAAGGGCCTCAGAATGCAAATGTATTCATTTCAAGGAAGCATTGCTTTAAAATATAAATACTCCCAAAAGTAAATAACAGTGTATATTCAGGGTTCAATATATTTTTTCTGATTATGTTTAGGGGGGAAAAAAAACTTTTCCTAATATGTGAAAGACTTTTGGTTTTGTAACTTGAGAAGAAATATTTATTAATGAATTTTTCTCTTACTATTTATAATGAACGCTGCATGTTACCTGCTAACATGAATTGGATAGCTTTGTTGAAATTTTTTTTTTTTGACAACGCAAGCATGTTGGCAACACTGTTATTTACCTAAAGCTTGAGACGATGATGCCAAGCAGTGACAGTTTGCCATAAAAGTGAGCAAGGTCTTATCTGCTTCCTCTAACCAAAGAATTGACAATCTTCAAGTTTGATTCCGTTACATACTTATCGTCATAATCACATGCCAACAGCTATTAATATCCATTTTGTTGTGTTTCAATTAAGATGATCTTTCTATTAAAAAATGAGTCACGTTAGCTAGTGCTCTTAGGACAATTGTTAATAAACCAAATTAAAAAAATTTTAACATCACTTTCATGGAAAATATAAAAAACTGTCAGAAAAAATAATTAATTTATCAATTTCCAATAAAATATTTCTAAAAATGGTTCTTAAATCAATACTCTTAGGGTATTTAATAAAATTTCCCTTTATTTATAAATATTGACAATGCTTACAATAACATTACTTCCACTTCAGTGTATTACTGACACAATTTTTTTATTGCACCAATCGTAATAAATCATGTCAAAAGTTATAAAAACTAGTCGCACACCCACGCGTTGCACGTGATAATTTTTTTTAGAGTTATCTCATAAATAAATAAATAAATATATATATATATTGTTGTTTTACTTTTCTATGTAACTTATGTAAAATTCTTATATGATAAAATCATCCAAATTATGTTATGTAATAGAATAACATTATATTCTTTATAATACAATAGGATAACATTTGACAATCAAAGTCAACAAAAAAGAAAGAAACTTAAAACACAAAACTATATTGCATCAACTCAAAGTAGAGTTCTTAAAAATACAAAAAATTAATAACCTAAAGCAGAGATGCAAGAAAAATAAAAAACCCACCAAAAAATTGAAAGAGAGAAATAACTTTTTTTGTGAGGGAAAATTATGCATAGAAATATAGAATAAAAAAGATAATGAAAAATTTATAATAAGAGGATAAGAATAAGAATAAACAAAATAAATGAAGATAAAGGGAATGATGGAGAGTGATATTAAGGTAGACGGTAGTGGGGAGATGAAAATGTGAAAGGAATGAGAAATGTTGAAGAAAAAGTGTAAATGTTAAAAAAATGAGTATAATTTTATAAGGAAATTTTTATTTATTTGTATTTAATTAATTAATTAATTTTTTTAAAATTAAAAAAATGAGAAAATATTAATAATTTAATGATATGGAGGATATGACTGAATTTAAATGGTCAATTGTAGTAGTGCTATTGATGTTAGCTTGAATATATATATATATATATATATATATATATATATATATATATATATATATATATATATATATATATATATATATATTTTTTTTTTTTTTTTTTTTTTGCAACTTGAAAAATGATAAAGCCTATCCATGTAACTAAATTAAAGTTACTTTATGATGTTGAGTTAACAAAACAAATTGGTGGTTACCAAAAAGCTAAGCATTTTTTTTTAGAGAGATGCTACATCCACAACATTTTCACAATATTTTTACAACAAATCATAGGTGATTAGTTGTTATTAGTTCAAATTTGAACCTAACACTAAGATTACTTTTTTGCCCCAACAATAACAACCAACCACTTAAGATTTGTTGTAAAAATGTCGTGAAAATGTTGTGGACATATCATTTTTTTTAATATAATAAACCTGGATGTTGAACATGAATTGTCTTGTTTTATTGCTTGTCATTTGGGTGAAATTGAAGTCTCTCATAAATTAATGAAGCCTCATTGGACCTATCAACCATTATAGCTCTAAAGAATACCAATAACAAAAATTTAGCATAAATCAGTACTTACCATTTGCAAGTCAAGAGGCTACACATACAATCTAACGTACATCATTACCCAACAATGTTTCAACTCGCCACACAGCAAAGTAATCATGTAAATGAACTTTGAAATATCCATTTGGTGTTACGATCGATGGTATGTAGCTTTCAAGGAAAAAAAAATGTAGTAGTGGTCAATTAAACAACAATACTATTCAACTACTTAGATTTATCACGGTATGAGGAGAACATGAATGCAATATGACTTCTTTGTTCCTTATGTTATAGTTGATTTTTGATTCAAATGATTTAGATGGCCTAATTAGTAGAGTATATGCTCCACAAACTTTCAAAAGATTAGAAACATTAGGTACATAGACTGAACAAACATTAGTTTCTCTCACACTACTTTTAAGGAACAATGCATAACTTAGAGGAGTCAATCCCTATAAAACAAATTATTGTAGAATTTATTTTACTTTTATTTTATTTTTCATATTAATTGCTCAATAGAATCCATGGCCCATACAAAATTTAAACGGTTGGAATTAAGAAGTAATAGATTTCTAAATATATAAATAGAATAATTTTTGTTAGAAATCAATCACTACACATGAGGAGAGAAAAAAATCAAGTGAAAAGATAACGTATCAAGTCTTAAAGGAATTTGATAGAACAAATGTCATGTTGTACAAAATTAACATATATAGAACAACTAAATAGGTGAATTCAAAGCAACCCAAATTAAGAATTTAAAGAAAAACACATGTGATAAAATTAAAAATTAAAGAGTGAAAAAACTTAAATCACAAAACTAAATCGCATCAGCTCAATATAAAGTTCTAAAAAACACAACAACTATCAACTTAAAGTAGAGATGCACGAAAAATAAAAAATTCACCAAAAAATTGAGAGAGAGAGAGAGAGAGAGAGAGAGAGATAACCTTTTTTTTGTGAGGGAAAAGTATGTGAAGAATAGAAAAGATAATGAAAAATTTATAATAAGAGTGTGTGAATAAGAAATGATAAAAAAAAGGAAGATGAAGGGAAAGATGAAGAGTGATATTAAGGAAGAGGGTAGTAGGTAGATGAAGGGAAAGATGAAGAGTGATATTAAGGTTGAGGGTAGTGGAGAGATGAAAATGTAAGGGATAGAGAAATGTTAGAGAAAGTGTAAATATTAAAATAAAATAAAAAGGAAATTTTAAAAAAAATTATAGAAAAATTGGAAAAAAAAAAATGATAATGACGTGGACGCTAATGTGGATTAACAGAAGTATAGCAACAATAAATACTACGCTTCCTTTTTTAGATATATATATATATATATATATATATATATATATATATTGTTGAGTCAATTATTCAACACTCTTGAAATACAGTGACGTGTTGTTTTTAAAAAAAAAAAAAAAAAAAAAAAAAAAAAAAAAAAGGTGATGTGTTACTCTCTCATCACTCTTGTCACAAATGAAAAATAAGTTTAATTAATTAAATTTATGGTAATGTACCCCCACATAAGTAATTAATAAGTTTCCTAATATAGTAGTGTAGAATAGTATAAAATTCACCTAGCAAAAAGAAGAGTATTAAATTCTATAATATATACGTATAAGAGAAATGCTAACGAATGTTTTTAGGGTATTGGTTAATAATTCATTTAAAGAAAAGTTTTATGGGAAAAGAAAAAAAAAATCAATTATTAACAGTTTTTTTATTTTTTTTATAAAAATAGTGTTAAAATTTTCTTAAAATAAATGGTTAACCAATGACTAAAGCGCCGTGAAGCTAAATATAAATACAAGTTTAAAACCACCTTTTGGAGGCTTATTATGACAAAGAAGTTGCTAGTAGCGCAAAGACCGGGGCGACAATACAAAGCAGAACAGAAATGCCTTAAAAAACAGAACCGCTCACTTTCAATTTCCAACTTCCTAAATTTCCATGCAAGTGTAAATTATGTCACTCTTATCTTTGCATGTAGCCGGCTTTATTATGAGTAACATTTATAACTCATACTAACATATACTGAGAATTTTGAGTAACATTTATGCCTTTTAGTGAATAGTGAATACAGCTTTCAAGCATCATCTGCTTATACTCCTAAAAAGGTGAGTCTTTTCTTGACTGTAGATTCCTGGGTCTGTGTTGAATTTTCCTCGAAGCCCTTTAATTTGTGTTACCCATCCCTTCTTTTCAGTTCTTGGTTTTGTTATTCTGTTCTTGGAACTATGTGTCATTTGTGTTTTGATTAGTTTGTGGTGTTTTGCTTTTGGGGTCATTACTCTCTTTTGATTGTAGAGGGGGAAAGTTTAGAATTGTATGTTATATGGATTTTGTGTGATGGCTCATAAAATCTAGCATTTTTATGTGTTAATTCTCTTAGTGTAGTGTAAACTGTATAATGGGATGATTTGTTGTGGGATTGGTGTGTAGATGTGAGTTTTATTGGCGTTTGCAGAATTTTTATTTAAGGTTGAGAATTTTTATGCCATTGAGGCTTAAACTGTGACAACCAGGGTAGCATATGATATCAGTTACTGGACTGCTTTTCTAATCAATATTATGTCATTATTTGCCACAATTCCCACACTTGCATAAGGAGGTCATATATGTGCGTTTGAAAGAGATTAGAAAAGGTGGTACTTTTGCTTTTGCTCTCAATTTTGGAATCAGAGTATCAGTGTTCTTTCCTTTCTACCTTTTTGTTTTTAATTTGTTTTTTTGGTTCTTCTGTTTCCCCATCTTTTTGACAACTTAACAATCCACCACGTATTAAGGCACTTTTTCTTTTTGGACCTGGGAATAGATTGTGTTTGGGCCTCCAGGGTATGGAGCACCCTTAGTAAAGTATTTTTATTACATTATAGTAATACAACCCAAAACTGATTAAATTTTCTGTTGGAGGCATTTACTTTTAGAGGAAGGACAATGAGCTGCATTGGCTGTTGTGAAGAAAATGATATCCATAAAGCTGCTGATACTGGACCATACATGTCAAATAATTCACCAGGTGATTCTGTATTCCTAAACCACGCTTATTTTTTCCTTCTTTTGGTTGGACCAAGCTACTCCTTTACACTCAAATTAGTTGAGGTTTTCTTTTTCTTTTCTTTTCTTTTTTTTTTTTTTTTCAAAAAAATTGGGTGGAAGATGTATAAGCGTGGCTCCTTATTATCTGAGTTTTTAGTTGATATTCCTTAAGTTCTGCTTGAAATCAGCTAGAGCAACTTGTTTGTTGTTAATTTTTCTTTTATATTTTCCATGCTTGTTTTGTGTGATTTGTTTGTGCTTTATCCTTGCTTGCGTATTTTCCATTCTTTTTTTTTGGGGGAAGCTATACAATGTGTAATTATAGCTAGCCATTATCATGTGTTATCATTCTGTCGGCGCTTTTTGATTGTGATTTGATTTCTAATATTCCTTTTATGGCTGCTGATTTTGTTTCCATCAACCTAAGTCAACATGAATTATGCAGGCAATAATGGAATGTATGCTGCGAAAGAAGTGTGCCAAAAGATAAACAGACTGTAACTATGCAACCTGTTGCTGTCCCTGCCATTCCAGTAGAAGAGTTGAAGGATATTTCGGATAATTTTTGTTTATAGGCTTTAATTGGTGAGGGCTCATATGGAAGAGTGTATCATGGTGTCCTGAATGGTGGACAGAATGCAGCCATCAAAAAGTTACTCCAGTAAACAGCCTGACCAAGAATTTCTGCAAAGGTACTATAAGAGTTCGTTATGCTCAGAACTACACTTTGCTCCTATCTGTCTTCTTTTTGCTTAGAAAGTTGACATAAAACTTCACAGGTCTCCACGGTATCAAGACTAAAACATGAAAATGTTGTCGAGCTTGTTGGTTATGTGTTCTCCATCTCCTCTGCTGACCAGCCTACTGATATCTTCACCAAGACTCAACCGCCTGGTCGTCTTCGAGATCTTATATCCAAACTCCAGTTGGCTTCCTCCTTGCCACCTCAAGTTTGAGGGGGGATGTTAGTGTATAGCTTAGACTAGATTAGCCAATTGGGCTTGGCCAATATACTGTATTTATAGTTTACTTATATTACTTGTACTGCACACATACCTAGCTTATATAAGGCTCTCTATTGTACATTATTGTTTACATAGGATATATAGACTATTCAGTCTTTCTCTCTTACTTTATATTCTTAACATCAAGGATGCAAATGCTTTTGTAGATTAGCCAACTGAAGCCATTGTTTATGTGAGCTTAGGTCATTCACCAAGAACCCTTATTAAATCTTAGTCCGATCTTGTACATTAATTCATAAAACCAAAAGAAAAATACAATACTGTTCATTGTCCTATAATCTCTTTAATTTGGATTTGAACTTATTATTGCAGTTATTTGTATTTTGCCATTACAATTTATATCTTTGCATGTGAGTTTAGTTACAACTCTAGATTTTTTATGAAATTAATTTCTTAAAAAAAAAAAACTATATCTCAAAGATGTCAATCCTGTTCCAATTTGTCCTTTAGAACTATTTTTATATTGGTCTATTTCAGTGGTACCATTTCATGGAACACATAATTTTATTATATATTCAATTACATGGTTTTATAAAAGATGTGGCTTATATCCAGTTCTCCAGTGCATTGGAGCTGCACCAATTGTGACACGTGTCGCAATCACAATGCATCCAGTGCACTGAGCACTGGACGAAAGCTGCGCCCTTTTATAAATGTACTTAACAAATCATCACATACTTAACATATTAAATTATTCACCCTAACACTGAATAATACACGTTCTTAAATATTACAATTACATAATAAGGAGGTTTATAATACCTATTACATATTAAGGAGTCCATTAATTTAGGATGAGTCAAGAAGTTAACCAATTTTCAAATATAACGTCTAGAGAAAAAAAAGGTTTGTGATGAATCAAATTTCTTAAATTTGTCACATCCATAATGTCAAATCAGATAGTCAAAGTCAAAATTTTATATTCAAAGAAGGAAAAAAAAAAAAAAAAAAAAGAAAAGAAAAAGAGAGCAAGAATTACATACGGGCCAAACTCGATATACCAACTAGAATTCAGAGGAATAGATTAAAACGAACCGAACAAATCAAAATGGATTAGAATTTATGAGTGATTCATACCAATTAATTAATCGAAAAAAAATTATCTTACAGATTTGGCCAGAACGAAATGACATTTCATCTCTCATCATCATATCTTGAATCTTTTTTTTTTTATTTAAGAACACATCTTATCTTGAATCTTGAATCTTGAATCATGAAAATTAGGTCAACTTTCACTATTTTTAACCATCTTATTGATGGATAGTGGACTTTTTTTTTTTTGGGTTAAATTATTAATTCGCCCTTTTAATTTTGTCTAAAATTCAATTTAATCTTATAACTTTTTAATTTATTAATTTTAATCATATAACTTTTATTTTTATTTAATACAATCGTTTTATCTAATTCTTCCACAACGTGCCATTAAACATCTGGAAAACAACTTTATTTTGAAAGTATAGAAAAGACTTCATCTAATTCCTCCACAACGTGCCATTAAACGTTCTGAAAACAACGTTTTTTTGGAAGTATAGAAAAGACTACATCCAAAAAAATGAAAGTTATATGATAAAAAATCAATAAATCAGAAACTATAGTATCACACTTAATTGAATTTTAGACAAAAGTAATTAATTATTTTTATTATTTAGCTTTTGTTTTGTTTCTTTCTTATGAGAATCTTTATATAAATTTTTTTTTTTATAAAAAAAAAATGACATCATATTGTTCATTGGCTTGGGTTGGGTGAAAATTGAAAAACGACTCTGCACCTTGGGTTTCGTTCCTATCCCAAAACGTCCCAATTCCTAACCAATCAAATTGCATTCCTCCATTTCTCAGTATAAATATTATAAACCACTATTTGTGTATTTCAGTATCTTCATTTCCATTTTTCTATTTGAAAAGCTAAATTTAGTCTGTGAGACTCTGAGAGCTTCGATGGCGTTACCCGTGGTTGACACAGAGTACCTGAAGGAGGTCGATAAGGCTCGTCGCGATCTCCGTGCTCTCATCGCCTCCAGAAACTGCGCTCCTATCATGCTCCGCTTAGCGTATTCACTCTCTCTCTCTCTCTCTCTCTCTCTCTCTATATTGCTATACTTGTTTGTTTCTCGAGAAACTGCGAGAAATGAAAAAAAAAAATGGAATATTTAATTTTTGATTATCGTTTGTTTGTGTGTGCGTGTGTATGTTTTGTTTTCTCAGCAGGCAAACGCAGTTTATGTGTTTTTTCTCGGCGATTAGATTGAACGAACAGTTAATTCATGTCATTATGCTTGTGCTATGTTTGGATTAGTAGAAAATTATATCTAAACTAGAAATAAAAATAAGTCAAATACTGTAATTGAAATTGAATAATATACAGAGAATTAAAAAAAAAAAAAAATTGTATTTCAAGTTACGTCATGAAAAACAGTGTGCGTGTCCAATTTTATTGACTTGAAAAATTATAATCTATCATTGTTTAAAAATAATGAAAATATTTTTAAATTTTCATGAAAATTTTAGTGTTTAGTTTTAATCTGAGTAGTATATTAAATATCCTGTATTTGTTTTTAATGAATTTTCACTTAGAGCAAATTTTGTTAGTAATTTTAATGTGTTAGTGTTAATAACAACTTTTTTTTTTTGAGAAACAATAGCAACTTTTATTATATAGTTTATGAAGTAAATGATATTATTATTATTATTATTATTATTATTATTATTATTGCCTTTAATTGTTTGTACTTTTATGCAAATATTAGCATTTTGTAAGGTTTTCTTTGTTTGTTATATTTTAATATTAGTTCTAATTTTCGGTTTCTTTGTAGGTGGCATGATGCGGGCACGTATGATGTGAACACGAAAACAGGTGGACCGAATGGGTCGATTAGGAGTGAGGAAGAGTATAATCATGGTTCTAACAATGGCTTAAAGAAAGCCATTGATTGGTGTGGTAAGGTTTTCGATTTGATGCTAATTCTGTGAGTTTTCCACTTAGAGATGCATATATGTATTGATGGACTAATAGGAAGCAGTGTTAAATAGTAAGTGCTGTGTTGCCAGTTAAGAATTATATGTGACAGCACTCTGTAAGGATTGGATTGGATTGGATTGGATGTTGGGTGCCTAATGTTTGTCATAACGAAATCTGATTAAAGTATAGCTCTACTTAGAAAAATTAGGACTTACAAAAGTTGTAAATATGTTAATGACTTAGGACAACCACACCTTTTCAATGAAACAAATAAACAACAAAGTAAACCCTAGGAGTCAGCACCTAAGGGCTGCTTGGAGTCAACACCAAGCAAAAACTGGAGTCGGCACCAGTGTAAAAGAAACACACATTTTTTTATAATTCTCAAAACTGTCTTACAATAATCAGAAAAAGTGCTTAAATAGCTAACAATAAAATGCATAAAGAAACCCTAATTATTAAATGCTCAGGCTTGCTTAATCCTTAGCCCAACAACTAACAGGCTCCATCCATAAGGCCAGAGGTTAGGCCGTCTTCTTTTTGCTCTTCCTCCCATACATGCGTATAATTAGGGGCTTGTACCTTGTGTCCGCATCAGTTAAAAGCTGGAAGAAAAAGTTATGGCAAATAGGCCCTTAATAGGAGGGGTGTCCAATTTTTAAGAAGTTGGGGTTTCCTCATCTTTTAGTGATGGTTCTTCTTATAGCAAGCAAAGTTTGTGATGGTGTTGGTAAAGAGCTTGAGTTTAAACAAGGTTGAGTGGTTACTGCAAAAACTTTCTAAATATGTGTCTATTTTGTAAAGGTAATTAAGACTACAACATTCAAAGAAATAAAATTTGTTGAACAAATCTGAATGGAATTGTTTCATTTGATGTTATGGGGATATTAGAGGAATTGTGGGAATGAATTGTATAGAATTCACAGAGTAGAACTTTGAATGATTCTGCATCTATAACATAAACATGAAATTTGCCAAGAGACTTGTGACTCTGGGGCATTGCTTGGCTCTCTTGGGGAGAAATCTGTGTTTGAATCCCCCTCCCCCACTTGTTGCAAGCTAAAAAAAATACGTGAAAACTTTAGAAAATTTAATGTGTCAATTTTGGAAAAAATCTCAATGTGGCCCTTACTGTTAAATTTGTGTTGAAAGTTGTCTTGGAAGATTGATTCTAAATTGGATTTTTACATTTTATTTGACGGGTGTTCTCTTTCTGATGTCAGAGGAAGTGAAGTCTAGACATCCAAAGATTACATATGCCGACCTATACCAGGTGATTACGGTTTGAAAAAGTCCTTGTGCCTAATTTATGAATTCCTCAATCTGTTCGAAAATCAGAGGGTTTGACATAGTGTGGTTTCTGTGATGAAGATATCAAACAAAGGGCTAGAACAAGGGGAGCAAGAAACATGTTGCTTTGATAAATCATTACTGATTTGAGGTTTGTAAGTGTCAAGAGTAAACTGACTCGTGATCAATCACTTGTGTTTTCAGCTTGCTGGTGTTGTCGCAGTTGAGGTCACTGGAGGTCCAACCATTGACTTTGTTCCTGGCAGAAGGGTATGCTAATGTGGCATAATTTTAGAACATAGCTTATTGCCATTATTGTTCCTTGTCATTTACTGTTTTTCCTTTTTCTTAGGATTCAATTGTTTCTCCTAAGGAAGGGCGACTCCCAGATGCCAAACAAGGTAGTCTGATACTTAGAGGGCGTTTGGATCCCACGTCTGCGTCCCACGTCCGCGTCCCACGTCCGCGTTTTGCTTCCTTTTTTTTTTTTTTTTTAAACCCAGCCGCAAGATTTGACTATTCAGCCATGAACAGTGCACAAATGCACTGTTCATGGGTCCCACAAATTTCACTTTTTAGCAACTTTTTCATTAAAAATGGGTCCCACAGTACTATTCACACATTTAAAACTTATTTTGCTACAGTGTTTTCAGTTTTCAGTTTTCAGTTTCAGCAAAATAAGTTCTATCCAAACGGACTCTTAGTACTTATTAACTTCTAAAAACAAAGCATTTATATGAAGAAAAACTTATGATTGTCTTGTTTTCTTTATGTTTCTTTAGTGACTTATAACTTCTAAACAGTTTGAATATGAAGGTTTTGGAGTTTTTTGGTTAGACCAGATCATATGGTTCTACTAACTTTATATGCTATATCTAGGCATTTTGTTCATTTGTTGGGCTGCATTTGGTTGAGTATATTGGGAACAGAGAGGAGAGCTTTAGGATTCTTTTGATTGCCGTTCCAATGCTTAATGGTATTTAAGTTAAATATTTTATTCTCTTTCCTCCTGCTTTCACTGTTACAGCACAACTTAGGTTTTCCTTCTTTTGCACTAGTCTTTCTTCTTTTTATTTATTTATTTTTTTAATTTTAAAAAACTACATGATGCAGATTTTGATTATGAGATTATCATTTTCACATTTTTGCTTTGTTAAGTTGTGAGCTGCCATTGTTATGGTGGAAGCCTTATGAGAAGTGTTTCATGTGTAGTGCTTGTGTATGATTTAATTTCGTTACACAAACCGCTCTATGGAGTAAACTTTTCCCTGTGAATTTTGTGGTAGGTGCACCTCATCTCAGGGACATCTTTTATCGGATGGGTCTGTCTGACAAGGATATTGTTGCATTGTCAGGAGGCCACACTCTGGTAGTTCTTTCTTCACTTTTTCATCTTTACATGGTTTTCTTTTGTAATAGGAACACATTTTCACCCCATTTTGTATGCTCTGTTGTTACAGGGAAGGGCACATGCAGAGAGATCGGGTTTTGATGGCCCTTGGACCAAAGAACCTCTGAAGTTTGATAACTCATACTTTGTGTAAGACTTAAACTAGGGCTTGCAATTTGTTGTGTCTCTACCTTCTTATAGACATTGTTGAGAGCCTTTGATTTTCAGCACCCATTCATAGTTACTCTTGATACCAGGGTACTTTTGAATGGAGAATCAGAGGGGCTGTTACAACTTCCAACTGACAAGGCTTTATTGGATGATCCTGAGTTCCGTCCTTATGTTGAACTGTATGCAAAGGTAACATCGGCCTATTTCAGCCAAATGACCAATACAATATTGTTGCCTAGCTTAGAACTTTATGGTTTAGAATATACGGTCACTTACAGATAGGAGGTCACCTTTACCTTTATTATGGTTGTTGTATCTTGCTGCTTGACAATGCAATGGAGTCGATCACTTGCTGTTCTTCCCAGCTCAATCTGAGATTAGTGTTTAGCATTATACAACATGATTCCATGTCTATGGAGTAATCAAGTATAGCTCATCCATGTGCTAGTAGAGATGGCAAATTCCAAATTCTGACCTGCCAACCTGCTTGAATTTTGGTTGATTCAAGTGGGGTTCCAAATTAAATGCGTCCCTTATCTTATTTTATTGTAACCAACTTTGTACCAACTTTTTGGGTATGGAGCAATACTCTCTGCTATGGCATACATGATACTGGTCCTACTCTAATTATTATTATTTTTTTGAAAAATACATGTTTTAGATGCATTTGAGCGTTTCTCATTTTATGGGATTCACAGTTTGGAATTGGATTGTTTTTTAAATAATCAATTTGTCTTTGTATTAACTCAGCTCACCCTGATCTAATCCTATAAACCAAATGGATTAAACATGGCTCATTGGCAGCTACTATGCTGTAATCAGTTCCTCATAAGGAAAGCTGAGACATTCAAACCATGTGTAAATCAAATAGTTCATTGTTTGAATTTTGCACGTGTTTTAAGTGTGGCTTCTGTGCTTTCTTTTAACTAAGCTATCATTGCAATTTTATTTCTTGATCCATGTCAGGATGAGGATGCATTCTTTAGAGATTATGCTGAATCACATAAGAAACTCTCAGAGCTAGGGTTTACTCCAAGGTCCTTTGGGTCCAAGGTAATTGCAAAGGATAGCACTGTACTGGTTCAAAGTGCTGTTGGAGTTGCAGTCGCTGCTGCTGTGGTGGTGTTGAGCTACTTCTATGAAATTCGTAAAAAAATGAAGTGAGCATGGCTTAGTTGATCTCTCTCAAATGTCACAAATATTATCCCTATGAATCAGTGGCTTTGAGTTCATTTTTGCAACCCAACTGCTGCAATAGTTCTTGTACTTATCTCACTAATAACATGGGCCAGGGCCTTACTAAAAGCTTGGCCACTTTATGAACTAGTGGAAAGATACAGTGAACTTTCAGACCAATTTGAATTAAATATAAATGGAGGCTGACATATGAATTTTTATATTTAGTTAGATACTCTTGTTCGCTTCCTCTGGAATTGTTTTCTTTCTCATATTGATTTTAAGAAGTCTGTTCTCTGTGAATGCTTACAAAATTATATTTGTCAGTGGAGTCTTGTAAGTTGTAACAATTCATACCTGCATGCATGTGGGGTTTGAGCAAGAAAAGACAGTTTGCTGTGCCTGTACTCATATATGTACAAGGATTGTAACAAACAATTAGTTTTATGGGAAAACTACTATAAGGATAAAATCTAGGTATAGTTCTTCTGGTGGTGTGGTTGCATAAGTTTTGCAAATTAAATTCAATCACTTAATAAATATAACGACCTTGGAAGAAGGTAATACCTTTTGTGCCGCATTCATTAACGCGAACACAATTGAATTTTTTGTCTAACTTTTGCCTAAAATCAACTTTGTGGATGTGTCAACAAGTGCCTAACAGTACCTACTGTCTTGGTGGAGTATGGTAGGATTTTGTTAGTTCTAGTAATTATATTTTGAATTGGGTTACTAAAAAAAATTGCACACTTGATGTCTTCTACCAACTCATCTAGAAAGAAAATTCACCAGTCTTTATCACATCATTATTGTTAGCTAATAGGCCATAAATCTGAGCAAACAATACCTGTGCTACTTTAACTCCAATTCTAACTGTACTTAGACCTTGTTTGCTTGGCAGAAATTGAAGATCTGAAAAACAAGGGAATGATACAGGAAAGATCTGAATAGGGAGAGCAAGTAAATAATGTGTTAGACTTATAGGGTGCCAAAATTTCAAGCTGTATCCATAATGTTGGTCGTTGAAACAGAGTTTGAGCAATAGTTTTTGAGCCCCCACATGTGGAGGGCAGGCCAAAGAGGTAGGTATAAGGGTTTTTAGGACAGCCCCACAAGTCCTGTTCAAAAACCTAAACACATGCACATGACATTTATATTTTTTTGCTGCGCTGTTTGTCACTGTACATTCAGATTATTGTTCTTTCCTTAGCCATAACCTCTCAAAGTTCCTTTGACAAGTCATGTAATTATAATTTTCATTCCCTTATTATTAATTTTTTTTTGTTTCACACTTTGATTTTCTTTTTCTGGATTGTCTTTGTGCATTTTGTAGGGAAGACTGGTTAGGACAGAGACCATTGTGCTAACAACTAGCATTAAATTGACATAACTGATTGCGACGATAGGTACCATCTGATTGAAACGGGAGAGTACAAGATGCCCACTTGCTTAATGTGCTTAGTTATATTATTAATCCTTCATTAAGCATGAAGTTTTAGAATAATTTTTAACATAAAAAATTTGGAAGAATTTTCGCTTTCTTTTTTTTCTTATGTAGCATCATAGATAGTTTTGAATATAGATAGGGATAAAGTGATAAAAGATGAGTACTTTGTGGCCAGTGGGGGAGTGAAAGATCATAAATTTCTAAATAGTTCAACATCAAAGTGAGGCCAAAGTTGAACTCAGTGGTGCTAGGACAGTCAGAAAGGGTGAAAAAAGGTAGGTGAAATACACACCCAAATAACTACACAAGTGGACAACTCTCTCTCTCTCTCTCTCTCTCTCTCTCTTTTGGAAAACAACCTCTGCCCATAAAAGCTCTTACCATCCACTTGATTTTCATGATGGGAGAGAGAGAGAGTCCATGTGTGGTGGTGGGTAACAAACAATATCAAATTGGGAGGGAGTGAGAGAGATAAAAACAAAAAGATGAATCAACCTCCTAATCCCTAAACCTTGTGGTCTAAACTTGTACTACAAGGTTGGGGGCAAAAATAAAGAAAAAGTGGAAGGTGAACCAAAGCCCACATACAACCACAACCACACTCATTATCTTTTCCTATTCTCCCCTTTTCTTTCATCATCCTCCTGCCCCTTTAACCCAACCTCCAACTCTTCTAGAAGCCCCTCTCTCTCTCTCTCTCTCATGCATGATAATGTACCAATAGAATAAAGAACCACAACTACCATCCCTATACTTTTGTGCACAAATATAGCAGAACCACTTTTACAATTTTTTCCAAAAACCCCACTACAACTAACCAACAAATATTTTATAAACCATATATATTTATTTCCTTATTATACCATGAATAAGGTGTAATTCTGTGCATTCATCAAAAAAAAAAAAAAGGTGTAATTCTGTGCAATGACGTGCCCATATAAAATTTTCAAGTACAGACAGTCATATTGGCCAAGGACAAAAAAATCTGCAAACAACTCACTATTAAGCATTAAGAGCATCTAGACAGTATAAAAACTTAAAAAGAGCTAAGAAATCATAAAAATGTTTAGTAATCTCTATGCTTACTAATGAGTCACGAGTTCTCAAGAAAGTGCAATCTTATTAATAAACAGCTCAGTAGGGCCTATTAAGAATGAAAGGGGAAAGGGGTAATTGGTCCAAAAAGATGGGATGTACCTTTAATTTCAACAAAATCCCTAGTGGCTGTTAGTTAGTTCCAACAACATGATAAAAAAATCTAAGCTGTACATGTATTCTGGTACATATATGTGTTGTCTAGTGAATTGGAGAAGTTTTTTAAGAGATTAGCAAAATAATTAGAAAATAATTAGGGTAAAGTTGTGCAGAGTATAGACAGAGAGAAAAAGTAAAAGGCAGAGATCACACCTTGTCTTTCCCATACTTTAATATACCTTACTTTACACCTACCTGAAGGTTGCCCATAGTTAATGTTCCTTTAACTTATTGTATGATTGATGCCAATATCATCAAGAGAGACGCCACCAGCCACTCCCTCTAACCTGTCTCACCAACTCACATCTAGAAGCAATTAGAGTCACTTCCCTCTTTTCTCTCTCTCTCTCTCTCTCTCTCTCTCTCTCTTATAGTCAAAAGCCTATAAAACCATACTGAAAAAGCTCTCACAAAGGCCGGCCTTAATGTTCCAGCAACACAAATAATATAAACTATGTCCTTCATTTCCATCCCTTCCAAACAAAACAAAAAATCATTCCAAAGAGAGAGTTATATACTGCTATAGCATTAGCAACAGCAACAACCCACAACTACTACTACTGCTTCTACTTGTAATTCCAACTCAATGGGAAGGTCTCCTTGTTGTGAGAAAGCTCACACAAACAAAGGAGCATGGACTAAAGAAGAAGATGATCGTCTTATTGCTTATATAAGAGCTCATGGTGAAGGGTGTTGGCGCTCACTACCTAAAGCTGCTGGCCTTTTAAGATGTGGCAAAAGTTGCAGACTCCGTTGGATCAACTATCTCCGTCCTGACCTCAAGCGTGGCAACTTCACTGAAGAAGAAGACGAGCTCATCATCAAACTCCATAGCCTTCTCGGGAACAAGTAAGTCCAACACACTCCCCTAGGCTTCCCCTATTGTCAAAGTTGAATCTTTCTACTGTCACAACAAACTGGTATCAAAGTTTATGCTTTCAAAACACTTTCTGCTATGGACGTAGGCTGCTAATTGTGAAAGCGGAAGCTTCTATTGCCACAACAAACTGGTATCAAAGCTTCCGCTTTCACAACACCTTTTGTTGTGGACTTAGGCTGTTAGGTCAAACCATGTTAATTTTTAGTGTTGTAAATTGTTAATATTTTCCAAACATTAATGGGGTTTCTTGAATTTTTGCCATAGGTGGTCTTTGATAGCTGGGAGATTACCAGGCAGAACTGATAATGAGATAAAGAACTATTGGAACACTCATATAAGAAGAAAGCTTTTGAACAGAGGGATAGACCCTGCAACTCACAGGCCAATGAATGAGGCTGCTGCAGCAGTAGCAGCAGCAGCAGCAGCAGCAGCTCAGGTTGAAGCAACCACAATATCTTTTGCTGCTGTGAAAGAAGAAGAAAAAAGCGCTAGTGGGTTTAGTGGGAAAGACACAAAAAACCCAGTTCAAGAAAAGTGTCCAGACTTGAACCTTGAGCTTAGAATTAGCCCTCCTAGCCACAACCAGACTGAGCCATTGAAGAGTGGTGGGAGGGTTACTATATGTTTTTCTTGCAGCTTGGGTGTGCAGAATGGTAAGGAGTGTAGCTGCAGAAATGATAGTGTTGGTAGTAGTAGTAGTGATAGCAGTGCTACTGGTTATGATTTCTTGGGGTTGAATGGTGTTGTATTGGATTACAGAGGCTTGGAAATGAAATGAGATGGGGAACTGGGTTTGAAATTATGTAACATCATCAACAGATTAATGGAGAGAATTTGAGAAAGAGATTGGTATTAATTTGAATCTCTCTAAATTTCTCTTCCTTTTTCTTTTTTTTTTCTTTTTTTTTTTTTCTCTAGTTTGTATAATTAGTATTAATATTAAATAGTTATATAGTACTAGTACAGTTGATCATTATCATTATTGGTGAATGTCTTTCATTTATTGGTGTATTCAATGTTTTGGCCCTTATTTTTTATTTTTTCAATTTTTACATTTTAGTTCATCAGTTTAAAGGGAAAAAAACAAAGCTCAAAGGGGTCATGTAAATTGTCACTATTGGTGCTACAGCAGATACAGATAAAAGAGTTGTTGAAAATAATCTAGGATTGGGTTTTGAGTTTTATTTATTTATTTATTTTTTTGGGGGAAATATAAAATCATTTCTTTCAACTATAATTAATTGTAACCTCTTATCTTTTTTTAAGATAGTCCAAAAGGCATGTTTCTCTTTGATATTATCTATCTTTTTGATGAATCTTTTATTATAGTGTAATATTTTATTTATGTGATACAGATGAATTCAATTTCATGACCACTTTCCATCCCCTTTCTTTTCTTTTTCCCTCATTTCAGATTCTTCTGAGTTGTCCTTTTGGGTAAGAGGGTTGGATTTTAATTTCAATGGATAAGTTGTGAGAGGAGGAGAAATCAGGAAAAGATGGAAAGGTGGGTAACCCATCCTTTCCAGTTTCCACTGCACAATTTAAAGCAGAAATACACTACATAAGAAACGTGAAGAAACTAACAACTGTCCTTACTAGTAGTACCATCTTTTTACCAACCTGTGAGTTGTTACATTTATTATCTAAGCCATAACCCAACAAACCTATAATTAGAAATGGCAAACCTCTTAATCATTCAACCTAAAGCCCCTTTTGCCCTATAGAGTATTGACCCTTAAGCTTCCCCACGAGGATTAAGTCTCAAATTATAAATCTAAAAGGTATATCCCGTATCTCAGTTTTATGATTCCTTGTGTATAGTTAAATTCAAGATCTTTTTTCCCTTCTTATGAGGGAATTTGACTTTCTCCAATGATATAAAATGAGCACCCTTTTTTTCCCCCTTCTTTCAAAGGAAATGTTTGAAGGGGACCATGCTAGTCCTTGAGCATGTCACCACACTACCAGGTGATAGTAGGTAAAATCTTGAGAATGGCCCAAAACAATTGGTTGGGTACTAGTATTTTGGAATTAAGAGTGTCAAGAAGACCCCAAGTAAAGGTTTTATAGTTATAGGGGTTTAGCCCCAAGCTACATGCTACAAGAAAAGTACTAGCTCTCAAGGTGAGAAATTCTTATTTATTTATTTATTATTATTTTTTTACATATAATTTCTAGGTTAGCTCAAATCATTAGAGTAGAGTTAATTTAGTGGTATATTTTGACAAGTAAGAATAAATTTGGTTGTGCACATGGTCCTATAATTATAGCACGATGCCAACTTTTTAAATATTTCCATTCTTAGTGGTTTTGCTTCGAGATATAAGTTAGTTAGTTTGTAATGTTTGACTAAAGGTTTACACTCTAAAGTATTGAAAGCATTATCTTTCCATTTTTTGTTAGCTTGGTACCAACTATGTGAAAGATGGAATGCAATTATTTGATCATGAGAAGTTGTTGATCAATGTTTTCAGGTGTTAGTGTGTATTTCATTTCATAGGTTGAAGAGGGGAAAAAAAAATCGAATTAAAGGGTCATCTTGGTTATAACAATAACAAAAAATTGAAATACCCACACAAAAAAAAAAAGCTACACAAAAAATGGATCTGAAAGAAGTCTCATAGTGTTGACTTGACGTGCCTAGATCATGTATATATAAAAACAAAAACAAAAAAGGTTGGTTCAAGAAATAATATTGGTAATATAGTTGATCGAATCAAGCCAAAAGAAGAAGAAAATATAAAATAAACATTTCTTGTATGTTTCTTTGTCTTATTGTCAGAAGAGATGAGCCAGACACATTTAATCTAATCATTCCAGAGTCCATGCCACACATACCAAAGATGCCAAAGAAATCAACATTTTTAACATTTAAAAACCTAATTAAACCTTTCCTGTCACAATGGTTGCAAACAGCTAGCCCAGAAATATTGAAGTTTATTAAGGATTTAAAATTTGTTTTAAGAGGCAAATACATTCTTTTTTGGAAAAAGTATTTTGGAAGTAATAGGAATATATGACAAATTATTAATTGGAAGTTTGCTTAGAAGGTATTTAATAATCAAACGAGGCTAAAAAAATTTCCATTTTAATATAAACACAAGCACCTTTCAAACAAAGTGTTCTTTAATTAATAAATGGCAATTAAAGTTTGGAATTTTCTTAAGGAGGTATTAGAAAGACTTTGCCACTGGCTGAACTTGATTTGCTAACTTATTGTTTAAAAGATTTCATTTTTCCAAAATAATGATTAATTATATTTGATTTTGATTTCTTAATCTAGTCTATTCAGCATGTAACAAGATTGCTATTTTGTATTAGGTTACTTTTAAAAAAACATGATTAAAACACCCGATGTTATAATGATTTAGACCTGATTTTTATTGAAGAGTTAAACCTTAGCATTGGTTTTAAATTATGGGTTAACAAATCAAATTTGATGACCCAAAAAATTAGGTATATATAAAAAATGTGCAGCTATGCCGAGATAACTAAGTGACATATACAAAAGAATGCTGTAGAAGGAGATAGACAGTAGGGCATGTATATGAATCAAAAGATTCACAAACAGTTCAGGCTTGGTTTTATAAAAAGTTTTTTCATATTTGTTTATTTATAAACAATCCAAACGCAAGTTTTAATTTTAGGTTGTTTAATAAACAAGTTGTAGACAATCAACAAAAAAATGTCTGTGAACAAGCCCATGAAGAATATATATATAAACAATGAAACTCGGTAACAAACAACCTAAGTCTAGACTTATTTATGAGGTTGGTGTAAGATTGATAAGAGATTGAAAAATTAAATTATACCTCACTAAAAATTTAATTAATTGGGAGTAGGGACCACTTGTCCAAACCAAATGAGATTTATAATATTTTTTAATATAAGTTTGATAACGTACTTTTGTTGAATCTCGAGCTTGAGCTTTTGGACCTTTTGACAGGCTCAAGTTTGAACATTGGTTGTAACCTTGGTTTGAGCTCGAGCTAAGCTTGAACATTTTATTTTTATTATTGAGCCAAGCTCAAATATTTAATGCTCAACAAAATTAGGCTTGTTTATAGCCCTACATAGATAAAACATGTAAAATGAGATAATAATTATCTCTTAAAATTTGGCTTGTAATTAGTGTTGTGGAGTAGACACAGACATATCCAAAATTGAACATGTATCAATCTTGTTGTACTCCCATCTAACTCCCTAAACGGCATCCTTACCATATCTCTTTAATTCTTTATATTGGTTACAAAAGTTAGGACACTATGTTTGAAGTTATAATTCTCAAACTTATTAGGTAATAAAGTTAAAAAGGATAATGGGTCACCGAGACCTAAATTACCCACCACCCAAATTCTATCCACCAGCATTAATTTATAGTTTTCACTGCCTTCATAGTTGAGTCTAATCTGTGCTAGACCTTTCACTAGTTTTTGGGTTCAATCTATAATGTTCTTTATGACGTTAGCTTAAGATTACACCTACAAATTTTATAATCTTCTTCCTCTTGTTTGTACTTATCAAATATTTTGGTTTTTTTTAGGTACCAGCTAATCTATTAAAAAAATTTCCTAAAATTAAGATGTAGAAACTATTATATAAATTTAAGAAGAAGCTAAAACAGTGAGCAAAGAGAATCTCCCAAAGAAGGAAGAGTTCCAAAAAAGCAATCTAAAGACATCTAAGATAGGCCATGAGCAAAAGGACACATTAGTTGTAGTTGCTACCTATGCTATGAAAACCCAAAAAACAATGGCCCCTTCTCACATAATATATATTAAAAAAAAAAAAAAAAAAAAAAAGGGTGTCACTTTTCAACTTTTTTTTGTTCACTTTTTTCAAAGGTGTTAGGTAGAGACATTAGAAGCTTCCATAAGATATTTATTTATTTTTCTTCCCTATATCTTGCTCTAAAAGAAAATTGTGTAACAAGGCTATGATGTTGTTGTTGTCTTTTTTTTGTTGTTTTGTATTTGTTATTAAAAATTATTGCTTCTCTCAACATCAAGGGGGTAATTATTCTTCTGCCTTCTTTGTTAATGGGTTCAACTTCCACCAACATCACATGCATGATGGTCATGGTGGGTCCTTTAGGTTTCCTCTTGAACCCTACTTTAGCTTAAAAGCACCTTATGGGTTTCAAAATATTCAATTCTTGTATTTAATAATTGTCTACAACTTATAATGTTTTTAAATATTTTGTTGGTTTTTGGAAAGTACTTTTATCCAATTCTTTTTTGATAGATGACAAAATTGAAAATTGTGTAGTACCAATATTATGGCAAAAATTTATGACTTGTGACTGATTCAGAGACCCACCTTGCAATCAAAGCCATTTTCCTTTTTTTTTTTTAATATAAAAAAAATTAAAAAAGTCAATATAATACACTGCATTTGTTATTTATTGAAGTTTAAACTAACCAAATCCATATGACAATGTTATGGGATTGTCATGTTTTCTCTGACAATTTAAATTAATGAAAATGACTATTCTATCTTCTATCAATAAATATTATCTACCTAGTTAGTGATATATATGAGTTTGATTAAACAAATATTTAGTTAATAATTTTTATCAAATTAATCTTTGTTAATATATAATTCCTTCCCATGACCGTTATATCTATCAAGTACCAACATGCTAGAAAAATTATAAAAATAAGTAGGTGTATAAGATCTATAAAATGTTTTAAATTATAGTTCATTAATTTTTAAATAGATAAGAAAATTATAGATAAAATTATTATAAATTAATATAATTTATGTGCATTAAATTTGACGTGTCTTACAAGGATTTGGAAGATATATATAATTCCCTGATAGACTCACAGAGTATTTATTAATTGAATGAAAAGTTTACATCAAAAAATTGAACAAAAAGTTGTTGAATGCTCTTTAATACTACAGTGTAGTATTCAACTAGACTGATGTGAATCAGTCATATGGTACTACCAAAAAAGTAGGTGTACCATCTTTTTTTGGGAGTAACGCAGATAGATCCTAATCCAAACTGAAGAACTTTGTATAACTCTTTATTTCTTGGGATTCAAAAAGATCATAATGTCTCTCAGTCTCATGTAAAAGGGGAAAGAAAAAGAGAGATTAGGGGAAAAAAAATAGGGATTTTTACCAATTTGGTTAAAGAGAAATGAAAATGGTGATGCATGAGATTTTTCACCGGAGCACACCTTTTTTTTTAAGTTGTATATGATTTTCAAATTAAAAAAAAATTAAAATATTTTATAATTGGAATAGTTCTTAATTTCCAACTATTTTTTTATTTTATAAACAATAAGGGTATAAAAAGATGGTATGATTCAACGATGAACATATTTTAAAATAAAATAAAAAATCAAAAAAGTATAAATTTATTATATGGTGTAATATTGACAAAAATAATACAAAATGTAACTTGAACCTAGGGCTTGAATCATTATTTCATTATTGAGGTCCAAAAACATGAATCAATTATTAATACCAAATTTCAAGAATAAGTGTTTGTTTGGCATGGTTTAATTTTGCAAACTTATTTTATTATTCAGTTTATTTTTACTATTATTTATAGGTCCCGCTACACTTTTTGGTACTATTCATGAGTTATATTGTACTATTTCAGTTAATTTTTACTTTTATCTACAATATTTTTAACAAAAAATTTTTAATTTCAGCAAAATAAGTAGATCTCAAACAGACCCTAAGAAATTAATACGTAACAACCCAAACTATAATATATTCAATATTAATAAGGTATAAATAAGAATAAAAAACAGCAAATAAATATTACTTAATATATTTCTTCTTAATCATTTATCAAAATAAAACTCGAAGATAATAAATTTCAAAAATCATATATTATTGATCGCAAATTAAAGTTTGCAGTAATTTTTTTTAATGTACAAGATTAAAACATTCATCATAAAATCATTTCAATTTGTTACAAAGTCTAATTTCGACATATATTATTTTGATATATGTCCAATATCTTTTTTTTTTGTTACTGCCAAATAAAATCACATCCAAGAGAACTGTGTAAAATATATTAACGCCATGTTTGCTAGTCCTTGAACTAAAGAACCTATTAGAATGCGTTTGGGAGCTGCGTTTTGCGTCCACGTTTGGACGCAAAACGCGTTTCAGTAATTTTTTTTTTTTTCGTTTCGGCTGCGGGGGGACAAAACCGCAATGCTCGCACTGTACGTGTACTGTTCATGTACTTTTTTAAATTTTTTATTAAAACTGGGTCCCACGGTATTATTTATATATTAAAAAATTATTTTGCTACAGTATTTTTCAGTTTTCAGTTTTCAGTTTCAGCTGCATCCAAACGAACAATTATAAAAAAAAAAAAAAAAAAAATCCATTTTCATGTTTATGTTTATGTTTTTTTTTTTTTTTCGGTTGAAAAGCTGATTCTTTTGAAGCACCCCATATTCTTAGGGACCACATCAAAAAAATAACATATTTGATGGATTAAAATAAAACCAACTCCATATTTAATTAACCTAAATTGGTTGACCCCACAAATGGTGGGGCTAAATTATTCCTTTTTGAAATTTAAATGGCCAAATTTGAACCTTATCAAATTCGAAGGACCAACATCAAATTTTTAATTCAAATTTTAAGAACCAAAATTCTAATTTATCTTATTCTATAACATGTCCATTGTTTTTCTAATGTTTTAAGTAAAAAGAAAAACACCCAAACGAATTGTCTAGGTAGAGAGCTACACAATAACATGGCAACACTAAGATATCAATGTCTCAAAACTTTTTTACTTTGGGTCTCAATTAACAAACAACTAGATTTTAAGAGACAAAGTACAATTTTTTTCATTAAAAGTCCAAACTTTAAAATTGTTATTGGGTCAATGGCTCTCTTGTTCAATTCATAGTTCCCACTCCCCAATCTTATAAAAGATCACATATGTTAATAGCATTTCCATTTGGGATTTCAAAAAAATTCTATTTTATAATCTTAAAACCTAATTTATCTATTTTATCATCTTATTTTACAATTCACCCAACATTTCAGTTTCTATTTTTATATACAACTCATTAAAATAATATAAATTACAACATCAAATAATATAAATAATCATGTATCTCTCTCTTCTCTTTCATTTCTTTTTCCTCTCTTCACATTTCTCAATTAAAATAATAGTCTTTTTTTTACATCCAAGTGAACAGTATCTATATATAAGAACCAACTTTTCACAGGTTCTAAAATTTTTTAAAAATCCATATCTAGATGGAACAACATTTTTGAAGTTTTGGATGTAAAATAGCAACTGGGGGTATTTATACCCTCAATGCTAGTGCTCTAACTATTTTAAGTTTGTGCTTACAAACCGAGTATAATCTATATATTTTTTCTAATGTGAATGGAATTATGGAAATAACTTAATAATGATAAGAAGAAGAAGAAGAATTAAAATTTGGGTTGTAATAGTTTAAGAAAAGTGGGGGACCTCAATTTGGAATTTTGGATAGAAGATCATAGGTAGAGCTTGGAAGCATGTCTCTATCCCAAACGCTACCAACTCCTCTCTTTTTGGGCGGTAGTTGGCAGCCGTCCGACGTAGGATCATGTGCGTTGTTGCGGCTCTGGGGCCCCCACCAGTCACCGTCGCAGCCTATTGGGCCCCACCCTTTTAATTACATACACATTGATACATTACATACAACTCTCTCTTTCCTTCTTATGAATCTTATCTTCTTCCCAACTTTTTTTTCCCCTCATAGCCCTTTTCTTTTTTCTTTCTTTTTGTACTTGCCTTTTTTTATATTATATATTTTTGGGTTGTTGTCAAATAAAACCAAAATATAATATATATATATATATATTGAAAATTAATTAAAAATAATAATAACCTCTCTTTCTTTTACAACCATGTCAAACACTTAATAAATTATATATATATATATATATATATATATATATATATATATATATATATATTTCAGTACTTTAACTTTAAACCAATTTCAATTTAGCCATATTATGTGTGCGTTTAACTCCAGTTTAAAAAAGCAACTTATTTTACTATTTAACTTATTTTTGCTACTATTTTTGGGCTCCATTGCACTTTTTACTTTTTAGTAATATTCATGAGTCTCACTGTATTATTTCAGCTAACTTTTACTTTTATCTAAAGTAAAAAGTTTTCAGTTTCAGCAAAATAAGCTGATCTCAAGTGAACCCTATATGTCTAGTTCCATTCAATTTTGTTGTTAGTTTTAGTATTTTTATTTATTTAAAGAAAACTTTTTTTAAAATGACAATTTGGTGAATTTATGGGAATTGGATGAAGGATGACAAAATGACCTTATTGGAAACAAATGGAAGTTAAAAAATTGAAAAAAAAAAAAAGGGACTTAGAAAACTTATTGAAATATGTAAAAAGTAAGAATGTGTTACATATAACTAAACTTAATTTTTTTTTATCAATATGATAAGATTTGAATTTATGAAATTCGCTTCATATTGATTGTTTATTTATTTATGAAACTAAGAAACCAACAGGTTTCTTTTTGGTTGGTATGGAATTAGATCTTAAATCCCTTATTGAAAGACAATAAATTTCACCTATTAAGCTTGTTTGAACAGAGAAAAGTTATTTAATCTCATACTATAAATTTGCAAAACAACTTTCAAAATTTTAATTATGACAAAGTTGATATTTGCAAGAATAAATGAGTGTGACCCCATCCCATGAAAGCTAAATGGGACCTTAGATTCTCGTACAATAATTAAACGTAACCTAAAACAAGAAAAGGGGTTAGCCTACCAACTTTGGCAATGTTCAGATTTGTGAATACAACCAGTTGTATATTTTTGGTCCTTCTAATTTGACAATGTTCAATTTATAACACAGTTTGCTTGTATATTAGCCATTTTGATGAATAACGACATTTTTGAACTTTTTCAATTTTATGACATTAATGTTTGATAATACCTTTTCTCTCAAAATATATTAATATATCTTAATGAATAATGTTAGGAATCTAATTTTTTTCCACAACATTTTTTAATTATTATGCTAAAAAGATAAGTTGTGATTAGCGCAATATTACCTTTTTGGGGGTTAAAACTTAAAATGGCTAATATATTAGGCTAAATAGAAATATGTCTATTACAAATGTTTGTTGATTTATCAAAGATGAGCAAGTTCTCCTCCACATTTGATAGGTGATGAAAAATTACAAATAAGAGTTTAAATTAGAGCAATATTACTTTACTTTCATACAACTCCACCACTAACATCATTTTCATAATATGTTGTCTCAACATTTGTGGGGAAAAAAAAAAAGTGAAAAATTTGGTGAGATTACAGTTGTTATATGTTAACTCTAAAATGATCCAATTGTCAAAGAACAGGAGCAAATATGGTGATTTTGTCAAAATGTGAATCTATAAAATATGTGGGGGGGCACTGTTTTAATGTCTTTTCCTGCTCAAAATAAGGTTAGTATAAGAGAGTTATGGTGTGGAATTGCTGTCATTTGCTGAGTTTCTTTTCAGTTGGACCTAAAGGCTAAAGCTTTGCCACTCAAAACACAAATTAATTCAGTCAGTCGATAATACCAAGAGTTCATATTTTTATGCATGAACATCACATTTGGGTCATCATGACCTATGGAAATTGAGACTTTTATCAAATCCATTATTTATGTCATTGTTATATCCAGATGAGTGAGGCTTTTCAATCAAAACGAAAGGTAAATCGAGGGACCGAATAAAAAATTTTAAGCTTTAAAGGAGCAAAATCAAAATCACCAGAACCTTAAAAATATGATTTGTAGTTTGCTCATATAAAGAAAAATGAAAAGATGATGACTTTCATTTTTTATAATGTGAAAAAACTACGAAGAAGAAGCAACTGATAAATGATAGTAATGTCTTATTGTTTTGGATAGTCAGAAACTGATAATGGTTATATTTGGCCTAATTAGGTACAGTGGTCCACAGAGAAAATGGTCCAGTGCTCAACTTCCCTTAACGGCTAAACACAATATTGAAAGGTCCCAATATTTTGGTGTTGGGTCAATTTTGGTGACTTTGATGAACACTACTGCTGTCCCTGACTCCCTCTCCTATAGGCTTTACTAATTTTGCTAAGTATAGTGAAGTGAGCAACACAAAATTGTCAATGGAAACCCTTTCCTTGCGTTTAAATTTATGGAATATGATAATAAGTGTACTTAGGCATTTATTAAAGAAGTATCAAATTGGGTCCAAATTTGCATTGAAAAATAGGGAAAAGAGCAAAAGTTAATTAAAATATAAATTTCTCAGTGATTAAAAATGGCTCGATTCATTGTTTACTCATAAAAAGTAGCTCGATTGCGTTGAATTTTTCATCAATAGGATTCCCAATCTGCACGTCGAATCCCTTCCAACTTTTACCTAAAAAAAAAAAAAAAAAGCAACCTTAAAGTCTTGAGAAGCTGAATTTTCTCATATTGATTGAG
Organism: Castanea sativa; assembly: GCF_040712315.1. Lineage (NCBI taxonomy): Eukaryota > Viridiplantae > Streptophyta > Magnoliopsida > Fagales > Fagaceae > Castanea > Castanea sativa. Next base: position 41,409,359 of record NC_134019.1, on the reverse strand, counting down.
GGTGTAAAAATAATCTGTATTACTTTTGACTAAATCTTTTGAATTTTTTTTTTTTTTTAATATATGGTTTAAGAAACAATATTTCACATCCACCTCTCATATTTGATAAGACCTACCGTATAGCAATGGTAAAGGGAGTGACTAGTGAGTGAGTCCTAAAATTAGACATTAAAAAAAAGAGGTGACGAATTGCTAGCAACCTATTTTCTTACTAGCAACCTAGTAGAAGTCTGTATTGGGAGGTCACTAGTATTATATTTGTAGTTAGTATACAAATAATACAATAATAATGATGAAGATGATGATGGTGATGGTGTACAATGAGTGAGAGGAATGGTAACCAAGGGGTATGCAAAATGTGCAAGATAGTGAAAGATTAGCTGGTTGGAAAAGTTAATGAGGTTTGGTGGGATTACATACTACTCATTGATGAGAAATATCACAAATGCGACATTTTCACAATATGTTCTATGCAGCAAACTATTAGTGATAGATAAAAAAGTGAAATTAGTGATAGGTTCAGATGAAGACTAAATAATTAACTATTACTTAAGATTGCTTACAAAAATATCGTAAATATAGCACTTATTTTTGTTAATTGAGAGAGAGAGAGAGAGAGAGAGAAGGGGGGGGGGGGGGGGGGGGGGATAAGCACAAAGTTATGTTAATGTTAGAAGATGGGAGGGAAGGATAGGATTGAGTAGTATGTGGCTGAGATCCATGGATGCGAATGTTGTTAGGTGGTAGTTGCTTTGGTGATTGTGATGGATCCCAAAGTCTTTCCCCTTCGTATGGGTCAACTCTATGTCCCTTTCACTATGCTCAACCTCACACACACACACTCTCTCTCTCTCTCTCTCTCTTAGATAAATTTATTGGAGGCCTCGTTCTCTCACTAACTTGAACCCCTTCTATAACCTAACTTTATTCTTAAATATCCCTACCTGCCCAACATCTTCCACTCTTCCAGCATCATCATAATAAAGTAAGTTTAATGACATAATTTTTGTTTAGAGTCTTTTGAAGTCACATATTATAATTAGTGTATAATAAAGATATACAAGTAATGAGTTAATTATGTGAAAATAATATTACTCCAATGATAACTTATCACAAAGTATAGGATGCAAGTGATTTGCTTTTATAATTGATCAATATATGAGAGAAAGAGTTCGCATTTGAATTTTGAATTTGATTTTCTTTTTTTGGCAAATATAAGGTAGATTATTTAATGTAGATAAATGGATGTATTTCAATGGGGTCATGATGGGATTTTTGACACCAAATGTGAACCGTCCAGTGGCGTTTATTGTTTTGTCAGGAATTTAGTTCTAAGTTCTAACTCGTGAGGTACGAGTCAATTTGTATGAAACATCATATCACATAATGTAGATAACTTTACATTGCAAGATAAGAAAAAGAAAAGAAAAGGTTTGGAAGAGTCTAAAGCCTAAAGTCTAAACTGTGATAACATTGATTATCTCATGCCTCGGTTTCACGGGGGTGGACCTCTCTAATTACAAGGATTTTTACGTATTTGGCGAATTCGCATGTTGTGAACAGTCCGCCTATGGCTACGGATACTACTATTTTCATGTTTAAATTTCACAATTTGTTAACGTTTGCAATTGAAAATGGGTAAAGTAAAATAGTGGGTGTGACAAAACAACAAGTTGTAAAATTGGGTGTGCAATTAATTGTTTGTAGAGTTATTTTAACCTCTTTTTTGTAATTTAATTGTCAGATGTGTGTGAAATTTTTTCTTGGAAACTTGAACTTCAGCTCTTGCCCCCCCACACCTCACAAGTATTTATACTTATGGAGTGACCATTGCACCAACGGTGTGCAGTGGTATTTAACTATGCGGTGGTAAAGCTGTACAATTAAAAATCTATAACTAAAGATTTTAATTCAAACAACAATTCCAAACCAACCCCCTTGCAGCATTGGAAAATTAATGCCAAAAGTGTGAATCACGAAACATACTCACCACCAACTGCCTTTTCAAATAGTGATGTTTTCAACATTTTGTTATCTTGAATCTTGATGTTTCAGAGTTGCAAACTCAAATTGGGCTACTGAAGCTGTCTCTTGTTGAAATTCCACCTTAATTTGCATATGTAATTAATGTTCTCTAGCAACAACTATGCCACACATTGATATGTTAATGTCCAGAAGAATACAAGAATTGAGGTCCAAAATGACCCATCCAAAGGAGTGCAGAAGAAAAAAGTGATGTCCAACAGCAACTTCACTGGGGCAAATGTGTTTCTCAAAGGGAAGGAGCAAGTTAAAGATGCAAGAAAATCTATGTTTGAATGATTTTCAACATAAAAAAATTGCATGCTCATCATGATGCATTAGACTTTTACATGCAAAAACATTTTCTGTGTGCCAAAAATTTCAAAAGAGATACACGGGATCCGCATATGGAGGACTTTTACCTCAGGAGCAGACAAACCTTACAAGATTGGGCAGCACAAAATTCAGTCCATCCATTGGTTTTGTTTTGAGGATACGGTGCAAAGACAAAATTCAAGTTTTTAATCATTAGTTGCATAAAGATTTCAACATAATTAAGTACAGAATTACAACAAAATGATTTCACAAGCTTATAATTCTTGCAGGATAATTGAAGCAACAAACATATGTCACGGCGGTTGATTGCTCTTTAATTATGATGAGTTCTTAAAAAAACAGTATTAACTGTGCTATTAGTTTATTTAATATTAACTGTGCAGTCAAACCCATGTCTTGCCGCCTAGGATAATTTTTAAGGTTAAAACTTTCTTCCTTTTTAGAAACATTAAAGGTAAATCTTAGATGTCATTTTTTTGCTTCAGTATCTTAAGTTACTCAATATAATTCAATCATCTATACTATATAGTTTATTAAATTCGTGGTTGAATTTAATTGTCTTTGGAGACCACTGCGCGTGTGGGGGGCAAGAGCTAGTGGTGAAGTCTCAAAGAAAGTTTCACATATATACATAGGGCTAGATCTATCTCAGATTAAAAAAAAAAAAATTGTATTAGGAGGAAAATAACAGACTTTGTAATACATTGACTAACACAACAAACTGCTTGAATATTATTGAAGAATCTAAAGTACAGCTGCATACGAATTTGCACAATTTTCAATAACTTACGAACTTGTCCAATTTTCAATAACTTTCTTTCCTTAGAAGTTTTTGGAAGTGGTTGGAATTAGATGGCTGTGTATATCTCAGCAAGTCAGCAATATCATTGTCTGGTATGTGGTCAAGAACACATGCTTAGTTACAGACGGCAGGTGAAGACTTGAAACCAGGTGTTGTCAATTGTTTCTGAACTTTACAGCAAAACACACTACCTGATACAGTAGCCCAGCCAGTCAGAATTTGCTAAATTGTGATTCCAACTTTGAAGAACATTCTCTAGAAACTGTTTTAATTTTCCCTTACGTTTGTGCCACAATCTTCTGTTGAAAAATGTGTCATTAACATCATGTTATTTTGGGAAGTCATAATTAGGTATTCTACAAATCTAACAAGACAGCTTTACGTGGAAACGAGTAGTTACAACACCGTTATACTACTTTTAGTGCCTCTTAGTCTTTAGAGATGAAGTGGGTAATAATATATGATGAATATGTCAAAAAAATAAAATATAATACCAAGTCACTACAAAGTAACCTTACAAGCTATGTGTTACTTTCACAGGACAATAATCTCAAAGTATAACAGTAAAGAGTCACCGGTTAAAATAGGAGAAATTATTCAATAACATGGAGGAATAGACACATGGTCCCTCTAACCAATATAAAAGATAATGTAATTCTTATTCTTAATCAAATTCTATTTTTTATTTTTTTTTTAAATCAACTTCTAATTTTATAGTCGGTCAAAAACAAAGAATAGTCGAGAGAGTTGGTATTGCCTAATCTCATTTATAACATGCTTAAAATCTTCCTTCCCCCATAACTATCAAAAAAAGAACTTGATGGAAATCATGGATCAATACTGATTATTGACCACAAAGTTCCTTACGAGCCCACCTTAATGAAGAAAAGGAAAGAAGCAAGTTGCAGCAACATGAAAAAGCGACTGGGCAGCAAGAATATATAGTAAGGCCCAACAAGTTCACCTGGCCGAACCAAATATACATTGTCAAGCACTTCAATTAAGAGCAAACAAGTCAACTTGGGCCATCATTACCTCGATTTTGATGTTAAAACAGATTGTTGCAAAATAAATAAATAAATAAATCCAAATGGACTCTTTTGCACCTTGTCCAAAGAAAATCTGATGGCTAATTAGTCTACTTAAGAAATTTTGAGGGACTAAGGCCAGTGATTATGACTAAACACAGAATTATTGGTTGAAAATTCTAGTGGACAGACTAAATTTGGGTGTCAACCTAGTATTGAATCCTAAAGCAGCTAACATCTTCTGAACAACAAGATTAATTACGATTAGGACAGCACAAAATGTGTGAAATTATTGAATAGCTTCTTTAAAAAAATATGTAACTAAACAAGAATTTTTTTTTTTTTTTTTTTTGGGTAGAAGTCATGAATTTTTCTAGGACAGTATCAAAGATCTCATTGAGAACTTACAGCATCTTACCAAACAAAAAGTATGAGAAAAAATAGCAGACACCAATTAGATCCTTTCTCTATCCATACTAAAGGATCTTGGCATACCTATTTCTTCAAGGTTTGACTATGAACAACAGCCTGCAAATAACAAAAAGCAACATACCCATTGCACTGAAAGATGACCATCAGCAATTCCAGAATAAATAAAAGAAAACAGATGGTTTGAGAAGAAAAGTATTGAAATCAAGTCCTCATTGAACTCAGTGTGGATGCTAAAGTTACATGAAACAGTGATGTTCAATGGCAAAAAATTAATTGACTCGGAAAGTGCAGTTGAAATATGATAATAAAACAGAATTAGGTTTCCTTTGTTGCAGGGGCATTCTTTGCAGCCTCTGCTGCCGCCTTTTCTGCTTCAATTTCAGCAACAATGGCATCAATTTCAGCTTCCTCGAGTTGGTGCAGCCCATGCTCTTTTGTCATCACAGCAATTTCAATGTTCTTCCCTCCACTCTCAACAACCTAATAGGTAAAATCATAAAACATACAACAGGTAAAAAAACACCAATTAAAACTCCAGTAAAAGAAAGATCAAAATAAATCACTACCCAGACATGTAATATATGTCAAATTTGTTCCTCCATGACAATGCACCCTAGCTGTATAAGGTTTCAGTTTGACCACCACAAAACCAAGACTGAGTTGGTTTACTGTTTATATTGCAAGAATCCAATTTGAGCTCTGGTTAGGTTAATCAGGAATCACACTTTTTGGGCTTTTTTTTGGGGGAGGGGGTATAGGTCGATCAACCATAACTAATGCACAAGCAGCCCATTAAGGGCAAGTTATGTGTGCTTAGCTATTCTTGTCTTCTGGCTTGGGTTTCATTACTTGTTTTAAGTGGTTCTCCATATTACTTACTTCCATTAATCCATTTCAATAACATACTCTCTTTTCTGACAAGAAAGAAATGCAAAAAACACTTGGAAAACATAGAACAATACATGCTTGGGTGCATTCATCCTTAAGAGACTAAATAACCACTTTTATGCACTACAACATCTGGCCAATTGTAATAGCTCATTTCAATCCACAAATAAAATGTAGAAATACTTTATCTAAGCAATGCAATGATAAATGTGACTTTAATACATAAAGATGTGAACTAAAAAATAAAAAATAAAAATTTTGTGTACTTAGCTACAAGCCAGTGATTAGTTGTAAAAGACTTTTGATAAATGCATCATGATATGACTTGATCATTTAGGCTTTAGCCAACTAGAAATATTGAGGACAAAGGGCATCAAAATTACTGGATATGCTATATGAATGGACTACTCCACAATAATTTAGTAGCTCAATTTATGTTAGTCAACGTACAAACGAAAAGGTGTAATTGCTCAGCACATACAATTTAGCATGGTTTTTAATTCAAAAATTTATAGGCCTATTTAAATTAATAATTTTTATTTAGAGATAAAACTCAAATCCAGTTATTCAACAAAGTGCCTCGTATAAATTTCCACAATTTTTGTTTTGAATATCCACAGCCAAATTACACTATGTTCAAGTAAAAGGGTAAAGTATTGTAGGTTGCAGAGATCCTAATTTAAAGCATCTCACATGAATGGACTGAATTGTGAGCATAGTACATGCAACATTAGTCCAAAACCTGCAATTTTGATACAGACCAGTTCTGTTCTGGTGGTCTGAATATATCAAACAATAATAAGTCCAGAATAACAAAACAATGGCATATACAGACAGATTCACACGCAAGCACACAAACACAAGACCAAGTGTAACTTACTTCAAGCAAAGCACGAATTGCCAACTTGACAGTTTCTTGTCCAGAAGTTTCTTTATAATTCTTTTCCAAAAACTCCCTCATTGAATTTGAGTTTCTCCCCGTCGCATTGGCTTTCCATGCCTGAAATGTTCCTGATGGATCTGTCTGATAAAGAGATGGCGTGCCAGTGTATGGGTCAAAACCTGCAATCAAAGTTGAAAGCCCAAATGGTCTTACACCCCCACTTTGTGTATACTTTTGCTGCAGGCCTGCAATGTGACGTGTTATATATTCGACGGTTGCAGGATCCTCAACTGTAAGCCTGTGGCTTTGACATTCAATGCGTGCCCGATTTATTAAGACACGAGCATCTGCTTTCAACCCAGCACATGCTAGCGCAATGTGATTATCCAATGACACAATCTTCTTAACTGATCTGAGAACAGAAGCAGCAAAAAAAGATGAAGCACACAAAACTGGCAAGTATACTAAATAAGGGTAATGTAAATAGCTGCTGCTCATATATGGTGACCAATTGTTCTAAACAAGGGTAATGTGAACAGAAGCAGTAAATAGATGATGTAATTTTATTTTACTTTTGATTGGTCATATAAACTAATAAACATGCACCAGGTGGGTTTTGAACCTACAAACTAACTATCCACCCATTCTTGTGGGAGAAGGAAGTACCATTTGAGCTATAGCTCATTGGTTGAGGAACTAGATGTAATAATACCCGCAGCTCTTAATATACAAGGCAATAATAAAATCCGACAACAAAAACAACATCAATAATTAAGATAGAAAGCTAAGGTGTCGTTTAGCTTTTTGCTGTAAATAGCAAACTCAATCCAACAACAACAAAAACCAAGTCTTCATCTCAAAATTTTTGGGTTGGCAATGAATCCTCAATACACTAATCAGGTCAACTACATATATTCTTTTTTCCATTCTATTCTATCTGAAATCATATTCATAGTTTCTTTTTTACTTTATATGCTGATTTTACTACTTCTACTGATGTTCTTTTAACTCTTCTTCTATCATATTTCGTTCATTTGACATGAACCAACTCACTCTTCCTCGCTGGGGAATTAATCACTCACACTTGCACATGACCAAACCACCTCAAACGACTCTCTCTCTCATCTTTTTTATCAGTAATGACCACCCTTATTTGTAAGAGAATTTCCTCGTATCAAATAGTATCTTTCCTTATATTGCAACTTATCCATCTAAACATTATTATTTCAGTTGCATTCATTTTATTACTTCTTAACAGTCCAACATTTAGACTTATCAAAAAAAAAAAGTCCAACATTTAGTACCACAAAGCATAGCTGATATTATAGCCGTCGCATAATATTTTCCCTTTCAATCAATGGGCATTCCACAATCACACAATACACCTTATGCATTTCATTCACTCTTGCTCATATCCTAAAATCTCTCGCTATCTAGTATCTCTTGATCATCAACTCTTACAAATCCCTCACATTTGTGCTCTATTTTAATCTTACTTAGCTCATAGCCTTTAAATTCTGCCCACCACTCCAAATTTCTAACTCTGCATCTAGATTCATCCACTAAAACTATATCATCCGGAAAAAGCATACGCCAAGAGACTTAATCTCGAATCAATCTATTAAACTTAATGCATACTGTCTCCACTTGTTCTCATCTTAGATACACCTTCGTCATACATATCCTTAATCAACTTAATACACTCTAGACGAACTCTTCTCTTCTCTAGGTCAATAAAAACCATCTGGGTATCTTTATATACCACCCTACTACCTAACCCTTCCTCACTTTCCACTACATCCAGGTCCCGCTGCAGCTGCATTGCGACCAGGCAACCCCACAACGAGTATTCATAACAAAAGTAACTAAAAATCTCATTTTTTTTCTAGGCTTGAAACTCACTGTGAACAAAAATAAACAACACTAAGCAGCAAAACCCATATGGAGTTAACATTAACAAAACTAAATCCAAAAGAACCCAAATTTTAAAAGTGATTTTAGAATCACTACTTGCTAGAGAGAGAAAGGGTACCTGGAGTCTTGGAGTTTGGGAGTGGATTTCTTTTCGACGCCAAGAACGACGGCGTCTAAGCCACGGACTCCGACGGCAGCGTTTCCTTTGCGGACGGCTTCGAGGGCGTACTCCACCTGGAACAAATGGCCGTCCGGTGAGAACACTGTTATTGCACGATCGTACCGAGCCATCTCTCTCTCTCTCTCTCTACTTTCTTCTTCTTCTTCTTCTTCTTTAGCTGTTTTTGCTTTTGCTTTTTTATTATTTGAGTGTGTGCGCGATCTGTGACTTCTGAGAGAGAAAAGAGGGAAAGAATAAATTAAACAATTTCTTTTGCGACAAGGCACTCTCTGATAGCGAGTTTATTCCAGGCATTCGCTACTCAAACGGTATCGTTTGGTTGAGTTTATTCAAAGGCTTTTTCTACCCACAAGTATAAGTGTTTTGTTTGGAGAAATAGGGTAAAGATTGAGGTTTAAGTTTTTAAGAATGCTATCAACTTTTTTTTCATTCTATTCTATCTTATATAAAAAAAAAAAAAAGGGTAAAATTTTATTTCAGTGCTCAACGTTATTAAAAATTTGTTTTTGGGTCTTAAATTTTATAAAACTTTTTTTTTTTTCATTCTTAAAGTTTGTAAAAAAAATATTTTTCCAATAATTTATAGAGACAATAGTGACAAAGAATTTTTTTTCTCTAGTTTAAGGATGAAAAAATATTAAAGGATGAAAAATAATCTAATTACATTTTAAGGATGATTTTTTTTTTTTGTAAAGTTTAAAGACCAAAATAATATTTTACTATTTTTATTGATTGTGAGGGCCAAAAACCACAATAAAAAAAAGAAAAAATAGCTGAATGGATCTTATGGTGATTGACAAACACAATTTATTCAATGAAAATATAAAGGGAAGACTCCACAATGAGAACTCAAACAATTGATTTATAGAACAAGATTACATTCACATCAAGGCATGCTCAGTACAAAGGAACAAACCACTCTTTCCCGCAGTATTGGATTACCAAAGACAAGACTTACTCTCTCTCTCTCTCTCTCTCTCTCTCTCTCTCTCTACCCTTTTTTTTTCGATCCCCCACCATTCGCCAGTCCCCCCCCCCCTCTCTTTTTATAGACATATTCTCTACCCTTATCCTCCCAGCTATCCTCTTCCTAGCCGAATTCTCTAGGATTCCCTTCTTCTTTATTAGGTTCCCCCATTTCTTATCCTGAAACATGATTTTTGGGAGTGTTTGTACTGTTCAGGTTATCTCATACGTATTTAATGTGACAGAGATTAGGTAGAGAACTCCTTATTAATATGGAGGTAAAGATCTCTATTATCCTTATCTATTGGGAGGATTTCCCAAGGTTATATTTGGGAACAAGGTGGATTATCCACGTTCATTACCTTGATAAGGCTTCCTGAGATGTAGCCTATTGTCAATTTCGCGAGAACGACCCGTAGGGATTCCCTTTGCTTCTTAAATAGATGGTCCTGTCTCATTCTACTCCATGGGATCTTCTAGACATTTAGACCTTATTTTAAGTAATGCGTTTGGCCCATTCCACTCCATGAAATCCTCCATGCATCTGGGCCTCAGTCCTGGGTGTAAATTCTTCCATCCCCCCCACATTAATAAATACAATAGTATTTCAAACTCATATCTCTTATTATTATTATTATTATTATTTTAATGTATGTGATATAATTTTAATTTATGGTGTCTACTTCAAATTGATTGCTCTTTATTATTAGTAGATTTCTTATTCGACGATAAGAGACTTTACCAATTAGATTAATTATAGACTTTTTCTAATTATTGGTAATAAGCATTTTCCTCATTGTTTTTACCGTTTATGTCAAATTTAACAAAAATCCTAAAAAATTGTTGATTTTCCATCAAATTTAACGGATACCCTAAGAGAAGGGATTAAAGTGTTTATTACTACTAATAGTTAAGGAGAACTTTGTTTAGTTTTAATGTTTAGGAAGATACTGAAATTACAACATGATTGAGGAAATAAAGCACAATTAACCTTTCTTCTTTCTTCCCTCCAAAAAAAAAAAAAATACCTTTCTTCTTTGGGTAGTGTGAGCCCAATGTATGGAGCAGGTCACTCACAATTTGTGAACCAATCCAACTAACCCACAATCCATGAGTGGTCAGCTCCATGTATATAACGGGTTCACTGCTTGGGGTGGGGGTCCGGTACTTCAGTTTGTTTATTTAATTATGTCAACCCAAATGCAATAAATTGGATTGGGTCCAAAGAAATCCTAAGCTCAACCCAATCATGAAGGGAGGGCTTGACCCAAGCTCATCCCAATCTAATTTGGGGTTCATCAAGATTTTTTGACCACTTTAAGTTGGGTGCAGCTTCTGTCCAGTGCCTTCAGTGCACTGAACCCGCTATGATCATGACATATATCCATATTGTCATGATTGTGTTGGTCACGTTTTTCACTAATCAGCTTTTACGCCCTTATCATTATCTAAAAAATAAATTAAAAAAATAAAGAAAGCTTTCATGCCCATGTTTATTTTGGGAACATGATATGACTCTAGTAGAGCATGTTACGTAATAGTGGAAATTGAATAGCTTTCTATGACAGTGATTGATTATGCCCAGATTCAGATGATGTGAGGCTAATTTGGCATTGGACTAATATAAACAAATTTTAAAGAAAACCCCGTTTAAGAAAAATGAATATAATTTAATTACCTTGTAATATAAAAAAAAGAAAATGTACGAAGAGAATGTTGAATTATGAAAAAAAAAAAAACTTATATCATTTACTTTTCCTAGATATTGAAAGAGTTTACACTTTAACTAAATTAAATCATTAAAAAAAACGACAAAAAATTAATTTGCAAAAGTAATGAGGAAAGTGTTAATTAGGGTTGAGGTTTAGAAGATGTTCTAAGACAATAAATTTATGATATTTTTGTACATATCTTTAGCTTGTGACAAATTTTTATGTGAAATTTGTTTAGTACTTTAATTGAAAAGTAGACACTAAAGACTTCAAAATAGATATTGATTTGACCAAATTTTAATTTTAAATAAGTGAGGTATGGTTGTTTATAGTTAACGTCATTGTGATGTCTCAAGTGACTAATGTAATGACCAAACCAAGACTTCACTCGACTTTTGCTCAAGCTAATTTTTGCTCAACCTTTACTCGAGTGAATTTAATGTCGTTTGTTTTCCTTGTTTATTTTCTTATCAAACCTAGAGTTTAATCAACCTATAAAAGTCTCATTTTGCACTTTGCACATTTTTTCAAAAGAGAGTAGCAACCGTTCTTTAGATCATTAAGTGAGCCATAATTTCCTTGAACCTAAACTATCGAAATATCTTAATTTCCTTTGGTTTTCTTTTTCTGAGTTATTCTCAAACCATGTATAGCCTTCATATGCATTTACATATTTCATAGAGGCACTCTAGAGCAAGGAAGTCAATACCGTACCGGAGGCTGTACCAGTTTGGCTACCGGTACGATATATTTCAGATACCGGTTAATACCGGTGTACCGTTTCGGGTTTACCGCTATTTTTATATATATATATATATATATATATATATATATTATATACACACACCAAAATCTTTAGAACCATGTTTATAAGCATATAATATTTCACTTATATTATAGTAAATATAAAAGTTTATTATAAAACATTACCTCAATTCAGAACAAATTATTCATAATTTTAGACTTTAACATCAATTAAAAGGAAAAAAAAAACATACAATATAAAAAATAGAAAGCTTAGTTATTCATTGCATACTAAAAAAACAAATAATACTAATAATTAAGTTAACGTAAATAAGTTACTATTATGCCTTTAAAAAAATTCAAAAATTACAAAACTAAAAAAAAAAAAAAAGCTTTTTTCTGTACCAGCCGGTACGCTCGGTATTGCCCGAAATTGGCCGGTACAGCCGGTATTGCCCGAAATTGGCCGGTACAGCCGGTATTTTTTCCGGAACAAAATAGAAGTGTACCAGTACCGGTGCACTGGCCGGTACCGGTACGGTATCGACCACCCTGCTCTAGAGAGAGTTTGAGTAACAAAGTTTAGGGTTAATGTAGACTATTTTGTTGGTGGAGGAAGTTCTAAAGAAGAAGGCTGGAGTTTTGGGGTCACAATAGTGGGAAGCAAACAACCTTTGTAACTGCAACAAAAGACTTCCGAAATGGTTTCTCTTTTGAAGAGTTTTCCAAAAGTTTTTCACTTCCTAACCAAAAATGCATGTTCTTTTTAATTATTGCTTTAGATTGTGGTGATTTTTATCGCAATTGTATTAGTAGTTTTGCAGTTAATTTTGGGACATACACAATCTCTAATCCATTGCTTCATTAACTGTGATCGATATATTTTTTCATCACCATTTAAAAAATCTAAATTTCACAATGATAGTTCTGAGTTGAGACTAGTGATGGTGTGACTTTGCAAAATGTTTTGTGCCTCCAAAATTAGGAAGGAATTTTTTTTTTCTTAAAAAGTTTCTTCAATCTATGACGTCCGCTCTTGATAATAACTTTTTTATTATCAGATCAAGATACCAGTCAGTTTTTGGTATAGGTATAGACGGATACTAAACCCTAGAATTTTTACTTTACCATTAAGAACTTTACCAATTGAATTAACTGAAACTCATTTTTATTTTATTTTATTTACATGACTTATGGAGATTTACCTCATGAAAATCCATTATGGATAGTTTACCCCACTTTAAAAAAAAAAAACATATTAAAATGCATATGGATCAAAAAGATGTTAATTACTATTTCTAGATTCTAGTTCGACTTTCTCACATTATAAATTATAATATGAGAAAAACGAACTAGAATCTAGAATTAGTAATTTTTTCACTTTATTTGAAAACAAGATAAGAAAGAAATTTATAATTTATAAATATAATAATACCACTTTTCTCATATAAACAACGAGTGAATTAGTGATAGCCCTCTCCATTAAGAAAAATTATCTTATAAAATGACTTTACGTCCATTCTTTCACAGTATGTGAAATTTTTTATAAACACGAATCCTATGCGTCAGAGAATAATCAATAATTTCATGGAATCGTTCCATGAGATACCGAGTCTTCCATAATGCGTCAATGGTAGGACCATTGGTAGTACTGCTCATTTGGGTGCTGGACCGGAAGGTCAGCCCTCTTTCAACAAAATTTTTTCCTGCATGTGTGTGAATGGTGTGGTTTTTAACAGAGGTAAAAGGCATTCCAACACGTACAAACTTTTTGACTGTTTTTAGGTGTGGTATTTTCTCATCTGCCAATTATTCCAATCATGAATTTTGTACATCTTCTAGTTGCCACTATCAATACTGTCCTTTGTTCACCACTAAAGCACCAATTAGCAATGTTGCTTGTCTTGCTTGAGCTTCATAATTAAACATGTGCAGATGTGCTTCACATGTAAAGTCGTGGCACTTGACTAGCAAGCTTTTCAAAAAAATCTGACTCTAACAGGACAAACATGCTTGACTTCCACCAATGCAATACGATGAAAGTCTTGTTTCTTATTAATTAGTATTGAACTGAAATATTCTCTCAGATTTACTGAATTTGTACGTTGACACAATACACTGAGGAACAATGAAAAATCAATCATGTTTAGGACCAATGATATGTACAACCGTACAAGTGATAGTATGAATGTATGATACTATGCTTATTATTAGCTGAAGAAATACAAAAATATCATAGCAAAAGGCAAACTCTCAGCTTATATTCTTTGCGCTTTAATCGTTTTGTTGAAGATTTCATGTATATAATCAATGTTAGTGTGAAAATAAGAAGAGAAAATTGAGAATTCCACTATCTGAAAAATAGGGTTTAAAATGAATTTATATTGTGCCCAAAAAAACCCTAATCCAATATATTAAATTTTCTAATATACTTTCGTCATACCCCCAACTTATTGTTAAGTCGAGACATAACAAATATAATTTAAAACTATATATATTGGACCTCATAAATTCCGTTCCATTCCATTTTGTTAAGCTAAATTAAAAATCAGTGTTACTTTCTCATCAGAACATTAGCTACTATTACTAACATGTATTAACCCTAAAAACCTGTCATCCTTTGTAGTATAAGCTTGATTTGACCAAGCAAGAGGGTTAATGTAGTCAGGAATAGAGTTGCCACTAAACTTTGGTTGTATTTTTTACTTCTAATAAAATTCTTATGGATTATCAAAATGACTGTATCTCAATAAATAAAAAAAATCATATTCTTAGAGTTCTCAACGGGAAACCAAAGTGTCCAATTTAGGCAAATATCTTTAAATAAGATGGTTGTTGAAAAAAAATTGAAACCAAATTTTCACTGAACCAATAATTAAAAGGTGCTATTAGCAAACCCAAAAAAAAAAAAAAAAAATCTAGTTGTGTGTAGTACGTGGGCTAGTAGCCACATCCCGCATATCTTATTTGCATAAGTTAATTTCAAGAGGCTCATCAACAATCTCAAAGAACAAAAAAAAAAAAAAAAACCCAGATGTAATAAATTAATAACTTATATATGTATTTTTTAAAATGGAGTGTGGTAGATATCAAATTATCAAGTGCTAGGCTTTAGGGTTCTGGCGATTGTGGTGATAGAGTCAGCAAGCACTTGGGGGTGCAAAAACCTTCACGAAAGAAAGGGAACCTTAGAAGTGCTTTATATTTGAGTCTTTTGAGACTAGTCATTGATAGTTTTTTTTTTTTCTAGTCATTGATAGTTGACACAAGATGAGACTCCACTTTCCATATGGAGTAAGATTGGGATGGTATTTGCCTGTTAGTACATTACCATAAGACCCTTGTCCTCGAATAGAAGAAAAATGTCATACAAAATCTAATAATTAAATAACTTAGGACCCTTTGTATGTTGTCTATAATGGAAGTTAGACATACTAGCACTTGGTTGTGATGAAATGAAATATATCCAAATTTAAAACACTTAATTTCCACTATGAGAATCAAACAAAATAACTATTATTTTGGGTGATGATTAAGACGTAGACCCTCCAATTAAGTAGTGATTGTGTGGTTCCTATTCTGCCACAAGCATTTGTTAGGTAAATTGCTTTGCTACATGATGAGGATGAATACCCTTTATTTCATTGTATTGCATGATGTTCCTAGAAAGAATAGGACTTCTCATACTTTTATCTAGATAAAAGTAGGAGAAGTCCTAATCTTTCTACCCAACACTTTCAAATGGAAGATCTTCCATTTAAAATCAAAGTCAAAATTAAACCTTTTTACCCTACACTTTTGTTCCATTGACAATTTATCTCCAAACTATTAATTTGCTTGATTAACACCCAATTTGAAAGAATTGGATTAATGTGTCCCATGTTGTCTAAATTGACTGTTAAATAAGATGGAAATTTGTTGTAATAATGAAATTACCCATTGGTTGCAATGAAAAACTATCTGAAAGTTTGAATTTGTGCTAAAACCCAAGAGCTTGTTTGAACCCCCAATTAAAAATTACGGCTAGATAGCTTTTACTCTAACTTAAGCTAAGTGCGAAACTAGAGTAAATGAGCGCAATGAACAGATAAGGTTACCCTAAGCCATACTCATCCATCATCAACAATAAAATGAAAGCTTAAAGACTAAGGAAGAAAAACAAACCGAAGAACTCGACCCTCCAAGTTAAAATCGATCCACTAGAGAATAAAGTTGGAGTACAAGAACAACAAAAGACCCTCCAAACCTAGTCTACCCCATGTACTTGAGCCTCCAAGCTCCTGCTACCAACAGACTTCTAGGAATCTTGTTTTCTCTAACTTTCTAGATCCTGCAATTCAGCTCGATTGCATCTGCCAATGATTGACTCTTCTAATACTTTCCAACAGTACCAAAATCTCACTTGACACTCAGAATGGGTGTGATAAGTGTTTGGGCTAACGACCTCACAAGGATTTAGAAATAGAGAGATAGAAGTTGAGGAAAACTACAAGGAAATGTGTAGATGATTGTGATACAACAACCTTTAACTCTCAAGTGTATTTGCTATAGTTTTCTCTCTGAAAAGCACTCTTTACAATTCATGGGTAATGAGGGTATTTATATCGTGGTTAAAGACTTTGGTAAAGTATCACAACTTTTTGCCAAACTGAAACTTTCACAAGTACTTCGCGAGATGACCATTTTCGCGAAACACTTGCAAAATTTACAATCTGTCATGACTCTTCATCTTCCAGTCATGTGCTCCACACGTGGCCTTTTTGCGGGTTGCTTCTCGCGAGCTAGTCGTAAATTCCACTGATTCACCTTTTGAAGCTTAATTCCTCACCGATCTCTCACACTCATCCCTTACAAATAAACCTACATACATACAAGGAAAAAATAATTAAAGAAATTACAATCAAATTTGGCATGGAATTAAAACCAACACAATATAATTGGAAATCACAACATTACACCATCATTTTCTCTCATTTAAATTCTGATTAGACAGACAAAGTATATTGATATAAGTCTTTTCAATTAAGGTGTCAATCAAGGAAATTGATAGTTTGGAGGGGGGAGGATATTCAAAATTAGACAGAAACTAGAGCGAAAAATGTAATATGTCCTAAATTGTAGGCAATACATGGAAATGTTTCAAAATTGAAGAATGTCTCATATAATTTGTTTTTTATTGGCTAAAAACTTATTTTCGTCCCTACATTTTCACGCGATTCCCATTTTGGTCCCGAACTTTTTTTTCCACCACTTTTACTCCCTATCCTGGCAAAACACGTCTCGTTTTTATCCCTGCCGTTACATCAAAGACGGAAATTGCACATGTGGCAAAAAATTTTATTTTGGCATTAAAAATGTCACGTCAGCATCTAAATTAAAAAAAAAATTATTAATTTTAACTATATAAAAAAAAAACAGAAATAAAAGCCAAAAATCACATGAATTAAGATCTAAGTGTGTCTTGAACAAGAACAACAAGAACACAAACCCAGATCTAAAACCACAAAATTAAAATCCAAAAATCACAAATCCAGAAATTAAGAACAACAAATTAAACTATAGGTCCACATCAAATTAAACATGAACAAGAAATTAAACATGAAAACAGAGTGATCCCAGCCATGGCCGACTCTCATTCACTCTTATTTTATACTTCTTTTTCTTCGTTCTTTCTAGATCCATTACTTGCTCTATTTGTGTTTGTATCTTTGTTTTTCTTCTTTCTTTTCAGATCCAAGACTCTCTCTTTCTCTCTCTCTTGGTGCTTGTTTTTTTTCAAATTTTGAATTTGTGATCTTGTGCTTATGTTCAAATCTCAGCAGCTGATGGGTGTGGCCATGGGTCTCGGCCATGAGGTGGTGCAATTGCTGATCTGCTTTTGGGCTGCTTAAGAGCCTTCCAGGCGCCGCACCGGTGCTTGAAGAGAATAAAGGAGTAGCCTTTGGCCTTACCAGAGATGTGGTCGGTGATTGCCTTGTAATCCTCGATCTCGCCGTACTTGCCAAAGACGGAGGTGAGGGTTTTGGCGATGGTGTCCCAGCCAAGGCTGTGGATGAATATCTTGAGATGGGCGGGGTTCGAATTGGCGAGCTCACGCACGATTTTAACCAAGTCTGGGTGCTTGTTCACTCCCTTCTTGATTAGAGCCACGAGCTGGTCCTTCATGAATGGCTATAGAAGCTTCTCCACGTCTTTGTCCTCATTATCGTCAGTTGCTAGGTTTGTGTTTGTTGCTTTTGTGTTTGGTTGACAAGGAAGATCTGTTGCTAGGTTTGTGTTTGTGTTTTTGTTCTTGCTAGAAATCAATTTGTGTTTGTGTTTTTGTTCTTGCTAGAAATCAATTTGTGTTTGTGTTTTTGTGTTTAATTGACAAGAAAGGGCAAGAAAATGCTAGAAAATTTGGGCACGTGTTCTTATGTTTAAATTTGAATCTGTGTTCTTTAGAGTTCTTGTTGAAGATGAACTAGATTTTAATTTTGTTTTTTTCTTTTTTGTTTTAATTTCTTGTTCATCTTTAATTTGATGTGGATCTATAGTTTAATTTTCTGTTATTATTTTCTAGGTTTGTGATTTTTGGATTTTAATTTTGTGGTCTTAGATTTGGGTTTGTGTTCTTGTTGTTCTTGTTCAAGACACACTTAGATCTCAATTAATGTGATTTTTTGTTTTTAGTTCTGTTTTTAATTTTTTTTAATTAAGATGCTAACGTGGCATTTTTTAATGCCAAAATAAAATTTATTATTATTATTTTAATAGTTCTGTTTGCTACATGTGCAATTCTCGTCTTTGATGTAACGAGAGACAAAAACGAGATGTGTTTTCCAAGATAGGGAGTAAAAGCGGCGGAAAAAAAAGTTAGGGACCAAAGTGGGAACGACATAAAATGTAGGGACGAAAATGAGTTTTTCACCTTTTTTATTTATGCATTTTAAAATTGTTCTTGCATGGTAGGATTTGAACATGTTAGTTAAGGCCTACCTTAACTAATTAGCAACTTGTCCCATCCCTCAATTACCCTTTGAGCCAATTCAACAAGCTCTTCAAAGCTTATGAAAAAAGAAAAAGAAAAAAAGAACATGCTCTTTAAAAAAGACATCGTCAAAATGATTGTGGAAAAGAACCAAAATGGTTGCAGCGCAAACCTTTTACATTGTTCACCATTATAGCTTTGACGTATTCGTGATGGTGTCCTTGCACAAAAATGGAAACATCTTCAATGGTGGGAGCTATCTAAAACTTGTATGCGTCATCTTGCTGAGGTCAAATCCTATTGTGCATGAGAGAAATCTAAGTATTACACTTGTAATTGGAGACAATACGTAGCATATGTAGTATATTGTAAGTTTGTAATAGAAAAAAGAAAAGAGGAGAAAACAAAAACAACAAAGTAAGAAGAAGAAGAAAAAGCTTTGCTTAGGTTTGTAAAGATGTGCCTCGAATAATTCTAAAGTGAGTGCATTATGCTATAGTATTGCCTATTGGCTATTGCTAAGAAGTTCCTGTCTCCATCGTGGGCCTCCGATCCCCAAAAATATACAAAGAGATTTGCTGTCTAGATTTTTCACTTTACTTATTACCAAATGACTAATGTGAGCAAATTTAACCTTTGCTTGATCTAATTTCTCTAGCCAAATCATTTGTTTGAGTGATTGGCTAGCTTTTATAAAAGGATTAGAGACCTCTAATTAACTAGTGCTTTGCGCTTTCACCTAAAGCTATTACTGAGGTTGACTCTGCTACACCTCCACACCCACATAATACATATTTGCATTATACATGGTTATCCAATCCTATTTTATGTCTATTTTTTTTGCTAACATAACACGTAGGTAGTGCCTAGAACTCTTAAGAGCACTTAACTCATATCTGGAAGAGTATAGTCCTTTCATTTAAATCATGACTAATAATCTTGATTCAGTGTAGCCCTCCAAGCAATTACCTTGAGAATCTGAGATTGACCCGAAAGCATTGGATAGGGGCACGCTCATTTGGTAACACAGTATGCAATCACTCTTTTTCAAGATACAAGTTTTTAAAACTTCATTTTTTTCTAGGTGCAATATTTTCAAACAACTTCATTCTCAAAAAGTTGAAAAATAAGTTGTATCGAACAAACAATCCATGATTTAGGGATTACATGAGACTTGAAAATCACTATATGAACTACTTGAGATTAATCCTATGTGTATGTCTATTTATACATAATGGTGCCTTATAATTAAACAGTATGATTGTAAATTGTGATTTGGAAGGGATTACACTTTAAAGACTATTCCTACTTCTATTGGATTTGATACCATGTCTTAATGTTTAGCAGTGTCATTATGTCTATCTGTAACATTTTTTTTAAGGTCTAAAGCGATTATATCAAAAAAAAATTATTCACTTTATGTTTTAATTTAATCAAAACTGAAGTGCATAAAGTAAGAAATGAATTTTAAGCCCAAAAGGGTTTTGTGCAATCGGCTGAGAATTACTCATTTAATAGGGTTTATTAGTTTGAATCTCTCCCTCCTATTCTCCACCTTACTGTAAAAGAAACTTACTCGTCTAGAAAAGATGGGGGGTGGGGATTGAATCTTGTATGAATAAAATTCTAAGAGGAAATTTTGGAAAAAAAAAATTAGAAGTGTGTTCCATTTGTTCTATACTCCAAAAGGACTAATTATGTTGGCATTATCAGGTTACCTCTAATACTATTGTCAAGACCCTAGGATGGGCTAACCACATCTTCTTTATATCCCAACAAGACTAGTCAATTTACAGTTAAGATTCTTCGTAATCACGTATATAGTCCAGTTCGACCTAGTAAACACTTGATGTATGACTTAACACATGGCCACAACACACATTTATCTAATCCAATCCATGTAATCAGACATATGATAGTTAATAAGCATTTTGCACTACCATTTCTTCCTAAAAAACTTTACTAATTATTTTTTTAAAAATGGTAAGAATTGAATCTTGTACTAATACTCTAAAAAATTATAATGTTACTATTTGACTTTAAATATAGGAAATTTTAGAAAAAGCACTAGGAAGTGTGTTACATGATTGAAAACAAGTACGTTGCACTTCTCTCTCTTCCTCACAGTAGTTTAGATCATTATCTTCTCCTGTATATATAAGGCCACTCTCCTTATTGTGAAGTACCCAACACCTTCAACCTCTCTCTCTCTCTCTCTCTCTCTCTCACACACACACACACAAAAGCATACCATTTTTACCATTACAAAGAACCATGTTGGCAAGAAGTCGTACTCTTCCATCCAGAATACACCATGGCGCTGTAAGACCAACTTAAGCCTTTTATACCTCTCTCTCCTACTTGAAGTACTTATTTTTCTTCTTACATGTATGTTCATTATTCAGGTAGAAGAGAGGCATGACGTTAGGCACTACTTGCAAGTAGAAGTTCAACCAAAAACTCAGGCTGAGACTGAAGCCATAAACCCTCTGTCCAACTATTCCAAGTGCTTTGATGATGATGGCCGTTTGAAGAGAACAGGTAAATATAACATAATTTAGCTTTAGTTTAGAACTTTAATTAGTATGTCTAGTTTCATGCATGAGGATACCATTTTTAGTAATTTATCATTCTTTTTGGATAGTAAACTTACCACTGAAGTAGAAATAGTATGCCTATGTTTTGTAAAACTGACACCTAATCACAGAAGAAGTACACTAATTATACCTTTGCTTATAAATTCACAATCTTTTGAGGCTCATGGGGAACGCCTTTCTTCAATTTTTTACAATTTTCTTAAGTTCCAAGCACATCATTTACTCGTAAAAAGTCATGAAAAAGCCATTATCTATATTACCATGTACATAGAAATGGTATACAGTCCATTTTTAGCTTATTTCTACAACTTATTTTTGAATATGGATCCTCAATAGACTAACTTGGGTCAGTCACTTGTATTCATTTTTGTAACTCTATTTTATTCAAAGTCATACTCTTTGTTATCTCTTTAATTCACGTCATTTTATTATTACTTTTTACTAATGTTATTATTTCTTTCTAAATATATAAATTGATCTGTTCTCTAGGACCAACTTATGACTTCATTGTAAGACCATATCATCCAATGAGTACAAAAAACTGATTACGATAATGATATGATTGTGCAGGGACTTTTTGGACTGCAACTGCACATATTATTACTGCAGTTATTGGGTCAGGAGTCCTCTCACTGGCATGGGCCATAGCTCAGCTTGGTTGGGTTGCAGGACCTGCTGTCCTGATCCTATTTGCCCTTGTCAACATCTATACTTCGAACCTCCTAGCACACTGTTATAGGGCCGGTGACCCTGTTACTGGACAGAGAAACTACACCTACATGGATGCAGTCAAGGCTAACTTAGGTGAGTGAGATGGTGTCTATAACTATAAGATAGGAACATGATTAAGATTTAATTTCCAAGATCTAACAGTGTTTAGAGTAACACATCATTTAAAATTTTAAAATAACGTGGCACTAGATGCATCTTTAGGTTTGTAATATTTAATTTGAACCATGAAATGGATCCATTTCAAATGGAAAGGATCCTTTTTCCAGCTAGGAGAGTATTTGTTTTTGTGAATCTAAACTTGATGTCCATTTGGCTGCAGGGGGAAGAAAGGTCATGTTATGTGGGTTGATTCAGTACCTGAATCTGTTTGGCATTGCAATTGGATATACAATTGCAGCATCAGTCAGTATGATGTGAGTTTCCCAAGTATACTAACTCGTGTTTTGCATTCTGTTTTAGAATATATACATATATATTTTTTGGTTGAAGCGTTTTAGAATATTACTAGTTTGTAACAAAAGCTTGCATGTTATGTGAGAGGAGAGAAAAATAATTTTTTACTCGAGATATATCAATATCCTTTGCTCTTATGTTTGTGTTTTATTCAGGGCAATAAAGAGATCAAACTGTTTTCATAAGAGTGGTGGGAAAGATCCGTGTCACATGTCAAGCAATGGGTACATGATAACATTTGGAATCATGGAGGTGTTGTTTTCTCAGATTCCTGACTTTGATCAAGTATGGTGGCTCTCTATAGTTGCAGCAATTATGTCATTCACATATTCAAGCGTTGGTCTTGGTCTTGGCTTAGGCAAAGTTGCAGGTATATACATACTGATAATCTGTAGTAAAATTTGTAGATATATGCAGGCCACACTTGAGCCAATCATACGCGATTTATTTACTCAACTATGTGATTACTAGATATGTCATCACTCATTGCACATGGTTGGTATTAGCAACTAACAATATTGAAAGCCTAGAAACTGAGATCATTGTTTTCAATCTCCCTTTCCTTTTTTTTTTTCTTGTGACCAACCTCACTCATTAAAAAATAAGAAAGAGAGGAAGAAAGAAAGAAAGATTGAAACTGTTTTCTGCATAGAGAACCAAGTCACCAAGATAGGTATGACTAACTGCTACCTTTGTTATTGGCAGAAAGTGGGAAATTCAAAGGAAGCCTAATGGGTATTAGCATAGGGACATTAACAAAAGCAGGAACAACAGTCACTGCTACTGAAAAGATGTGGAGGAGTTTGCAAGCTCTTGGAGCTATTGCCTTCGCATATTCTTTTTCAATCATTCTCATTGAAATTCAGGTACTTCATTTATATATGTCCGGCCAGAAAATTTAGATCATTTATATTGTTAATGCATCCATGACAACGATCATGATCAAATACCATTCCAACATATCAAATAATTTGTGAAATGCTTGCCTCCATAGGATACAATAAGATCACCTCCTGCAGAGCACAAGACCATGAAGAAGGCTACTTTATTTAGCATCAGTGTAACTACAGTGTTCTATTTACTGTGTGGGTGCATGGGATATGCATCCTTTGGTGACCTTGCCCCTGGAAATCTTTTAACTGGCTTTGGATTCTACAACCCCTACTGGCTATTGGACATTGCCAATGTAGCAATTGTCGTTCACCTTGTTGGTGCATATCAGGTATATATACACTCTCAAGCAGCAATTAGAAATAGATTTCTGTACACCTTTTGGTCTTAGTGAGATTAAGAGTCTTTCTTTGCATCTCAAATTAATATACATATAAACTGCAGGTCTTTTGCCAGCCTTTATTTGCATTTATAGAAAAATGGAGTGCAAAGAAGTGGCCAAAGAGTGACTTTGTAACAGCAGAATATGACATACCAATCCCCTTCTTTGGTATTTACCAGCTTAACTTGTTCCGTCTAGTATGGAGGACAATCTTTGTTATTATGACAACCCTCATATCCATGCTCTTGCCTTTCTTCAATGATGTTGTTGGAATACTTGGAGCCTTTGGATTCTGGCCACTAACAGTTTTCTTCCCAATTGAGATGTACATTTCTCAAAAGAAGATTGCACCCTGGACAAGCAGGTGGGTTGGGCTGCAGATAATCAGTGTTACATGTCTCTTCATTTCTATAGCTGCTGCTGTTGGCTCCTTTGCCGGAGTTTTTCTGGATCTCAAGACTTACAAGCCATTCAAAACTAGTTACTAAAAGAGAGCCATTAGTTTTTTATATAGTTTTATAGATTACTTTTGGGATTCTAGTAAGGAATAAACCAAAACTAGCTTCCAAAAACACCACTATACACTTGCTGTATAATGAATGGCAAAAATATTGTATATGCTGTGTTGTCATGCCAGGGCGCTTGGCCACAAAGCTGGGACTCTAATTTGAATCAACCCTTCATTTAAGTTTCAAAATCATGTTTGTTTTTAATAACTTAAGTCTTTGCTCCTTTCTCCAATATGGCCTAACCTCACATATCTACACGCATGGATCCAAATACTTATTTGTTGATTTGGTAAAAGTTGAAAAAGGCACAGTTGTACTGAGAAAAAGTAAGTTTTAAAAAACAGTACATAAGCAATAAGTTAAAAAAGATAGATGAAAGAAAAAAGATAATCCAAACTCATGTAAATAGCTTTTATATACCCTGATATCTATGTTAATGCAAATGCAAATGGACTATATTTTTTGGTGAAACTAACCAAATTAGAGAAAACATTTGACAAGCTTTATTTATATACTAAATCATCCATTGAATTTTTATTTGAACTTAATACAATCACTAACAGCTACCAAGAACCTTAGTCTATACCAACTCAAAAAAATAAAGATGAAGTGTTTATAGTATCTCTAGATATATCTGGTATTCATACAGAGGAGAAAAACTCAATGGCCCTGCCGTTACTTCTTATATTTAGACTTCAGTGCAGCAGAAATTGCTTCAGGAGCAGCTTTAGCTAGAGTTGTGGGTTTGAGAATGCTCTTTGGGTTAAAAGCCTTTCTGATCTTGAACACAGCCCAAGCAGTACCAATAGCATGTCCTGCACCTCTTCTGCTTGTTCTCCATACCTGCAATGACGAAAAAAAAGACCTTCAATATTTTCATTGCTTAAAATTATACTCAAAAGAGAACAAAGAAAAGCGGGCACAAACAGTATATCTTGGCCAAAACCAGGTCCCATTCCAAACATGGGAGACAGCTTGTGCTGTTTCCCCAACTTGTACCTGTTTTGCATTGAACTACTGTCCAAAAAAAAGAAAAAAGGTTAACTTGGAATCTTGAATGGAATTATGGTATATGGGGCACAACTCAAGATAAGGTTTTCCACATAGGCTGCTGTGTAGCAACCCAAAATTAGTGGAACAAGACCTCAACCAATGGCAATAAAAAGTATCCACTAAAAGAGAACCGCAACACTACAAAAAAATTATGACAATCAAGATTGTACCAATATTGATTAGAGCAATATTCTTGATGACAATGATGATGCAGTTGTTGCATCAATGTTGTTTTCATATTAAGAATTACCTCTGTGAAACAAGCCCAGTAGTTGTCTATCATTTTGTCTATCATTTTGTTTTCTACAGATGATCAACTTAGCGACATTTTTACCAAGAGTTTGCCCACGAATCGTTTCCAGATTCTTTATTCCAAAATCTTGTTCACTGTGGTGGCCAAGGTTTTGATGGGGGATGAAGGCTAACGGCTAGTTTTCAAATACAACCAAAACGGTATCGTTTCACATTAACATAAACGTTGCGTTTTTGGTCAGGAAAATCTAGCTGTAAAAACATCAGCAATAATCTATATGTATTGTCGGTGGTGATGTTTTGGACACTGCCAATTGAACTTATATCCTTCTGTAAAGATCAGAAGCCAGAGTTTGTTAGTTGATGACGTGTCAATCACGTGTGTAATTAGAGGTTGACAGTTCCCGATCTTTACGGATCTTTAGTTAGGTAGTTAGATTAATCTATATGTGAAAGCTGTATATATTATAGTACATGTAATGTGAAATATCGGTCAATGAAATAGTTGCTAATCATTTTTTCTTTAGTCTCTCAATTCACTCCCTTTTTCTCTCTGAGCCTTACCTTCCGCCATTGTTGAAACCTTGATTTTACAAGCAATCTTTCACAACTTATCTCTTCTTGGTAAAACT
Source organism: Castanea sativa (assembly GCF_040712315.1). NCBI lineage: Eukaryota > Viridiplantae > Streptophyta > Magnoliopsida > Fagales > Fagaceae > Castanea > Castanea sativa. The sequence goes on along the minus strand of NC_134019.1, from coordinate 41,382,980 downwards.
AATATCATCCAATGTGAGTTTCCCAAGTATACTAACTCGTGTTTTGCATTCTGTTTTAGAATATATACATATTTTTTTTTTGGTTGAAGTGTTATAGAATATTACTAGTTTGTAACAAAAGCTTGCATGTTATATGAGAGAAGAGAGAAATAAAATTTGTACTTGGAGAGAAATCAATATCCTTTACTCTTATGTTTGTGTTTTAGTCGGGGCAATAAAGAGATCAAACTGTTTTCATAAGAATGGTGGGAAAGATCCGTGTCACATGTCGAGCAATGGGTACATGATAACATTTGGAATCATGAACGTGTTGTTTTGTCAGATTCCTGACTTTGATCAAGTATGGTGACTCTCTATAGTTGCAGCAATTATGTCATTCACATATTCAAGCGTTGGTCTTGGTCTTGGCTTAGGCAAAGTTGCAGGTATATACATACTGATAATCTGTAGTAAACTTTGTAGATATATGCAAATCACACTTGAGCCATGGGAATTTTCACGAATTTTTAAACTTGTGAGAAATAAAAGTAGAAAAAACTCCTAAACTTCTGAGAAATAAAAATAGAAAAAATATACGTTAAAGAAAAAACAATCACACAATCAGACAGTATTTACGTAGTTTGGTAATTTACCTCCGTCCATAGAGTTGCAGGAATTTCACTATTATCAGAAAAAAATACAAATGGCAGCTACAGTCCTTTTTTTCTCTCAAAAAGGACAACAAACCTTAATCACAAAATAGCGTTTTCTACCTTCTGTGCACAGGATTCACAATGGGCTACAAAACAGGCCAAAAATTTGGCCCAACCTTCCGCTCCATGAACTAAGCCTCAGAAAATCTCTTATTAAAAATCATGCAACATTATTCGGGTTGAGTTGGGTCGTCAATCAGATCAAACACAGCTAGGCTCCACAAAGCCTAACAAGCCAATCATATGTGATTTATTTACTTAACTATGTGATTTCTAGATATGTCATCACTCATTGAACATGGTTTGTAGTAGCAACTAACAATATTGAAAGCCTAGAAACGGAGATCATTGTTTTCAATCTCCCTTTCCTTTTTTTTTTCTTGGGACCAACCTCACTCATTGAAAAATAAGAAAGAGAGGAAGAAAGAAATAGAGATTGAAACTGTTTTCTGCATAGAAGTATAGAACCAAGTCACCAAGATAGGTATGACTAACTGCTACCTTTGTTATTGGCAGAAGGAAATTCAAAGGAAGCCTAATGGGTATTAGCATAGGGACATCAACAAAAGCAGGAACAGCAGTCACTGCTACTGAAAAGATGTGGAGGAGTTTGCAAGCTCTTGGAGCTATTGCCTTTGCATATTCTTTTTCCATCATTCTCATTGAAATTCAGGTACTTCATTTATATACATCTGGCCAGAAAATTAGATCATTTATATTGTTAATTCATCCATGACAACGATCGTGATCAAATACCGTTCCGACATATCATCTGGCCATTAGTTTCTTATATAGTTTTATAGATTACTTTTGGGATTCTAGTAAGGAATAAACCAAAACTAGCTTCCAAAAACCCCACTATACACTTGCTGTATAATTAATGGCAAAAATCTTGTATATGCTGTGTTGCCATGCCAGGGCGCTTGGCCACAAAGCTGGGACTCTAATTTGAATCAACCCTTCATATAAGTTTCAAAATCATGTTTGCTTTTAATAACTTAAGTCTCTGTTCCTTTCTCCAATATGGCCTAACCACACATATCTACACGCATGGATCCTAATACTTATTTGTCGATTTGGTAAAAGTTGAAAAAGGCAAAGTTGTACTGAGAAAAAGTAAGTTTTAAAAAACAGTAAGAAAAAGATAATCCAAACTCATGTAAATAGCTTTTAAATACCCTGATATCTAGGTTAATGCAAATGCAAATGGACTATATGTTTTGGTGAAACAAACCAAATAAGAGAAAACATTTGACAAGCTTTATTTATATACTAAATCATCCATTGATTTTTTTTTTAACTTAATACAATCACTAACAGCTACCAAGAACCTTAGTGTATACTAACTCAAAAAAATAAAGATGAAGTGTCTATAGTATCTCTAGATATATCTGGTATTCATACAGAGGAAAAAAAACTCAATGGCCCTGCCATTACTTCTTATATTTAGACTTCAGTGAAGAAGAATTTGTTTCAGCAGCAGCTTTAGCTAGATTTGTGGGTTTGAGAATGCTCTTTGGGTTAAAAGCCTTTCTGATCTTGAACACAGCCCAAGCAGTACCAATAACATGTCCTGCAGCATCAAGCCCCTCACTTGTCACCTGTGCTGCTTGTTTTCCATACCTGCAATGATGAAAAAAAAAGACCTTCAATATTTTCATTGCTTCCAATTATACTCAAAAAGAGATAAAAAATTATACTCAAAAGAGAACAAAGAAAACCAGGCACAAACATTATATCTTGGCCAAAACCAGGTCCCATTCCAAACATGGGAGACAGCTTGTGCTGTTCCCCAACTTGTACCTGTTTTGCATTGAACTACTGTCCAAAAAAGAAAAAGGTCCAAACCAAGTTACAAGAACTTAGAATCTTGGATGGAATTAGGGTATATGGGGCACAACTCAAGATAAGGTTTTCGATATAGGTCGCTGTCTACCAATCTCGAATTGTACCGATATTGATTATAGAAATATTCTTGATGACAATGATGATGCAGTTGTTGCATCGATGTTGTTTCATATTAATAATTACCTCTGTGAAACAAGCCCAGTAGTCACAACTGAAGTGGTTGACATAACATTCCTTCCAGCAACTTCAACAGCATCACAGACCCTGCCTGCATACATACATAAATAACACAAACTTGAGTGGCAGAAACATGAAACCTACCATAGATTCTACAACTGGACAAAGACACTTAAAGAAAGAAACACTTGCTCCATATCACAAATTCTTTGGTCGTTCCCATTTTCAAGACCCTCCTTTTGTCTTCTAAAACTTCCAGTCCCAAATTAACCCTCCATAGATATGCTTTTATATTTCAGTTACTAGGTATCTAATGTATTATAACTATATTACATCTAAAGGAAGTTTATATTTCACAGTTCCAAGCCGAACAAATTGTCATCAAATTTGGCTGCAAGTCCTAATACTTGACTTTCTAAATAAGTAGCTATCAATAAACTAGAAGTCTGAAAAAAAAAAATCCAAGAAGCTGCCTATGAGTTGAAAATTTGCTCTTCTAAAGTAACATAGTAAGAGTAAAAACAAGCAGCTTCACCTAGTGTCAGCTTGCTTTGGTAGCTATTAAGGCTGTGTTTGGTTGGGAGTATGAAAAAGTGGAGAAATGGAAAACTCTTTGAAAAAAAGGAAAAAAGAAATAGACGTTTAGGAAGGAGGTGAGCTCCCTCCCCCCATTTTTCTCCCCAATTCAGGGAGAAAATAGAACACCCCAAAATGGTGGGCCCAAGGAGAAATTATCCGAGACCCACCAAAATCACTACCCCCTCCCTCCCCTGTCCCCCAAACCAAACAACCCCACTATTCAAAATCCCCCCTATTTTCTCCTCTCCATTTTCCATCCCCCACAAATCACACCAACCAAACACACACTAAGTGACCTGAGAAGAATGCAAATGCATTTTAGCGTCCAAGAGTTGATCAGTCTAAACAAATGATAAAGGGAGAAAGCCTCTCCCCGCCTCTCTCTGAACATAAAATAAGGGAAAGGAAAGAAAAAACCTCAATTGACAAATAAATAAAGAATCTTAGATGAACTTACTAAATCCATCCAAGGAAGCAAGGATAATCTCTCCAGGGAGGAGGCTAAAAAATTTCTTGCCCACTTTAGAGTTCACTATTGAGGTTGTGAAGAATCCTGAGACTTTGACAACCCCAGAAAGGACTCCAGAAGCCATCTTCTCCGTCATCTTTGTCAACTTTTTAACCCTAAAATGATCAACCATAAAGTAGCATAACATTACTTATCCAAATTAAAATTACATAATCAAGTAAAAGGTAAATAAATAAATAAATAAAAAAGCAGGGGTGGGAGGTGAAGGGATGAATTATATCAAAGACAACACAATCAGCTAAACTGACTTATAAAAGTCAACAACTATATCCTATATTCTTTGAACAAATATGGGACCTGGTTCTAGGAGTGTGGCAATCAACCATTCTGTAAAAAGGTTTGCAGAGTGTAACCATTTTAACAGCTAAATGGAAATTCAACCTATCATCTCCCTGGCACTGCCAATTATTATTATTGTTTGAGAATTGTAATAACAAGGGGTAAGGAAGATTTGAACCCTAGTTCTCTTCATAAAGAAGACCAATCAATTGAGCCACAAGACTCTTGGCCCCCACTGCCAATTATTATTAGTCCTCACTGGAGATGGAGGACTGTCCAATAAAATGCAATGCCTGGGTTAAATCTTTTACCAAAAACACAAAAGTATCCCAACAATGTTTTGAACCAGGTGTTAGGCAATGCAAGCAGCAAACGGATTTTCATGTACATACCTCACCACCTCCCTAAACCGGCCTCAACCCCAACAAGTTCACCATATTAACAGTCCAAACCCCAGCCAACATCTATCAGAACTACACATTACATGAAACAAAAAACTAACAATAGGCAGAGTTCTGTCATGATAGCTAAAAGAGCAAAACTTAGAAGTTTCTTAGGTATTGTACCTTACATTTCCCAAATAAATTCAAACACATGGCTGCGTTGGCCAATGCAGGCTATATGCAGCACAAACAATGTTATTATGAGCTGTACCTAAAATTTAATTAGAGAAGCTAAGATGCCACGCCTAAGAAAATATACCTAAGCTTACCTATAGCTAAAATCACAAGTATTCTGAAAATGAACATATACAAACCAATCTACCACGTTAACCAACTAAAATTAAAGGCCAAACAACACAGATACAATAACAACCAAAGAAATCAATTATTCACAAAACACAATTTCTAAGAGATTAAATTCAAACCTTTCGATCCTCCTCATTGTTTCCGGACTAATCTCTGAAGTAGACCCTGGCCCCATCCTCTTCTTCAAGAACTCATTCCCCCAATTCAACCTATCCACTGTCACATCCCCACACCACAAAATCCCCCTGATCAATTGCCCTGACCCCGCTGCAATCAACCTCGCCACCCTACCACTATAGTCCTCCACATTGGGCGCCAATGTAGTCCAATACGCTGCCGAGCTCTGCACCATCAATTCCCTCTTGTCCTCCTCCTCCAACTCCTCCGGAGCCATCTCTCTGGCCACGAAACCATCCAACACCTCACCATCCCCAACTTCCTTCACAGAAAAACAACTATACCTCTCCAAAACCTGATCCAATTCCTTCAAAACACCCTCTTGTCCTTTAGACGCAACCGTCAACCCATAATTCAACATCTCACACTCTTTCCCACCAAAATCTTCGGCCTTTTCATCATTTTCCAACGACCCAGTTGCGGGAACACGAAGAGAAAAGAAGTAATGAGACTCATCAAGCTTCACAGCCGCTTCATCCTTCGCTAACGGCCATTGAATTTCATCACCAACGCGGGCAAGAACAGCCACGGTGTTGTTACCTTGGTTAAGACCAACTATGACAAGTTCACCACAAGCGAGCTCTACGCTTTGATCTTTCTCTATGAGATGAACTACCACGCCAGGAACTCTAACAAGAACATTCTCAGAAGAATGTAAAGTTGGGGTATGTGAAACAGTGTCATCTTCAGGAAAAAGATTCTCCGCTAATTCCTTCGTTTCAACAGAAGGGTATATAGTAGAAGCAGAAGATGATGATGATGATGATGAAAATGGAGAATTGGCATCTGGGTTCGAGAGAACGACTTCTGGGTACAGCGGATTTGGGTTTTGGTTTCGGTTTGAAGCAGACATGATTTGAGTTTTTTTTTTAAGGTTTGATTTTTGGGGTTTGACTGTAAAAGGAAGCGAGAGAGTTCGGATATTTATAAAAGTTCGAGGAGTCTTACGATTGAAGGAAAATGGAAAGGGCGTGTCGGTAAGATTTGAAGGAATCTTAGTTAGCAAAGGAGCGAAACGTGGCATGTGGTGCATGAGCCGCGTGACAACCGTAGACCTGGAGGTTTCTTTTTTGTTGGCAAAGGTAAAAGGTTGTCTGATTGTACATTAATAAAGCTGTTATTCTCTCTCCCGCGCTTCGTAGTGACGCCTGTTTTAGACTTTTAGTTATGATTCTCGCCAATGGGATCAAGATACTAATTTTGCGTAAGATATTTTAACACTTTAAAGATTGGAGGAATTATATTCTTCTCAAAAAAAAAAAAGGAGGAATTATATAAAGTTTTGAATTTAAGAATTAAATAAGAGCCAAAGAAACTTGAAGTTGTTATAAATAAAATAAAATTAAAAAAAGAACATTGAAGTTTTTATTTTTTATTTTTGACAATTGAGTATTTGGACATTTTTTAGTATCTGACTATTTTTTTTAAGTGTATGCAATTTTCTTGTTTCCACTCACACCAGGTTATTATAGGAAAGAATCTTCTGAAGGTCACACAAAATGCTGCAAAAGGTTTCAAATTTAGAGTCTCATAAATATCATAAGGCTTTAGGAATCACCATGGTTTTAAAAACCGGTACGATGAACGAACCGGAAAAGCAGCTAATTACCGATTTTAAGGTCGGACCGGGGTCCAACCGATGGTCGAACCGGTGACGTAATAAATAATTTAATTATTATTTATTTAAATTATATAAATAATTAATAAATTTTTTAAAGAAGTATATAACATTTTTTAAAGAATTTAACATAAAACATTACAAAAAAATCATGCTTAACATAATAAACTATCAACAAAACCAAATAAATAAGTTCCTTAGTCATTATATTTACATCCAAATAGCAAATAACAAATAAGTTCATTACATCCAAATAGCAAATAAGTTTTAAAGTTTCAAACAAACAACTAATAAGTAATAAGTTTGAAAAGTCAAGCATCATTTGTTATGAAGAAAATTGAAATCAATATCATCATGTAAACCAAATGCTCCACCACTAGCATCATTATCATCATCCTCATCCTCATTTTCTTCATCTTCAATACGAATAGGATGATTTTTATCTCTAAATCCGGGAGGAGCATCATCTTCATCACCAAATGATTCCAAATTGATGTCATCATCATCCTCAATCACTTCATTATCCATATCTATACAAATTTCAAAACCAAAGAACAATAAATGAAATAACGATTCTAATAATCATTTATCATAAAATCATAAATAGTCTAATTAAAATATGCAATTAGGCAAAGAATTGTTATAAGCTAACCTCTTTGTACATGACTAGAAGACCCTTCTTCGATTGGATGAGCTCCCTCTTCATATAATGCATTCTCTATCTCTTCATGATCCAGAAATGGAGGTTCCTCATCTTCCACTAGCCAAAATTCAGTTTTATCGATACTTGCATAATCAATAGGATCAAAATTGAACTTCTTCCTTTTGACTCTATATCACAAAATGAACATAATGAATAATTGATAACCAAATCACTTATATTTCACAATCACAAAGAACCTACTCAACCAAATTAGTGAATCACTCATATTTTCCCACAACAACGTTAATTAAAAGAGATTATATAATATATACCTTTCTTTCAATCGGTAGTTATAATGAATATACACAAGATCATTAAGTCGTTGATGCTCCAATCTATTTCTTCTTTTGCTATGTATTTGTTCAAAAGCACTCCAATTCCGCTCACATCTCGAAGAGGCAGCTGTTTGGCTAAGGATCCGAATTGCAAACTTTTGTAAAGTTGGAGCACAAGATCCAAACAACTTCCACCACTCATCTAAGTTCCATATACAACACAAAACAAAGATACAATGAATCAATAAACATACTTATTCCAAAAATATAAAAAAGAGCTATAATCTTTAAAACATAATTAACTAAAGTAAATGATATCTTACTCGGCTGAGATGTCTTGGCTGATTCTTGAGCAAGTTGGGTTCCAAAAGTTTGTTCACGCTCTCGAAATAGCCTTAATTCCTCCACCAACTTCAATCGGCCAACTGAAACTTTTGATTCAATCACATCTGTCACAGCAGATTGTGTCTCTAGCCTCTTATTAAGAGTAGATGAGTCATATAGGAATGCAGGATTCAACCAATAAGCAGCAGCATGAATATCTCTATAGAATTGATTATCCCAACGATCCTTGATAATATTAACATAAGGCTCCCATAGTCTCTTCTTGTCCTTAAAATTTTTTTTTATTCCATCAATTACTCTATACATGCCATCATATACATAACCCATAGCTAGTTTTTCATCAGAATCAACAATGCGTAATAAACGAATCAATGGTGACATAATATGCACAATTACATGACAATCATTCCAAAATTGATTATCAAGAATGATTTTCACCACTGCCTTTGCTTTCTTATCTTTTGCATATCTTGATTCAACATAAAATTTGCTAGTCACCAATGCTTGTAAGTCATGCTTATGTTCCTTAAGACTCCCTAAGGCAATGAAAGTAGTAGCAAACCTAGTTGGCCCTGGACGCACAATTTCCGTCCAATTTTTTCTAGTCCTCAACCAAGCTTGCAAAGCCACATGATTATAGATGAACACTGTGATCTTGGATGCACGCTTTGCAAGTTTAGCTACATGATCCATCTTCCCAATCTCCTTAAAAATTAAGTTTAGTCAATGTGCTGCACAAGGTGACCAACTAATGTTCCTATATTTTCCATACAAAATTCTTCCAGCAACTACATAATTTGCAGCATTGTCAGTAACCAAATGTACTATATTTGCAGGACCAACCCAATTAACAATTTCATCAAACAAGTTACTCAAATTAATAGCATCCTTAACCAAGTCAGAAGCATCAACAGAACGTATAAAAACAATTCCTTTAGGACAATAAACAAGGAAATTAATCAATGTTCTATGTCTAGTATCAGTCCACCCATCAGCCATTATTGTACAACCAGTGTCAGCCCAATATGAACGATAAGAATCAACAATCAATTGGACTTCTCTTTTTGCTTCTCTCAACAAAGGCATTCGAAGGGCATGATAATTTGGGCCTCTATATCCAGGACCATAAGAAGCTACAGCATTGAGCATAGGTTGATAATAACTAGAATTTACAGCATTAATTGGAATGCAAGCATCATACATCCATCTTGATACAGCCATATCAACCCTCAATTTCTTTTCTTTGCCAGCAAGAACACTTTTAATAGAAGGTTGAGCTCCCGGTGTTGTTCTAGGAGTGAAGTAATTACCAATGTCACCAACCTTTCTCTTGCCAAGATTAGATCTTAATGGAAAATTACTAGGACCACCACTTCTATTTCCCCTACTTAACCCCTACCTCTAGGAGTAATTTCTTGGACATCTTCAAATTCTGGTGAGTCCTCTAATGGAGAATAATTAGATGCTTCTTGATCCTTTTTTGTTTGTTCTTTAGATTTAGAAATTTCCTTCAAATTCTCAACCATTTGAAACCTAACATCATAAGGTACACCCATACATGCAGCTACATCACCTTTAATTCCAGCTAGATGTCTTTTCATCCTATTAATGCCCCCTCCTTTATAACTTTTCCCACAATGTATACATCTATAGCTACTTTTTTCGTCTTTCAACTCTTCAGTCACATGATCCCATGCAGGATCACATTTTGCTCTCACAGATGAAGAATTAACATTAGACCCGGTTGTAGAAGCATGTTCATTAGATGGTACAGAGGCAGACTCCATTTCACTCAACAATTTCAGACTTGCAGCAACTATTTTACCAACAAATAAATTCATCAACACAACAATCAACATAATGACATACACGTATAATTCTCTATAAAAAATATTTCGCAAACAATAATCTCTGTAAATCAAATCCACAACAAATCCCCACCATACAGAGAATCCACAACATGATCAAAAGCAAAATCAAAAGGAAAGAATGTTACCTGATGAACCCAAGCAGAGACACAGAGAGCAACACGTCAGAGGAAAAAAAAAAACCCAAGAAACAAGAATTGAAAAAAACCCAAAGAACAACACTTCGTACTTCGTAGTCCACGATCACAACCATAAATTTCTCCTGAAAACAAGAATTGAAGCATGGAAATGAGAAATTTAAGTGAAAAAAGAAAAGAAAAATGAAAAGAAAGAAAGGGAAATTGAAATGAAAAAACAAAGGCAAAAATGAAATTGAACCATAGTTAGTTAGTTACCATACCCATTTTTAACTATATGTGGAGGCAGAGAGAGTGATCGTGGGTGTGGCGAGGGCCGGGGCGAGGGGCCGGGGCCGGGGCTGGGCTTGTGCGCGCGAGGGGCCGGGGCGTGCGCGAGGGTCACGGTGGGCCGGGGCCGGGCCTGGCCGGGGCTCGCGCGCGCGAGGGGCCGGGGCGCGCGCGAGGGTCGCAGGGGCTGGCCGTGGGCGCGCGCGAGGGGCCGGGGCTCGGGCGCGCGCAAGAGGGCGAGGGGGCGCGGGCGCGCGCGCGGGGAGAGGGGGCGAGGGGAGAGGGCCGGGGCGCGCGCGCGCGAGGAGCTTGGGTGTGCGCGAGGGCCGCGAGGGTCGCGAGAGGCTGGGGCTGGGGCGTGCGCGAGGGGGCGAGGGGCTGAGAGAGGGCGAGCGCGAGGGGGCGAGGGGCTGGGGTGTGTGCGCGCGCGCGAGGGGCTGAGCGAGGGGCTGGGGCGAGGGCGAGGCGCTGCACTGAGCGGTGAAGGCGTGAGGGAGAGCGTGATCACAGGGCTGAGAGCTTGAGGAATGAGTTGAGGAGGCTGGAGGCGACTGAAGAGAAGTGAGAGAGGCAGAGAGCTGAATGAATCTGATAGGTTAGGAATTAGGATTGATTAGGTTTAATTTTTTAGGCAAAACGGCACAGTTTTGCCAAGTGACCGGTTCCCGGTTCGACCGGCCGGTTTTTCGGTTTTTAAGGTTGAACCGGCCGGTCAGAACTGTTCACCGTTTTTAATGTTATTTTTGGTTTTACCTCATAACCGGACCGGATTTGAGGCCGGTTCCCGGTTGAACCAGTCGGACCGGCCGGTCCGGTCCGGTTTTTAAAACTATGATATTTGCATAACAGGTTCCAATTTATAATTTTATATGTTATATATAAACTAGGCATGAGACGCCTTAAAAATCATAAGAATTGATAGTATGATGGATGAAATTTAAAATTTTTAAATTTATGACACGTTTTTCAAATTTATTGAGCTTACTATCTAAGTATCATAGAAGAATAATATGACTAAAAAAAAACCTTAAAGTGTAAGTTAAAAACATGCTAAAGTTAAATAAAAGTGCTACGTCCACAATATTTTCATAATAAATCATAGGTGGTTAGTTGTTATTGGTTTAAATTTGAATCTAACATTAAGATTACTGTAAGGACCTAAAAACTCAAAAACCCGCTAAGTATCCCACTGCTGGTTCCTTGACCAAAGGTCCGAATACAATATATTTGGTAGAGAGGGTCGAACAACAAAAGTCCCCCTTCCATATCTTCCAGCCCCTATTTATATCATTCGTTCCTATTATCTCAGCCTTACACCTTGCCATCTATCAAGTTTTTCCCCCCGACACCTGTCTGTCGGTAACTGAACAAAACTCTAACTCTACGTTACACACTGTTCAGGTCATATCTACATTAATGCAACAGACAAAGTTGGTATTTTCTAATTAATGCGGCCAGAACGGTTGGTGCCAGACATTTAATGCAATCTTCTAGGTTATCCTGCCACATTCAGATATTTGCAATATGTCCCTTATGTCACCAGTGCCCATGCTACCTCATCTTCGAGTATTATCAGGTGAATTTCCTTATTCCTTTATTTCCTCTTGCTTGCTACGTGTCGGCCTTCCCTTCCTCGGGTCCTCGGGTTCCTGGGTCCTCGACACCTCACAATTACTTTTTAGCCTTTAATAATAACTTGTAACAATCTGCCATTTAAAATTTATTGTAAAAATATTATAAACATATCATTTCTCAAAGGTAAAAGATATAATTTATAATTTAGGCTTCTTTCTTTCTATAGCTCCATCACTCAACCATTTTCGTATATATATTTTTTTCACTTCAAGTCTACACATTAATGGACTTGGAGCTTTGGACTGGCGGAGGCCCTTAATTGGTCCACCCAACATGTCGGACAAAATATTAAGCCAGGCCGAAGTCTCGAATGAGCCCAATGCCTGAACATGCTAAAAAATAAACATCCAGCTCTTTACATGCTAAAAAATAAAAACAACTCTACGTGATTCATGATCTTAAAGCAGATTAAGAGAGTCCCATTTGCTATTCTGCAATTCAAAAACTTTTCCATTACATCACAACGTTATTGACCAAGCATTGACCCATATGACAACTCCAAACTCTTACGCAACTATCTGAAATCCGGAAGGATTAAAGATGCAGAGAACCTGTTCGACAATATGCCTGACAGAGATGTTGTCTCATATTCTATAACGATTCATGGCTATGTTGTCGGTAAGATTTGAGGGAATCTTATTTGCAGAGGGGGGAAACGTGGCATGTGATGCATGAGCCGCGTGACAACTGTGGAGGTCTCTTTTCTTTTTCGTTTGCAAAGGTAAAAGGTTGTCTGATTGTGAATTAATAATGCTGTTATTCTCTCTCCCGCAATTCGTATTAAGAGCATTCACATTAATTGATGGATAGTCATGTATAATATAAAATTTTTTTAATTTTACACATTTTGAGAAAAAAATCTCCTACATTAATAGAGCTAAAACTAGGTAAAATCGTGCAAAACCATCTACGAGCTACAGTAACTATATAAATACACACGGCTACTATAGCTCGTTTGTACAATATTTTATCATTTTCTCCTTCGCTCCTTTTTTTCTCTCTCTAATCCGTACTCAACAAACTCCATTCTCTCATCTTTTTCTCAACACAGAATATACACAGAGATATACTTTGCTCAACAAAAAAAAAAACACAAACATACACAAACAAATACAGATCGGTGCTTGATTGGTCGAAGCTCCTGGGTCTTGCCGCGGATCGAAGCTCGCAGATCGCGATCGGACTCGCAGATTGCCGATCAGAGCTCGCAGATCGCGATTGGAGCTTGCGGATCGCGATTGGTCTCGCGGATCGCGATCGGACTCGCGGATCGTCGATCGGAACTCGCGGATCGTCATCAGACTCGCGAATCGTGATCTGAGCTCGTGATCGGAGAGGGAGTTGATCGAGAGGGAGAGGGAGAAGGAGAGTTGATCGAGTGGCAGAGGGAGAGGGAGAGTCTGAGAGAGAGAGAGAGAGAGAGAGAGAGAGAGAGAGAGAGAGAGCAAAAATCAGAATTGAGTTGGGAGAGAGAGAGCGCGGTAATTATATGAGGTAGTTGGGAAAATAATAAAATATTAAAGAAAATTTATTATTTAATTAAAAAGAGTGGTAGGATAGATGAACTGATATGGGTGTTTTGTAAAATTGGATGTGTAAAATAGAAAAAGTGGATTTTTAGTATAAAAGTGGATGTGTAAAATGAAGTAACTGATGTGGATGCTCTAAGGGTGTGTTCGTTTGGGTGAAAATAGAGAGAATGAAAAATAGAGGAAGAAAAATAAGATGAAAAATGTTGTTTTTTACTATTCGGTTGGTAAAGATGTGTTAGTTTGGGGTGAAAATAGGGAGGATAAAAAATAGAGGGAGGAAAATAAGGTAGAAAATATTGTTTTCCACTATTCGGTTGGGGAAGGAAAATAGGGAGGATGGAAAACCTAGAAGAAAGTTTTATCTTTGAGCTTACATTTTTTTTCCTCCTAAATTGGGAGGAAAATGTGGGGAGAAAAGTGCTAAAGTAGAACTTTTACAAAAATGCTCCCTTCCCACCAACTCATTCATGACCACCTATTACCCTCCCATCTATGTAATAAAATCAATTTATATAAATTACATTTTCTATCATTCCCTTTTTCTCTCCAACCAAACAAAAGAGTTTTCCACCATCTCACTTTTCTACTCCTCCAACTGAACACATAAGAAGGAAAACTAAATATTTTCTATCCTCCTACTTTTCCATTCTCCCACAATTTTCCATTCTCCCACTTTTCTACTCCTCTAACTGAACGGACCCTTAGTGACGTCGTTTTAGTTATGATTCTGGCCAATGGGTCCAAAATACAAAAAGATATTAAGGCCCTATTTGTATTTTTTTTTCATCACTCATTACTCATCACTCAATTTTCGTCATTCATCACTCATCACTTAAAATACCCCAACTCCCTACACGAAGTCTGTTTGGCACCACCACTCAACTTGTCATCACTCAAATATTTTTACTATTTTGTGGGACCCATGTCTGACTCACTCACAACCCCTAATAACTCTCTCTCTCTCTCTCTCTCTCTCTCTCTTTGGTCTTTTCTACATGGGTTGTATGGAGACCTCTCTCCACCCTCTTCTACCGATGAAGACAAGCCCAACAACACCACCGTCTGGTCCAGCAGCGCAAAGATGGCTCTGTCAACTCTCCGCAAGTCCTCTTCAGTCTTCGCTTCGCCGCAGACCATTCTCAAATCTCAAACCAAGGCCAAAACCCCCAATCCGGCACTGGCGGCACTGTCGAAGAGTGTGACATCGTTTGCAGCTTTGACAATGCCATCGCTGATGCAGGAAGACTCGGTGCAACCGGCATTGTTTGGGGTGACGTTGTTGGTGATCGAGGAGTACAATTCGGCTAGGCCGAATGACTATGAGGAGTACAGGAGGGAGAGGAAGAAGAGGGAGATGGAGGCAGAGGTGCGGAGGGAGCTCAAACCCAGTGAAAAAAAAAAAAAAAAACCCAAACCCAGTGAAAGAAGAAGGAAAAAAAAAAAAAAAAAAGAATAAGCCACCTAGTGTGAAAGGAAAAAGATAAAAAAGAAGATGAAAAAACCAAACTCACCGAACCTAGTAAAGAAAAAAAAAAAGGGGTCAAAATTTGCGGCTGACTCTGACCGTGGGACCTAGTATGTAGTTTTAATTACGAAAATACAATTAAAACCAGAGTTATGGAAATTGAAAACACCTAAAATGTGTTTTCAATTTTCATAATGCATCACTTAAGAAGAAGAAGAAGAATAAGAATAAGCCACCTAGTGTGAAAGGAAAAGGAAAAAAAAGAAGATGGAAGAAACCAAACTCACTGAACCCAATGAAGAAAAAAAAAGGGTCAAAAGTTGTGGCTGACTCTGACCGTGGGACCCAGTATGTAATTTTAATTACGAAAATGTTATCGAAACCAGAGTTATGGAAACTGAAAACACCTAAAATGTGTTTTCAATTTTCATAACGCATCACTTAAAAATTAGAGAATTGAGTGATAGAAACAATAACTGGAAACAAAATCCAAACAAGCCTCTCAGTCATGGGTCTCACCATTTTTGAGTTATGGGTGATGGAAACAAAATTATGAGTTATGGAAACATGAAATCCAAACACCCCTAAGGCTGCATTTGGTTCTATGTAAATCGAATTTCGAGGGTAAAATGAATGCAAGTGAATTTCTGTAAAGAAAATGAAATTCGGGTGTTTGGTTTTACAATGAAAAATCCGGAAAACGATTTCCGGTGTTCGGTAACATTCTAAAAATGCTATTTTCCTTATACAAAAAATTCACATTTTCTTAGCTACCAAATAAATTTTAGAACAAAAAAATTTCAAAATATACACTAAACACAACCAAAAATCAAAATAAAAACATTTACATGAGAGATCGGTGAGAGGAGGAAGAAAGAGTGAGAGATTGAGGGAAAGAGAGATAGATCGGGAAAGAAAGGATCGGAGTGGATGGAGGACGACGGTGGCCAGATCGGGTCGGTTTAGGGGTGGAGTGGAGTGGGCTAGTGGTCGGTGGCGGCCAGATCAGTGACATTGAGTAAGAGGGAGAAGAAGAGTTGAAAAAAAAAAAAAAAAAAAAAAAGCTTAGCCATCGTGTGATCTAGGCAGTGGGGCGGTGTGATCTGGGCGATAGGGGCGGCATGATCTGGGTTGGCCAGAGCTTGGTTGGGCGGCCATTTATGCTCTCTCTCTCTCTCTCTCTCTCTCTCTCTCTCTCTCTGAGTCCTGGAAATCATTTGAAGGTAAAATGGAAACTGAAATGAATTTATGGCTTAGGAGGTTTATTTTACAGTCAAACTGAATTCTATTTTCAGTTTGACTATACTTTCAAGTAGTGCCAAACACACACTCGGATGTAAAATGTTTTCAGATTTTAGTTTACCACTGAAAAAACGCAACCTTAGATTTAAGATAGGTGGAATTAGGCATCAAAAGATGGGAGGAATTATGTTCTTCTTAAAAAGAGAGAGAGAGAGAGAGAGAGAGAGAGAGAGAGAGAGAGAGAGAGAGAGAGAGAGAGAGAGAGAGAGAGAGAGAGAGAGGAGGAATTATATAAAGTTTTGAATTTAAGAATTAGATAAGAACCAAAGAACCTTGAAGTTGTTGTCAAAAAAAAAAAAGAACCTTGAAGTTTTTCTTTTTTATTTTTTTGGCAAATGAGTATTCGGATCTTTTTAAATATTTGACTTTTTTTTTTTTTTTAGTGTATGCAGTTCTCTTGTCCCCTCACACACCAAGTTATTACGGGGAGGAATCCTCTGAAGGTTGCGACAAAATGCTAACAAGAGGTTTCGAAATTTGGATTTCATGGATATCATGAGGCTTAAGGAATCACTTAGCCAACTCCTCAGGTTCAAAATATTAAATTGAATTGGCCAGTTTAATTGAAAATTAAACCCTTTTCAATTCTTTGATCAATTTGCTCTAATTTTTAAAATCATAGTTCGAATCCCTATTATTAATTATGGAATTGTAAATAAAGAAAATAAAGAAATAATGTTATTAATTTATGATTATCATCTTGTTTTTTATGGAATAATTTCTCCTAAAATAAATATATTTTTTTAAATAGTTAGAAATATATATATATATATATATATATATATATATTAGTATGCTGTGTCATGTACGACTTTTTTCTTTAGAGAGTTTTAACATATGGCGTCCACTCCTGATGATAGCTCTTATCATCAGACCAAGACACCAATCAGTTTTTTGGTGTAGGCGGGGATTGAATCCCAGATCTCTTATACAACCATTAAAGACTTTACCAGTTAAGCTATCTGAAACTCACAACCATGTACGACTTTTAAATAGCAATATATATATATATATATTAGTATGTTGTGCCCTATATGGCTCAAGCCAAAGCACTCCCTTTTCTCCATGCACTTAATACATGGGTAGGTACCATCCAAACTAATGAGTCGAGTGGTTCCTAATATAGACACTTAAATATTTGCATAACGGGTTCCAGTTTATAACTTTATATGTATATATATAAACTAGCCATGAAGCACCTTGAAAATCTTAAAAATTGATAGTATGATGGATGAACTTGGAACCTTCAAATTTATTACACGTCTTTCAAATCCATTTAATCTACCACCTAAGTGTCCTCAAATAACTATAAATAAAAAATAAAAATGAAAAACCTTAAAGTGTAAGTTAAAAACATGATACAGTTAAAAGGATATAATTCATAATTTAAACTTCTTTCTTTCTATAGCTCCATTACTTAACCTTTGCTATATATATTTGCAAAAATTTAAAACTGACCCTCTAACTTTCAACTTTTTTCATTTCAGTCTTTTAACTTTCAGTTTTGTCATTTTAGTCCTCTAACTTTTAATTTTTGTCAATGCAGGATTCTGTTAGAGCTCAGTTAGGGGCTGCCATTGCGGGTACTGAAACAACACCGTTTTGCCTTTTTATTTATTTATTTTGGAATTAAAAGAAAATAAGAAAAATCTGTAAAAAAAAAAAAAATAAAAATTAAGGGTCGTTCCCCTTCCCCTAAAATCAAAACAAAGAAGTGAAGGGGGATGACGACGTTGAGTTCACGTGGACATGGTGGCAATCGTTGATGTTCTCGTTATAAACAACGGTGGCGGCGATGCTACTGAACCGGTGGCTACGCTTCATGTGGTCCAAGAAAGTGCATTTGAATTCTTCGGAGTATCCTTCGACAATTTGGGTCGGGTTTTGGTCGAAAACTCCATCTGATGCTGGTGGCTCTCGCTCATACAGTGGCACTTAAAACTGTTCTCATCGCGACATTGCTTTTGGCACATCTAGCAGTACTAGGGATGGCAATGGGGCGGGGTGGGGCCAAAGGATGGGATCTTCGCCCCCACCCCGTATAGATTTTTTTTGCCCCATCCCCCCCCCCCCCCCCCCCACATGACGGGGAAAATTTCTTGCCCATCCCTGCCCCTTAAAGCCCCGCGAAGACCCACGAAGTCCCGCCCTACACCGTAAAACTTTATTACTTGTTAATTTTTCCTATAACTATTACCATTTCTTCAAATAAAATGACATGTTTCAATATTAAAAATATACTTGAAATTATAAAAAAATTTATCCTATCAAATCAAACTAATTTTTAGCAAAAACTAAATAATATTATCTAAATGTTTAACAAGACAATGTCACAACAAAAATCTCATAGTATGACACAAAAATCTCATATTATGTTAATGATGAAAAGTAAGTTGAGAAAGACATATGAATCATGAATGAAAATACAAAAAAAAAAAAGAGAGTTAAAATTGGTATCTTATTTCCAACTTTGCTTGAGAGAAAAGAGAGGTAGAACCACGTTAGGTAGAATAAAATAGGCTGATGATATTTTTTTTTAAATAGTAGGCTTTTAGAGTATGAAAAAATTACGACGTAATCCTTATTAACGCAGGATAGGGCGGGGTGGGTCTAAAAAGTGTAATCCCCGCCCTGCCCCATGGTGCGGGTCTAAAATTTTTTCCCATCACCTTTGTGGGGCGAGGAAAACCCGCATGGGGCGAAGCAGGGAGGGGCGGGTCAAGCAGGGCGAGGAAAAATTGCCATCCCTAGGCAGTATCATTAGAGCTTCTGGAGCCCCTTCGCTTTGATCCAATTTACAATTGCTTTTGGCATTAGGAACTCATTCTTCCCCATTGAGATTTGTAGTTGTGTTGAACTGTGATGTATTTGATTTCTTTGCCTTCCATGGCGGAATCGAAAAAACCCTAAAATCCAATCAGGTTCCAAGAGAAAAAATAAAAAATAAAAAGAAAGAAAGTGAAGGAACGAATCCTAATTTTGGAATCCAAATTTTATTTAAATGATTTTTCTTATTTTCTTTTAATTCCAATTTTGGCAAAATGGCATTGTAGATACTCGATTTTGCACTCATGATTTAATTAAAGAGAATGACTAGAATGACCATCCATGTACCCTAAAAATCATAATTGCATTACATGCATCAATTTGTTCTCGCATTACGTGCATCAATTTGTTTTTGCATTACATGCATCAATTCATTCATTGCATATCATAAAAATGATCTTGAGATTCTAACGGCCGCAACGGTGTGTCTAGTTTCCAAATCGAACCATCGGATCGAAAGATATCGCATAATCAAGTTTACATGGTCAACATGCATTATGTCTAAGTAGAGTCAACCACACATGATTAATTTAAATTAATTCTGATTGTTTAAACAATTAAAATTCATTAAATATTTTTGTGATTGGTTGACAATTGGTGTTTAAAATAGGGATGCATGCACAGGAATAAAAAGGATGATTGGATAACAATAAAATTGTGGATAATTTGAATCTTATCAAGATTTATTTTAAGGTATTTATCTACAAGATCATTGTTTCCAAAAAGTCTAAATTATCCAGAAAAGAGATAAAAATCATAGATTAATGATGAAAACACGTCTAGGTACAAGGATAGGATAAAAAAACCCTAGAAAGAGAGTCCAAAACGCACCCGAACACGAAAGTGTGTTCGGCATCCAAGAGCACCATTCGGCACTTTTGGTGTGCTGAATTGGCTCCTTTTGGGCTTTGGCCCAACTCCCTTTGAGTGATGATAAGGTACACCTTTTTCGATCTTTTCGCAGAAGGATGAGTCCTGATTTGCGTTCTACGTGTTGAAGCTATTTTTTAGAGTCTTCTAGCCTCTATAAATAGAGTCTGGATCTCATAATTCAAAAACTTCTTTAGGTGCTCTGAGAGGCATACATTTTTAGGCTCTCAAAGATAATTGAATAAATTTCTTTGAACCCTAAATATCCTCTCAAGAACAAGGAGTAGTCATGCAAGAGGTTGTTTTCAATCACCCTTTTTTTTTTTATGCTTCTTGTTTATGATGATGCATGCTTTCCTTTTTCCCTAATATGAATTGTTAACCATTGCTTAGATGATCTTGATTTTTTTTATAATCTCTTTCTTGTTTCAAAGATCTGCATATAACTAATTCCTTTTTTTAAATAAAAAAAGATCTGCATTTTCTTAGATGTAGATCCAAAATTCTTCTTTAAATAAGAATGGATCTGCATCTTCCTTAGATGCAGATCTGAATTTTTCTCAAATTAAAAATTGATTTGTATCTTTCTTAGATATAGATCTGATTTTTCTTTAACATATGCAGATTTTGAAACAAGGAAGAAGATTATGCATGATTGTGCTTATGGTTGTTTGTTTTATTTAATTCATGTAGCATAAATTTATGTTATGAGTGAAATTCTCTTCATAAAAAAAAAATTTATATTTTTAACATATAAAAACAGATCTGATTTTTTTTATTATCAAAAACCTTTTTTTTTTATCATCACAAAACAGATCTGATCTTCTACAAACTTAAAACCATTTTTCTTCATGTTAAAATAGACCTGATTTTTTTTTTTTACAAACTAAAATAAAAAAATTTTAAATCACCAAAACAAATCTGAATTTTTCTCTCCAAAAAACCATTTTCTAATTACAAAACAGATCTGACATTTTTGACAAATAAAAATCAATCTTTTTTTAATAAAAATAGATCTTAATTTTTTTTAACACAGAAGATGATGCATTCATAAAATAAATTTGTGTGATTTAATTTTGTTCATGTGTTTAACATATTATTCATGTCATGCATAAAAATAGTACATTGTTTACAAGAGTCTAGAAGGCCAGACTCTGTCTAGGCGGAATGGGTGCCTAACACATTCTCATTCCGTAACTTAGCCTTTGAATTTAGTGTCTTTGGATAGGTAGACCTAGACTTTATCTTTGTTTTTATTTTGGTTAGATTGTAACTATGACAAAAAGTCATGTAATTATTTGTAACTAGGACCCAAAGCCATGTAATTTTCAATTTTTCAAACATGTATTTTATTTAATCAATGATAGAGGAACAATTTAGTTATGTATTTGTATTTGTATTTTTTCTTTTGCTTTTTTGTATAAAAAAAAAAGGTGGCAACTTTATACCTGTTACCCAAAAAGAGAGGTGCCCTAAAAAGCACTCCAAAAATCTCTCTTTTTTGAGAGGCACTTTTGAGGTCTCTTGCAAAAACTGAGAGTTAGAGGACTAAAATGAAAAAAAAATTAAAAGTTAGAAGGTCAATTTTGATTTTTTATTTTTTTACTTATTAGTTTTAGTTTTTTTCACTTCAGTCCTCAGTCTCGCAATTTTTGTGAGAGGCTTGGAAAGTGCCTTAATGCTGGCGGAGGCCCTTAATTGGTCCACCCAACATGTAGGACAAAATAGTAGGCCAGGCCAGGCCGAAGTCTCAAATGAGCCCAATGCCTGAACTAACATTTTATTAGCAACTTTAACATCCAGCTCTTTATAAACATGCTAAAAAATAAAAACAACCCTACGTGATTCATGATCTTAAAGCAGATTAAGAGAATCCCATTTGCTATTCTGCAATTCAAAAACGTTTCCATTACATCACAACGTTATTGTCCAAGCGTTGACCCATATGACAACTCCAAACTCTTAAGCAACTATCTGAAATCCAGAAGGATTAAAGATGCAGAGAACCTGTTCGACAATATGCCTGACAGAGATGTTGTCTCCTATTCTATAATGATTCATGGCTATGCTAAATATGGGTTCCACAAAAAATCCATTGATTTATATTCCCATATGCGAATTTCTGGTTTGGCTCCGAATTCTTTCACCATTGTTGGGGTGCTTGTTGGCACTGCAGGCTTGCAAAGCTTGGTGCTTGGACAATCCATTCATGGCCTGGTTGTTAAAACTAGGTTAGAGTCTGATATGATTGTAGGTACGGCTATATTAGATATGTATGCTAAATGTGGAAGTATGATTAATTCATATATAGTATTTGAGGGAATGAAGAACCCGGGTTTGATTTCCTGCAATGCAGTGGTAGCCAGGTTTGTACGTAATGGACTCTTTGAAGAGGGCCTTGTGTTGTTTAACCAGTTCCGGAAGTTTGGTTTGGTACCTAATGTCGCTTCGATGTTAATTCTTATGAAGGGTTGCATTGGTTTGGAGTCACAAAGGCTTTGTGAATGTGTTCATGGCTTCATTGTTAAAGTTCCTCTTGTTTTGGATGTATCCATCAATAATTCAGTTCTTGATATGTACTCAAGTTTGTTGGATTTAGATGCTGCAGCTAAAATATTTGATGAGATGGAATGCAAAAATGTTATCAGTTGGACAACAATGATAGGTTTGTTGATTGATCTTGAATATGCCTCTGATGCACTAGAGCTTTTCAGCAGAATTAGGTATGGTGGGATCAGTCACGACACAGTGGTTATCATGAATCTCATTTCAGCTTGTGCAATCATTGGGGATTTGAAGAGAGGCAGAAAAATCCATGCTCAAGCTGTTGTTTGTGGATTTGGTTCTGAGCTCACTCTTGTGAACTCTCTAATTGCAATGTATTCCTGGTGTGGTGACTTGAATTCTTCTAGAACTGTTTTTGATCAAACATCTCAAAAGAGTTCAGTTTCATGGACAGCTATGATTTTGGGCTACGCACAGAATGGACGCCCAAGAGAGGCTTTGAATCTCTTAGTTGAAGTTAGACTAGAGGAAAACTTTTTCCTTCATCCAACAATGTCGGTTAGTGCTTTAACTACTTCTGGTGGACTTGCTGCTTTAGAACTCTGCCAGCAGCTCCACTGTTTTGCTTGTGAGGCTGGTGTCTCCTCGCATAGACCGGTTCAGAACAGTTTCATATGAACATACTCAAAGTGTGGGACTGTGGAACTTGCTCACACTGTTTTTAAGGAGATGGGTTATCTTCGAGATGTAATCTCTTGGAATGCAATTATAAATGGGTATGGGATCAATGGTAATGGAGATCATGCAATTGCTCTCTACTATGAGATGAGGAGTTGTGAAGAAGGTCCTGATAGTGCAACCTACCAGAGCATTTTGAGTGCTTGCAGTCATGCAGGTTTAGTGGACAATGGTCTACTGATATTCAATCAAATGTTGGAAGAGAATAAAATAAGGCCAAGCCGAGAGCATTCTGGGTGTGTAGTTGACTTGCTTTCAAGAGCAGGCTGCTTGCCTGATGCAATTGTGTTTGCCAGAAAATTTTTGGATGGAACAGGTCCAAATGTTTGGAGAGCTTTGCTTAGTGGATGTCTTCTTCATGGCAATGTAGGGCTTGCAGAACTTGCAGCGAGCAGGACATTTGAGCAAGATCCAGAAGGATCCGACCAAGTTGTGCTTCTTTCAGACGTGCATGCATCAGTTGGTAGGTTTCAGGAAGCTGAATCATTGAGGTCGAGTCTGAAGATGAAGGGGTTATTAAAAAATCCTGGGATCAGCTTGCTGAATGGGATTCCATATGATTTTGGATGAGAATTTTTAAGCTTTGCTAAAAGGTGATCTTGTGTGTTAGCGCTAGACTATCACATTCCTAATGAAGAAAACCTGCACAACAGTCTGATATGGGAAAGAATTAAGAAATGGAGATAAATTAATTTTATGTGCTATGTTGACAGTATTACATCAAAGATCAAACCTGACAATATCATGTCTTTGTCTACGACTTGAAAGCCAGAACATCATTAAATTGACAGGCAAGTGGATTGATCAAATTATAACAAAGCTAGACTTTTTTGAAAAAACTAATGCATAGGCAATGGGTGACTCAATTGATAGAGTGCTAGCTTAACTTTTTTTTAAACTGTTAGTAGTTACAAGGTTTTCCATCGTTTTAGGATTATGTATATGTTCTCAACATTGACATGCTAGTAGTGAGACTTCACAGCCATAACTAAGTGTAGGTTTCCAAGTGTAACCCTGTGTCTTGTATTTGAAGATTCTGCCTGTTATTTACCAAGGCAAGTGCTTGATTTTTTATGTACACTAGGTCATGCGAAATAGAAAATTTCTGTTTCAAGATATGTTATGCATAATGTTGGTAAAACTCATCCATTGTTATAATATATTTGGCGTATAGGTTTTTCTAAAGTGTAATCACCATATTTTCTCTTCTTTGTAAAAGTAAACAATGTTAACTACCTTTGTGCCATTATAAATGTAATTTAGAGTTATGCAACCACATCTTTCAATTACAAAAACTTTTTCCCCCGTAATCACAGACAATTCTATCATGATTTGAGTGACCCAATATGGGTTAAATGATTAGGATTTCTGCGAGGTATGGTTTGAAGTCAACTAGGCCTTTGTTGACATAACTTGCATCCATAGCTTACAGCAAGCCTTATTATCCCATAAACACCTGAGTGGGATGTGCAAAAACTCAATGAAATTTTTGAATTGGAATCTGTGGAAATAACTAGAAGAATACCTCTTCCTATGAGTCACTAGGAAGATAAACTACTTTGGGTGCTGAATAAGAAAGGAGCCTTTTTCAGTTAAATCAGCTTATGGGGCCAGTCAAAGCCACAGGTTCAATTATAATAATATGGAGGTATGTAAACTCTTTTTGAAATCAAAGTTACACAAACGGCTTAAATTTATTTTTGTGGAGATTTGTAATGAATATTTTGCCAACCAGAGCTTGCTTGAAGGAGGGAGGTATTGATGGTGTTCTCTATTGTCCTCTTCGTGGCACTGGGGAGGAAATGTCTGCACTTGTTCCGCTACTTTCGTTTGGCTGAAGCAGTTTTATTTTTTTTAGATTGGGGCCTTCCTATGAATTTTTTTCACTTTGATTCTCATATGGGTTAGTATTGTATCTTTTAATACCTTTTTGATGATAACGGTTGCTGGAGCCTAGTCATTGTGACCCCTTCGTGCGGAGGCACCCCTTCTCCCAAAGTTACCGGGCTATTTTGCCAATTGCCATGTTATTTAGTGGGATTTTTATTGCACCTGTAGGCTTTTGGTATGTTGGACTAAAGCATTCCTAAAGATCAATCCATCCTTATGACTGATAGATTTTAGCTCAATATGGAGTTAAGAAACAAAGTGATATTTTCAAAAGGGAAAATGTAAACCCAAGGGGTTGGAATAGTTGGTTGGGCTCTCGGTCTCAAGGTGCTTGTACTGGGCTTGACTAGGTGTGCTTCCTAGTTCGAGTCCTGCTACCTGCACTTTGAAAAGAATTTCCTGAGTTAGCACTTTACCCTTTCGTGGGCCCACCCAGTGCGAACAGTAATAATCTCTGGTTGAAAATTTTAAAGAACACTGTGGGAAACCAAAAAAAAAAAAAAAGGGGAAAATGTAACAGAGATGATAGTTAGAAATCAATCTATTTAATGTTCTTCATAGTGAGGTGGGATATGGATCCAATTGTCCTTGGAGTGAGGCAATTGACCGTCACGTAGTCACTATGGTTAAGACCACCACAAGCAACTTTAAAATTTCACTAGTTTTTGGCGCCGTTTATGCTCCCTTGCTGTTGATGAAGCCATTGCTATCAGGTGGGCTCTAGAGTCTAGAGTTAGCAGAACATCAACAACTCCAAAGAATCATTGTGGAGTCTTTAACTCTAAAGCGGGTGTAGAGTCCCTCGAGAGAAGATTAACAAGCTTGCCTTGGGAGCTCTAGACCTCAATGAGAAATGTCTCGCAACTATGGAGTTTGAGAAGGTTTCCTTATGCTGGACTAATGGGGAAGTAAACACTGCAGCTCACCTTCTAGGTGAATGATCTCTTCAATGTAATTCTTTTAGTTTTTTCCCTTCTCTATCCTTACCCCAATTGGTACACATGTATTACGGTTTAAAGAGGGGTGTTTGTATACTATTTGAGTACCAAAAACCAAAACATGTTGAACATAACTTGTTTCTGACCCGACCTGACCCGAAAAATACCTGACTCGAAGCCGATTTTTTGACCTGAAGTAAAAATGGGTTAACCCGTGACCCAACCCGATTTTTTGTGGGTCAACCCGACCCGACAAGGATAACCTGTGACCTGACATATTAAAAAAAATTCACTAAAAAAATATTTAGACTACGTCTTCATACTAGGTGCATAAAACACAAAGCACCCGAATCAATAGCCAATAAATTATAGATATAGACAACAGACAAGATAAGACAATAGCTTCACATTTAATTTGACTATTTGAGTTTCACAACTAATAAAACTTCACAAACATAAGAGAATGAAACAAGACAAGACAATTATTAAAAAAAAAATCTCATTCAATTTGATTAGTTAACTAGCGTACTCCAAAGTCAAAGGTACGATCACAAAAGTGAAACGTAGTTCCTCTGCTCTTGTCTCTTGCGCCTCTGCCTTTCTTTTTACACTTTCACACCTTTGACATTTCACACATTTGCTACTCTGGTCTATGACATGTAGGTTTTTATTTTTATTTTTTTTTTGTGGAAATGATATTACTAGTGATGTAAACTTAAGATGGTTAGATGGTTTGCTAGCTTACTTGTTTTGTTTGTTTGTTTTGAGATCTTTTTTTATTTTTTTTGAAATTATAAATTTATAATTATATACATTTTGACAATAAACTATTAACATTAAAAACTTTTTCTATTATAAATTTATAAATATAAATAATTTTTATCATATTCAAAACTGTATAACTAAAAAGATATTAAAAAGTGACATTTAGTACCTTTATTTTCTTAATTAATTTTATTTATTCTTTATTCATTCTCTTGGCTGTGTAGTACTACTTGAATGACATCAAATCGGTGGCGAAGAATGATGTTATCCAAAGATTTTGGACAGAGTATCTTGAGCCGCAGATCCGGGCAGCCTATTGTCGATTCAAGCAGTTTCTGCGATCACAATAGTCATGGCTTAAGATGAGCTATAAATGCGTATCTTTTTTTTTTTTTTTTTTGAAAGGCACAAAATACAATGAGCTAGAAGTGGCACCCCAGTTCATTTATTCGAGTTTCTTACAAGTTCTCGAAAATTTCTGACTTTAATTAATTAGAAGCAAGTTGAGGACTATGGAAGAGTCTGATAGCTACAAGTCCATTTTTCTTAGTTTGTGACCAAAAATCTTTTCCTGTAGGCTGTAGCAAACAAATAATCCCAAGTGACTAGGCTAGGCAGCATCAATGACTAATGAATGATAACAAAACTCACCAAGGCTCATAGATATCCCACCCAGCTTTTTTTTTTTTTTTTGAGAACAAGATAGAAAAGATATCCACACAGCTAAAGCACCACACATGGTGGAAAATTATTGGGCAAAATGGATATAAAAAAAAAGACAAACTTAGATATAATTCCTTAGATGATATAATTCGTTCTCTAATTGAAATCAACCACATGGAGTATTGACCAATGCATCATTGTCTTTTCTAAGAAAAATTAGTTTAACATAAAATTCGTTAGAGATTAGTACATGCTACTATATAATTGACTTCAATTGGTAGAACATAAGGTATAACACTTAAAGAATTGTACTTAAATTTTATCCTAATAGCATTCAAAATACATAATCATACACAAAGATAATGCTTGGTTTTATCTCTTTCTTGTGCATGACCTAAAATCAATTATACTGCAAGTTGCCCTCATTTCACCGTCTTCTTAGCCATCCAGCTAGTCCATTGTCCCATCTACATCAGCTTTACAAACACTAGAACATTCCATGAATTTCTAAGCCTTCCCTCTCATTCTGCTTCAACTTGTTCTAATAATAGACCTTTCATTTATGGTGTTTATTGGCTATATATACTCTAGTAAGCCCTTGTTACTCCTCACCGACTTTTCATTTTGTATGTAACCTAAGCATGAGGACAGCAGATATTCTTGCATCCAACTGGAACTACATTTGGGCTTTCTTTATCTTGCTCCTAAAGTCCCTACAAGTTACTGGTTTTTTCTCTCTGATAGAGGGAAAAACCTTCTCCAGCCTTATTCTTCTTGTTCTTTCTGCAGCCATTTCTTTCATTCTTATATTTGTTGCTCTTCTAATTGACGTGCTAGTCATACTTCATTCTAATGCCAGTCATGCTGGTTTCAAGATCAGCAATGGAAAACAGAATTGCACTGGAGGCATTTGTTGGCACATTGTTCATGATTATCATTGATGATGCCAAAAATCATCCGTGCCTCACGTGCTTTAAGCAAGACTTGCACAACACGGGGAAGAAGAATAACCTAAGAAGGGTACCGGTGTGGTACTAACCGAAGATCCTCCGACGGTCAATTTAGAGAAATCTCTTGTTCACAACTCCAGAATGCTAGAACTAGGGTGGATTAAGCATACCTTAGTTTGTGAGGGTTTTGGGATTATTATAGTAGCATAGGGTTGACATTCGTTTCCTAACTTAAAAGATCTTTCCTTGTAGGAGAGATCTTCTTTAATTTGCGCATCTTGTGGAATCCTTTCCTTGTAGGAGTTTTTTTGGTTAGGATTTATTGTGGGGCACAAGATATTTCCTTATGTATTCATATGTGGAACTCAAGTAAAAAAAATATGCTGGACTCGTCAAGAGTTTGTCTTGCCCCCGTCAACTTCAGGTCATCAGCTTGTCATTTCGTCTATGTCTTATGGCCGTCACATAAAGGTATCAAGGATCTTGAGGCACACCCATCAGCTTTGGGATGAACCCGTCAGCTTTATGGTGCCGTTTTAGAATCCCTTATCAATTGCCCCCTACTCCATAATCCCGTTAGCTTTAGCTAATGGGTTGTGGACTTTGATTTGCCCTTCTTTTATCACAAATACATTTTTCAAGGAAATGAGCATTTATTGTTTGATTCCTTAAGCAACCATTATTAAATGTCAGGACACGTGGCTCAAGCTAGTTGGCCTCGCTTTTGGACGAAGGTGTCACTTCGTCTTCCATGCACCTTTTACCCTATATATACTTCACCCCCTCTCCTCATTCTTCTTATTTCAACCTTACTGATTTGAGAGAGAAAGCTCGTCATTTTTCTTTCATCATCCTACTGATCTCGTCGCTTTTGCTAAGGTCGTCACTCTCCAAGGGACCATCTACTAACCTTCGTAAGTCTTCCCCTCCTTTTATTTCATTTTACATTTTGTTTTTTATAGTTTAGTCATTACCTCTCTAGAGAGGCCGTCAACTTAGGTTCTTAGAACACCTCCGTCACTTGTAGGTGTAGATGTCTAGAGAAGTGATGAGTGAGTAGTCATCAGTCCGTGAAGGAGTGGGCTACGACGAAGTCTTCCAATCAGGTCATGAGCCTGATGAGGCTTCTCCTGGTCCTCAAAAAGGGAGCCGTCAGCCCATTCTCCTGACGTAGAATAAGAGAGTTACGATGGAGAGGTAGATGAAGGAGAAGAGGGAGAAGAGGATGACGAGAACGAGGTTGAGGGTGATGAGAGGGCTATCGAAGGAGATAGTTTAGGAAGCCCAGATGGCCATACCCGTTCGTTTATCTAGCCCAAGATATGGACCGTCAATGATTTCAGGTCGAAGATGACACTTAATATTTTTAAGGACCTAAGGGATCGTTACCAAATCCCAAAAGATATTCCCATCTGTCTCCTTGAGAAGTTTGAGAAGTGTTATTCGAGGAAAACCGCAGACGTCGACATGTATAATGCCATGTTTGCTACCGGGCTGAGGCTGCTGCTGACAGCGTTACACTGTCAGTTGGCAAATTTTTTGGGAATATCTGTTAACCAGATAGCTCCCAATACTTGGAGGATTTTTATTGGGGCGGA
This sequence comes from Castanea sativa, assembly GCF_040712315.1. Classification (NCBI taxonomy): domain Eukaryota; kingdom Viridiplantae; phylum Streptophyta; class Magnoliopsida; order Fagales; family Fagaceae; genus Castanea; species Castanea sativa. The sequence goes on along the minus strand of NC_134019.1, from coordinate 41,353,057 downwards.
AATCCATTGGGGTCGTCGTAGCGGCGAAAATCGTCAAGTTACATTGGACGAGTACTTCTGGTGCTATCATCCTTAGCACATTACTTCGTCCCAAGGAATATTCCATTTTGCAACAAGGAAGAAAACACTAAGGCTGGTGTCAGACATGCCTGACTCCAATAGGAAGTGGAAGAATAGATATTTTTTTGTATAAGGGACGAATTGAGTATGTCATCCAGAAGAGTGGGTTACCATGCCTCATGGTTTTGACAACACTTAGGGCATTGTTAAGGAGTTAGGTTTAGCGTCGTCTGCTTTTACTTTGTTTTCTGTCTTTTAGATTTAATGTCGTCTACTCTTTTAATCTAATGATGCCGTCTGCTTCTTTTTTCAGCGAGCGTCTGTCCACGCATAACTGACGAGCAAGAGGAATTCATCCGTTGGGTCCTTGAAGTTCCATTTGAAGAACAGAAGTGCAAGGACTTGATTACTCTTGATATAGTGCACACCTATTGGGGTGGTCCAGTGCCAACGCCAGCAACACGTAGGTTAAACAATTACTTTCATCGACGTAAGTATTTCAATCCCTTTTTGGGTTGTCGTTATTTGTATGTTATCTATGTATCTAACTTCGTTAGTTTTCCTTTGCAAAAATGGAGGCAGCTAGAATGAGAGCCTTAGTGAGGGCAGCTGCTGCTCACAAGAGAGAAGAGAAGGGTAAGGAGGTGGTGACCTTGTCAGCTCCTAAGGTCGTTAGGAAGGGGGTGCCCAAACGCAAGGTTGACGGGAAAGAGGACCGGCCCCTAAAGAAGGGCAAGGTTACCCTCTCAATAGAGAAACAGCTAAAGAGGTCGTCGCCTCCCAAGGAGACGGACCTAGATCCTTGTGGTAATCAAGAGATTGAGGACCTAGGGTCGTTAGGTCTTTTTGACCTTTCTAGGGTACGTCTCTTCCCTTTGACACATATATACCTCGTGACTCTTCGTTTCTTAGCTGACGATTATCTTGCCTTGCAGGCGATGGTGCGTATGAAGGCCCTCCAAGAAAGGTGTGCTGCTGAGGAAGGGGTGATCCATCGCCTCAGGAAACATAACGATATCCTAACCGAAGAGTAAGCACAGTACAAGGAGGACCTTCGCACTGTGAACAAGGAGGTGGAGAACTTGAAGAAGAAGTTGATGGAGGAAGTCAACCTTAGAGAAAAGGCTAATGAGGCAAAGGCAAATTTAGAGAAAGAGTTGACGGCTCTCTAGGAGCAGGTGGAGATGGCCAAAGCCGATGTCGTGATGGAGTTCAAGGCTTTGTAAGAGTTTATTGACTCTTGCGTCGTCTATTATGCTGACGGATTTGAGGATTGCCTAAAACATGCCTAGTCCGTCTACCCACACTTGGATTTTTACAAGGTTAGCATGGACAAGCCCTTGCCATCTACTTTAGTTGGCGACACTATCCCTAAGGAGAATGACGACTCTACCTAGTCAAAGTGGGGTCCAAAGGATGATAGCGTTGTTCTCGCTCAACCTGCCACGAAGAAGCCTGCCGCTCCTTTAACTTCGTCCCATGAAGCTTGAGATGTTGAAGACCCTCTTGTTCAAGTCGTCCAGGATCCTCTTGCTAAGGGTGACAAAAATCCTTCAGCCTAGAACGTCCAGGACCCTTAGCTTTTTGTTTTTTCATAATTTATTATGTACTCTATCCATTTTTCAAACAATGTTATTGCCCTTTTGTTTTTGGGCCTTTTATTGTAAACACTTTTTATGCTGTGACGTTTCTTTACATCCGTTGCTTTATTTGATCTCCATGTGTTACTTTAGTTAATCCTTGCATGTCTTGATTGGGTGTGCTTTCTGTTATGTGAATGTATCCTTCTACATATATCTATTTTTCGGATACTAGGGCTATTCTATCTGCTTGTGGACTTAGCCTCATCCCCTTGTGGACTAAACTCGTCCACTTTTGGCCTTTACCATTTCATCCTCCAGTGGACTTTGATAAGCTCGTCCACTTTGTAGGCTTATTAATAGGTTCGTCCATTTTATGGTCTTAGTGATATGTTCGTCCACTTTGTGGACTTAGTAATAAAATCGTCCACTTTGTGGACTTAGTAATAAAATCGTCCACTTTGTGGACTTAATAAAATTGTCCACTTTGTGGACTTAATAAAATTGTCCACTTTTGTTGACTTATAATAAATTCATCCACTTTGTGGATTTAAAAACTTGTCCACTACTTTGTGGACTTTTGATAAACTCATATACTCTATGGATTCAATATAAAAATCGTTCACTTTGTGGACTCAGTAATAAGCTCGTCCACTTCGTGGACTTATAATAAACTTGTCCACTACTTTGTGGACTTTTAAGAAACTCATCCACTCTATGGATTCAGTATAAAACTCGTCAACTTTGTGGACTCAGTAATAAGCTCGTCCACTTTGTGGACTTAAAATAAACTTGTCCACTACTTTGTGGGCTTTTAATAAACTCATCCACTTTGTGGATTCAATATAAAACTCGTCTACTTTGTGGACTCGGTAATAAACTCGTCCACTTTGTGGACTTATAATAAGCTCGCCTACTTTGTGGACTTATAACAAACTTGTCCACTTTGTGGACTTGGCATAAAACTCGTCCACTTTCTGAACTTAGCAATAAACTCGTCCACTTTCTGGACTTAGCATAAAACTCGTCCACTTTCTGGACTTAGTAATAAACTCGTCCACTTTGTGGATTTATAATAAATTTGTCCATTTTGTGAACTTAGCATAAAACTCGTTCACTTTGTAGACTTATAATAAACTCGTCCATTTTGTGGACTCAGCATAAAACTCGTCCACTTTCTGGACTCAATAATAAACTCGTCCACTTTGTAGACTTATAATAAACTCATCCACTTTGTGGACTTATAATAAAATTGTCCACTTTGTGGACTTAGTAATAAACTTATAGCTTGAAGGGGCAAGCATGCACACAGGTTATATTTGAATTACTCATCTTATTGTGATGAATGCATATATAAGTAGAAAATTGTTCCAAAAAGAATAAAACTCAGCCCTTTGGGCTTAAAAAGTATTGTAGATAAGATTCGACAAAAAGAAATGCCAAAATTGGGAATGAGGAGTAACGTCCTTCATGTTGTCTTCTACTAGTAGTACTTCTTGAGACTCTCGGCGTTCCACGGATGACGCAATTTTTGCCTGTCAAGCGTCTCCAAGTAGTAAGTGTCTTTTCTCTGCCACGACGTGACTTTGTAAGGTCCTTCCCAATTGGGTCCAAGCTTTCCTTGGGATGGATCTCTTATGGTGCCTGTGACCTTCCTTAGGATGATATCTCTAACCTGGAAGACCCTATGCTTGACTTTGGCATTGTAGTGCTTGGCCATAAGGTCCTGATATCTTGCTAGCCTCTGTTCAGCTGTCGCCCTTACTTCGTCAACTAGGTCAAGCTGTAGACGTATGGCCTCATCGTTCCTCCTCTTGTCGTAACTATCAACTCTGTAGCTTGTGAGCCCGACCTTAACTGGGATGATTGCTTCGCTTCCGTACGCCAGTTGAAACAGCGTTTCTCCTGTGGGAGTTCTGGCCGTCATCCTATAGGCCTATGGTACGTTGGGCAACTCTTCGGGCCATACACCTTTTGCCCCCTCAAGCCGAGTCTTGATGATTTGAAGCCTGAGGGTGGGCAGGGGAGGAGTAGTGGTTCTTAATCTCTAACTATGAGCAAAAATCCCTGAAGGAGTCGTTGTCGAACTGCTTTCCGTTATCTGACACCAAGACCTTAGGGATTCCGTACTTGCAAATGATGTTCCTCCAAACGAAACTACGTATGTTCTTTTCTGTGATGGTAGCCAGGGCTTCAGCTTCTACCCACTTGGTGAAGTAATCTATGCCAACTTTTAGGAACTTCAGCTATCTCATTGCTATGGAGAATGGGCCCATAATGTCTAGTCCCCATTGAGCAAAAGGCCACGGGGCCACTATAGGGGTGAGCTCTTCTGTCGGCTGCTTGATGTTGCTGCTAAACCTTTGGCACTTGTCACAAGCTCTAACATAGGCCTGTGCATCCTTCTGCATGGTAGGCCAGTAGTACCTAGCCCGAATCATTTTGGGCACCAAAGACCGTGATCCTAAGTGATTCCCGCAGATGCCTTCATGGACTTCTCTCATGACTAATAACGCCTTAAAATGTATACTTGTTATATATTTTGTGGGCGTTATCTCCTTATTACTATGCTTAATTTGTATAATTAAGCCATGATTTGCATTAGTCTCTATTATTTATCTTTACATAATTTCTTGAATAAGATGCCATTCATTGTGTGTAATTTTTTACTTTTAGGAAATCATGTGAGAAAGATGAGCTTACAAGAATTTGTGAGAGAATGGAGGCTAAACTAGAATTAAGTGGAGCTAAAGGACCATACTTAAATGTTTAAGGAGGTGCAGCTAGAGTGCTTAGATTGTCTACTCTGATTGGAAGCTTCAAATAAGGAAAGAAACCAAAGAGGCAGAATCTGAAAAGGAAAAATTTGATTTGAGTATTGATCAGTATTTTGGGCGTATCTCACTCATAAAAACTCCAATTGACAATAGACTAGATGGGTTGGAACCGTGACTTAATTATCTACAACTTTCCAGTTTTGAGTTTTTCAAAATTCATAAGTTTTGAAGGCCGAAATTTACTCACAAGTTACTGTTGTAAACTTGGATGGAAATTAAAATAGTAAAAGTTTTATTTTCTTTGGACACTTTTATGTTAGGGTTTTGAAGGGAGGTTGGGTAGAACGAAATTTGGAGAGAAAACTTGTATTTTCCTTTCTCTAATGGCAGCCTAAACTCTTTGCTAGGGCTAGGGGTTATGTTTCTTCTATACGGTATGAATGTTCAATGTGATTCTTTCTAGGATTTTATCAACGACATATTTGATTGTTCAATTAGATTTCTTTTTAATGCATTAGTTCTTTCATGCTTTCAATAAGTTCAATCATGTTTTTCTTATTGTTTAGATGAATTTCTAATAGTTTCAAATAGAAATCAGATTTCAAAGTGAATGGGTTTTTCTGAAAAACTTTTCTAACTGCATTATTAATCGAGGTTATCATGCGTTCTTGAATTGTCTTAGTTCAACCGAATCATAAGTTTTTAATTGTATAAGAACAATCAATTATGAAATAGATATTTTCCTATATCACAAAGAATTTCATATCGATATAGGGAAACATCCTGATGCTTTAGTATTTACAATATTGATTTAAATAAGTTTTTATTATTATTATTGTTAACAATCACCAAGCAAAATTATTTTTCTTCTTCACCCAAACTGTTATTTAATTATATTGTCTTTGAATTTATCCTGCTCCTTGTGGTTCGACCTTGGTACTCTGAGAATTATATTGCTACGATCTCCTGCACTTGGAAGTGAGCAAGCAATGACATAATTTGCTTCTTTAGGGCACAAGCATCTTAGATACGGGTGGGAGAAGCCTCTCTTGTAAAGGACATCCTTTATCATGACGAATCGTGCTGCCTAGACCTTCAGCTTCTTTGCAGCCTCCTTACTGTCGGGTAGTGTGGCGTTTTTCAAATAGGAGACTATTAGCGTAGTCCAGTCGCTTCCTGAGCTTATTTCCTGTATATTGACGCCATCGATCAAAGGTGAAAGCTGAATGAAAGAAAGTACCTCCCCAGAGATAAGCATATGTTCTGCGGATGCGGCTTTAGCAAGGCAATCAACTTGTTCATTCTCCTCCCTTGGGATTTGGACGAACTTGGTGCGCAACTCGCTTGCTCGTTTTTGCACTTGCTCTTGGTACTTCTTCATTCTTTCTCTTTTGCACTCGTAGTAGCCATTTATCTGACTGATGACCACTTGAGAGTCGCAATGTATGATCACACTTGTTGCTCCTGTGACTTTAGCAAGGTCTAGTCCTGCCACCAATGCTTCGTACTCGGCCTCATTGTTTGTTATTGGAAAGTCGAGACAGACCATGCACTCAACTTTGTCTCCTTCAGGGGAATGGAGCACTACACCGGCTCCTCCAGCCTGCCTGTTAGATGACCCATCCATGTAAATGCTCCATTGACGATGTTCTTCAGCCCCCTGGCCCTGCATATTAGTGAACTCCGTGATGAATTCAGTGATTACTTCCCCCTTTATTACAATGCGCGGGCGGTACTGTATGTCGAACTCACTCAATTCTATCACCCATAGCACCTTTCGTCCTGCGGCTTCAGGACTACTCATTGCTCGCTATAGAGGCTTGTCAGTTAGGATGATGATAGTGTGAGCCTGGAAATATGGCTTCAGCTTTCGGGCTGCGGTAACCAAAGAGAATGCAAGTTTCTCCATTGGTGGGTATTTTTCCTCTATGCCTCGGAGTGCTTGGTTGGTGTAGTATACGGGCATTTGTGCCCTATTTTCCTCCATGACCAAGGCCGCGCTGACGGCAACTGGGGATACCACCAAATAGAGGACCAACTCTTCCCCAGGCTTAGAGGGACTTAGCAATGGTGGAGAAGAGAGGTAGGCTTTTAAATTTTTGAACGCCTGCTGACACTCGTTAGTCCACTCAAAAGACTTCAGTAGTGTGCAGAAGAAAGGTAGGCATTTGTCCATTTCTCGTGATACAAACCTATTCAGCGTTGCTACTTTGCCGTTGAGGCTTTGGACTTCCTTCACGTTCCTTGGCGGTGTCATTTCCATGATGGCCCGAACCTTGTCAAGGTTGACTTCGATACCTCTCTGAGATACCATGAACCCCAAGAATTTTTCAGCAGTTACCCCGAACGCACACTTGCTCGGATTGAGCTTCATGTTGTAAGAGCGGAGGGTGTCGAAGGTTTCCCTAAGGCCATTCAAATGATTGTCCTCCCTTCGACTTTTTACCAACATGTCATCAACATAGACTTCAATATTCCTTCCGATTTGTTGTGTAAACATCTTGCTCATTACCCTTTGATACATCGCACTCGTGTTTTTGAGTCCGAATGGCATCACTTTATAGCAAAATAGCCCTTGGCTTATGACAAACAAAGTCTTCTCTTAATCAGCTTCGTTTAGCTTAATCTAATTGTAGCCAGAGAAGGCGTCCATGAAACTTAGCAATTGGTGGTAAGCTGTAGAGTCTCGAGAATGTCAATCCACAGTTACGGGTAGCTGTCCTTGGGGCATGCTTTGTTCAGGTCCGTAAAATCTACACACATTCTCCATTTCTTGTTGACTTTCTTGACCATCACCACGTTGGCTAGCTAGTCGGGGTAATATACTTCCTTGATAAAGCTCGCCTCTTGGAATTTGCGAACTTCTTCCGCTATAGCCTGGTCCTATTCTTAGGCGAATACTCTCTTCTTCTGTCGGACAGGTGGAAAAGTAGGCGACACATTTAACTTGTGTTCTACGACTGAGGGGTCAATCCCTAACATGTCTTCATGACTCCAAGCAAAGACATCTTGATTTTTCTGTAGAAAAGTCTTAAGTGCCTAGTGGACAGTTGCACTGGCAAGGGTACCAATACTAGTCGTCCGGTCGGGTTTGGAATCATCAAGATGTATTTCTTCAAGTCTCTCAGTGGGCTTCGACACCGCCCGATGCTCTTCTATATTCATGGCCTGACAATAGTCGTCTAACTCCAACATAGCTATATAACATTCGCGAGCGGCCACCTGATTCTCACGTAATTCTCCTATTCCGTAGTCAGTAGGAAATTTGATCATCAAATGGTAGGTTAAAGTTACTGCTTTCCACGAGTTGAGGGTAGGTCATCCTAAGATGGCATTGTAAGCAGACGAGCAATCGACCACCAAGAATGTCACGTCCTTAGTGATCTGCTAGGGGTAATCACCAATTGTAACAAGCAACGTGACTGTGCCAAAAGGGAATACCCTCGTTCCTCCAAAACCAACAAGCGGAGCATTAGTCGGTACCAATTGTTCTCTGCCAATCCTTATCTGATGGAATGTTGGGTAATAAAGAATATCCGCGGAGCTGCCATAATCAACTAGGACCCAGTGTGTGTTGTAATCCCGCATCCGTACGCTAACAACTAATGCATCGTCATACAGGTGTTGGAGATGGTGAGTGTCTTCCTCTAAAAATCCAATGACGAGGTTGTCGACTCGTGCCATCTTGGGGAGGACACCCGTGAGCTGAACGTTTTGAACCATCCTTAGGTAAGTCTTGCGAGCCTTTTTAGTGGAGCAAGAGGTTGTAGTTCCGCCCATGATCATCCTTATGTCTCTTATAAGCGGCTTAGGACGTTCATTCTCTCATCGCACGAGTTGCACTTGTGGTGTGTCCGTCCTCTTTTTGCTGACAAACCTCTGCGACTTTCCCTGCTGAATAAGGGCTTCAATTTGTTGCTTCAAATCATAGCAGACAGATGTGTCATGCCTGTGATCTCGATTGAACCGGCAATACTTATCTCAGGACCTTTTATTGGGATCTCCCTTTAGCTTCCCTAGGAACGTCAGGGCTCCTTAGTCCTTGACCTGCATCAAGACTTGATCAATCGGGGCATTCAAAGGCGTGAAGCTTGTAAACCTCCCCATAGGGGGTTTGGATCGCCCATCTTCTCGTCAGTCCTTAATCCTTGTTCTCTTTCGTCCTCTGTCCTGCCGTGCTTCCTCCTGACTTTCTCTTTTCTTAGGTCTATCTTCTCAGGCCAGCAACGCGTCTTCAACATTTTTGTACTTAGTTGCCCTGTAGAGTACCTCTAACATAGTGTTTGGGTCATTTTTGTATAAGGAAAACAGGAACTTACCCTTTCATAGTCCGTTGGTAAACGTGGCCACGAGTATCTTATCGTTGACCTCGTCAATCGAGAATGCCTCCATGTTGAAATGTGTTATCTAGGAACTCAATGTCTCCTCCTCTCGTTGCTTGATATTCATTAGGCACGTCGTGGTCTTCTTGTGTCTGTGCCCCCCAATGAAGTGCAAGGCGAACTAGGCGCTCAAATCCTTAAAAGTGCCGATAAAATTCGGCGTCAACTTACTAAACCATAACCTTGCAGGACCTTTTAGCGTTGTTGGGAAGGCCCGACACATGATTTCATCTGCCACCCCTTGCAGGTGCATCAGTGTCTTGAGGGTCTCCAGGTGATCGAAGGGTCCTTATTGCCGTCGTAAGCTTCCACCTAGGGCATGCGGAACTTTGGTGGAAGGGGGAATGAAGTGATAGATGCAGTGAATGGCGAGTTTGCCCGGTGGACTAACTCATCAAGATCGTTCGATACCTGTCCTCTAAGAGCGTTCATCATGAAATCCATTCATTCCTTTATCATCTGCATCTCGGCGACTATATGTGACGGTGGAGTATCTGCGACAGACAGACGACTTGTATACTACTGCTCTTGTTTGGTTAGGGTGTTGCTGCCTTCCGGCCTTTCCTAGTTCCTTCTCTCGGCACTGGTTTCTTCCTGATCCTCCTCTTGAGTGTTAGGTACCATGTTCTTTTGGTGTAGTTGCTCTTCTAGGACATGGTTTTGCTTGGTAAGGCGTTCTACAGCTGCAGGGAGCGTTTGAACTTGTCTTTTGAGGGCGGTGGTACGTGGTTCGTCCCCTTGATTGTTGGTGGTGGTTGTCATTAACCGAGTACCATGCAACTCTTTGTCCAGGAAGTGGTAGTATGGCTTACTTCCTACTCTAGTTTCCCCCAACTGATGATGCCGAAAATCGTCAGTGAGTCACACGGTCCTCACGTGCTTTAAGCAAGACCTGCACAACATACAGGGATGAAGAATAACCTATGAATGGTACCGGTGTGGTACCGGCCGAAGACCCTCCAACGGTCAAGTTAGAGAATCTTTTGTTCACAACTCTAGAATGCCAGAGCTAGGGTGGATTAAGCGAATCTTGGTTTGTGAGGGCTTGAAATTTGTATAGTAGCATAGGGTTGACATTCGTTTCTTGGCTCAGAAGATCTTTCCTTGTATGAGAGATCTTCTTTAATTCACGCATCTTGCGGAATCATTTCCTTGTAGTAGTCTTTTTGGTTAGGATTTATCGTGGGGCACAAGATATTTCCTTATGTATTCATATGTGGAGCTCAAGTAAAATATATGCTGGACCCGTCAAGAGTTTGTCTTGCCCTCGTCAGCTTGTCATTCTGTCTATGTCTTCTGGCCGTCACATAAAGGTATCAAGGATCTTGAGGCACACCCGTCAGCTTTGGGATGAACCCGTCAGCTATATGGTTTCGTTTAAGAATCCCTTATCAATCATATTGTCTGCAATGACAACAAAGACTTAGTTCATATGTACCCTTTGTATATTGACCATAGCATGTTTGCTGTATGAGGTCATTTATCCCTTTTCAGTGTCATATATATATATTTGGTTTAGAATTTCTATGGTCCTCTTGTTACAAATCTCCTAAACAGTGGGAGCTGATATACCATTATGACAGCCAAAATGGGTGATTTAAGATCTATGGTTCTTTTAAGAGGGACCTCTAGCTGATCTTTGCCAGCTTCCATTTATCAATTAGACTGGTTTAAAAGGTAAAAAAGTTTAGGTATGACAGTATATATACTGCGTTGTTTAGTGAATAAATCCCAAATATAGTAAGAGTATTGATGCCTTATCAAGCATTTGACAATTCTGGTACGTTACACTAAATTTCCCTTTGGCCAAAAACATTCTAGATTCCATGTATATGGAGATGGGTACGTACCTTTCAAATTCACATCATACGTGTGTTTGGATTAACCTTTTGCTTTCAGATTTTTAGCTTTTTCGGTCATTTATGTAAAAAATTTTACGGCTTCAGTGGTTCTAGATATGATTGTACTTTTGTTAACTTTTAGCAAATCAACAAAAAGTTGATTCTAATTTACACTTAATCAGCATCTCAGCCAGGGTAGGTTCAACTAAGTTTCTTTTTTTTGTTCTTTTTCTTTTTTAATTTTATTTGTGGTAATTGGCATCATCGCTATAGTTTGAGTAAACTCAATAATCAACCTAGTGATATTGGTTATTGTACACAAACATACACACAGACTTTTTGCACTGAAATCGTGTGGGTACGTTTGTGTGCAATAAGCAATGTATTTACCCTTCTTTCAAAGTGTCATAATGACATGTTATAGATGCTGCAAGAGCTGTGGAAAAAAGTTCGAAGCAAGTCCTCTAAGACTGTTCTTTCTCCCCCAATTATTGCTTTAGTACCTCAATAGTAGAATAAACCAATTTGCTATAATTTCTGTGTTCGTTATATGTCTGTCTACCAGGGGTTACAAATGTTGCAATCCTTGGAATTATTCTCAATAAGAGCGCGCACACACATTTTCCACTGAAATCGTGACTTGAAATGACAATTGCAGTTTAAAAGGCGTGTGTACGAATGCTTGCAATAAGCAGTAGTGTGTACTAGTATTTACCCTTGTTTTAAAGGGTCCATAATGACATGTTACAGATGCTGCAAGAAGTGTGAAATAAAGTTCAAAGCAAGTCCTCTAAGACTGTTCTTTCTCCCTCAATTATTTCTTTAGGACCAACTACCAACATGGTAGAATAAACCAATTTACTATAATCAATGTGTGTGTCACATATGTCTGTGTCTGCGCGGGGTTTCAAATGTTGCAATCCTTATAATGATTCTCAATCCGAATGCATTTGGCAGTAAGGGGCATCTTAATATTCTTGAAATGTCACATTAAAATGCATAGTAGATACGAATCCAATCAGTTCAGATTAATTTACTAGATCATTTGTAAATGAACTACAAGTCTACAACCATGCATGAGCCACCACGTAGTCTGGCTATTGCAGAATACTAACTTATAGTCACAATCAAGAAAAGGTGGCCTCCACACCCAATGTGCACTCACTCACATGCATTAGTCATTTTCTCGCTTAGGCTACAAACAAAGGTCTTGATGGTCGTTCCAAACTGCTAGACAGTCCAAATCCTAAAAGACATTCAGGATTATTTTACATCAATGTCTATTTTATATGGTTAAGAATCAAATTTTCTTTTGGTAGGTAAGATTTTGTTTAAGTATGGGATTTTCACATTGACTTAATGGTCTTAAGCAGAATTAATTATCTGTCTACCACTAAATATTTCACTTTATATTTTCTGAATTTCATCTTATCATAACGTTTGTCTCCGTCCCCTATTATAAAGTACCATGAAAAAAAAAATCAGACATGACATATTATAGTTGGTGGAATAAATTTTTAAAGTTTCACTTTTTTTTTATTATTACTTATTTTTCAAGGTTCGACTTTACTTTTTGTCTATATCATTTTTTAAGCAAAATAAATCAAAGAAACTAAACTAAGGGTCCGTTTGGATACCACTTATTTTGTTGAAAATTGAAAATAATAATAAAAATAATAAAAAATTTACTGTTCACAAATTTTTTATTGTTCATATGCCTAAATGCACGGTTCATGAAAAATGAACAATGCAAGAGGCGCTCAGCTGAAAAAAAAAAAAGCAGGAAACGCAAAACGTGAACTTATCCAAACGCTCACTAAGTGTTCGTTTGCATAGCATTGAAAATTATTCTAGTGCTGCGTTTTGCGTTTTTTGGGGTCCCACAGCATTATTCACGGGACCCACAAAAGTCATCTAAACACAGATTTCAATATAAATTTAGGTCCCACGACATTATTTACATATTTAAAAATTATTTTGTTGCAGTGTTTTTAATTTTCAACAATAAACGGCATCCAAATAGACCTTAAACCAGAACAAGGCCTATATTTCAGTCATGGGGCCATCATCCCATATAATAATAAGAATTTTCTTAAAGTTGTGAATTATTTATTTGAAATCCAAAGTTGATTGAAAACGCATCCACACTTTTGTTTCTTCAATTAAGTGTTCTTGACGTTTCCTACCTTTATGTAAGTTATAAGGGAATATATATATATATAGAACTTCATTGTTTTTTGCTCTGCTTATGAATAGTACAAATCCCAATAAGCAAATTCAATCAAAAAATTATTCATAAAGCAATCAGGAAGTGATTTTTAACTCTACTTTACAGAAGTTTATACATGCTTAATTCAAATCTGAATGCTAGTCTATTCTTGCTACTTGCTAGTTGTTTTCCAATGCTTTACTTTAAAATACTTTCCAGCACTCAGGAGAATGGGACAATTTACAGCAAAGTGACTTAATGATAATGCAGCTGGCCATGTTTAAGCAATATTAGGCTATTTGACTTTGTACAATATGATTATTAGATCAACATATTTAGTATTTTAACACTAGGTTAGACCTGTCATTAGCACCATGAAAAGCTAAGCCAACTAGTTGGACCCAATTCAGCAATTTTCACCCCCTAGGTTAAATTTTTTTGTTTTTGGGTTCTAGGTTCACTCAAATAGATCAAATCATTGAGATCTTTAGTAAGTGTTAATGGGCACAAAATATCTCATCTACCTGTTTTGTTCCAATTTTTTCTTATGAGATTGGAAGGTCAGCTACTCAGCTTTCCATCATAGTCCCCTCATATTGATTAATTAAACAAAGCAAACAAAGCAAAGTGGGGTCTTCCTCATTACCGTTTTGTTGTATCTATGGGAAAAAGATTGACTGAGATTTTGTTTATTAAAAGCAGAGATTATTGGTGTTTTGTGATGGTCCTACTATCTCAATCAATTATAGTCACCAGACTGATCAGGACCTCTCAAAAAGCCTAATGGCAAAGCCATAACAAAATTAGGAAGAAGCACTTCTAAAGAAAAAGAAGTAAGGTCTTCTTCTATCTTCTACATTAAAAGAGGAATAGGCATCCATCATTTCCATCTTGTTATATATCTTTTACTTTTCCCTTTTTAATTTCTTTGTTGTAACTTTGATTCAATAAATAAATAAAATAAAAAGCTTTTCATTTACGATGTATATATATCATAGGAAACCTCAAAATTTGGAAAACATAAGAAAAATGCTCGAAGACTCGAAATGAGCATCCAAGATTCCAAAAACAAGATAAAGAATGTCACATAGTTTAATATTTTGCATGTCTATATGAATAAAAGAAACAAATATATAATTATTATTTTTAAAGGAAGAAAAGAAGGCTTTAGTGCTTTGAAATGGACAAAAATGAAGATTTGAAACGACTAGTGCATCTTTTTTATTTAAAGGGGTCCCAACATGCTTAGTGTTTGACACATAATATATATTTATACAATTATACCTAGTGGGAATATTTGGGAATCAAGCCTATTAATTTCTTAACGTACCACATCACTTTATTATATAAAATATAAATATATAATACTTAGTATGCTTACTCTTAACATATACTGTCTTCAATTTTATCTAAACAACGTACCATACAGTACTAGAATTACATTCAACAAAAACAAGTGGAACCAGAACCACATATCTTTGTTTTGTTTTGTTTTTTTTTTTTTTTTTAATGCCATATAAGAATGATATATCAATAAATAAATGATTTGAAATTGGACCAGAAATCATATACACGAACCAAAAACAAAGATAGGGCAATTGACATTGAGTCATGCATCTTGATTCATAGAGGCAAACAAAAGCAAAAGCACGTAGAAACTCTTAACCAAAGCCATTTTCATTAGGACCATTCAACTGCAAAAGATAAACTCTAATTAGCAAAATGAGTCAAGGACCATTTAATTTCTGGAACAACACCAACCCTCTAAATTGTTATGATTAGTTTGAACTTTGCATAGGCTATAAAGTTCTTATTCCTTAATGATTGTGCTTCCCATCCAACAATTTGCTCACCAACTTTGGCACAAAGAAGCCAAGGACAAAAACAAAGTGGAACACTAACATACCTTTATTTTTTTTACATTCCATGAGAATGTTAAATGATGATAATTAAACAAATTGAAAAATTGGACCAGGAATGATAAACATAAACCAAAAACAAAGATAGAGCCTAGGGGCAAAAGCCAAAACATGGAGATACTCTTAACCAAATCCATCTTCATTGCTCTTTGGACCATCCAGCTGCAAAAGTGAACAGAAGCTGGACCATCTATTCTAAATTTCTAGAACAATATCAGCCCTTTAAATTGATGTGATCAGTTTGAATTTTGCATATGCTAGAAAAGTCCTCAATGATTGAGCTCCCCAAACCATCAATTTCGCCCACCAACTTAGGCACAATTAAAGCAAGTAAAGAAAAACTAGTATCAATGCTACATGAAACATTCAGCTCCTCTGACCATACATAATATTCTTAACAAAGTGCTTGAGCTTGACATAAACAATGTCATACACATAATTATCCCAACAACAAAATTATGAACAATTTTGTTCTGCTATAATAGTTTCAGTACATAGACAAGTTATGACTTATGACATTGAGTATCAAATATAGTCGTCTCAAAGTCTATAAATATTAAATACACGACATCTGTTAAAAAAAAATAAAAATAAAAATTATAAAAGATTAAAGGAAATTACACACTACACCACCCTGAAAAACCAGTTCTAGGCACTTTCTAGTCCTAGTTCTACATTCAAAACAAAACACCCATTAAAAAAACAAGCTACTAGGCGTAACGACATTTTAGTCTGAACACCTGCAACATTTTTTTTCCTATTCATGATCAAAACGACATGATCAAAACCTCTTACAAAGGAGTTAACAGTGTAACCACAATGGGGCTCCGAACAACATGCTTTCCCACTCCATCGGACCAAGAAATCGACCCGAATACCGCACCCGAGTCATCCAGCGTTAGACTCTTGCTATCAGTCGTTACAGTCACAACATAGCTCAGCTTCTTCACGGCAGCCGTGAAAGCCAACTTCGTCGGCTTCACAACAACCGTCACACCTTTCGGGGACTCAACTTTGACAGTATAAATAGCATTGACTTCACCCACATTGGTAACGGTTCTTAGGAAATTTTTACTGATCGCCCCGACCTTCGCGCTCGAAAACCACGCCGCGATTGACGGGTAGTTAAGATTTTCCGCTAACGGCTTCTTCCTAGGACAATTAGGAACTGATTTAGTTATAACCTGAATTTCCTTGAGACCATATCCAACTCCACACAGAAAGTTGACATAATCCTCATTGGTGATATCATAAACTAAGCCAGGATCCATAGCTTGACCTAAATTCACATGCCCCGCCCCGAAACCATAAGGTGTGGACTGTTTACCATTGGCCTCATCCATCATCGGCTGGTTTCGGTTATCGAGTACATTCGCCGTGGTCATCATTGCAGACCGAATCATGGCGGGGCTCCAATTACGATGAGCCGATTTAAGCAAGGCCGCTGCGCCACTTACATGAGGACAAGCCATTGAAGTACCAGAGAGTATATTGAACTCGGTTCTTCGGGTATCGGAGTCTAATCCGGTCGGGCCAATTGCGTCGGTCCAAGCGGCTAGTATGTTCACACCTGGCGCGATCAAGTCGGGTTTGAGAATGTTCGGGTCCAAACCGTTTAATCCTCTGCCTGAAAACGAAGCTACGATCGGAGCCGGTTTGATCCCGAGCAAGGTGCCTTGGAAATCAATGGTGGCCGTTGGATTCGGAGTTGTTGAGAGGTATTTCTTGACGAGATCGCCTTCGTTGACGCCGATTGCGCAAGCCGGAAGAATGTGAGCGTCACCGACTAAGCCTTCGCCGGCGGTCATTCCGTTGGCGAGTATCATTCCGACGCCGCCAGCTTTCTTCACCTCCAGTCCTTTGGCTACTCTCGCACTGCTTCCTCTGTCGCAAATTACGATTTTACCCCTGACAGCGTTTGGATCCAATGAGTTTTCCATACAGAGAGAAGCAGCTAAGACCCCTGACTTTCCGGGATAGACCAGAGGATACATTTTGCCGCCAATCGG
This sequence comes from Castanea sativa, assembly GCF_040712315.1. NCBI lineage: Eukaryota > Viridiplantae > Streptophyta > Magnoliopsida > Fagales > Fagaceae > Castanea > Castanea sativa. The sequence goes on along the minus strand of NC_134019.1, from coordinate 41,336,280 downwards.
AGCTCCAGCGTAGAGCGACACGCCGGAGAATTGCTTGCCGTTACCGAGTTTGATAATAGCTGGGAAATTCCGGTCAATTGTGCCGGCACCAACTGTGGCGAGCCATGGAGCGAGGTTTGTCACTGTCATTACGTCGGGACCACCGTTTCCGGCGGATGAGGACACGAAGATCCCTCGCGAAACGGCGCCGTAAGATCCGATTGCGATCGGGTCGAGATAGTAAGGTGATGAAACGCCGTCGCTGCCTCCGATTGAGATCGAGATTACATCAACGCCGTCCTTAACGGCGGTGTCGAAGGCGGAGAGAATATCGGAATCGAAGCAACCTGAGTTCTTCCAGCAAACTTTGTAAACAGCCAAACGAGCTTTCGGAGCTACACCTTTAGCGATTCCCGAAGCGTAACCTGACATGTTCGCCTGAAAAACGTACCGTCCGGCAGCGGTGGAAGCTGTGTGCGTTCCATGTCCATCGGCGTCTCTCGGTGACCGATACTCCACCGTATCATTGCTCACCATCGGACCACCAGCACTCGCCGAAGCATCGTGACCTTTGGAGAAAAACTTAGCTCCGATCAGCTTCCGGTTACAGTTTAGAACCGTGAATTTCTCTCCGGCCTGACAAGCTCCCTTCCACCGAGACGGAACCGGACCGAGATTCTTATCCGAAAAGCTCCGTCGCTCCGGCCAGATTCCGGTATCGAGAAGACCGATAATGACATCGGAGCCATAATCGGAATCGGACCAGAGACCGCGCTGGTTCCTGAGGCCGAGGAACTGAGGAGACCGAGTGGTGTGAAGCTCGCGACGGCGGTCCTTGAACACGGCGAGGACTGAAGGGTTTTTGCCGATCGTATCGGCTTCGTTTTTCGTGAGAGTGGCGGAGAAGCCATGGAAAACGGTGTCGTACGTGTGGAGGATTCGAGGCGGGTCGGCGAACTCGGACGCGTACCAGTGGTAATGAGTGGGGAAAATGGACGGCTTTGATTGAGAGTTCACGCGGATGATGAAGGTCTGGACCGTCTGATCGGCGGAGAGTGATAGGATCAGACGAGGAAAACTGTATAGAAATATAGAGAAGAAAAAAAGCAATATTTTTGAGGCCATTTTCTTGAGAGTGAGTGAAGTGAAAGTGTGAGAGAGTGAGGATTTGCCGACACAGATGTGGAGTGTGATATAAGAGAGGATTTACTGTCTTTAATTTCAGTCACTGTTTAATTAAATGGGGAAAATCTTTGATAATGATTAATTAATTAGGGGATTAATTAGCGTTTTAAGTGTGTGTGGATATGATTTTGTCGTGAAAGAGAATTTGATGAGTCGGCATATAAGATATTGTGGCAGTTCTGCTGTACTTTTAAAACGACGTAGTTCTTGGAAATTTCCCGAAAGTTAAATGTTAAGGAGTAAAGCTAGAGACATTAACTTTGTGCACAAAACGTCATGTGATTCACTGATATTAATACCTTTATCGACAACTTGTAATATAGTGAGTTGTGGTACAATAATGTGTCAAAATTGGTGTAACAAAGCATTACTCAATTGTAAAATGACTGTTTTTCCTCTGCAAGTGCCCTCTAGAATCTTTAGATAGTTCAAGCTGATCAAATGGAATGGAACAAGGGTAAAGTACTTTATTACAGGTTTTTTTATTCTTTGGTTATTTCTAGATCAAGGTCAATAGGTCATGATGATACATTTTTTTATATTACCCTTTTTACCATTTGTTAAAAGAGTCACCATCGTTAGAATAATATCGTTTTTATGTTGTTTATTATTCACTAATCACACTTAATTGCATTAGTAATTATGAAAAAATTTGTTTCGACATATTTATTGCTATTTTTGAGAGTTGATAAAGGGCCAAAGAGTAATGTTAGAAGCATATTCCATTTCATATATAAATTCACACTTTGTTTATGTATCAACTTTTGATTAAATTTCAATACTTTCACGTAAGTTCATTACACGTATTTGAAAAAACTAAAATTCAATTAAGAGTTAACACATAAAGAGAGTATTGATTTAGATATAGGAATAGTTGTGTCCTTAACATTACTCTAAGAGTAATTCACTTTTTTTTAAGAAGAAATCTTAGTTGGAAAAAAGCATCTATTCAACTATGGACATTGGATACGCTTTAAGCGTGTTAGATTATGAAGTCCCCCAAATCCAAATACCTAATTATGGACCTTGGATTTGCTTGAATAGGTTAGACAACGAAGATAAACAAAACTTTGTTCCATTTTTTTTCCTTTTTTTTTGCTGAGTAAAACTTTGTTCCATTATTGAAGCATTAAATGGTTTTCGAATTTGTTTGTAGTACCATTTGGCCAATGTCATTTTCACTTCAATTATTATCACACATTAAATATCACCAAATAAATTTTTATTAAGAGAAATGATATATTCACAATATTTTTACAACAAATCTTAAGTGATAGGTTGTTACTGGTTGTTATTGTTGAGACAAAAAAGTAATCTTCGTGTTAGGTTCAAATTTGAACCAATAACAATTAACCACCTGTGATTTGTTGTAAAAATGTTGTGGACGTAATATCTCTCTTTTATTAATTACAATGGTATACAAATGAGATATACAAAGCCATGTATGCATGTCAACCTCTATTTTCAACGTGTCATGAATTTTCAGATCAAAACAATGATAACCGCATGATCAATTTGAGAATGAGGTTTGCACTTATACTCGCTATACATGATTCTATTAGTGTACGTTGCAATGCTTATTGAGAGATACACCTACCTAACTTGCAATTTCTGTGTAGATCATTCATGCAAATTTCAATTCTCACCTAATTAATTATTGAAAGCTTTGTGTAACGGTCATATTGAAATCAATGAAATAGGAAATTTAATTAAACATTGTGAAACATTGATATTTGTAATTTGTACCTGAGGGAAAGGGACAAATTGATCAAGATAAGAAGGTCCCACAGTCACTCATTATGAATTCAAATTCTATAATTTTGATATTCTAATTGGTTCCTCTTAAACGTTAGTGAATTTAGGCATGGTCTTTGAAAGATAACTATAACTTATAGGGTCTGTTTGGATAGAATTTATTGCTGAAAATTGAAAACACTGTAACAAAATAATTTTTAAATGTGTAAATAGTGATGCGGGACCCATTTTTAATAAAAAAATTGATAAAAAAGTACATGAACAGTGTACGCAAAACATGAAAACTGAAACGTGGAAACCCAGCCGCTGAATCCAAACGCCCTCATAGTCTTGCTTAATATGTGCCTAGATTTGCATTTTATAATTTTACTTTTAATTACATACATCTGAGTATCTAACTATTAGTACAATTTTGTTATACTAGATACATAACCACGATTATTAAGATCGAGAGCCATTTAATTAACAAAATAGCACTCGCGTGTTAAATGTGGATTGAGCTAGTAACGCATGACATCCATACCACATGCCAACAATTACAAACCATCTTCCATTAATGTAGTGTTACATATGGAAACAAAATAGGAAGAGTGGGCACTACAACATTAAAGAGAGATGAGCTTGAAAGAGAAATGTGCACATTTTTTTTGAGTAGTTTCATACATCTATTAGAAAGAGAGAAATTTGACTTAAACAACAAAGTGTCGGTAGGTAGACCTAGACACCACACCAGTGTTTTAGACTTTCTTCATTTCTTGTAGACGGTTTCGTCGGTTTGTTTTTAAAATTATTTGAACCGTCACTAAACATTTTAAAAAAAATTAACTTATCATAATTGATTCATTTTGTTATACTATTAAAAAATTAAAAAAAAATTAAATCTACTTATTTTTATTATCATTCTTTAAATTCATATAAAACAATGTTAAAGAAAAACTCTTCTAAGTTCATTCATAACTTATTAAGTGATAAATTGTTGATGAAACACCATTTTTATATGAACAAATTCTTACATAACTTCTGAAAGTCATTGACTCTACTTTCAATTATACACTAATTATATTATATAATTATGAAAAAAATTTAAGAATTACTATTTCCTAAAACTTCAAAGATTTTGATGAGAAATAGAGAAGCACGTGAATTGAAGGCGCGTGGACAAAGGATATGATCAAAGGTAGAGTCAGAAATTTTTGTTTAGAGGAGCCAAATTACGACACTAATATATTTATCAAGATAAGCTCACATATATATATATACACATATTTTTTTATTATATATCACACACATATATATACACATTTTTTTATTTGATAAGTTATATATTGTAAGGACCAAAAACGCATAAAATCAGCTTAGAGATTTCGCTGTTTGTTTATTCACTAAAGGTCCACATACAATACATTTGGTAGAGAGGGTTCAACAACAAAAGTCCCTCTTCCATCTCTTTCAGCCCCTATTTATATAATTCGTTCCTATCATTTCAACCTTACACCTTGCCATCGATCAAGCTTTTCCCCCCGACACCTGTTTGTCAGTAACAGAACAAAACTCCAACTCTACGTTATACACTGTTCAGGTCATATCTTCATTAATGCAACGGACAAAGCTGGTATTTTCTCATTAATGCGGCCAGAAAGGTTAGTGCCAGTCATTCAATGCAATCTTCTAGGTTATCCTGCCACCTTCAGATATGTGCAATATGTCCCATATGTCTCCAATGTCCATGCCATCTCATCTTCGGGTATCGTCAGGTGAATTTCCTTATTCTTTTATATCATCTTGCTTGCTACGTGTCAGCCTTCCCTTCCTCGGGTCCTTGGCACCTCACATATATATACACACACTTAACAAAAAAAGTCTAATATTTTCGATCAAAATTATGTTTGATGGCGATCTTTCATAAAATAAATTTTTTTTTTTTATAATGAAATATTTAGAAAATTTTATTTTAAATATAATTTATCAAATATTATACTAAAATAAATAAATAAATTTATAAACTAATAAAATTTTCAAAAACATAATTCAAAACTGGGAGGCGTCCTAGATATGGTCCAAATGGAAACACTGACATTTACCCTTTAGTAAAAGTAGGAAACATTGACGGGACAATCAGAGTCGGACCCAACAAATAAAAATATAATAAAAGGAACTTCTTGACGGTTATGATCACATCTTGGAACGTGGTGACATTATAGTGTGGGTCACCATTTCTCCGGATTGGACGGTACAGATTGGACAACCCGTGCATCCATATTGTCGTGCGGTGAACATGTGATCATTTTAGTTTTATGGGTCCCCATTCCCAATGGGCCCTCTGTTCTGACATTTTCTGAGCTGGAAAGTTGTCTGAGGTTTTTTTTTTTTTGAAGGCAAAGTTGTCTGAGGTTAAAATTTAGATTTGACTCAACCCTATAAAATTCAATCAAAACTGTCTTTTACTTTGATGGATGGTTGTGAAAATTGAAAAAATATCTAAGATTGGTCAAACTAAAGTGCCCGGAATTGCAGCAGGAAATGAATGAAGTTAGGTGGTTCCTTTAACCTTTGCCCACAATACATTTATTTTAGGTATTGGATATTAACTTTTCAATTTGAATTTATTCATCTAGTTTTATTAATCATTTTAGAAAAATCTTTCAAACTTTCTATCTATCTATATATATATATATATATATATATATATATATATATATATATATATGTTGATAAATATATCATGGGTAAAGTACGTATTTGGTCCCTATCTTATACATCATATTTTAATTTGATCCTTAACCTTTTAATTGTGTCAATTTGGTCCCTAACCTTTCAATTTCGTGTCAATTTAATCCCTACAGTTATGTTTTGAATGAAAATTAATGACGTGTCTAATGGCCAAAATAAAAAATTAGCTTCTGTTGATGTGACAATAAACTAAAATTTTATTTTGGCTGTTAGCTATGTAAGAAATTTTCATCTAATATATAATGGTAAAGACTAAATTGACACAACACTAAAGGATTAAGGACCAAATTGACACAATTGAAAGGTTAAGGACCAAATTGAAATATGGTGTAAAGGTTAAGGACTAAATATGTAGTTTACCCATATATCATTAAGTTGCATTTTCTTTTACTATATTCTTCATATTTGAAAATTTTCAAAAAAATTAAAAATTAATAGCTATATTATTAATAAAATATTAAATTCAAGTTTTTATAGTATTACAATATGCATAAAAAATATAAGTTTATGGATCGAATAATAAATAACATCTAATTTAAACAAAATTTGACATACATGTTCAGAACATAAAAAAATATGTAATACAATCGTTAGATTTTTAAAATATGTAACTATGTTAACTTTAAGTGAGAGTTTGAATTTCATTTTAAACCATAATGACAATAAATTAATGGTTACATAAGTGATTGGTCAATAGAGTATGTAGAATTTTCATGTGGCATGGAACTTACGTGTCAATGAGATAGAGGACGCATAAATCTAACATACTTTCCTATAGAGTACTTGCAGATGAAAATAAAAATTAGATTGGAATAACATTGATATGGTACCAACCATTTGATTGTGTTGCATAATTCAATGGACATCTCTCTAAAAGACTCTTTTTATAGAAATATATGTGTTCTTATCTCATACCTAATTTTGGTTAAGGGCTTTCAATTTATCAATTTACCAATGATGCATTTCCTTTATCATAGTATCTCTTTCAATCAAGACCTTAATGGCTTCATGATAAGGGGCATTGATATTACCATCATAGGAGAGATTAACATGCTAGCTTCATCATGGATGGGATTCTAGGCTTGGGCATTGATATTACCATCATAGGAGTGATTAACATGCTAGCTTCATCATGGATGGGATTCTAGACTCACATCCATTGATTCCCACAAGATGGAGATCATGACCTCTCAAATATCAATATTGCGCTTGGATTTTGGGATTGTAGTTTGTCCTTTTGGTTGAGCTTGTTTAACTTGCTTGAGATTCCATGAGTGAGCTTATTGCTTTTTGATTGGTTGCCTTGATTAACAAATCATGTGACTTATTGATGAATGACGTTATATAGTTGAATTGGTTCTTGCTAAATGGTCTATATGTAACAGGATAATTGGTTCATTTCATGTTAACAACTGTTCTTCTTGTCTCAGTGATATTCTAAGGTTAGAGGCATGTTCGTTGTCTATTGTGTAGTCTTTTTCTCTTAATAAAGAATTGCAGTTCATAAAAAAAATATATAGTTGAATTTAATTGTGAATATTAAGATACAACACTTTAAAAATAATAATAATAATACTTTTTAACAAAAAAAAAAAAAAACTACAATTTTGGTCCATGAATATTTCTTACCATTTCAAATTCATTCCTATAAATTTAATTGCGCTCAATTGTGTCATTTAATGTTAAAGTTCAACTCATTTTAGTCTTTAAACTTTTAAAATTAAGTTAATTTATTCAAAAAAAAATTTAATTTGACATTAAAAGTCGAGGGAAAAGAATCAAAGATTAATACAATAAAATGTATGAGGCCAAAATTGAAATTATCCCCCATTGGAGGACTAATGGTGTAAAAGTGTAGGCCCTAATAACAATAAGAGGAAAAATTAATTGGGTGGTACATTTGCAAAGTGGGGCGCTGGCTGGGCCATGATTAGTGGACTTTATGATTAGATAAGCTTCACTTACACTGGCCCAAGCCTCATTATTTTGGTCCAGTTCAAAGCTTTCATTACTTTTAGTGTAGGAAGAATCACAGTCAATAGTGGACTAGTGGGGTTTTGTGGCACAATTTTGGTGTGATGTATGATGTATCCCATTGAGAGTATCTTCTTTAGGTGTTGGATTCTGCAGATTTTCTTCTTCTTTTCCTGGCTTGGCAGGGAATTGCAGAAAAATAGTTCATAATCATATTGAAATAAGCATGCAATTTGGCAATGGCATTGTGGACAAGCCCATTGCATTTGTTGGGGGATTAGTGTATGATTCATGTTTTTAAATGATCAAAGTCATTTTGGCTTAGAGTGGGTGTGAGTGTGACTTAATTTGGCATGGGCTAGGCCAATCCTTGCTACAAAGCCTAGAGCCTAGAGTCAATAATTGAGTTGGTCCTCTTTACTTTCAAGCATTGCAGTTGTTACTTGCTAGCAAATCAGTAAATTACAGTTTTACCCAATTAGTCCAATTCTTTTCCAAAGTTAGACTGATATGATATTCACAGTTCAATCAAAAAAATATTCTTTTCCCAGATAAGGTTAGACATTAGCGTTTGGAAGGATTTGCCTTTTGTGAATATGACTGTTCCATTTACTTGAATAAGACCATGTAACTGCAGTTTGGTCTTCAGGGAGAGTAGGCGATTGTAGTTTTCAACGTGCCTAAAACTATGCCACGAGTCACAAAAAGAATCAAATTTGAAGGCACTCCTGTCCTAAATCCATTTATTAGATTGTGACTCATGATTCTGCTATAAGCATGAAGGGCATCACAATGTTAACTTTCAGTCTTTAGTCTTTACAACCTAATGACTATTGACAATTTGACATGACAGTAGTGTGGTTACAATTTACGATTTACAAAGATTTTTATAGTGAGTTGACATGACTAGTTGTGATTAGAGCAACATCACAAACACTACTAGAATCAATCACAGCGTACCACCTCGATAGTTATAAAAATGATTGCACAAAATTGTATCTCTAAACTTATTGATTTACAAATGTTAATTAGCAGTTTAGCACACAAACAAAGTGGTACACTTATCACTCCCCTGTATTCATATGCACCTTGCATGTGTAATGCATCATTGCAGGTAATAGTTCTTTAATTATTTTGACTTTGATGTGTTATCATGTCAATGGTGGTTTTAGGCTTTTAGCTTGAAACTGTAATATTTTCCCAGCCCGTGAAAGAAGAGAAAGACATGGGTATTTGTTGCAAAAAAGTAGTGAAATAGGGTATCATATCATTGAGTTTGTACAACTTGGACATTATTAAGAGTACGAATTGTAGGACTGACCAACTGCCTCACCAAGAATTTCAGAGAGGACAGAAGAAAGAGGATAAGCACTTCCTTGATAGGAATGATGTTAGATATAAGAGTTAGGTGCCAAACATGATTTTAATTGTGGGTATGGGGGCCCATGACATTATATATCATCCCTATCTCAATCGTGTGCATTTGCTTGCCCTGTAGTCCTTGCTTTTTAACATTGATTTAGGCCCTTTTGATTGAAGCAACTAGCAAGTATTTTACTATGATGTTTGATACCCTTAAATTACAATTAACAGCATTGGCCTCTTTTTAAAGTTTATGAGTACTAGGACCCCATATGTGTTAGCAAGGAGTTATGATTTTAACCACAAGGCTCTTGATAATAACTAAAATTTTACAGATATGTTGCTGATTGCCTTCTCTTATGTATCATCAACCATGATCCAATATGCTTGATTTCTGTTCCTACTGTTGAGTATGCATGTGTAAGTAGAGGTTCTACATGGAGAAAAAGTGTTCCAACTGTTGAGTATGCATGTGTAAGTAGAGGTTCTACATGGAGAAAAAGTATAGAAGTTGCGGAATTAATATAACATGATTGGGTTGAAACCTATCAACTTAAGCCTCTGGATTAAGTGGTATTCATATGTGTTATATTAAAGCCTCAATTGGAGACTCTTTACTTTGTAAAGAAGAAGTTAGAAAATGTTCATTAGAAATGAGTAAAGACTTGATGAAATTGGGACAGGGAAAGATTTTAAGCTCTATTTCAGTGGTAACCCTATCTTGCTAATATCATTGCAGGCATATAACATAGCACCATAACCATTATCAGCCTTGTTACTCTCCCTAAGTAAGTATTGCCAGTATACTGATTCCTATTGACATTTACCTTATCCTTATTGTGCTACCAACTTTTGTATTTTGCTCAAGATTGTGCTACCAACTTTAGTCCAAAGGTGTCCCTCAAAAAAAAAAAAAAAAATAGTCCAAAGGGCTCATGCAATTATACCACAAATCCTGTCCGATAAGTTTAGGCATAGCATCAACTTTTCATTATAAAAAAATAATAAAAAAAAAGGCATAGCATCAATTTCATGCTAGGTGGCATGAAAAACTTTCATTATCACCCTTATTATGCTTACCAAGAATTAAATGTATACAAACATCGACCTCGTTTTTAAATGAACATAATACTAATCGATTGGTACAATTAAAAGAGTAAAAGTTGTTTAAAAGCTTAATTAAGTTAACTCCTTTGCCTTAAAAATCCGAACTAAGCTAGAGATTAGAGTCATCATTTCCAATTCTAATTTGGCATGGCTAGGCTCATTATCAATTATGTTTTCTTCTGCAGATTTATCTGCTGGAGTTGCAAAGATTGAGTACTCTTATGATCATAGATCTTCATAACAATATTTCCACCTTTTCTATTGTTTCAATTTTAAAGGCTCAAAAAGGTTTTATATATAATCCACAAGTTTGATAGTAGAAGTTATATATAACAAAGTCAAGAATTAATAATTATCTTATGCATCTGATATATGTATTATTTCTCTCATAGTGCGTGAGGTCAATACAATATTAAAGAAAAAAAAAAAAGTAATATATCAAATACAAATATAACTTTTCGTCAAAGTAGTGAGCAAATTGGCAACTATAATCTATAAGTCTATAATTCAGAAATTTCATTTGAGCAGATATACATGAATTTAGTCTAGGTGCTGAATCAGCTTCTCATCACAATCTTGATTTTGACAAGGAATCCTATTAGTGCTAGTAAAAGCAAATAGGCCCATTAGCGTTCAAGTGTCGCATTAATTCAACCTTTTTTGTATCTTTGTATGATAAAAAGGGATCAAAACAAAAGGTCCTTTTGTCATTAAATTATCACACAGGGGGGGACATAAATATTATTATAAATTAGGGAGGATTAACTTACATTAGTTGCGATTATCTAGGGGAAAAAAAAGAAGTAAAAGTAACAACAGCAACAAAAAGCACATATAGTTGGAGTTATTAAATAAAAGTAAGATGCCACAAACATTGTTTTAGCTAATTCTAATCACATCTATTTGGCCCTGTCCTTAATAACATCAAATCCCATCTCTGTTGGGTCGGTTGCCTGGACTTCATAGTGGATGCCATCTAGCACTCTCCTCAGCCCATCTTTGGAAGTAGCATATAGCATCTTTGCTCTTATTCTTGATGCTGTTGGAGACCTAATAAGAACCCAAAATTCACAATTTTCATTAACAATTTGGTTCAATGCAAACCATTGCATTCAATCCAGTTCTTGTTATGCTGACTTTTATGCAGAGAAAGAAACACAATGAACCAAATGACTGATCAAAGTAAGTAATTGATCATTCTTACAAGTGGGTGTGAGGGATTCAAATCCATTTTCATATTTCACTGCAATGTCTAAATTCTAATCCTACTAGTAATACTTTAGGTGGTGGTGGTGGTTGCACCATGTTGCTTACAAGACTAAATTTCTGTACCATATAGTCACAGCATTAGATTAACATAGCTTAAATATTATAATAAAAGTTTAACAACTATTAGGATCTAGAGCATTAAAAAACAGCATGAAAGGTTAGGTACCATGCAATGAAGAAGATCTTGCTCTTCCGGCAATTATCAACCGTGACAAAATCAAAATCAAACACTGCATATCTACAATCATCAGTAGGCAATGAGGCTGCAAGTTCATCATAGCCTTCGCCGGGGCCGCCGACCTTGTCGACGGTGACTAGCTTAGATCCCTCATCGATCTTGAACACTATGTACCTATGCACCTTCTTCCATTTCATATCATGGAATGAGTTCTTGCACTCATCAGTCACCCACATTCCAGTAGTGGCCTGTCATTATGTCACATACACCCAATTGAACCAAATCAACTATAACACATAGTTTTATAAATTTTTTTTTCTTGGTAAACATGAATGAAAAGAAACAAAGAGTATGGTGAAGAGAAATTGTACCATCTTGAATGCCATTGCCATGGTTGTTGACTTCTTGTGAGTTGTGAATTTAAAGTGGTCTGAATTTGAGAGTGGTTGCACTTGGGTCTTATATAAAGATTGGGTTATCCAAATGCCATTAAGGTTCATTGGTATTACAACTTTGTTCATGTACTAGATCTAAGGTGTATATACTAGGTGATTTCATTGACCAAGTTGCCCTCTGATTTAGTAGATTTGGTTTGTCTTTGCTATAGGACTCAACCATCTTGAAGTATAAATATTTTTTGTGTTTGGGCCCACTATGAGTGGATTTACCAAAGTAACAATGGCAACTAATAATGAATTGGCACAATAAATCTACACTTCCATTGCATTTATGAATGTCGCTTTGAAATGAAAACTTTCCTAATTTTCTCAGGTTTTATTAAATTTCCATTTACACTTTTTTTTTTAAATTTTTTAAAGAGGACAATAACGTTCATTAATAATAAGATAAATGTAATAATACATCTTGAGTCAATGCTTATTCAATCATATTAGGATCTTTAAAAAAAACTTTCTCCCCTCTCCCCTTATGTGTATGTTAAAAATACTTAGTATTCTAACAAAAAATCATATTAGAATTTTTTTTTTTTAATCCAAGTGTGTTTGTGTGTGTGTGTGTGTTTCTAAAAAAAAAAAAAAAGATACTCAGTATTGTTAAGTCGTTTCACATTGGTAAGGTGTAATATTGAGAAGGGTTTATCACTTGCTTCGCAATACTAACTGCCGCATGCAATTATGATGTTGGCGTGTGGGTGTATTCCCTTATCTCGTCCCCCTTCCCTATATATATGTGTGTTTCTCAACAAAAAAAAAAAGTTACATAATTATTAATACTCTTGACATACGTGTAAAAAATGCATCAATGTAAACTCTTGTAGCTTTTAACAAATCCCCATAATAACATTACCAATAGCTAGGGGTGGTAAAATTTGACACGACCTGCGAACCCGACAAGACACGACACGAAATTAGCAGGTTATGGGTTAAGGCTTAATGGGTTCGTGTCATATTCGGGTTGGCACGACTAACTTGTTTAATAAATGGGTTGGGTTAGTGTTGAACACATAGAACCCGTTTGACCCGTCTAACTCGTTTAATTAAATGATATTTTACCAATATACCCTTCAAACTCTAGGTATATAAACTTATTAGTTGTTGTGATTTATTTTCTTTGATATATTGTGCTTGATTATTTGTGATATTGGGATATGCTTTAATTTTGAATGATTATTTGTGATGCAGTTACTCGTTAATTCTGAATTTTATATTAAAAATATTTATTTGTTTGTTTTTTCATTAATTTTTATTTTTCATTTTGATAAAATCTGATAAACAGGTCGACACCACTGACCTATTTAATAAATGGGTCGTGTTAGAGTTGAGGAATCTTGACCCGTTTAATAAACATGCCGGGTTAGTGTTGACCTATGTAATCGAATACTCATGACTTGACATGACACGAACCCGACACGCGAACACGAATTGCCACCCCTACCAATAGCCACCTGGATTGCTATAGCAATTGAATAATTTATTTTAGAGTTCGATTAACAGATGTCTTTAGGGCATTTATTAATAGACTGTTTTATGAAAGTTTTGAAACCATTTTCATTGAACATATAAAAAGTTACCAAAAAAATTAATTTTTTTTTTATTTTCCCGTAAAATGTTTTTAAAAACATTTCAAAAACCAATACTTATAAGACATTAGATAACTTTTCTCTTTATCATAAATGTTAATTGGGAAATGCTAACGAATGCCCTAAGGACATTGGTTAATAATCCATTTAAGAAAGTTTTTATGGGAAAATGAAATAAAGCAATTAATATTTTGATAGCTTTTTTTATTTCCCATAAAAGTTGTATTAAAACTTTTCTAAAATGGATTGTTAACTAATACCTTAAGGGCATTCGTTAGCATGACCTATGTTAATTATATGTTAAAATCAAATTATTCATCTCAAAATGAATGGATAAAATTTTAAAATTTTGATAATGAAATTACCATAAAAATTCTAAAAAAATTTAACGTACATCTTAAGGAGCTGTACTCCTTTAGACTTGTCAATACAAACATTTTTTACCCTAAAATTTTTATCCTTTGCGCTTTGTTTTGTCTCCAACTTTTAACAAATAACTGTTTTATTTTCCTCTGAATAATAAGTGGTTCAGTTTACCCAATGTTTGGTTTATAATTTTATTAGAAATTGGAATTTGGAAAGCAGGAGTTCCTTGCCGACCCATGTTAGATAAAGCAAAGGTATCGACACATATGCTAGGTGATTCATGAACAAGTGGTCAACATACATAAAACTAGCGGGTGTAGCTGGTTTTTTTTTTTTTTGTGTGTATTTTTTTCACTATCAATAAGGATTTAATGACTGAAGGATAGTGAGTGACAGTTGTTAATGAGTGTAGTAACCATTGCAAAGTGTGGGCTTGGAAGTAGGAATTTTTGTATAATTTCATATGATATTTTGTAAGAGTCGAATAATTCAAGATGTAATAAATGTGTTGTGCTCAAAATAATAGCTTATCAAAGCCTCCGTAATACATGTGTTTTTACTCTTACTGTCACATAGCATGAGATTAATGAATTCACATTGGAGTTTTTTTTTTATTCAGGAAAAAAAAAGAAAAGAAAAGAAAAGAAAAGAGGAACAGTACAGTTCCCTTTAGCAAAAAAAGAAAAGCATAGTTCTGCAAACTTTGGCTCACTGGAGAAAGTGTATGCAGAAAAGTAGAGACTAAAACAATGGGCAGGGCAACAAAAGCAAATCGGTGAGTCACTCATGAACCTTCTCTAATGAGAAATATTCCGAATATAATTATCATTTTCACAACTTGGAAGGTTTTTTTTTTGGAAAGCACAAATTGGAAGTTATAATTACAGCAGTGTGGGGAGTAAAAGCACCCTGATGGAGATATGGGCCTTTGGGCCGTGCCAAAGAAGGTCGACCTGCTCTTGAGTTTAGAACTTGTTAGTATCACGGGTCGGCCCATACGCCTAGGATCCGAGGATCCAGCCGAGGGTGAATTTCTCTTCGGACGGACACCAGAGAACCTGGGACTTCATGATAAATGTTAGGCAATGACATGGTTAAAACCAGTGGATAAAAGGGGTAGACCCTTGAATGTCCTGGAAGCACCGATGTGATAGAAACACCGAAGATTAAGGCTGTCACCTCCACATTAAAGACCTTGCACCTACCACCCTGGCCGCATTGATGGGGAAGTGACACCTGAACAGTGGAAGGGAAACTTCTGGTTACTATTCAAAGGCACTGAGAAAAGAAATATCTAGGCTAAAGGGGAGGTGAGGCAACACGTGTACAAATTATTCAAAAGAGTAGTATTTAAGGAGCAATCTAAGACAGTAAAGGGGATCCCCCTCTTTGTAACCTAAAGAAAAGAGAAAAAGAGAGAGAAATAATATAAGAACAGTTCTCGGCTTATGTCCGAGCAGATTGACTTATAGTATTCTTTGTTGTTTTTAAGTGTTTATAATCTTTGGGCTTGCCATTTAATCCTCAAACACTTCTAACTTGGGTTTCAAGCCCACACTCTACAAATTACATTGTTTAAGGCTCGTTGGGCCTGAGCCCGTAACTGTTCTTGGGGCCAAGTGCAATTGTGCACTTACAAGCAGCATTACTCTTTTTCTTCTTTTTAGGTAAAAAGAAAAACTATACCTCCATTAACGCATTGTAATTAATTAATACATTGATATAAATGAAAAGTTTTGATTTTGATGATGTAGAAGAATAAATGAAGAGAATTCTCATAGTTTATGTAGATATATAGATATGAATTATTGTTTTACATTTCTATGTTCACACTTCATATACACCAGTAGAGATGTATAAAATATAGACATTTGAATGTCTTTATTGTCCACATTTTACACATGGTGTGTCCAAAGCTTGAAAATTCTTAATGCGCGACAATCACAATACGTTTATTATACACAAATCACATCATATTAAATCTAATAGATTTGAAGAAAGTTAATATAAAACTTTGTGTAGCTAATTAGCTACACTCCCTATTCTCTATCACAAAAACCCTCTGGACGTGTATGAAAACTAAACTTCCATACAAAACACAAGCGAAAGCTAGCAACTGATACAGTGGTCCCATCTCGATCGGATCGCACACCCACATCTCCACTTATCTATCTTTGTGTTTCCTCAAAAGTCTTTGCGTGAAAGCAAAGAATAAAAAGAGGATCATCGAGGAACTATGCACATAGATTGTCAAAAAGATAAAAGAAGGTAAAATAGTTTCTCGGTATAAACGAGTCAATGTATGTGCCACCAATCACCTTAGTCCATTCAGGTTCTTTTGCCAACTTGGTCATCATTTCTTTGTTTTTATATTCATAATAATTCTCAACACACACATACTTACATACCCTTCTAGAGTTTGAGCTTTTCCACAACTTTGTCTAAAGAAATTGCGGTGGATAGGAGCAACATCCCAACAATTATTCCATAAAATAATAAGCAAAAAGCTAATCACCATTGTTGATGATAAAGATGAGTATGTGTATGAGAGAGAGAGAGAGAGAGAGAGATTACAAACACTAAAATCCAGCATTATAGCAAGAAAGAGAAAGCAAGGGAGGTGCATGGGGAGGCATGTCCCTCATGTGGGTGGCCCTATCCTTGACAAAATTCTCAATTAGGTCCACAACTTGTTGGCATGGCTTATTTGTTTTTATAAACAATTGAGTCTCCAATCCACACGAAGATGGTGAATGATATAGTGCCTGCTCTAGGATCAACACCAAGAATCTCGCCTGTAGCTCCCAACTTTTTTCTCATGGAAGTACCCAAATTTCTTGGTGCGCATAGATCCATATAAAGTTGAAAAGATGCATTTTTGAGTACCATAATTTACATGATCACTGTAGTATGATGGCATATACGGCTCGACCATGTAGTTGAGTCAGTTTTTCCTAAAGGAATGGTCCAGAGTCGTGCCCTACTTTGCTACCTTGGGAATTATTTTGATGCAAAATGAAATAAGTGGTACACAGCACAATGTTTAGGCAGTAAATCCAACCTCAATTTAGAGTCATAATCCAGACTACAAGAATGAAGAAACTAGCGCTTAAGATCTCTGGATCATGATAATTTCAGCCTAAGCATTAGAATTCAGCAATTTCTTGAGACTGTCAGGCTGTCAGCTTACAACAAGTATGTAATTCCTTAACATGCAGACATGGACACAAGAAATCTGACCAATCTCTTCTTGCATACTCCAATCTGGACAGAGTAACAGTGGGATTTGTTTTTTTTTATGTGGCCTCATTTGAGAAAATTAACAAGGCCAGAATATTATCTTGGTACTTGTAAATCCAAGCAGGCCCCACCCTTTGCTCATGATTGGATTATTTTGTTTGAGCTGGACAGTAGTAGCCATTTCTGAATAGCTGTATTAAGATGACAGCATCTCACCTCAACAAAAATGTCAGACAAATGTTGCTGTGAATGTGTTATTGCATGAGCTTCCTGTGACATCAAATTGTATTTGGTACCTCAATTATTCAGCATCAGCCACAAGCAAATAACCCGGGTGACCTTTTGAGCATACATGGACCAGTAAGCCCAACTGTAAACAGAGCCAGAACCTTGAAGCAGTGCCATATCATATAGGGCATTAGATTGTGATACTGATCCGAACACATGAGATAGTACAATGACCCAAAAAAAAACATTATTCCATGAATAAAAACTACTAGTCCGTTGTCATGATTGTGTCAGAATAGAGTGCATGGAGTTTAGAAGAAAGTATCAGTAGACCCTGTTCTTCTCTTTCATAGAAGATAAAACAAGGCATGGAGTTGTGGACAATTAATCACATAGTTTACAATGTTTAGAAATATTAACAAAGAAATTGCAACAAGCTTGTGACTTCAAAAGAAAAAATCAATTGACTTCTATTTCAATGAAGCAAAAGCTTCATAGTCCCAAGAGAAATAGAAGCCTACAGGAAAGGAACAGCATGCTTCTAAGATAGATCATCAATGTCAAGGCAACTACAGCATCATCCATTTTCAAACGTAGAATTGGGTTCTGAAGTTGAAGCTCTTGCTAGCAGTATTGTAGAAGCATCTTTACTTGTCCTCCTTAGGTTGTTCATCTTCATTCTTCTTTTGTTGTTCCTAATGAAGATTTCCACACACACAAAAGTGAGTAATAAAAAAAAAACAATACAAGTCTACAAGAAGATGATACAGTAAACACAAACATTGATGCCATGATGAAAGATAAGAAAGATGACAGGAACACAGATATATTTAGTAACCCATGCAGGTCTTATTGAAAAAGTTCTATAAAGTCACCTCAGATTGACTTTGCAGAGATGCAATCAGATCTTTCACTGAAGGGTCATTGGGGTCAACTCCTGGAAGCTGTGAGAAAATAAGATGTCATGATAATGATAGCATATACTAAACTGACTATTAGAAATTCATAAGTGCAAGTTGCAGTACACATACTGATGCAAGAACAGATGCCACAAAGGCCTGATCCTCCAACACCTTGCTTACAACAGATTGATCACTTGTACCTTCCTGCATGGACATTTGAAGAGCTGCATGCAACAAAATTACAGTAATGGATCAGGAGATGTCAGTAACGTAATAATTAATAACTGGATTTCCCTCAAGATTCAAAATCTAAAAAATATTCTTAGTTCACAATGCCACTTAGCCAGCTTAGTAAATTTTAACAAGGCCTTCACAGTGAGTCAGGCCTGAGTTTAATATAGAAATCACAAGCAGGAACATAATGCACCTCTTAACATTTGCAAGCATACGACCCAAAAAAAGAAAAAAGAAAAATAAAAGTACAGAACAGTGCTGCATGGGTGCAGTCAGGTGTCTTAGAATAGCATTCATATAACAAATTGAAGATAAAATTTGTTCCAGATACAAAGCAATAAACAAAAAGTTGAATGATAGAAAATGGAAGATTGTTTCATGTTCTTCAGAGTCAACATGTATGCATAAAGTAGAGAAAAGTAAAATCATCAAAACATGGGAAACAAATGTTGGAATAAGCAAAACAACATAAAAGAAACTTGAAGTATCATACAACCCCAAAAATAAATGGAATAAAACAAACATAACTTACCTAAGGCCAGCTCCTGATCCTCAGCACTTGCCTCTGACATCTCAACATCGCCCCCTGAGTGACCAGATCCAGAGACCTATCACCAAGTCATTTGTCAAGGCAAAGTCAAATTGAAGTACTTCTTTGTAACAATTAATGACATCCAAGCAAACAAACCCATAACCTTAAGGCATTACATGCATAATTCAACAAGAGCGCGCACATGTTCAGAATGATGTTCACAGGACCACTACTCATCACATCAGTAATTTTCTTTGTTCACACGCACGCGCACACAAATGTCAAGGATAGAAATTAAAAAGAAGACACCAACCATTTCTTCAGTAGCTTTCTTGATGTCTTCAGGAGCTGCAACGTTCACATGTTCTTCCATAGTTGCATCTTCTGCATTGGATGATGGTTCCTCTCCTTTTTCTTGTCTAGAAGTGTCCTCAGCAGCCCTCTTTGCAGCAGCTTCTTGCCTTGCCCTCTCCTCTTCTAAAGAAACTCTAAGGGCAAGAGCCAACTCAGGATCAATATTGGGATCTACACCAAAATCAAAGCCTGTATCACCACCAGAAGCAGCAGCAGCCGCAGCAGCAGCCACAAAGCCACTTCCTCCTTCCCCATCTCCAGTGAAAACAGGGGTACTGCATTTGAAATAGAAAATTATATCACTTATGTAAAAGATTGAGAAAAAATTCACCATTTTATTATTTTAGTATATTGAAGAAACATGTGCGCCAAGGAAAAACAAAATCAGAAACCTATATCTTAGTTCACACAATTTGTTGAAAAGTAATAAGTCAGAAGAAATAAAGTCCCGCATTGAACATGGCAATACCTTCAGGCAGATTGTCCTCTATCCTACTACCCTTTTCTTTTCTATTTCTTTCTTCTTTGTCCTTTTCTTTAGGCTGAGATTCAGGGATGATGTTAGTATGCTTCTCACAAAGTGCAAGTGGAAGTATTTACTTTTTTATTTATAAGAAGAGATGAAGAGAGGTGGAAGGTTGGGGGAAAAGAGGAATAAAAGGCCAAGCAGTCTGTCATGGGTTTTGTAAGGAGATGGGGAAAGCACAATAGGAAGACACAAAAAGTTCTGACAAAGGTGGTTATAGATTAGTTAATTGTAACTGCTTTATCTAAATGAGGAATATATATATACACACACATACACATACATATATATAAAAGTATCCTACTCTTTTCATATGGAATGAAATTCAGACATCCCAAGGATTTTTCAGAAATATATAACATATTCCATTATCAGAAATGACATAACATTCTCTTTATTTGTAGTAGAGATGTTACACCCAACCTTACCATTACAGGATCAAACAGCAAAGTCTGGTACCACATATATTTAGTTGGTTATCATCATAATAATCCACATATTTAACACTTCTATCAATTTCAAATCCAGGTTCTTCAAAACAAACTGTCAATGGCTTTCCCAAGTTTCTTTACTCTAATATGCATTTCTTTTGGCCCCCTCAAACTTTTTCTAATAGATTTTTCTTACTAATATATGTTGACATCCAAATAAAAATTTCCAAATTATTCCAATCAAAAAATTCTGATTATATTTTACAAAAAAGGAAAAAAAAAAAAAGAACAAGACCCCACCTGATAAGTACATCAGAAAGAGCATTTGCACTAGAAGGAACATGAACTATATGACTGCTGTCATTAGCATTAATAGCAGCAAGGAGGGCCTCCAGCTTCTCAGGTTTCTCATCATCCTCTTCACCAAAGTCAACGATATCAAGAGCTAGACTGTTCTTTTTTAATTTCTTGCCAATTGTCTCCGACGCCTTCTTGTCATATTTGACAAGACTAAACACAGGGCAGAAAATAAAAAGTTAGATATAAACAAAAATGAATGAGCTACTCAAAGCTCAGATTTTTTACCTTCCCACAAAAATTATAATCCTCTGTTGCTGATGTTTGTTTTGGCGATGCTTAAGAGCCAACTGAGCCACCTGGATTCCAGCAGCTATGTTTGCCTCGCCCCCCATTTCAAGACCTATACAAAAGCAAATCAGAGATCGAAAAAGAATATGATAGAATAATGCACTTCAACATGACAAGGAACAGCTGAAAGTTATGCAAATGTCTAATTTATTTACCCGCTTTATTGTCACAAAGTTCTGTAGCAATCTAATATCATCATGGTTTCATCCCAAAAAAATAAAAATAAAAAGGGGGGGAAATAAACAAAAAGTACATGACACTCAAGGAACAATAAATTTTTCCCATCTAGTTATATATTAAGCCATGAGTCAAAATCGTTAAAAGAACTGACAATTCTGTGTAGGTGTGAAACATAATAGCAAGCTCCTCAATCTATAATACTTATTCAAGCAAATGCTGTCTTTGGAAACTGAAATTTGAACAGCTTAACACTTTCTGATACCAAAGAATAGACTTTACACACAATCTTATATAATAACCTCCCATCACTCTGCAGAACTATGAATGAACAAACCATAAAAAAATTCCAAATTACATAGACCAGTCTCGCTCTAAATGAAAAATAATTTTATTACTCAAATTTATAAGTCATTGGGGCCACGAACCTTTTTCACATACAATAAATTTATAAAGAATGATGGTAGACAGTCCTCAAATTTCACTTGAATCAATGAAGTAAAGTAATTTACATCTTTACATTGAATAGTATTGCACATGTGACCTAAGATAACCTTTATTTTCTAGTGAAAAATATGAATTGAATTTATAATTTTTACTCAGTCATCTATAATATAGTAAAGGCTTAACCTATTAAATGAATTACACAACAACAAAAATTCAGCATTACCACAACAACAACAAAGCCTAGTTTCAAAATGCAGCCACATATATTCTTCCTTGCCACTCTATCCTATTGAAAATCATATTCTTTGTGAGCAACAAAATTTTTTACCATCCTATAAAAAAACAGACCATTCGTCAGCAACAAAAAAGTACCATTACAACAAAAACAAAAGCCTAGTTCCAAAACTTTGGGGTTGACCACATGTATTCTTCTTTGCCATTCTAGCCTATTGAAAATCATATTCTCTGTCAGCAACAAAATTTTTGGAGCTGACTACGAATTCTCAATGGACTAATCAGGGCCAACCAAATATATAAAAAATGGCATGACCCCATGAACTTCAATTATAGTTTCTCACCCCTAAATAATTGAGACACCTAAATTCCGTATTGCCTATAAAATTATTTTCGCTTTAGACCTTCCACTTGATATTTTTGAATTTTTTTTATCCTGTGTTCATCATCTCTATCGATAAAAACCCAATAACATAAATTTTTATCTCTATCAATAAAGTTGCATTATTTACCTATCAAAATATAAAATTTCCAAAAACCCAATACTAAAATTGAATCAGAGACATAGACTAGTAGGTCAATTTTTTTTTTTTTTAAATAAAAAAACCATACCATGCATACAAGCCAAAATCTTGCCAAGATCAGAGGTGGGAGTGGCCAATACACGAACCCCTTTTCCCGCCATTGTCAAAATACCCACAGTGTTCTCTGGATTAGCCTATAAATTCAATCAAAACCCCCATTTTTCTTATTATATAAAAAAACTGAAATAAAATCATAAAATTATAACAAGAAAAACATAATCTAATACATAAATTTGTGACCTGGGTTTTGGCACCACAGATGAGATTAACAGCATCGGATTGGGCTTGAAAACGGGACGGAATGTAATCACCGTTCCTCATCCATTCTGAATTGTCTATGCATATCATTGTTGCCTGTTTATTCAAAAACATCATCATCAATTACATTCATGATTTATGTGTACATATATCATACACAAACCTAATTCAACACTATATGAAGTACAGATATACATAAAAATAAAAAATAAAAACAAAACCCAGAAAAGAAAGAATAGGGGTTTTCAGTTCAAACCTCGAGAACCATGGTTGTTGAGCTTGTGTGAGCAAAGAGCAAAGTGAAGAGTTGAGACTAACGATGTTTTTTTTCCTATTTTTTGGGTTTTTGATGTCTTGAGTTTATGGAGCTTTTGAGTTTTGACGTTAAGGTTTTAAGGTTATAGTGAATTTTTTTACAGGGTCTGTCTTTTTTTTCTTTCTTTTCCGCTACTACACTCAAACTTTAGTTTTTAAGTCGACCGTGAAGAAAGTAAAGTCGTTGTAATATATGCTTTCGTAAGCCGTAAAGTAATATAAAACTAATACGGCGATTATTTTAGGTTTTGAGGTAAAAGTTTTTCTGCGACTCAATTTTATTTCCAACTCTTTTTGCTCAATCTGTGAAATAAAAAAAGAATTAGCTTCGTATAAGTTTAGAGTTATTTTCTTCCACGCTTAGTATATGGCAATTGGAAAGGCTATTTAGGTGCAGTTTTAGTCGCGTGACTTGATTTAATAATGCACATGAATAGGCTTTAAAATCATGATGTAATTAGGTTGGAGAAAATAGGTCCAAACTGATTTGAAAGTACTTTGTTCAACTAAAAATTGCCCATAAACACGAATACATGATCTTACTTTCATAGTGTTGTCGAAATATCTTGTGGTCAATTTTACGAGTGCTTTAGAGCATTAGTTAAGGTTGAATTTTATAATGTAATCGATTGGCTTTTTATAGGGAATCGAGCCACTTTCAATTTAAAATGGAGTCGAGACACTTTCAATTTAACTTGTATTTGTTTATTAGTTTTTTATTTCCCAATGTAAGTGGGATTCAGCATTAGCCTCCTTGTGCACTCATTAACATACTCCAACATGTTTGAAGGCACCATGTTTTGCTTGAATGTAACGAGTTTTTGCCTCAATAATTGATTTTGGTGACATGTTGCCAACCGAGTAAGAGGAAAGGAGGGGGTTATAGGAACGACAAAACTTTGCTGCCAACCAGTTTAGGGCTAAACTTTTTCCATTTTAGTTTTTCCAGGAGCTTATAATTGCAAAATGTGTCGTGGATGAGTGGCACTTGTACCCTGTTATTCCATGAAGATGAACCTGGGTTTGAATTTCTCTTCCCTAACTTCACTTTGTGCCATTCGGATGTGTCATATTGAATGGCCTACAGATAGTAATGTATACAATAGATAACAAGGAAAGCACCAGACATCTGAAATAGTTCAGGCTGAATTGATATGCATGCATGTAAACAGCATTAGAACTTAGAAGAGACATCTCACAGTTCAAAAATCTGGTTGAAATGTAACTGCCCAACTTGGAGATCTGCTTAAATGATGATCAAAGTTAACCAAAAAATTCTAACTCTTTATTGAAGAAATCTCAAAATTGTACAAGGTAACACTCAAGGGTATACACAATTTGCCGACTGGCATGTTCAAATTAATACACAGAACAAATGACTAATCAACAACAAATACATTATTCTGATTCAAGGATTATTTATACACGAGTTGTGGAAACAAGAGATGGTCTATGATTTCTACTAATGGGTAGCTGAACATAAACCTCATGAACCTCCTGCTTACAAACCTCTCCTCTGTCCCTGTCTATAGCATAACAAACATATACAGTATCAATCACGTTGTCCAGCACATGTACAAAGAAACCCAGCAACACAACCAGTAGCACCCATGCCAAAGCAGCCACATAGTATGAAACAACCCCAAGATCGCTCACACCCTTTAATATAGCACAGACCTGCTTATGCACATCCATTAACATCAAGAATTTAGAAACAGAAAGGAGAGATAGAAAGAAAGAAAGCTTCAAAAAGTTTTTTTTTTTAATTCAGAAAGTAATGAAGGTCATATAAACAAAGACAGAAATTATCCATGTTGGTCTAATGGTATTGGAGGTCTTCTCAATTGACTAGTGTCAGAGATTCGCAACTAAGACTAGCCATCTTTTGATAAGTTAGAGTGGCACAGTAACACAGTTTTATTTTTTATGATATTTAAGCATTTCATGTATGCTTTGGAGAGAGAGAGAGAGAGAGATCTTTCCTTCTGTTCTCTCCCCTTCTCTTCTCTTCTCTCTCTCTCTCTCTCTCTCTCTCTCTCTCTCTCTCTTCTTTTTTGGTTCCAACAAAGACTATATAAAAGATCTTAAAGCATTAAGCAAGTAACACCCCACTTTCCTCGTGTGTTTTTGGGGCCAGATAAACAAGCCAAAATAGGAGATACATGAAATATTATTGTCATCCAATTGCAATTGGAAAACATATGCAGAGTCATCTGGCCTGTATAGATATCACACATGTGAATCAGAGATTTTCTCCTCACATCATCAGTTCATGACAAGATCCACTTGAATCAGTAATCATTGAAAAGCAAAATGATTAGGGAGTCAGATAGACTACATACCACAATGGCATATATAGCTGAGAGGACAAAAGTAATTCCACCCAATAGGCGAGTGGAGATGGTCTCCACAAAGACAGCTGAGAGAAGATTACGTTTGAGAAGCTCATATGTCATTCTTGCAGATGTGCAATAGGCTTCACCAGTTATTGCCACAAAATTAATTGTAAATTTGTTAAGAAAATCAACTGCTGACAGCAAAGCATTAACACAGCAACGTAGTACAAGGTTCACCACCCCTGGAGCATCATGTCTTGCACTATCAACAGCAGCACGCACCACACGTACAGCAAAAATAAGTAGACCAGATAGACATATTGTGCCTGATGAGGGGCCGAAAGCATTTCTGCAAGTGTTTACAATAAAAACATAAGGAATCATATACCAGACTGTTGACATTTCTCTCAATAAAAAGTACTCAGGTAGACATAGATAATACTTAATTCTTTTCTTTTCCTTTTTTTTGGGGGGGGAGGAGGGGGGGTCTGTGGTGCTCTCTTCTCCTTCAAGGTTTGGAGAAATATAAGAAACCTCCTCCTATGTTCATAAACAACACTCTAACACCCCCCCCCCCCTCCCCCTCTCCTATGTTCAAGGTTTGGAGACACATGAGAAATAGAAATATACACTGTATGGCCATATATGTGCTATAATAATTGAGTCAAAACATACTCTTTTTTTTCAAATTAAAATCACATCCAAAACAACCATGGATGGTTTACTACCATATCAGTTATATGATAATAAAAATCATGAAAAATAAAAAATAAAAGTAATAGTCTACAGGGCTAAGTGTCATTTCTGAAAATAAGAGGAGGTTTCTGACACTTCCCAAACCTCAAAGGAGGTTAGTGTAATTTAGACTTTATTTTTTTAATGTGCTGAAAGGTTTGGCATACAAGTAGAGGGAAACACTAAATAAGAGGCATTTTGATAGTGAGAACATAACCTTAATCCTATTTACTGAAGATTGATTTGGTTCTGAGCATATTCAACAGGATATCGGACATTATAAAGAATGTGAGATTCATTGCATCAAATCAAAGTACAGATTTACAAACAAAAGATCAAAGACTTAAGAGTTCAATAGTTACAGTAAATTTCCAATGTTTTACAATTCAAAGGCTTGAGTTGGACATCTATGCCAGGTGTGGCCATGCAACTTAAGGCCAGAGTGATCTGACACTACCAAGTGAACAGACATCCACGGAAACATGCTGCCATTAATATTCAAAACAAAGAAAAGAGTGCGGGAGGCACCAAAAAGTTACTGAGAATAACATACAAATAAGACATTTTCACTTTCCAATTCCATTAACACAATTGATTGAATTTAAGTATTCAAGCAAATATATATTATCCGTTTATCCTCATCATATAATGTTTATTTCCATTTAATATGCTTGTAGGTTAGCCGAACAGAATTTTGTGTGAAGGTTGCAAAACCACAATAGAAGAGGCCACTTGACAGCACCCTATCCCACATGTGCTGTTCTCCAACATGGTAATCTTAAAGCATATATGAACTACAAAACAAAGTTGGTCCTCAGACTACACAATAACAAAATTTTTAGGGCAACACAAATTTGGTCTCCAATGGTCCAATGGAAACCCTTTTCCAGAGGAAGGTACCTATCCAGTTCCATAAGGGCAATAAGAAGGGTTGCACATTTCACCAAGGCAGGGAATTTCAAGTAGTGTCTTAATTCTTGGTACCCCATGGCAACAAGTAGCCATCAATGCCCAATAGACACAATGCAAGCATTGCTATTATCTATGCCTTCCATTACAAAACAATCATAGTAGCTTACCAATTCTTTTATCATCACCAAGCATTATTGTTTATTGACATGTTGATATATAACAATCTCAGCACCAAGAAGCTATTATCTATCCTAGATTTGATCATTCATAAACTTCTTCAACTAATCCTAATTTCATTTAGCCTCCAATTGTCACAAAGAAAGTGTCACATCTATGACACTATACCCAAAAACAGTGGTCACAATTGGATCTCCTTGTATTTGCTTATATACTCTTTCTTAACCTAGTACATGCCCGAGATGAGACTTAGTACACACCAAAACACACACACTAGATTCAAACACAATCTCCAACAGCTAATCCTATTTTCATGTAGCCTCAAATTGTTAAAACAGAAGTTCCACATATACATTATACCCAAAAAGGAGCAGTCACAATTGGAGCTCATCATGATTGCTTATATAAACTACAGCAGCCTAGGACACACCCGGGATGAGACTTAGTACACACCAAAACACACACAACCTACAGCAGCCTAGTACACACCCTGGATGACACATACATACATGCATATGTAATGACACATTACATTTTTTTGTTGACAAAATATCCTAGATTCAATCACAATCTCCGACAACTAATCCTAATTTCAGCTAGCCTCCAATTTTACAAAAATAGCACCACATTTGTGCCATACCCAGAAAAGAGCGGTCACAATCAGAGCTCATTGTAATTGCTTATATTACCCACATCAACTAGTAAACACTTGAGAATTTCATTTAGCCTCCAATTGTTACAACAAACGGGACACGTCTAAGCTATACCCAAAAAAGAGCAATCATAATTGGAACTCCTCACAATTGCCTACATAAGAATATGACCTACATCAACCTAGTAAACACCTAATATGAGACTCAATAAACACAAAAACACACACACATACATAATGACACGCTATATGTGTTTGTTGACACTATATCCTAGATTCAATCACAATCTCCAACAACTAATCCTAATTTCATTTAGCCTCCAATTATCACAACAAAAACACCACATCTACACTATAACAGGGGGAAAGAGTCACAATTAAAATTCCTCATAATTACTTATATAACCTACATCAACCTAATACAAACCCAAGATGACACGCAGTCACACACGTTATAAGTGTTTATTGACACTATATCCTAGATTTATCACAATCTCCGACAACTAATCCTAAAAATTTTATTTAGCAACCAATTGTCACGACGAAAGCACCACAACTACACTATACCCAAAAACTGTAGTCACAATTGGATCTCCTCGATCTCTTAATTGCTTATACACTCTATGTTAACCTAGAAAACGCCCAAGATGAGACTTAGAACACACCAAAACACACACACACTAGACTCAATCACAATCTCCGACAACTAATAATATTTCATTTTGGCTCCAAATCTCACAAGTCACAACAAAAGCTCCTCATCTGCGCTATGCCCAAACAAGAGCAGCTACAATTGGAGCTCCCGTTATTGCTTATATAACCTACATGAACCTAGTGCACACCTGAGATGAAACTCAGTATACACTAAAACACATAAATTCATACATACATACTAATGACACATTATATCTGTTTGTTGACACCACATCCTAAATTCAATCAAAATCTCCAACAACAAATCTTAATTTCATTTAGCATCACTACATATTCGCTATACCCAAAAAAGAGACATCACAATAAAAACTCCTCATAATTACTTAAATAACCTACATTAACCTAATACATGCCCAAGATGACACTCAGTCTCTCTCTCTCTCACACACACACACACATTGTACTTGTTTGTTGACGCTATCTCCTAGATTCATCAAAATCTTTAACAATTAATCCTAATTTTATTTATTTAGCCTCCAATTATTACAACAAAAGTGCCTCATCTACACTATACCCCAAACAAGAGAGCAAACACAATCAGAACTCCTCGTGATCACTTACATAACCAATATGAAACTCAGTACACACCAAAACACACACACACACACATGCATACATATAGAATGACACATTACACTTATGGTAGCAGAAATTCACCTCAAGCAACTCCTTATGCTCCGCCTGGGAGGCTCATCCTTAGAGAAATACCACTGTGCAATAGTCCCACTAATCACAAAAACCTGAGCTTCCACCATAACCGCAGCAGACCACAGCATTGTCAATATGGCGAGCGCATAGTACGCAGGCACCCACCCATCTTGCTTCCACACACAACTATACACTCCACTCGATTCCTCAGCCACAATCTCCCCATTCTGCCTCGAAAAAACCAAGAACACCACGATTGGCGCATAGTACACCACCAATCCAATCGTCAAAGACGGCAACACCACGAACAAGCCCAAATTCCTATAAAGCGCATCGGAGGCAATCTTAATGATCTCCACAGTGAGCTCGATTCGATGCCAATTGACCACGAAGATCCAGATAACCACGGCGATTATGCAGAACACGAAGATGAGGACGAGAATTCGGTAAACCAAAGGGAAATCGTCGCTGCAAGTGGAGCTAAGAGTGCAGGCGACGAACCAATAAACATTGAAGAAGACTGGGATGACAACGAAGAAAGGAAGCGAAACGTAGACAAGCTGTTTGGTGTAACGCTTGAGAGAAAGAAGTAAGAGAATACAAATGGGTGCAGCCAAAATGAAGGTAATAACGAAAACCCATATCAAAGAATTTGAAAAACTCGAAGAAAGACCCGTCAGAACTGAAAACGAAAACGAAAACGAAAGGTTTGTCGAATTTGACAGAGTGGATTCGGTGCACGAAGTTGAGTTTGAGTCATATGTGAAGGAAGAAAGGTTGGAATAGCTGGTGTTGCGGTGAAAGATGGAGAAGATGCCGAAGGCGAAAGTGCAGAGAACGAAGAGGAGGAAGAGGAAGAGGAAAGGGAGGTCTTTGAAGGATCTGGGAGAGTGGTTGTACGTGATTTGAAGGTACTGTGTGGGATCCGAGTCCTGTTCCGGGTCGGGTGGGGTGGAAAGCGGCGGCGTTTGTGGGTCTTCGAGCGGCGGAAAAGGGTGGTGAGGAGGAGACGAAGGGAAGGAAGAAGGTGGTGGTGGTGGTGGTGGTGATTTGGAGAGAAGGGGTTGAGATGGGGAGGAAGAAGCGTCGTAGAGAGATATGGGTTTGTTGGGTTGCTCCTCTGTGCTGCCCATTACACACACAGAGAGAGAAACAAACAGAGAGAGAAAGAGAGAGAGAGAGAGAGAAGTGCTGGAGATGGTGGAGTGTGGGACTAGTAGGAATGGAACGTTGTTTGTATTTGACTGTTAAAAACTGGTTTTTGCAAAGTATCTTTCTTTGGTGTGTTTAGGTGTAAATTGGTGTAGGTGGCATTGTGCTTGTTGTGTCCATGTGTATGTGTGTGTGTGCATGCATCAAGTCTTAATCATTTCTAAAATTGAGCACTCACATGGATAAGTATATTAGGAAAAAAAAAGGGTTAAATTTAGCCCATCAAACCCCAAAAATCACCTATAGTTAAAAAAATAAAATTGTGTAAATTTATATTGTTGCTATAGTTTACATGGTTATGGTTTATATGCGAATCTATTTTTTAAAACTTTCTTTACCATTTCTATATAATAAAAAAAAGCTTTCTTTACTTATTTAAACAAAGAGAGAGAAATTAAAAAAATTGATAAAGAATAATATTTTAATAAAAATTATAGTATAAAATAGATAATTTGATGTAAATATTTTTGAAAAGTGGCTATGTGTATTTTTTTTTTAAGTAAATCCTTATGCTAAGGGGAATACTCTTATAGTGACTTTAAAAAAATAGTTTATTTATTTACTTCTGGATAAACTAAAATCTTTTATTTTTTTAGAAGTAGATAAACTAAAATCGGTTCTTCTATTTTGTCACAACTTGATAAAATGATTAATGAATGTAGATAATTGATTCTTTCTTTTTTTAATTTAATAGTTACAATGCTATTAGGAAATTTGAAATCTGAACATTTATGTTAAAAATACCAAAATATGTTAACTAGTTAAAACCTTTCTAACCATACTTAAAGGAAGATATCAAAACTTTTTCCTCCCATTTACCGCCACAAATGTCTATTCCATGTAATAGAAAAATGCATGTGTTCCTATCATGTACTTCCTTCTTTTTATTCTTTATAACTCCATCCATTATCTTCTATATTCTTCTTGCCTTCACTTCACTTCACTTCTTCTCTCCTCTCTCCCCCCAATTTTCATATTCATATCACAGTGTTGCAGTTATTCCCAACCGACATGCATTAATTAATTGTGATTGGCTGTGTACCCAATTATAAAACCCTGTGGATAATTGACAATTGACCATTAAGGCTTCAAACAATAGGACAAAGTCAAAACCCAACTCAGAACCACGTTATAGCCTGTACAAAACTAATTTTAAAAGCCAATCATATCAACATAGCACTTGCCGCTTGGGCTTCTTAATAATACACATTGTGGGGGCTGTCTGTCTTTGCCGGCTCACGCAATTGATAATTCTACTATTAAGTGCCTTGCGAATCACAAGTTGTGATCTATTCTGATTTTCATCCAACAGTTATTACTTCTATAGCGCAATTCTTTTATGCTTCGTTTGTTTCGCTAAAATAATTTAAGTAAAAATAGATGTGACATATAATTTTTAAAGAGTAAAGTTTATGTCCAGTGTTCAGTAATACTAGATCCGTTAAGATGATAACATGTGTCTACTTTTGAATATGTGTCATTATCTAACCAAGTCTAATGCACTGGATACACTGGCTCTAAGCCAAGGCCATTTTTAAATCACCAAGTGCCTTTCAGCCACTAGAATTCTTCACTTGATTGACATCTCGACCACTAGATTGGAGGAGAGCCACTATATTTTTGTTGGTAAAACATGTTACAAAATTTTATAAAAGATTTTACAATTGAAAAAAAACAATTTTTTTAAATTTAACCAAATTTTATAATGAAACAAATACAATAAAATACATAAAATGAAAGAGCAGTATAGCAATAACATGAACAACAATAGGGCCTTTGTACTTTGTAGCACACCCTCCATGTTCAATTTGGATCCACTTCTTCACACACGGCCATGATGTTTAAATGAGCTTGAGACCTATATACCATATCTTATAGAA
This sequence comes from Castanea sativa, assembly GCF_040712315.1. Taxonomy (NCBI): domain Eukaryota; kingdom Viridiplantae; phylum Streptophyta; class Magnoliopsida; order Fagales; family Fagaceae; genus Castanea; species Castanea sativa. Next base: position 41,303,961 of record NC_134019.1, on the reverse strand, counting down.
ATTGGGCCTGCTTCTCCTTGTTCTCACATAGAAGCACTGGAGGAAGGTAGGGCGTGCGTGATGCCCAAAAGACTTGGAAAGGGAACAGAGTGACCTGCCATAGCTCCAGGCCCATATTATAGGGAAGTGCAAAGGCCCATTATTTTCAACAACAAAAGGTCTAGTGAACTTAATGTTAAGGCCCAACATTAAGCCATAAATCATGATTCATGAATATTGCTCTCCCTCTTTTCAAATCCACTTTCCATGGCATATGCTTGAAAAGTTATTACTTCAAAATAGTTCTATTGCTCACGATATAGGTGATGTATCACACGATTCTCTTGTTGTATTTTGCAATGAAGTTGACATTATAATACTTTTTAAAATATAAAAATGTAAATTCATTTTTATTCACAAGAGAAAAGTAAAAGAACCAGGGAATTAAGTAAAGTTCAAAATGAAAAATAAGGGGTGGATCCATCGAAATTTTGAAAGTGATTCAAAAAGCTAATAATGACTAAGGAAAGAAAAAGCATATCAAAGAATATGCAAAGAAAAGTGTAGATTCACTATTAGAGAATTTTAAAGTGATTCATAAAACCAATAATGACATGTGAAACTAAAAGCATATCAAAGACTAAATGATATCATTCAAGATCGAAGAAGTCAACAAGTCAATTAAATGCAATGGAGACTTAAAAGAGAATAGTAACAAAATTCAAAGGGAAGTATTTGCTACATAAAAACTGTGTAAAACATACCATGTATAATAAATACAATTCAAATTCAAAAGTCTATGAGAATTAAATTTCTCTGCAGAAGAAGGCACTATCTATTGTAAATCTCTCCACGCATACATTTCACATCATGTGTCAAAAGTTTGTTCAACGCCACACACTAATATATACTAGGGTGTATAATTTTTTTTAGAGTAATAAAAATAAAATAAAATAACCACAAAGTAAGTACACGTGATATATACAAGAAAAGAGAGATAAATAAACAAAAACAAAATAGTTATCTAGAGCCCAGGGAGTCCATAAAATCTAGTAACCCCTTAATCAAAGAAGACATTGAGCACTATCAAGTTCAAAACGATTTTATGTCAGCCACAAACCCAGCTCTATCGAGTTTATAATTGCAACATGTAGTCTTGCTAGGATGCCTTTGGAATATTAGGAATACATAAATGTTAAAATGAAAAGATAATAAAATCAGCAGTGATGAACTCTATCTCAACTAACATTTTATCTTTGCAACGGGATTGAAGAAAGTATATAGAAAATACAGTTCTTTTCTATTATAATATACAATCGTAGCGTTTTGAGAATGTGGATTCAACCCTACTATTATTATAGATGAATTAATTTATGATTTTAAAAAAAAAATGCTTTTGACCATTCAAATTCAAATGCTATAAGGTCTAATAATCATGACTTGCATTACAAGGTACCAAGTAGGACGGGCCAATAATCCAATTAATTTGCTAAAAATTATATAAATATGAGTGGATAACGTTTATAAAACATAAACAATGAGAAAGAGAGTGAGGAATCGCATTATAAAAGACTAGAAGAAACCATTTGATTTTATAAAAATTGAGCATTGTTTACTTAGGGAAGTGTCATACTCATACTAATAAAAAATAAGGTTATCTCAGGCTTATTCCTTACGTGTTCATGCCTAATTATCAAAGTCAACGGAAAGGAACAAGCAAGATTGCATTATCCTTAATATATAACTCATACTGGTGTTTTGCAAATTGCAATTGTGTTATGTAAATTCCTTGAAAGACCTTACAGCATTCTGCCCTTTCCTACAAAAGCAATCATGGAAGGCACCAAAGGGTAAGATTCTGCCCTTTTACAATGGCTTCAAGATGACTTTGGTTGCATAAAGTACTATAAATTTGTATTTGAGTTAGACTTATCTTAATTATCTTTTGTAGGCATGAAGATGTTATGACTGTCGATGTGCATACTGCAAAAGATCTCCTTGGCTCAGGTCACCATTATTTAGATGTGAGGTGGGATCTTAGGTGTTAGTTTTCTTATCATTTTGATTAGCTAAATAATTTCAAGTTTTAAGCTATGATACAATCTCAAGGCCTATGTGAATGCAAACATGACATAAGTTTGACATGGTTTTACAATAATAATAACATGGTGAAGTATATGAATCTATGTTTAACAGGTCAGTTGAGGAGTTCAACAAGAGCCACATTGATAATGCATTAAATGTTCCTTACATGTTCATCACCGAAGAAGGTAAATTTGTCAATTTCTTGTACATCATATTATTAATACACTTCTGTTTCATAAGGCAACCAAAACCAAAAACATAAAGGGATTGTGATTAGGAGCTTGAAATTCCTGCAAACTCATTTCATCCAATTTCCAAACGTTCTGCATAATATGATTTAGACTATTTCTTCCCTCATTTTTGGTTCTGTTGACAAACAGGGAGAGTGAAAAACCCTGACTTTCTCACCCAAGTAGCTGCCATTTCCGAGAAGGAGGATCACTTAGTCGTGGTAAAACTATTACTCACTGTTCCATTATTTGCGAGTGGGTGGACTGGCATGTGGTAGGATGTGAATATATTCATGACCTGTATTATGGAAAACCAGACAGTGCTACTAAGCCAAATGGTTGTAAAACTTGTATATGTTATTCAAAGTCATAGTTTTACGAAGACGAAAATAAAAGACTATAGAAGTTTAAGAGCTCTTCAGCACAGTAGTGAAGTTATATAGAAATCATAGTTGAGGTTAGAAGCGAATGCAAATGAAAACTGCATATACATTATACAAGTATGACACTTGCTGATAATTTAAAAAACAAAGAAAGTTTACTACCACTATCTAGCTATTTATAACATTTTTCGTAATACTGTGAAGGGTTGCAATAGTGGAGGCAGATCATTTCGTGCCTGTGTTGATCTGCTTAATGCGGTAAGTTTATTTCAGAGCCTGTTGTTGCTAAGTATTTTGGATATACTATTTACTAATATGTTGTCCCAACAACTCGAACCCAAGATCCCGAATCTCCAAGCACTCAGTGGTGGATGATATACAAGTGCTTTACCCATTATTTTGAAAGACAAATAGGATTACTATAGTTGTGAACGAAATGCTTTGTTCTTTATACTATTTATGATTTTTTTTTTCAATTGACAAAAGGGTAACATGGAAAGATTTGGTGGTGGCAGGGCTATAAACATGTAACTAATATGGGAGGGGGTTACTCAGCATGGGTTGACAGTGGCCTTGCTGGTGACAAACCACCAGAAGAGCTTAAAACTGCTTGCAAGTTTCGCCCTTGAAATGCTGATTTGTACACCTTATTTGTATGTTGAAGCCAAAGCATTTGTGTGATTGCTGCGAAGTTTGAGCACAGGTGACTGAAAAATGAGACAAAGGATAAAAGAGTTCAGCGTATGATTGTTTGGAATGCTTGTTCTGCATGATAAGATCCGTTTTCTTAGAAAATGAAATTCCAAAAATTTCCTTTCCTTTTGCTTCTTTCTTTTTTTTTTTTTTTTTTTTTTTTGGGGCATGAAATGATGTAAAGAATATTCCTATATTAAGTTGTTTTCACCCAAAAAAAGAAAGAAAGAACAGAAACAGTTTGGGATACTACCAAGTTCATTTCTTTTTGATTCCTCTACAACAAACGTGCTTGTATAAATAATGGTTGCCAAATACAAAAGACATAATAGAATATTTCCGAGAAGACCTACGACTATCAGATCTGGAAATATGACTGGTAAAATACTAAGATTTCATGGACATGTAACATAGGGAAGAGAATGTGAATCAATTATCTAAACCAAATTTGCAAAGTGGAAGCAGAAAAACTTGCTGCTATTCATATGCATGTATAGGGAACTTATCTTTCCTGATCTCACTAGCTCTTACTCTCTTAGTATCTCTCCAGAGTCAGCAAGAACAAACTTCATTCTAGGCTTCCCACTGTAGTTCCATATATGGAAATATCATATTCATATTTTAAGTTAAATTGTGTATATAATTTGCGTCTTTACTTTTTGTTTCGAAGAGAATTTCATCCCTAAATTTTTTTTTTTAAAAAAAAAGCATTTATCAATGGTTGATAACACTACATTAATCCTAAAATCTCACTCATAATACATTTATTACCTATTTGGTACAATTTATTTTGTAGTATTTTAAAATCCATACTTACAAAAGGTGAGATATTTAAAAAAATTATTTGAGTTGTGTTTGTTCTCCTATTCACTAGTTGCGACACAAATACGACACACATTTAGAAGAAGGCATTGAAGTCTCATCTTGTATAGAACCAAAACTTCACTCTTTTTGTTTAAAAAAAATATGTTATCTCCTTATCTCTCTAAAAACATATCTTTATGTTTTAAAATGATATAGTTATTTTCTAACAAAATATAGTTGTAGAGATCAACAGTTCGGATAAGGATATTGGGCCATGGGTCTCGCCTGAGACGTCAATAATCCTGAGGACAAACAAGTGTTAGTAAAGGCAAGTAGGTCTTCGTACCGAGGACAAGGGCTAGTCAGGACAAGCATGAGATATTGTCCGAGGAGACAAACCTCCTCAGGAAACAAGAGGATAAGCTTTGGAGAGAGGAGAGTCAACAGGGAATTGAGAAATATTTTGAAATAAAGCTACTACCATTGCATTAAATGCTCTGTACCTAAACAACTGGCCGCATTAATGTGGAGATGATGCCTGAACAGTGACTTCTAGCCTTACATCTACCTACTAAGGACTTCAAGAAAGTTCTAATGGGACAAGTATCAAGATGATGAGCTACTTGAAAAATCTCTTTGTAACCAAGAACTTGAATATTTGTATAAGTCTGATAAATATATACAAGAACATACCATTCTCGGATTGAACCGATGAGTGCTTTTTTTTTCAACTTATTATTTACGTTCATTCCTAGATTAAACTAACTCGTATTGATTCTTATTGGACTCACTGAACATTCAACATTAAACCCACTCTCTAACAAATTCATTGTTATGGGCCTATTGTGTCATTGTCCAAACCCACTAGGCTCTAAACAAATTCTCGTCCTTACAATAGTTGATATAATATATTAGATTTTCTACATTAAGCTTTCTATATTTTTTTAATTGAAAGTGTTTTAAATTTTGTAAGCTTTTTTTTTTTTTTTTTGTGGAAACAAAATGAATTTTACATTCAATTATTATATAATGTGAGAAATTTTGCAAATAATTTAATGTGTGATTGGAATTTGATTCTAGTACTTGTTAAAAATGTTTAATCCTCTTTATGTTTTGAATGACCTAAAAAGAAAACGTATACAAGTAAATCTATCACTTATATTAGGGGAAAAAAAAAGGTACAAGGCTTTAATAACATAATAAGAAAAATGTAATTTTATCAAGAACCTACCAATATTACACTAAAAAAATGACATAATTTTTGTGAAGCAGCTCCTATTTCTACTCAAACCTCTCCTCCTAAAGCATTGCATTACCGAATGGATTGAAATTGATTGAATGGACCAAAATGAACTGAAATAGACAAAATGAACCAAAATGAACCGAAGTTGACCAAAATATATGGAAAAAGACCAAATGGACTGAAGTAGACTAAATTGGACTGAATTGACCCAAGTTGACCAAAATGCATTAAATAGACCGAATGCTGTTAGCAAAACTTGAATAACAAAAAATTGATTAGTAACAAGAAACATTAAGTATATTAGTCATATCATCAATTCAAAGATGATGTTAGCAAAACTTGAATACAAAAAAATAATTAGTAATTTTGCACCTCAAAAACTAAGAATGTGCTTTAATTTTTTTTTTTTTAAATTATAACATAAAAAACTTAAAATATGTTTTTTTGATGATAATTAAAGAAAAAGAAAAATTTTACTTAAAATTATCCTCTTATACGTCAAATTATATAGAACCAACCCTAATTGAATTTTATTGAAAATCTTATGTTCCTCCCTTGTACTTCTTATTGTGATTTACGCTTCTAGCTATCAATATGTCGGTCACCTTCTCCTTTAATCTCTTCTCCCCATCTCTCTCCATGGACCAAAAACAGGGTTAGAGTTATTCCTAACCCGACTTGCACTAATTTAATGTGCTCGGTTGTGTGCCCAATTAGAAAACAAAAACAAACAAACAAACCTATGTGAATAATTGCCCGTCAAAGTAAGCTGCTTCTAACACTAGGATTAGTCAAAACACAACCCAGAAACACGCTCTAACCTCAAGAAAATTACGACCATATCAACTTGTGGGAATGTCTTTGGACATGAGTTCTACAGTTTAGCTACATGTAGTAGCTCATATTCAATTTGGATCCACTTCTTCACATCACAGCCATGATGTCCAAATGAACTCATCATGATCATGCCATATCAGCTCCACATAATTGAGCCATATTTACCACATCTCTTATGGAAATTGCTAGGGGAATCATTTGACTTTATACAAATTGATCATTGTTTTTACTTTGGGAAATTTCCTTCTTATAAAGAATAGGGTTATTTCCTATGAGTTCATTCTTTGCTATCTGATGATGCTAAGAAGATCAGTAGGCTGGATGCTTCGGACTTGATAGGACCACTTGCTCTCTCTGCGGCCTGAAGAAAAAAGAGAAGCCAATCAAAGGCGACCGGGGCTGCCGGCCAAAAACCCTCCGATGGTAAAGTTAGTTTTTCTCTCTATATTTTTGGAGTTCCAACTTTTTTGGAGTCAAATTCACATACCTTTGCCCTGTCTGAATCAGTCTTTATATAGTGCCTTCATAGACGGTTATCGAAATTGGAACCTCTCCTGGATTCAAGAAGGGTTAAACGTAACTGCCATAACCGTTTAGGAGTTACACTTCTATTTCACAACGGATACATGACAATTATGCGTGGGATAAGGGATTGTCACATTATATTCGGAGATTCTCCTAAGTATGATCTCCTCGTCCTGGAATTCCTTCGTCGAGTGTGCCTGATAATTCCAAGTGTAGCATCCTCGTCCACGAAGCTTTATGTGGACGAGTCCTCTCGGGGCAGGCTGTGCGCATCCCATGGACGAAGGATGTAGCTTCGCTATCATCCTCAGGACGGCCTTGTCTGTTACCCTCGTCCTAAGGATAACTCCTGGACGGCTGCCGAGGTGATGACCATCCAGGGACGGTCTAAGCGTTTTCATCCCACATCAGTTGCCCCTCGTCTAGGAGTTATGCAACGTATCGACAGATTTTAAAACGCGCTACGTGTCGCACATCCATAGGGGGTTAGTCAACTAGTTTACTTCTTCGAGGCATGCGCCACGTGTCGCCTTCTAATTGGTTCCGTCGTTGCGGTTACCGAGACTTTTCTGCCTATAAATAGTGGTTTCCCTCCCATGCCCCTTTCACTTTTTCAAATTTTCTGCTTTGACACTCTCGTCCGTCGCTTCGTCTAAGAATATCCTCAGCGTCCTTAGTGTCCCTTGTCTAGAGCCAGGTAATCTCTCTACACTTATTCTAGCTTTCCGTTTTAAGTGTTAGGACGTTTGCAATGGCCTCCTGCTCGTCTAGCGACAGTGTGGTCAAGGCCATAGACGAGTATCACGACGACTCTAGTTATGATACCTCCAGTAATGCCAGTAGTAGTAGTAGTGGTCACACAACTGAGGAATACACATCTGGTGTTCCTAGAATTCCTGCAGAAACCTTTCAAGAGTGTATTAGGACGAGGACAGCCTCTGGGGCTGACACCTCGACTAGCTCCCCGCCGTCCTCCCCTTTGGACAAACGGGAAACCGTATATAGTTGTGCTCTAGAGGTTCCTTCTAGGACGGACGAGAGAAGGTTAGATTCCCTTAGGAGTTGGTTTCAAATTCCTGATGATCTAAACCCTAGGTTAGCTGTTCGAGGTGAATGGTGTTGCCAGCCTCGTTTTGGAATAGGTGTTTATGAAGCTTATCTGTTAGGGGTGCTTAGACTTCCTTTGAATGCCTTTGCTAGGGAATTACTCACTAGGCTGGGCTTGGGAGTGTGTCAGTTTAACCCCAACGCATGGAGACTAATTGTCTCCATGCAAGTCTTATGGATGGAGGTGTTTGACGGGGACCGTCCTATCACCGTGGACGAGTTCTTGTACTGCTATAAACCCTCCGAGATAAATCAATCTCGAGGCTTCCATCAGTTCACAGCCAGGAGCAACGACTGTAGACTGATTAAGTCTTTGCCCTCGTCGACGAAGCTGGAAGACGGAATTTTTCTTCGTCTCGGTTTTACGGCGGGGCATCCCGTTGAGATTGGTAAAGACTCGTTTGCTCCTTATACTGGAGACATAGGGAACCTTCGTCCAGAAGGTATGTTATGCTCTTCTTTTTTGTTTCTTTTTTATTATACTTTCTCTTTGGACGATGGTCTAACCTTAACTTCCTTCTTCCTTTTCCAGCCATTGGACGACCTTCTTTGAGCAAGTTCCATCGTGATCGCGTCCACAGGGCCCGTCTACATTCTGAACGAGACTTTCACTCGTTAGTGACCCTTAAGCGTCTACACAAGTGGGGACTCGGCCCTGAACCGTCCGTCGACGCCTTAGCACACGAGCTAACTACCCGTAGACGTGAGTGTTCCTCTTTAAGATATGTGTTTTCCATTTTTGTTTTATTATTATTATTTATTTGTATGTATGTGTTCGCACTTTTTTATTTTTCTTTTTTCTTTTTTAGGAATGGCAACCATGAAGGGAAACAAGGGGAAGGAAGTGATCGACGAGGCAGCGAGACCTGAACCTCAGCCCCAGCCTCGTCCTGCTTCTGGAGAAAAAGGGAAAAGCTTGTCCAAGCATGTGGACTTGGCTAGCTTGCCAAGTCGTCGGGGGAAGAAGGCTAAGTCTGGGTCGTCCAGGCCTAAAACTGCTAGGCCTGAACTTCCTTCCCAGCCGCCCGTCCTGGTCATTGATGTAGACTCGTCCACGCCCCTTAGTGCCACTCCGTCCAAGTCCCCTGCTCCTGACTCGTCCCAGCCTCCTCAAGGGATTTCTACTAACTTATTGGAGAACGAGGATCTGGCTTGGGAGCGATTCTAAGAGGCTGTGAAAGGCGAGGACGTAGCTGCATGCTACAACATGTCCTTGAAAGAGTTCGAGCACTCTAGCGTCCACGATCTCTTCAAGGTGACCATTTTTTCCTCGTCTTGGTTTGTCCATGTTTGCCCAATGTTATTTCTATCTTCTGAACTTCCTATTCTTCCATGTAGGCAATGTCCAAGTTCATAGCTGCGTCCAGGCAGGCCACAGAGATGGACAAGACGAGGATCCTTCTAGAGAAAAGAATAGAAGAGATCAAAGACGACTGTAGGACGTGGGCGGAGGTGGCGAACAAGGCCAAGGACGAGTCTGAGGAGTTGAAGGCTTTGGTGGGGGAGCTGAAGTCCGACGCTGCCAAGAAGGACGAGCGTCTTGAACTTCTTCAAAAGGAGAACGACGAGCTGAGTCTACTTCTTAAGAAAGCTAAAGACGAGGCAGTGGAGGAATTCAAAGCGTCCAAAGAGTTCACTGACCTGATGGATACAAACTACGCAGCAGGGTTTGAGGACTTTAGAATGGACGCTATGGACAACTTTCCTGAAGTTGACTTTAGCACCATTAAACTCAACCTTGCGGCTGCTACAAGTTCCCTCATCCACACAGGCTCAGACGATGTCAATATCGAGGACGACGCTTCCACCAAACCAGCTCAGGACGACCCCAACATTGATGCCCTTTCCTCTTGAAGAAATTGTTATTGTTGTTTAGCTTTCTTTTCTTTCTTTTTTTTTTTATTTAAAATGTATTTAAGAGTTTGAAATGTATTCAAGTACAATTACCTCGTCTAGAGTGTTCTGGACGAGTTTATGCACAATGCCTTTAAATACTTATTTTATAAGGGTTTTTGGACGGTTGCCGTCTACCCTCTTTAGGCTAAGGAATGTCTTCTTTACTTGTTATATATTATGTGGACGAGCTTATATGTTATTATTTATGCAATTATCTTTCAAACAACGCTCTAAGTGTTGGATGGTCGTCTACATGATCTTTTTTTGGACGACCCACTTAAGACGATGATGACTGCATTACTTTTTCTTGTCCTTTAGGCCATTATTACTCGACTTCTTGCAAAAAGTTCATAATGTTTATGTTTTCTCGTCTTGACGAGTGATCGTCTTTGGAATGCTATACCTTAATGCTTACTCTTCCTTCTTAGACGAGTGGGACTTGGCCTTTTTCCTTTTGCTTTATACTTATTTGAAGGAAAGTCTTAGACGAGCATTTTTTTTTTTTTTAAAGGGGAAACCTTGGACGAGTATTCCTAGGCTTCTTTCTCTTGCTTTGTCCTTTTTTAAAGGAATGCTTTGGACGAGCGTGCCTTAGCTTATCCCTCTTTGCTTTATCCTTATTTAAAGGAAAGCTTTGGACGAGAAGGCCTTGGCTTTTTTCTCTGCTTTATCCTTTTTTAAAGGAATGCTTTGGACGAGTGTGCCTTAGCTTATCTCTCTTTGCTTTATCCTTATTTAAAGGAAAGACTTGGACGAGTGTTTCTGCGTCCGAAGATTTTTATTCGTCTTAGGCTTTTGCCCGCCCCTTCTGTGGGTATTACTATGGAAACTAAATATATGCATCAAATACATAAGAAATCCACACCATATTATTACATGAACATTGTTCACAAGCGTGGTACATGCTTATAAGCTAGTGCCTTATTGAAATACTTAAGAGAAATATATAACCTCGTCTTTCATAAGCTGGTCTGTAAACGGTGCAAAAGTTTGAGAACTAGTGCACTTTTTATTCACAACACACCATAATAGCAGTAAGAATACAACAGTAAGTATAAGCGAATACGCAAATCATAGCTGTAACTTTGCCACCGGCTTCCCTCGTCCCTGCTCATCACTGATAGTACCTCCTCAGATGTTCCACGTTCCAGGGATGCTCTAACTTCCGCCCGTCCAGAGCTTCCAGGTAGTAGGACCCCTGCCTCTTGCAGTTGATTACCCTGTAGGGTCCTTCCCAATTGGGTCCCAGTTTTCCATAAGCTGGATTCCTAGTCGCCAAGGAGACCCTTTTGAGAACAAGGTCCCCCACACCGAACCGTCTGGGTTTTACCATGGCATCATGCTGTCGGGCCATAAGATTTTTGTATCTTGCCGTCCTCTGCTCCGCATTCATTCTTACCTCGTCAACAAGATCGAGGTCAAGGCGAAGTTGTTCCCCATTGTCTTTCTCCTGGTACTCCATCACTTGATGACTTGCCATATGAACCTCCACTGGTATAACAGCTTCACTCCCATAGGCTAGTTTAAAAGGGGTCTCTCCTGTCGGAGTTCGTGCAATCGTCCTATAGGCCCAAAGAACACCTGGTAGCTCATCTGGCCATATCCCTCTTGCCCCCGCTAGCCGATTCTTGATGATTTTCAGCAAGGATCGATTTGCTACTTCTGCTTGTCCATTTGCCTGCGGATGGGAGGGTGAAGAATAGTGATTCTTGATCCCGAAGTGATTGCAAAAGTCTCTGAAGGGTGCATTGTCAAATTGACGTCCATTGTCGGATACTAATACCCTAGGTACCCCGAACCTGCATAGAATATTCTTCCATACAAAATTTTTCACGTTCTGCTGAGTGATTGCTGCAAGAGGCTCGGCTTCTACCCACTTGGTAAAGTAGTCGATTCCCACCACCAAAAACTTCATTTGCCGGATTTCCGTGGGAAAATGGCCTAGGATGTCCAGTCCCCACTGTGCGAAGGGTCATGGGGCTATCATTGGGGTTTGGTATTCCGACGGCTGTCTAGGTACATTGCTATAGCGTTGACACCGGTCACATACCTTGACATAGGCTTTAGCATCTGCCTGCATTGTAGGCCAGTAGTAGCCGGCACGGACGATCTTATGGACCAGCGACCTTTCTCTTGAATGATTTCCACATGCTCATTCATGAACTTCCCTTAGAACATAGTTTGACTCGTCAGGAGCCAAACACCTTAAGTAAGGTTGGGAAAAATCTCGCTTGTACAACACCTCATTTATGAGGACATACTTGGCTGCCCTGACCCTCAACTTTCTCGCTTCATCCTTGTCCTCTAGAAGCCTTCCATCTTTGAGATAGATCATTATTGGACTCATCCAATCTTCACCTCCTCCTACCTGCTGTATGTCAGGGATGTCTATGCTCGGCATGTATTGGATGTTGTCGTACTCGTCCGTCACCCCTGTCGAAGCTGCTTTTGCCAAGGCGTCCGCTTCCGTGTTTTCCTCCCTTGGTAGTTGAACAAAACTTACAGCCGAAAATTTTCGTGCAAGTCGTTTCACTTTGTTGAGGTATTTCTTCATTCGATCTTCCTTAGCATCGCACATTCCATTTACTTGATTAACGACCAGCTGAGAATCTCCTCTGATTGTTACCGACTCCGCCCCTAGGGACTTAGCCAACTCCAATCCTTTGAGTAGTGCCTCGTACTCAGCTTCGTTATTGGTAGTTTGATACTGCAGACGGGCTGCATACTCCAGCCTGTCACCCTCGGGGGACTTCAGTATAACCCCAATTCCTCCTGCATACAATGTGGACGACCCGTCGACATTGACCACCCATTTCTCAGCACTATCGTCCTTAGCTAGCTCATCCTGGCTGGGGGTGAACTCTGCGATGAAATCTGCCAATGCCTGCGCCTTTATCGCACTCCTTGGGAGGTATCTAATATCAAACTCGCTAAGCTCAACGGCCCACTGTACTAGCCGTCCAGCAGCTTCCAACTTGCTCATCGCCTTTTTTATGGGATGGTCTGTTAGGACGTTGATGACGTGTGCTTGAAAATAATGTCTCAGCTTCTTGGAAGCCGTGATTAATGCGAAGGCTAGTTTCTCCATCATCGGGTACCGTCCTTCCGCCCCTCTCATCACGTGGCTTGTGTAATAGACCGGTTTCTGGACTCTCCCCTCTTCTCTGACTAACGCTGAGCTTACTGCGTGTGGGGACACTGCCAAATACAAGTACAACTCTTCCCCAGGTACAGACGGACTCAACAGTGGGGTCGTCATGAGATACGTCTTCAATTTTTGGAAGGCCTGTTGGCACTCGTCCGTCCATTCAAAAGCCTTCCTAAGGACTTTAAAGAATGGTAAACATTTGTCGGTAGCTTTCGATACAAACCTGTTTAGGGCGGCGACTCGTCCAGTAAGAGACTGGACTTCCTTGATATTCTTCGGTGGCTCCATGTTCAGTATTGCCTGGATTTTATCTGGATTCGCCTCGATTCCCTTGTGCGACACCATAAACCCCAAGAATTTCCCGGATGAAACCCCGAAAGCACACTTGCTCGGATTTAATTTCATGTTGTACCGTCGCAACGTATCAAAAGTCTCTTGAAGGTCGTCCAGATGTTTTTCCTCGTCCTGGCTCTTCACCAGCATGTCGTCCACATAAACCTCTACATTTCGCCCGATTTGAGGACGGAACATTTGGTTAACCAGCCTTTGGTAGGTCGCCCCCGCATTCTTCAAACCGAAGGGCATTACCTTGTAGCAATACAACTCTTGGCTCGTGATGAATGAGGTCTTCTCCTGATCTACTTCATCCATCTGTATCTGGTTATAACCCGAGAAAGCGTCCATGAAGCTAAGTATCCTGTGACCTGCCGTTGAGTCCACTAACTGGTCAATGCGTGGCAATGGGTAGCTATCCTTAGGGCAAGCTTTGTTTAGATCAATGAAGTCCACGCACATTCGCCACTTGCCATTAGCTTTCTTGACCATGACCATGTTCGCCAACCAATCTGGGTAATGAACTTCTCGAATAAACTTCGCGGCGACCAACTTCTGCACCTCCTCCTTAATGGCATTGTCTCGCTCGGGAGCGAAAACTCTTTTCTTCTGACGCACTGGTTTCGAATAGGGACACACGTTCAGGCTATGGGTAATGACGCTCGGATCAATGCCAGGCATGTCCTCATGACTCCATGCAAAGACATCGAGGCTTTTCTTTAGAAACCGAATCAAAGCGTGTTTTGCCCCCTCTTCCATGCTCGCCCCAACTCTAGTAGACTTCTTGGGCTGGTTATCGTCCAAAGGGACGTCTTCTAATGCTTCAGTGGGCTCAGCCACGACCCTTCTTCCGTCTATACTCATCGCCTGCATGTGCTCGTCCATGGCCAGCATAGATAGGTAGCATTCTCTGGCGGCCAGCTGATCTCCTTGCACCTGGCCTACTTCGTGCTCGGTTGGAAATTTAATGGACAGGTGGTAGGTAGAGGTTACCGCTTTCCAGCTATTCAAAGTTGGCCTTCCAATAATTGCATTATATGACGATGCACAATCAACAACGAGGAAATTTACCTCCTTGGTTATCTGCTGCGGATACGTCCCAACGACCACTGGTAACGTGATGGTGCCCACAGGTTGCACCTTCATTCCTCCGAATCCTACCAACGGCGAGTTCACTGGTCGAAGCTGATCTCATCCTAGCCTCATTTGTTGGAATGCGGGGTAGTAGAGAATGTCTGCAGAGCTGCCATTGTCTATCAATTCCCTCCTGGTCATGTAGTCAGAGATGAGTAGGGTGATGACTATCGCGTCATCGTGTGGGTGGTGGAGTCGTCCTGCCTCCTCGTCCGTGAACGTAACAGCCTGTTGGTCTACTTCCCTCGTCCTAGGGGGTCGTCCAGACGGTTGGATGTTCTGCACCACCTTCAAGTATGTCTTCCTTGACTTGGACGACTGCGCCGTCGAGTTTCCTCCTATAATTACCCTTATCTCTCCTAGTGGGGGGCGTGATGATTCTTCCACCTTGGCCTTCATTTTCTCATCTCTCTGGTCTCGTCCAAGGAAGTTCCTCAATTTTCCCTGTCTGATGAGATTTTCTATCTGCTGCTTCAAGTCAAAGCACTCGTCCGTATCATGCCCATGGTCCCTGTGAAAGCGACAGTACTTGCTCCTATTACGCTTGTTGGGGTCTCCCTTCATTTTGTCCGGCCACTTCAAGGACGGATCATCCTTGATCTGCATAAGTACCTGCTCTAGCGGCATAGTCAGGGGCGTGTATTGCTGATTCCTCGCGGAGGAACTGGCCTTCTTACCATCCTTATCTTTCCTCTCGTCTATCCGAGCTTTCTTTAGACGAGGTCCTTGATCCGAATAACGATGATGACCCGCTTCCGAACGTTCTGCCCTTTTTCTTTTCTTGGCTATGATAGCATCCTCGGCGTTCATAAAATTCTGGGCCGAATGGAGGAGATCGGCCATGGTCTATGGTTCCTGCTCGTAGAGCTTATGAATGAACAAGTCAGAATTGACCCCATTGTGGAAAGCGGCTAGCAATAACTTGTCATCCATCTCGTCCACTGTCAGGGCCTCCCTATTAAACCGGGTGATAAAGGATCGCAAACTCTCATTTTCCCCTTGCTCTATAGTCAGTAGGTTGGAGGAGGAACGCTTGTGACGCTGTCCTCCAATGAAATTGTTGACAAACAACTTACTCAACTCTTCAAAGGATCCTACCGAGTTTGGGGGTATCTTACCGAACCACACTCGCGCTGGTCCTTTAAGTGTGGTGGGAAAAGTTCTACACATAATCTCGTTTGGGACTCCTTGTAGGTGCATGGTCTTCTTGAAAGTTGCAATATGATCGCAAGGGTCGCGATTTCCATCATACGAGTCCAGAGAAGGCATTTTGAACTTTGGAGGCAGGGGGTGACTGCTGATGGAAGCCGTGAAGGGGGAGTCCGTTCGGTGAACCATATCATCCACTAGGTTCGCTCGCCTCATGTTTTCCCTCATTTCATCCATGGCTTTTCTCATCTGGTCCATCTCTTTTTCCAAGTGTGGCACCCTTCTTGAAGCGGTACCCCTTGTTTGATCTTCGGACTCGACATTTTCTCCTCCACCTTCCTGACTCGGTGCCCGTCTATCCGCGTGCCCATCTTGGCGCTGCCTCCTGAGGTTGATCTCCCTATTCAACTCCTGGTTTTGACGTGTCAGTTCTGCTATAGCGGCGGCCATGGATTGTATATGTTGAATGGAGGGTGGTTGCACGACAAGCGCTGACCTACGATCGCGAAGAGGGTTGCTAGAAGCATCCCTACTCTCCTGGTGGCCTGGGCTTGTAGCCCTTGATCTTGTTCGAACCATTCAGCCTTTTGTCTGGGAATGGCTAATCGTTGAAAACAGAACAAAGAACCGAACGAAAAGAACACTGTAGTTTCCCACAGACGGCACCAACTGATGATGCTAAGAAGATCAGTAGGATGGATGCTTCGGACTTGATAGGACCACTTGCTCTCTCTGCGGCCTGAAGAAAAAAGAGAAGTCAATCAAAGGCGACCGGGGCTGTCGACCAAAAACCCTCCGATGGTAAAGTTAGTTTTTCTCTCTATATTTTTGGAGTTCCAACTTTTTTGGAGTCAAATTCACATACCTTTGCCTTGTCTGAATCAGTCTTTATATAGCGCCTTCATAGACGGTTATCGAAATTGGAACCTCTCCTGGATTCAAGGAGGGTTAAACGTAACTGCCATAACCGTTTAGGAGTTACACTTCTATTTCACAACGGATACATGACAGTTATGCGTGGGATAAGGGATTGTCACATTATATTCGAAGATTCTCCTAAGTATGATCTCCTCGTCTTGGAATTCCTTCGTCGAGTGTGCCTGATAATTCCAAGTGTAGCATCCTCGTCCACGAAGCTTTATGTGGACGAGTCCTCTCGGGGCAGGCTGTGCGCATCCCATGGACGAAGGATGTAGCTTCGCTATCATCCTCAGGACGGCCTTGTCTGTTACCCTCGTCCTAAGGATAACTCCTGGACGGCTGCATAGGTGATGACTGTCCAGGGACGGTCTGAGCGTTTTCATCCCACATCACTATCAAAGTCAACTGAAAGGAACAAAGCAAGCATGGATTATCCTTAATTTATAAGTTATAACGTATACTGATATTTTGCAATGGTGTTCTGTATTCCTTGAAAGCCTAAGGCCTTATAGCATTCTTCCCTTTCATACAAAAGCATTCATGGAAGGCACCAACGGGTAGGATTCTCAAGGTATCCATAATTGGCATTTCTATTATTGTAATATTGATCTTTTTTTCCTTCACTTTTCATCTTATTTGGATAAAAAGTGCTAAGACCACCTTGACCTTTATATTGTTGCAGTAAGATCTCTTTAGCCAATTTAGTACATAAACTTTGATAATGTAGTAAATACTAAATAGACATCTTCTGTTAATAATTCATCAATTTGCTAACAGAAAGGTGACATGGCAGCTCAATATTGTATGTTTTTATTTTGTTTTTTAAATCCTGGGTTGCCAAGCCACTTTTTCATTAGCAAATTGAAAGGGTTACAATATCAAAGTTCAGGTACTAAATGAGAGAAAGGTTAAGGGACTCACTGCAATGGTCAAGTCATTGATAAGAAGCTAACCCAATATTAACATTCTATCCAAAGTATGTTGTTCTTATACAAATGCTTTTGTAAGCTTGTTATTTTGAGTCAGGTTTCTATTGATAATTTTTTCCTATTTATCTCTAGTAGGGCTGAAGATGTTACAATTGTCGACGTACATACTTCGAATGATCTGCTTCACTCAGGTCACCATTATTTAGATGTGAGGTGGGATCTTAGATGATAGTTTTAGGCGAAACTACACTATTGGTCCTTAAAGTTTACCATGAGAGTTCTATTGGTCCCTTAAGTTTCAAATGAGTACTATTGGTCCCTCTAGTTTAAGAAATGAGAACTGTTAATCCTTTAGTTAATTGCCATTAGCATTATTGTCTATGTGGCTAACGGAAAAATGATGTGGCATTTTTTAACTTTTGCGTAAGCCTATATGGCCATAGCCACTTGGATAAATTTGTCAGGCTAGCATGTGAATCATTATTTATTTACTTGTTAAAAAAAATTCCACATGTGTTCCTATGACTTCCCCTACACTATCTTCCTCCTCTCCTAGCTAGTGGTGCTGTCACTATTGCTACCGTTGCTGCTGCTTCAACCACTCCCACTACCATTAGCCGCTGGCGATTCAAACTGTTATCATTGCCACTACATCAGCAACACAAAACATCTTTATGTCCTTCCAATCACCACGGATCTCCACGGCTAATCTTGAAGGATCTTTATGTATCTTTGTTCTTAAGATTTGATTCCTATGGATCTATAAATAAAATAAAGACGCTTAAGTATTATATTCAGATCTATTTTTCTTTGCAAAATGTTAAAGATTGTTTTTTTTTCCCCGGCCCAACCAATCTTTGTGGGGATCAACGGTTGCCTTTTAACAAGAAAGATTGTGTTCATTGAATCCTTTTGTTGGGTTTCTTGCACCCAATCAATAAATGTGTCCAATGCATCTTGATTTGAGAGAGAGAGTTTTATAGGACTTTGTATGGTCAAAGGCGAATCTACTTACTTTGCCAGCAAATTTGTGTTGCCTTTGATGTGATTTGGTGACTAGATTGGAGGTTTGGAAGACGGCGGAGCAGAGAAAGAGAAGGGAGGGAGGCAGGGGCTGAAGCCAATCTTCTTCTTCTTCTTCTTTTTCTTTTTTTTTTAATATATAAATATTAATGAAAGATTACTTAATAAAATTAAATAGCTAACATGTCATTATATACCCATCAGTTTTTGACATTACATCCACGTAGGCAATAATCCTAACAGAGTTAATAACAAAACTAATAGTATTCATTTTTTAAACTTAAGGGACTAAAAGCACTCACTTGAAACTTAAGGGACTAATTGTGCTTATATGGTAAACTTCAAGGACTAATGGTGTAATTTCGCCATAGTTTTATCATTTTGATTAGCTAATTAATTTCAAAATGACATAAGTTTGACAGGCTTTACGATGATAATATCGTGGTAAAGTACATGAATCTATGTTAAATACTCATCCAAAAAACATAAATCTGCGTTTAATAGGACATTTTAGGAGTTCAATAAGAGCCACATCGATAATGCATTAAATGTTCATTGTATGTTTATCACTTAAGATGGTAAGTGAGTTTCTTGTTTATCACATTATTCAAACTCTTGTGTTTCATATGGAAAAAAAAGATTATTGATCTCATTCAGATCTTAACACCATAAAGAAAGCTATCTTAATAATTGTACAAAACTTTTACAACTTTGAGCTTCAGTTTCAGTTTCCTGCAAAGCCATTATTTTACACAAACGCTGTGCATAATATTATTTAGACTATTTTCACCCCTATTTCTGGTTCTGTTAAGCAACGGTGAAAACGAGACAGAAATAAAAAAGAGTTTATGTCTGTTTGGAATGCTTGTACCATATGATGTGTTAATTTTCTTGTCTCAGAAAATAAAATTTGAAATTTTCCATTCCTTTTTATTCTTTTTGTTGGAATGTAATGATGTAAAGCACCTCTATGAAGTTGTTTTCACCCAAAGAGAAAAAAATATAGTTTGGGATACTAAAAGGTCATTTCCTTTTGATTCCTCTACAACAAACATGTTTGTGTTAATAACAGTTGTCAAATACAAAAGAAAATACAATATTTCCAAGAAGGCCTAAGACTTTCAGAACTGGGAACTCATGACTTGTAAAATTTCATGGACATCTTACAAAGGGAAGAGAGTGTGAATCAATTATCTAAACCAAACTCGAAACCTTTAAAAAAAAAAAAAAATACTGCTGTTCATGTATAAAGGAACTCATCTTTCCTGATCCCACTGACTCTTGGGTATCTCCCCAGAGTCAGCAATAACAACCTTCTTTCTAGGCTTCCCACTGTAGGTTCCAGCCCCACCTTCAATTGCAAACACAGTGTCCATGCCTTGAATGACCTTGCCAAAGACAACATGCTCCCCATCCAACCTGGAATTTTAGCCCATATAGCATATCACACATCATTTGTATAGATCTACTTTGGCAGCAGAATAAGCATATTAAGCAAAGACCCAGAGAATGAATTTTTAAGCATTTAAATTTTTTTTTTTATAAGATAGAAATTCTACTCTAGCCTAATCTAAGTGTATATGTGTGTGAAACTCCCTCCTAGAGACTTGAATTTTGGTCCTTGCCCTCTACATCCCACAAGCACTTATACTTGTAGACTAACCATCACACCAAGGGTGCACGGTAATAATCATTTAAATTTTGAATAGGCTGAAGTTGATACAATAAGAAGATTGTCCATATAATAATGAAAACTCACTTTTGGCAACCACAGCTGCCCCCATTTTCTTCAAACAGGAACAAAATCCACAATAACAATTAGATGGTAATTTTATTAATAAAAAGAAAGAGAAATATGAAAATTTCAGATGGTCCTGTAGAATATAGATGTATGAGTTTTGTTTAAGTAGCATGCAGGAGAGGATTGTCGTTAAGGATTCAAAATTTCAAAGAACTGAACATGTCAATCAGGACTTAGGGGGTGCTGAACCTGGAAATTATGTGCAGGTCCACCTGTTTATATTTTTTGTCTTAATATTCAATAATACAACCCTGGAGAATAGCTTACCAGCTGGCTTTGACTGTAGTTATAAAAAACTGTGAGCCATTGGAATCGGGCCCTGAATTCACCATGGAAACAACACCTACAAAAATAAAGTACAGGTTTCAGAAGGACATTAAAAAGGAAACTCCACAATTGAGAAAATATTGAGTATTAGGAATCATAAATTATTACACACAGCTCAACCACTGAAAGAATCTTAAGTAAAGACCTGCATGTGAATGTTTTATCTTGAAATTCTCATCAGGAAAGGTGCCACCACCATATATAGATATAAAACCCCTGCCATCACCATGAACAATATCTCCACCTTGAATCACGAACCCAGATACTATACGATGAAATGGTGCTCCTTTATAGTGGAGTTTTTTCCCATGGGCATCCTTGCCTTTCTCCCCTATGTTTAAAGCGAGCAAGTTATAATCAGCAAATTGATAATAACAACAGCCATCAGGTTAAGTAACCCATAAAACAAGTAAGAAGACCTCAAATACCTGTGCATAGAGCCCTAAAATTTTCTGCAAACAAAGAAATTCAGGCATTAGGAAACAAATTGGCATGAGATCAAATACTGAGATAACTTCATTTTTTTCAGTTGCTATGAACTCAACAGCTTAAATTCAAGCAAACATGTCTTGCTATGTAAAGAGAAACAAACCATTCGGCAACTAGCCAACTAGTTAAGATGATTTAGGTAACTATCTTTTTTTTTAATTGGTGATTGAGGTTACTAAAATACTGAACATAAAAGAATACACACAATCTTAAGGACATACCAACGGTTTTTGGTACAACTTGGCCATATAATCCGATCACGATTCTACCTGCACAAATACAGGTATAAGTTGGCAGTTGAATACATAAAAAGGAGAAAGAAATATAAAACATTGAGCTATAATGACTGACAACAACAGTATATGTTCTAGATTTTAGACCAATTATTATTCTATCTAATGGCTTACTGTCAGAACCTTGATTAATTCAAACAATTTGAATGTTATGATATTTCCAATCAAAATAGCCCACAATTTAGATTTAACTGATCTTAAGATAAAGTGCCAGTTTTAAAAAACCCTAGCATAAATAAAAAAAAATTAGAGTTGGACGGTGAATAATGACAACCTTGGTTGTTAAATGACTTCACTATGTGCAGATAGAGCTGCACTGCGAGCCCTTGGAAAGATTGCAAATACTTTAAACCTTCCGTGGTATCAGACCACCAAGTAAAAATAGACCATAGCCTTGGAACTACCATTTAAAAAGCATAGTATCTGCCATACAAGAATCAATCATAAACTGCTCTTATTTTTATTCACATACCGCATAAAGCATACAGGTATCGCAAATTATTTTTTTTGATAAGTGGTTTTTTTTTTTTTTTTGGTATGTGTGTGAATAAATTCAATAGTTACACCATTTGAAGATGGTGGAAAAAAGAAGAAAAATATAAAGATACAATTGCACAATTACATGGTAGGCTCCATAATGGAACGCCTTCCTCACCAAAATCATTGAAAAATATAAATTTTGATGTTTACAAAAGTAGTAACACAATTAGTTTAAGTAGAGGAGGGATAATTACCAAGAAATCAAACATTAGAAAGGAGACTAACTCATAGGATGAAATTAAAAAAGAAAAACTAACTCATATGACGCATCTAGTCAGATCTTATTCGGATCAACAAACAGAGAAAAGGAATTGAAAAGCAAATACCAGCGCTCATATATAGACAAAGAACAGGGTTAGGGTTTGGGGAGAGAAATATTTGTCTTTTTCAATTATTAGGACAATAAATTGATCGTTGCTCCTTTATTTTCAGTAAATGATTAACAATAAGAACGTCAGTCTTAACCATTCGTACATGAAGCCTCGAGAGCAACTGTGTGCTTATTGCTGCAGTTCAAATCAAAGTGTTAGTATGAAAGCTGTACCTTGACGTTGTTCCTCAATATCAACATCGAAGTAAACTCTGTGGGTAATTTCAGGCACCTCTTCTGCTTTCTCTTCAATCTACACATTAAAGTAAGCAAATCAATACAGTTATAAATATTGCCATTAGATAAGGGTTGATGGTAGTTGAGCATGAAATTATCAGTCCAATGAATCAACATGCAAAAACATAAATCAATGTATAAGCAAATAATGACGAATGAGTGAAAAGAAATTTCAATTCTCAAGCATGCAGATATGGCCATTCCTCTTCACAGAAGACTTGTGATAATATTTCAATAAATAGCAGACTCTTGGGACTTCATCATGAGGTGGTTGCTACATAACAAGAAAAAGAGATAACACTGGAACCTAAAATCCCTTTTAGTATCTAAAGGGCCATATTTTTCACTTTCCCTTATATATTAAATCTTTATCCTATCTTATGTAAAAGGGTAACTTGGAACAACAATTCAAATATCCATGTAACAGTCTCCTACCTATATCACATTGATTTATCCAAAAGAATTCATTTCAATTAAAATTTGGTTATTCACCATGTGTCCGTTTGGAAACAGTTTATTTAGCCAAAACTGAAAACTTTTTGCTAAAAGTACTGTAGATAAAGTTAAAAATTAGTTGAAATAGTAGAGTGAAACCCATGAATAATATCAAAAAGTGCAGTAGGACCCATAAATAGTAACAAAAATAAGCTGAATAGTAAAATACACTGGCTTTTTAAGCCATGCCAAACGTAACCTATGTATGAGGATCCCCGCTAAGCATCCATGGCTGAATGGTAAAAGGGCCCAACTCATAATTGTTGAATTTGTAGGTTCAATTCCTACATGATACACATCAATGTACCCTACCCTCCAATAGTCTATTGGAATTAGCTCTATATTATTAAGAATATCGTCATAGAATCATAGATCTCCAAATTATCAGACTAACTACCATTTTGATATTAATATCATTAAATGCCTTAGCAACACATATTCTCTACCTAGGTGCATAGTTGCAAGAATCCTGTAGAAGTGAATCTGCTCCATAAGTAAACCCCTCCTGCACAACCCTAACCAAAATGAAAAAGAAGCTTGATACCCCAGATTGGCCAATTCCAACTTAACATGCAGTATAGCAATTCACTACAAGCACAGCAACAATTGAAGTTCTACAACAAACTTTTATATGCAACCAGGCTTGGGCTTCCACATTTACCACCTTTGGATTGATGGTAATGCTTCTTCTTCTTCTTTTTTTTGAAGTAAAAAATTTTATTAGAAAGGGAAAAGAGAATAACACAAAATAAAATGTGTACACTCCCTTTTCAAAGAATGCAACTCACAGAGAAAGTGCCAATAAAAGCAACAAAAGACATCAACGGGATGCCGCCTAGAGCATGCATCCAATCAAACAAAGACCGTAAAATGTGTTCCTTGATCTCATGAGCAGGTCAACTCCATCAAAGGCCCACCTATTTCTTTTGTATCACAAAGTCCACATACCACATAGGGCAAGGTTTGCCACACAATAGTGGCTCTGAAACCGTCATTTTCAACTCTCCAACATCTAACATACAGATTTGGCCATTTTGGCATCACCTAAGTTAGTCGTTTTTGATAATTTGATGGTTGGGGGTGGGGGATTTGAACCTTAAATGTCTCCATTGGAAACACCAAGAGATGCCAACCAGTTAAGCTCCAGGGCTCTTGGCATCGCCCAAGTTAGTCCTAGCACCACAAAAACAAGGGATCATACATCAGTTGCCATAGGGCAATGAAGAACCAAGTGATCAACAGTCTCCACATTACCCTTACAGATCTGATCGTAATGCTCTTATTTAAATTGTCAAGATTAGATTTGAGGCTAAACTTGCTCATGCTATTGTAGCTAATATTTGGTTTAGGCTGTTCTGTCGAAAGGAATTACTAACTCCATTATGAGTAGAGATCTTTGCAGCTTAAGGAAGCTTCCAGCCTGTGTCTTTAATGAGCTGGCCCTCTGTTGCTTTGAATAGTCGTTCAGCCTATGTCTTATAGTTATCGCTGCAGTTGGTCCGCTGTTGCTATCTCTCTCTCTCTCTCTCTGTTCTAGAAATTGTGCTTTATAGTAGCTTGTGTTCTTTGTATTTATCAGTTTCAGCTCAAGATACTTCTTGAATTTTGTATCTATAGTGTTAGTTTCTTAACGAAATTTTCTCATTCATTAAGGGGAAAAAAAAAATATTCTAACGATTTTCCAATCCTTCTCCTCAATTTTTTTGTAATTTAAGTTAAAAGTAGATGCTATTCATATAAATAAAATACAAGTATTGAAATTTTCTACCCACCTATTCCACCTTAACCCAAATGCCCATTACTTACTATGCAATTTCCTTATCAACTTTCAAGCAAATTCAAAATGTTTACAACAATGTTACCATATATGAGATTCAAACAATGAACATGTTTATCTCTTCCAATTGCACCCAACCAAGCACTGCTTACACAAAATTCAAGTGCAACAAAAGCTACCCATGCTCATTTTTCCAATTACACAACAAAAAACCACTCCATTCACAGCATTCAGGTCACACACACACGCACACCAAAGCCAAACAAAGAAAACCCATTATCAAATATCCAAAACCCAGATCAAATTCGCAGCCAAACTTGCTAAACCTCAACCCCACTCACACAATCAGATCCGCAAACATACAAACCGAAATGGGTTTTACTTATATTATCCAAAATTTAAATAAAAATCTTACCTTTTTGGTTTTGGGGTTGGAGAACGCGAAGATGAGGAAAATCAAGAGGACAAGGTAGAGAAAGATGAAGCGTGGCTGGACCAGAAGCGAGATCGCTCGACGCATCGTTTTGGGTTACTCTTGTGTGTGACCGTGTTTCTCTCTCTCTCTCTCTCTCTCTCTCTCTCTCTCTCTTTCGAATCAACAATTATATCTAAAGCTTTCGTGGCCTTCCATGAATGAAGAAAATGATTCACTTTCTTTCTCTCTCTCTCTCTAGAGGAAGAAGAAGCAAATGTAGCAGTGTCAGTGGCCTCTCTCAGAGAGAGTGCAGAAATCTGTGTCTCTGGGATTTTTGGTCTTGGCGCTGAAGAGGAAGGAAATAAATTTCTTTTTTAGTGTATAATTAAAAGGATAAAAAAATTAATCAAATGGAGTAATTAAAAAGAAATTATTCTAATAAGAAGGATTTATTTATCTATTTATTATAGGCTCATAAGTGATAAGAAGGATTAGTGGACCGTGATTAGTTTTTTTTAGGATGAATTGGTGATTAGTAGTAATTAAATACCATTTAATTTGTCAAAACTTTACAACTCAACTAGCATAGAACTTTGCATAAATTAGTTTCGTGTCACCGAGTATATTTTATGACAATCTAATCAAACTTTTACAAGCAATTAATCACACCTGGCAAAACTAGTTAAGTAATTCATAAGCTTTTCACTGCTAATGGGTTAAATAGTTTTATATATATATATATATAGAGAGAGAGAGAGAGAGAGAGAGAGAGGCTTTAAAAGACAAAAATGATTTGTTGTTCAAATCAAATGTAGTGGTTTGTTGTTCAAGTGACCGCTACGCTATTATTTGTAGCCATTAGAATTTTTTTTTTTTTTTTTTTGGAGAAGAAAAAACAAATCTGGTTTAGTTGGATTTGGGGATTTTTTGGATCAATAAGATGTAGTTTTTCTGTTTTGTACCAAAATCCCCAATTATCAGAGCTGTGTCCCTTCAAAAGAAGAGTTGTTTGTGGACCCTATAATATAGGGGGTCCAAAGAGGCAAATTAATGCCCTGAACTGAGATGTTGGGAGTTTTAGATGGGCTTAGCATTGTCTTGTCCGTCAGTCTTGTGAGAGTTGACAATTCTTGGCCCAACAATTTGATCAAACAGAAACTAGAGAAGGTTACTCCAAACTCAAAAAGACAAGAAGATTGGGATTCATATAGGGTGGATTTACTGATTTAGCTGACGTCCAATGTATTGGAGTACTCAAAAGGAAGCCTTGACTTAGAAACATTACCATTTTTGAGGAAATCTACCTACTAAAAATGACAGCTAAATGATTATTTAGCATTGGCTTATAAACTCAGTTTTTAGTAACTTTTATATACAACTTTTTAATACTTCACCTTTTTCATATTTTTTTACTTTTTAAAAAAAAATTCAATGTATAAATATATTTAATCACATTTGGAAGGTACAAGTCGAGATTCAAGTCTTAACAAGAGAATTTCACACAAAGAAAAACACTTAAGATTATGATTTTTTTTTTTTTAATCTTAGATCAAAAAAGAAACAAGTCCTCCATTTTATTATATTTTATTTCCTACTGTTACAAAACTACAAATATACAATGAATGAGAGAGTTGAGGACCTGTTCTTGTCCCATCATCTAAGGCATTCAAATGGACCCTGCAAGAAATCATAGGCCTAACTGGACATACAAACGAGCATGGGCCTAGACTGATTAAGATTTTTAAGTAGGCTTAAAATTGTTGATCCAGTGTGGGTTGCACAAAATGTGGCCCAAAAATGAGCCTAAAAGAAAGGATTGACATACATATGGGTCCCTTCCAATGTTTTTTTTTTACTAGCTTTCTTCTAAGGGCAAGACTTAGATACAGTACTTATGTATTATTCCTTAAGTTCCTCTAAGGAGAATTCCACTGGGGGGTCTAAGAAAACAACAAAATCTTGGGAAAGCAAATCCCCCCTTCGAGCAAGAGCATCGGCGCATTTATTCGCCTCACAATAGCAATGCTGAATTTGGACCATAGGAATGGCCCTTAATTCGGACTTATAGTCACTAGCTAAGGCATCAATATAATTTTGGTGACTATCCTCTTTCTGCAAAAGATCCACAATTATCTTAGCGTCGAGCTCAATAATCATGGCAGGTAACTTCAGGGCAGAGCACAACCTAAGACAATCACGAAGAGCCCACAATTCTGCAGCTGCATTGGTGGTATGATCGATGTTTCTCGCATACCCTTTAATCCACACTCCCTTATCATCGCGAATTAGCCCACCACCACCAGCCCGGCCTGGATTACCCATTGACGATCCATCCAAGTTGAGCGTATACCAACTCAGTGGAGGCTTTATCCATCTAACTTGGATGTTTCTACAATTGCAAGCCTGATTCCCATTAATGCCAATATACGCAAACTCCACGACCTTAGAAATGACTTTGGGTTTAAAATTTTTCTGTGCTTTCTCATTCCAAAACAGCACACCATTCCTATCCAGCCAAAGAGACCAAATACCAAAGGAGAAAATAATTCCCCATTTGATGCCCGATGTAGTGTGGTTGTTCATCTTGTAGCAGTTCAAACGTAGCCAGTCATTCAAGTGTAAACCAAAGAACAAAGAGGCAGACATGGGAGGAAGCAGAAAAATCCAAAGGTTTCGTGCAATATGACAATCTCGTAACACATGTAAAATTGATTTAGTGCTTCCCTCACAGAGATGGCACAGTGGAGTGATATGCATCCCTCTAGCAGCAAGTGTGGATCAGACCGAGATGCTATTGTGGTGGCATTTCCACAAAAAGCGTTTAATTTTTGGGATTGTTGGCACCTTCCAAATCTAATCACCATCAAAGTTGCTATTTTACACTCCTTCCACCTCCAAAGCAACTAATTTATAAGCTTCCTTCATGTCAAAATTTCCACTCGGCGAAGAATATCAAGTAATGCGGTCAGAGTTTTGAGCAGAGAAGGTTATAAGAGTGGCCTTGATTTCTGAAAGCAGCCTCTAAGGGAAGGAGAAAGAGCATCCTTGCCAAACCCAACCCGAAAACCCCATCACTTCCTTCAAAGTAACAGCCTCTTCCCTTCCTATTCAGAGGTCCCTCAATTAGCCCCCTAAGAGGTCCTTTATCCATCCATTTATCATACCAGAGAGACAATTCTCTTTCCTTCCAAACAATCCATTTAGAACCTTTTTAAAAAATAACCTCACCTTTGCGAATTGCAGTCTAGGTAATTAAACACATCCTAATGTGAGGGCAAGGACTAAAAGCCCTCTTAGGATTACGGTACTTATGGGAAAGCACTTTGGCCCATAAAGAGGAGGGCTCAGATTGAAGGCACCAATTCAACTTAGCAAGATTGGCAATGTTCTTTGCCTTCGTAGCTTAAATACCTAAACCACCATATCTCTTTGGCTTCTCAATTTTCTTCCAATTCACTAAGTGGATTTTCTTCTTGCTTTCTGTGGAACCCCAAAGGAAATTGCGGCTCAATCTGTCAACACTTTTCAGAATCTTGGTGGGAAGCGCAACACATTGCATGGCATAATTAGGAATAGTGGTGGTCACAGCTTGGGTCAAAACAAGTCTTCCCGCAAAGTAAAGCAAGTTCGCTTCTTGGGGTATGGCCGAGTGTTTGATTGGAAATCCCAAGTATTTCCCCAGGGATGGAGTAGACCGAAACCCCAAGGCATCACACATCTCACTTCTTGCATCAGGTGGTACATTAGGGGAGAAGAAGACTCAGGATTTTTCTTGGCTAACTTTTTGGCCTGATATGTTGCAAAAAGAATCAAGCACTTCTCTGATTGCCACACAATTCTTGCGGTCTGCTCTTGCAAACAAAACTAAGTCATCTACAAAGAACAGATGAGAGAAGGCTAGGCCACCCCGAGAAGCCTTGATAGGGTTTCAAAGTTTGGCATTGCATTTGTCTGAAATGAAAGCACCCAAAACTTCCATACATAAAATGAAAAGGTAAGGGGAAAGGGGTTCCCCTTGCCTTATGCCTCTAGACGGAAGAAAATGCTCCAAGGCACCTCTATTGAAAATGATGGAAATGGAGGACGAAGACACACAACTCATAATAAGCGCGATCAACCGGCTAGGGAATTTGAAAAAAGTTAAAGTATCTTTGATAAAACTCCACTCCTAACAGTCGTAAGCTTTTTTCAAGTCAATCATAATTGCCATGCTCTCACCTCTCCCCCTTTTCCTAGACATGGAGTAGATAATTTCTTGCACAATAATGGCGTTGTCAACATCTTTGTACCCGGGCACAAAGGCGGTCTGGAGAAGAGAAAACAAGCCAGGGAGAAGAGGTCTTAATCTCGCTACAAGAATCTTGGAGACAATTTTATAAACCGTATTGCATAAACTAATTGGCCGATAGTGATTGAAAGCTTCAGGGTTCTTGCATTTGGGAATAAAGATGATAATTGTCTGGTTCATGTATTCAGGTATCTTCCCTGAGGAAAAAAATAATTTTCACTTCGTCTCTCACTGAGTCACCCACCAACAACCAAAAACAATGGAAAAATCTTGCATGAAGGCCATCGGGACTCGGGGCTTTGAAAGCCTTAAGAGACCAAAGCCCAGCTTTGATATCTTCATCAGAGATTGGGAGAGTAAGCTTTTCAGCTTCTGAATGAGCAATATAATTATGCCAAAAAGGCGGATCCCAGTTGGAGCGGATAGCATGGCTCTGGCTAGAGGAAAATAAATCAGCATATCCATTTCTAATAAACTCCGCTATTGCACTTTCCCCTTGATCCAATTACCTACTCTATCTTTCATATAAGTGATCCGATTTTTTCTTCGACGGACCAAGGCCAATGTATGATAGAAACCTGTATTCCTATCCCCTTCCACCATCTAGGTTATTTGGGATTTCATGGTCCAATAATCCTCCTCAGGCTTGGAGATTTCTTGAAATTCAGCTTGTAAATTTTTCTCCCAATCCATTAGGAAGTCATTAGGATTAATGGACAAAGCCATTTGAATACCTTGCAGTCTAGCCAAAACCCTTTTCTTTCATTGAAACAGGTTCCCAGAAACATCCTTGTTCCAAACGTTGGCTTTATCAACAAACTTCAAAGTGGCAGTACATAAGGAAGTAGGACTAGACTAAGCCTCTCTCACAACAATTGGGAACTCAGGGTGGGACAGTCACATCGGTTGAAATCTAAAGTGCGAGGGAGCTTAATATCTTGGTGACGGTCCAAACTTAACAACACAAGACAATGGTCAGAATGAGCCCTTTCAAGGTGTTGAACCGAGGCATCAGGAAATAGACCATTCCACTCCGCATTGACAAAAACTTGATCAATTCTCTCTTGGACGAGGTAAATTAGAGGTCTATGATTGGACTAGGTAAAGCGAGTCCCAGAAAAGCCAATATTAATCATTCTGCAAGTATCAAGATAGTCTTGAAATTAAAAAGCATGACTAATGTTCACAGGCCTCCCCCCATATTTATCCTCCCCCATAAAAATCTCATTAAAGTCCACTGCAATCACCCAAGGGAGAGAGTGGAGCTCGGAGACCGCCATCAAATTTTCCCAAAGTAGGCGCCTTTCAACAAGCCTTGGGCTGGCATAGATTGCGGATAGCAACCACAGAGAATTTGAGTAATTAGGGGTGACCATAGCATGAATTTCCTGTTCCATGGATGACAGCTCAGCTATATCCACCCAAGAGCTATCCCACAACAGCCGTAAACCACCAGATAACCCAATTGTGTTGGCGAAAATTGCCCCATCAAATGGCAACCTATCGGCAATCCTTTTCGCCCTATCCCCAATAGCTTTGGTCTCAATTAAAATTAAAATCGTAGGGGAGTACATGCGAACCAATTCAATAACATTATTACAAAAGGTGGGGTTAAGAGTACCCCTACAATTCCAAATAAGTAAATTCATATTTACAAATAAAGGAAAGAAAGTACCAGCAAATTAGAAGGGATTAGGAGCATTCCCTCCTTCATCAAATTGCATGTCCTTAGCAGGCACTTCAGGTGTCTCCAATGGATCGTAGGGAAGCTCATCACCGGTTTGATCCCCCTCATCCTCCTTACCCAAGCTTTCTAATCAAAGAGAGGCATCAACTCGCTTTAAAGGGCAATTTGAAATATTCGCCGAGATGCTTTCAATGGAGGTAGCCAGTCTTCCATTAGAAACTTGTTGATTAGAGATTTCCATCAGAGGGTGTCGCACCATACATGAGGCCAAAGGCACCTCAGCACCTACTACGCTTTCATCTTCCTTCATAAAAGATTCCACCATCTGATTACCTTGGGCATCACCATCCATCATATTCAACTCTTCCCCATTAGCGCTCGAGCTCGATGCTTTCTCCATAGTAGCAGTGGATCCCCCGGCTTTAAACTCTCTAAAATCAACCATGTCAGAATTTGGTGAGCTCAGAGAGCTCAGCTTTGAACCACACACCAGTGATGTAACAAATAGGTTAGCCACCACTTCTTTCCAAAAGGGGATAGTCTTTTTGCTTGTGTTTTTTCTCCCAAAAGCTTCACAAGATTTCTTTCTATGCTTAGCAGGTTTCGAGCCTAGCTCACTGCCTTTCGCTCCCATCACTTTCACCCCAGGCGTAGGATTGCTCGAGGTCTTGGGCTCTATAGAGTGGTCAGTCCGTTTTACACTCAATTCCAAATTAAAAATGGGCTTTTGTTTTCCCCTAAAATTGTTTTCACCAACTTTATCTGAGCCCAAGGTAGGTCTGTAAGGGCTAGAGACAGCCTGGCTACTTGGGCTTTGGTCAGAAGCCCCTAAAGTGGAAAGTTGAACCTTGTCTTTCATTAGTTTTTTATTGGGCTGTCGTTTTCGTGAAACAAGCACCCAGGGTCCAAAAGCATCACTTGCTTCCTCTGATGGTTTTTGTCCTAATGTTTCCTGGCTTTTCCCACCTCCTTCTCCGCTCCACCTGTCATCAGAGTGTTGATTTTGTAAGGGCAATTCTCCACCTTATGACCCACACGACCACATGCAAAACACAAAGAATGAATCCCCTTATATTGGACTGACTGGTCTATACCCCCCATTTTCAAAAGTTTGATAATAGGCCCATTAAAATTTACTTAGACGCATAACGTCGCAAACCTTCCTCGAGATTCTGCCACCATGTGAGCATCAATCTTGAGGACAAGTCCGATAGCTTCCCCAATCTCCCTTAATGACGAAGGCTCGTAGTACTCTATAGACAGTTCTGGGAGCCGAATCTAGACCACCACAGAAGACAAGTTTGCTGTTGAAGATTTAAGTTAGGCTCCCAACACCTGATGGATAAATAATGGCCGTCGACGAACCATGGGCCTTCTCTAAGAACCTTTGCGTGATCCTCCTTGAGCTGGAATTTAATAAGGAAAAAATCGTTGCCTAAGTCGACACAATCCATCTTTCCTATTGGTTTCCAAAGACTGAGGACACTAGAGTGTAGACAAATGGTAACCCACAGTCTTGCCGAACACCTTGACAATCAACGCATTCACCCATGGTGCTCTAATTTTCGTTTTCATGGTTCCGAAAAATCTCACCACGTTCTCACTGAGTGGTAACTCAGGAAAGTCATCGTCTGAATCCGCTTCTGTATCCATGTTGAACCCAAAGTTGAAAGCTTGCTCAAAAACCCCAGGGATTACCCTGAGCAGCTTTTATTTGTAGGAAATATTTCCTTCCTATGAGGACTGTGGGAGTTCAGCATGGGGGGAACCTAAACTATGGTTTTCTTTTACCTTTTTGGTGCTCCGTTGGAGCTCTTCATCCTCTTCCTTGATCTAATCGCTGTCTCACTCATGGAGAGAAAAAAAGAGGACACCGTTGGCTCTCGTCTAACTTTTAAGTTTTTATATTCTTAAGTTCTTTAGACTATCCAATTTTCAAAATGGGGAAACCTAAGGAACATGGTTGAATCTTAAGAATGGAAACTAAGGAGCATCACCTAAGGTGTTGTACGTAAGTTTTGTCATTCTTCTAATTTCCTATTTTTAGGATCTTACTAGTAAAAAGTTATATATATATATATATATATATATATATATATATATATATCAACTATGATAAAAGAGAAGCAATTGGGGAAAATAATTGTCAATTAATTTACTTGGTACTTATCAATCACCATGGTTCTTGTGTGGCACAAGTTGATTTTTCTGCCCCCTTTGCTAAACAAACTACTCTCTTTTTTTCCCCTTGTGAAATAATAGAATAATTCCTCATATTAGATATTCAATGCTCATGGGTTGAATTTGAATCTTATTCTTCTAGATTTTTTAAAAATAAAACAAATACAGCCAAACTAATATTTTAGTCTGTTTATAAATAACAACTTCAATTTGAAAAATACTAGTAGTTTTTAGAATCTCTAGAAATATATAGTTTAGTAACATAATTCTCTTCAACGGTATGGATCACATCAACCAACAATATAGTTAGGAAAATATGACTATCGAAGGTTTTTAAAAAAAAAAAAAATTTATTTATGGGAATTGTCAAAGGCATAATTCATTCTAGAACCAAAAAGTTAATCGAAATAGCAATTCTTTTCAAATCAAATGTTTGAATTCTTTTCGTGAGAGGCTGTTTTGTCAAGATGCTGAAAAAGAGTGTCTCAGATTTTCATATTTCTTCTAAAGTATCAATCTTGAAACCTAATGTACGTGCTATTGACTGATGTCCTTTCAAGAGGAGGAAAATAAGGTTGGATGGGGAAAAAGACTGAAACTACTATCCAACGAAATTCCTTGGTATAACAAAATTTTTGAGTAATGTTCATTTTCTTTGGTCTAGTATATAAAAGCAATCGGTGCTTCTTTTTTTCTTCTTTTTTTTTTTTATTATAAAAAAAAGATATGTGTTGTGTTTGTAACTTTGTATTGCGTCTAATGCATTGGAGACTACTCTAGTAAATATTAGATAAAAAATAAAAGCAATCGGTGCTTTATTTTATTTTTTTAGATGTTGTCTGTGTTGAATCTAATATATTGGAGATTAGATGCAAGTCAAATTAATTTCTAATTTCTCACTTTTTTTAAGGTATATAGAAATTGTAAAATTTTACAAAAATAAATTGTACAAAATATGTAACAAATTTATAATTGAGTGAGATTTTCAGAGGAATGTAGACTATATATATATATCAACTATAGAGAATAGAGATAAAAGATAAAGACAAATTATATGTGTGATTTACTTAGGCTTGTTTCAAATCAATGACTTGTGAATTGTGATATGACTGTAAGATAACGTGTTGTTGCATCAAACCCATTAACATCTAGCCGCAGACAATTTGGTTCGACTGGGGCCGCCATGTCTTTAATTACTTTTTGAGAAATAATGTCCACCGTCAATGATATCATGTTTATAAATTTAACAAATAATATTAACCTAACTTGAGTGCAATATAGATTTGGTATGTATATCTTAAAAATCGACCGTACTGAATTTTGGATTTTTTTTTTGAAAAAAATTTAAGAGGGGGCTTATTGAGTTATACATTTTTTTGGTTTATCTAGTTTTATTTGTGTGTGTGTGTTTTTTTTTTTTTGGCGAAAAACTAAACAAGTTGGGAATTAGTGAAATGGTCATGTGATTTGTGATTTGTGATTTGTTAGCGAGGGAGAAAAAAAAATGATGGAAAGATGGATGACCAAGGAAAGAAGTTATTAAAAAATTTCTTTATTTTTTTAAGAGACAAAAAAGTAATAAAAATAATATTTAAAAATAAATAGGAGAAAAAAAAACTAAGAATTTGATTTAGTTGTACTTAAAGAAAGGAAATGTTTGAATTCTTTTCGTGAGAGGCTGTTTTGTCAAGATGCTGAAAAAGAATGTCTCAGACTTTCATATTTCTTCCAAAGTATCAATCTTGAAACCTAATGGATGTGCTATTGGCTGATGTCCTTTGAAGAGAAAGAAAATGAGGTTGGATGGGAAAAAAGCCTGAAACTACTATCCAACGAAATTTCTTGGTATAACAAAAATTTTGAGTAATTTTCATTTTCTTTGGTCTAGTCGAGTGAATATTGGATAAGATATAAAAGCAATGGGTGATTTTTTTAAAGATATGTGTTGTGTTTGTATCACGTCTAATGTATTAGAAACTAGTCTAATAAATACCGAATAACATACAAAAGCAATCAATTAGACGTATATTTTGTCACTTTTTAATGTTGGATCAAATATATTAGAGATTAGATGCAAGTCAAATCAAATTTTAATTTCTCACTTTTTTTTTTTTAAGTATATAGAAATTGTAAAATTCTACAAAATTAAATTGTACAATATAAGTAACAAATTTATAAATGAGTGAGATTTTTGGATGAATGTAGACTATAGAGATAGAGATAATTAGCAAAAAAAAAAAAAATTCAACCAAGGAGACAAAAGATAAAGACAAAATAAAAAAGTAGATGTACTTAGTCTTGTTTCAAAACAATGACTTGTCATATGACTGTAAAATAAACGTGGTGTTCCATCCAATCCATTAACATCTAGCCGAAGACAGTTTGATTCGACTGGGGCCGCCATATCTTTAATTACTTTTTGAGATATGGAGAGGGTTTGGATAGACATTATTTTTTCTACGTTTACTCTTTTTTCTTTCTTTTTTTTTTTTTTTTTCGTTTGCTGCTGCGGGGGGACAAATGTACTGTGCACACACTATGCGTGTTGCACTGTTTATGTACTTTTTTTAGCAATTTTTTTTATTAAAAATAGGTTTCGCAATACTATTTACACATTTAAAAATTATTTTGTTACAGTGTTTTCAGTTTTCAGTAATAAGTTCTATCCAAACGGATCCATCACGTCCACCATCGACGAATTAAATCATGTACTTTGTACTTTTATCAGTATCTAGCGTTATCACACGCGAGTCGTGCATGCAACAAAACTTGGTTTTTTTTTTTTTTTAGTAGTTCTATTTTATACCGAAAGAAATGTGTTTTTATTTTATATATAATTTTATATATATAATTTTTATTTTAAAATTTTAATTTATAAGTGGATAAAGTAATTTAAAAACCAACATGAAGGTGTTTCTATTTTTTAGGCAATATTTTAGTAAAATTTAAAGTTGTATTTTTGCCGG
Source organism: Castanea sativa (assembly GCF_040712315.1). Lineage (NCBI taxonomy): Eukaryota > Viridiplantae > Streptophyta > Magnoliopsida > Fagales > Fagaceae > Castanea > Castanea sativa. The sequence goes on along the minus strand of NC_134019.1, from coordinate 41,267,676 downwards.
ATTGTCCTTTAGTTTTGTCTCTACTTAAACCAGTATCGGAGTTAGAATTTTAGTCTAGAGGGGGCAAAATTAAAAGACGACATTAAAAGTGAAATTTATCTAAAAAACATTAATCAACAATAATAACAAAATAAATAAACAATTGTAAGTAAATAGTTACTAAAAAATTTACAACTGATGGAGTAAAAATATGATTAGTGTTACTTAAAAAATATAATGAATAAATGTTTGAAATTATTTTTTGTGATTGGTGACATGCCAATTTATAAGACATAAGTAGTAAAATTTCTAATATCTTTAACATCATTCAAAGATAAAATCCTATGAAAAGTATCATAAATAGTAAAAATTGTGTAAATAATGATATAAAAAAAAATAGTGAAATAGGTGGTTTAGTCACTTTCAAGTTTCAACATGTAGAAGTTTTTTTTTTTTACTTCCTCCATGTAACTACTAATAAAAAAAAAAAAAAAAAAAAAAAAAAAAAAAAAGGAGTCAGGGGCAGGTGCCCCCCTCTGGCTCCGCCAATAACTTAAACATAGGGATGTAGGGGCATTTTAAAACCATGAAAATGAGGAATACAAACAGTTGAAACCCTTAAATAGTAGTATAGATATTAACATTCGGGTTCTAATTAGCTCAATTGATAAAGTTATTGATTGTTCAATAAGAGATTTGAGATTCAATTCTCACCTATACTAAAACCGATTGGTATCCTGGCTGGTGTGATAATAAAGAATTATTATTAGGAGCGAACGGTAAACTCCATAAATTGAAATTATCTATAAAAAAACAATAATATTAACTTTAACTTTTTTTTTTATAAACTAAAATAAACCTAACTTTTTTTTTTTTTTTTAAGAAACAAAATAAACCTAACTTGAGTGTAAGATAGATCTGGTATATATATCTTAAAGATTCTACTGATTTTGGATACTTTTTGTTTTTAAATACTTTAAGAGGTGTTAATTGAGTTATAAAAATATGGATAAAATTTAGTTACAAAATTTGTTGTAGTCTAAAGTTACAAACTTACTCAATAAATAAATATTACAATATATTTTGAAAATCTAACTGTTGAATTGCATGTCATTTATGCTTTTAAAACACATGTCAAATTTTGTATCAATCAAATATTATATACTATATTATCTATAAGTTTATATTTTATGCATAATTTTAAACTACAAAAACTTGCAATTTAAACAATTTATTAGTGACATAGTTATTGATCTTTAATTTTCTAAAATTTTTGCAAGTATGAAAAATATAAAAAGAAGATGTAATCCAATAATAGATTTGTCAAAATTTACTTCCAATAAAAATTTATTGAGTAAAGCTACAATCTATTTTGTTGCTAAATTTTATCCAAAAAATATTTGGTTTATCTAATTTTATTTGTGTTTTTTTTTTGTTTGTTGGTGAAAAACTGAACAAGTTGGGAATGAGTGAAATGGTAATGTGATTTGTTGGCGAGGGAGAAAAAAATGATGAAAAGATGGAAAGAAGTAGTTAAAAAAATTCTTTATTTTTTTAAGAGAGAAAAAATAATAAAAATAGTATTTAAAAATAAATAGCAGAAAAAAAAAACTAAGAGTTTGATTTAGTTGTACGTAAAGAATGGATTAACTACAATCGAAAAAATGGCCTTTTATCTACAATTAGACTAAAAAACTGTTTCAACTGATGTGAGTGCTCAATGTTGCACCAGTTTAAAACCCCCAGATATGTATTTTATTGAGTATTGACCGTAGGTTTGTATCATGGATTCTTTTTTTTTTTTTATAAACAGCATATGCTGAACTTCAAAAAAACAGAAATTAGGTATCATGGATTCATGGGATTGGCATCCATCAATATTAACTGGTACTTTAGATGACTTCATTGCTCTATTTATTTATTATTATTATTATTATTATATAGAAGAACTACTTGATTCTGATAGAATGACAGAATATCTATCTAATAAATTTTGAAATTTTATATGGCTTGATTGCATAATTCAGGCTATACTGTCTACTGAAAAATATTAATTGCTAGTTAATTATAACTAGTGGAAATTTCACTTGGTGTTGTTTTATTCCTTATAATTCCTCTTCGATCTATTTCAACTTATCGTGGATTCACGTTTGTAATAAGCTATTTATTAATTTACAATGGCGATGAAATGGGTTTTACTTATATTATCCAAAATTTAAATAAAAAGCTTACCTTTTTGGGTTTGGAGAACGAGAAGATGAGGAAAATCAAGAGGACAAGAAATCATAGGCCCAACTAGACATACAGATGAGCATGGGCCTAGATTGATCAAGGTTTTTAACTAGGCTTAAAATTGTTGATCTAGTGTGGGTTGCACAAAGTGTTGTCCAAAAATGACCCCAAAAGAAAGGATTGACAATTTGACATACTTATGGGTCCCTTTCCAATGTTTTTATTTTACAAGTTTTCTTCCAATTTCCTACTTTTGGGATCTTACTGGTAAGGAATTATGGGTCTGTTTGATACATGTATTTAAATAATATTACATGTATTTTTATACATTTTTCACCTACATGTATTTCAAAAAAAATACAAATAATATTACTGGAACAACGTTACCAAACGGCACCAATATTTTTGTTTTTTTTTTTTTTCCCTTAAAAAATCTATGATGAAAGAGAAGCAATTGGGAAAAATAAATGTCTAGTTTACTTGGTAAAATATCAATCACCATGGTTCTTGTGTGACACAAGTTGAATTTTCTGCACTTTTTTTTTATAAAAAATTTATAGATAATATAGATAGAAGATATAGGGGAGGGAGAAAGAGAGAGTGACATTTTTTTGCACCTTGGCTAAACAAACTACTCTTTTTTTATACCCTGCGTGAAATACTATAATAATTCCTAATATTAGATATTAAACGCTCATGATTGAATTTGAATCTTATTCTTCTAAAGTTTTTTAAAAGGTAAACAAATTAATACAGCCAAATTAAGTTTTTAGTCTTTTTAAATAAACTTCAATTTGTAAAATACTAGTTTTTAGAATCTCTAGAAATATATAGTTTGGTAACATAATTCTCTTCAACGGTATATGGATCACACCAACCAACAATATAGTTAGGAAACTATGATTGTCAAAGGTTTATTTATTTATTTAAAATGTTATTTATAAAAGGTATCATTCATTCTAGCTAGAACCAAAAAGTTGATTGAAATAGCAATTTCTTTTCAAATCAAACGCGGGAAGACTTTTCATCAGAGGCTGTTTTGTCAAGATGCTGAAAAAGAGGGTATAAGACTTTCATATTTCTTCTAATTAATGTATTAATCTTTAAACCTAGATGTGTTATTGGGTAAGGTCATTTCAAAAGGAGGAAAAAAAGGTAGGGTGGGGAAGAGACTGAAACTATCCAATGAAATTCTTTGGTATAACAAAAACTTTGGGTCATTTTCATTTTCTTAACTTGGTCTAATCTAATAAATACTAGATAAAACACAAGAGCGGTATGTGTTTTTTTTTTTTTTTTTTTTTTTTAAACATGTATTGTGCCTGTGTTGCGACCAATGCATTGGAGACTAGTCGCAACTCGCAAGTCAAATCAATTTTTAATATCTCATGATTTTAAGTATATATAAATTATAAAATACTACAAAAATAAATTGTACTAAATAAGTAATAAATTTATAAATGAGTGAGATTTTCGGATGATATAGACTATATATGTAGTGTCTATCAACTATAGAGATAAAAGACAAAATAAAGAAAAGTAGATTTACTTAGTCGTTGTTTCAAATCAATGACTTTGTTATATGACGGTAAGATAATGTGTTGCATCAAACCCATTAACATCTAGCTAGAAGACAATCGATTCAACTGGGGCCGCCTTATCTTTAATTACTTTTCTACGGAGATATATTATATGTCCACTGACAAGGAAGTCATGTTTACACCTTTAACAATAATATAACCTTCATAGTTGCCGTTGATTTAGTGTGTAAAGTCTTCAATAGTTGAATAAAAAAGCTGAGGTTCAATTTTTTTGTTTACATTAAAAATTAACTGATTAATGTATGTTTTATAAAAATTTTGTTTTTTTAAAAAAAAATTCATAAATTTTTTTAAAAACAATTTACTAACATATGCCTTGCACCACAAATCGACGGGTTAATGTATGTTTTTTTTAAAAAAATTTCATAAATTGTTTTCTAAAATAATTTACTAATATATGCCGTAGTAAAACCCATACCTTAAAAATCAATCATACTTGAATTTTGGATACTTTTTTTGAAAATATTTTAAGAGACATGCCAATTGAGTTATAAAATTATTAGCTTATCTAATTTTGTTTGTGTTATTTTTTAGTGAAAAAGTGTGGAAAAATTGAACTAGTTAGGAATTAGTGAAATGGTCATGTGATTTGTGACTGGTTGGCGAGCTAGAAAAAACGATGTAAAGATGGATGGCCAAGAGGAAAGAAGTAATTAAAAAAAATAAAGAAGAGAGAAAAAATAATAAAAATAATATTTAAAAATAAATAGAAGAAAAGAAAAAAAAAAAACTGAGAGTTTGACTTAGTTGTACGTAAAAAATGGATTAACTACAATCGAAATTGTGGTCTTTCAACTACAATTAGACTAAAAAATTGTTTCAATTGATGTGAGTGCTCGATGTTGCAGTTGCACTAATTTAGAACCCCCAAATATGTATTTTATTGAGTAATGACCATAGGTTTTGTATCATGGGATGGGCAATATATCCATCAATATTAACTTTAGATGACTTCATTGCTCCATTTTTTTTTAAAAATTTTTTAGAAGAACTTCATTGCTCTATTTGATTGTGATAGAATGACAGAATTAATATTTATCTAATTGGCTTGACTGCATAATTCAGGTTATACTATCTACTGATAATATTAATTACTAGTAGCTTATAACTAGTGGAAATTCATTTGGTGTTGTTTTATTTCTTTTAATTCCTCTTCTGTTTCAACTTGTTAACATGGATTCACGTTTGTAATAAGCTATTTATTAATTTACGTACAATCACGATGAACAACAGGACCAATGGAAAAGCTATACATGCAGTTTGCACCTCACCATGAAACTGTGTAAAAGGGATCGTTGATTATAGTACTATATAGTGCATATTCCTCGAATAAACTTTGGTTTTGTTGCAATTCTTATCTATGAACTATACAATGGTGCATTTGGCAGCTACTTTAGCATGCGAACTTTGTAGGTAAGTTAGGTCACGATGCTGCGTCATATGATTGAGAATGTTCACACCGATATATCATAGTCAAGATAACTTATATTTAAATACATTTGTTCTGCAATTTATAAAGTATTCAAGTCTAATACTGCAATCATAATCATCAAGAATCCATCTTTATTACCTAGGTCAAATGTAGATTGAAGTTTTTTTTTTGTTAGATTATATTAGGATATTATTATACGTGGATGTATTACCATAAATATCATATAACATATACCATATTTTATAAAATATCATGAATTATTGTTATATTCAAATTAGAATTAATCATTAATATTGGGTTATTCATCATAAAACAAACCATTAATTATATAGTCACTTGATAACTTTTTAACTATAGATGTAGGTCATCAAATCAAATCACGTACTTTTACTCTCCTACATCATTTTATTTTCTTATTTCTATTTTACCAATGTGAACTTTTATACTTTTAGATTAAAAATTATTATGACAAGAAATACATGAATAATCGATATATTTGATTTTTTTTAATTATTTTTTAGAAGAGATATATTTAAATCTAAAGAATGTAAAACTTAAAGATAACTCTTATTGAACGTGGCATTCTTATCTGCATAACCCATCAGTACTGCATGCAGAAAGTTATGTACCAGTTTTTGGATATTCCATTGTTGCAGCTTTTCCAGTTTGTGGTTGAGCAAGTTTTGTCGGATTGATATAGTGTTTCACATTAACCATGCACATTTTCATGCATGCAACACAAATTGCCAATGTATGTAGGGTATATGATTTTGCATGATTAGCTTTAAAAACTGGGAATTAAATAGTAGGGTCATCTATGCTTGTCCAAAAAAAGAAAATTCCGAATAGAAACAAAATGATATTGGTTGATGAAGATGAAAATCGTATGGTGTATTATTTCCAATATGGAAACGTGTCTTTATTCCATTTAAACCTTATCTTTAGGAGGACCTACTCACTTCAAAATAAAATCGTCTCAGATCTAAGTAGGACCGAAAAATAAATTGGTATTTAATTTAATTGGGTCTAACAATTAATACATAGTTTAACAAGATAGAAAATGAAACACCCAGACATAGCTGTTGAAAGGAAAGCTCTAAGAAATGGCTTAGCTGAAAACTAGTCGTGGATAAGTATTTTGGATATATATATAAAGAGAAATTGCAAACTAGTTTCTTTACACGACAATTCAAAGGACCTAAGTCATGTTGTTATTAGTTGTTAATATGTTATATATACTAGTTGAAAATTATAAAGTGATAGCGCATGCAGAGGAATGTTATTTGGCATTAATTTGTTTTTGAGATATCGGCAAATATTTTAGGTGGCAATCAATTTGTGATTATTTTATTAGTTCAATAATTTTTTTTAATATATGCTTTTCAATATATCAACCAATAAATCCTATATATTACCCCATAATTTTCATGTTTTTGTATTTTTTTTTTTGTTGATAAATTAGGCAGTGATGAAGAGGCTGCTCAAGTGATATATTTCTGAAACATATTTAAAATGTCAATATTCATTCTTATGCTCAATTAGATTGAAATATCTCTCACAATACCTAGCTAAGATTTAAAACCACATAGGATTCAACAATCAAACTTCTTTCTATATTTCTAAGCACAAAGACAATTGGGATGAAACTTTCAGCAATGAAACAAGTTGGTGATGGGACTCATTGATGTTAAAGAAGAGGGTGACATAATAACCAACCATTACGCTTTTTCGTTACTTTTCTATCTCATACTAAATCTGTGCCACACAATACAAATTATAGTGCTGTCAATTCAACATTAAAAATTTAGGCTTGGATATTTGTGACAAACTAATCCATTGAAAAGTTCCATTTAAATACAATTTGGCATGAGAATTAAGAAGCCACCACCACCATGGATGCAAGTTTCTGATAAAATAGGTGCTTGGTGTGCTGCGAAAAATTATGCAATTTTTTTTTTATTGATATGCAAGTCGGAGTAAGTCCCTTTCAAAAAAAAAAAAAAGTCGGAGTAAGTAAACTACAGAAAAGACATGTACGGACCACGTTCACTTGGTGCCAAATTAATACAAGCTGTCATGAAATAAAGAGTTGAAGGACACGTCTGATATTTTATTGATTGATAAGCAGCCAAAATAGAAGAAAAGATGCTTTGTCGGTAAACAGTAATTACGTGCATAATTTAAAAAAAAGTAATTTAAAAAAATTAATTACAGTTGTTTGGGTGGAGAGAAAATTATTAGATAGTCTCCAGGATAATTGATGTGATATATATAGAGAGTGCTATAGTCCGTAGTTTATTTGAAAACAATTTATTTAATTTTTTGTTAAAAATATGTTAAAGTATATTTGTACTTTTAAAAAATTAAGAAAAAAATGTGAAATTTAAAAAAAACTATACATAAAAACTGAGCTTATAAGTTGATATTAAATACAACTTAAGTGTATTACTTTTTTTCTTAATAGATACAAATGATGATGCAATTTTAGTTTATGACATTTAATTTATAATAATTAATTTTTATAATCAAACCAAAATGTCAAACAGTTTCTTTTTCATGTAGGTGAGATTCGATCTTAGATACTTTATTTGACAATAAAACATTTATTAGTTAAACTAATTAAAAGTCACACATTATATGGTGTTCTAAATGATTCAATCTTGTAGCTATGCTGGCCAAGAAACCAAGTAATTGAATTCAATTAGTAAGGTAACATAAGAAAGTGCAGCTAAGTTTTGCTGTTTCTCTTATATTATTATTATTTTTTATAAATCTAAAAATAACGATAAATTTAGAAACGTGAATTTAACAGTGGTTTATTTTTCTCTTTGGAGAAAGTAATAGTTGCAACTTGCACTTGCATTGTTCCAAATAAACTTAAATCATCTCATAGAAACAGATCGCAGCTCTCTTTGTCTCTCCCTTAAAATTTTCTTTTGTTTTGCAATTTCAGTGCTTGTTATAGTGGTTTATTATCCTTTAAAAAAAATTTACAAAAATATAAAAGTAATTTTAAAAATAAGCTAAAAATAAACTTTACAAATTGAGCCGTAAAATAACTTTTTTTTTTTAAATTACTGTTTAGAATAGATAAACGAAATATTACCTAAAAATTTGATAACTGCACGTACTTTTCAAAGAAAAATAGATCATGTGCTATTATGCTCACCGCTGTTTGTCGTCTTTTATATGATCGCACCCACAATATCTTATGTATAGCATCTTATTGAAATGTAGTATTTTATATATAAGCCACTCTCATATCGATTAATCAATCTAGTGGTGGTCATATGTTTCTATAATCTATAGTAGTCTATGTCTCCTAGCTTTGTTTTTAAATTCTGTCATTTTTGTAAAATAATTTTTTTTAAAAAGTCTGTGTCATAATGTCATTTTGCTCACATTAATACATCATTACTTCTTCACTAGACCTGTACATGCAGAAGGAAAAAAACACTCACATAGACATAAAATCTTCTTTATTAAATTGGAGAAACTTTGATACCATTTGGCTCTAGGGATTTGTAAATCTGAATTTCTCCAATTTAATAAATAAGATTATATATATAATATTAAATACACCAAATTATTTCATAATATCAATGATAGTTCATGGGTCGGATGTAGAAAGGTGACAAATAGATGACACAATTCAAAATCAATTGACTTGTGATAAGTAAGGCCAAGCTATTTGAGTATGGAAATTTAGATCTAGGGCCCATTTGGTAATGTTGTTCTAGTTACGTTGTTTGTATTTTTTGTAAATATGTATGAGTGAAAGAGTATGTAGAAATACGTATAATATTATTTAAGAACTGAAAACATATGTTTAAACACATATACTAAACGGCTCCCTAGTCTCCAGCCACACGTACTTGCTTCATGGCTAAGAAGGAAGAACGTGTAAATCAAAAGTCTCAAATCACATGGAACGTTCATGTATTTTTTTTTTTTTTTAAAGTGGGAAATAGAAAACTATAAGGACCAAGTGATATATAATTGTATTTGTTGTTTTATCTGTTGATTCAACTCTATTATCTTAATTTTTAATCTATTTTTTGTTGTTTGAATGATTTGCAATTTTAGAATTTCGATGATTACAATGGAAAATATTTGAATTCATGAAGTATTTGTTTAAAATAAGGAAGTTAATATCATACTGGAGGCCGTACCAGTTTGGCCAGCTGTACGATATATTTTGGGTATCGGTCAATACCGGTGTACCGTTTCGAGTTTACCGCTATTATATATATTACACACACACACACACACACAAAATCTCTTGAGCTATGTTTACAAGATTATCCACTATTCTTTTTCCCCAAGAAGTATAGGAATTACAACACAAAGGAACAACTTTGCCGAGGCAATCCATCATTAGAGAAAAGTTATAAATGTACAACAAGTATAAATTGGTCTCATTTTTCTTTAGTGGAATTAAATAAATATAATGCTGAAATTGCATTTCGTAATGAACTTGTGAAATGGTCTCTCCAAGGAAAGAAACAACCCCCCTTATAACAAATGAAAGTAAACCAAAATTAATTAAAAAAAAACACACAAAAATAAATTTCAAAGTATAGAAACTAAAAAAAAGCAAAAAAACTGAAAAAGAAAATAAATAAATTATATGTTTTGCATCAAGAAATTCTGAAGAATGACATGATGGAACAATTGCAAGATACTCGTATAAAAATGCCAATTTCTAAAACCTTATGCAAAACTTATATTATACAATGACAACGATTTTCAAATTTGATTAAGGCAAAATTGTACCTGAGAGTAAGAAATCGAAACCCAAGACAGAGAATGAAAAACCGAGACATCGCAGAGGGAGAAGTCGAGTCAGAGCAGAGTGAGAGACAGAGAAGCCAAGAGATGAGAGACACAAAGTAGCTGAGAGAGAGCGTGAGAGAAAGAAAGAAAGAAAAAGGGCTGTGCGGCTGGGACTTAGGGGTAGAATTAGGTTTAGCACAATTAACATATTGCCCTTGAAAATTTGTCAAAATTACAAAAAAAAAAAAAAAAAAAAAGTGGCTTGGAGTGTTTTGGCCTAGTACGCGTCTGGTATGGCCAGATTTCACCGGTATGGCCGGTACACGTTCGGTACAACCGGTATATTTTCCGGTACGAAATAGAGGAGTACCTGTTTGTGCACTGGCTGGTACGGTATTTACCGGCCAATACAGCCATACGGTACAGTATTTGCTTCACTGGTTTAAAATATTAGAATATGTCAACTAGTTAAACTACAAATTTTTTATAAATTTCTATAAAAATCAATAGAGAGAAATTACAAATTTTCTTTAATTTTCTATAGAAATCAATCGAGAGAAGAATTTAACAAATATATGTTTCAACAACTTATCACTCATATGGCATCTACGGAGTCATGTGCTCGATCACCAGTACTGCATTGCTCTACTTAAGTTTTATTTATTTTAACAATTTTCAATTCTAATAATTCAGAGTAATTAATTATTAAATTTTCATTTAGTGTTAAACCAAGATTCAATGAAACAGATCCTCCCAAAAAAATAAAAACAAAGATTCAATGAAACATGCAGGACATGTGATAAATTATTTAATAATTAAAGAATTTACTGAATAAGCAGTAGCTAGCACACATCGAAGCCCACTTCAAAAAGTGTAGTATAAAATATTTCCTTTTTGTTTTTTATTAGAGCATGTTGGGGTTTTTTTATAGAGGGAAAAAAAAAATAGTTTGAGACATAAGCAGGCAGGACATGTGATAACTCATAAAAAAGAATTTTCTTGCAAGATTCTGTGAAACAGATATTTCCAAAAAAAAGAAAAATGAAATCAATGAAACATAATGTACTTCTTGGAAAAAGAAAACATGCAGGACATGTGATAAATTATTTAATAATTAAAGAAAATACTGCATAACCAGCACACATTCAGGCCACTGCAATAAATATGAGAACATTGAAAGAAAAATTGTTCACAACATTTTTATAAGTTGAAACCATTTAAAAAAAAAAAAAAAAATCCAAGGTGCTTCCCCAAAATTAAAAAAACATTGTAACTTTTCGAAATAAATATTATATATATATATTTTTAAATGAGTGTATTTATTTTGACAAGTTAAAAAAAAGTGAGTGCTTTGAAAAGTAAAAGAAATAAATGAATAAATAATATTTAAAATAGAGGATAAGTAATCGACATTTTGGAAAGTAGTTAGATAAAATAATAATTATAATAAAAAAAATTAGATTTTTACTGTAAAATAAATAGGAAATTTTGCTAAAACCAATGCAAATGCATAACCATATCATATACTCTCTCTTTTCTTTCTCATTCTTTTTTTTCCCTTGGAATCTACGCATAAAACGTTCACATGATCATTACGTCCAAAACTGTAGTTAGTCCCATATGCATTATTTACCTAGGTTCCAAATCAACTGTCTTGATTTTATCATATTTTTGTATTCAGATTATTATATCAAATGGAAAAGAACTATATGGTTACTAGCTAGTACCATTATTTATCAACAAGTTGAAGAAAGCTTCTTGTTCTAGTTGAAATTCACTTGATATCTCTTTAAGAAAAAAAAAAAATTAGCCACAAAATAATACATGGTCATAAGGTCACCGTTTTTAATTTCACCCATTTTGCATTATGATTATAAGTGCGAAAACAAACAACTAGACATGGATTCTATATTAAGCACTTGACATATCTTGTTTTGAAACTCAAGAAAAGAAATAATAATCATTGTCATGTTATGCCCAATATCAATATTTTTCTTCTTCCTTTTGCTAGCACTATAATTAGTGGGTAGACTTAACTATACATTTTAAAAGAGTAAAGCTTACGTTTTTAAATATAGTAACTTAAATTTTCAAATATTATATGATATATTAAAATGAAACCTCAATAAAAAAAAAGTTCACATTAGATTCTAATTGTACTCCAATTTTGTAACAAGTCTTTTACAATTGAATCAAAATCTGATGTCGAAACTCGAAAGTGTCTTTTGAAATTCAATTTACTCCATGTTCATGCTAAGTATCCTTACAATTATATACAAATATTAAAGTCAAAGCACAATCAAAATTCCAATTAAATCCAAATTAACTTCTAATTGTGGTCAATTTTGCTCGAAGTATTCATTTTAATTTTCTTAAAATTTGAGACTCAGTGATACATTCATAATACTCAACACAAAAGCCAACTTTACTCACCTAGGAAAGAGTAAGATCACTTTATGATATAACAAGTAAGTTGTGTTGTGTTTTGTAAGTCCTTTGGCTAATATATATATATAATTGTTCATATGAACCATGCATATATATTTTCATGCATGCAACACAAATGGCTAATGTAGGGTATATGATTTGCTTGATTAGCTTTAAACCTGGGAACCAGTAGAGTCATCCTTACATGTCCAAAAAGAAAAATCCAAATAGAAACAAAATAATATTGCTTGATGGTCATGAAAATCTTGTGGTAGATATTTTCCAATAAGGAAACGTGATTTTATTCCGTTTTGGAGGACCTACTCACTTCAAAATAAAATCATCCCGGATTTAATTAGGACCGTATATTAGTTTGATTAATTAGTATAGTCGTCAAATCTGAACCATTTTGTGTCACAACTCTTATACATGTGACGGATTGTGAGTAATAGATTCAACTTCAAAACTTGCTAGACCCCGCTTACCTACATGACTATACATACTTGTACATACTTGAACCAGTACTCCAAATGTCATAGATGTTTACACTTAGGGTATGTTTGTATACCGCTTATTTTAGTGAAAATTGAAAATTAAAAATATTATAGTAAAATAATTTTTAAATGGGTAAATAGTACCGAGAGACCCATTTTCAATAAAAATTTTGTTAAAAAAAGAGATTTGTAAGTCCCGTAAATAATACACAGAACTCACTGAAGAGTGCAATTTCAATAAAAATTTTGCTGTCAAACAAATAGTAGGTGTCATGCACAGTACATTTAACCCGCTGACAAACAACCTCTCGCGTGATGGATACAGCTTATTGCTGAAAACTGAAAACTGAAAACTGAAAACACTGTACCAAAATAATTTTTAAATGTGTGAATAGTGCCGTGGGTCCCATTTTTAATTTAAAAAAAATCTGAAAAGTGAAGTTTGTGGGTCCCGTGAACAGTACACGGGACCCACAAATGTGCTGAAAAGTCAGCAAAAGCGGGCTACTGTTCATGCACAGTGCATGAACAGTAGCCGCTGTCCCCCTGACCCGTGCATCAGCAGAAGAAAAAAAAAAAAAAAAAAAAAACGCAGAAATTTTTCATCAAAACGCAAACGCCAAGTTATCCAAACACACGCTTATTGTGGTGCAATGTGCATTACCATTAAAAAGTTTTTCTTTTTTCTTTAATTGTCGGCATTCAACCATTATTAATGATCATACTACTACCTATTCAAAAGTAGTGCTAGGGGATTTGCCTAGAATATTATTAGTTCATAATTTCTATTTTTTAAAAAGTTTATTATTTATAAAATATGATACGATTTTATTACTTCTAGAATTTACTTTTCTATAAAATTAAATTTATTAGTTTTTTTAGAACCAATTTATTAGTTGGTTTAATTATATATTAATTAATTAACTTTTTTTTTTGAAAAACACACACATATACATTAATTAATTAAATAATTAATGTATAGTCAATCAATAAACCATTAGTTGAACCAATAGACCAATAAATTATTGTCAACCTCTATTTTGGTTTTGATAACTATTTTATAGTTAAACAAGAAAAAGAAACTGGCAAACATAAATGTTGAAAGCAAAGCTCTAGGAAATGGCTTAGCTTAAAAACTAGCCGCAAAAAATATTTTGGATATGTAAGTTAAAATTGCAAGCTAGTTTCATTAGATGGCAATTAGAAATATTTCTGCTTTCTTCAATTCTTTGTGTGTTGTTAGTTGTTACTACTAATTTTTTTTATTTAATTTCTATTAAAGGGATATTTATAATTATAAACTGATCACAGCGCATGCAGGGGAATATTCTTGAGCATTAATTTATTTTCAGATATCGACAAATATTTTTCATGGAAATCAGTATGAGATTATTTTTTTTGTTCAGTATATAATTGATATAGATTTTTTTAATATATTCCAATATTTCAACAAATAAATCCTATTATATATCACCCTATAATTTTTCATGTTTTTGAATTTGATTATTTTGCAATTATTTTTGGTATTTTATTAAAATTTTATGACACATTAAGTAATACATTTCTGAGACATATTTAAAATGTTAAATATTCCTTCTTACACTTAAATTGAATCATATATGGATTTCAATTGGAATGTAAATTGCAATATTGCACCAATAAACTTTTTTCTTTTTTGAGAGTAGCAGTGAACCAAGTTGGTGATGGGACTTATTGATGCTAAAACTAGAAAGTTCGTATAAAGTAGGCTGGAAAATAAGCAGCCATTGGCCTTGTTCATTACTTTTCCATCTCGTAATCCGCATGTGTTAGAATAAAAATTATAGAGCCTTGAATTCAACAATTCAGCCTTGAATTTTGTGATAAAGCCATTGAAAATTTGACCTTTTGCTGCTGCAAGTAGTCTGCTTAATTTGTGCCGCATAAAATGATGCATTTTTTTTTTTTTTTTCTTTCTGTTTTTTGATAAGTTGCAAGTTGGACTAAACAGACTACAAATAGACATGTACGGACCACGTTCACATGGTGCCTCTGCCAATTACTATAGAAAAGTGGAACAACATCTGATAGTTCATTGATTGATATACAGCCAAAATAGAAAAATAAAATAAAAAAAAGTGTTTTGTTGGAAAACAATATTACGTGCATAATTTAAACAAGTAATTTTTTTTAAAAAAAAGAAGTTAATTTGCAGTTGTTTGGGTGGTGGGAAAATTAGTACCACAGTATAACTACACTGAACAAAATCAGTTTTATGACTTGCTTTTATTAAAATGGAGTCCAATATGACCGAACTTCAAATGTATTTATTTCTTTTATTAAAAAAAAAACAGAAGATAAATTTTTAGGATCTAACTTACCTCTAATAATATTTTAACTATAAATTTCGTTAATTTCTCTTGAAAATAGAATGATGTGTTCAATTAATCTCTACCAAAAGTTTAGTTAATAGGTGATATGGCAGTTTCTCGTTAAAATAAAATTAGGTGTTCAATTAAAAAAACTACTTGTAGCAAACAAGGTCCAACATTTGATCTATGGTGTACTTACTCTATAATAATTGGTTTTTACTACCAAAGCAAACTATCAAATAGTTTCTTTTTAGTGTAGATAGATTTGATTCTAAGTTCCTTATTTGATAACAAGTTATACTTGTTACCTTAATGGTTAGGTTTTTTAATTATTTAATTCATGTTGCTATATTGACCAAGAAACTAGGTAGTTAGTTCAATTCAATTACGAAGTAAACTAAGAAAGTAGCTAAGTTTTGCTATTTTTGAAAAAAAACCTTCTAAAAATGACAATAAATTTAGAATTGTAAATTTATAACGGTTTAATTGTTTTGATTACATAAAGAACAAGTTGTATTGTTTCAAACAAACTCAAGTCATCTCTTAGAAACAGATTGTCTCTCTCTCCCTCCTTTAAAACTTTCTTTTGTTTTTGTAATTTTAATGGTTTATATATTAAACTGTACCAAAATGATATCTAAAAGAAAATATAATGTTTTAAAAATATTGCACATAAATCAAATAAGTTAAATAAGCTAAATAAACTTTTCAAATAGAGCTTAAAAAAAAAAAAAAAAAACTGTTTGAGAGGCTGTCAACTTGTATTATCTAAAACTTCGATAACTACAACTGCTTTTCGAGGAAGTGCAGATCATGTGGGCTGCATATTTCTTTGATTCCATTCGTACAAACTTTTTGTTTATCGTTTTTATATTACGACAGGCTGTACAATAACCGTACCAACTATATCTTATGACAGGCTGTCAACTTGCTTTGTTTTAAAAATCTCTGTCATACTCATCATGTCAATTTGGTCACATTATTACATTATTAATTCTTGATTAGACCTGCTTAGTTATAGTTTTTTTTTTTTTTTTTTAATTTAAATTTTCCACGACTTGGTAAAAGATAAAGGGAATTTTTTTTTTTTTTGGTGTGTGGAAAGAGTTAGTGTGATTTAAGATTTTCTTAAAAAATGTTATTCTTTAACAAAAATTAGTTTTATAATTTTTTTTGAAGAGAATTAATTCAATAATTTAAAATATAATTATATCTAAAAAAATAATTTAAAAGTTAGGTATATATAAAATAAGAATGAACATAAACAAATATTGTAAATTAGAACAAAAGGGCCTTTAATCAAATTTATAGCCTTTAAGGTGATCTTAAAATTTTTAAGATTTTTATTTAATCAATTAATTAATTAATTAAATATATATATAGGGGGTAGGGGAAGAGGGTTTTAATTTAACACTATTTTTCATCCGAATACAAAAGACATCTAACATGTAATTAGGAAGGCTCCATGTATTTAACGTGGAATTTCATATATATACAAATCTTGCATGTTGAATTAAATGTTTTATACATTTTTAACATGCACACTAAGTTTTCCTCAAAAAAATAAAATAAAGATATGCATACTAAATTTTGTGTCAATTGAATACTATTTATTATTTGATAAAAAATCATATTTTTTATATAATTTTAAAGAAAAAGTTAACAGATATCTTAAGCGCATTTTTTAGCAAATATTTTTAGAAATTTGTTATGAAAAAAAAAAATACTATAATTGAATTTTTGATAGTTTCTTTTCACATTTCTCATAGAAATGGTATAAAAAAAAAATTTCTAAAATAATCAATTAACAAATACCCTAAGAGCATCTGTTAACAGGAGTCTAATTTAAAATACAAAAATTTGAAATTTAAAGAATTGATTAAGACATAGTTATTGATCTCAAATCATTTTGAAATTTTGCAATCATGTAGAGTATTAGAAGAATGATGAAATTTTGCAATCATAAAATTTTGAATTAAATATCTAATTCAACAATGGATTTTAAATTCATATTCAATAAAAATATATTGAGATGTGTAACATTACTTAAAGTTACAAATAATGTAACTTGAACCCCAACCCTATATATATATATATATATATATATATATATATATATATATATATATATATATATATATATTGAAAGACCAAAAATCATATAACAAACTTAACAACCACAACAACGTTTTATGACTAAAGATTCGGATACAATGAATTTGTAGAGAGGGTAGCAACAACAAAGCTTTTCGTCCGTCACCCCATTTCTTTGTCTTTCATCTCTTATTTATACCTGATAGGGTGCTGATTTAGCCTATCTCCAAGTCGTCCATAAAGGTCGTCCATAACCCGGCTACCATCGTAAACACCCTCAGGAACTTACCCAGAATTACCTCGTCCTTGTAAGAAGAGTTCTGGACGAGGTAAGCATCACCAGAAGGATACACTCGTCCAGAACGCCAATAACCTCGTCCTGAAGGAATTCGTCGGTTAGACGAAACTGCCCCTGCGCATACCAGCACACATTCAAGGTGTCCCAGGACGAGGGTACTATACTTCGGCCAGGACGAGGGTACCATACTTAGGAAAATCTCCGAGCATGGCGTGACAATCCCTTATCCCACGCATAACGCGGGTATCCAGTTTGAGCAACAGAAGCATAACTCCCAAACGGTTATGCAAGTTACACTTGATTCCTACCTCTCCTCGAATCTAGGAGAAGTTCCAATCTTGATAACCGCTTGTAAGAACACTATAAAAGGGGTTGTCTCAGACAAGGCCAAGGTACGTTCATTTTGACACCAAGAAAGTTGGAACTCATAACATGGAGAGAAAAACTAACTTCACCATCGGAGGGCTTTCGGCCGGCAGCCCCGGTCGCCTTTGATTTGCTTTTCTTTCTTTTTTCAGGCCGCAGAAAGAACCAGTAGTCCTTTCAAGTCCGAAGCATCCAGCCTTCGCATCATCAATACCCTTTGCCCTTATCATCTCAGCCCTACACCTCTCCATCTACTCTACCCCCTTCTATTGACACCTGTCCATTTCTTTGTAGTCGGTAATGGAGAGAAACTTTAGCTCTGTGCGTTGTACTGTTCAGGTCATTTCTGCATTAATGCAGCGGACAAAGCTGGTACTCCCTATTCAATACGGCCAGAATGGTTGGTACAGGACATTTAATGCGACGCTCATAGTTATCCAGCCACACTTAGATATTTGCAATATGTCTCCTACATCATCAATCTCTTTTTCTTCCTTTACCCGCCCATTCCACTTCATCCTCGGGCCTATTTCTTTATTCTCCTCTGCTCATTAGACCTTTCAGTATGTCTCCGGGTCTTCGGCTCTTTGGACTCTCGGGTCTTCGGATCTTCGGCACCTCACAACAAGGACTAAGGTCAGTTTAACACTTGTATTGGTATAAGTTGTTAATTTCTCTTAGACTTGTGGCCCGAGGAGCCGAACATGATCTAAGAGAAATTAACAACTTATACCAATACAAGTGTTAAACTGACCTTAGTCCTTATTCGGCTCCTCGGGCCACAAGTCTAAGAGAAATTAACAACTTATACCAATACAAGTGTTAAACTGACCTTAGTCCTTGTTTGGCTCCTCGGGCCACAAGTCTAAGAGAAATTAACAACTTATACCAATATAAGTGTTAAACTGACCTTAGATCTTGTTCAGCTCCTTGGGCCACAAGTCTAAGAGAAATTAACAACTTAATAAACAATTCACGTACGGCTCCTGAAGTTATAAGCCTAAAGGCTAATAGCCTCCCAAAAGAAAAGATAAGTGTTGACTTAACGCAGTCTAGGTTTTTCTTTAGGTGTGTTAAGTTAATCTTGCTTCCTACTTTGTTTCTCAAAATTATAAGTATAAAAACAAACACCCTTTACTGGTGGCTTATATTACAACTTTGGTTGGTATGATCCAATATATGGACGTATGAGAATTTAACATTTGAATGGCAAGGCATGATGTTTGACAAATGCATAATAATAAAATAGATATTGGATTCTTGTAATATATTCACAACAAGCAAAAAAGTACAGCATGGCTGTCCCTCATGTCCATTCCGTTATAAAAAAATAAAAAAAATAAAAAGAGAGAAAAAGAAAACAACAAAACTAACCACGAAAACAACAAAGAAATAAGTGAAACAAAAAAAAACAACGAGACTAAGCACTTGGTTGCTTGTCTTTCTTCTTCTCCGGTTCTTTCTCTTTCTTTTTCTTCTTTGCCGGTCCTCCTTCATCAAGGTTGGCTCCTCCTTCATCAAGGTTGGCTTCAGTTACTTCATCCATGGGCTTGGCTGGAGGAGAGGGTCTTTCAGTTATTTGCACACCAGACGAATCAGGATCTAGAATGGGCGCAGCTGAATCACTTGTAGGTTTGGGGGGAGCAAGAGCTAAATGCAAGGCAACAGGGTAGTAAACACTGTCAGGAGCCCGAAGCTTAGAGTCAATGGATACCCTAGTGGCATCTAAAGCCCGACCCCACACCTCTAAACAGAATGCTCTGGCGACCCCTTTGAGTTGGGCGGTCAAGCTGTCAACTGCCTTCTTCATCCCGGCGTCATATGCTGCTTGCTCAGCATCAGCCTTTTCCTGTTCCTTAGAAGCTAGCTCCCTATGTGCTTGTTTAAGCTCAACAACAGTAAGAGCAAGTCTGTTTTGAGCCTGCTTCTAGGCCTCAAGAGCAAGATTCGCCTGCGATTCATAACTCTGCAAGGTAGATTCGGCATTTTTATGAGCTTTTTCTACCTCGGCTAAGCGAATGAGGGTCTCCTTCAAGTTTTGCTCAGCTTCGTTCTGAGCCCTCACAGCCACCTCGGCATTATGTTCAGCTTTCCTAGCTAAGTCCAATGAATGGTCCACCCATTCCTCAACCATGAATGAAGCCTGGACCGCCTATAAAGAATATGAATTAAGAGAGTTAGATAAATTATGCTTTTCATCAAAATAAAGATAGAATGTTAAAGACTTTGGAAAATACCTTAGCTAAATCCTGTTTCAGGGACAGGAAGACTTCTCTTTTACGGAAAGACCGCAATTCAGCCATATCCTCGAGAAGACATAGAGCCTTCTCCAAGCACTCAGCCACCAAGCTTGAGCTTCCCTTCTTCGGGTCCTTAAGATTGGCGTCATCCAGAATGGGGCTGCCTGAACTAAGGGTGAAGTTGGGTCGCCAAATGGATGCCTTCCTTAGTGGCTCACTACTGGTGTCCTTGGAGGGTCCAGTGTGACTAGGTTTCTTGGAAAGGGCTTTCCCAGCCCTAGTATCTTTAGAAGAAGGGTCGGGGTTCTCCCCTTCTTCGATTTCTATGATGTTTTTGCTGCTTTGACCCCTCTTTCTTTTTTTATCCATGACCTCGGAGGAAGGCGTACGGGTCACGGCTGGGGTGATTGGATGAGGAGGGACAATCACCGCAGGGGAAGAATCGCCTGCATGTGCTTGTAGCAAGGCCAGTAGGTCGGGTTCTTTCTCTTGGAAACCGATTGTGCTGGTTGAAGGATGCGAGCTAAAAGGAGTGTCTTTGCGGTAAAAAACTTCGAAGTCTTTTTCCGTCACCTCGGGATGATTAGGCTCGGGAGTTGAGGATTTTTCTTCTTCTACCACAAGATTAGCAGATTGCTCTGGGGGGTAAAGTAATCTGGCTGTAAGAGAGGCGGGAAGTTGTGCGTCCTGAGTTCCTGCGGGAGGAGGTGTAGGTAGTACAAAACCAGGAACTGCAACGTCGATCCGCGCTAGCCGAAGATCCTTGGCTCGGATTATGTTCTTTGGACTTTGAAATCGTTTGGTAGAAGGGGTGTAGCCGAGGATGACATGGGCTGCTCGGAGTTGTCCGTCTCTGTGTAAGAATATTTATGATCGAAGAATCCTGTTTAAATCTTGACGATTCACAGCGGCTAGATTTGGAGCAGTGTGGTAGTTGTCTGCAATAAGGAGTAAAATCGTTAGAAAGAGTTAATCAATGTTAAGGACATAAACGGAAGACGGTTATTCCTAAATATTTTGTCGGTCCTCGGGAACCCTACCTGACACCCCATCTTGGGTAGGGCAATGTAAGCCGTCATGCCAATTCCCCGATATGATGAGGTAGTCCCTTCCATTCCTTTGCTTGAGTTAGGTAAGTAGGAGATCAGCCTAACGGCGGGGACCCTACACTTCATATAGTATTTGGTTCTATCCCCTTTTTGGCAGTTGTACACCCAGTTTACATCATGCCAAGTTAAATTGGTTCCCATTTTTTGATTAAGGGCATCTACGCATCCTAAAATCCTAAGGACATTGGGGGAATATTGTGCTGGGGTAAGCTTATAGTTTATAAGAAAATCCCGAGTCACTCTACCCATGGGAATTTCCATTCTGCTTCGATAAAAGCAATCATGAGAATTAAAACTGACTCGGGTGGCCGTGATATGAGTAGACACTCTTCTTCCTTGCAATACTGAATGTCTACATCGTCAGGGATCCTATATTGTGTTTTAAAGGCGGCCTTCGCCTCATCCGTTTTTACTAACTTAGCGTATCTACCCATTAACCCTTACGACAGGAGGAGAAAAATAAACAAGCAGAAAGAAGCAAAAAGAGAGCGGACACACCTCTGCTTAAAATTGTTCCTCGGGAGCTCTCTTTTCCTTTAATCCTTCAAAACGCCAAAATGAACTTCAGCCAGCCTGAAGGTTTGCTTTTATAGGGGTGGGAAAACAAAAATAATGGTGGAAGGGCGGTAACTTTCCCGCTCATAATTAAGATCGCCATCTGAGCTATACGATATTCATCCAACCGTAGAACGTGCGCAGGAAAGGAGCTGCCTGACACCATAAATGCTCCATCGTGGACTACGAGGCGCCAGAAGCGGGTCATGGGCAACGAAAAGACGTCTGCACGTGTGAAAGCAGAAGGCACGTAAGAAGCGTGCCCGAGAAGTTAAATCTAAGGCGTCCGTACATGTGGAAGCAGAATGCACGTAAGAAGCATGCCCGAGAAGTTAAAACTTGGTTATTAATTCATGGTTAATAACTCAAGTGTTGAGGGGTTTGTTGTGAGGTGCCGAAGATCCAAAGACCCGAGAATCCAAAGAGCCGAAGACCCTGAGACATACTGAAAGGTCTAATGAGCAGAGGGGAATAAAGAAATAGGCCCAAGGATGAAGTGGAATGGGCGGGTAAAGGAAGAAAAAGAGATTGATGATGTAGGAGACATATTGCAAATATCTGGGTATGGCTGGATAACTATGAGCGTCGCATTAAATGTCCTGTACCAACCATTCTGGCCGCATTGAATAGGGAGTACTAGCTTTGTCCGCTGCATTAATGCAGAAATGACCTAAACAGTACAACGCACAAAGCTAAAACTTCTCTCCATTACCGACTACAAAGAAATGGACAGGTGTCAATAGAAGTGGGTAGAGTAGATGGAGATGTGTAGGGCTGAGATGATAAGGGCAAATGGTATAAATAAGAGTGGAAAGACACAGAAATGGGGGACGGACGAAAAGCTTTGTTGTTGCTACCCTCTCTACAAATTCATTGTATCTGGATCTTTAGTCATAAAACGTTGTTGTGGTTGTTAAGTTTGTTATATGATTTTTGGTCCTTACATATATATATATAATTTTAAGGAAAAAATGTAAATTTGCATCTTCTAAATTTGATCAAAATTATTTTTAGATATTTAACTTTATTTTTATTCAATTGAGTTACTTAAGTTTCAAGTTTATTCAATTAAAACATCTCTCTCAACTTCTGTTAAATGTTACAAATTATGTGTCTATTTGTTTTCCAAAATTTTTAATTAAAAATCCAATTAATTATTACAAAAATATTTTCTAAAAAAAAGAGCATTAAAGCATTGAAAGCTCTGTTTGTTTTTAAAATGATTTTTTTTTTTTTTGATAACATTGTTTTCAAATGATTGATACGTAGGCAATTCATCTGCAATAATCATGTACCATCATTGGGTAGGAAATAACATCAGTACTTAACCCCTTTCAACCACAACATAAAAAAGACTGGTCTTTTGTCATATCTCCAGCCTCACAAAGAGCAGCTAAAGACTTCATACTGAAGATTATTTTGCCTGGTTTTACTGAATAGTTCTGCACATTATTTTTATTTTTTAATAAATTAAAACCCCTTGCTTTGACACTCTAAGAAAAATTTGGACACTTAATAACAATATTTAACAAAAAATGATGAAAAAATCTTAATTAAATAAACTTACAACTTAAAAATTTTAATTGAATGAAAATAAAGTTAGAATCTTAAAATTAATTTTGGTCATCATTAGAAAGTACAAGGTACATTTTTTCCTAGTTTTAAATAAATCTTTCTTGAGGTGGTCGCATTTAAAAAAAAAAAAAAAAAGAACTTCTGGAGATATATCACATAATGTTTCTCAACAATTTATTACTCAATTTTGAACAACCTATCATTCATGAAATCTGAGATCATGATCTCCCGGTGGCTAAACGCTTCTCAAAAAAACTACTTAATTTTCAACAATTTACTATTCAATCATGTACGCACCACTGCACTGCATTCCTTTGCTCTACTTTTATTTATTTTAATAAATATATAATTCTAAAATTAAATTTCTTATTTTCTCTAAATGAAATCTGAAGCTATGGTTTTAAAATAGGACCGGACTGGTTGGTTTAACTGGTTCAATCGGGAATTGAGTATTAATTCGGTCTAGTAAAAATGCTCAAAACCAGTCAAAAACTGGCCATAATTGGTCAAAAACTGGAAAAATCGGAAAGTAGACGCAAAATATTTTGCTCCTGGTCCGATTTTAAAAATCATGTTCGAAGCTACAATTTCCATTTAAATAAAAAAATTCTAAGGTACACTGAAACATTCAGTGCATGTGATGAATTAAAAAAAAGAAAAAAAGAATTTACCACATAAGCACACATCCAAGCCCACATCAAGAAGTGAACTGTAGAAAGTGTTTAAATTTTGGTTTTTGTGTCAATTTTTTTATTATAAATAATCTAATTTAGATTTTAATTTTTTTTCGAACATTTAATATAAAAATTACAAAAATTATATCTTTTGGTAAACATTATACAGATAAGTTATCAAAAATTGTGAGGCACCTAAGCGATTGTATATCTATGCTTAACCTCTTATTTATTTATTACTCTATTCGTCCTAATTTGTTTGTCCTCTATCCATTTTAGGATCTCCCAAAATATTGTCATATTTCTAAAAATAAAAGTTATTAATTACTAATGTTCCTATTATACCCCTATTTTATTTTCAAAACTATTTTTTGATAAATTTATTTAAGGGTAATTTTGGAAACTTATACATGTTTATAAAGCAGTCAAGACAATAAATGATGTTCCCTTAAAAAGTTTGACTTTTCAAACAGGACAAACAGAGTGAGACGGAGGTAGTAATAAATTGTAACGAATCTCAGAGCAACCTAACTTCACGCCTTTATCCAATTCTTTATACGGCACTATGGCAGCACTCATTACAAAAAAAACGTTCTATAGCCGCGTTTTAAAAATGCGGCTATAGCTTAGAAAAACGTGGCTATAGCCTGATTTGGCCTAAAGCTGCGTTTTTTTAGGCCGCGTTTTCAACCATGGCCTCAAATCCGTAACTATAGGCCTGAGGGGTCTACGGCCACATTTTTTCAAACGCGGCTATAGGACCGGCCCAATGGCCGCGTTTTTATAAATGTGGCTATAGACCCGCGTGTTTTGTAGTGACTATGCCTGTATGTATTTATTTTTTGTCTAATAAGCCACGAAAGAAATCAGTTGATAAATTTTATAAATTCTGATGTCAAAGCCCACATCCAAATAAAATAGTCAAATTAATGGGTGCTCTTTAGTTTGTAAATTTGTTAATCCATTTTAAAAAAGTTTTAATACTATTTTTATAAAAAATATAAAAAGCTATTAAAAGAGTTGGTTACTGTATTTTTTTTCCTTATAATTAAAAAAAAAAAAAAAAACTTCCTAAATCAATAGCTTTAGCCTTTCGATTATCTTTTCCCTGAAATAAATATTCTAATTTGAGTGTCGTTTGACTTTGAACACTTCATATGCATAGGAATCATCTTCATTGCATGACATCTCAATATCTCATATACCATTTTTCTTTTGGTATATACGCATCATATCATATATTATCCAAAAAAGTTACCATTCGCATGAATTGCATCCAATTCCTCGTTAGTCATATGAATAATTTACAAGTGGAAAATAATGGTTACTGGCGCCATTATTTATTTTATCTTTATATTCAGATATTATATCAATTAATCAACAAGTTGAAGAAAGATTCTTACGCCAATTGAAATTCACATCATATCTCTTTAAAAACAAATCAAACAAAAAAAATACTCTGTCATATATAACTCATAAGGCCCACCAGTTAATTTTTTTCATCCCATTGCAATATGATTATTTTTTTTTTGGACAGAAATTGCAATATGATTGTAAGTGCGGAAAAGACTTGACAAGGATTCTTATATAATGTTTCGCACTTGAGAATTCTGTTTTTAAATTCAAGTGTGTGTGTGTGTATATATATATATATATATATATATATATATATATATATATATATATATATATATATTTATGATGCCGAAAAGATTACCAGTAAGCTGCATGCACTCCCAAATCGAAACAACACCTACAAAACGAAAAAAGAAGACCTAACAGAGAGCATCGGTGTAGTGTTGGCCAAAAACCCTCCGAATATCAAGTTAGAGCTTTTCACAACCTAAAGTGACAGAGTTGAGTCAATTATGCGTACCTCGATTTATGAGAGTTTTTAAGGTATTTATAGTAGTGTAGGGTTTTAACTTTCGTGCTTTGTTCATGAAATCCTTTCCTTGTAGAATTAGAACTCTTTCCTTTTACACACCTCCCAGAATTCTTTTCCTTGTAGGAGTCCCTTGATCAAGGCTAAAACGTGTGACGTAAGGATTATTCTTATGCATGTTTTCGCAGAGACCAAGCAAAACCATACCAGATTTAGTCGTAAAGTAAAAACCCTATTCTAGAATTAATGGAACCAATGGCTAATGTGTTATATCTATCCGTCCACTGTGGATCCGAGCTCCTTTGCTGTTGACCATCAATCCATCATCCTCATGTCGTTACATCCACCACGTAGACCCGTCGCGTTCATTTTTATTCCTCTTCAATATATATATATATATATATATATATATATATATATATATATATATATATATATATTTATAGCTTGGTCCTAGTTATTCTTTTTCTTCTCGTTTTCTCCCTTATTATTCAAACTTATCATATTTGTTTTATGATAATTGCCTTTTATTATTAAGTTAATAAAATTTTCTTTTGCAAGATTTAAATTTATACCCCTTATTTAAAATATATATATAAAAAACTTTATCATAGGAGCCACACTAAATAGTAACAATTAGAGGGGTATGCAACAAACTATATGAGCTTGACTCATCATTACTTTTTGTTTTCATTCATATTATTGTGAGGTGAGGAGAGGATTAACTCTAGTACTTGTGCATTAAATTTATTAAAATGTGAACACATGACAAATGTTTGATGCGAGTTTGCAGTTTGCATTCATACGATACACCCAAGTTGGTTTCTATGTCTTCCAAATGACATGACCTGTGAGTCTGTGACCCTCACCCAATGCAAAACTTGAAAATAGGAGTTGTTTCTATTATGGAAAATCTTAACGGCAACCATACCGACACGCCGTCTTTGATGCCGTTAAGCTACGTTATGCACACAAGACAAGCCCCAAAAAAGAAAAAAAACTACAGCTTGTTTGCTACATCACGCGAAATGGCCGCCCTACTTTCCTTGTAATATCCATCACTTTTATTTTGGTTCTTGCTTTTGCTTTCTTGTCATACCTTTTTCCCGAAAAACAGTTTCCGGGAAATAGGATGGAATACATAGAGTATCGAAAGACCTTTTGCTCATACCAAAAATAAAAAAAAGTAGAATAAAAGAATTTGTAATGTGCACGCGGCGTCGGCATGCCTACCCTTCTTGCCAATCCAATTTTCGTAATTCATGCAAAAGTGAAGAGGTGCCTCATCACACGTGCAAAAGGAGTTGATACTTGATAGATAAATAATTATTCTTTTAATGTTGTATTTGGATAATGGATTTTGAGATGAGATTATTCAAAGTCGTAAATTGGGAATTCCCAAGTTTATTTTCTTTGTTTTGGTGAATGAGTGAGTGAATTCAAAAATTAGGTGAAATTTGAACTAGAATTACGCGATCAGAGAAGTTCAAGCTACTTCATGGGTTGCGAAGCAAAGGAGAGACCTCAATACTATCATTCGGGAATTTTCATTAAATTTTTTTGTCAAATAAGGGTTTGACACCTAATAAGGAATATATATATATATACACACACATATAGTGGCAATTTTAGTTTAGGAGGGGCAAGATCCAAAGACAATAATAAAAAAATAACCTAACATTATTAATTGATATTTGTAAGTGCACAATTGCACCTGGCCCCAAGAACAGTTACGGGCTCAGGCCCAATGAGCCTTAAACAATGTAATTTGTAGAGTGTGGGCTTGAAACCCAGGTTAGAAGTGTTTGAGGATTAAATGACAAGCCAAAGATTATAAACACTTGAAAACAACAATGAATACTACAAATCAACCTGCTCGACGTGCAGAACTGTTCTTATATTATTTCTCTCTCTCTTTTTCTTTTTCCTTTAGATTACAAAGAAGGGATCCCCCTTTCTGTTCTAAGTTGCTCCTTAAATACTACTCTTCTTTTTGATGCCCTGTACACGTGTTGCCCCAAACTCCCCCTTAGCCTAGATATTTCTTTTCTCAGTGCCTTTGAATAGTAACCAGAAGTTTCCCTTCCACTGTTCAGGTGTCACTTCCCCATTAATGCGGCCAGGGTGGTAGGTGCAGGGTCTTTAATGTGGAGGTGACAGCCTTTATCCTTGGTGTTTCTCTTACATCGGTGCTTCCAGGATATTCAAGGGTTTACCCCTTTTATCCACTGGTTTTAACCATGTCATTGCCTAACGTTTATCATGAAGTCCCAGGTTCTCCGGTGTCCGTCCGAAGAGAAATTCACCCTCAGCTGGATCCTCGGATCCTCGGCGTATGGGCCGACCCGTAGTACTAACAAGTTCTAAACCCAAGAGCAAGTCGGCCTTCCCTAGCATGGCCCAAAGGCCCACATCCCCATCAGGGTCTTTTTACTCCCCACAATAGCCCCTCAAAACACTAATTTTCAACGTCCGAGGAGAAAAATAGGGTTTTGATCTGACAAGAACCTACTCCACACACTTTGTGAGTGATGGCATGCGCGGAAATCGTTTAGCGTCCCAGAAGATGCCACTTGGCGGTTTTATTTTAAAAAACGTGCGCATTTATTACTGCAAGTTACACTTTGTCCCCCACGTTCAACGGCGAGATGGGCATCCAACGGCTCTTGTTACTCCACGAAAATTTGGGCGGGACAAATATAATTTCGAGACCGCTTTTCCGCACGCAGTGACGCTTCGGGAACCTGCGCCTTCATTTAATTCACCAGGGGTTAATCCCATCAAAACATCAGCCATCATACTTTACCTGCAGAAAACCGTGGAAATTTGCACACCTTTATCTTTGTAAGTTCTTGCTCTCTCTCTCTTTAACCTTTTCTCCTCGGATATAGTCCTCGGCTATCCTTGTAGACATTCTCCCTTTTAGAGTTTAGCCTTTCGTTCTTTTATGATGGGTAGATTTAAGTGTCTAGTTGATACCGCCACTGGAATGGAAGGCTTTAGAGCCAAGTATCACATTCCCGGCGATGTAGGTTTGAAATACTGCCCGGCAGAAGCCGTGGCCGGTTCTAGAAAGGAGGGAGAGGTTATCATCCCAATGATAGCCTTTATAGAGGGTGGGATGACCCTCCCAATGAGGCCTGTAACTAGGGAGTACCTTCGCAACCACCGTTTGTGCCCCGATCAATGCCTCCCAAACGTTTTTAGAGTTTTGGGTAGTGTCGATGCTCTAAACGAGCAGATGGGTTTAAACCTCACCTGGCACGATGTTGTCTTTCTGTACGAGTCCCATAAACTTTCCAAAGTAGGTTATTACATTAAGTCTCGCTCCAGTGTCGTTAGGCTAATCTCCTGTCTGCCCAAATCCAACAAAGGCATGAAGGATGACTACTCCTGTCGTCTCGGAACCGGCACGACGGCCTCCATCGCCCCGCCGGGAGTGGGGAGATCCAGGTGCGACACCTTAGGATTAGCCTTCCTTACCCCGCACAAACTCCTCTAATATTTATAAAAATACACACTCACATGCATTCACGTTTATTTAGGTTCATCAGGTATTGCATGAATCTGACCATATTAGTCTGATTTGGTGTCTTCCTTCGCAGATAAGCGACACGTGCGCCCACGCTTAAGCCACTGCAACGTTGCATCTTAATCCGGCATCGCGCTCCGAGGTGTTTGTCGGGCCGAGGACCTACAACTCGCAGCGGCTCATCGATCTTAGGGTACACTCCCATCTCCTCGGACTTCCAGGAGATAGAAAACGCCATAGTAGCCGGTGACCGAAGGCGAAGGAAGATAAACGTAGCCCGGCCCCATTTTTTGGATGACCACGATCTTCCTGACACCCCTGACACCGTTCTATACGGACAGCCCATTGCGGCAACCCCCCTCGCTGTGCATTCTCAGGCGACTGTTGTTCCAGAAGAGCAGGTGTCTTCTTCGCACACGCTAGACGAAGAGATAGATCAATTCCAACTAGAAGACACCGAAAGACCTCAAGGGACTCAGTTCGTCGTACTTTCTGACGAGGAGGAAGAAGCCACCGAGGCCTCTGGAATTGCGGGTTCATAGTTGCCCGACCAGAAGACGCATCCGAGGAAGATATGGATAGGATGCAGGATCTTCTAACCAAGAGAGGTGCGAAGGTCGCCGGGAAGAAGACGGGGGCGTCCCAAGTTCCCCCATCTTTGCCACCTCCCCCTCCTCCAACTGAGCCAAAACTTCCAGCCGAGGATCCCAAGAAGAAGAGAAAAGGGGATACTGAGGGGACGATCGCCAAAGGACCCCAAAAAACCACGACAACACACCCCAACGGGCTCGCAGCAAGGTCGGACAAAGGCAAGGGTAGGTGCTCCGAGTGGAGAGTGGGGAGATCAGGGATGAGGCCGAAGTGCG
The DNA here is from genome assembly GCF_040712315.1 of Castanea sativa. Classification (NCBI taxonomy): domain Eukaryota; kingdom Viridiplantae; phylum Streptophyta; class Magnoliopsida; order Fagales; family Fagaceae; genus Castanea; species Castanea sativa. The sequence goes on along the minus strand of NC_134019.1, from coordinate 41,237,190 downwards.
CCGAGCACCGGTCACCTGGTCCCCTGACTTAAGATTGGACGGTGCTTCCATCTCCTGCCAATCCAGTATAAGGGCGGTTCAACAAGGCCATGCCTACCACTTGGCCGAAGTGTTGGAGCGCCCTCTTCTGCTGCCCAAGGATATGGAGACCTTGGAAAAAATGAGTCAGCCACAACTATTCCTTTCTTTGAAAAGGGACCTAGCGCTGGTAAGTTTTCCCCCTTTTTAGGAATATTCCATTTCTAACAATATTCATAAGTTTTTTACTATTCCTAACTCCCTCATATTTTGTTACAGGCCATTCAGGAGGTCTTCGTAGCCGAGAAGTTCATAGAAGACACTCGGAAGAAGGCCAGAACTGAGCTGGAGATTAGGATGGAGACTGAGAAGTCCTTGGGCACAGCCCTTGCTGAGAACGAGAAGCTTGTCGCGGAGGTGGCTGATCTGAAGAGAGAAAAAAATGGGGTGGAGTCTAATTTGAAGACCATGAAGACCCAGATAGAAGGGCAGCGCAAACTCCTTCGCGAAAAAGATGACGAGCTTTCCCGAGGCCAAAGGGAACGCTCGGATTTGGAAAAGGAGCTTACGCTAATGAAAGAAGAAGCCAGCTCATTCCAACACTCTCTACAGACTGCCAAGCAGACGAGCTACGAGGAAGGGGTAGCAACCACCGAGGAGCAGCTGACAGAGGCCTTCGCGCTTTGTGCCGGGAGTACTGTCAGAAAGTCTGGGGGGAAGCCCTAAACGTGGCTGGAGTTCCTCTTTCCTCGGATCTGAGGAAGTCCGAGAACGTTTGGCTTCCTCTGGAGATACAGGAGATTGAAGAGGCTCCTGCTGCTACTCCTACCCCTGAGTCAGCTCTCCCTGCCCTGCCTTCGATAGTCCCACAACTGATTCCAGATCCTACAGAACCTTCAGGTTCCAACAAAGAGAAGGAAGAAGGAGGAGATGCAGAGAAGGATTTGAGCCAGACAGTGGAACTCAGCGTCCTTCCAACGAAGACAGTAGACAAAGGAAAGCAAGTCCTGACTTCCTTTGAGCTGGAGTTGAAAGAGACAGAGGGAACCAGCACTTCTCAGCAAGATCCTCCTCCAAAAGCTTAGGACCTAGCTTAGGGCTTCTCTTTCTCCATGTTCAGCCTTTATATGTAATGCATGTCCAAATGATTAATGAAGAACGACTTTACTTGATTTTTACTTGTGTTGCATCTGTTTTTACTTTATTCTTTTTATATTTATCGCAAAAGTTTCCCATTAATACATAACAAAAGTTTCTCAAAGTAAACAAACCTAACTCCAAGGATTGCACAACCATAATTTCCACATAATCATGCGCACACTATTAAAGATTTGACAGAAGGTGATATGGTTGAGATACTTAAACAATGCCTTTGATTAAAAAAGAAGAGAAGATCTTGTGTAACGATTAAACACTTGTAATGTACAACATCTTTTCTAGTAGGATGTAAGGTCCGAGGACCATTTCTTACACAAATTTGCTCAACACTTAAAGATATGAAACTTAAGATCCAAGTTAATAAACAGCAACACATTGACACCCAGACATAATAAGAAGTTAACTTTGATCAAAGTCGTGGTCCGAAGATAAGACTTAACCAATTTTTCGTTTGATTCTCAAAAAATTGTAATTTCAAATGTTAATTTTCCCAAAGCAGGAGGTCTGAAGTCCCGGCATAACTAAGGTTTTGTTTAATAAATGACAAGACATCAATTTCCACAAGGTTTGTGGTCCGAGGACTGCACTTAACCAAGTTTCTGTTTGATTCTTAAGAACAGTAACTTCGAATGTTAATTTCCCCAAAGTAGGAGGCCCGAAGACCCGGCATAACTAAGGTTCTGTTTAACAAATGACAAGACATCAATTTCCACGAGGTTTGTGGTCCGGGGACTGCACTTAACCAAGTTTCTGTTTGATTCTTAAGAACAGTAACTTCAAATGTTAATTTCCCCAAAGTAGGAGGCCCGAAGACCCGGCATAACTAAGGTTCTGTTTAACACATGTCTAGACATCAATTTCCACGTGGTTTGTGGTCCGGACCGCACTTAACCAAGTTTCGTTTGATTCTTAAGAACAGTAACTTCAAACGTCAGAGGTAGTCATAACTTTGAAACGTTCACCGATAAAAGCACATTTTATTAATAATAATATCTTCTAAGATTATTTACATTCCATGGGCGTGGTACAATTCTTTCATCTAGGTCGGCTAGCCGATATGACCTATGCACTGCTCCGATACAATGCGGTAGGGCCTTCCGCTGGGTCCTAACTTACCCCCGAAGCTGGGTTCTTAGAGGTGCCCACAACTTTTCTTAGTACGAGATCACCAGGTGCAAGTGGCCTTAGCCTCACGTGGGCGTCATAACCCCGTTTTAGCTTCGTTGATAATAAGCCATTTGGACCATCGCGCCTCGCGCCGTTCCTCAAGTTAAATCTAGGCCTTTCTCCGAGTCCATTGTTATTCTCCCGGCTAAAGGAGAGCTGGTCTTTAGGGTGGGAAACCGTATTCCGGAGGTATCACCGCCTCGGCTCCATAAGTCATGTAGAATGGAGTTTCTCCGGTGGACGCGCGGTGTGGTCCGGTGCGTCCACGTAACATGAGGGAGCTCTTCTACCCATCTGCCTTTCGCATCATCCAACCTTTTCTTCGGCCAACGACAATGACTTTGTTAACGGCCTCGGCTTGCCCATTTCCTCGAGGATAAGCAGGGGTGGAATACCTATTTATAATACCCATGTCACCACAATACTTCCTAAAAGCCTTACCGTCGAACCGAACACCATTGTCTGAGATGAGTGTGTGTGGTATGCACCGAATCCGGTAACGATGTTTTTCCGGACAAACTTCTTGGAGTCAATATCTCTTATATTTGCTAAGGGCTCGGCCTCAACCCATTTAGTAAAATAGTCTGTTCCCACGAGAAGCCATCTTTTATTGCCTGTTGCCCTCTGAAATGGCCTAACTATGTCTAGTCCCCACTGTGCGAAGGGCCAAGGACTAGAAAGGGGGTTAAGAACTCTTCCAGGTTGATGAATATTAGGAGCAAACCTCTCGACACCGATCACATTTCTGGCATAGTCTTGGGCCTCTCTTTGCATATTGGGCCACCAATAACCCCCGAGTCGAGCTCGTGGGCTAAGGATCTTCCCCAAAGGTGGCTGCCACAAAATCCCTTCATGCAATTCTTCTAAAAGCCCTTCCGTTGAATCGTGGTGTACACACAACAAGTACGGTCCCCGAAAATGATCGTTTGTACAATTTGGTCCTCGATGACAACCAACGTGGCGCCTTTCGGCGTATCTTATTTGCTTCAGTTGTCCTCGGAAGGACATCATTTCTCAAAAAAGATATGACTCGATCCAACTAGGTCCGTGCCTTATTAGATAGATGCGAGGCGCGTTGGTAATGACAAGAGGGTTCTAGTAAATCCTCAGCGAGGATAACCCTAGGTAACCTTGAGCCGAGGACGTTGCCGCGTGGCTAAGGAGTCTACATGGGTGTTCCGCTCCGAGAGATACGAGTTAAGGCGAAGGAGTCAAATTTGCTTGTGCACGCTTAATCCGCTAAATATTCCCCGCATCCTGGATCTCTCAGCCTCCATAGTTCCCGTGACTCCGGCCACACCGCCTGAGAATCCGAGAAGATGTGGATTCCCTTTCCACCCATCCTATGCACCATTTTCATGCCTACCAAGACCGCTTCGTATTCGGCCTTATTGTTAGTAGCCGAGAACGCCAATCTCAAAGATTTTTCGAAGACAATTCCCTCCGGGGACGTCAGAACAAGTCCAACACCAGATCCTCTCTGATTAGCCGCCCCATCCACATACACTTTCCAAATCGGAGGCATGGCAGCTGTAATCACGCCAACTGATTTTTCGTCCATGTGTGCTCCTTTTAGAGTTTCTTCCAGTAAGGGCTCGGCAAATTCCGCCACCAAGCCGCCGAGAACTGGCCCTTCACCGAGGTGCGAGAGGCTTGTACTTAACGTCAAAGCCCCCAGGATAGTCCCCATTTTGCTATCCTTCCCGAGTAGTCGGCGCTACGCGGCACCGCCTTAAGGGGCAATTCGGGGTCGAACCACCGCGTGGGACTCGAAATAATGGGGAAGCTTTCGCGCGGCATGAACCACGGCCGGGGAGCGCTTTCTCTAAGGTTAATAACGCACCTCGGCCTCACCCAAAGATTTACTAACGTAATATACCGGTCTTTGCACCCCATTATCATCTCTTATCGTGACCGAGGCTAACCGCGTGGACGGCCACCGCGATAAGCAAACAAAATCTCATGCGCCTCGGGACGGAACGATGTAATGGGTGGCCGGGAAAGATATTGCTTGAGCTGTTGAAAAGCTAACTCGCAGTCCTCGGTCCATTGAAACCCTTTCCACTTATTCAACAGTTGGAAGAATGGACGACACCGGTCAGCTGACTGAGATATAAACCTGTTCAAAGCGGCAATCATTCCTGTCAACCTTTGAATTTCTTTTGGGTTCCGAGGAGGCTGCAAGTCCTGAATAGCCTTAACCTGCATTGGATTTACCTCTATGCCTCTATGAGTAATCATGTATCCCAAGAACTTTCCAGACCCCACGCCGAAAGAGCATTTTGAGGCGTTGAGGCGCAACTTGTACCTTCTCAGTATCTGAAAAGTGTCGGCCAAATCTTTCACGTGTGAGGGTATTGTTTTGCTTTTCACCACCATAGCGTCAACGTATACTTCAATGGTTTTCCCCATTTGCTGTTCGAACATTCTGGTCATCATCCTTTGATAGGTAGCCCCAGCATTCTTCAGACCGAACGGCATGACCTTATAATGGTAATTCCCCGTCGGTGTAATGAAGGCAGTCTTCTCCTGATCCTCTAGCGCTAAGGGAATCTGGTGATACCCCTGGAAGGCGTCTAAGAAACTCATCCGAGGATGTCCGACAGTGGCATCCACCAGTTGATCAATACGTGGCATTGGGAATGAATCTTTAGGGCAGGCCTTGTTCAAATCAGTAAAGTCCACACATACCCTCCACGTTCCATTTTTCTTTTTAACGACGACTGTATGGGCTAACCACTCAGGGTAGAAAACTTCTTTGATGGCCCCAGCCCTCTTGAGTTTAAGCACCTCTTCCTTCACAGCCTCGGAATGTTCCCTAGAAGAGCGCCGAGGTGGCTGCCTTCTCGGAATGATAGCCGGGTTGACATTTAGGTGATGACAAATGAAGCCCGGATCCAGGCCTGGAGCTTCATAAGGATCCCACGCAAAAACATCAACATTATCCTTCAAGAACTCTAACAACTCCATCTTCTCTTGGTGCGGCAAAACTGAACAGACTTGGAAGAATCTCTCCGGGACATTGGCCACTGGAAACTTCTCTAATCCCTCGCACTGAGTCTCATCTCCTGTCACCACTCCAGATGAATCAGAGCCGTTAACTTGCTATAAGTCTTTGTTGATCAAAGCCGAAGACTCGGCTTCGTTCGATGCGCATCGAGCCGATACGCACCTTGCCCGGCTGCGATTGGCTGCCGAGGATTTCCTCAACACATTCCCTCGAGGGGAATTTAACTTTAACATGTAAGGTAGAGGAGACGGCTCCAAGCGCATGCAGCCAAGGCCTGGCAAGGATGGCCGTGTATGGAGAGTACGCATCAACCACGATGAAGTCCACCTCAACCGTTTCTGAGCCGGATTGAACGGGCAAACGGATCTGTCCCTTCGGTACAACGGCTCTCCCTTCGAAGCTTATAAGTGGCGAGTCATAAGGAGTAAGGTCTTCCAACTTCAATCTTAACCCCTTAAATAGATCAGGGTACATGATATCCGCACCGCTGCCCTGATCTATCATCACCCTTCTCACGTCATAGTTCCCAATTCTGAGGGTAACCACAAGAGCATCGTCACGGGCTGGATAGTCCCTACCTTATCCTCCTCCGAGAAATCTAGGACGGGCAAAGTGCCCTTCAACCTCTTCGGCTCGTGACCCATATCCTCGGTCCGTGGATGGGAAACCGCCATCACCCTAGCGGGACTCGAGCCGGTCTGCTAGGGGCGTCGAATAACATTAATTGTTCCCAAGGCTGGCCGAGATGTATTGTTCCTCCTGGTTGTTTGAGCCTACTTGACCGACCTGCCCAAATGGGCCGACACAAAGCCGCTTAACTTTCCCTCACCGACGAGCTGCTCCAGGTGGTTCCACGTGTCCCGGTTCTCGGTAGTGTGGCCCACATCCCGATGGTACCGCAAAAGAGGTTGTGATTCCTCTTCGCAGGTCTCTGTCATCTTATCGTGCCATTTAAAGAAGGGTTCCTTGCGAACTTTCTCCAACAACATGCATGTGGTTCCCGAATACGGTGTTCACGCCCGAGGTGCCGCCGAGGGGACTCGTCCAACGTAATCTCTCCTCGGCCGTTATTGTGATATCTCGTCCGACACGAAATCCCTTCTCTCCCTGCGGGATAACCTTCTCCTTTCCCTTTCCTTGCCGTTGGTCTTCCTCCACTCTCTTATATTCGTCAATACGGTCCATGAAGCGATGTACACTTTGCGAATGTGCTTTTAGTCAAAGACTTTCTCGTGATCGTGATCGTAGGGAGGCCCACCTTAAAGGTATTAAGTGCCACCTCATCCAAGTCGCCATCTATTTCATTAAACATCTCCCCGCAACGATCGGAGTATGCTTTCAACGTCTCCCCTTCCCTCATGGTCATGGATAACAAGCGAGTCCAATGGACGAGGTACTGCTACACGTGATGAACCGTGAAGCGAATGCCTAGTAAGCTCCCCAAACGAACTTATAGCACCCCGACTTAAGGCCGTTGAACCACCTCATAGCAATAGGTCCGCGGTGGCGGAGGGGAAAACTTTGCACATCGTGGTCTCGTTGTGAAAGTGCACCGCCATCCTCTGGTTAAAGTGACTCACATGCTCCACCGGATCAGTCCGGCCATTATAGATGGTGAAAGTGGGCTGGGTAAACCTTCTGGGAAGCCTTCCTTTCTCAATCCTCCGTGCAAATGGAGATTTGGAGAGCTGGTGGAACGCCCTACTCATAGCATCGTTGCCTAAGCCCCTAGAACGAGGCTTCTTACGTCTGCGAGTTGGCTGGTCGCCCTCCTCACTGGAGGATGTTGCACTGGTGGGAGAGCGCGACCTTGAGCTGTGGCTAGCTCCCCTATCCTCCTCTGAGGAAGAGTTAGATGAGGACGGTGAAAACCTACGCTTAGCGCGGCGTTGCTTTCTCTTTAAACGGTTGATTTCCTTCTGCATGGATTTAGAACCCTCATCGTGGGTGGTGCTACCCCCTTCATGAATATGGCTAGCACTTGGATATTCTGTATGGACACTCCCCTCACGATCTCTTCGATGTTCAAGACGTTCAAAATGATCTTCCGGCTGTGATCCCTGTGACTCAGCATGGTGAGCACCTAAGCCTGCCATAGTATCCCTGTCCCTTCTAGACTAGATTTCCCACAGACGCACGGGCGCCAATTGTAAGTGCACAATTGCACCTGGCCCCAAGAACAGTTACGGGCTCAGGCCCAATGAGCCTTAAACAATGTAATTTGTAGAGTGTGGGCTTGAAACCCAGGTTAGAAGTGTTTGAGGATTAAATGACAAGCCAAAGATTATAAACACTTGAAAACAACAATGAATACTACAAATCAACCTGCTCGGACGTAAGCCGAGAACTGTTCTTATATTATTTCTCTCTCTCTTTTTCTTTTTCCTTTAGATTACAAAGAAGGGATCCCCCTTTCTGTTCTAAGTTGCTCCTTAAATACTACTCTTCTTTTTGATGCCCTGTACACGTGTTGCCCCAAACTCCCCCTTAGCCTAGATATTTCTTTTTCGGCCTTTGAATAGAACTTAAGTTTCCCTTCCACTGTTCGTGTGTCACTTCCCCATTAATGCGGCCGGGGTGGTAGGTGCAAAGGTCTTTAATGTGGAGGTGACAGCCTTTATCCTTGGTGTTTCTCTTACATCGGTGCTTCCAGGACATTCAAGGGTTTACCCCTTTTATCCACTGGTTTTAACCATGTCATTGCCTAACGTTTATCATGAAGTCCCAGGTTCTCCGGTGTCCGTCCGAAGAGAAATTCACCCTCGGCTGGATCCTCGGATCCTCGGCGTATGGGCCGACCCGTAGTACTAACAAGTTCTAAACCCAAGAGCAGGTCGGCCTTCCCTAGCATGGCCCAAAGACCCACATCCCCATCAGGGTCTTTTTACTCCCCACAATATTAATAATAAAATTATAAACAAACAATAATTGTCATACAAAGCGTATTAAAATTAAACAATTGTAAAATAAATAAACAATTGTAAAACATCTAATTCATGGTTATTGATGATCAATCCTCAAAGTAAGAGATTAATCTATGTACATAAGATTTAGAGATCTAATTTGATTCCTCAAAATAAATTGAGAAAATAAATTTCATCTTTTCTCTATTCTTTTAATTATTTAAAATTTTGGATTTATGGTAGAAACTCAAATTTTGAAACTATGAAAATGCAAGAGATGGAGGAGGAAAAAGTAATGGACATTTTAATGCTTTAGTACCATACAAGATATTATTAGGTGTAATTAGAGCTCCATAGGCAGAACTTCAAATGAGAAAAGAAGGAAATTTGGGTAAGTGAAAAAAGAAAATGATAAAAAGAGTAAATATTGGTCAAAAGTGTAAACAACTTTAACAAGTTTAGTTTGGTGGCATTTATTTTGTGTCAGATTGTTTAAAGTGGAAGGAGTTGTTTTTGTAACACCACAAAATCTCACATTATTTTTACAAAAAATTGAGGTGTTCGTACATCATTGGTCAGAATAAAATAAAATAAAATATTTTGAGTTTCATCTCAACTAAAAATAAGAGTAATGTGAAAATATTTTGAGATTTTGTTTTGTCTCTAAACTTTCTCAATTGAAAAAATTGTTATTTTATTATTTATTACATGTCATGTACAGTTTGTTTAGGTAAATTGTTTCTTTGTTTTTCTATTCTATGTTAGAGCTAACTCACTTTACATAAGCGCGCAAGCGCGCGCACACACACATATAATAATAGATTTTTTAGGACGAGTCAGGGGGCAGGTGTCTCCCTCGCCCCCCTCTGGCTCCGCCCCTGTGTGTGTATATATATAGATATAAACTCCCGAACCAACATCTTGACCCAAAAATTTGGGTTTTTTGACCCCAAATGACTCATTGATTCGGAGTTGTTCGGTGGGTTTTAAATTGGATCAGTTTGGGTGGGTAGGTTGGGGCATTTATATAAATTTACTTGCATGCCCTTATTAGATAAAAAAAAAATGCACATTATATTTTTACTAAAAAATTGTATATAAATGAACATTTCATTAAAAAAAAGAAGAAGATGAGCATAGGAACCCAAAACAAACGATAAAGAACGATGAACCCAAAACAAAAAAAAGAATACAAAATACAAGCATTTACCCAACCAACCAAAACAATGAAAACAAAGGCAGGAAACATGTATAGTATAGTGTACACAGTTACCAGAAGAATCATGTAATATGGGCATTTTTGTTCAAATATTTTAGCCCAACTTTTTCCCCAACTTGGGGAGGTTGTGTTTTGATGGTTCTCAACCAAATAATCAAAAACATTATCTTCTCCCAACTTTTCTCTTTCCCATTTTTCATCCTCCTATAATCACTCCAACTGAATGAGTCCAAAAACATTATTTTCTCCCCAATTTTCTCTTCCCTATTTTTCATCATTCCAATAATCACTCCAACCAAATGAGTCCAAAGGGATTCATTCATGAATACAAATGCTTTGTACCACATTATACTTCACTAATCACAACTTGTTATATACTGTGGGGGGTAAAAAGACCTTGATGGGAATATGGGCCGTTGGGTCTTGCTAAGGAAGGCCGACCTGCTCTTGGGTTTAGGACTTGTTAGTAGTACGGGTCGGCCCATACGCCGAGGATCCGAGGATCCGGCCGATGATATTTTTCCCCTCGGACTGACACCGGAGAACCCGGGACTTCATGGTAAAGGTTAGGGAATGACATGGTCAAGACCAATGGTTAGAGGGAGTGAACTCTTGAATGTCCTATAAGCACCGATGTTGGAGAAATATCAAAGATAAAGGCTGCTACCTCCACATTAAAGACCCTGCACCAACCACCCTGGCCGCATTAATGGGGAAGTGACACTTGAACAGTAGAAGGGAAACTTCTAGTTATTGTTCAAAGGCACTAAGAAAAGAAATATTTAGGATAAGGGAGGAGTTGGGGCAACACGTGTATAAAGTATTAAAAAGAGAAGTATTTAAGGAGGAACCTGGAACAAAAACAGGGACGGACTCTTTTGTAAGAAAAAAAGAAACAGAAACAGAAAGAAAGAGATAATTTAAGAACAGCACTTGGCTTACGTCCGAGGAGGTTGATTCATAATATTCCTTGTTGTTTCCAAGTATTACTAGTCTTTGGCTTGTCATCTAATCCTCACATACTTCTAACCTGGGTTTCAAGCCCACACTCTACAAATTCATATTGTTTAAGGCTCATTGGGCCTGAGCCCATAACTGTTCTTGGGGCCAGGTGCAATTGTGCACTTACATATACTTTTTTTTTTTTTTTTATTACTTTTCTTATAAAAATAAATGAAGTTTAAAATAAAAACAAAAAATTAGACACATGACATGTCACAAGTGGTAAAAAATAAAGTGAAATTCAAAAAGTGGTATAAATAATATGTATTGATGGTAATTATATGGTGTGTATATGAGAATAATGACTACATTCATTCCGAAATTAGTTAAATGTTCCAATAACTCTAAACACCCACAATATATACCAAAAAAAAAAAGAATAAAAAAAAAGACTTAACTTTTTCTTTTCTTTTTTTTTTGAGAATAAAAAAAAATTACTTAACTTAGAAGAGTATAAATTTAGTATTTTTATTAGATAATATATAAGTTTAGTTGTCACTCCAATGGTAGACTACAAAATTCTTACCATCTCCTAATTATTTTCATAAGAAAAAACCATTTTACACCTTTGTAAAAAACGATGCTAATAAAGAATATTGTAGATGCAATGAGGCATTATTCTTAATTTAAAATTTAAAATGTGAAATTAGGGAACCGTACACTGAACTCCTAGAGAAAAATGGAACAACAGTGTTGTACAAAGTTGCTGTCTATCGTCGGTAAAAGGTCAAAGAGACCTACTTCATATGCCACTAAGTTACCTACAGCAACAAAGCCAAAGAGCTACGTGTCGTTTTGGGACTCTACTATTCAATTCCCCAAAATTCTTTAAATACACACACACCGCCTCACATGCCTACCGACCTTTCAATCTCTCTCTGTCTCTCTGTCTCTCTTTTTCTATCTGTTTTTGCTGTTTTCTCTAAGAAGAGACTGTTAGTTTCACACTTCCATGGGCTTCTTCGAGCTCTCCTCCTATTCTTCCAAATCCTCAGTCACAGCCCTCAAATGGCTTGGCTTTGTCGCTGCCATATGGGTCCAAGCAATCTCAGGCAACAACTACACCTTCTCAAACTACTCCGATGCCTTAAAGTCCCTAATGAACCTAACCCAACTTGAGCTCAACAATCTCTCCGTGGCCAAAGATGTGGGCAAGGCATTTGGGCTTCTCGCTGGCTTTGCTTCTGACAAATTGCCCACCTGGGTGATCCTCCTTATTGGCTCGGTCGAAGGCCTTGTTGGCTATGGGGCTCAATGGCTTGTTGTCAGTGAAACAATTAAGCCTCTCCCTTATTGGCAGGTACGTACACACCCACCAAATCAAAACCCAAAAGAGTCAAAAACCCTTAAAAACTCTCTCTGTATTTTATAAGTAAAATGCAGCTGTAATTGTACTATACTTCTAAACTACTTTGAGTAATTTGTAAAGAAATATAAATGAAAAACCAAACCCCATACGCATAACATTCTCTGTTTCTTTGTTTTCTTTATTGTCTTGTACAAAAAACACACACAATCTAAGCATGTTCACTCTCACATTTTTTAAACCCAAATACCAAATTTTAAAAAAAAGCTAACTTTTTTTTCTTCTTCATACAGATGTGTATATTCTTGTGCATGGGAGGAAACAGCACCACGTGGATGAACACGGCAGTGTTGGTGACGTGTATAAGGAACTTTCGAAGAAACCGAGGTCCGGTGTCCGGAATTCTCAAAGGCTACGTGGGGCTCAGCACCGCCATATTCACCGACGTATGCGCCGCCCTCTTCTCCGACGACGCAGCCTCCTTCCTCGTCATGCTCGCCGTCGTTCCCTTCGCCGTCTGCCTCGTCGCCGCCGTGTTCCTCCGGGAGTCCCCTCCGGCGTCCACTAGCTCCGAGGAAAAAGAAGAGACGCAGTTCTTCTGGGTCTTCAACGCCGTCGCAGTCGTCGTCGCCCTTTATCTTTTAGCCTACGATTTCATCCCAAGTCCCAGCGCGGTTCTCTCCGAAGCCTTCTCCGCCATTCTTATGGTCCTCTTAGCTTCTCCGCTGGGAGTCCCGGTTTATATCTACTTCAAGAACCGGTCTCGACCGGGTTCAGACGTTGAAGGACAGGTGGGCGAAAACACTGAACCGTTGCTGTTGGCTGCGGCGGTTGCGGCGACGGAGGGTGAGGATAAGGCGGCGGTTGCTGTGGAGGAGGAGGTGGTGGTTGAGGTGAAGAGAGGACAGCCGTTGATCGGAGAGGAGCACACGATTGTTGAGGCTTTGAAGACCATTGATTTCTGGGTTCTGTTCGTGTCGTTTTTGTGTGGGGTCGGGACTGGTTTGGCGGTGCAGAACAACATGGGTCAGATAGGATTGGCTCTTGGGTACACTGACGTTTCCATATTCGTTTCGCTTATCAGTATTTGGGGCTTTTTCGGGCGAATCGTCTCGGGTACTGTTTCGGAGTACTTCATCAAGTAAGTCGTTTTTTACACTTGTACTTACCTTGTTGCTTAAGTCTCGGTATTTGTTTTAAGAGCTATGCTAGGATTAAGAGACCTGTCTTTAATTTTTGTTTATTAATTAGTAATTACCTTTAGTCATGGGTTAATTGAAAGGTCTCAAATTCAATCCATTCTAGACTCAACTTGGACCCTACTCTAACTATTAGCAAGGCTGAATGTCAGCCGTGCTTTAAATTATTTTATTTTTTATATGTTAATAATTTAATGATGATATTTTTGACAAGCAAATGTCCACTAAGTCTTACTTACTAGCCTCTTGTGAATATAAATATCACTTAAATCTTTTTTGAGTTGTGTGATGGATCTTGATCATGGAGTTTATGTGCATGATTTGATGTAACCACATGATGTTTTTACAAATAACTTAATAGGAGTCGAATCCAATTTAAAATATTGAGTAAAAATATTTCTTCCTTCGTGGTTAAGTTACTGACCATGACCCTTTATGTTTATAAATAATGCAAGGGAAATTGTGATGTCCACTCCAGGTTCACATGAATCTGAACCTCCTAGAAATTTGTAGGGGTCAACATATTTTTTTATTTCCTTTCCCAAAATAACTCTTTAAATACGTCAAGCTTTGTACCCTTTCCAAGATCTATAGTGCTTTTGACATCTTCCCTTTAAAATATACATTATATTATAAAATTATTTGGGGGAGTACTTTTTATGAGTGCCGAATAAATTGATGCTTTTTTTTGTTTTTTTAATCAAGTTGTCAACTTCCTTTAAAATTTTCAATTCTTCTCTAAAGTTTACTTTCCAATTTATTATTTCTTGGGTAGAAAGATTATTAATGGTGTAGGTAAGCATTTGTTGGGTTGCCCTTTTCAGTTCTATAGGAACAGGTTGAATTGAGCCTACTTGTTTATCAACAAAGTGTAAAAGCAGGTAATAGCTAGGGGAAAGTTTTTTCTTTTACTAACTTCGAATTATTAATTTTCATTCTCATGCCCCACCACTCTACTAGTCAGTCTAGTCTAACCCCTGGAATGGGTAGTGGGAAAGTCATTATCTGGAAATTTTTTTCCTCATAGGAGGTGATATCTTTTCTCTCCTTTTGTTTGAAGAGAGGGATTGAATTGTGGAAAAAAGAGATGAAGAATGGCAGTTGAATTACAGTATATTTCAATCACCTATCATCCTTTTGTCTCTACTACCCGCCACTCAACCAAAATCCAACCTCTTACCTGATAATAAGTTAAGGATGGCTTCAATTGGTTGCTTGGTCAGCCAATAGTGAAAGAGGGTGAAAGGGTTCACTCCTCTCGACGTGATCGGGTTGAGTCATGGCTTGATGATGATAAGCCTAATTTCAACAACCCATGATCACCTCTACTTGTGATTAAGGCACATCGTCCTTACGTTCTTTTCTTCTCTAATTATATAACCTAACAAAAAAGGAAAGAAAATAGTGTTACTCTTTGAAGCAAAGGGTTGCTAAGATATTTCATGTGTGGATGATGGACCACGTTCCTAGGGACCATTAATTTGGTCCTCCACTATGATGAAAGAAAATCTCTAGGATGTTACATGTATGGCCATTTCTTCTCTTTCAATGGATATAAACGTTGTGGGACATAATTTTTTAGGGGAATTTATCATCTTTTAAACTTTGATAAGTATAAAAAAGCTGTCTAATTTGATATTAAACATGTACAAAAAACGAATTTGAGAAAACAAAAACTACCTTATCTCTATTACTACTAGAACGACTTACAAATTCTAATGGTTTTTAAGAGCATCATTGGACTAACTCAAACATTTGGGAGGTCCAACTTCTATTTTTGTAGCTAGATGTTTAAAGTTTTTAATACTTAAAAATAATATAAAAGAATTTTTTCATGACCCCCCAAGCCTTGCTATAGCTCTGCCCCTGCTTAGTGGGCTCAAATGTTTAAGCCATAGGATCACAATTACTATGCTTGTGAGTGAGTTAAATTTCAAATATGATCATGTAAATCAAGTGGCCAAACTCATCTTAGTAACCTATTGGCTTTGGATAAATGACATGATGTAAGATGTCATGTGCTGAAACTCTGCTAATGCTTAATGGTGTCACTTTGCAGTGGGCAGAAATGCAAGTGGGTTAACTCCTTGTCTTGTTTAATTTCTGTATCTACACGTTAAATTCTTGACAGTGACACAGTTGTCCCAAGTCTTCACCATAGATTTATGCTCGGCTACCATCTTCTTGGTTTTGGTAGGTCTTGTAAGACATCAGTCAAAAGATAAAACATAAAAAAGCTAGATCTTTTCTGAGTCCTTAATGGGTAGTTAAGTCAAGATAGGTAGGTCTCACTGGCATCAATAAATCCAGTGGGCTACCATATTTAATTTAGAGAGTGGAATTCATCTCATAGAGCTCTTGGTTCATGCAAAATGATTTGTGTTTTTTTTAAAAATAGTTGTTTTGGTTGATTGGCTGAATTACTAATTGGCTCAAAGTGGGTAATAGTATAGTTTTACCTAGAAAACATTAAAAAGCTATACAGACTTTAGAGAGTGAATTTCATCTCATAGAAGTTTTTGTCTATGCAAAATTAGTGTGTTTGGATTACTTTTTGTGTATGCTGAATCACTAAGTTGGCAAAAATACAATTGTATACAGAAAAAGTAAGATTTTAAAAAAGTGTATAAGCAAATAATTATGATACAATACTTTTCAAAAAAAAAAAAAAAGATACAATTAAAAAAACTAAACCAAAACATAGATTAGAATTTAGATTTTTAACCAACTTTTTTTGATGACTTTTTTTTTTTCCTTTATATTTTGTCCTAACAGGAAAGCTGGAACACCAAGGCCTCTTTGGAATGCGGCTGCTCAGATTCTAATGGCTTTTGGTTTCGTTATTTTGGCCCTGGCTGTGCCTGGTTCCTTGTACATTGGTTCAATCTTAGTAGGAATATGCTATGGGATCCGAATAGCCATTAGTGTCCCAACAGCTTCTGAACTATTTGGTCTAAAATACTATGGTCTCATATACAACATTCTAATCCTCAACCTTCCCCTAGGTTCCTTCCTCTTCTCTGGTCTACTTGCCGGCATTTTATACGACATGGAGGCTACTCCCACTGCTGGAGGCGGCAATACTTGTGTTGGAGCCCATTGTTACAGGACGACCTTTGTGGTCATGGCTGTTGCATGCATTATTGGGTTTGGTCTAGACATTTTATTGTCTATTAGAACCAAAGCTGTTTATACCAAGATTTATGCGAGCAAGAAATCAAAGAAATCCTCGGCACCATCTAATGGCCGAAGACAAATACTAAATTGAAGACAAACAATAAATTGATTGAAGATTGGGAGGACAGGAATTAAAGGATTGATGAGCTTTTATGCTCTGTGATATCCTACATTCAGCTTAGTTTGCTTGTCATTTTTTTTTGTTAAGAAAGGCATTGTATTAGCTTATCATTCCATATCTATAAGATTATATGGTTTGATATGCATCCCAACTTTGTACTTGTTATTTCATTTTGTAGAGCTTGTGTGTGCAATTCTTTTTTCCTAATTAGTAAAACTAGCATGTAACCTACGTGCGGCTACAATTCTATGTACACTAAGATTTGAGATCATATGTTTACCTATGGTAATTTATTTAGTTTCTATTTTTTATTTTAAGTTTCTTTACTTGTTATTTAAATTTCATGTAATTTTTTGTTAACACTTATTTTTAACATTCTATCATACGGTTTTAAGGAGGTGTTTCGATCCTAATTAACTTGTATATATTTACAATTTAGTCAATAAAAAATATTAATAATTTTTTTTGGTTAATAAAGAAAAACTTATTAGTTACCCATATAGTGTTTTTAGTATGTTACATAGTCCATAAAATGCCACATATTATTCAAGGATCAACCTTAAGGTGGTTGATATTGAGGAAGGGTTTATCACTTGCTCCGCGATACTAACTGCCGCATGCGGTTTTGGTGTTGGCGTGTGAGTGTATTTCTTTATCTCAGTCCCCTTCCCCTATATATGTGTGTGTGTGTGTTTCTCAAAAAAAAAAAAAAAAAACCTTAAGGTGGTTTAGATCATAGGTAACTATACCCAAAAAAAAAAAAAAATGATTAAATTAAGTCTATGATTGGTTCTTTTTATCTGGTTTATTTAATATTAGACTCTTTGTTTTTTTTTTCAATGAATAATTAACTTGGTACAAAAATTAAAAATCTTAAGTTAGATATGTTGTGCAAGACCTCAATCGAAATCCAATTTAGAATTTAATTGGATTTTCTCCCTCACTTTATATATATATATATATATATACACACACACACACACACACTAGCATTATTCCCGAGCGATGCACGTCTATCATGTGTAAATTAATGAAAAAAGAAATTATTTTAATTTAAAATAGATAGTAAAAATAAAGTAATCTTTTACTTTTATTTTTAAACGAAGTAACATTTTATTTTATTTTTTTTGAAAAGGGGTAACATTTTACTTTAAGTAATATAATGAATGCATATTGTGTAAGATTAAGTTTTTATTTAAAAAAAAAAAATCATATATAGGTCCAAAATTAATTGAATGGAATATGGTAGATAGCTATGCAACTAATATAAAAGGAAATGCCAAAAAATTATAAAGGGAGTTTGCATAATTAAAGTGCATATTTAAATGAAAAACCTTGAATTCAATCTCAATGTAATAGTTCTTATAAAAAAAAAAAAATCTCAATGTAATAGTTAAGAATTATGAACAACCCAAATTACTAAACATTAAAAAATAAAAGTAGATAAACTTACATAAGAATTGAATTTTTGTCTTTGAAAGTGAGAGAGGAGGTACTGACTTTCATCCTATTAAAACTAAATGTGTAAATATAAGCTTCAAGAAATCTTTTTGAGAAAAACTCAATACCAAGAGTATTGTTTTATCAAGTGTTTCAAAACCTCAAGGGAACTCCCTGAAAAAAAACTTGAATAATAAAAAAAAAATTGGGAATTTATTTTTTGAATTTGAGAGAAAAACAAAAAACAAATAAGAAATAACCCTAAAAAATGATGGATACTTGGACATTCAAATATTAATAAAAAAAAATCATGAACTTGGCCTTATTATTTATATTGACCTGAAAATTTAAAGTTGAGAGTCATAGTATAATAAAACTATCGTCCATAATCATTCCTATATTTATCCAACAAACAAAATTTCAACCACAATAAACTTCAACCCAAAAAAAAAAAAATTTTTTTTGATAAGAAGTTGTTTCCATTTAAAACAATAGTTTTAAGTTTTGAAGAAGTTGATATAAGCAAAAAAAAAAAAAAAAAAAAAAAAAATCAAATACCATAAAAATCAATTTATTAATGTTAATTACAATTTTTTTTTTCCCTTATACCATAAAAATCAAGTTGTTATTTGTTAATGTTATTAGATTTTTTTTTGGTTATCCAAAAATTTGACATTTATCCAAAAAAAAATTAAAACAAAATACATTTAAAAAAAAAGAAAGTAGATAACAAATCCTCCCCGTGTGTATATCCTCCCAATAAAATGGGTTTATTTATTTATGTATTTATTTATAATTCATGGTATTAGATATACTTCTACGTCACAACTAAACATTTTAATAGTTTATGCTTTAGATTTTTTTTCTTTCTATCCAACTAAATCTACCTCTCAAAAAAAAAAAAAAAAAAAACTAACTAAATAGTGTAGTAATAAAAAATAAGAAAGCAATAGAAATTTTTGTAATACGTGGACAACAAAGCAAAAGAATGAAGGTAAGGAAAAAAGGTAAGTAAAAAGGTAAAGGAGGAATAGAATTAACTAAAATCAGAGTGAAAGGAGAATGGAAGCAAGATTGTCAATCATAATTAGAAAAAGAAAATTACATTATCGAGTGCCGCTTTAGAGTTCTTACACTTGCTCAATGGCGCGGAATAAAACTGGGTACGTGAATATTTTTTATTCCAAAATATAAACCAAAAAGGCATAACCGTATCATCAAACCTAGGACCCCTATGAGTAGAAACAAGTCCCACATCTGCATTTAAATCAATTATGTCAAGAATAAGATCAACTCTGCAGTATAATATGCTATGTATGCTTGTCCATGAAATTAAGATAGACAAAAATAGACAAGGCAAAAATATTAAAAACCTCATATATATATATATATATATATATATATATAAAAATAAAAAAAATAAGAACATAAAGGGTCTGTTTGGTAAATTTATTCTAGTAACGTTGTTTAAGTGTTGTAAAAATACGTGTAGATAAAAAAGTATTGTGGTTTGAGTATTTAATGAAGGATTAGTGATATTCTCTGTAATATGAATTATGGTTTGAGTATCTCATCCCCCTTATTAGATTATGTTCTCCTTAAGGGAAGTTAAGTTGGGTCACTCTACTTTAGATTGTATTTGTTGGAAATATATTTTTGTCTAATAAGATCAATAAATATATTCAAATTGTATCAATTTAATGAATTGCAATTTGTGTTCCTTGGGCTTGCGCAACACATATAGGATGATGGTTTCTAATGCCAAATTTGAAGTAGAGAAATTTGATGGAATGAATAACTTTGACATGTGGCAATGTGTAGTTATGGATGTCTTGGTCCAACAAGAGTTGGATATTACTTTGGAAGACAAACTTGAAGAGATGTCAGATAAGGATTGGGAAAAGATTAATAGACAAGCTTGTGGCACTATTCCTTTGTGTTTGGCCAAGAATCAAAAGTATTTTGTTATGAGGGAGGCGGATGCTAAAGAGCTTTGAAAGAAATTGGAGGACAGGTATATGACCAAGAGTGTGGAGAATTGTCTCTACTTGAAGAAGAAGCTCTTCCGTTTCCAAGATTGTGCAGGTATTTCTATGTTTGAGAACTTGGATGATTACAATAAAATACTTGCTAATTTGCAAAACTTGAAAGTTGATATTAGCAGTGAAGATAAAGCTCTCTTGTTGTTGAATTCATTGCCTAATACTTATGATTATCTAATTACTACACTGCTGTATGGAAAAGATGAAATTAAGTTTGATGATGTGTCTAATGCTTTGACTAATAATAAGTATCGTATGAAAGATAAGCAAGCTCAAAGGGGCACGGTGACTGAGGCTAGATGGAATTCAAGCCATCGTGGAGATTTATAGAATATGGCTTGAATTAGGAGTTCAACTCCTTGTTGGATTTGGATAAGGAATACATTTTATTCCTTTTGGGTTACTATTGTTTGAAGTTATCAAGTTCTATTTGAAGTCTTTTCTACTACTTGATTTGGAATTCTTTATGGAATAGGAGTGATTCTCCTTTTGTGTGTGGAAAAGAAGTCTTGTTCTTCTTGGTTTTGGATATACTAGTCGACTCAAGTCTCCTATATAAGCATAGTGCACGAAAAATTAGAGAGAAAGAGATAAGGGGTGTGAGAAAAAGAGGCTTTCTCTTGGTTTGGTTATTTGATACTTGTGGGTTGCAATTTGGAATAGTAAGAGAGGTTTGTTGCCACTTGGATTTGATTTGTGGCTCTCTCTTTGGTTTGTGCGCAATTCACATTTGGTATTTGGTATTTGTAAATCTTTGGTTCTTTGGTTTTGTATTTGTGAGAGAGAGTTATTTTGGTATATTTGGAATTTGGGTTTGTGAGAGTAACTCTACACCAATTTGTATTATCCCAAATTTCTTATAGTGAATTTTGTTTATCGTCGCCTGTGAATATAGGCTATTGTTGAACCACGTAATTATTGGTATTTTTTGTCTATTTTCTTTTGGATTAATTTTCTTTGTTCCTATTGTTAGTTTGGAGATCCTTCTCAGGCCTAAAATATTTTCATAATCAACCTTGGTAATTTGAGCTTCTGCTATTTTACAACACATATTTCACAAGTGAACATTAGATTACCTTGCCCATTGTGGGCTGTAGGCATATTTTGCGCATATAATTCTAATTCTGTGTCTCACTCATCTTCTTGATCTTTTTGCTGCGTGTTTCCCATGCCTTGAAACTTGAAAGTTGAACTACTATAATGTTTAATTTTTCTATGAGGTTTCTTATTGCTTTTTATATAGATATATGTATGGGTCGGTGAGTTGTCCTTTGCCTAGTTCTTTTAGATATAAAATTTAGTGTTTTAAAAGCAGAAACTTTAATACCAATTTGTTGAGAATAGCAGAAATGTAAATATTTATTTGTTGTGTGTATCCAAATAACAATGAGTTTACACAAAATAGAGATTGAAAACAGAAGAAACAATTACACGGGAACATAAAGATTTATGTGGTTCGGTTTTTGGCCTACATTCACGCATGGCGTCGAGGAAAAAGTTTCACTACCAAAAGAAAGCGATTACAAAGGTGGTACCAAAACGCTCTCACAAACTCCAAATACATCCAAAGAGCTCTCAATCACCAAAAGCATGTGACTAGAGAAACCTGAAGATCTCTAGAACAAAGTCACGCCTTACAACTCTATACAAAATACCAGAGAATAGAGAAACCTAATCTAATAATGCAGCACTAATTCACACTCTACAATCGACAATAGCTGTATTATATATGTAAGCGCACAATTGTACCCGGACCAAAAAATAAGTGTTGGGCTCAGGCCCAATGAGCCTTATGCAATAAAATTTGTAGAGTATGAATTTGAAATCTAGGTTCGGGATGTTGGAAGTTTGATTAACAGGCTAGAATGCCACTATCTATGCAAATGATAAACGAATATGACAAAGAGACCTCCTCGGACGTAAGCTGAGAACGAGTTGTATAAATATTCTCTTCTATGCCAAAGTTTACGATTCTTAATTCTTATTTTTCTCAGCAGAAAGTGCAGATCCCTCTCTCTTCTCCTTATATACTTCTTCTTCTTCACTGGTTTATCCACGTGTCGTACAAATCTTTCCCTTGGATACTTGTCCCATCCACCGCCTTCTTGAAGTCTTCAAACAATAGCAGGGAGGATGAATTCTACTGTTCATAGGTCACTTCCCCATTAATGCGGCCAGGGAGGTAGATGCAGGGTCTTTAATGTGGAGGTAGCAGCCTTTTCCTTAGATATTTCTCTCACATCCTTGCTTCTAAAGGGTGCTTGGATCACCCTCTTACCCATCAGTTTTTTCCAGAATTCTGTCTCTAACCCGTTTAGCAAGTCCCAGGGTCATTGTTGGGCCTGTCCGAGGAGACATTCCTCCTCGGACAACTCCTCGAACCTTTACAGTGCAGACTGACTTGTGGGCCTAGAGGTCCTAATCAAAACAAACTGATACCAGCCAATCAAGCTCAAAGCCTAAAATGTTTATTCAAGAGTTTTTACCCCCCACAATATATATGTTTTACCATTAAGTCTTGCTACACTACAAATTCTACACAAATAAACATCAAATGCTATGATCCTGTGTGGCACAAATCAGTGCACCTCAAATTCAAGCCACCAATTATAACATTAAGAGACCAGATTGGACTTTATTTGGACTATGGTATTAGAATGGCATTGAGGCGTGGCTTAGCTAGTGTCCCAATTTGATCATGACAAGGTATGCTAAATATATATGGGTCATTCTACTGTACCCCTGTTTTTTTTAGGGGGTACGGTATCCACGTAAGTCTTAGCCATTATATTTACTTGTTTTAATTTTAGCTGTTTGTATAATTTTAATAGAATATCAGTTACCGGTCATTCAGGTTAACGTATAAAACCAAAAAAAAAAAAAACAATACGATTCTTCTTCTCTCTCGCACCGCATCTAATCTGAAGCAGGTTCTAGTGGGTTCTTCGCTTTCGTTTGATGAAATTCTTCTATGAGCTTGGAATTCCAGGAGCTACTTGTATGAGTCAGTGGTACAAATTTTTAAAGCTGTAGCTATAAAAATATGATGGTTCCATTGTCATATTAAGTAGTAAAAATATTTGAGGGTGTATCAAAATGTGAAAAATGAACTATCTAACATGTACATGTTTGTCTAACAGTGTTATAACACATATATTTACTTCATATAATGTTTAAATGAAATGTCTTTCAAAATGAACAGATCTTATTTGGTAATTTTGAGGTGTGGATGGAATATGTATACGTTTGAAAGAAGGAAGGAATAAACATGTAGAAATATACAAGGGTCGGGAACTCTTTTAGATATATACAGATACATCCTTGATCTGTTGGTAAAGTCCATGTTAAATTTGACATGTGATTTAAATTATTTCAAAAGAATAAGCTTCAGAACACAAAGCTTTTCACCTGGCTAGGTTAGTGAGGACATCATACAGGTGTTTTGCAGTTTTATGAGATGTATATTGAACATGACCCTAGTGCTCGTGAGCTTACACCAGTTGATCATCCTTTAGAGTTGTTTGGCTTTGTGAATGAGGTTTTTCAAAATTTTGTAAAGGAATGGACAGCTGAAGCTCTTTCCAGAGAACTTGATTTTGTGAAACTCTTGGCTTCGTGGTAAGTCCTTTACAACTCTGTTGGTAATATGAGTTCTTTATATTGGGTTACTGTTTTTTTTTTCTTCCTTGTATGATTATGAGATCGTGTTAACTTAGCAACTTGTCATGGACATATCTACTTGAGATTCTGTACCTGTTTCATGGCTTGGAACTGCAATATTTGCTTCATTGCTGTTCAGAGGGCAATTTTATGTTTATAAGATCAATAAGGGTTTAATAAGGGGAAAAGTTATTTTTTCTTTTTCTAAGATATTTGCATCAGGTATTGGAATGCGGAAGGGGAAGATATGTCAATTTTTTTGCATGGGTTCGAGTGTGATAGACCTACTGCCATCAAATGAATATACTGTAGTGTTTTCTTCTTTTCTATATATCATTCTTTTGAGGTCTCAAGCTGAACCACGAGGTTATAATTCACATCCTTTAACTGTTATTGCAGAAACCGAAACTCCCAAGTTAAGCAAGACGCCAATCTCATCTGGCAATGAACAAGGGAAAGAAAGCAATGGGATTGCTGGGACGAGCCAGGATCCCAGTTGGCTAAAATCTGTTTATTCAGAGAAGGCCCCTCAGTTGGACAGGGCACCTATTGTATTTCCTCGATTCACAAAGTTGCGTTTGGCTGAGGCTCAAGAAATGCTTAAACAAAAATACGAAGAGGTCCAGGCTTTAGACAGAGCACATTGAGAGTACTATGATATGAAGATGAGGATGCAAGCAGATATTAAAGTTCTATTACTGAAAATGGAAGCTACAAGACAATCTTGAATAGTGATTAGCCGATCAGTATTTTGTAGAATTGTCATCTTCTCAGGTAATTGTACCCTTACTGCTGAAGGTTCTATGTTGTATTATAACATCATGTGTCTTATCTGTTAGACTTCATGATCAGTAGGTGAATTTTCTGTTCTAGGTTCTGTTTTTTTTTTTTTTTTCCAGCTGCTAACCAGAATCTGTACAGAGATTGCAACATCTCTTTATATCTCTTTGTATGATGAAAGGTTTCCCTTTTAGTGAAGCAATATGAAAGAGATTATTTTACATCAAGCCTTTATTTCCTGATGGAATTTTTAGTTAAAGAAAAGGATTTCGATTTTAAATTTTAGTTTGAAATTACTTGAGGCTTGAGCAAAATTTCCAAAGATTTCAAACAGTTTTTATTAACAATTATTCTTTAAATTTGTTTAGATTTTAAATCCTCAAACTCAAAACACAACCTAAAGGGATTTATTGTAATGGTTGAGACTTGAGATCTGCATTTTGGACTAGCTTGATTGCATTTAGGATTGGCAATGAATTGACATTTTGTTAAACAAAAAGTACTCCTCTAAGGAGTGAGAAAAGGAAAAAAGTACTCCTCTTGTGAGCTATGAGGTTATGGTTGTACTCTTTCCACTACTACAATTCACTTTCCTTTTCCGTTAACTGTCAAATTTAAAGAATTTTCCTCTTTACTGAAGTTCAATGTGCTTCTATATTTTCTTCATTAATGTGTGCAACTGTTGTGTTTTTCAGTTTGTTCTGGCTGCAGCTTGCTCAGGCGCTGAGTAGGATAATTTCTGTCAGGCAGCTGCCTCACCTCAAAGGAGCAAAAGAATAAATTATGAAAGTAGTGTGTGAATGTACAAAATTCTATAATAATCTTTATTTTCTGATGTGCTGTAGATGGAAGAAACCACTTTTATTTTGGTAAGTTTGTCTTGTCAATGGAATTCTCCTCTGTTGAACTCATGGAACATTAGGAAATGTGTTCTAAAATACTGTTGGGCTTTATAGAATTTCTTAGGTATACTTATCTTGATTTGTGATCTACTTGGAATGGTTAGATACCATGCAGTACTTTGGAATATGTGCTTGTGCTGCACTATAGAAGCCTAAATAGCTAAACATTTACTGGCTGCAAGTGTTTCCTTCTAATTTACTTTGATGTCATTCAATGGCAGAGGAGATGCTTGAATCAACAAAACCGAGGATGACTAGCAGCTTGGCTACTCTAGCTTCTACTTAATACATTCTTCAATCTCTTTTTCATATGTTGTTGTTTCTTTTTATGTGGCATGGTTTTTAACAAGTCTAATGCAGGCCTGACGATGACTTTGTGGAGCTAGTATGGGAAAATGGTGAGATTCTTAAGTGAGATCGATCAGGCAAAACTCAAAAGGGTCATTCATGTATTGGGTATAATTTATACCCTTCCAATGCTCAGGTGGAGAATAGAGCACACGTGCATATGAAGAGAGCAAGGTCAGGGAATGAGTCCTCATTCTCAGATTTCTAGTCTTGGACGACACTATAGACAAATTGGAGATAGTCTAATTTTTGGTTCACCATCATATATAAATAATAAAAATATAAACATTAGGAAAATGACCTCAACTATATTATTTTATAGGCAGGTATGCCCTGAATGTGATGGAAGCTACCAAGGGAGATACGTAAGAAGTTAATTGGTATATTCAAATATTTGTGGAAGAAACCAAGATAATTCTAGCTTATTTTTTTGTGAACAAGAGTAATTATTGTGGTTGGGCTAATTTCATGGGATGTCTTTTTTTTTTTTTTTTGGTTTTCGATTTTAGTTCTAAATTTTTAAATAACTTTAAAAAATTATTATTGTGATGAGCGGTTATTAATAAGTAAAAAAGTGACCTCAGTGATAAGCTTAAATGTAAAATTATGGTCAGATGTAATATTGGTAGTGCTTACTGTGACGATTGAACTATCAATTGTAAGGAAAAAAATAGGGTACCACCGAATGTGACAAAAGTACGGTCAGAAGTAATATGGGTACCGCCCAATGTAATAATGGAACGGTCAAATTTGAGAATAAAAAAAATAGGGTACCACTGAATGTGACAAAAATAGAGTCAGATGGGATGTTGGTACTACTTAATGTGACACTGGAATTATCAAATGTGAGAAAAAAGTAAGGGAACCAACTAATGTAAGAAAAGAACTGTCACATGTGATATTAGAACTGCACAATGTGAGAATAAAATCGTCAAATGTGAGAAAAAAAAAGTAAGGAAACCACCAAATGTGAGAAAAAACATGTCACATGTGATATTGGAACTGCACAATGTGAGGATGGAACCGTCAAATTTGAGAAAAAAGTAAGAGAACCACCAAATGTGAGAAAAAAATTGTCACACGTGACAAAAGAACTGTCACATGTAACAAAAATAGAATAGATGTGATGTTGGTACTGCTTAATATAATAATAGAACCATCAAATTTGAGAAAAAATAAATAAATAAAGGAACCACTATATGTGACAAAAGAACTGTCAAATATGATATTGGAACTACAAAATGTGATAATGGAACTATCAAATGTGAGAAAAAAAATAAGGGAACCATCACATGTGAAAAAAGAACTGTCAAATGTGATGTTGGAACTAGACAATGTGAGGATGGAACCGTCAAATATGAGAAAAAAATAAGGGAACCACCAAATGTGACAAAAGAACTGACACGTGTGATGTTGGAACTGCATGATGTGAGGATGAAACCATCAAATATGAGAAAAAAAGTAAGGGAACCACCAAATGTGAGAAAAGAACTGACACGTGTGATGTTGGAACTGCACGATGTGAAGATGAAACCATCAAATGTGAGAAAAAAAGTAAGGAAACCACCAAATGTGAGAAAAGAATTGTTACATGTGATGTTGAAACTGCACAAAGTGAAGATGAAACCGTTAAGTGTGAGAAAAAAGTAAAGGAACCAACCAATGTGACAAAAGAACTATCATGTGTGATGTTGGAACTGCACAATGTGAAGATGAAATTGTCAAATGTGAGAAAAAAGTAACAGAACCACCAAATGTGAGAAAAGAACTATCACATGTGATGTTGGAGCTGTACAATGTGATGATGGAACCGTCAAGTGTGAAAAAAAAGTAAGGGAACCAACTAATAACAAAAGAACTGTCATATGTGATGTTGAAACCGCACAATATGAGGATGAAACCGTCAAATATGAGAAAAAAGTAAGGGAACCACCAAATGTGAAAAAAAAAACGGTCACATGTGATATTGGAACTGCACAATGTGAAGATGAAATCATCAAATGTCAGAAAAAAAATAAGGGAACCACCAAATCTGATAAAAAAATTATCACATGTGATGTTGGAACTGCACAATGTGAGGATGGAACCATCAAGTGTGAGAAAAAGTAAAGGAACCACCTAATGTGACAAAAGAACTGTCATATATGATATTGGAACCGCACAATGTGAGGATGCAACTGTCAAATGTGAGAAAAAAAGTAACAGGACCACCAAATGTGAGAAAAGAATTGTCACATGTGATGTTGGAATTGCACAATGTGATGATGGAACCGTCAAGTGTGAGAAAAAAGTAAGAGAACCAACCAATGTGACAAAAGAACTGTCATATGTGATGTTGGAACCGCACAATGTGAAGATGAAACCATCAAATGTGAGAAAAAAAGTAAAGAAACTATCAAATGTGAGAAAAAATATCACATGTGATGTTGGAACTGCACAATATGAGGATAAAACTGTTAAATGTGAGAAAAAAGTAAGGGAACCATCAAATGTGAGAAAAGAACTGTTACATGTGATGTTGGTACTGCGTAATATGAGGATGAAACCGTCAAGTGTGAGAAAAAAGTAAGGGAACCACACAATGTGACAAAAGAACTGTCATAGATGATGTTGGAACCGCACAATGTGAGGATGAAACCATTAAATGTGAGAAACAAAAGTAAGGGAACCACTAAATGTGAGAAAAGAACTGTCACATGTGATGTTAGAACTGTACAATGTGAGGATGAAACCATCAAATGTGAGAAAAAAGTAAGGGAACCACCAAATGTGAGAAAAGAAATGTCACATGTGCTGTTGGAACTGCACAATGTGAGGATGAAACCATCAAATGTGAAAAAAAAGTAACCTAGTGTAGTAGGTTACCTACTAGTGGGTACCGTACCTCTTTTTTTTTGGGGGTATGGTAGAATTACTCACATATATATATATATATATATATATATATATATATATATATATATATATATATATATATTTCCAAATTCAGCTTCTTAATTGAATGAGTAAAAAAATTACTTTTAAAGGTAAATCTCTTTGGTTAATGAACCTATTTAGAAGCCATGGTTTGTCAAAGTCACTTCACCACTTTCTTTTTTCTCCTATAATTTTGAAGTTGATAAAAATCTTAATTTGATTACAAAAATCGTGTAGCACACTCTATTTTTTAGATAACACCTAGCACCACTCTTTTTATTCTTATCAATTTTTTAGGAGTGCAAGTCAAATATGATATAGACTTTTTTAAAAAAATTATATCAACGTACAAATCAAAAAATTTAAAAATTAAAATAAAAGAGATGATATCAATTTAGAATTACATGGAAAACACAAAGTGATTTGCTAACATCTTTTTTGTTGTTTTGATAATCCACATAAGAAAATTATAATTAATATATATATATATATATATATATATATATATATATATCATATCAGAAACTATATAATCAAAGTTGACCTTAGAAACTGTGGTTGCACCAAATTGAAGAAAAATTAAAGAAAATTTTAAAATAAAAATAAAAAATAAAAAATTATTCATATCATTATATCCTATTATAATTAGGATTTCTAAGTAAAGTGTTTGTTGTTATCCATTTTATTTAGGATTTCTAATGAATGTGTTTTGTTGTTATCTCATGAAAAATTGGAATAAAAATCTTAATTTGATTATCTTCTTCATCTAATCCTTTACACGTTTTAGATTTAGATTTTTTAAAAAATAGATATAATTTTTTTTGTTCTTATCTTCTTCTCCTTTAATTTTTAAGTTGATAAAAATCTTAATTTGATTATCTTATTCATTGAAGCTGGACTTAGAAATCGTGGTATGTACAAGTTGACTCTTGCTATTTTTTTTTAAAATTTTATTTTTTATAATACACCATACATAAAAAAAGAAGAAGGATTAGATGGATTAGATGAAGAATTTGGATTATATTACACCACACTTAAAAAAAATAAGGCTTAGATGGATTAGATGAAGAATTTAGATCGTAATCAAATTAAGATTTTTATTAACTTAGAAATTATAGGAGAATAAAAAATGATATATATTTTAAAAATATAAAAATCTCAAAAAAAATTCTACAATTTGGTGAAGTCACCTAGCGCAACCATGACTTTTAAGCCCAACTTTTATTATATAGTATGTGAGATGATATATATATATATATATATTGATGATGCCGAAAATCGTTAGTAAGTCACACGGTCCTCACGTGCTCTCGATGAATAACCTGCACAACACGAAAACTGAAGACCTTAAGAGGAGTACCGGTGTGGTACCGGCCAAATACCCTCTAACGGTCAAGTTAGAGGAAATCTCTTATTCGCAACTCTAAAGTGCTGGAGCTGAGGTGAATTATGCGCACCTTAATTTATGAGAGTTTTGGAGTATTTATACTAGTGTAGGGCTGAAATCTGCGCCTTGCCCAAGGAGTACTTTCCTTCTAGGAGAGTAACTCATGGATTTTGCGTATTTCCTAGAATTCTTTTTCTTATTGGAATCCTTTTAATTAGGATTATGTGTGTAGCGCAAGAACTCTCTTACTCACGTACGCGTGGGAACCAAGCAATATTATAGACGGGTTTGCTTGTCGTCTTCAGCCTTTGTTCCCGTCAGCTTGCCGAGTCGTCAATTTTATAAGGTTGTAAGCGTATGTCATTGCTTCCTGTAAGGTTGTCAGCCTACAACCTTCAGCTTCATGTCGTCAGTTCTCTCCCTTTAGCTAATGTCATCAATTCTCTCCCTTTAGCATGATGGGAGTGTTGTATTCGTCGCCTTTCATTCCGTCATGAGTTAATTATAAAATTATCCTCATTATATATATTCCCAGGTCTATTATTTCATTTTTCTTTTCAGTCCTGCATCAAATTCTGGATTTAGTTTGGGCTCAGCATTTTAATTTATTTTTAAGACAGCCTTGATTTTTGATAACTGGCTCATCTAAACTTTCATATAACTGAACCCAATTCAAAGAACAACATTTTTCTCCCCTTCTTGTGGGCCGGAAATTAAAGTATACAGAAATGGCAGAAATATGGTGTCATTTTTCTAGAGGGCATTTTAGGCTCCTTTACATTTTGGGCTCAACAGGTTGCTTTGGATATTGGCCCATTGGGCATTGAGCAGAACATCTGAATAAAGGGCTACCACGCAATTGCAATTGGCAATAGTTGGCAATTGAGTTTTGATGAGCACACTTCTAAATTTTGAATCCATGTTCCCCAGTCCAATTGTGAGCAAGATCATCTGCATTCACAAGAAATTTAACAAATCAGGAAAAAAAGGGGGAGTTTTTAATTTATTGTTTTTTAGTAAATTTTATTCCAGAAAATATATTTTTTGAATAATACAACATCATAACATAAATTGGCAGTTTGGGCACTCTCTTTAAAAGGCGAAATTTTTGTATAAGTAGACTCATGTGTCCTATGTGTGACTAATATGTGGGTCATATGCCCGTAAAGTAGACATGTATATGAAGATATGAGTTACCGACACTTTGAACATAAAGACTCTGTGAAGCTTTGCTGTTTCCTAGAAGTAACTTGGGGCTTCTGCAGCTTAGATGGAGGGCGAAGAAGGTCTCGTTTAGTGTGATACCACTTTCTAAGAGCTAGAATTAGTTGGGTGGTCTTGTAAATTGCAATTCTCTGACATATAGTTATTGGATGCGGTTTTTTTTTTTTTTTTTTCACTTCTTAAAATCCTCCGAATCCTTCCTACTTTCTGGTCAGTTCTCATACTTTTCTTCATTGAATCTTAACTACACATCAGATATTAGAATAGTTGTTCTGTCCAAAAATTTATTAAGAATGTTCTTCTGACCAAGGAGGGAGTGACAAGAAACATGTTGGAAGGTAGACCAACTAATCCACAAACATTAAATCATTTTTATTATAATTGCACGAATTTCTATAAGTGAAAGGTAAGTCATTAACTTTTTTTAGCTATGTCTAGCAAGCAATAAAATTTTATGGCCGGTACAGCAAGCAGGTCCAAAATTCATGTATTTAGCCTTGGTCCCCCAACTACTATCTTCATCTCATGACTCATGCTCGCGTGCGAGTTCTAGTCATGAAATCTTTCCTGCACGCCCTTTGGACACACGGGACTAGAAGTGTAAGCAAAGCAGCCTTTGTCTTAGAAAAAATCTATTACTTCAAACTATTACATAATTTCTTTGCTACAACTATGATGAAGCAAAGTATGAATGATGAAGAAACACTAGTAGATTCGTGTATAAATGATAGACAACTATTCATAATTTGTCACGTCAAAATTGTGACAAAAAGTCATAGAAACTATTTATAGTTTGTCACGTTAAAATTGTGACAAAAAATTGTGAAATAATTTGTGGCGCTGGAACCACTCTCCTTTAAGAAAGCACCTTATATGAACCTCTCACACGAAGGTCACTGTCATTTACTGTAGACCATGAATGCACCATCCATAATGGAGATTTCTACTACTTTTTTCATTAGGTAAAACTTTTAAAGCCATACGGCCAAATAAAGAAAAATGACACAAAATAGTGGTTTGGACAATGTTAGGTGTATTGTGTAATTAAGCCCACTATGCTATGTTCCTTACATTTATTAAAGCAATGTATAGAGACACAAGTTTGAGATGTAATTGCTGTCAAAAAAAAGAAAAGAAAAGTTAGAGATGTAATTAAGCCCACTACTATATGTTCCTTATTTACATAAACTAACTATTCGATACTATTTTTATTGTAAATGGATTACAGTATCTCAGCTCAAAAGTTGAGAATTTTTGTTTGTCATTAGACTTACCATGTTTGTAATAGGCCATTTGTGAGTGGTGCTTTTATTTTGATTAAATAAACAGACTTAATAGAAGTTCCATTACCATTATTTAAATTAATCCTTCCAAATCTTAGATTAGGAACACTGATTTAGCACTTAGCTGGTATCCAAATTCTCATCCCATTAAAGCAATGGGGAATACAGAATAAGTAAAGATCGATAAATCCAAATGAATGAATGACTGTGTTTCGTACGCAGTTGGGCATTAAGATCCAAGCCCGTGAACAAAGAGAACGAACACTTTGCAACCATTAGCAAAGGTAGCAAATGAGTTCCAAAACTAGCCAATTGTCATACACAAAAGTATGAGTTACAGTTCTACTATTGTCACTCCATTAGGTCCACAAGAGCCTCTCTCACATAACATGTGATCAAGGCACGGGGCTACTAAGGCATGACCACTGTTCCCTTGTGAACCCCCACACCTCTTCTAACCTTAAGTGCACCCTTTCTCTGCCTTGTAAATTGTTACCTCCCTTATTTTGGAGGGTTACTTGGAGTAAGGGAAAGCCTTTTGTATATAAGACCTAAACTACTTCATTCCCTGACTAAAAAGCTTTCTGTTTGTACTGTCACAAAACATGAGGAATAGTCCTTCTCTTATTTTTAGCTTTAGCCTCTTGGCTTTCTTCCTTGTCATAGGCTGTCCTTTGGTTGCTTCATATGGTTCTTTCTCTCACACAACCTCTCTTTCTTTGGTTCAAATATTTCATTTTTTTTTAATGGGGTTTTCACTATATAACTACTACTCTTTCTTCTATACTGCAGATGGGCCTTTGTATGATTACACTGCTTACACTGAGGTATACATAAAAAAGTGGCAATTACCATAAAGTTCAATTTTTTTTTTACATGGGCATTGTTAAAATTGTTTGATTTCTTCCAAAATCTTGTAGTGATAATGTACAAATAAATGTTTAATTCATGTATGGTGTTGCTTGTTTGGCAGTGTAAAGGGCACCCAGAGAGAGCACTTTACAATGGAGGGATTCTCAAAGATGATGAGCCTGTAAGTGTCAAAGGCAGCATTGGTGGTTCTGCAAGTATTGTATTTTGGCCGGCTTTCATATTGCACAATCTCACTCAGGGAACTTATTACTGTTTCTCAAGTAAGGTTCTTCTTCTTCTTCTTTAACTTGAAAAATATTATTTGGAATAGAATTTATTTGATAGCAAAAATAAAATAAGAAATTTCCTTTGATGGCAAAAATAGTAAAAAATTTCCGTTGCCGGGACTTGAACCCGGGTCTCTCGGGTGAGAGCCGAGTATCCTAACCAACTAGACTACAACGGATTGTTGGTCCAAGGTGTTTATTATTACTATTTATATCTAGCATACAGTACTACCTTGATCTTCAATATCGTTTCAACTCTCAAAAGTCTCAAGCAATTTTCTTTTATGAGAATCTTATCTCAATTCTCAGGTAATAGTTTCAAACTACTTTTACCACCTTTCCCAGTCCCCCACTTGACACTTCCACCATATAAAATGACAAAAAGAACATTTCATAGGTATCTTTGGGGATTCTTTCTGTCCAAGCCCAATAAATAGTACACATTCAACATCATATTCATGGCCAAAATTATGCAGGCCCTATTAGTGGTACATAGTGTGTTTTGAATGAGCTTATTTTATTTTAGAGTTGTGTTAACGAGCACTTTACGGTGCCTGTTAAGCCTATTAACAACAACCTTTTGTAGCTTTTTATAGTATTAATTTACTTTTTGCAGCTTTTTATTCTTTTTGACAATTTTTTAATAGTTTTTTAAAAATCTTTTTTGACAGTATTTTTAATAACTTTTTGTCCATTTTATTAACACAAGTGAAATCTTAACACATTTCCCTTTATTTTATTACCTTTGCTTATAGAATAATGAATAAGTTGTTCAAATTTCACATGCTACCAAGCTCTGCCCATAACCATGCCTTTTGGCTATTGTGGGCAAATTCACTTTTACGGCCTGACATAAATGAAATTGAAAAGGCTGTCTACCAAATCAACAGGTGGGTTAAAGTTACTTGAATCTCACACTGGTATGCTATTTTTTGGTGCTTAATAGGTTGGGTCAAGATACAAGGTGCAGAATCAGCTCTCATAAAGGCAAGCCTGAAGTCACAAGATGTGTCATATGACTGTATAGGGACTGTTATAGCAAAGCATGGATGCTGGTCATTTCTCAAGGGTGGATTTGTTGTGACTTCACCATCTAGTTTCTCAATTCTAACCCTTCAGGTAAATATATTTCTAACACTTTTTAACACTTTTATTGTGACAAGTTGTGATTAAAACAATACTTTCATAAGAGGCTACTATTGACGTCATTTTTATTAGCGACAATCACAACATGGCACCTCAATTTTTATGAAAATTTTGTGTTTCCAGATTTATTGATTTCTAAGATATTGCCAGTGACACACTGCATATGTCTCATCTATAGAACAGTACTGGTGCAAAATTAAGCATTCAAATGTATGAAACTAGTGCTTATCAGGAAAGTTTTGCTTGTTTGGTTGTAATTTGTACAGAATTCTGACGACAAGCAAATTGATATAGAAATTACAAGCCCTTCGTTACAGCCATTTACCGAGCAGCAATGGAGAATAAATCAGCAACATATTATTAACACTGTGAGTGCATGAAACAACTTTGTTCTAGGCTCTGTTGATAACTTTGGAGACAAAAGAGGAGAGATTGTGGAGTTTTCTTTCCATACTTGAAGGCAATATCTTAAGACTCGAATTCAGTTTCCATTAGTAGCATAGCAAATTTACTCTTATCTATACTGTTGTAGAGTGATTTAACGATGGGAATGATCAAAATAGATTATCATAATGAAAATATTAAAACTATTATCAAATTTTAATACAAAAGTTTTATAAATTGACTTGTCGATGAATGTGATTGGTGCCACATAAATGTGATTGGTGCCACATAAATAACATAATAAATATATTTCTTAAATACATATTTTATTTTGTGTATAAAAGTTGACACATGGTTTATAAGGCTTATATAGTAAAAGTTACAGCAGCTCTAGCATCGCTATTATCTTAAGAATATTCTTAACAATATTTTAAGGGCAACATCTTTAATTTATTTTCCAGCGAAGGAAGCGTGCTGTAACAATCCACGTCTCAGATGAACATGGAGATAAGTTGCAAGGGGCAGCCATTAACATAGAGCAAGTCTCAAAAGATTTCCCATTTGGTTCTGCAATCGCAAAGACTATTCTTGGCAATTTGCCTTATCAAGTAAGTATGGTCCATATACTATATTTCAAATCTAAATTCATCTGTCTAACATATGGAGTAGAGTATGAGTCCAGAGTCCTATGGACCATCATATACGCACAACCAAAAAGAGCTTTAAGAGATCTAAAGCTCTTTCTAGAAAAAAAGAAAAAAAAAGAAAGAGTGCCTATGGCCAAGAGCTTTTAAGTTTTATAGTCTTTTAGAAAAAGCTGAAATTTAGAGGTTTAAGGATTCATGCTTTATTAATCAAGAAATTTAAAGAACAATTTACTGTAATTTTCCAAAAGCTTAAAATGCTAAAAAAAATCTTTTTATTTAAAAATCTATATCACAAAAACTCTACAGCTATAGCTCAACTTCCAACCGCAATGTCAAATGAATACCTCTTCCAATGAGAAATGACAAATTTACTACTAATTTTATTACAAAAATACTTACAAATTGACATGACAACATAATGTGATTAGTGCCACATCATCAACATAATATATAAATTTCTTAATAATTTTTGGTCTCATGTTTAAAATTTGACATTAACAGTTTATGAAGCTTGTGTTGTAAAGTTGATAGTATCTCTAGTATTACTCCATTCCATCTGTCTAAAATGCTTAGCAATTTTATTATTAGCACTTTCAAATGGCAAGCTAAAACAAAGATTCTCATTTTGTTCCAGAATTGGTTTGCTAAGCGATTCAATGCTGCAGTCTTTGAGAATGAACTCAAGTGGTATGCCACAGAACCTGACCAAGGGCAGGTAAACTACACTATAGCAGACAATATGTTGGAGTTTATTCGTGCTAACCAAATCATCGCTAGAGGCCACAATATATTCTGGGAGGACCCCAAATACACACCACAATGGGTGCGTGACCTTACAGGACCTGAATTACAATCAGCTGTCAATTCGCGTATACAAAGTCTAATGAACAAGTACAAAGAAGAATTCATACACTGGGATGTTAGCAATGAAATGCTTCACTTTGATTTCTATGAGCAACGACTTGGCCCTAATGCCACATTGCATTTCTATGAGATAGCACACATGTCAGATCCATTGGCAACCCTCTTTATGAATGAATTTAATGTGGTTGAGACTTGCAGTGATGTGAATTCCACAGTTGATACCTTCATTTCGAGGATGAGAGAACTTGAACGTGGTGGTGTTTCAATGGATGGGATAGGTTTAGAGGGTCATTTTACAATACCAAACCCTCCTTTGATGAGAGCCATTCTAGATAAGTTGGCCACATTAGGGCTTCCCATATGGCTTACAGAGGTGGATATCAGCAATACACTTGGTCAAGAAGCACAGGTGAGCAAGTCTAATTGTTACTCTTTTTAATTTAGTTATGGGAGAGTTCTAATGTTGTAGCTATGACTACACATTTTAGCACTACTCTTTAGTTTGAACTTTATTTGTATGGATAAAGTTTTCATTCAAACTAGGTTGAAGGAATTTCCTTAAATCCATTATGTGGGAATTCATATCCATGTGTACTAAATTACATGATTCATTAAATCATTTAAACAAGTTATTTGACTAATCAAATAGGTTATGTTACTATAAGTACATATGAATACTCATTGTAGTAGGCTAGTCAATCTCCTGAAGATTTTGTCATATGAGTCATATGATCCATGATCATGCCTTTACATAAAATTATTAGTTCTTGTTTGATTTTAGCTCAAACCCCAAATTTTATAGGGGAATATATCAATGAACGTGCAAATTAAATTATTTTGTGCAGGCCATTTACCTAGAAGAAGTACTGAGAGAAGGCTTTTCACATCCTTCTGTGAACGGAATTATGCTTTGGACCGCACTGCATCCTAATGGGTGTTATCAAATGTGCCTGACTGATAATAATTTTCAAAATCTGCCTGCTGGAGACACGGTTGACAAGCTACTTAAAGAATGGCAAACTGGGGAGGTACAAGGTCAGACAGACGAGCATGGTTCTTACAGCTTTTATGGTTTCTTAGGAGAATATAAAGTGAATGTCAAATACAACAATAGAAGGGTAAATTCAACATTTTCCCTCTGTGGAGGTGATGAAACTAAACATTATAACATTCAATTGTAGCCCATGAAACTATTTCATAGCTTCATGACTTCTTGTAGTTTGTTTTTTACATCTAAATTATTTTACCAAACAAGCAGTAGCTTCCATTCTTTTTATAGGGACTATTGTCACTATTCCATGTCTTGAGCGATATGCAAATATGCTATAATAAGTTAAATGTGAAATATTTATAAAAAGATATCTTTATAGTCCGTATATAATACGGAGTACTCGCTATATGTAATAAAATTTGAAGAATTAGTTCAATTATATTACACTAGTAAGTTTCCCGTGCGATGCACGGATACTATTGTAATGTTTTATGTAAATTTGTTTTTGGAAAATATTAGACATATATTATAGCATATTTATTATAAAACTTTGTTAGTAATGAGTTCATCATAAAAGGTAACAATTATAAATTGCTCACATATATCTATTATAATTATTTTGTTCAAGTAATGAGTAATAATTAAAACCATTTGGAGTAATATTGTATAATAAAGGTTGATAAAAGCATATTAATTCATTCTATATTATTTATTTTTATTATATGATGTAATAAAAAGTTTCATTACGAAATCTTTTTTTTTTCTTCAACCTTTGTTATTAAGGTATGATGATGCTTGTTATCATCATCAGTTTCTCTATTTTCAACATTTAAAGTTTAGTCTGTCCATATTTGTTCAATTTTTGAGCTTTCATAATTTTTTTTTCCTTTTGTTGCATCATTTGTATTAATCACTAATGAATTGGCATCGAGAGATTCTTAATTGGCTCTTACAAAGTTTGGACTTTGTCGCTAAGATTTTTCATAGTATTTGCATTTATATTAAATTTCAATGATGTTACACTTTTTTGTAAATATTTTTATTTTTTGTTTTTGTTAATTTTGGAATAGTGCAGCAAAAAGAATTAATATAGCATATTGAATTGTGTATTTTTTTTTCTTCCATACCTTTTGATCATTTGAAGGTGCATCAAAAATCTTAGCAACTATGTAATTTTCAAAACCACCCTTTAAATTGAATTCATTCAAATAAAATAGAGAAATCCATTTTTTTTCCTAATGTTTTTTTCTCGTGGAATTCGTTCTCCAATATCAATATTTTTACAATAATTTAAATAAGTTGTACCTCAATTTATTTTTCAGCAAAATATTTTGTAGATTCAATTAGGATTTTCTCAGCATCTCAATCAAATATCACAAAATTTGTTTTGATAGTTGCATCAAAAACTTCAATTTGAATCATGTATCTGAAGTAGTTGCAATTGTGTGTGTGTGTGTGTATATATATATATATTTATATATATATATATATATAGTTATAGTTTTAGTTTTAGTGAGATAAATATGTTATAAATATTTGGAGAGTATGTGGTTAATGTGAGTGCCTCTAACTTTGGGATAGAAAGATTTATTTTTGTTTCACATTTTTGCATACCAAAATGATTTTGTTTGTGGTTTGACATTTTTTTCACAAAGTACACATAAAATGTAATACCAACCTATTTTTGTATCAATATTACTTATTATTGCAATACCCTAGTAGTTTACATCTTGCAATGAACTTTGAAATTAATATGTATTATTTTTTTAATGTAAATAATATGATATATGATTATTTTTTTACGTAAATGATGAGTATAAATTGAAATGATTAACAAACTTGTTTCGTAGGATCTCATTCAATGCATTTTATCTTTACTATTGTCTTCAAAATATTTAAAGATAAATCCTCCTATGAATTTTTTTTTTGCATGTATTTTTGGAATTTCTTGTATAGGATCATGTTTTTTACCGTTCCTTTCATTGAATTTTTTAAAAGAAAATATGAAGTTAATGGTATTTTGTGAGATAATATATGATATTTATTAGACTTTTTTTGTTATTATAAATTTTAGAAATATGCACTAGTCAATTATTTCAGTAACCTTAAGGATCTTAAGATTTATATATATTTTTGTTGCACTGATCGATGACAGAGAATTTGTTTGCATAAATTGCATAGAAAATTATTAATACACAAAAACATATTGAATTGAAATTGGGGAAAAATGAAGACATGATTTCATGAGGATGCGATTTTCCTAGAAGTATCACTTATATGTGGGGGAGGAAGAAGAGAATTTGTAAGAGGGTTAAAGTTTTTGCTTTGATTTACACGTGAAAATGGTCAAACTTGGGTTATAATGTGTAAGGTAAGAACTGACTTTAGTTTTTTATAAGATTTGGTCTACTTTTAAAAGGTAGTTTATTTTATAATGAATTAATTTTGGTCTAATGGGTCTAATTGTCAAGAACAACCCATATTTTATATAATAGTAAAAAGAAGTTACTATGATCTATTGGGTAACAGTAAAAACACTTTTAAAAAAGAGGTAAAAAATGCTAAATTTATACAATAGTAAAAATAAGTTACTATGATTTATTGGGTAACGGTTAAAAAAATTTAATAAAAAAAGATAAAAAAAATAGTTAAATGCAATATTAGAATGCCACGTGGCAGGACTGTAAAAAGAAATTACTATGATCTATTGGGTAACAGTAAAAAATAACATAATAAAAAGAGATAAAAAAAAATGCTAAATTTATATAATAGTAAAAATGAGTTACTATGATCTATTGGGTAACGGTTAAAAAAAACTTAATGAAAAAAGGTAAAAAAATGTTAAATGTAATATTAGAGTGCCACGTGGCAGAACCTCATGCACTCTCACGTGAGGTCTCTGCTTTTATATATATATTGATTACATATTTACTATCTTGGAGAGAGACTCGGTGAAATAGACATATTTGTAAAAATAAACCTACTAAACTATATGACGTATTAAATGGATCATTTATTGAACTTTCACTTTAATATATTATAAGGAAAAGTTAATGGATGTCCTAAGAGTATTAATTTAGGAAATACTTTTAAAAATTTTGTATGAGAAAAGAAAAAAGCAACTGATTTTTTAACAGGTTTTTACATTTTCCATAAAAGTGGTATTAAAAATTTCTAAAAATGGTCAATTAAAAAAATCCCTAAGGACATCCGTTAATGAGACCCTTTATCAATAAAGGGTCCAACCAGTTTTTGGGGGAAATTACATAAAAGGCTTGAAGTTTATATTATACTTAGATTAGGTCATGAGTTTTATTAGTTAGTCCCAAACTTGTGAAATTGTCTAAATTAGGTCATGGTTTCTTGCTTTTCTCTACTCCGTTAGTGCCCAAAGTAATGAAGATGGATAAAGACTTCACATTGAAACAAACATCAATAAATCGGTATGTCATTAGCATGGCTAGCTCTATTTCAGGAATAGACCTAGGATTTCAAGTTAGAGGAGGCCAGAATATAAGCAAAAAAAAAAAAAATTTAATCCAAATAGGCATCCGTATAATATTATCAAATTACAAATACAAAAAATTATTGTTTTTAAATATATTAAGATGTAATCATCTACGAATAAAGAAAAAAAATACAAAATAATATTGTTTTTTAATACTAGGCTGGTTATATATATTTAAAGTTAAAGCATTCATAGTAATGGTGCTAAAAAATTTAGCTTTTAGTACCTCAAAAAACTACTTTATTTATTTCACTATCTCACTTTATAATTTTTCCAAAATCAAATGTTCTATTTTTTTACCACTTCATTTAAAATAATTTAAACAACTCATTAAAATAATAAAGGAAGAGAGAATTTAAGTTTTTTAATTGAAGGAAGAGAGATAATCTAAATAAAATTGTGGGGATAGGAAGTTCGAGCAAGCATGTTGGGTTATGGGCTGTGCTCGAGGACGAGCAAAAACCCTAGGATGGTTGAAGGGATTGCTGGGCGTGGGTCAATTGGCTGAGGACAAAGGAAAAGAATAATGAGTCAGCTCTGATTTTTGAGGAGTCAGGCCACCTCCAGAAGGCTTTAGGGATGTAACCATTATGGAAGGATAAGTTTCAGGGAAAGTAGCAGAAACTCGGTCAACCATATAAGACGAAATATATGGAAAGAAGGCTGTCACCACCACATTAAATGCACTGCACCAAATGACACCTGAACAGTGGCATCTCAGCTCATAGCTACCCATAAAGCTTCCAAGAGGTCCTAATGGAAGAAGCATCCAAGGAATTTCCTACCAA
Organism: Castanea sativa; assembly: GCF_040712315.1. Lineage (NCBI taxonomy): Eukaryota > Viridiplantae > Streptophyta > Magnoliopsida > Fagales > Fagaceae > Castanea > Castanea sativa. The sequence continues at coordinate 41,195,461 of NC_134019.1, read as the reverse complement.
ATCAACAGGTGGAAGGCTGTGATGAAAAGGTGAATGACTATATAAGAAAGTGATCACCATGAAAAATATGCATGTAATCTAAGAAGGAAAAGGAGAAAAGGAAGAACACAGCGTATTCACATAAGCTTGAGTAAACTATAAGAACATCTCATCCTTGGACTTGACCGAGGAGCATTATTCATATCAATTTGTACTCTTAATCTTATTAATATCTACCCTGTCAACTTTGGCTCATACTTAATTTGCTGAGGTGTTTACTGGCCAAACTCATTCTCTTACAAATATATTGTGTTAGGCTCGTTGGGTTGCGATCCATTGTCCTTAGTGGGTAGAAGTTCCATTTTCGTGCTCTTACAAATATATTGTATTTTATTTTCATTAACTTGCAATAGTCAATTGGTATTTGTACTAGTTTACTGTAGTTGCAAAACATTTAGCTTTAGATTTTCCAATAATCAAATGGCTTTTTGGTTCTTTAGTGGTAAAATATATTTTTGCTAAAATACAAATATACAATCACTTTTATGAATGCTTTTATTGTTTTTGGGTTAGATAGTTGCGAGAAAATGGGCATTTGCCCATTTCGCCAAAACTTTTCAGCAAAATGCCTCATATCTGAAATTATTTAGAGAAATGCCCTTGTTTTGAAACTTGATTTTCTAAAAGTCGAGTTATAGCAAACTCAAAATTAAAAAAAAAAAAAAAAAATTCTAGAACTCGAGTTCCAGAATTTTTTTTTCTAAGTTCATGTTCGCTATAACTCGATATTCCAAAAATCGAGTTATACATTTGAAACTCGATTTTTAGAAAATTGAGTTTCAAACAGGGGCATTTTTCTAATTAGTTTCAGATATGAGGTATTTTGCTAAATATTTTTTTTAAAAAGGGTAAAAGTCTATTTTGGCCTAGATAGTTGTTAGTTGGGTTAGACTAATTGCAGTGGAAGGGCCTAAAATTTTGAAAGAAGGGAGCCCAACTACAAAAATGAAAAATATAATAAGTAAACAAAAAAATTGGGTCAGGGGGCTCAGCCCGGTGCTGGGAAGCTATTAACATAGAGCAAGTCTCGAAAGATTTCTATTTGGGTCTGCAATTGCAAAGACCATTCTTGGCAATTTGCCTTATCAAATAAGTATGGTCAATATATTCATCTGTCTAACATATGGAGTAGAGCATGAGTCTTGAGGACCATCATTTGCACACAACTTATAGAAAAAGATTGAGTTTTCTAGTAGCCCAGAGCTTATACTTTAAATTTTAGAGTCTTTTAGAAAAAAAGCTGAAATTTAGGAGTTTTAGGTTATACTCACTTTACAAAATCTTCTGTGCTGGTACCAAGAATCTTTTAGCACATATCAGGAACCCAAACATCTCAGTAACAAGGAAGGGGACAATAGGGATTGGAGATTTTTATTTTTATTTTTATTTTTTTACAATTGATAATATTGCGTTGATTTTTGAAATACTATAATGAAAGTTGTGATATGAAAAATACATTTGAAAGATGGTCTTTATATTTATTTGAACTGTTTTAGTCAAGTTTTCTATTTGTATTAATTTAATATATTTATTGTGGGTGTTGGAAACTTAAACACAAACAGTAACGTGGTAATATGTTTAGGTAATTTACTTACACAGTTTATTTATCATAAAAATAAGGTAGATATTCCACAGTGGGAGACTCAAACAACTGACTAAGAAAGTTGGAGTAAGGATGAGCTTTGTGATACACAAGTTGCTTAACTGAGGTATATGGAGTAAGCAAGAAAAGAAAAGAAAAGTACAGTGTGGCTCCCTCTCTAGCTCTTCTCTAGGATTTTCTCTTAATATTTCCCAACCCCCTCTTTGTTGTAGCCTCCTCCTCTTTTATCTCTGTGATCCTTATCCTTTCAAGATGTTTCTCGAGACAAATCTAGTGGGAGGGGCATCTCGGATTAAAAAGGGAATCGGTTGTCCACAATCCCATTCTTTTCCGTTGGAGGGCCATCCACGCTTATTACCTTGGATAAGAGTTTTGGTATTGGTGGCTGACTCAAATATCCACGGGAGCTGCTTTGGTGAGTTACTCGTGACTCTTTAGATGCCTAACCTTGTATCCACATTGATGGGCCTGACCCCTTTCTTCAAGTATGACCTTTTGCCCTTCGGGCCTCGACTCGGAATCAAGCCCCCCCTTCCCCCCGTGCATTTATTATATTTTAAACAATTATTAAATTAATTATAACGTTATCATAATGACATCTCAGTCCGATCTTAAAAACGTTGAACATTTTCCTTTTAAGGTTCTTGGAATGGTCTAAATTTCAAAACTGTGATAAAATTATAAGAACTAAAATGAAAAATAAATAAAATTTAGAGACAAATTTAACAATTCATCCAAATTTATTATACCCAAAATTTTTAAATCAAAATTTGTATTTTCATTGCTGATAAGTTTCGAGATAATTTATTTAATTTTAAATGGATTGGAAGTAGTTTTAATTTTTTAGACAACTGACACAATTAAATAGAATTTTGAATTCTAATTGGGAAAAGAGAATGAAATCTAATCGGGCATTGAGATCCAAGCCTGTGACAAAAGAGAATGAAAAACTTATTAGCAACCATTAACAAAGGTCGCAAATGAGTTCCAAAACTAGCCAATTGTCATACACAAAAAGTATGAGTTACGGTTCTACTATTGTCACTCAATTTATGTCCACAAGAACCTTTCTCACGTAACATGTGATCAAGGCACGGGGCTACTCAGGCCTGACCGCTGTTCCCTTGTGAACCCCCACACCTCTCCTAACCTGAGGGATAGTCCTCTTACTTTTAGCTTTAGCCTCTTGGCTTTCTTCCTTGTCATAGGCCCCGGTTGCTTCATATGGTTCTTTCTCTCGCACAACCTCTCTTTCTTTGGTTTAAATACTTTTTTTTTTTTTTAATGGGGTTTTCCTTATAACTACTCCGCTTTCTTCTATACTGCAGACGGGCCTTTGTATGATTACACCGAGGTATACATAAAAAAAAGTAGCAATTACCATTAAGTTAAATATTTTTTTTTACATGGGCATTGTTAAAATTTGTTTGATTTCTTCCAAAATGTTGTAGTGGTAATGTATGGTGTTACTTGTTTGGCAGTGTAAAGGGCAGCTATAGAAGACACTACAATGGAGGAATTCTCAAAGATGATGAGCCTGTTAGTGTCAAAGGCAGCATTGGAGGTTCTGCAAGTAATGTATATTGGCCGGCTTTCATATTGCACAATCTCACTCAGGGCACTTATTACTGTTTGTTGGAATAGAATTTATTTATGCAAATAGCAATTGCTTCTCAACTTTTGGCAAAAAATAATAAAAAAGGTCCATTGCCGGAACTTGAACTCAGGTCTCTAGGGTGAGAGCCAAGTATCATAACCATGCCTATTGGCTATTGTGAACAAATTCACTTTTACGGCCTGACATAAATGAAATTGAGACGGCTGTCTACCAAATCAACTGGTGGGTTAAGGTTACTTGAATCTCACACTAATATGCTATTTTTTGGTGCTTAATAGGCTGGGTCAAGAAAGTGACTCAAAAAAACAAAGGAACACTAAATATGTTCTGTAGATTTTTTTTTTCTCACTAGGTTTTCCTTGAAAACCTTGAGGTGAAACTTGGGCTTGCCACTTGGGCAAACACCTTCTCTCCGTTTAGGTGGTAGAACTCTTTCAAATAGTTTCAAATAGTTTGTTTTTCACAACAACAGTACGCATGGAGGAGATCAAGAACCAGTGTGCAGGTTAAAAAAAACGAAGAAGGAAGCGAGGTGGACCTGGCACCGATAGCGTAGGAGCACGGGTATGTCCTGGCTGGAAAGTTCTGCACGAAGAGATGGGTGAACTTAGAATCAGTGGCGAGAGTGTTGAAGATGGTTTGGAGAATCGAGAAAAATTTTGAGGTGTATGATATGGGTGAAAACAAGGCTCTCTTCCAATTTGGTCAAAAGGAGGATCTAGATAAGGTGCTTTTCCTGGGTCCTTGGTCATTCGATAAATATTTGTTGATTCTACATAAAATTGAAGAAGGGGAAGCGGTGACAAAAGTAAGGTTCGACAAAGCATCCTTCTCGGTCCAAATCCATGGTCTTCCTACCAAGTGCCAAACAAAGAATGGTGGACTATTGATCGATGGAATGTTGGGGAAGGTGGAAAAGGCGGATGTGGATGACAAAGGGTTTTGCATGGGAGGCCATATGCGTATCAGGGTGTAAATGGATGTATCCGTACCATTCTGTCGTGGAAGGTTAGTTCGCCTTGGAGGGTCGTCCCCGACATGGGTGGATTTCAAATACGAACGCATGCCAATATTTAGCTAAATATGTCCACGACCCATGAAACAAAGGAATTCAATTGTGTTGTGGGCCAACACACTCCAAAGCCTCAAAAGGGTTATAATAACAAAATATTGAAGGGACCCACTCAAAAAAATAAAAAAGTGGGATGTAACTTTGTAGGGAAGGAAAACCCTCCAAAAGCTTGTTTTGGAGGAAGATCCCACCTTGGTTTTTCTCATGGATTCAATTTTGTAGTGTTGGAGATGGCACGTATTAAGCGTAAACTAGATCGGCAACAGGGTCTAGTAGTTCCTAGTGTTCGGCATGGAGGGGGTTTAACACTTCTATGGAAAAGTTCAATGAGAGTGGATGTCCAAACCTATTCACCTCGACATATTGATGCGATTATTACTGAAGAACAGAGTAATAAACAGTGGAGATTTACTGGTTTCTACGACCACCGTGAAATGAATAAACGTGAGGAGTCTTGGAGACTGTTAGAAGAGCTAAGTAAACGAAGTGACCTACCATGGATATGTATGGGAGATTTTAATGAGATAATGCATGGAAGGGAGAAGGAAGGTGGTAATATCCGTTTGGAGTGGCAAATGAAGAATTTCTGTGAAGCGGTCAATCGAAGCAACCTGAGAAATGTAGGTTACATAGGGTCGTATTTCACATGGTGCAGGAGACTGGGGGCCTGTGGATGGGTTAGAGAGAGACTTGACAAAACTTTGGTGTCTACAAACTGGCCTGTTACTTTCCCAAATGTGAGCCTACATCATGTAGCCGCTTCCACGTTGGATCATTGTATGTTGGTTTTGAAGGCCCACCGAGATAGACATCGGAAAACCCGACGGAAGAAGCTATTCAGGTTTGAGGCCATGTGGTTGAGGGATGAGGGGTGCACGGTGGTAGTGGCTGATGCATGGGATAGAAAACTGAATATGGGAGGCCAACACCCGTTTTCTTAATGCTTGGAGGAGTGTCGACAGTCTCTAACAGCGTGGAACAGGAATTCTTTTGGTCATGTGGGCAGGAAAATAGCAAGGCTTCAGGGCAAGCTTCTAGGGTTGGAGGGTAGGAAAAGTATCAGCAACGTTATGGAGGATATACAGGAAACAAAGTTGGAGTTGAATAGAATGCTCTTGGTGGAAGAGGACATGTGGTGGCAACGGTCAAGGAACTGCTTGCTGAAGTCGGGGGACCACAACACATTATTTTCCACACCAAGGCCTCTAACAAACACCAACGCAACATCATTACCAGGATCAAGGATTCAAATAATGTTTGGAAGGAGGATGAGGAAATAATGGGCAGAATTTTTGTGTAGTACTTTACATAGTTGTGCACGTCATCCCAGGTTGAAATCAATATAGAGCTGATTGAGGCCATCCAGGTTAAGGTGATGGATAGAATGAATTCCTTGCTCATGCAGGAAATTCATGCTCATGACGTGGAAATTGCATTGAAGCAAATGCACCCGTTGAAGGCGCTGCCTCGGACGGTATGCCTCCTATCTTTTACCAGCACTTTTGGTCTAATGTGAATTCTATTGTTATAAAAATTGTGTTAGACTTTCTTAACAATGGTGTACCTCCCCCCAAGTTCCATGAAATGCACATTGTACTTATCCCTAAAACAAAAAACTTGGAAAAAGTGACAGATTATAGGCCGATCAGCCTATGCAACGTGGCCTACAAGCTTGCCTCCAAGGCAGTGGCAAACCGTCTTAAACTGGTCTTGCAGGACATTATATGCGAAAATTAGAGCGCCTTTGTTTCAGAGAGGCTCATAACAGACAATGTCCTGGTGGCTCATGAATTAATGAATCATATCAACTAGAAGAAGAAAGGAAGAAAAGGAGAGATAGCCCTAAAACTAGATATGAGCAAGACATATGACTGGGTGGAGTGGGGATGTCTACAACAAATCATGGAAAAACTAGGGTTTCATGCAAGGTGGATAAGCCTTGTGATGAAGTGTGTCTCTTCAGTGACATATGCAGTGCGTGTCAATGGTCAACCATGCGGCCATATTGCCCCGACAAGAGGGCTAAGGCAGTGGGATCCTTTATCCCCTTACCTATTTCTCATTTGTGTCGAAGGATTGTCAGCACTGTTACATAAGTCTGTCCAGAGCAAGACTCTAAAGGTGTGGCTTCCCTTTGGTCAACAACTTAATAGAAATAAGACTTCCCTCTTTTTTAGCCCCAACACTGACTATGACACAAAGGAAGCTATGAAGGCCATGTTTGGAGCATAGGTTATCAAGCCACATGAATCCTATCTGGGGCTGCCTTCGCTGGAAGAGAAATCTAAATGTAATACGTTTGCACAGTTGAAGCAAAGGGTGGCAAACAAGCTTACAAGGTGGAAGGAAAAATTGTTGTCAAATGTCGGAAATGAGGTACTGATTAAGGCGGTAGCTCAAGCAGTGCCATCTTACACGATGAGCTGTTTTAAGCTTCCTAATACTCTGTGCGAGGAGTTGACTGGAATGGTTAGGCAATTCTGGTGGGGATAGGTAAATGATGAAAAGAAACTTGCTTGGCTAAGTTGGGAGAAAATGTGTCTACCAAAGGAGAGGGGTGGCAAAATACTTCCCAAGTTGTGATTTTGTGGAAGCTAGTATAGGGTGTCAACCTTCATATGCATGGTGGAGCATAATGGCAGCCCAGCCACTGGTGCGACGTGGAATGAGGTGGCAGGTGGGAGACGGTAAAATGATTAAGGTCTGGAAGGACAAATGGATCTCAAGTCCAAGTACATACAAGGATATCATGCCTGAGAGAACATAGGGGCAGATACAGTGGGTCAGTGATCTTATCGACGAGGAGAGCAAGGAATGGAAGAGGGACCTAGTCAACCAGTGTTTTCTACTCAAGATGCACATGCAATCCTTGGCATTCCCTTGAGCGTCACCGGGGCAAGGGATAGAGTGATATGGGCCGAAAACAAGAATGGGAGGTTCACGGTTAAAATTGCATACAGACTAGCACAGGAGGTCTAAGGGGATTAACAAACGGCTGAAGGCTCAAACTAGTCAACTATGAGACAAACCTGGAGAAGACTATCAGGTCAAGCAATTTGAGTGGAAAGCATGTAGAAACATCCTAGCAAAGAAGGAAAATCTATGGTGGAGGAACATCACAAAACATAGCAGCACATATGAAGTCTGTGGGGAGCAGGTGGAGTCCATAAGTCACTTATTCTGATTCTGTGATCATACGAAAGAGGTGTGGTCTTGCAAACTCTCCTTTCCATTTGAGATTCTTCCTTTATGGGATTACATGGATGTCATTTGGCACCTACAAAAGTGGGAGGAGTCAAGGCCAGGAATTGTGGAGCGGACTGTCATGATTAGCTGGGGGATATGGAAAGATAGGAATGAGGCTCGACACGGGGGCAAGCTTCGAAGTGGTCAGGCTGTGACGAGAAGCTCTCTCTGTTTGCTTGAGGAATTCCAGATGGAGGATGAAAAACCAACAGTAAGTGCAGTAAAGAACCAGGTCGCTAAATGGGTTCATCCACAGGCGGGATGCTATAAGGTGAACGTTGATGGTGCTGTGTTCTCTAAAAGGAAGCAGGCGGTTGTGGGAGTGGTTGTACGGGATGGCGTAGGATAGGTAATAGCAGCTCTATGCAGGAAATTGTACAATCTGTTGGGGCCACTAGAAGTAGAGGCCAAGGCTATGGAGATAGGGGTCACCTTTGCAAGGGAGATAGGGGTCATGACTTTACTAGTAATGTTCAAGTTTTTAACCCCATTGACATGAAAAGTTGTGATTGGAACATCACTTTTACATGAGGTTACAACGGACATCAATTTTATTAGCAACAATCATAGCATGCCACCTCAGTTGTTATGAAAATTTTGTGTTTCTATTTTTATTGATTTCCCATATATTGCTAGTGACACTGCTTATGTCTCATCTATAGAACAGTAGCACTGGTGCAAAATTAATTCAAATGTATGAAATTTGTACTTATCAGACATAAGTTTTTGTTTGTTTGGTTGTACAGAATTCCAACGACAAGCAAATTACTATAGAAATTACAAGCGCTTCGTTACAGCCATTTACCGAGTAGCAATGGAGAATAAATCAGCAACATATTATTAACATTATGAGTACTGAGTACAAGAAACAACTCTGTTCTAGGCTCTGTTGATAACTTAGGAGATAAAAGAGGAGAAACTGTGGAGTTTTCTTTCCATACTAAAGGCAATATCTTAAGACTTTCCATTAATAGCATGGTACATTTGCTATACTGTTATAAAGTGATTCAACGATGTGAATGATCAAAATGTAGTATCTTGATGAAAATATTAAAATTATTATAAATTGACTTGTCAATGTGATTGGTGCCACATAAATAACATAATAAATATATTTCTTAAGTACATTTTTTGTTGTGTATAAAAACTGACACACAAATTTATATTATATAGTAAAATTTGGAGTAACTCTAGCATTGCTATTATCTTAAAAATATTCTTAACAATATTCTAAGGGCAACATCTCTAATTTGTTTTCCAGCAAAGGAAGCGTGCGGTAGCAATCCATGTATCAGATGAACATGGAGATAAGTTGCAAGGGGCAGCTATTAACATAGAGCAAGTCTTGAAAGATTTCCCATTTGGTTCTGCAATTGCGAAGACTGTTCTTGGCCATTTGCCTTATCAAGTAAGTATGGTCCATATACTATATTTCAAATCTTAATTTGTTTGTCTAACATATGAAGTAGAGTACGATTCCAGAGTCCTATGGAGTATGGACCATCATATACGCACAACCAGAAAGAGCTTTAAGAGCTGAAAAGCTCTTTATAGAAAATAAAAAAGAGTGCCTATAAGCCAAGAGCTTTTAATTTTTATATTCTTTTAGAAAAAGCTGAAATTTAGAGGATTCATGCTATTAATCAAGGACTTTATACTTTGAAGTACTATTTACTGTAATTTTCCAAATCACAAAAACCCTACAGCTATACTTCCAACAGTAATGTCAAATGGAAACTTATTCCATTGAAAAATGCTACATTTACTAAAAATTTTATTACAAAAAAACTTACAACTTGTCATGACAACAAAATGTGATTAGTGCCATATCAACAACATAATAAGCAAATTTCTTAATAATTTTTGGTCTTGTGTTTAAAATTTGACACAACAGTTTATGAAACTCGAGTGGTAAAGTTGATAGTATCTCTGGCGTTACGCCATTTCATGATCCATCTGTCTAAAATGCTTAGCAATTTTATTATTAGCACTTTCAAATAGCAAACTAAAACAAAGATTCTCATCTTGTTTCAGAATTGGTTTGCTAAGCGATTCAATGCAGCTGTCTTTGAAAATGAACTCAAGTGGTATCCACAGAACCTGACCAAGGGCAGGTAAACTACACTATAGCAGACAATATGTTGGAGATTATTCGTGCTAACCAAATCATTGCAAGAGGCCACAATATATTCTGGGAGGACGCCAAATACACACCACAATGGGTGCGTGACCTTACAGGACCTGAATTACAATCAGCTGTCAATTCGCGTATACAAAGTCTAATGAACAAGCACAAAGAAGAATTCATACACTGGGGTGTTATCACTGAAATTCTTCACTTTGATTTCTATGAGCAACGACTTGGCCCTAATGCCACATTGCATTTCTATGAGATAACACACGTCAGATCCATTGGCAACCCTCTTTATGAATGAATTTAATGTGGTTGAGACTTGTAGTGATGTGAATTCCACAGTTGATACCTACATTTCAAGGATAAGAGAACTCGAACGTGGTGGTGTTTCAATGGATGGGATTGATTTAGAGGGTCATTTTACCATACCAAACCCTGCTTTGATGAGAGCTATTCTAGATAAGTTGGCCACATTAGGGCTTCCCATATGGCTTACAAAGGTGGATATCAGCAATACACTTGGTCAAGAAGCACAGGTGAGCAAGTCTAATTGTTACTCACTTTTTTTAATTTGCTTATTGGAGAGTTCTAATGTTGTAGCTATGGCTACACATGTTAGCACTACTCTTTAGCTTGAACTATATTTGTAAAGATAAAGTTTTCCTTCAAACTGGGTTAAAGAAATTTCCTTGAATCCATTATGTGTGAGAATTCATAAGATCATCCATGTGTAGTAAATTACACGATTCATTAAATTATTTAAATAAGTCATTCGACTAATCAAATAGGTTATGTTACTAAAAGTATATATGAATACTCGTTTGGGCCAAGTAGTAAGCTAATTGAAATTTCCTGAAGATTTCGTCTGTTAGAAATCCTGAATAAGTGTATTGTATTTCTCAAGTAATAGATTATACATGAGTGCCTTTATATAGGAGACAAAGTGTGCAGTACAAGTAAGTGTGCTATACAAGTAAATAAGGTGGGCCTAAAACCCACATACCCTAATACACGTTAATAGCCCCCCTCAAACTCAAAATGGATGTGAGACCAACTTGAGGTTGTCAACTAAAGTATGAAGGCGTCCCTTAGGATGTGACTTGGTGAAGATATCTGCAAGTTGATCTATAGAGGAGACTGAAATCAGCTTGAGAGAACCATGGACAAGATAATAACGGATAAAATGACAATTGATCTCGTTGTGTTTAGTCCGTTCATGGAAGACATCATTGTAAACAATATGAATGGTACTCTGGTTGTCAAAATAAAGAGGAGTAGCAGAAGATGTGGACACACCAAGTCTTTGAGAAGCTATCGTAGCAAAAGGAGCTCAGATCTGGTATCAACAAGGGCACGATATTTTGCTTCAGTACTGGAGTGGGCCACATGAGTTTGTTTCTTGCTTTGCCAAGAAATCAGAGAAAAACCAAGAAGAAAGCAATAACTAGTGGTGGACCTATGATCAGTAGGATCTTCTGCCTAATCAACATAAAAAAATGCATAGAGAATAAGAGGAGATTGAGCCAAGTAGAAAAAACCATGGAAGAGAGTGCCCTTTAGGTATTGAAGAATGCGCAGAACAATAGCATAGTAAGTCAATCATGGAGCAGACAGATACTGGCTCACCTGGTGAACAACATAGGAAATGTCTGGACAAGTGACAGTGAGATAAACTAGGCTGCCAACCAAGCGTTTGTAAAGAGAGGGATTGGACAATGATTTTTCCCTTAAAGGAGTTAGATACGCATTAAGCTCAACTAGAGTGTCAACAGTCTTGCTATCAGTAAGTCTAGCTCGAGACAAGAGTTCAGAGGCATACTTGGCTTGAGTAATATAAATTTCATCTGTAGAATGAGTGATTTCAAGACCCAAGAAGTAGCTGAGATGTCTAAGATCTTTCATCTCAAATTGTTGACTGAGAAAATCCTTGATTTCTTGAATGCCACTGAGGTCATCACAGGTTATGATCATATCATCCATATACAGGAGAAGTAAAATAGTGCCTTTGTCAGTGCGACGAAGAAATAAGGCAGAATCATAATGACTAGCTATGTAACCCAAGTGAGAGATGGTAGAATTGAATTTGGCAAACTAAGCTCATGGAGCTTGTTTAAAGTAATAAAGTGCACGTTGAAGGTGACAAAACTTGTTTGATTCAACAGAGAGATCAGGAGGAGGTTGCATATAAATTTTTTCACTTAAATCGTTATTAACGAATGCATTTTTGACATCCATTTGAAAATGTCCCATTTATTGGCAGCAGCAACAGCTAAGAAGGCATGTACAGATGAGATACGAGCAACTAAAGCAAATGTCTCTTCATAATCGATCTCATACTCCTGTGTAAAACCTTTTGCAACAGGACGAACGTTGTAGCGCTCAATGGACCTATCAGAACGAGTTGTAGATCCACTTACAACCAACCATAGATTTTCCAGGGGAGAGTGTCACCAAATCCCAAGTATGGATTTTAGATAATGCATCAAGTTCCTCTTTTATTGCAATCTGCCATAAAAGGTCAATGAAAGCCTCACAATAGGTGTGAGGCTTGTGTAGTGTAGCAAGGGCAGTGTAACAATGATAATTAAGTAAATATATAGGAATGAATTTTTCCTGAGTTGAGTGACAAGGTGGAATGTCTTGTGCAAGATCTGTAGGCAGAGTAGGAGCAAAGGGCCCAAGCTCAGGGTTGGGTAGCTCGTCTTTAACCTGTTCATCTTCCACTTGTTCATTAAAGGGTGAACTAGGAAAGGGATCTAAGATATCTAGTGGTTGGACAGAGAAGTCTATGAAAGAATCAGGATCAACTATAGGAGGATTAGAAGTAGTTGCCTCATCTGGAAAAAGATTTAAGATAGAGGAGGAAGATAGGAAGGCATGGAAGTGAGAGAGCTCGACAAATGAGCGATGTTTTCAAAAGACAACATTGCGGGAGATACGAAAATGATGAGAGATAGGATCATAATACCGATACCCCTTTTGAGTTTTGCCATAGCCAAGAAAACAACAAAGCCAAGAAAACAACAAAGTCAGAACTGAGGCTCAAGTTTGTTATGCTCATGTAGTTGAAGAAGAACGAAATAGGCAGAACTGAATGAGCGAAGGTGATGATAATTTGGAGATGACTCAAAAAGGCGCTCATATGGAGTTTGATTTTGGATGACAGGATTGAGAATGTGATTAATAGCATGAATAGCATGAAATGCAGCTTTGCCCTAAAAAGGAGCAGGAACTTTGGCAAAGAGAAGGAGAGCATAAACAATGTCAAGAATATGATGAAGTTTTCGTTCGGCTCTACCATTTTGTTAAGAGGTACTTGGACAAGTTAGTTGATGAGCAGTGCCATAGGAATGCAAAATAGATTGGAAAACATATTGAGTGTATTCAAGAGCATTATTAGATCGAAAATTTTGATGCATTTGAAAAACCTGAGTTTCAACCATTTTTGCAAAATTACAATATACTTGGAATAATTCAGAACAATGTTTCATATGAAAAATCCAACTATAGTGAGAGTAATCATCAATGAAGACAACAAAATCGAGATCCACCAATTTTAGAGACAGAGGAAGACCCTTAAACATCAGAATGAATAAAGTCAAAGATATCAATGGATATTGATTCACTAGTATTGAAAGACAAAGCTGGTTGTTTTCTTAACTGACATGAAACACAATCAAAATTTTCTGTAGACATTAAACCTAACAAACCTCTGGAAGCCAATTGTTGTACTTGAGAGGAAGATGCATGACCAAGTTGAGCATGCCAAAGTGCAAGGGAAGGAATAGAAGAAACAGCAGTAACTACAGCAAAAGAAACAGGAGCAATAAGTGGAAGATGAAGGTTTTTCACGGGAAACATACGCCCAACTCTAGGATCGGTCCTAAGCTCTTGTCCCGTCCTCGGATCCTACACAATACACCCAGAATAATTAAAGATAATGCGATAACCCAACTTAGCTAATTGTCCCACAAAAAATAAATTGTAAGAAAGGTTAGGAACATTAAAGACCCCCGGAACTGAGAGGTTGGAGGTCAAAATGGAACCTATATTATGATAAGACATTGTGGAACAATTTGCTGTGCAAATATTAAGAGGGTGTGGTGCATGTTTAAGTTTAGAAAATAAGGATGAGTAATGTGTCATTTGATTGCAACAAGCAGAATCCATAAGCCAAGAGGAAGGAGACATACCAGGTAAAACTGAGAGAGAAGAGGAATAAGATGCATTACCAACCATACAAATGACATTAGCGATGATGTTTTTAAGGTCATCTGTGGATATGGTGAAAATGCATCCTGAAGACTTAGACTGTGCAGAGACGGGAGCCATTGGTTGGACGCTCTCAGTATTAGCAATAGTAGCAGTAGAAATTGAAACAGCTAATTTGTTGCAATGATAGCAAATCTCAATTTTGTGTCCAAAACGTTTGCAAAAATTGCAAAAACGTTTGCTGGATTGTCAGTGACGATTATTGCAATAAGAAGAAGACCTATCCTTATTCTTCATTTAAAAGAAAAATATGCAAAATTGGACTGCAAAAATGAAATTTACGTGAAAAACTGGGTAAGGAGGACTTGGATTGTAAAAAGTCAACTTTGGCAAAAAGTCAACGGTCAACGCAATAGAAGGTCAACGGTCAACCACGATCCAAGTCAACTGAAGATGACGTTAGCAATCAGCAGGTGAGTTAGCTAGGGTTGATGTCAAATGTTAGCAGTGAACCAGTGGCGTGTGAATGCATGATATAAACGAACAGAAACTTCTGGCCGCGCGTGGAAGGGAGTGAGATGTCTGATTAGGCTGATTCTTTTCCAATGATGTAGATCGGGAAAAGAAGATTCCGATGGTGGCGATGGCGACAAGATCAGAACAATATTGGTGGTGCCTAAAGTGCATGGAAGGATTTGGCCAAAACTTTGATCAGTGTGTGGAGGTGCGTGCAATCTCCGATGGCTGCGAACGGATGAGTAGATCAGGACAAGACGATAACAGTGGTACTTGCAAAAATGTAATCGGAGCAAGATGCGCGGTGGTAACGGGAAGGCAGTGGTCTTTGTGGTGTGAGACGACAGCGACTGTAAGTCCGGAACTAGAGACGCTGATTGAGAGACGTCGGAGATTCAACGGTGAATGGCTGCAATGGCGGTAGAAGCAAGGAACACCAAAGAGAGACAAGACCGCAAAGAAAATTTTAGAGCAACTGATACCATGTTAGAAGTACTGAATAAGTGTATCGCCTTTCTCAAGTAATAGAATATACATTAGTGCCTTTATATAGGAGGCAGAGTGTACAGTACAAGTAGGGCCAGCCTTAGGCCTAGGCCACTTAGGCCATCGCCTAGAGGAAGGCCCCATATTTTGGGGCAAAAATTGATATATTTAAAAAAAAATTGGAAATATAGAAAAAAAATTGGTTTTATTATTTTCCTCTACTTTTAAGAAGTTCCAAAGAATTGAGTAATGTTAGAGATAATACAATTTTAAATACATGGGTCTTACAAATAGAGTAATGCTATAGTTACAAACTATTTCACAATATTTTTACAAACTGTTGTTGTGGCCAACTTCTTACTGATTCTCATTTAGGCCCATCGATAATATCATTTTTTTATTTATCTATAATCATTTATCACATCATCAGTTTGTAAAAGAATTTGTATCTCTAATATTCTCCCTTACAAATATACGCATCACTAATCGCAAGAAATAATTCAGATGGGAAAATGTTAGAAATATTATTAATTTTACTTGAAAACTTTACAAATTAATGTGAAAATTAATATGATATGTGAATGTCAATAACCTATTAAATGCATTTTTGAATTATATTTTGTGATTAATGGTACATCTTTGTAAGTCTCATGTTGTAAAATTTATAATATCTCCAACGTCATTCATTCAAATACTTGTTTATTATCTTCTTGAATTATCACTAATCTCATTAATTTCTACATCGTTTCAAAGTTTTTTTTAAGTAAAATTTGTTATAACTTTAGCATTTTTTTCAAAAAAAAAAGCATATTACAAAATAAAAGGAGTAGATTTTTGTTATAAAATAATTATGATATTACATACTAGTTAAATATGTTAGGACATATGAAAACTTGTTATGAACATATGTCATTTAGAATTAGCTAATCCTTTGACAAAATGCACTTTACTTGAAATTGGTTAAATCTAGGATGATTTAAGTCTTCAAGCAACATTGTGTTCAAGTCAAGAGTTAAAGCCATGCAAGTCTGTTCAAGAATCAAGTAAAGAATTGCTGTATTTTAAAACTTGACAAATTGGATCTATTGAGGTTTAAAAGGAGCTTTTAGCCTGAAGCTCGACAACATCTCGATAGATACCCTATCTATTAAGGTTTACGAAAATCAAATTTTCAGATTTGTTTTTCACTCATATCCAAGCTATTTGCGTAGGGTTTCTTTTCTCACAACCCTAAACATATATAAGGATTATTTTAAGGGCCGTCTAAGGTGATGTAACTTGATGCAAAGTGATTATTCACTCAAATTGTAACCGAAGACAATTTGCCCTAGTTCATCTTTCTCTTGGAGAAGCTGTTGCATTTGTACGCTTTAGAGTTTTGTGGATGAACTGAAGAACTTTGCAACCAACATTGTTCTAAAGTTGGTGAGTAAGCCGCGTACTGGGATCCGCGCATTGATTGGTTAGTCACGTACTAAGAGCCGTGCATTGAAAAGGAGAGATTGTCACTACATTGCAAATCCAATTGTGTATTGGGGTATGGGTTCGACTGTAAGTTAGTATGTGGTACTGGGATTCCTTTACTTATAATCGTTTATTTTGATAATAGTGGATTCTCGGGAGTGGTAACCTTAAATTCACTCGGTAGGGTTTTGCCTCGATGGTTTTTCCCATTCGGAAACAAATCACCTGTGTCAAATTTAATTTCCACTGCATTTAGTTATTTGGTGATTTGTTTGTACTACCACACGTATTGTATGTTAAATTGACTTAATTAATTTACTTGGCTAATTAATTGGTTAATTTACCCAAATCCAATTGCAAATCCAATTGTGTATTGGGGCATGGGTTCGACTGTAAGTTAGTATATGGTACTTGGATTCCTTTACTTATAATCGCTTGTTTTGATAATAGTAGATTCTTGGGAGTGGTAACCTTAAATTCACTCGGTAGGGTTTTGCCTCGATGGTTTTTCCCATTCGGAAACAAATCACCTGTGTCAAATTTAATTTCCACTGCATTTAGTTATTTGGTGATTTGTTTGTACTACCACACGTATTGTATGTTAAATTGACTTAATTAATTTACTTGGTTAATTAATTGGTTAATTTACCCAAAGGGTTAATACATTCTTGGCCTATCAAAAAATATTTTTTTTTATAGAAAAAGTTAAATATTATTTAAGTGATAACAAAAAGACCCCATTTAAATATATTGCCTTAGGCCTCTAAATTTGTTGGGCCACCCCTGAGTACAAGTAAGTGTGTAATACAAGTAAACAAGGTGGGCCTAAAACCCACATACCCTAATACACGTTAACATCGTCATATCCATCATGCTTTTACATAAAATTATTAGTTCTGGTTTGATTTTAGCACAAACTGCAAATTTTATTGCCTCTTGGAATATATCACTGAATGTGCAAATTTAATTGATTTGAGACTTTTGTTTTTTTGTGCAAGCTATTTACTTAGAAGAAGTATTGAGAGAAGGCTTTTCACATCCTTCTGTGAATGGAATTATGCTTTGGACCGCACTGCATCCTAATGGGTGTTATCAAATGTGCCTGACTGATAATAATTTCCAAAATCTACCTGCCGGAGAGATGGTTGACAAGCTACTTAAAGAATGGAAAACAGGGGCGGTACAAGGTCAGACAGATGAGCATGGTTCTTAAAGCTTTTATGGCTTCTTAGGAGAATATAAAGTGAGTGTCAAATACAACAATAGAAGGGTAAATTCAACATTTTCCCTCTGTGGATTTGATGAAACTAAACATTATAACATTCAATTGTAACCCATGAAACTATTTCATAGCTTCATAACTTCTTATAGTTTGTTTTGTACATCTAAATTATTGTACCAAACAAGCAGTAGCTTTCATTCTTTTTATCGGGGCTATTCTATGTCTTGCGCGATATACAAATATGCTATAAGTTAAATTTGAAATATTTATAAAAAAATATCTTTTTAGTCCATATATAATACGGAGTTCTTGTTATATGTAACTAGCCTCTAAGCATGCACTTTGCACGTGCTTAAAAGCTGTTCTATTTTTTTTAAGGTAAATGATAGTAATTTACATTTATTATAATTTAGAAATATATATATATATATATATATATATATATATATTTTATTTTTCAAACAAACAAAAAGGATAAACTTTAGAGATAAAGAAAATTAAGATGAACTTGAGGGGAAAGAAGGTTAAATTTTAAGAGTTCTCTTAGTTTTTAAATTGGGGTGTTAAACTTTTATTCGGATGAAAAAGGAATAAAAAAGGCTAAATTTTAGAGAACAAAAAGATGAATATGAAGGGAAAAAAAAATTCTAAAATTTAGGAGTTTTCTTTTTGAATTCAAAATGATATTTGTCATTTAACATTTGTGACCCTATTTCTAAGAGAAATTACCATTCATTAATGAAGTAACTACATAAAAATTTAGCTCAAAGAGGGAAATCCTCTTAAATATAGTATAAATAATATCTGAAGAATTAGTTTCAATTATATTAACGTATTTACTGTCTCGAAGAGAGACTCGGTGAAATAGAAATATCTATGAAGATAAACCTACTAAACTAATTTTTTTTTGAATCAAACCTACTAAACTATATGACATATTAATGGATCATTTATTGAACTTTCACTTTAATATAATACAAGTAAAAGTTAATGAATGTCCTAAGGGTATTTGTTAGGTTTTAAAAATTTTGGTATAAATGTTTAGGTTCTAAATGTTTTATGTGTTGGCAAACCGAGAACATAAACTTGTCTTGGAATAGATTTTAGTGTCTATGAAGTGTTTTAGACATTGATCAAAGTGCTACAAGTCAGAATTCAAGAACATACAAGTTGCAAAAAGTTAAAGTGAAAAGCTAACTTACTAGACTGATCGAGAGGAAGCTTCGATTAATCGAGATATGAATCTATAGAATTTTAATTCAACTCAATAGCCCATTAAACATTTAGGGTTTTAGTTCAGATCTACTTGGTATATAAGGAAACCCTAAAGTACGTTTTTCAAGACTTGGAGAGCTATTCTTTTGAATTCTGAGAGGTTTTGCACCTTCTATTCTTTCAAGCATCTACCAGAGATCACACTCATACCACACATACCGGTGAAATAAAGTTGCAGCCAAGCTTCAGCTATTAAGTGTACTAAAGATCAAAGGCATGAACTAGAGGTTCATGTTGGAGCAGATCCACATCAAAGAAATCTGAGGGTTTTAGAGCTAGGTTTGATAATCATAGTTAAGTTTATTATGAATTTATATCATTGATTGTAAACTTCATGGATTGTTCTATTGGAATAATTCCACTCAGGTTTTTTATTTATTTTTATTTTTTATTTTTTAATATTGCAAGGACACAATTTGAGTCCGAACCCATAGTCAGAAGGGGATGGGCCTGAAAGGTCTTTTATAATAAAATTTGTAGAGAGTGGGCTTGAAATCTAGGCTCTAGTGATGTTAGATGACAAAAATGATGGACTTCATTACAATGATACACACAAGGAACTGTTTACATGAAAGAATCTTCTTCTCGGACACAAGCCGATGATGATTTATATTATCTCTTCTTGAGATAGATTATAGCTATGGATAGTGAGGTATACAGTGTTTTTTCTCTGTTTTTCCCACCCCTCCTCCTAAAGGTCTTTTCTTCCTTTTATATCATCCCTCTTCTTCTCCTCATCCTCCATGTAAGGGTTCAATTGCTTTCTTAGATACTTGTCCCATCCACCTCTCTTGAAGTCTTTGGAGGCAGGTATCAGGCTAAACTCTGATGCTTAGGTATCACTTCTCCATTAATGTGGCCAGATAAGCAGTTGCAGAACATTCAATGCGGGGGCGGTGGTGATAGCTTTATATTAGATATTCCACCGCCATTCTTCTTATCTTCTACATTTACCATGTTTACCTTTACCTATAGGATTCTCTAGAACATTGCCTATGGATGTTAACCAGCCCTTCTCCTACCTCGGCTTTACATAGCCGATGACATAAACTTTCTCGGACCATCTTCTAGGACATACTTGTTCAGGCATTACCTCTTTACTATTTAGTATTGTTTTATGAGTTGACATTCATACATCCTCGGACCATTCAATGTCCTCGGATTAGGCCTTTACCCTAAAGAAATACTGTTGGGCACCCCACAAATATTCCTGGGCCTAATGACCCTACAAATATATATGTGTGTGTGTGTATATATATATATATATATTTTTTTTTTTCACCTTCAAACTGGTTTGTTTAATTAGTTTTCCTAAGTCATCATATCTTGTGTTATTTTGATTTTCTACTACATAATATGTTTGATGAATATTTAACCTAGATCTACGTAATTGACCTAAGTAACAATTTGATTATTAAATTAGGTTAAACAAACTGTGTTTTCAGGAGTCTAAAAACTAACAGTATTGATATAGGAAGTATTTTTAAAAGCTTTTTATGAGAAAAGAAAAAAACAATTGATTTTTTTAACAAGTTTTTACATTTCTTATAAAAGTAGTATTAAAACTTTCCAAAAAGTAGTCAATTAACAAATTCTTTAAGGACATCCGTTAATGGGACCTTATATCAATAAAGGATAAAATTAGTTTTTGGGGGAAATTACATAAAAGGCTTGAAGTTTATATCTACACAAATTAGTTCATGAGTTTTATCAATTAGTCCCAAACTTGTGAAATTGTCTAAATTTGAAAGTTCTATGCATCTCCATTATTCATTTTCATTATTGTGGATACTAATGAAGTAGAGAAAAAGGATAAATTATTGATAAACATTTTATTTCACCAAGTTGACCAATGATAGGAACCCCTCATAACAACCAAATTCGATTTTCAAATAACCACTTTCTCTCTCTAAACGGACCTTTCTCTATTAAATGGCTACAAATTGATTTATGAACAAGCCTTAGGTGAAACATAGAATTTAATCTATGATTTCTTGCTTTTTCTCTACTCTGTTACTACGTTCACCATTTAAGGCCTAAAATGACCCAAAAAAAGAAAAAAAACTTTACGGATGAAAATAACAACTCATCCAAACATAAAAAGGGCGCAAATTGAATTTTTTCTAAATTGTTTTGGATCTAAACTTCATATATATATATATATATATATATATATATATATATATATATATATATATATATATATGATGTCGAAAATCGTCAGGCTGCACAGCCCTTACATGTTGAAACAATACCTGCACAACACCGAAAAAGAAGAATCCATGAAGGGTATCGGTGTGGTACTGGCCAAAAACCCTCCGATGGTCAAGTTAGAGAAATTTCTTGTTCACAACTCTAGAGTGCCAGAGCTAGAGATAATTATGCATACCTCGTTTTCTGAAGGTTTTGACATTTTTATAGTAGTGGGGAATCGACCTTGGTGCCTTGGCGGAGAGAAATATTTCCTTATAGAGAAGATCTTCAAAGTGTGTAATTTAAGAGACCCTTTCCATATAGAGGTTCTATTGACTAGGGTTAATCGTGGGGCACAAGTTATTGCCGTTTGAAGTTTCTTGGGGATCAAATAAGCCATGTTATTACCACGTGGCTTTTTGCCACTGTCAACCACAGTATCTGTCTGGACCGTTACCCGTCCACCTTGAATGCGTTGTTGCCACCTCATCTTTTTATCCGTCAGCCTAGTGAAGCTTCCCATGGTAGGTCTAAGTAAATTCTAGCTGTCTACTTTAATTTCACCCTCTTCAATTTTAAATTGAAACTCGATTTTTAGAAAATTAAGTTTCAAAACAGGAATATTTCCTTAAATAGTTTTAGATATGTGGCATTTTGCTAAAAAGTTTTGGCGAAAGGGGCAAATGCCCATTTTCAACCTTAACTTAACCTTTTAAACTCCAAAGATTGTATACCGATGTAAGATTCAAGTAACTTTAGCTTCCACCGCAAAGCTGGCCCGTAGGGTAGAATATACCAAGGTTCTCTTCTATAATTTTATATAGGCATTGATTCTCTCACGCTCATTAGTGTACATCCTCCATATATATATATCATTCATGTATGAAATTATTGACTATTTATTATGAGTGTGCAATAAGTATGAAACAATATCTTCCAATTTTATATATTATTCCCTCTCACTCACAAATTAAGTGAAATATTTAAATCGATAAAATTATTTTAAAAATTGGGAAAATATATTAATGTTCTTAAAATGTCATTAAAAAAAAAATCATTTTCTTTATATATTATTCCTTCACTCTATTTTATGCGTGAGGGGAACCACTAGTGTGTGCCAATACATGAAAAAGCTTGGTAGTGTGTGATATCACTGTAAAAAATTTCTAATGGAACCACAGGCGCATGGAACCTCTAATTGTGCCCATTTTTACACCGTTGAGTGGATAAGTGGTTTAGCTTTCCAAATGATTTTTTTTAACCTTTAATTTATGTACTCTCTCTCTCTCTCTCTCTCTCTGCCAAGTTGTCTTGGTTGCCAAGGTGTTTGGTGGCTGATCTTAGTGATGGGTAGCCAAGCCTGGGCATTGGATGGCTGATTTTGGTATTGGGCAACCGAGATTGGTCAAGGGTGATTGATCTTAGCCATTGAATTCGTGCTTGTCTAACTTAACAGTTACTCTTGATTCTCTAAAGAAGTACACACAGTTTAATTGCTTAATTTTTCACCTATACTATGTACCCTTTAAAGGAAAGTTAAAATCAATGCGGCAACATGTCTAAAATGAACAAAGTCTGACTACAAATTTGAGAAGGCTACAACCAACAATAAAAAAATGACATGTGCTTAGACCATAGTCAATTAAATGTGGTTTCATAAGTTCTGTGCAATGCAAAAGTATATATAATTACAAACAATAATTCTAAATTCAATTTCATTTATTACACAATTCAAAATAAACTCCTTACATTTATTCCACACTCATTCAACATATATATATAACATTCTTACTTTAAATGAAAGTTCAATTAAAACAAGTTCGACTTCTAACAACAAAAGCAATGCAGGTAAATAAGCAGCAAAGTGTGCTTTAAACTATGAGGAATTGGAGTTGTCATCCTGTAGAATTAGTATCATTCATTGGAGGATATAAACAAAGATGCAGCTTCATTCATTGTTGGAGTATGATGTGATGATCTGGGGATATCAAATTGGAGAAGAGGCAATGGAGCTTCAAAATTGAGCACTTGAATTGCTTCTTTTATTGAAGGCCTATGATCATATTCGGAGTGAGCATACCAAAGCCCTACAATCAACAAACAGTTCATTTGTTGCTCATCAAAATGTCCACCCAACCTTTGGTCAGCTGCGTCAAGAAGTACCCCTCTTCCATGGAGCTCCCAAACCCACTCCAACATGACTACTTGATCTTCTGGGGCCTCATGGTTGACTGGTTTTCTTCCATAGGCTAATTCCAATGCAACAATTCCAAAACTATAGATACCTGATTCCTTACCAGACCTTCGGGTTGTGACACATCCTGGGTCCATATAGCCTTTGGCACCTACCAAATCAGTAGTTCGTGATGCACTAGCATGGTCCACGAGCCTAGCTAATCCAAAATCCCCAAGTCTAGCATTGAAATTTGAATCAAGCATAATATTGCTCGGTTTTATATCTCTATGCAACCCGCAGCGATCCCATCCTTCATGCAAGTAAAGCAAGGCTGAGGCCAAGTGTTGTACAATTCTGTACCTCACTTCCCACACCAATAAGGTATCTTCATTAAAAAGATGTGAATCTAAGCTTCCATTGGGCATGAAATCATAAACAAGTAATAGTTGTCCTCTACTTCTTTCATGACACCATCCAATGAGTTGTACCAAATTCTTGTGTCTCAATTGGCTGATGAACAAGTAATAGTTGTCCTCAAATTCTTGTGTCTCAATTGTTTGGAGCGGTATGGTAGTCGTCTACAGTGAGAAAGCAAAACTGTTAGGAAGAATTAATCAATGTTAGGACATAAAAAGAAGATGGTTATTCCTAATTGTTATATCGTTCCTCGGGAACCCTACCTGGCACCCCATCTTGGGTAGGGCAGTGTAAGCCGTCATGCCAATTTCCTGAGATGATGAGGTAATCCTCGTCCATGCCTTTGCTTGAGTCAAGCAAGCAGGAGATCAATCTAATGGCTGGGACCCTACATTTCATGTAATATTTGGTCCTGTCCCCTTTTTGGCAGTTGTGCACCCAGTTTACATCATGCCAAGTCAAGTTGGTTCCCATTTTACGGTTTAGGGCATCTACACATCCTAAAATCCTAAGGACATTGGGGGAACATTGGGCTGAGGTAAGCCTATAATTTATGAGAAAATCTTGGGTTACCCTACCCAGGGGAATTTCCATTCCGCCTTCGATAAAGGCAATCATGGGAATTAAAACTGACTCGGGTGGCCGTGATACAAGTAGACACTTTTCTTCCTCACAATATTGGATGTCTACATCGTCAGGAATCTTATATTGGGTCTTAAAAGCAGCCTTAGCCTTATCGGTTTTTACTAGTTTAGCGTATCTACCCATTAACCCTTACGACAGGAAAAGAAAAGTAAACAAGCAAAAAAGAAACAAAAGGAAAGCAGACACACCTCTGAAGAATACTTAAAATTGTTCTTCGGGAGGCTTTTTTTCCTTTAATCCTTCAACACGCCAAAATGAACTTCAGCCAACCTGAAGGTTTGCTTTTATAGGGGTAAAAAAACAACAATAATAATGAAAGGGCGGTAATTTTCCCGCTCATAATTGAGATCGTCATCTGGGCCGTACGATACTCATCCAGCCGTAGAACGTGCATAGGTAAGGAACCGCCTGACACCATAAATGCTCCATCGTGGACTACGAGGCGTTAGAAGCGTGTCATGGGCAGCGAAAAGACGTCCGTACGTGTGAAAGCAGAATGCATGTAAGAAGTGTGTCCGAGAAGTTAAAACTTGGGTATTAATTCATGGTTAATAACCCAAGTGTTAAGGGGTTGTTGTGAGGACCCGAAGAGCCGAGGACCCGAGGACCCAAAGAGCTGAAGACCCGGAGACATACTGAAAGGTATAATGAGCAGAGGAGAATAAAAATAACCCGCCCGAAGATGAAGTGGGATGGCTGGGCAAAGGACGAAAGAGGAATTGATTATATATGGAGCATATTGCAAATATCCGGGTGGGGTTGGATAACTAGGGGCATTGCATTGAATGTTCTGTACCAACCATTCTGGCCGCATTGAATAGGGGGTACCAGTTTTGTCCACTGCATTAATGTAGAAATGATTTGAACAATATAGAGCACAGAGATAAGGTCTTTCTCCATTACCGACTACAAAGGAATGGACAAGTGTCAAATAGAAGGGGTTGAGTAGATGGAAAGGTGTAGGGCTGAGATAATAAGGGCAAAGGGTATAAATAAGAAAGAGGGATAGAAGAAAGGGGGACTTTTGTTGTGTTGACCCTCTCTACAAATTCATTGTATTTGGATCTCTAGTCATACAAGGTATTGTGGTCGTTAGTTTGTTATATGATTTTAGGTCCTTACAATATTAATTGCATCTCCATAAGTAAATGAGATGTCATTTTATTAGCAGAAATTGAAAATTTCTTTTCTTTTCCTTTGCTTTCTCGGCAACCAAATGGGGTCTACGTCTTGACTTTATAGTTAAAGTGCTCATGAACATCATCTAAAAAACATACTATTGACCTAATTTTAAAATGAAAATTAAAAAAACAAAAACTAATTGTCAATTTTTTACATTATCAATTTTTTAAGAAGTTAAAGTTATTACCAATTATATTATAAAATCTTGTAAACTAACATGGTAATGAATATAATTAGTGTCATGTCAACAAGGTAAGAAATCAATTTCCTAATTATTTTTCTATTTTGTTTTTAAAAATTGATACATTTATTTAATAGAAGTAGTGTGTAACTCTGTGCATATATATATGATTTAAAATCTAATTAGATCTAGACTCTTAGGTTTTTATACGAAATAATTCACTTGCTACAAAAATTAAAATATTAGATGGGATACATGGCGTAAAGTTGAACTCTAATTAAAATTCAATTTAGAATCTAATTAAATTTAGACTCTTTGATTTTTGCACCTAATAATTCACTTGACACACAAATTTAAAAATTAGATGAGACACGTGGCGCAAACTTATATTCTAATTTAGAATTTAATTAAATTTTCTCTCAGTTTTGACTATATATATGTGTGTGTGTGTGTGTGTGTGTGTGTGGCAACCTACCATCAGTCTATTTAAAATTACATGTTGTTCATGAAATCACAGTCCCATATATAGCCCTTTTTTAGGAGCCACTATCTCATCAAAAAAACTATCTCATAAAAAAAAAGTTAGTATATTGCAATGTATTTGGAATGGTGAGTCCATCGGTATTAGGAATCACTTAAAAAAAAAAAAACCCTTAAATTGGACATATGGCACAAAATTAAACAACAATTGGAATCTAATTTAGAATTTAATTGGATTTTCTCTCAGTTTTGGCTGTAATTATATATATATAGACTGGTTATTAGCCTGTGTGTTGCACAATGTTTTTTGGTATGATATTTTTTGGTAAATATTATGATTGGAGAACATTTTTTTTTGGGAAAATAACTTCTTTTATTTTTATTTTTTATGTAGTGATTCAAAAAAATATAATGAAGGGTTTTATGATAAATTTTGTTAATTTTATGAAATACATTTATATAAAATAAAACTCATAAAATGCATAAGATATATGTAAAAGTATAATTCATGACTACGCATGAAAGTTATTGTATTTTTTTAATTTCTATTAGCTAGATCACATTTCTTAAATAAACTAAACAATCATTTCATCACCCCGTTATACACGTAATGATTGGAAAGTTGTTAGTTAGTACATGATTGCTTGATAAACAATATCGAGTAAAAATTATTTTAATTCTATTTAAGAAATATTTTGTGAAATTTTCATTTTCATGTCCATTTTTTTTAATCTAATAGATTTAATTTTTCACATTAGTTTAATTGAATAGTATTGTGTTTATACTTTTTTTCTTAACTACAATTGATAATTCACAAAATGAGTAAACAACTTATTGAGTATTGCAAAAGATACAAATATGAACATCAACATGAGCATGAACATGAAGGGAGATTTCTATTCATTTTCTTGAAGAAAAAATTTACTTATAGAAAATTCCAAACTTTTTTAGGTAAAGAAGAATCAAAGTTATAGATAGCAAAATCAATAAACCAAAAAATTTCGGAGCCTAAGAGGAGCCATTACTCATTTGAAAAATTCCAAAATACTCAAGGGCTAAAAAAAAAAACCATCCACTCCACACTTTCGTCGCAACTGCTTTAGCTCAAGGAAAATAATATATATCTCTATATCTTTTTTTTTTTTTTTTTTAAATTACAATATATTGTTAACCCTGCAACTTGAACCCTTTTTCCTTGACTCCCGCAATTTGAACATTTTCTCCCTTAAACCCCAGACACATTGTGTATGGGAAGGTACCAATTCAGCTACATGACTCTCTACATACATACATACATATATACATACATACATATATATATATATATATATATATATATATATATTATCATCTCATTTAATAAATATAAAACTTCTTTTAAAAAAATTAATATGTCTATCATAATTAAGGGAAATCCTCATTGGTACTTCAGTTGAGCATATGTGAAAAAGGCATATACATACCACAAATGGTAAAGGAAAAAGAAAAAGTTGCTAATCCCTTTTAATATAATTAACTGCTTTGCCTCAATCAGTCGCTTAAACAACATACCGCTTATTCATACCACAACCACAAATACCAATGCAGCATTATCCATCTGTAATTGCTAATTTGAAAGTATAGATTTCTTTAATAGCTCTACCTTTGTTTCTTTTGGCTAATATGTCTTTACTAAATCAAAATCAAATCACAAAAATCATATAAAAATCACCAAATTAGAGTTTAAAATTATAATTAAATTTTAAAAATAATTCTAGGTACATTTGCACAAAAATTCCATGTAACTAAGTCACACTTAGGAATATTGGACCCTTTTTCTTTGTACAAATAAGGGGGTCTCAATGGGATGAGAGGGCTAACAATTTTCTCTCCAAAACATTTATTGTAGAAACACAAAAGTTTTCCATTGTAGACTTTTCATAATTAAAGAACATGACATGCTAACTAATCAAACTAGAGTTTTTAGTACCTACAACAATTTTACAACATCAAGAACAAACCCCAGTGTATACAATATCAAATTCCATAGTCTCTTGTTACATTAAATGAGTGTTTAATTTTTCTCGCAAAGTATTGAATAGTAAAGTTTCTAGGTCATAGTCTCAATTACAACTCTCAATCATGTTGGATTTGGATGACACCTTTCAACAACGTATAATTATGAGATGTAGAAAAAATTTGGAGTGTACACAACGTTTAGTGTGGATGAGAAGAAATTTCATCCTATTCCAATTGGTTAGGCTAGTAAGGGACCTATTTCAATTTAATGATCCTGAAATTTTGTATACAAGTAATAATTAAAGAAACTTCCACCTAAAATAAGTTGGACTTTTGGCAAGAGAGAAAATTGATGTCTAGACAAATCAAGCTAAGGCTGACCAAAATGGATCATATTCTTAATTTCCTATCTCTATTTGTTCCATGTACAAGACTTATAGTCAATACCTGGCGTATAAAAGTTGAACCTCTTATCTAAAGTCCATTCTCTTAAAGTTTGAGAAAAAGTTCATTTAAACCAACACAATATATAAATTACAAAGGAATCAAAGAAAAATTGTCAAAAATAATGAAAATTTAATCTATGCTTAAATTCTTATAAGGATGAACACAATAGCAATATCCTTTTTAAAAAAAAAAAAAAAAGATAAAAAAATCTATATTTATTTTGTACATATGATAAAGTCCTATCCTAAAATTTTTTGAGACTCATGTTGATTAGTGATTAGAAGTTATAAATAAATAATCAACAATATATATATATATAAGCAGAGATCTCATGCGGGAGTGCATGAGGTCTTACCAAGTGACGCTCTAATTTTGCATTTAACATTTTTTTACCTCTTTCATTAAGTTTTTTTTTACTGTTATCCAAAAGTTTACATTAACTTATTTTACTATTATCTCATTAGTCTCTCATTAATTGCCTAAGCTTACATCACACATTTCTCTCTTTTTCATGTTTTTTAGCATACCCACCATTTTAATATTTTTAAAAAAGCAAAAAAATAATAATTAAAGACTAACAGTAATAACTAACCAGATAAGGCCTTGGAGAGAGATAGAGAGACATAAAAATATTGTGGATTGTTAAATAAAATACATTGTTTTACTATAAAAGACCTGAGACAGACAAACCAATTGAAAGAGAGAGAAAAAGAAATTTGAGGGGACGTCGCCTCCATTATATTGGCCTCCCACTACCATCAAGACGCCAAAACCCCTACAGGTATTTTTTTTCCTTTTTAAATTAGGGGATTAAGTATGATTTAGGTTTGGGTAATTTGGTTGGATAGTTTTTGTTTTAGGTATATAAGTAGAGAGAATATTTGGTACGCAATGCAAAGCTATATTCTACCATGGTTTTAAATCATCTATAAGACATGTGCATATACACTTGCTTACACCATGTTTTAATGTCACACTATCAATGAGTGAAAGACAGTGAGAGAGGTTGATATACTTTTATTTCATTGTATTAAATATGTGAACACAACACAAATTATTTGATTATCACGGTTCTGTTATTCTTTTGCATTTATTTTTTATTTCATGATTTAAAAAAAAATTAATCTTTCCTTTTTTTTAGGGTGAAAAATTAATCTTACCTTGAGAAGGCTATAAATATGTAGTGAAACAATAATTATAAATTGCACACACATAACCATTATAATTATTCAGTTCAAGAAATGAGTAAATTTTTTTTTTTGAGGAATATTGTAGAATAAAAGTTACAAAATGTCTCTCTCAGAGATCTCATGCGAGAGGGCATAAGGTCCTGCCAAGTGGCATTCTAATGTGTCTTAAACCATCTATAAGACACATGCACATATACTTGCCCACACTATGACTTAATGTCGTATTATCGATGAGTGGAAGATAGTCAGAGAGTTGGATATACTTTTATTTCATAGTATGAAATATGTGAACACATCACAAATTAGTTTATTTCATGGTCCCGTTACTCTTTTGCATTTATTTTTGATTTCATGATTTAAAAAAAAAAAAAAATCTTACCTTAAGAAGGCTACAAATTTGCAGTGAAGCTACTAAACCAATTTTTAATATCTCAAAATGTATATGTTTCTTTACTCTAATTTAGCTTACTTTTTCTTTATAATTTATGTACAACATTATTCAAAACTGTTTTGCATAAAATATCACAAAATTATCTGTGTATTGCATGGGTAACTTACTAGTAAGATTAATGTTTGATTGTGAGGTTGTGAACAACCATGATTAAAACTTTGGTATTGAGGTTGTAAATACCCATTATTGAAACTTTTGAGTGCTTGATATTGAAAATTTGAGATATTGCATGCAGTTTTACTATAAATCAACGTAACTTAAATAAGTAATTAAGTTTCCGTTTGGTAAAGATTATTTTTGTCAACTTATATTACGATTCAGCTTATTTTTGCTATTATTCATAGGTCCCATTGCACTTTTTGGTACTATTCATAGGTCTCATTGTACTATTTCAGCTAACTTTTACTTTTATCTACCATATTTTTAGCAAAAAAGTTTGCTATTATTAATAGTTTTCATTGCATTTTTTGGTACTATTCATGGGTCTCATTGTACTATTTCAGCTAACTTTTACCTTTATCTACCGTACTTTTAGCAAAAATATTTTCAGTTTTAGCAAAATAAGCAAATTCCAAATGAAACCTAAGTGTTAGTTTGGATACAAATGCGTTTGCATTTTTTGTGTGGGTCTTGTGCATTATTTACGAGATCCACAAGTACGAATTTTAGCAAATTTTTCTTTAAAATTGGGTCTCACGGTACTGTTCACGCATTTAAAAATTATTTTACTACAGCGTTTTCAGTTTTCAGCTATAAGCGGTATCCAAACAAACCATAAGTGTAGTGTATAAGAACAAAGTCAGTCAACGTTCCTAAGCCCACTATTTTATTTTATTTTATTTTTTGTAGTGTGGGTATAAAATGCCTAGTGCTTTTAAAAAAAAAAAAAAAAAAAAAAATTGAAATAGGACCAAAAGGCATAGAACTACCCATTTCCTCGACCTTGTTGCTTGTCTAAATTGACAAGTGGTTTTTATTTTTTATTTTTTTTATGACCAAATTAACAAGTGGTTGTACGAAGTTTTTATTATTATTTTTGGTAAAGTGGTTGTAGGAAGTTTCTACGAAAAACAAAATTGCTATTCATTTCTACCAAAAAAAAAAAAAAATTGCTATTCATTAATTAATTATGGGATAACTAGCAAGCTGAAATGGACCGGACTTATCACTAAGTCAAGGAAGAAGAAGCGGAGAAAGATCCCATACCTTATTTTCGCTAGGATAGAGAAATGTCAAATTGAAATAGGACTTTTCCACTTGCTACTCCACATGCAAGTTAAGTGGTCACAGAATTATAAGATAAACTAACTTATTGTGAACACCCTAATAAAAATGCTAACTACTCTGACATGAGAATTACAAAATTTTGGGTTCAGCAAAAGTAAGAGTAATATTACATTCATAAGATTTTCACAATAATTTCACAACAAATTTAATGTAGTAAGTTGTTACAAATTCTAATTTCGGCCAATACTAATATTATTATTTTTTTTACCCACCAATAACATCTTTTTGTATAACATTTATTGTAAAAAAGTTATGGATGTAGCAATACTCCAAAATTAATCCCCTCCCCCTCTCAAACATAATCCTTAATCTTTTTTTTTAAAAAACTTAAATAACAACAATAAATAGTATCCCAAACAACAACAAACATAAACCAAACAAAAACATTACAAGACCAAGTGAAAAAATTATTCAACAAAATGCTTATTATAAAACAAAAAGATAAAAATCGCTAATCATTCAAATTTAAAGCTCATTCAACCTATTCAATAAAAATAATCTCTAATTTTATTTTTTCTTAAAAGGACATTCTCAGAGATCAGAGGGGAAAGTCTTGGCATGTCAGACTGCAACAAAGTGAGGAGCGCTTGTGTTTTGAGAATGGCTGGCATCACTTTGCAAGTGATCATTCTATAGAAGGTCTTTGTTTGAGGTTCAGATATTCAATAAAACTGGATGCAGGAAGGACGATGCTGAAGGCTGTTGCCATTGTTAAGACCCATCCATTTCTAACTTTGGAAGGAGATTCTGAGGCAGAGCAGAGCTGAAACAGGCACACTTGTGCTGGCAAGCAAAATCATTTGAAAGCAGTCCTCAAAAAAAAAAAAAAAGAAGAAGCCTATGGTTGTGTTATTAATCCATATCATTCCCAACTAATAAGTATTAATACATTTATAAATTTTTTTTGCTTACAGGTTCATCTGAAGTTAGTCGACATAATTAAATCAAGAAGAATTGCTGAAACAAAGTCTCAAAGAATGTGAGAACCCTGGAGTTGCCATATATGTTGCACCAAATACTGCACTTTGTGGTGTCCATCACTGAATACATGCGATGCATGTGTAAGTGTTTTATTTATTTATTTTTAAAATCTTATTTATATTCTTATATATTGCATTTTTATTTTGCATGCAGTTGCGCCTCTAGCAAAGTTGCTTATTGGGATGTACCAAGATCCTTATGCTTTAGCTTTGATTACTAAATTTATTCACTTGTATACTCTCTTTTAGTCACGGTTGGTCCAATAAATTTTTATTTATTTATTGTTGCTGCTGTCTCATCCGTGATTTGCCCCACTAATGGTTTTATATGCCATTGTAGGCAACTGAGGAGAGGTACAAATATAAGGGGCATACATTATCGTGGAACCTCCTAATTTTGATAATCCAAAATTTCATACTTTTGAGGCAGTACTCAATGTTAAAGCTATGGGATATTACTCATTTGTAATATTACTGACACGTACAGACATATATATATATATATATATATATATATATATATATATATATATATATATTTAACATTCTTACTTTAAATGAAAGTTCAATTAAAACAGGTTCAACTTCTAACAACAAAAGCAATGCAGGTAAATAAGCAGCAAAGTGTGCTTTAAACTATGAGGAATCGGAGTTGTCATCCGGTAGAATCAGTATCATTCATTGGAGGTTGAATACAAAGATGTAGCTTCATTCATTGTTGGAGTATGATGTGATGATCTGGGGATATCAAATTGGAGAAGAGGCAATGGAGCTTCAAAATTGAGCACTTGAATTGCTTCTTTTATTGAAGGCCTATGATCATATTCGGAGTGAGCACACCAAAGCCCTACAATCAACAAACAGTTCATTTGTTGCTCATCAAACTGTCCACCAAACCTTTGGTCAGCTGCGTCAAGAAGTACTCCTCTTCCATGGAGTTCCCGAACCCACTCCAACATGACTACTTGATCTTCTGGGGCCTCGTGGTTGACTGGTTTTCTTCCACAAGCTAATTCCAATGCAACAATTCCAAAACTATAGATATCTGATTCCTTACTAGCCCTTCGGGTTGTGACACATCCTGGGTCTATATAGCCTTTGGTACCTGCCAAATCAGTAGTTCGTAATGCACTAGCATGGTCCACGAGCCTAGCTAATCCAAAATCTCCAAGTTTGGCATTGAAATTTGAATCAAGCATAATATTGCTCGGTTTTATATCTCTATGCAACACGCAATGATCCCATCCTTCATGCAAGTAATGCAAGGCGGAGGCCAACTGTTGTACAATCTTGTACCTCACTTCCCACACCAATAAGGTATCTTCTTTATAAAGATGTGAATCTAAGCTTCCATTGGGCATGAAATCATAAACAAGTAATAGTTGTTCTCTACTTCTTTCATGGCACCATCCAATGAGTTGTACCAAATTCTTGTGTCTCAATTGGCTGATGATTTTTACTTCTGCTGCATACTCCCTTATCCCTTGTGTGGACCCTTTTGATACCCTTTTAACAGCAACAACGGAGTTAAAGTCCCTTAAAAATCCCCTGTAAACTCCACCAAATCCTCCTTGGCCTAGCTTTTCTTTGTCGTTGAAATCATTTGTTGCACGAGCCAATTCATCGTATGTAAACCTTCTAGGTCCTATTTCCCTTTTAAACTCTTCATCAAGGGCACGATCATCTTCGTTAGCCCTCCGATTCCTCTTCCACAAGGCAAACAGAACCATGGTCAACCCACCAACCAAAATAAATCCCCCCGCAATGAACCCCACAACTAACAGGGATGTGTTCCTTTTCTTAGAGTGGAGGTTTAGACTGGGTCCTTCATTGTTATTATCAATTTTCAAACTTGAATTAAAATCCCAAGATTTAATAGTATGTAGAGCAGAAGCACCTCCTGTTGCGGCTGAGAATCCAAAAGTAACCCATTCGGGTAGGACCTCTCTCAAATCAACAATAATAGAAAGTGACTGATTTACAGTAACATTGTAGCCAGTAAAGACAACACTCAAATTTTTTGAGCTTGAATTGTAACTAATCCAAGCTTCATTTGTTTTCCCTTCCGTTATAGAATTACTACCCAATAACCATGGCATAAAAGCAACAGAATCCGTGGAGTTGATATCAATACCTATATGCTCCACACAGGGCCGGCCCAACAAAATTTGGGGCCTAAGGCGAAAGTTTTATATGAGGCTTTTTTATATGTAAACATTAATTAAATAAATATATATATAATACAAATTAAATTAAGACTAATTTGATGTAAATACAGAAATTGATGAATAATAATAATTAAACTAAGGTTAATTTCATACAAAGGATTGAATATCATAGTTAAACCATAAATTTAAACAAAGAGAACTAGAAAAAATATTATTTTTTAAAAAAAGAAACTTACTATAACTTGGATATATAACTATGCATAGTTAAGTACAGTTGTAACCTAAATTTTAATTTATATATTCTTTTTAAGAGAAAGAGATAGATAAATATTATTTGGTGCGTGGTTTTGTAAGATATTAGTTTACAAAAATTTAGATCACAAACTATTAGAGGAGATTAGTCATCATTGATGTTCTATCACATTTGCAGCATTTTTTTTGAAACATTTTAGGGTTTCAATTGGTTTTAATTTCTCTTGGTCTCCTATTTTGGAAGCCTTGTTAGAAATGAACAATTGGTTTTAAAAATGTTCACAATATAATGTGATAGTGACTGTAATTGATAAAATTCAACAACTTAATTTATTTGTGTTTGAATTAATTTTTTATGTGATTGGTGACATGTTAGTTAAATTTAAACTTAAACCTATAGTAAAATTTGTAGTATCTTTAACATCACTTTTAAAAAAAGTACTAATTATTTAAAAAATGTTATATTTTTATAAAATTTTGGGCATTTACAAATGGAAATGGGGCCTTTTTTAGTAGGGAATTTTTTTTTTGGTTGTGGGGCCTTAGGCCTAGGCCTAAGTTGCCTAGGCCTTGAGCCGGCACTGGCTCCACAAACCAAGTCGGATCCCAGGTATTGGTGCTGATATCAAATTCCACTGCAACGAAAGGATGTTCCTCTGGCTTTGACCCTAGGATAAAGAGACCCAGATTGCCAGCTAAAGCAGCGGCATTGAGTTTGGAACCGTTAGGTGCAAGGAAGAAGGCCAGCCCGTCTGCATAGTTAGTATTATTCTGCTTATCAATAACAAAGGAAAAATGGGTAGAGAAATCTGTGAGCTTTCTGGAGTCCTTGTCCCACAGGTGCATGGGTCTGGAATACGTGGCTCGACCATTAAGCCATAGTTTCATATTGGTGCCCGTAAGTTGAATGACATGGTCTTTATCAGCGTAAGCGTTCTCATATACTATGTTAGGGTCTGGAGAATAAAAATGAGTGAAGTTGAATGATACAGCACTTGTAAATGGGGTTAGTATAGAGAAGAAATTGGTGATCATAAATAGAGAAAAGAGGATTAAAAGCTGTGGAAATCGGAAATGTTTGATCGTGAGGTTGAAAACAGCCATGATTGAAACTTTAAAAGAAAACAACCATTAATGGAACTTTGAGGTGTGGTTGGGATAGAAATATATAGCAGTTGTACTATAAATCAAAGCAAAAAAAAAGTCAGTCAACGTTCTCAGCGAAAAAGATTATGTTAATTCTATTTAAGAAATTTTTTGTGAAATTTTCATTTTCATGTCCATTTCTTTAATCTAATAGAGTAAATTTTTCACATTAGTTTAATTGAATAGTATTGTGTTTGTACTTTATTTCTTAACCACAATCAATAATTCACAAAATGAGTAAACAACTTATTGAGTACTGCAAAAGATACAAATACGAACATCAACATGAGCATGAACATGAAGGGAAATGTCTATTATGTTTCTGGAAGAAAATATTAACTTACAGAAAATTCCAAACTTTATTAGGTAAAGGAGAATCAAAGTTATACATAATAAAAATCAATAAACCAAAAAATTTAGGAGCCTAAGAGAAGCCATTACTCATTTGAAACAATCCAAAATACTCAAGGGCTAACAAAAAAAAGAAAAAACCATCCACTCCGCACTTCCATGGCAACAGCTTTAGCTCTAGGAAAATAATATATATCTCTATATCTTTTTTTTATTTAAAAATAATTATAATATGCTACTAACACTGTAGCTTGAACCTTTTTTCCCTGACTCCCGCAATTTGAACCTTTTCTCTCTTAAACCCAAGACACTTTGTGTATGGGGAGGTACCAATTCAGTTACACGGCTATCAACAGACAGACAGACACACACACACACACACACACACACACACACACATACATATATGTATATATATATCATTTAATAAATATAAAACCTGTTTTTTTTAAAAAATTAATATGTTTATCATAATTAGGGGAAATCCTAATCGGTACTTCAGTTGAGCATATGTGTAAAAGGCATATACAAACCACAAATGGTAAATGAGAACGAAAAAGTCGCCAATCCCTTTTAATATGGTTAATTTCTTTGGCTCAATTAGTCGCTTAAACAACATACCGCTTATTCATACCACAACCACAAATGACAATGCAGCATTAGCCATCTGTAATTGCTAATATAAAAGTACAGATTTCTTTAATAGCGCTACCTTCGTTTCTTTTGGCTAATATGTCTTTACTAAATCAAAATCAAACCACAAAAGTCATATAAAAATCACCAAATTAGAGTTTAAAATTATAATTAAATTTTTAAAAGAATTCTAGGCACATTTGTACAAAAATTCCATGTAACTAAGTCACACTCAGGAATATTGGACCTTTTTCTTTTGTACAAATAGGGGGTCCCAATGGGATGAGGGGGCTAACAATTTTCTCTCCAAAACATTTATTGTAGGAACACAAAAGTTTTCATTGTAGACTTTTCACAATTAAAGAACATGACTTGCCAACTAATCAAACTAGAGTTTTTAGTACTTATAGCAACTTCACAACATCAAGAACAAACCCCAGTGTATACAATGTCAAATTCCATAGCCTCCTGTTACATTAAATGAGTGTTTAATTTTTCTCGCAAAGTATTGAATAGTAAAGTTTCTAGGTCATAGTCTCAATTACAACTCTCAATCATGTTGGACTTGGATGACACATTTCAACAACGTATAATTATGAGATGCAGAAAAATTTGGAGTGTCCACAAAGTTTAGTGTGGATGGGAAGAAATTTCATCCTATTCCAATTGGTTAGGCTAGTAAGGGACCTATTCCAATTTAATGATCCTGGAATTTTGTATACAAGTAATAGTCCACCTAAAATAAGTTGGACTTTTGGCAAGAGAGAAAATTGATGTCTAGACAAATCCAGCTAAGGCCGACCAAAATTGATGAACAATCATTTCATCACCCCGTATACACGTAATGATTGGAATGTTGTTAGTTAATACATGATTGCTTGATAAACAATATTGAGTAAAAATTATTTTAATTCTATTTAAGAAATATTTTGTGAAATTTTCATTTTAATTTCCATTTTTATAATCTAATAGATTTAATTTTGCACATTAGTTTAATTGAATAGTGTTGTGTTTATACTTTTTTTCTTAACTACAATTGATAATTCACAAAATGAGTAAACAACTTATTGAGTATTGCAAAAGATACAAATATGAACATCAACCTGAGCATGAACATGAAGGGAGATTTCTATTCATTTTCTTGAAAAAAAAATTTACTTACAAAAAATTCCAAACTTTATTAGGTAAAGAAGAATCAAAGTTATAGATAGAAAAATCAATAAACCAAAAAATTTAGGAGCCTAAGAGGAGCCATTACTCATTTGAAACAATCCAAAATACTCAAGGGCTAAAACAAAAGAAAAAACCATCCACTCCACACTTCCATCGCAACTGCCTTCGCTCAAGGAAAATACTATATATCTCTCTATCTTTTTTTTTTTTTAATTTAAAAATAATTATAATATGCTGCTTACACTACAGCTTGAACCTTTTTTCCCTGACTCCCGCAATTTGAACCTTTTCTCCCTTAAACCCTAGACACTTTGGGTATGGGGAGGTGCCAATTCAGTTACACGGCCCTCGACACACACACACACACACACATATATATATATATCATTTAACAAATATAAAACTTCTTTTAAAAAAATTAATATGTTTATCATAATTAAGGGAAATCCTAATCGGTACTTCAGTTGAGTATATGTGTAAAAGGCATATACATACCACAAATGGTAAATGAGAAAGAAAAAATTGCTATATGGTTAATTTGTTTGCCTCAATTAGTCGCTTGAACAACATACCGCTTATTCATACCACAACCACAAATGACAATGCAGCATTGGCCATCTGTAATTGCTAATATAAAAGTACAGATTTGTTTAATAGCGCTACCTTCGTTTCTTTTGGCTAATATGTCTTTGCCAAATTAAAATCAAACCACAAAAATCATATAAAGTCACCAAAGTAGAGTTTAAAATTATAATTAAATTTTAAAAAGAATTCTAGGCACATTTGCCTAAAAAATCCATGTAACTAAGTCACACTTAGGAATATTTGACCCTTTTTCCTTTGTACAAATAGGGGGTCCCAAGGGGATGAGGAGGCTAACAATTTTATCTCCAAAACATTTATTTTTGGAACACAAAAGTTTTCCATTGTAGACTTTTTACAATTAAAGAACATGACTTGCCAACTAATCCAACTAGAGCTTTTAGTAACTACAACAATTTCACAACAACAAGAATAAACCCCAATGTATACAATGTCAAATTCCATAGTATCCTGTTACATTAAATGAGTGTTTAATTTTTCTCACAAAGTATTGAATAGTAAAGTTTCTAGGTCATAGTCTCAATTACAACTCTCAATCATGTTGGACTTGGATGACACCTTTCAACAACGTATAATTATGAGATGCAAAAAAAATTTGGAGTGTCCACAACGTTTAGTGTGGATGGGAAGAAATTTCATCCTATTCCAATTGGTTAGGCTAGTAAGGGACCTATTCCAATTTAATGATCCTAGAATTTTTTATACAAGTAATAGTCCACCTAAAATAAGTTGGACTTTTGACAAGAGAGAAAATTGATGTCTAGACAAATCCAGCTAAGGCCGACCAAAATTTATGAACAATCATTTCATCACCCAGTATACACGTAATGATTGGAATGTTGTTAGTTAGTACATGATTGGTTGATAAACAATATTGAGTAAAAATTATTTTAATTCTATTTAAGAATTTTTTTGTGAAATTTTCATTTTCACGTCCATTTTTCTAATCTAATAGATTTAATTTTTCACATTTGTTTAATTGAATAGTATTGTGTTTATACTTTTTTTCTTAACTACAATTGATAATTCACAAAATGAGTAAACAACTTATTGATTATTGCAAAATATACAAATATGAACATCAACTTGAGCATGAATGTGAAGGGAGATTTCTATTCTTTTTCTTGAAGAAAATATTTACTTATAAAAAATTCCAAACTTTATTAGGTAAAGGAGAATCAAAGTTATACATAGAAAAAATCAATAAACTAAAAAATTTAGGAGCCTAAGAGGAGCCATCACTCATTTGAAACAATCCAAAACACTCAAGGGCTAAAAAAAAAAAAAAAAAAAACCATCCATTCCTCACTTCCATCGCAACTGCTTTAGCTCAAGGAAAATAATATATATCTCTATATCTTTTTTTTATTTAAAAATAATTATAATATGCTGCTAACGCTGCAGCTTGAACCTTTTCTCACTTACACCCTAGACACTTTGTTTATGGGGAGGTGCCAATTCAGTTACACGGCTCTCGACACACACACACACACACACACACACACACACACACACACATATATATATATATATATCATTTAATAAATATAAAACATCTTTTAAAGAATAGTTAATATCTTTATCATAATTAAGGGAAATCCTAATCGGTACTTCAGTTGAGCATATGTGTAAAAGGCATATACATACCACAAATGGTAAATGAGAAAGAAAAAGTTGCTAATCCCTTTTAATATGGTTAATTTCTTTGCCTCAATTAGTCGTTTAAACAACATACCGCTTATTTGTACCACAACCACAAATGACAATGCAGCATTGGCCATCTGTAATTGCTAATATAAAAGTACATATTTGCTTAATAGTGCTACATTCGTTTCTTTTGGCTAATATGTCTTTACTAAATCAAAATCAAAAAACAAAAGTCATATAAAAATCACCAAATTAGAGTTTAAAATTATAATTAAATTTTTAAAAGAATTCTAGGCACATTTGCACAAAAATTCCATGTAACTAAGTCACACTTAGGAATATTGGATCCTTTTTCCTTTGTACAAATAGGGAGTCCCAATGGGATGAGGGGGCTAACAATTTTCTCTCCAAAACATTTATTGTTGGAACACAAATGTTTTCCATTGTAGACTTTTCACAATTAAAGAACATGACATGCCAACTAATCAAACTAGAGTTTTTAGTACCTAGAACAATTTCACAACCTCAAGAACAAACCCCAATGTATACAATGTCAAATTCCATAGTCTCCTGTTACATTAAATGAGTGTTTAATTTTTCTCACAAAGTATTGAATAGTAAAGTTTCTAGGTCATAGTCTCAATTACAACTCTCAATCATGTTTGACTTGGATGACACCTTTCAACAACGTATAATTATGAGATGCAAAAAAAATTTGGAGTGTGCACAATGTTTAGTGTGGATGGGAAGAAATTTCGTCGTATTCCAATTGGTTAGGCTAGTAAGGGACCTATTCCAATTTAATGATCCTGAAATTTTTTATACAGGTAATAGTCCACCTAAAATAAGTTGGACTTTTGGCAAGAGAGAAAATTGATGTCTAGACAAATCCAGCTAAGGCCGGCCAAAATTGATGAACAATCATTTCATCACCCAGTATACACGTAATGATTGGAATGTTGTTAGTTAGTACATGATTGCTTGATAAAAAATATTGAGTAAAAATTATTTTAATTCTATTTAAGAAATATTTTGTGAAATTTTCATTTTAATTTCCATTTTTACAATCTAATAGATTTAATTTTTCACATTAGTTTAATTGAATAGTATTGTGTTTATACTTTTTTTCTTAACTACAATTGATAATTCTCAAAATGAGTAAACAACTTATTGAGTATTGCAAAAGATACAAATATGAACATCAACCTGAGCATGAACATGAAGGGAGATTTCTATTCATTTTCTTGAAGAAAAAATTTACTTACAAAAGATTCCAAACTTTATTAGGTAAAGAAGAATCAAAGTTATAAATAGAAAAATCAATAAACCAAAAAATTTAGGAGCCTAAGAGGAGCCATTACTCATTTGAAACAATCCAAAATACTCAAGGGCTAAAAAAAAAAAAAAAAAAACCATCCACTCCACACTTCCATCGCAACTGCCTTCGCTCAAGGAAAATACTACATATCTCTATATTTTTTTTTTTTTTAAAAATAATTATAATATGCTGCTAATGCTGCAGCTTGAACATTTTTTCCCTGACTCCCGCAATTTGAACATTTTCTCCCTTAAACCCTAGACACTTTGTGTATGGGGAGGTGCCAATTCAGTTACACGGCTCTCGACACACACACACACACACACACACACACACACACACACACACACACACACATATATATATATATATATATATATATCATTTAATAAATATAAAACTTGTTTAAAAAAAAAATATTTATCATAATTAAGGGAAATCCTAATCGGTACTTCAGTTGAGCATATGTGTAAAAGGCATATACATACTACAAATGGTAAATGAGAAAGAAAAAGTTGCTAATCCCTTTTAATATGGTTAATTTCTTTGCCTCAATTAGTCGCTTAAACAACATACCGCTTATTCATACCACAACCACAAATGACAATGCAGCATTGGCCATCTGTAATTGCTAATATAAAAGTACATATTTGTTTAATAGCGCTACCTTCGTTTCTTTTGGCTAATATGTCTTTACTAAATCAAAATCAAACCACAAAAGTCATATAAAAATCACCAAATTAGAGTTTAAAATTATAATTAAATTTTTAAAAGGATTCTAGGCACATTTGCACAAAAAATCCATGTAACTAAGTCACACTTAGGAATATTGGACCCTTTTTCCTTTGTACAAATAGGGGGTCCCAAGGGGATGAGGGGGCTAACAATTTTCTCTGTAAAACATTTATTGTAGGAACACAAAAGTTTTCCATTGTAGACTTTTCACAATTAAAGAACATGACTTGCCAACTAATCAAACTAGAGTTTTTAGTACCTACAACAATTCACAACATCAAGAAAAAACACCAATGTATACAATGTCAAATTCCATAGTCTCCTGTTACATTAAATGAGTGTTTAATTTTTCTCGCAAAGTATTGAAAATTAAAGTTTCTAGGTCATAGTCTCAATTACAACTCTCACTCATGTTAGACTAGGCTGACACCTTTCAACAACGTATAATTTTGAGATGCAGAAAAAATTTGGAGTGTCCACAACGTTTAGTATGGATGGGAAGAAATTTCATCCTATTCCAATCAGTTAGGCTAGTAAGGGACCTATTCCAATTT
Source organism: Castanea sativa (assembly GCF_040712315.1). Lineage (NCBI taxonomy): Eukaryota > Viridiplantae > Streptophyta > Magnoliopsida > Fagales > Fagaceae > Castanea > Castanea sativa. Next base: position 41,152,367 of record NC_134019.1, on the reverse strand, counting down.
AATGGTCCTGGAATTTTGTGTACAAGTAATAGTCCACATAAAATAAGTTAGACTTTTGGCAAGAGAGAAAATTGATGTCTCGACAAATCTAGCTATGGCCGACGTAAATTGATGAACAATCATTTCATCACCCCGTACACACGTAATGATTGGAATGTTGTTAGTTAGTACATGAATGCTTGATAAACAATATTGAGTAAAAATTATTTTAATTCTATTTAAGAAATATTTTGTGAAATTTTCATTTTCATTTCCATTTTTATAATCTAATAGATTTTGTGAACATCAACCTGAGCATGAATATGAAGGGAGATTTCTATTCATTTTCTTGAAGAAAAAAATTTACTTACAAAAATTCCAAACTTTATTAGGTAAAGAAGAATCAAAGTTATAGATAGAAAAATCAATAAACCAAAAAATTTAGGAGCCTAAGAGGAGCCATTACCCATTTGAAACAATCCAAAATACTCAAGGGCTAAAGAGAAAGAAAAAACCATCCACTCCACACTTCCATCGCAACTGCCTTCGCTCAAGGAAAATATTATATATCTCTATATCTTTTTTTTTATTTAAAAATAATTATAATATGCTGCTAACGCTGCAGCTTGAACCTTTTTTCCTTGACTCCCGCAATTTGAACCTTTTCTCCCTTAAACCCTAGACACTTTGTGTATGGGAAGGTGCCAATTCAGTTACACGGCTCTCGACACACACACACACACACACACACACACACACACACATATATATATATATATATATATATATCATTTAATAAATATAAAACTTCTTTTAAAAAAATTAATATGTTTATCATAATTAAGGGAAATCCTAATCGGTACTTCAGTTGAGTATATGTGTAAAAGGCATAGGCATACCACAAATGGTAAATGAGAAAGAAAAATTTGCTAATCCCTTTTAATATGGTTAATGTCTTTGGCTCAATTAGTCGCTTAAACAATATACCGTTTATTCATACCACAACCACAAATGACAATACTGCATTAGCCATCTGTAATTGCTAATATAAAAGTACAAATTTGTTTAATAGCGCTACCTTCATTTCTTTTGGCTAATATGTCTTTACTATATCAAAATCAAACCACAAAAATCATATAAAGTCACCAAAGTAGAGTTCAAAATTATAATCAAATTTTTAAAAGAATTCTAGGCACATTTGCACAAAAAATCCATGTAACTAAGTCACACTTAGGAATATTGGACCCTTTTTCCTTTGTACAAATAGGGGGTCCCAAGGGGATGAGGGGGCTAACAATTTTCTCTCCAAAACATTTATTTTTGGAACACAAAAGTTTTCCATTGTAGACTTTTCACAATTAAAGAAAATGACTTGCCAACTAATCAAACTAGAGTTTTTAGTACCTACAACAATTTCACAACATGAAGAACATACCCCAGTGTATACAATGTCAAATTCCATGGTCTCCTGTTACATTAAATGAGTGTTTAATTTTTCTCGTAAAGTATTGAATAGTAAAGTTTCTGGGTCATAGTCTCAATTACAACTCTCAATCATGTTGGACTTGGATGACACCTTTCAACAACGTATAATTATGAGATGCAAAAAAAATTTGTAGTGTCCACAATGTTTGGTGTGGATGGGAAGAAATTTCATCCTATTCCAATTGGTTAGGCTAGTAAGGGACTTATTCCAATTTAATGATCCTGGAATTTTGTATACAAGTAATAATCAAGGAACCTTCCACCTAAAGTAAGTTGGACTTTTGGCAAGAGCGAAAATTGATGTCTAGACAAATCCCGCTAAGGCCGACCAAAATTGATGAACAATCATTTCATCACCCCGTATACATGTAATGATTGGAATGTTGTTAGTTAGTACATGATTGCTTGATAAACAATATTGAGTAAAAATTATTTTAATTCTATTTAAGAAGTTTTTTGTGAAATTTTCATTTTCATGTCCATTTTTTTAATCTAATAGATTTAATTTTTCGCATATGTTTAATTGAATAGTATTGTGTTTGTACTTTTTTTCTTAACTACAATTGATAATTCACAAAATGAGTAAACAACTTATTGATTATTGCAAAATATACAAATATGAACATCAACATGAGCATGAACGTGAAGGGAGATTTCTATTCTTTTTCTTGAAGAAAATATTTACTTACAGAAAATTCCAAACTTTATTAGGTAAAGGAGAATCAAAGTTATACATAGAAAAATCAATAAACCAAAAAATTTAGGAGCCTTAGAGGAGCCATTACTCATTTGAAACAATCCAAAATACTCAAGGGCTAAAAAAAAGAAAAGAAAAGACTATCCACTCTTCACTTCCATCGCAACTGCTTTAGCTCACGGAAAATGTTATATATCTCTATATTTTTTTTATTTAAAAATAATTATAATATGCTGCTATTATTTACTTGAAATGTGTTGTAACACAATGAGACCTTAACTAAATCTCTAAAACTTCATTAACTTTCAACCAATCCTTCTATTATTTACTTGAAATGTGTTGTAATGGAACCTTGCACCAAAAACACAAACACCTAAAAGGGGAACATTTCTAGCAGAATCCCAGCAGTGTATTCAACACTTGACACTTGGCTAGAAGTGATATCATCAGCTATTTAATGCTGAAATCCTAGCTGCCAACTGCTATACCCAAAATAGCAAGATACCCTTGAAAGAGATCTTACCATTTTTAGCCAAATCCATAAAGTAAATGTTGAATGTCCTCTCTAGTAGTCTAAAATCACCCAACTGACCTCATTTGCTTCTGCCCAAAGTAACAACTATCCTATGATAGCTATCTCATGATAGTTGTCACAGCTTTTCCTGATAGTTGGGACAACCTTTTCAGAACAGCTGTCACAGTTGACCCAGTAGTCTAAGCATTACTGATTTTTCCTCATTTGGCTAAAACCAAAACTAACTAAAATAACTATCTTTTTCTTACCAAAATACCTTCCTTTTCTACTGCTATTTCCCCAGCAGCTCTTACCCGAAACAACATGAATACCCTAAAGCTAAACATACCATTTTTGCCTAAATCTTAAGATGGATTTTCTAAAGATTCATTGCTATCGGGGAAAGATTCTAGCTGAGATTATTTGCTAAAATAATCCCCTTAAACTCAACTAAATTGAACCCCCCATAACACCTCAAAGGGAACCAAGGGAGAAGAACAACTCTCTCAAAAAACTTCTCTATTCTCTTTCCCTCTAATTATCTTCTCAAGCTCTTAAAGAAGTTCTGAGTTTTTAGTTTCAAAATCAAGAACTAAACTCTTCAACCCTTAGCCTATAAATGCCCTTCATAAGCCCTCATCCATCCTCCCAGCAGAAAATCCCAGTAGTAAATCCCAGCAACATTGCTAAACACACTACAGTACTATTACCTTTCTTATACTCATTCTCTCACTCTCCATATTCAGAAAATACACCTATCTTACTGCTCCTATCTCCAAATACCTAAACACATTTCCATACTCTTCTCTTAAAAAATCTTTCCTCTTGGAAAGCAATTTCTACAACTTCTCCAACGGTTATAATCTCATATATTTACTATCTTTAACCACCATATCTCTCACACTTCCATATATCATACATATTACAAATACTACATCCCACAAAACACTTATATCTCTAAACATTTCTTTCTCCACTTCTCTTACATAATCTCATACACATTTACTACACTGTTACATATAACACACTACACTCTTCTAAACTTCACTCTCATACTCTCTCACTCTGAAGTTCTATTGTTTTGCTACTTATAAGCACATATCAATACTCTTCTCCATCTCTCTTAAAAAAGCTCTTCTCATGGAAGGCATAAACTTTTAATACTAAAGTACTTCTCCTAGAAGGCACCAAGATCTCATATCAAAGCCCTTCTCATGGAAGGCACAAATCCATCTTACATAAAGCCTTTTTCTTAGAAGGCACAAATACTCCATACAAAAGCCCTTCTCATGGAAGGCAACACTCTTCAAGGTGAAAACTCATTTAAATGCATGATAAAAGGGGCAAGCTTAACTAGTCTCTACCGCTGGTATTTTGTTACAATCCTATTAGCTCACTGATGCTACACAACTGGGCTACAAACCATACAAAAATAAGTGACTTTGCTTTCATATCTTTAAATATACATCATTGGGTATATGATTACTTCACATTTAAATACATATTACTTTATTTCAACTATTATTACAACTATTAACCAAGGCGAAAACTCATTTAAATGCATGATAAGAGGGGCAAGCTTAACTAGCCTCTACCGCTGGCATTTTGCTGGAATCCTATCAACTCCTGATGCTACACAGCTGGGCTACAAACTATACGAAGATGAGTGACTTTGCTTCCATATCTTTAAATTTACATAATTGAGTACATGATTACTTTACTTCTAAATAAATAATACTTTATTTCAACTACTATTACAACTACTAATCAAACCTATTATATCAAACACATATTACATATTTGTTCAACCATTATCATGATTCTTAGACTTTGGCTTTGATGGTTTTTTAGGCTTAAAAGTACACCGATAGCTGTTAGATCACGTGGTCCAATGTTGAGTTCCGGAACGCAATTCACCAAAAAGAACCTGGGCCTAGCAAGGTCACCTCTCCAAAGGACCACACGTGGCCGAGCAACCGAAAAAGGCCCCCGAACAATTTTCGATCGATCGAGCCAGACAGATTTACACAGTAAATCCTGCAGAATACTCGATTCCAACTTTACAACTTAAACATACTTTGAGTAAGTCTAAAACAAGACTAAGCATTTTGATCATGGTTTGCTAACATTACAAATTGAAGTTCTAATACATTTAAACCTAAAGTCTTAGAACTCAACAATAATTATTCAGTTCAAAGAATGAGTAATTTTTTTTTTTGGATAAATATTGTAGAATTAAAGTTGTTACAAAATGTCTCTCTTAGAGACCTCATGTGAGAGTGCATGAGGTCCTACCAAGTGGCATTCTAATTTTGCATTTAGTCTTTTTAACCTCTTTCATTAAGTTTTTTTTTTTATTGTTATCCAAAAGTTCACATTATCTTATTTTACTGTTACCTCATTAATATCTCATTCATTGCCTAAGCTTACACCGCACCTTTCACTATTCTTCATGTTTTTTAGCATACCCATTGTTTTAGTATTTTTTTTTTAAAAAAAAAGTAAGGGCTAATAGTAATAACTAACGAGATAAGACTCTAGAGAGAGATAGAGAGACACAAAAATGTTATGGATTGTTAAAAGACCTGAGACTATATATTACCAAAATAAAAGACTTGAGACTAACAAAACATTTGAAAGTGAGAGAAAGAGGAATCTGAGGGGTCACCACCTCCGTTATACTGACCTCCCACCACCATCAAGACACCTAAACCCCTACGGGTAATCCTTTTTTCTTTTTAAATTAGGGGCTTAAATATGATTTAGGTTAGGTAATTTGGTTAATTAGTTTTTTTTTTGGTATATAAGTAGAGAGAATATTTGGTGCGCAATGTAAAGTCATATTCTACCATGGTTTAATTTTAAATCATCTATAAGACCCTGCATACACACTTGCCCACGTCATGTCTTAATGTCGTACTATCGATGAGTGGAAGATAGTCAGAGAGTTGGGTATACTCTTATTTCATAGTATGAAATATGTGAACACAACACAAATTAGTTTATTTCATGGTCCCGTTACTCTTTTGCTTTTATTTTTGGTTTCATGATAATTAAAAAAAAAAAAATCTTACCTTGAGAAGGCTACAAATATGCAGTGAAGCTACTAAACCAATTTTTAATATCTCAAAATGTATATGTTTCTTTACACTAATTTAGTTTACTTTTTCTTTATAATTTATGTACAACATTATTCAAAACTGTTTTACATAAAATATCACAAAATTATCCGTGCATCGCACGGGCAACTTACTAGTAGGATTAATGTTTGATCGTGAGGTTGTGAACAACCATGATTAAAACTTTGGTATTGAGGTTGTAAATACCCATTATTGAAACTTTTGAGTGCTTGAGATTGAAAAATTGAGATATTGCATGCAGTTTTACCATAAATCAACGTAACTTAAATAAGTAATTAAGTGTCGTTTGGTAAAGATTATTTTTGTCAACTTATTTTTATTATTATTCATAGGTCTCATTGCTATTTTTGGTACTATTTATGGGTCTCATTGTACTATTTTAGCTAACTTTTACTTTTATCTACCATACTTTTAGCAAAAACGTTTTCAGTTTCAGCAAAATAAGCAAATCCCAAACGAAACTTAAGTGTTAGTTTGGATACAAAAGCATTTGCATTTTATTTGTGGGTCCCGTGCACTATTCACAGGACCCACAAGTATGGATTTTAGAAAAAATTTCTTTAAAACTAGGTCTCACGGTACTATTCACACATTTAAAAATTATTTTACTACAATATTTTCATCAATAAGCGGTATCCAAACAAACCATTAGTGTTGTGTACTGTATAGGAGCAAAGTCAGTCAACATTCCTAAGCCCACTTTTTTTTTTTTTTTTTTTTTTTTTTTTTTTTTGTAGTGTGTGTATAAAATGCCTAGTGGTTTTTTTTAAAAAAAAAAAAAAAATTGAAATAGGACCAAAAGGCATGGAACTACCTATTTCCTCGGCCTTGTTGCTTGTCAAAATTGACAAGTGGTCTTTCTATTTCTTTTTTTTCTTTTTTTTTTTTTTGTGACCAAATTAACAAGTGGTTGTACGAAGTTTTTATTATTATTTTTGGTAATGTGGTTGTAGGAAGTTTCTACGAAAAACAAAATTGCTATTCATTAATTAATTAGGGTGATAACTAGCAAGCTGAAATGGACCGGACTTATCACTAAGTCAAGGAAGAAGAAGAGGAGAAAGATCCCATACCTTATCGCCTCTAGGAGAGAGAAATGTCAAATTGAAATAGGACTTTTCCACTTGTGGCTGCACATGCAAGTCAGGTGGTCACAGGATTATATGATAAACTAACCTATTGTGAACACCCTAATAAAAATGCTGACTACTCTGACATGAGAATTACAAAATTTTGGGTTCAGCAAAAGTAAGAGCAAAGCTACATTCATAAGATTTTCACAATAATTTCACAACAAATTTAATGTGGTAAGTTGTTACTAATTCTAATTTCAGCCCAATACTAATGTTATTATTTTTTTTACCCACCAAGAACAGCTTTTTGCATAACATTTATTGTAAAAAATTTATGGATGTTGCAATACTCCAAAATTAATCCCCCTCCCCCCCCCCCCCCCCACCCTCTCAAACATAATCCTTAATCTTTTTTAAAAATAACTTAAGTAACAATAATAAATAGTAGCCCAAATAATAACAAACATAAACCAAACAAAAACAATACAAGACCAAGTGAAAAAATTATTCAACAAAATGCTTATTATAAAACAAAAAGATAAAAATCACTAACCATTCAATTTTAAAGCTCATTCAACCTATTCAATAAAAATAATCTCTAATTTCATTTTTTTTTTTTAAAATGGTCTCAAGAAAAATATTGTGGTTGTGAGTTTTCCTTGATGGTGATGATAGTTATACTATTTCTCGTTTTACAGTCGCAACAATTTCGCTCTCCTCAATGACTCGACTCGCAATTGTAGCATGTATTCAAGTTATCGCTTTATTAAATTTTGTACAATTGAAATTTCTTAGTGACCACCATAAAAAAAAATTCTTAAAGCCGCCACCGGACTTTTCAACCAAAATTTTTTTTTTTTTTTGAAATAGGACCCAAAGGCATAGAACTACTCATTCCCTTAAGTTTTTTGTTTTTTTTTTTTAAATAATAATAATAATCAAAAAGAAGAAGACGATGATGATGACGACGATGAAGAGGACGACGACGACGACGACGACAACGACGATGATGCACGTTGATACCCAGTCTGAAGAACGAATGAGGAAGTTTCATTCTAAAATAAATTATTGGAAGCTTTTAAAATGGACTAGTATTGTTCCAACAAATGGAGTGGACACTTCAGTCATTTCACTAAACCTCATAGGATGTAATTTTAGCCCCACAAATGTTCATAGGAGACTATACTGATCTTGTTAGGTCAAGTATTCCTTTATTGAAAGGAGATTACTGAACAATTATTCTATGGAGGCACATTTAACCACAGTTTGACACAATTAATTATAGCTTGTCAAGTGTCTAAGTTGTGTCACTACAAAAAAAGCTGCATACAACATTGTTTTTTTTTTTGGGTGATATTTGCAAAAAAGCCACTATAGGTATTCTATAGAGGCGTTTCCTAAAAACACTGCTGTAGGCATACCTATAGCAACGTTTAGGGGGTTTTATAGTGTCGTTTTAAAACACTAGGCCTATAGTAGCATTTTCAAGAGCCTATAGTGGCATTTCATATAGGTCATTTAAAAAAATAACTAACGAAAAAAAAGGACCTATAGCAGCGTTTCATAAACGCCACTATAGGCCATTTGTCTTGGGCCTATAGCGGTGCTTGGAAACGCCACTGTTGGTCTAGCACAAAAAAAATTAAAAATGTTAAAAGCTTATAGTCCAGCACTAAAAAAAAATTAAAATAAAGGACCTATAGCAATGTTTTCAAATGCCACTATAGATCCTGGGCCTATGGCAGCATTTGCAATCACCACTATAGGTCCAGGAAAAAAAAAATTTAAAAGGCCAACCCCCCAAAAAAAAAAAAACTCCCCACCTTTTCCCACCTACCCCCTCTATCTTCATTAAAATTTTCCCCACCTACCCATTCAAAATAACCACTCCCTTATCTCTCCCTTTTATCTCCAATAGGACTGTAATCGGTTGGTTTCAGATGGTGTGAAGGCCATATTTTGCCTTGAACCGATACCCTTGGTTTTGCCAACTTCAAAACCAATACCTAAGGCAAAAGAAAACCACAAGACACTGAATCGTGAAAACAGCGGTCGGTGCAGTCGGTTTATTCGATTTCCTTGCCTCATATATTTCTAAGAAAGTAAACAAAGAAAGATGAAAAAAAAAAAAACCAGATAAAAGAAACAAACAACAAACCTAATAAACCAAATCAAAGAAACAAATAACAAACCCGAAATATAAACCCAAACAAACTAAATCCAAGCCAAGAGAGTGGTAGCACTAGAGAGCCTTCTGATCTCCAATGGCCAATCATCTAAGAGAAAAAGATGGTGGCTAAAGAGCTAGGTTGAGAGAGAGAGAGAGAGAGAGAGAGAGAGAGTATCTGCAAAGAGGAGAGAGGAAAAATGATTGAGGGGATAGGCGGCTGAATGAGAAAGAGATGCTAGGGCTTAGATGTCTAGATTTAATTAAAACCCAAAACGATGTAGTTTTGATAAAGGAACTTTAAAAAAATGATAAAAAGCTGATCAAAAGATTTGAGCCTAGGACAAGAATTTGGAAAACATGCGTGGCATGCCTGTTAACCACTAAGGCAACATACATATATTAACCATATTTTACCTATAATAATATGTTGTGAAATTTTAAAATACACGCAAGTGTACGAACCATACCGAAGTATAGTTTGACAACAACGAGGTCGAACCCACAGGGACTTGAATGAATGTAGGAAAATTAATTAAATCTTAACTAAATTAATCCTAATCTAGTTTAACAAAAATTGGTTGTTTTGAAATTAAATAATCTAAGAAAATAATAAAATTAAGCAAATAGTTAAACTAAGCAAAAGATATAAAGTATTAAAAAGATGTAAACAATCAAGGGAAATGAATTAAGGTTTTGGAATCTGCCTTGTAAGTCATATCAGCATATATTTATGATCATTAATTTTTCTCAACCACTACATGATAATCTAAAAATCAATCTTGCTATCATGGAAAATATCATCATTAAAACTTATGTTTAAAAATCTAAAGCATGTTCTTCTTCGCTTCTTAAGTATAAAATCAAATCAACAATTGTATCCGTAGCCAAACAAATCACAAGAGATATCCAATTTTAAATTCAAGAAATAATAAACCAAGCATTCAATTAATTAAGAAAAATCCTAAATCATGAGAAAAACATGATTGAACTCATATCTAGAATCTCATCTTAGTCAATTGATACGAAGCGAGAACAATTTAAATCATTAAAGAACAGCTATTGTGGGAAAAATAAAATCACATAAATATTACTAATAATCCTTAACAAGGTTTGATCCTTAACCCTAATTATAAATTTAGCTACTCATGGTAATTGAAAGAAAACACAAAAATGAAATAATAAACATTAAACTAGACAAATAAAATAAAACTAACTGTCATGGAAGAAAACCAAAAAAGTAGTCGCACTCTATTTTCAGCCCCAGTCCTAGCACTAGCCTCCCTGAATTTTACCCTCAAGAGCCTTTAAATAGGTCAAGGAATTCTAGTACAAGTTGAATTCCCGTTTGGAAAAAATCTCAGATTTTTAGGCTTCACTTAATCGACAATTTTGGCACATTTAACGTCAGAATTCAGACTTTTGGTAAAATAAAAAGTTGTAGCCCTTTAAGTTAAATTTCCAGCCCAACTTGAATCATATCGATTGGACTTCTGAACCGAAAGTTATGCCAAAACTACTAAATGATGTGCAGGCTAGAATCCTAATCCGAATAGGACTTCGATTTGATGCAAATTTCCTTTGATTCCTTTCTCCAATTGGACTTAAATTTAATTGGATTGGCCTTCTTTAAGTTCATCATGGCCCTTGTAAATTTAAAGTCCATTAGCATTCTTCTTTGCACAAATCCACTAATTTAATTTCATTCTCCTACAAAAAACAAATTCACAATAAGATTCAATTAAGCACAAAATTGATTATTCACCATTATTCCAAGACCAAATATAAAATGCATGAATTAACTCAAAATAAGTATGATAATGCTTTCTAAAAATGATATAATATGCAAAATTAAGTTATTATCAATGCATATCATACTATATATCGGTTGGTTTCCATTGGTTCGGTATTATTTTCACTAAAATTGAGACCAAACCGATCAATTTCGGTTTTTTTTTTTTTTAAATTTAAACTGAAACCAAACCGAATCGAACTGAGAAAAAACTAAAAATTTGAACTCGGTTCAGGCAATTTCGGTCGGTCCATTCAGTTTGTTAACTTTCTTTACAGCCCTAATCTCCATGCCTCCTGCATCTTTCTTCTTTTCTCATTTTTTTCTCTCTCTCCCTTATCTCCAAGTCTCCATTTTCTCTCCCTTTTCTTTCACTCTTCTTTTCCCTTCCTCTCCATTTTGATTTTATTTAACCTATTTTATTTATGGTGGTGTTAATGTTAGTGGGTTTTGAATTTGTCGATGGTGTTGCTGGTAGTTGATTTTGTTCAAATTTGTATATGGTGCTACTGTTATGGGATTTGTGATTGAAGGAGTGCTATTGTGTTTGATGCCATTGGTTGTATAGTTGCAAATAAACATTTTTTTTCTTAAATTTTTAATGATTGTTTTGGTCTATTCCTTTTTTGATAATCATTTTGGTCTATTCCCAATTTGCTGTCAACTTTGCTTCGTGGGTCTCTAAGATTTCTGATTGATTTTTGTGAATTCTTTGGCTTTTTATTATTGATAGGTATAGAGATCTCAAGTGTGATAATATCTTTGTTAATAGAACCAAAAAAGTAGTGAAAAATTCAAAGTCTATCTGATGATTTCTTTTTACAAGTTGGTGATTGGTGGCTGAATGTGATGGGTTTGTTGGATAAAGAGAGACAGTGGTGGGGTGGAGTTGCTTACTTGCTTCTTTTTTTCTTTTTTTTCTTTTTTTGTGGTTCTTGTTTGCATGTGAGCATGTTGGATAAAGAGAGACAGTGGTGGGGTGGAGTTGCTTACTTGCTTCTTTTTTTCTTTTTTTGTGGTTCTTGTTTGCATGTGAGCATGTTGTTTTTTATTTTGAAATTTTCTGAGTGGGTTTGTGTTTCATTTTGAATTTGCTAAACTAGTGTTTGTATTTTGTTTTATTTATGTTTTCTGTTTTGTATTTTTTTTTTAATTTAATTAAATTTGTAATTTTAATTTAATTAGAATTGTAATTTTAATTTTTAAAATTTAAAAGAAATAATATTAATTCTTTTAAATTTTAAAATTAAAATTTCAGTTTAAAAAGCATTTAATGATTTTTCCCTCCAAAAGCATTTAATGCCCCTTTCCCCATATATTCGATCTAACCTCTCTAAGTCGGGATCTTTATTTCATTTCTCCTTCTAACTCCTCACTTGCTTAGTCCTTCCCAGCCATCCTCTCAAGACTATTCTCCCATACGAAAATCATTGTAAGTCCTCTAATCACTCCCCTACTTTTCCTAGTATCCTTTTAGTTATCCCTAAAATGGGTTTTTCATATCTTCTTAAAACTCCGGCTACCCCAATAGTCTTTAGGGATAGGTTTAATATCCCCCAGGATGTTGAAGTTGAGTTCTGCCCTGAGGGGAATATTGAAAATGATAAACTGCCTCGGGTAGTTATCTTTCCCTTAATGTCGATTCTTGAGGGTGGAGTAAGATTCCTCATGAACCCCATACTACTCAAGAGCCTTAGCTTCTATGGTCTTAGCCCCGACCAATGCCTCCCTAACTTCTATAGGGTAGTTAATAGCGTAATTCATTTGAATAACCTTTACAGTCTAGAACTCAACCATCACGACATAAACTTCATGTATAGTATCCGCGGTAGCAACAAAATTGGTCATTACATAAAGATCTGTAATCCCATGACGAGGTTGATATTGTGCCTCCCTGACTCAAATAAGAACTCCGCAGGGGAGTTTGTAAAAGTGAGCAGGAATTGGCTTGCAGGTGAACTCACATGCCCCACTTCACCCTGGGAAATCAATCGGTATTCTTACTTCTCAAGCACGTCTAGTGTAGGATTAATTATCTTCGTCTTGTCTTTGCCTACACTACATAAGTTATTAGACATACAAGATTTCTCTTGCCTTTGCTGATTTTGATCTTACCGACCTTGTTTTTGATTTGTCATGCAGTTTCCAAATGCTTCAAACCTGACCTTCATGTCGTACACATAAGAGACCTAAACTTCGTTCTACGATCGAAAATCTTTGTTCACTTTGATGGGCAGTTGTAGGCATCGAACTTGATCCTCGGCTGCATTCCTTCTTACATTAGCTACCAGGATCCTAGGCCTACATTGACGGTCAGTAGCCCTTTGCTATCATACATCGATGTCTGCTTACCCAGATTACTGCCTATGGGACTTTTGTTGGGAGAGGGGTCCTCGGTTTATAAGGAAGGGATCCCTAGTGCTGGCCCGAGATGGTTTAGGCGACTTAGTCTTTCACAGTAGAGTTGAGCACATTCCTATTGAAAACCAAGCCAAATTGGAACCAAAAACATGGTTCAAAGAAGCAATTTAAACATTGAGCATTAGTTCCTAGGCGCCCAACAAGCAGAGGATCAACCAGTCCCACAGTAAACCCCTCAGTAAACTGCCTTACCTGTTTTGTGCTCACACAAAAAGAGGCAGAGAACTACGGATGAGCCCCTCTCAGGGTCCAACGCTCCCATTGTCAAGCAGACCACCTCTCCAATCCTTATCACCGCCTATACTCTGCCGACTAGGGAAACTCCTTCGGAGACGAGGCTCTCCAACCAACCAGTAGTAGTTGGGTCTAACATTCCCTCCACTTCAGCACCCCGACCCCTCGGGATGGCACAACTCGTTCATAATAGGGGACAAACCCCTGCCCGCTGACTCCTACGTACAGACTTGGAGGAATGGGCTGGGGAACCAAGTCGTATATAGCCTCGGTCAAGCCTTACTTTTGCCTGAGGACATGCAGCATTACACAGATTGTCAGGATGAAGATGTTGCCCTCAAGCTGAAGTGACATACCATAGCCATAAGAACCTTTTTTCTTACCTCTCTCTATTGTTTTTTTTTAAGTGTCACTTTTCAGTTTTACTTTATTCTATATTTTCCTTTACCTACATTTATTTATCTTTTAATCCCTCCTCCCAATTGGCTCATATGCTCGACGGTAGGCTAAAAGTCGTGTTGGAGGAGGTCGACAAAGAGAAAAGCCCTCAAACAGGTTGCTGAATCCGATTTGAGTGAAAAGGTTGCCGAGCTAACTACTGCAGAGCAAAGACTGGATTCGGCCGAGAGGTTTCGGGGCTTGTCTGAGCAGAAGGCTGAGGAATTACAGTACAAATTGGGGGCATCGGAAACTAAGTTGGCCCAAGCCAAGAGCTTAGTTTCAGCTTATGACTAGGAGCTAGTTGATCTAAAGGGAACGATGAAGAGGAGTGAGCAGACGTTATACAATATGGGTTTCACCAATGCCGAGAACTCCTACAGTAAGGTGGTTTTCTACGCTCGGCGACTTCGCTTTGCTGACAGTTGGATGGCTACCACAAATGCCATCAACCTCATAGAGACTTCCTTGTTTAGGGACCCCATTCATATTCCTCTGCTCATTGATCTACTTGTTCAAGCACCAACCGCGGAGGTAGCAGAGCAAGAAGAGGATGAGGAAGGTAAAGATAGCCTCAACATGGCAAAGCTAGCTAGGCAAATCGACTCCCACATGGTGGTTATTAATGTGGACAACCCGGCCACCCACACTGCTCCCCAAAGTCAGAATGTTCCTGAGGTTAACCCAGCACTTCTCGCCATGATGTCAAGTGAACTTACCTCTGTATCCCCTATAGCCCCATGATCATGCTGTGAAAATGCTGAATTGTGAAGCATTTTTTGTCTTCTTTTTATTATTGTATTTTATTATTGTATTACTATTTTTATTTTTACCAGGTTTCATGTTCTTAAGTTGTATTTCGCTTTGTGTACTGAATGATATTCTGATCATCGTATGCATGTACGCTCAGTTATGTTTTTAAGTTTTTTTTTCTTCTCTCTCTTTTTTTATTTTATTTTTATTTTTCATCTAAATTTAAAGTTCAATTGCCAAATTCTTTTCTTAAGTGTTGGTGGTCGGCATACATACTTGTCACTGGTCCTTTTGTTATAATCATAGCCCTACCACAGTTTGCAAATAGCCTTACGGGAACTCATTTTCCATCAAAATGGGCAGTGATTTAGGTTTTCACCTAGTCGTTGACCAGGATCAGCCCAAGTACTAGGTTTCCATCCTTATAGGTATTTTATTAAGGTTTTCACCTAGTTGGTGACCGGGGTCAAGCCGAGCAATAGGCTTCTGTCCTTAGGAAGATTTCTTTAAGGTTTTCACCTAGTCGGTGATCGGGGTTTGGCCGAGCAATAGGCTTTTGTCCATAGTTCTCACGATTGAATGGTACGTCACATAACCAAGCAAATGACAACCAAAGCAAAGAACAAAAAGCAATTGGATTCTTCCTGCGACTTTTCCTTTCAAACTTATTTACAACATAAGGCATTTATAACAACTATCACTAGTGATAATGCTTCTTCAAATTGCATGCATTCTATAGTTGGGGAAGCGGTCTCTCCTCCATATCCTCCAAGTAGTATGTACCAGCCCCTACTATTGCGGTGATTCGATAAGGGCCCTCCTAGTTCAAGGAAAACTTCTCGGCATTTAGATTTTTCATACTTCCCATTGCCCTTCACAACACCAGATCCCCTGCAACAAAATTCCTGGGCCTCATACTTCACTCTTATCTTTGCGCCATTTTCTGTTGGTAATCTACCAACCTAATCAAGGCCATCTCCCTTCATTCTTTCAACAGGTCTAAGTCCTCGGCTAGTTTCTCGTTATTTTCTTTTAGGGCAAAGTCTGAGATCCTCATACTACTTAACCCTATTTTGAATGGAATCACAACCTCGGTGCCATAGGTCATTGAAAAAGGTGTTTCCCTCGTAGACCTTTTGGGAGTTGTACAGTAAGCCCTCCGTACGTTCGGAAGTTCTTCTGCCCATCTTCCCTTAGCCCCTTCTAGCTTTTTCTTGAGTCCAGCCATTATTGTTTTGTTTGTTACCTCTGCTTGCCCATTGCTTTGGGGTACGCAGGGGTGGAATATCGATTCTTGATCCTGAGGTTGCCGCAGTACTTCCGGGAAGTCTTGCTGTCGAACTGTAATCCATTGTCTGAAATTAATGTTTCGGGGACCCCGAACCTAGTCATGATGTTCTTCAAAATAAACTTCTTCGCGTTCACATTTCAGATATTTGCCAAGGCTTCGGCTTCCACCTATTTTGTAAAATAATCTATGGCAATAATGACGAATCATTGGTTGCGGTATTGTGGACACAAGGGGGGGTTTGGAGTCACAAACTAGTTTTTGCAATGGTTTAGGAACCATATATATAGCATCCTCTCGAGAAAGGACCTTTTGATCTTACTACCAGAGTATGATTTTGGAGTTTGGGTACACACTTTGGAAGGTGTTAGGCACCCAAGATCGCCCAACTCTAAGGTTGGCCTCCCATCATTGTTTCTTATACCTTAACCTTATTAAAAGCTAATTCAACACTTGTATCATAAACTCACACACACACACACACTAGCATACATCTAACATACAATCATGACATCTTTCATCCCAAAACACATACATATCTATCCTAAAGCAAAAGAGAGTCAAACATACAAAAGAAACCCAAGCATTCATCTAGCATGTGAAAAACCCTATCATGCATCTAAAAACAAGGCAGCAACATGTAAATATCAAAGAATCATATTGGGGACATGAAGATTATATTGTTCGACCAAACATATTCATGTTCATCATCAAACCATGTTATCATACAATATGCATGTACACGTGAGTGCATGACTTACCTTACTTACCGTTCAACAACACAGCACCTATGACATCAATGCATAGACATGTGAATGAATGGCATGGCATCAAAGAAAGAAAATAAAAGAGACCCTAATCTAAGCATATTAAACATATAAGAGACACAAGCACGTATAAACATGTGAAAAAGGCTTTAAAAGAAAAGGGACAAAACATGTGAAACAAATAAAACAAACAAACAAGAAATTTGGATTAGGGTTTCTGGGTAAGTACCTACGTACGTAGCCCGAAGCCTGCATACGCATGCTCATGGCATGCGTTCGTGGGACTTACTCAAATCCCTAACCCAGAACACGAAATGGAAAATAGAGCACAAGCAAGAAAACCCTAATTCTAACAACCTAGCATGCTCAGAACATAAACAAAACTATATACTAATCTAGGAAAACATGCATAAACATAAACCAAACAAAAAATAAGATTAAAACAAGAAAAGAAAGACAAAAAATAAAAGCTCCTAGGCTTGATTTTGATCATTCCCCTTAGTTAAATTTATCATAATTCAATAAAATAATGATTAGCAACATTAAACTATAAGGATTGGGGCCAGAAAAGGTCTCAATCAAATAAAAATGACTTAAGGGTGTTTTGTAAAAAAACTCCCCCCAGGTGAGAGGAACTTGACCCCGTCAAGTGGAAAGCTAAAGAGCTCTGATGGTACTCCAGTAGGTCAGGATCCAGTCGTTGTAGCTCATCTCTAATAATCCATGTGCAATCAGAATCTGATCACTTGCGCCACCGAACTAGGAAACGGTGAACTCCTCCATCCCTGGTAGAAACAATTTTCTCATCTAAAAGAGCATCAATAGATTCTTTATGTGCATAGGGCAAATTTAAGGGTAAAGGGGTAGGCATAGGGGCATCAATTGGATTAAGCAAAGGCTCATCAAAAGGAGTATCAGGAATAGCTGTAGGGCTTTTATAAGCAACTAGATCCTCAATATCAAAGGAGGAGCTAATACCATAATCATGAGGAAGGTCAATGACATATGCATTTGGGCCCATTCGTTTCAATACCTTAAACGGACCGGCACTACGAGCCTACAATTTCTTAACGGTCCTAAAGGGAAACCGTTCAGGTCAGATCCGAATCATGACATAATCTTCTACCTGAAACTTTGCATGACTCCGATGAGTATCAGCATGAATTTTATATTGAGAATTACTTAACTGAATTTTTTTGGGAATCTCAGTATGCAAATCATGAACATGTCGTGCAAATGTCTCAACAGATTCAGAAATCCTAACATATGGGGACATGGGCAAAAGATCTAAGGGCTTCCTAGGTGTAAATCCATGCACAACCTTAAAAGGGCTAACGCCTATAGACTTATTAACAGAGCTATTATATGCAAGTTGGGCTATAGGAAGAATTGAATCCCAATTCCGATTGGCTTCACCCACTAGACACCGAAGGAGGTTCTCTAGGCTACGATTAACCACCTCAGTTTGACCATCAGTTTGAGGATGAAATGTCGTGAAAAATTTCAATTTGGTGCCTACTAAATGCCACAAGGTCTTCCAAAAATAACTCATGAAGCGAACATTCCTATCATACACTATGGTTTTGGGGAGACCATAAAGCTTGACAATCTCATCAAAGTAAAGCTTTGCAATTTTAGAAGCATCAGAAGTCTTAGAACATGGTAGGAAATGAGCCATCTTAGAGAAGCGATCAACAACTACTAGGATAGAATCATGCTTCCTAAAGGTGCGGGGTAAACCTAGCACAAAGTCCATACTCACGTCCTACCACGGGCGATCTGGCACAGGTAAAGGCGTGTACAGACCAGTGTTTTGCTTGCAATGTTTGGCTAGTTGACATGTACGACACTGACCAACTATCTTGGCAATGCCCCTCTTAAGACCAGGCCAATAGAATTGACGTTCCACTTCCTCAATTGTCTTATCTCGGCCAAAATGACCTGTAAGGCCTCCTGCATGTATCTCCCAAACTAGGAAATCTCTCACTGACGACCGAGGGATACACAACTTGTTGGCTTTGAACAAGTAACCATCTTGAAGGGTATAATCATCCAAGACGAGATGTGAAGCATTACTTAGTCTAGTGTAGAGCTCCCCAAAATCTAGGCATGATTGATAGTCATCCTTAAGTTGCTCAAACCCAGTGACCTTAACACTCATGACTGATAGCAAAGACACTCTTCGACTCAGTGCATCAGCAGCCTTATTCTCAACTCCAGCCTTATTCTCAACTCCCGCCCTATGTTTCACCACAAAGTAGTAGCGTTGCAGAAATTCAACCTAACTACTGTGCCTAAAATTTAGCTTCTTTTGGGAATTGAGATAGCGCAAAGCTTCATGATCAGAGTAGATAATAAACTCTCGAGACAACAAGTAATGGTGCCAGTGCCAAAGAGCTCGTACAATGGCATAAAATTCTTTGTCATATGTGGAGTACTTTTGCTTAGCATCATTCAACTTCTCACTGAAATAGGCAATTGGGTGGCGCTCTTGACTAAGTACTCCCTCTATGCCAATACCTGAGGCATCACATTCCACTTCAAAAGGCTTGGTGAAATCAGGGAGACACATGACAAGTGCCTCAGTCATCTTCTGTTTCACCTCCTTGAAGGCCTTAGTAGCAGCTTTTGTCCAAATAAACTCCCCATGTTTCAAGCAGTTAGTGATGGGGGACATAATGGTACTAAATCCTTTGATGAATCGACGATAAAAGGAAGCGAGCCCATGAAAGCTTCGAATCTCATGTATAATTTTGGGCTCGGGCCAATCCATAATTGCTTGAACCTTCTGGGGGTCAGCAGAAACTCCTTTAGATGACACTATGAAACCTAGGAAGACAACTTTATATGTAAGGAAAGAGCACTTCTTGAGGTTACCATATAAACTCTCCTTCCTAAGGGTTGTACAAACTTGAGTTAGATGATCTAAGTGTTGCTCCCTAGACTTACTATAAATGAGGATATCATCAAAGTACACAACCAGGAATTTTTCCCATAAAAGGCTTGAGCACTTAAGTCATCACTCTCATAAAGGTACTAGGAGCATTGGACAATCCAAAAGGCATAACCATCCACTCATATAAACCATACTTCGTCTTGAAGGCAGTTTTCCACTCATCACCAGGACGAACCCTAATTTGATGATAGCCACTTTTCAAGTCTATCTTGGAAAAGATCGTTGCTCCAGCCCTTATATCCAACATGTCATCCAACCGAGGGATAGGAAAACGATACTTCACAGTGATCTTGTTGATGGCATGACTATCAACACGCATCCTCCAAGTCCCATCTTTCTTTGGAGTTAAGAATGCAGGGACTGCACAAGGGCTCATGCTCTCACGAACAAAACCCTTCCTAAGTAGTTCTTCTACTTGCCTTTGCAACTTGACATGTTTTACAGGGCTCATCCTATAATGGGGCAAGTTATGTAGGGTCGCTCCTGGCACAAAATCTATGGCGTGTTGGATATCACGCATGGGCGGTAAATGATTGGAGAGTTTCTCAGGGAAAACATCCTTAAATTCCTGGAGCACGGACCTCACTTCTTCAGGTTGCTCCTCACAGGTCTCTCCATGAAATTCCCTAGCAACTAAGACAAACACAATGGATTCCTGAACTGCTACCCTTTCAAATGCCTTTGGGCTTATGATGTTCAGACCTTTCGCCTTCGGCACTTCTGGCTTCTTGCTCATGTCGATTGGCTTGGGTTTCAAAGGATTAAGCATAATCTTCTTGCCTCCAAACATAAATGAGCAAGAATTGGATCACCTATGAAGGGTAACATCCAAATCATAAATCTAAGATCTACCTAAGATAATATGCCCTACTTCCATGGGAATTACGTCACACCATATTTTTGCCTTGTAGGTGAGGAATTGTAGTGGGACAACACATCTTTCTTTTATAGCTATGGAGGAAGTATCCACCCAAGAAACTTTATATGGGTTAAGGTGTGGGATCAATTTCAAGCCTAGGCTAGAAACAACGTTAGAGGACACCGCATGAATGCAACTCCCACTATCTATAATAACCTTGCACGTTTTGTCTCCACACTTAGTGTAAGTTTAGAAGATGGCACTTCTTTGCCAATCATCAGTTTCCCTTTGTTCTGTCAAAGCACACCTTACCACATTCACTCTAGGGACACCAAAAACAGCCTTGGAATCATCAACCTGGGGAGAGATGGCTCTAATGCACGTGAGGTAGCTGGGATCATCTTCCCATTTGGCCTCAACATCTTGGACTTCTTCAGCATTTGGATCATACACTAGCTTTTCAACATTTTCTACCTTTTCATCATCCTCTTGAATGACAAGGGTCCTAGAGGGACATCTAGCTGCGACATGTCCAATCCCATTGCATTTGAAGCATTGGAAGCGAGAGCCTAATCTTGAGGGCTCATTAATCACACATTTTCCCTTGTCCTCTTTTTCTATCGAGATGCTATTGGGGTTGACCTTAAGGGGTAAGGCAAGTTTAGGTTTGCTACCCAAAGGTTGAGGGTTGGGAGGAATGCTTCGAAGCTCAGAACATTGCCAAAAGATAGATTTGGATGCTAACTCACAATTCCTAGCAAGGTCATAGGCTTCTCTTAAGGTGGTGACTCCTCGGGTGATAATCTCACCTAGTAGGTTAGCATTTAAACCTTTCTTGAGCCTATTGAGTGTGACAACCTCTTCCTCAACTATTCAAATTCGCCTCTGAATTTCTCTATGTATTCGGTCACAAAAGCAGTGCCTTGTTTTAGGCGATTCCATTCCTCAAGGAGGGAGCTCCTATAAGTTGAAGGAAGATAATTCCTCGAGAGGGCGTCCTTCATCTCCATCCAATCAATAATGGGGGGCTCACGTCGTCGACTAAGGGTTTCCTCAAGGTCCTCCTAGAAAAGATCAGCTCTTCCAATTAACTTCATCCTAGCATACCTCACTTTCCTATTCTCAGCCCAATGGTAATAGTCAAAGAATTTCTCCATTTGACATAACCAATCAGGGAAAACCCAAGGGTCTAGGCAGCCATCAAAGGTGGGTGCTTCTATCCTTTCCTTAGACATCCTATCATCATAATCCCTAGGACCATAGTGATTATAGTGATCATGTTCAAAGTGTGGAGCCCTATTAAAGTGACCATTGTTATTTTGCCCAAGCATGTTATCTCCTTCATGGTTAATGGTCTCTCTTTGAAATGTTTCAATTCGCTCTACCCTATCCAGCAAATCACGGACACTCTTTGCTAGGTCTCCTATAGTTTGCTCTAAAGAGGGCCTAGATTCGGAAGTGGATTGAGGTTCAAGGTTTGACATGATGCGACCACTACGTAGATGCATGCAACACAATATTTATGAATGCAGTTGAGATTCCCAAAAATTCAAGTAATCAATTCACAATGTAAAATTAAAGGTCAAGCAAGAGTGCATGTAGAGATTAGATCGATGAATCGAAGGAAGGAATTGCAAACAAATAGTGACAGTGGTCACAATATTAAGAGATAGCCCAAATAAAAGTCAAATTCCAATAAGCTCCACAATTAATAATAAGAATCAGATATTTCAAAGAAATTGGTTTTTTTCTTTTTTTGTAAATTTTAGAGTGGGTACTAAAAGAAGACACAAACAGTAAAACAATTAATTTGAGCACAAAATGGATAGGATAATGGAGTATGGTGGGATATGCACATAAAAAAACATAAAGATAATATTTTTTAATGAGACAAAATTGAATCCACCAAAAAAATAGAGTCAGAATTGTACCCTAGTCAGTGGCTCCACGTATTGCACTAGGTAGCCACGATCTGCTCCTCAAGTAGTGAATTGACTTAGGCTGAGTGGGCCTGTGAAAACAATTCAAGCCCAATACAAGCAATGGGCTGTCACAGCAACAGTGTTTTCTTTTCTTTTTTTTCTTTTTTTTTTGAAATACAATAAAAGAACTATAGCTTAAAACAAAAGTCTGCTAACCCAACTCCCAAACATAAACACTGAACTAAGGAGGCTACTAGAAACAAAAAAGAACTAAAAGAGGAAGAGAAGAAACGGTGGAGTCATCGACTGGAGCCATCGACAGAGGTAGCGGCTAGAGTTGCCGGAGTCATCAGCGGAGTTGGAGGTTGCCCGTCTCGGCCTTGGCATCAGCGGTGGTCGACGTCCTCAGCAGCGGTGGTCAAGGGTGAAGTGCTGGGTTTCGCGGCGGCTGGTGGCTGGTGACTATTGGGCTTCGTGGCGGCTGGTGGCTGTTGGGCTTCGCGGCGGTTGGTGGTTGTTGGGCTTCGCGGTAGTGGGTGTTAGCGGCTGGGTCCTTCGTGGGGCCTGGGGGAATACACGGATTGCAAGGGCTGGCTTGGGCTTGTTTAAGATCTCATGGGGCAAAAATTTGAAAGGTACTGTCATGGTTGGCTTGCTCTTTTTGATGGCTTTGCTTTGACGTGGTTGTCTACGGTTGTGTTGAACAGACCGGAAGTCTGCTCTAATACCAAAATTGATGTAGGACAACCACAATAGTATAATAGAACAGAAAACTAATAGGATAAACCCTAGGAGTCAGCACCTAAGGGCTACTTGGAGTCAGCACCAAGCAAACTGGAGTCGACACTAGTGTAAAAGAAAACAAACGTTTTTTTATAATTCTCAAAAGTTGTGTTACAATAATCAAAAAAAGTGTTTAAATAGCTAACAACACAAAACCCTAATTATTAAATGTTCGAGCTTGCTTAATCTCAAGCCCAATAGCTAATAGGCTCCATCCATAAGGCCATAGGTTGGGCCGTCTTCTTTTTGCTCTTCCTCCCATATGTGTGTATAATTAGGGGTCTGTATCTTGTGTCCGCACCAGTTCCTTTAATTATAAATGGCACAAATATCACATCCACCACCAACACTACAAGTACATAATGTATACCTATAATCGCTCTTATTATATTATATCATGCCATTAAAAACCTTCTTTCTTTAATCAACAAGTACATATATTTGATCATTGTGCTTTGTGTATATATAAGTACTATAGCTGACCCATCTTTGAGACATATAAAACTGCATGTTTCCTTAATCAATGTCTAGTATTATTAACAATCATGAAAGATAATAAAGCTAACTTGTCTTTTGTTGTATTAGAAAATAATTATTCGGTGAATCAAGGGCTGGCTACATTGCCATTCTTTGGAGTTGGAGTGAACTTGGTTTTGTTTTTGACAAGGGTGATGGGTCAAGATAATGTTGATGCAGCTAACAATGTAAGCAAATGGACAAGAACGGTCTATCTTTTCCTCTTTTTCAGGTTTGTTAATCTACTTTGGAATCTAATGCCCAATTGTAAAAGCAGAGATACATTAGAACGAGTGCTTAAGTAACACCAGCTCTTTTATGCATCATATGAATGGCTTACATATTTGTGTCCACTACTCAAATGAAATACTTTGGAGAGAAAGGAATTGAAATGAAGGAGAAAATAAGAAGAAAAAACCAAAATTTAAATGACACTTTTGTTCTGAGTGCTGGTTGGTTTTTTGTCTCAGCCTTGTCTTCTATATATTTAAATATTTCTGTAGATTCATCTATAGTTAAACAAGTGATATGGATAATTTTTTAGTAGTATTACATTGACAATGTATATCATATGCAAAATCATTGACTACATATAAAATTTCTATACTCTGGAGACTACCTTACTAAATGGAACCTTCACATGCCAAATCAATAGAACGCTAAAACTGTAAGCATGGCTGTTCTCAGCCTTTGCAATTTAAGTGACCAAATTTTCTTGCATGAGTGTGTTGGTGGGAGAAAATTTTGGGTCTTAGTTGTCCTTCCTCAGTTTTTTCTAATTATCTGCTTGTGTCTACAGTCAGACCTTCTGGTTGTGAAGAAGAAAAACAAGCGTTACTGTCCTGTGGATTTTACAAAGGTTGGTTTGGCCCATTGAGCTTCTTGGTTATACTGTTGTGTTGTAAGATTCAGATATGAGTACATGATTTACAAGTAGCTGTCCTTCACTTGTTTGTATACTGGAGGATATAGAAAAAGAACTGTCAAAGGTCTCTAGGGCATCAAGAGGACCAGCACTTTCCCAACTTATTATGGTATGACATCCCGCCATCCTTTTGCCTCTCTTCTCTTATAGAACTATTTATGGTGTTAATGGGATTTTTCTTTTTTTTACTGAAAACTTATGAAATAATAATGTGAAATACCTTTCTGAAACTTAAAAGAAAATTTCAATTTCTACCAAGTCATCCTTCATTTTTCTCAGTCTTTGTAACATGCTCCAATTTTTCTTTAGCCACCATCTCGTCGTCAGCTACGCCTTGACAGTGAAGAAGGAAACGAGTTTCTTGAAACCAAACTTTCGTGGACTCGCCAGGTAATTGTTAATTTTTTGTTTGTGTGAGTTTGATTGTGATTTTGATTGGAGCCACTACTGTGTTTGGGTAATATTTGAATGAATTTGTGTACAGTTTTAATTTTGATAAGCTCTTTTTTTTTTTCTTTTTTCTTTTTTTAAGTTGTTTGTTTGGTTCATTATTGATCTTAGGAAATGAACTAAGATTCTCTGTTGTGCTGGTGGATGTTTTTTTAATCAGATTTTGCAATTCATCTTAATGATTGTTTCAGGAAAAAAACCATTGAGTGGACCATTGAGTGGCGGTTTCACTCGACAGATGTTGTTTTACATGACCATGGGTAAGCTATCTTACCCGCTCTTATCCGTGGATAACTAATTATTCTTGTTAATTCTTATCCTTCTGTTAGCATGAGTCAATTGGTCTGTAACTTCATAGATCAATACTGTGTATTTTGTTTGAAACACTGATGTAATTTTGTTTTTCAGATTAAATGAAAATATGAACCTTTCGTCCGTTATTAAGAATCATCTAAAAACTGGCCCTTGGAATCACCAGCTAAGACAATTCTGGGAGGAACAACTGGACTGTCTCGAGTTTTTCATCCATAAATATCCTAAGGTTTCTTTCTTATCCTTTGCTGGTGGTATTGTTGAATACTTCATCATGGTTATCTAAAGAGCATTTTCAGCACTGAGAAAGGTTTGCTAGTTTTGTTCTCAAAGTGGTCAAATTTTGGATCTCTAATCATCAACTGGTCCGTGGTCTTAAAGGTGCAATTTGGCTGTGTTCAAATTGAGTGTCTGAGAAGGCCGACTTTTATGTGAGGTTGTATTGGTCCCTTGTAATTGTTTAGGGACTTGAACTGAACTTTTTTCATTTTGACAATCTAAGTGTTATATTTCGAAAAATATTTTGAGCATTTTTGGAGGTTTGCACCTGTGGATGATTCATCATGTGTAATTATGTATGATATCCTCCCTATGGTCTTTGGACCACATTGCACCTCCTAGCCCAATTAAATTGGAATGGAGAACAAGGTAATAAAAAAATTGTCTGTTATGTCAGCTTGATCTATCTCTTAGGCATAGATATCTTGTCTGCTGGGTGCTTTACCTCCCTACTATCTCTATAGAGCTTTTGGGTGCCATATATAGCCGGTGTGATACATTTGGCCAAGGGGAAAAAAAACTATAGCCGCGTTTTAAAAAACGTTGCTATAGCCAATTCAAAACAAAAGGGCTATAGCCGCATTTTTAAAATATGGCTATAGCTGTCCCTATAGCCGGCTTTTAAAGATGTGGCTAAAGTGTATCCTAAAAGATGTGGCTAAAGTGTATCCTAAAACCGCGGCTATTGGTCATGTGCTATAGCTGCATTTCTAGAAACGCGGCTATAGACGGATGAAAACGCGGCTATAGACGGATGGAAACGCGGCTATAGGCCGAATTGTGTTATACCCACGTTTTCAGGAGCTGTAGCCACATTGTCCTATAGGACTTTTTTTTTTTTTTTTTTTTTTTGTAGTGATTGTTATCTTAAGAATATTCTTAACATTATTTCAAGGGCAACATATGTTTTGTGTTCCAAACATCGGTTTGCAAGGACTACAAAATATTTTTGATATGTTTCGACCCACTTTTTTGAGGTTTACTAAAATGGGTCGAAACAAACACCAATAAATGGGTAGGTGTGGGTTTATATTGCAGCCCATACTGGCCTCCAGCTCTATCAAACACTTCAATGGAACCATACCAAATTAAAAGGACATTCTCAGAGATCAGAGGGGAAAGTCTTGGCATGTCAGACTGCGACAAAGTGATGAGCGCTTGTGTTTTGAGAATAGCTGGCATCACTTTGCAAGTGATCATTCTATAGAAGGTCTTTGTTCGAAGTTTAGATATTCAATAAAACTGGATGCAGGAAGGACAATACTGCAGGTTGTAGCCATTGTTAAGACCATTCCATTTCTGACTTTGGAAGGAGATTTTGAAGCAGAGGAGACTTGAAACAGGCACACTTGTGCTAGCAAGCAAAATCATTTGAAAGCAGTCCTCAAAAAAATAAAATAAAAATAAAAAAGCCTATGGTTTTGTTATTAATCCTTATCATTCCCAACTAATTGTGTTTCTTTCATTTTTGGTTTTGTATAGTGTGAATACGTAATAATACATTTAGAAAGTTGTTTGTCTACAGGTTCATCTGATGTTAGTGGACATAAATCAAGAAGCATTGCTGAAACAAGTCCTAAAGAATGTGAGAACCCTGGAGTTGCCATATATGTTGCACCAAATACTACAAAAAAAACGTTCTATAGCCGCGTTTTTAAAACGCGGCTATAGCTTAGAAAAACGTGGCTATAGCCTGATTTGGCCTATAGCTGCGTTTTTTTAGGCCGCGTTTTCAACTGTGGCCTCAAATCCGTAACTATAGGGCTGAGGGGTCTATGGCCACATTTTTTTAAACGCGGCTATAGGACCGGCCCAATGGCCACGTTTTTATAAACGTGGCTATAGCACATACTCTAGCCACATTTTTTAAACGTGGCAATAAATCCTCAACCTATAGCCGCATTTAAAAAACGCGGCTATAGACCCTTTTTTTTTTTTTTTTTTAAATTTTGATTATCAAAAATTAATTTTCGGTAATCAAAATTTAAAAAAAAAATTAAAATTAAAATTTTTAAAATTAATGCTTTCAAACTTTAAAATTTTAATTTTAATTTTAATTAAATTAAGAAATTCAAAACCACAATACGTACCCAGCAAATTCAAATTCAGACAAAAACCCAGAAAATTTCAAAATTAATTAAACACAACATGCCCACAATACAAACACAACATGCTCTAAAATACAAGAAAACAGTGCAAGAACACAAACAGAACATCTCCTTCAACAAAAGTACAAGCTCAAAAATACAAAAATCCCTATAACAGAAACAGGTCCAAAAAGAGTCCATATGCTCAAACCCAAAATTAATCAAAGCACAATCAAACAAAAGAAAATAATTTTTGGCCATGGGTTAGAGAAAAATAAAGCAAACAGAGGTAATTTTTTGAGGCACTTTAACTTCATTGATTTAAAATTTTCAAGTCTATACCAAAGAGAGACTTAACCTTCAAATCTACTACAAAGAAAGACAAAGTTAAAGGGAACAAAAATGAACAAAACTCAAAGAACAATGAACAAAACCTCATATTTTCACAAACCCATTCATACAGCATCAGTGGGAAAAAGGGATTAACAGTGTGGGTCAGCACTTTTTGGATCTCCAGCAACATAGATCAATGACAACATGCACATATGAGAGAGAGATTGAGAGAGTTGTAAGATTTTGGAATGAGAGAGCTTTTTTTTGAATGACTGAGAGAACTGCCATTTTTGCTTTTGACGAGAGGGAGTGTCTGAGATTTCTTAATTTGAAATCTTCGGACTTTTTTCTTTTTTTTTTTTGGGACAGCTTACTATATGCCATAGAATATTCTAGGAATATTCTATGGCATATTCTATTTTTTTTTTACGCTAAAGTCGGTCAATCAACTTAGTATTTTTTTTTTTTTTTTTTTTTTTTTTTGTAACATTTTGGAATATGCCATAGAATATTCTATGGCATATTCCATTTTTTGGTTTACGCTGAAGTCGGTCATTCAGCTAGTTTAGTTTAGTTTTTTTTTTTTTTTTTAATTTTTATGGAACATTTTGGAATATGCCATAGAATATTCTATGGCATATTCCATTTTTGTTTACGCTGAAAGAAACCCATCTGGGTTTTTTTTCCTATAGCCACATTTTTAAAAACGTGGCTATAGGTCCTCCTTTAAATAAATAAATATATTTGGCTAGACCTATAGCCACGTTTTAAAAAACGTGGCTATAGGTCCTCCTTTAAATAAGTATATATATATATATATATATATATATGGCTAGACCTATAGCCACGTTTATGACCGTGGCTATAGACTTAACCTATAACCGCGTTTTAAAAACGTGGCTAAAACTACTTACAAATGTGGCTATAGACTTAACTCATAGCCGCATTTTAAAAAAGCAGCTATAGGTTAAGTCTATAGCCGCATTTCTTAAAAACGTGGCTATAGGATAGCTATAGCCGCGGTTTTGCAAACGCGGCTAAAAAAAACGTGGCTATCATCACTGAATACATGCGATGTGTAAGTGTTTTATTTATTTATTTTTAAAATCTTATTTATATTCTTATATATTGACATTGTAATTTTGCATGTAACCCAGCATAGCAGTGGAAACTTTGCAGGTCTTTGTGCTTCTAGCAAAGTTGCTTATTGGGATGTACCAAGATCCTTATTCTTTAGCTTAGATTACTAAAATTAATTCACTTGTATACTCTCTTTTGTCACGGTTGGTCCAATAAATTTTTATTTATTTATTGTTGTTGCTGTCTCATCTCTGATATGTCCCACTAATGGTTTTATATACCATTGCAGGCAACTGAGGAGAGGTACAAATATAAGGGGCACACATTATCCTGGAAACTCCTAATATTGATAATCCAAAATTTCATACTTTTGAGGCAGTACTCAATGTTAAAGCTATGGAATATTACTCATTTTTACAATTATAAAAAAAAAAAAACATTTGTAAGTTTTAGTTTTTACTCAAATTTTGTCACCATTTGACGATTTGAAATAGGTTAAATAATATTGTGTTTTGGTATAATCTTTTTGTAACGTATATGTACTTGGTTCTTAAAGTACATGTGCATGGTTGTGGTTATTTTATTTTATTGTTTTTAAAAAAGAAAAACCTTATTTTGAAGATTGAGTGACTCAAAAAAAGTTACTGTACATTACGAAGGCCGTTGAAATTTTTATTGCGATGGTATTTGCTTCAAAAGTTATCAAGGATAAATTCGATCGTTAAAATAATTTTTTTTTGAAGAGTTTTCATACTTGTTTCAAGGTTTTTGATCCTTGAAAGATTTCCCATTTGGGTCTGCAATCGCAAAGAACATTCTTGTCAATTTGCCTTATCAAATAAGTATGGTCCATACACTATATTTCGAATCTTAACTCATCTGTCTAACATATGGAGTAGAGCTTGAGTCCTGTGGACCATCATTTATGCACAACTTCTAGAAAATAAAAAAAAATAAAAAAAGAGTTTTCTAGTCTTTTAAAAAAAAAAATAATAATAATAATAAAAATAAAATAAAAAAAAAAACTGAAATTTAGGGGTTTTAGGTTATACTCACTTTCCAAAATCATCTATATGCAGGTACCAAGAAACTTTTAGCACATCCCCATCTTCATATCAGGAGTCCAAACATCTCAGTAACAAGGAAGTGGACAATAGGGATTGGAAGTTACTCATCAAGATTGATGGCCATATGGAATAGTGCATGCATGCACCTTGGCATGAGTCCTATGGACATTCATTTACGAACAACCAGAAAAAGCTTTAGACGTTGAAACTCTTTTTAGAGAAAAAAAAGAAAAAGAAAAAAAAAAGAGGGTCTCTAGTAGCCAAGAGCTTTTACTTTAAGTTTTATAGTCTTTTAGGAAAAGCTGAAATTTAGGGGTTCACGTCTCTCCTTTGCATGCAATGTCAACACAAGCACAAGCTGATTCTTGTAACATGTCTACATGGAATGGAATGCAATATCCTTGTAACTTTCTTGTAGGAACAAGCTTGCGGACTTTGACTTTCTTGCATGCACCTTGGCTGACATTTGGTGATTTTGCTCTCTGTATATGCTCTCTGTATATGTTAGATGCAGATTGTTGACTTGTAAATATGGAGAGAGGAGTGGTGCAGCAATTGCGGAGAAAAAACATAACTTCTCTTTGTATTTGTGAGAGATTGTAGGCTTGAGTGTAGTGGAGTTTGGATTTAGTGAGAGTGTCATTACATGCTCCATTTGTATTTTCCATATTTGTTAGTAAAATTTACAGTCAGTGGGTGTAGGTCAAAAGCACATAATATTGTGTGTGCATGTGTATATTTCCTTTTAAGTTAAATTCATTCTTATTATTCATTTTTTAGAGATCTTTCTAAAGTACATAATATTTTCACAATCAATCTTGTATGCAAGTGCAATTCAATAGCATTTTTCTATAACAATTTGATAATTGAGCTTCCGCTATTACAACATAAGATTCAAGTTTTACTAATCAAGAACTTTAGAGTACTATTTGCTATAATTTTCTAATTGCTTAAAATGATAAAAAATAATTGATTTAAAAATCTATATTACAAAAAACTCTATAGCTATAGTTAGGGATGAACCCACGTTAGGGCCCAGAGGGGCCTAGCCCCTTGAGATTTCAAAAAAGAAAAAGGTAATAATGTAATCAATGAGTCAATTCTACAAAGTTTTCTCTGTACATATGAATACTCGTTTAAGCCATCAAGTAGTAGGCTAGTTTCAGTTTGAATTTATTCCAAACCCCATATTTTGTTGCCCTTGGAATATATAAATGGATGTGCCCCTAATTGACTTGGGACTTTGTGTGTGTAGTTAATAGAGTTAATACCGTACCAAAAACTGAGTAGGCCATTTACTTAGAAGAAGTATTGAGAGAAGGCTTTTCACATTCTTCTGTGAATGGAATAATGCTGGTGTTACCAAATGTATCTGACTCATAATAATTTCCAAATTTTTGCCCGCTGGAGACGTTGTTGACAAGCTATATAAAGAATGGCAAACAGGGTTCTTATAGCTTTTATGCCTTATAAGTGAGTGTCAAATACGGCAATAGAAGAGAAAATTCAACATTCTCCCTCTGTAGAGGTGATGAAACTTGACATTAATTATAACATCCAAATGCTACCCATGAAACAATTTCATAGCTTTATGACTTCCTGTAGTTTGTTTTGTACACCTCAATTATTGGACTAAGCAAACTGTAGCTCTCATTCTTTTTATAGGAACTAGTCGATGGCTTGCGCAATATGCACATATGTTGTAATATCAATTTGAAATGTTTATTAAAAAAAGTCTTTATAGTCCATATATAATACTCGTTATATGTAATAATATTTGGAGAATTAGTTTCGATTATATTACATTGCATATTTACATGTTAATCAAAAGAGAGGAACGATAAATTTTTAATATAAACCTACTAAACTATATGACATTATGACATATTAATTGAATTATTTATTGAAATTTTACTTTAATATATTATATATCAATAAAGATCCAATTAGATCTTAGGGGATTACATAAAAAGCCTGACGTTTATATCATACTTCAAATTAGGTCATGAGTTTTACTTTTGTCAAATTGTCCCATACTTATGATATTGTTTAAATTTGAAACCCCTATCCAAATCCATTATTTGTTCTTCTCAAAGAAAAAAAAATCTAACTTTATGAATCACAAAATTTTATCACTGGTTTATCCTTTTTTCTCTACTCCATTACTATCCACAATAAAGAAAAAAAATCCGTTATTTATTTTTCTTTATTGTGGATAGTAATGGAGTAGAGAAAAAAGGATAAACTAGTGATAAAATTTTGTGATTCATAGAGTTAACCAAATTCGATTTTCAGTGAACCACTTTCTCTATTTATTCTATCAAATGGCTAACAATTGATTATAAACAAGTCTTAGGGGAAACATATATAGAGTTAAATATATGGTTTCTTGCTTTTCTCTACTCCATTTTGCCCCTAAATAATGAAGATGGATAGAGACTTCACATTAAAACGATTTCAAAATTTCGGAACTTTGAGTGAAAAAATCAAAACCTTGGGACCCAATCTGAAATGTGGTATAAACTTTGGTGGCCATTTTTACGTAATTTTCACTTAATTTAATTGCACTCTAATTTTATGTCAAATTTCCCAATTGGATTTCAGATCTATTTTACTATTGTGTCAATTTTCTGAAAATTTAAAACTACTTCCAACCCATTTAAAATTTATTAATTTATCTGAAAATCTCACTTATCATCAATGCAAATACAAAATTTGAAAAAAAAAAATGGTAATAAAACAGTTGGATGAATTGTTTATAATTTTGTCTCTAAACTTTATTTATTTGTCATTTTAGTTATTAAAATTTTATCATTTTTTGAATTCAGACCATCCAAAGGACCATAATAGGAAGATGTTTAAGGTTGTTAAGGTTGGATCGAGGTTCCACTATGATGACATTATAATTAATTTAATAATTATTTAAAATATAATAAATATATTAAATTAATTCAAATAGAAAAACTGACTAAAATAGTCCAAATAATTATAAAGCCCATCTTTCAAATATATTTTTCAAATCACAACATTCATTATAGTGTTTCAAAAATCAATGCAATATTATCAATTGTTAAAAAAAACATAATAATAATAATAATAATAATAATAATAATAATAATAATAATAATTAGTTTACATTATAGTAAGATTAACATTGTATATTAAAAAAATGCATATAATATTGCACACTTTGATATAAATGTACATAATATTGTAAACTTTTTGTAAATTTGTTCAGTATTAAATGTATTTGTTTGGTTTACAATGTAAAAAAAAAAAGGTGGTTATTATATGAATTGATGGGTTTGTAGTATTAAGAAGACTGAATCACATATTTCAAAGTCATATCAATACCAATAAGTTGAGCTATTAAATGAAAATTACAAAGCAAATCCATGGTGGAGACGTGATCACATATCCAACTTTTCACATGGGAAAGGGGTAGTGCTTGCCATAGTGGTAGACAGCTTATGAAAATGGAAAAAATCTTGACTTTTGGGCACTGACAAAGGAAGGAAAACGCAGAAAAAGAAAGAAGATGATGATGATGAAGAAGAAGAAGCAGTGAAAAGATAAGGTTTATGCTTTTCATTTCTATGTTATTTTAGGGATGTGTTAATTAATTTCCTAGAGTACTAGTTTATGAAATAATTTTAGAAATATTTTATGAGATAAAAAATAATTAAAAAAAAAAAGGAACCAATTATTTTGGTAGTTTTTTGCATTTTTCATAAAAGTATAAAAAATTTCTTAAAATGATATATTAACAAATGACGGATAATAGAACCTTTTATTTTTTTTGTAATTAGTTTGTGTAAAGTTGTTATTTACAACTATTTTGTGTTGGCTTTAATTTCGTGTTAAATTTTATTATAATTTTGTTCAATCATGTTTACCCTGTCTTTTATGTGGGATTTCATTGTATGGGTTGTGTGAGAGAGAGTGTAAAGACTCTTGAAGATCAAGTGGATTTCGCGAGAAGTTTCGCAAAAGGACTTCCAGCGAAGTGGGCCACGTGCAGAGCACATGACTGGAATGCAAAGAGTCATGACAACTGGTTTTCGTGAGTAATTCACGGGTAAAGCATTCCCATGAAATACCCGCGAAACGTTCTGTTTTGCTATTTTGGTATATCTACTCCACCATGTCTTCACCCACACTATATATACCCTCATTACTTATATATTGTGATAAGTGCTTTTTAGAGAGAAAACCCTAGCATACACACTTGAGAGTTAGAAATTGTTATCCCACAATTATCTACAAAATCCTTTGTGGTTTTCCTCATACACCTACCTCTTCATATCCATATCCTTGAGAGATTGATAGCCCAAACACTTATCACACACATTCTAAGTGTAAAATGAGGTTTTGGTGTTGCTAGAAAGTATTGGAAGAAGCCAAGTTTTGGCGAATGGAATCAGACTGAATTGCGAGATCTAGAAAGTTAGACAAGACACGATTCCGAGAAGCATTGTTGGAGTAGGAGCTTGGAGGGTTTATGTGCATTGGGTAGATTAGGCTTGGATGGTCTCTTGCTATTCGTGTATCCCAACTTATTGTCTAGTGGATCGATTTACCGCTTGGAGGGTGGTGGAGAGGTTTTTTGATAAGTTCTTTAGTTTCCTCTTTGATAACACATCGCCATGTTATCTTTATACTTGCATCCTTCTTCCCTACTCTTTTAACTTTCATTTTATTGTTGATATATGATGAATATGGCTTAGAGTAGTTTTATTATTTGTTCGCTCGCATTTACATTATTCCGCATTTAGTTTAAGTTAGAGTAAAATCAACCAAGCCATAACTTTTAATTTGGGGGGTCTAAATAGCTCTTGTATTTTAGCACAAATCTGAACTTGCAGTTTGTTTTGGGACTGTAACTTCGAAATTAGGGGTGAAAATTGGAATTGTGATTTAACCCTAAGCCAAGCCACAATTATTTAAGATTCTCAAGGAGCAGTTTCCGGTTAATTGGGTTGGATGACCTGGACCGGTTTCAAAGTACTTTTATATTTCAACTTCAAGTTGATTCTTTCTTCCTTTGTTGTCTATAAAATTGTGTGAATCATAGCATGTGATGCAATGCCGTTTTATTGGACTTAACAACAATTTATAGAGGAAAATAAAAGGAAAGACCAATGTGATATGACTGAGAAAATTAAAAATGAAAATAACAATAGGGATGAAAATAACAACCCATCCAAACATAAAGGGCGTAAATTGGATTTTTGCCAATTGTGTTAGGTCCAAACTTTCAAATATATATATATATATATATATATATATATATATATATATATATATATATATATATATATATTTATATTATAATAATAATAATAATAATAATAATAATAATAATAATAAAAGAATTAAAAATTTTAATGGGTGTCATGGACTCCCTAAAGAACTTGTCTAAGGATGGCACTGTCCTTGTGTGCCAGTGTGTGTGTTTGAAGAAATAAATAGAGAAATTAGATGGTGAACGTAGAACTTATCCACCTCCAAGAAATGACCAGCATCAACGACTATTTACAAACCCTTTGTGTTCAAGATTACCTTGATTAAAGCTAATTCTGAACTCTGTGTATCGAGTAACTTAACCTTTTAAGCAAAGTTTATATACCAATGTAAGATTCTAGTAACTTTAGCTCCCACTGCAAAGCTAAAGTGTTCAACAAGTATAAAACAATATTTTCCAATTTTATATATTATATTCCCTCACTCACAAAATTAAGTGAAATGTTTAATACGATAAAATTGCTTAAAAAACCTGAAAAATATATCAATATTCTTTAAATGTCATTTTCTTTATATATTATTCCCTCACTCACATTTTATGTGTGAGGGGAGCCACTATTGTGTGCCGAGACATGAAAAGGCCTGGTACCTTGTGATATCACCACAAAAATAATTCTAAAATCAATTTCATTTATTACACAATTTCAGTAAACTCATTCAATTTATTCCACACTTATTCAAAATATAACACTCATACTTTAAGTGAAAGTACAGTTCAAACAAGTTTAACTTTTAACAACAAAAGAAAAGCAGGTGGATAAGCAACAAAGTTTGCTTTAAACTATGAGGAATTGCTGTTGCCATCCCATATAATTAGTAGCACCATTGGAGTGCGATATGATGACCCGAGAGTATCTAATTGGAGAAGAGGAAATGGAGCTTCAAAATTGAGCACTTGAATTACTTCTCTTATTGAAGGCCTACGATCGTGTTCGGAGCGAGCACACCAAAGGCCTAAAATTAACAAGCACTTCATTTGTTGCTCATTAAAACGTACACCCAACCTTTGGTCAGCTGCATTAAGAACTTCTCCTAATTCATGGAGCTCCTTAACCCAGTTCAACATCACTACCTGATCTTCTGGGGCCTCATGGTTGATTGGCTTTCTTCCACAGGCTAACTCCAATGCAACAATTCCAAAACTATAGACATCTGATTCTTTACTAGCCCTAAGAGTTGTGACACATGTTGGGTCCATATAGCCCTCGGTACCTGCCAAA
Source organism: Castanea sativa (assembly GCF_040712315.1). Lineage (NCBI taxonomy): Eukaryota > Viridiplantae > Streptophyta > Magnoliopsida > Fagales > Fagaceae > Castanea > Castanea sativa. The sequence continues at coordinate 41,115,526 of NC_134019.1, read as the reverse complement.
TCAGTAATTCGTGATGCTTTAGCATGGTCCACAAGCCTAGCTAATCCAAAATCCCCAAGTTTGGCATTGAAATTAGAATCAAGCATAATATTGCTTGATTTTATATCCCTGTGCAACACACAACGTTCCCATCCTTCATGTAAGTAAAGCAAGGCTGAAGCCAAGTCTTGTATAATTTTGTACCTCACTTCCCATGTCAATAAGGCTTCTTCTCTGAAAAGATGTGAATCTAAGCTTCCATTGGGCATGAAATCATAGACAAGCAATAGCTGTCCTTTACTTCTTTCGTGGCACCATCCAATGAGTTGCACCAAATTCTTGTGTCTCAATTGACTGATAATTTTTACTTCTGATGCATACTCCCTTATCCCTTGTCTAGACCCTTCTAATACCCTTTTAACAGCAACAATGGTATCTAAGTCCCTTAAAAATCCCCTGTAAACCCCACCAAATCCTCCTTGGCCTAGCTTTTCTTTGTCATTGAAATCATTTGTCGCATGAGCCAATTCATCATATGAAAACCTCCGAGGTCCTTTTTTCCGTTTAAACTCTTCATCAAGGGCACGATCATCTTCTTTATCCCTCCGATTCCTCTTCCACAAGACAAACAGAATCATGGCCAACCCACCAACCAAAATAACTCCACCAACAATGAACCCCACAACTAACATGGACGTGTTCCTTTTCCTAGCGGGGAGGTTCAGACTGGAACCTTTTGGGTTGGTATTGTTATTATCAATTTCCAGACTTGAACTAAAATCCCAAGATTTAATAGTATGTAATGCAGAACTATTATATCCTGTTGCGGCTGAGAATCCAAAAGTAACCCACTCAGGTAGGTAATTTCTCAAATCAACAATACGAGAAAGCGATTGCAAAATATTAACATTGTTTTTAAAACCAGTAAAGACAACACTCAAATTTTTTGAGCTTGAATTGTAACTAATCCAAGCTTCATTTGTTTTCCCTTCCATTATAGAAATATTATTCAACCATGGCACATTAGCAACAGAGTTCATGGAGTTGATATCAATACCTACATGTGCCCCAGGTGGATCCCATTGGAAATTGCTCCAAATATCAAATTCCACTGCAACAAAACAACTATCCAGTGAGTTTGACGGTGGGTAGTTATAGAGACCCAGATTTTTACCATAGGCACCCGTAGAAAGTTTGGAACCGTTAGGTGCGAGGAAGAAGGTCAAACCATCTGCATACTTTGTTTGATTCTGCGAATCAATGACAAAGGTAAAATGGGTAGAAAAATCTGTGAGATTTCCGGAGGCCTTGTTCCACAGGTGCATGGGTCTGAAATAAGTGGCTCGACCTGCCAACCCTTCTTTCAGCGCGCTGCCTGTGAGCTGGATTACTTGGTCTTCATCAGCGTAAGCTTTCTCGTATGATATGTTAAGTTCCTGAGAGCTAAAACTAGTGAAGTTGAAGGACAAAGCACTTGTAAATGTAAATGGGGTTAGTACAGAGAAAAGATTGGTGATCATAAATAGAGAAAAAAGGATGAAAAGCTGTGGAAATCGGAAATGTTTGATCGTGAGGGTGTAAACCTGGGTTGCACCGACACGCCGTTTTTGGCGACGTGTCGGTGTCCGACACGTGTCGGACACCGGAACCGCCGCGATTCGCTGGACTCCGGTGTCCGAGAAGTGTCCTCTTTTTTTTTTTTTTTCTTTTTTCCGACACGGAGCCGACACGGCACCGACGCGGCTCCGACACGGCGCCGACGCGGCTCCAACAGTCCGACACGCCAGCAGTGAAAAAAAAAAAAAAAAAAAGGAAAATCACAGATTTTTGACATATGGACTTACCCCCACCGTTGATCTCATGATACACCTAAACCAAAATGATGAAACCCACATCTTCGTTCAGTCATTTGCCCCGAAACCCACAGCTCTCAGCCTCTCGGCCCTCTCCCTTCTCAGTTGAGAACCACCGACCCTTCCTCTGATCTCCGCCGCTGACCTGTCTCTCGCCGGAGCTAAATCGGGCCGATCGGCGAGCTCTCTCTCTCTCTCTCTCTCGGCGACGCCATCCCTGTCCGCCTGTCCCTTCCGATCTCTCTCTCTCTCGGCGAGCTCCAGGTCCGACGCTTCTCTCTCTCTTTTTTTTTTTTTTTTTTTGGTTGTGCTCTTTCAGATATTTGAGTTGTTTAGCTGGTTGGGTGAATGAGAATATGAGATGGGTAGTTTATTTATCTTAACTCTTTTCACGTTTTTTTTTTTTTTTTTTTTAAACCCACTCTCACGGTCACACAGTGACCGTGTGTGACTGTGAGATTATTTGCCATATTGTGATTATGTTACATTATTTGCCATATTGTTACTTGTTAGTTGTTACTGTGATAAGTTTAATTTATTTATTAAAGTTGAATTACTTAAATATTGTAGGTGATTTACTAAAATGAATATTGAAAGTGAAAAATCAACTGAGGCAGTTGCTCCTTTAAACTTTTGTAGTTTGGTTTGTACTCTAAACACTTTATGTATATTATTGTATTACTTTGGGTATTAATTTGCTTATTTGTAGTTGTTACATAATTTAATTTTTAGACATAAATGTATTTTATGTCTAAAAATATTTTAAAAAATGCCTACATATAAATTTTAATTAATTATTTAATTGCCGTGTCCATGCCGTGTCGTGTCCTTATTTTTCAAAAATTGCCGTATCGGAGTGTCCGTGTCCGTGTCGTGTCCGTGTCCGTGTCCGTGTCCGTGCATCATAGGTGTAAACAGCCATGATTGAAACTTTGGCATTGAGGTTGTAAACACCCATTAATGGATTTTTGTGATGTGGTTTGGATTCAGATATTGCAGTGGTGTTATAATTCAAAGTGATAATAAGTATAAGTCTTCTAAGAGCAAAGTAAATCAACGTTTCCAGTCAAAGAAGAAAAAAACAGTAATTCAATGTTTCCAGTGAAAAAGAAAGAGAAAAAGTCAATTAACGTTTCAAGAGAAAAAGAAAAAAGAAAGTGTACTAGGGGCATGCTGTGAGTCTAAAACTCTAGATCATTCCTTAAGTGGAACACAGAAAGTGGAATAAAAAATTTTGTATTGAGAAAAATACCGTTTAGTTGGTCTTTTTGTTTTAGTAAATATAATTTCTCCATACAAGGTGATATCTAATATGCCTGACGTATAAGACATATGTCTCAATGACATGGGGCCATGTGTCAGTGAGACATATGTCTCATATATTGGGCTCATTCAAGATTCCCTCCCACCAGGACCATTGTTGATGCTTGTATGAGTTACTGCCCTTCTAACTTCTATTTGACTGAAATTGCCGCTTATAAAAATAGAAGAGAAAAATACTGTACCACATTGCCACAATTAATGCCAAAAATAATTAAATAGGACGACAGAGCATAGCACTAGCCATTATTGTAAAAAAACTAGTTGATACCCTGGGTTTATTTTATTTGTTTATTATTCTGTTCTTAGAAACATATTCGTTTACACGTCATCAAATGAAACATATTATGTAGCCTAATTTGAAACTTGAGTTTAAGATATTTGAGTTCTATTAAGAACTTTAAAAAAATAAATAAATAACTTAGGTTATTTATAATAATGGATAGTGCTATGTAACTAATACATTTTGTTTGAGGCCTTATAGCAAACATGTGGCAATGTTAATTATTATGAAAAATTTTGTGTTTCTAGGTTTATTGATTTCCAAAATATTGCCAGCGACACACTGCTTGTGTCTCATCTATAGGACAGTACAAGAGCAAAATTAAGCATTTAAATGTATGAATCTAGCACTTATCATATTATGTATTAGTTAGGTTGTACAGTGTTAGGACATATGTGTTTCATGTATTAAGAACATATGTCATTAGTTTATGTAATTAGCTAATCCTTTAACAAAATGCACTTTGCTTGTAATTGGGTAGATTTAGAATGTGTTTAATGCTTCAAGAAACTGTGTTTCAAGATCAAGTGTTGAAGTCATCAAGTCTGTCCAAGAAACAAGCTGAAGAGTGCAAGTTCATTAAAGCTCGACAGCTAGCATGTGTCGAGGTTTAAGAGCTGTTCTAGCCCTGTGGCTCGATAGCTGCTTGATAGATGCTCGACACCTCTATCTGTCGAGGTTTAAGAAAAACAGATTTTGAGTTCTGTTTTGATTCCAATCTGTGGATGTGTCTTTGGGCCTTCTTTTCTTCTAACCCTAGACATATAAAATGATTATTTTAAGGGCCGTCAAAGGTACACAAATTGCACAAGCATTGAGAAATCCTTGCAAGTTGTGACCAGAGACAAATTTCTTGCCCTAGTTCATCTCTCTTATGAAGAAGTTGTTATGTTTGTGCACCGTAGGGTTTTGTAACCAAGCATCTTCTTAATCTTCATCGTGTAGATGAATTGAAGAACTTTACAGCCAACAACCTTCTCTAGTTGGTGATTGAAGTCATGTACTGGGATCCACGCAATTAGTTAATCACGTACTTGGGAGCCATGCATTGAAAGGAGAAATTGTCATTACAGAACAAGTCCAATTGGGTATTGGAGTAAGGGTTCAACTGTAGGTTGGTAAGGTACTTGAGATTCCTTTACTTGTAACCGCTTGTTGTGATAATAGTGAAATTTCGGGAGTGGTGACCTTAAAATCACCCGGTGGGGTTTTTGCCATGTAAGTTTTCCCCCATTCGTAAAAAAATCATCGTATCATTTAATTTCCGCTGCATACTTAGTTTAATTTGTGATTTGTTTGTGCTACCACGCGCTTTGCATGTTAATTTGATTAATTAATAACTTGACTAATTAATCAACTTAATCCATCACAAGGGGTCAATACATTTTTGGCCTATCAAGTGGTATCAGAGTAGGCACATTCTGATTGGGGTTAATCCTTGTGTATGATCCATTGACCCCTATTTGTCATGGATAGAGGTTAGTCTCTTATCATACCTCCATCATTTGATGGTACTAACTATGCATACTGGAAAGTAAGCATGAGAACTTTTTTGCAGTCTCTAGATGAGAAGGTGTGGCAAGCTGTAGAGATTGGCTGGACCAAGCCAAAGGAAGCGCCGGCCGATTGGGATGATGCTAAAATCAAGGTGGCAAACTTCAACAGCAAGGCATTGAATACGTTGTTTAGTGCAGTCACAAATGAGGAATTCAAGAAGATATCCTCCACTGAAAATGCAAAGGAAGCATGGACCATCCTCCTGACAACTTATGAGGGAACAAAGGATGTCAAAGATTCGAAATTACAAAGGCTCACTACAAGTTTCGAAGAAATTAAGATGAAGGAAGATGAGTCGTTCGATGAGGTCTATGCCAAGCTCAAGGACATAGTGAACTCAGCCTTCAATCTTGGGGAAACCATTCCCGAACCCAAGATTGTGAGAAAAGTGCTCAGATCTCTGCCTAAGAGATTCCATGCCAAGATCACGGCGATAGAGGAATCAAAGGACATTGACAAGATTCCTCTGACTGAGCTGGTTGGTAATCTTCAAACCTACGAGCTAGGATTGACAAGAATTGGCAAGACGAGTAAAGGCAAGAGCATGGCACTGAAGGCCAAGAGCAGTGAGACAAATGAGTCTTCAGACGATGAAGATTCTAAGATGAAGTCATACATCACCAAGCAATTCAAGAAATTCATGAAAAATGCAAATGGAAAAGGCTTCGACAAGGACCGTAGGCAATCTAGTTCTTTTCAATTCAAAAGCCAAGATAAAGGGAAGAAGGATGCTAGGAATGGCGGTCAGTACATTGTTCCCGCAGGACCTAAGTGTTTTGGGTGTCAAGGCTTCAGTCACATGAAACAGGAGTATCCCACATATCTCAAGAGCATTGGGAAAAGCAAGGTACTTGCTGCCACCTTGAGCGACACTAAGCCTGAGGATGATTCCGATAATGAGGATAACAGAATCTTGAATGCCTTCACTGCCACTATCAATCCTACTGAAGGGATTGTTGAAGATGTGGATGAAGAAGAGGAATTGGTGGAATCCAAGTTTGAAAAAATGGATGATCAAGATGATATCCATACAGCCTATGAGAAGCTGTACAAGCTTTCTAAGAAGCATGAGAAACTCTACAGGCTGGCCACCAAGAAGTTCAGTGATGTGGAACTTGACCGTGAGGAGCTTTCCACTAAGTTTGATGAAGCCAATTAGACTATTGGGGCACTGAGATTCGAGAACAATTTCTAGGCTGAGAAGACCAAGAAGCTTGAAGTGGAGCTGTTTCAAGTCAGAGCTCAATTGGAGAGGACATCAAGTGCAAAGCTGGATGAGATGCTCAGTATTCAGAAATCTGCTTCTGATCGAACCAGTTTAGGGTATGACTTCCCTTCTTCTAATATTGCTTCTGCTAGTACTACTGTTTTTGTTCCTCCTGCTAATAACATTAAAATTGAGAACAATGATGTTAAAACTGAGTTAGCTAATGAAAACCTAGACAAGGGTAAATCCATCTTAGGAGCACCCCCTAAGCTTAAGAAGAAGGAAGCTAAAAACCCTAGGACTAAGAAGGCTAACTCTCAAAAGCCTAAACAGAAGTAGCAGTATCTCTGTCATTATTGTGGTATTGCCGGTCACACTCGACCAAATTGCTATAAGTGGTTAGCCACTCAACAAAGCAATGGCATGATAGCATCTGGGAACCAGAATCAGCTTCAAACCTTGCTTGCTCTTCTTGGAGATCTTCTCAAAGCCCTCATGTTCCTTTTGAACTTGAACGGTTTCAATCCTTCCCCCTCGTCACTGGTTCAATAGTTTGCAAAAAAGAAAGGTTATTCCAAGGTATGGAAGGAAAAGGGTTCCAAGTGATTTAATCACTTTTCTCTCTCTCCCCTTCTTGTCTTTGTTTTGCATTATTTGTATGTTTTGCTTTACTGTTTTGAGTCAGTCTAGTTTTATGCATTGTTCTTGCTTTAATTAGCATGTTTTTGGTTGCTTACTTTCAGTTTTTTTTTTTTTTTTTTTGCTTTATTTTGTTTTTCAGATAACAATAAAAAAAATATTAAAAAATTGAAAAATACAAAAACAATGTGTGTTTGTGTACATTGGTTCTTGTGAACCTTAAAATAGCCATTGAAACAGAGTTTTCTAAACTTTGTATCTTTTGTAACTTAGATGAGCATCCTTATGCATAACTAAGCAAGTGAGCTTTGTGGCTCTTTGTTTGTGATGAGTAAGGTTAAGTGATCTCTTGAGCTTAACACTCGTATCACTCTTTTTGACGGGTAGGACTAGAAAATCCTAAGAGAAAGGCATAAATAACCATCTCACCACTGTTGCTCGTCAATCATGAAATGACATTTGTATGCTTCGGCATAGCAAAAGTGCAATGTCAATGACATTTGTATGCTTCGGTATAGGAAAAGTGCAATGTCAAAAAGCTTAATATAATTGGGTATTTCTTTTCTCTCTTTATATACCCATGCATGGTTTGCTTAATAAAATAAAATATGCAAAGAAAGTAAAAGCAAAAAGAACAAAATGCTTTAAATATGTTTGCAAGCGTGTTTTCTAGGAGATGTGGGAGTTATAGGATGTACCTCGAATTTGATAGTCCCCATCAAACAGTTATAATTATGTGTGAGTTAAAGTGATTTTCTCATATCTCAAATCGTCATAACATAGAGACACTTATGCAATCTTGCGATGTTATTCACACACAACATGCAATATTCTTTACTATTCTTGATACATGTGCAGGTACAATGTGATTTGGCCATCACAAGGTTTACATGCATTGATGTATGCTCTCTAAACTGTCTTAACTTGTTTTTGAAATATAAAATCGGTTAGACTTTTTTAGTGTGTATGTGTGTGTTTTGGGATTCATGTGCTTAAAATTGTTGTTGAGAGATGATGTTGAGAGTCAAATATGTTGATTGAATCATTGGTTGAGTTGCATGCGTGATTGCATTCATGTCTGTGTTTTTCTCTTCTCAAAAAACTGCTTTTTCAAGCGGGCTCAACACTTCCTCGACACCTCCTCGATAGCTGGCTATCTGTTGAGCTTCTTAGCTTTTTCTTATCGCAATCTCGGCAGCTTCTCGACACCTGATGGATCGATCGAGAAAACTTCTATCTTCTTGATAGCTTCTCGACAACTGGTGGACCGATCGAGCTTCTTCTATGTGTCTGATCCTTGATTCTCGACACCTCCTCAATAGCTGTATCTGTCGAGGTTGTATTTCTCGACACCTACCTCGACAGATGGCTCGACACCTCTCGATACCTGTATCTATCGAGAATTACTGAACCTCTATTTAAAGGTTTTGTTCGATCAAATGTTCATTTCTCTCAATCTCTCTCTCGATAGATTTGATTTTTCTCCTCCCAAACCTCACTCTCTCACTCCAAATCCTTTCCTCAAGTTTTTCTTCACTTGGTAAGCTTCTAATCCCTCATTCTACATGCATTTCATGTTCTTGAAACCTAGGTTTTGGGGTTTTTGAAAATTTTTGGGGCTTTTCAAAATTGATTGAGTTTTTGAGAAATTTTGGGATGGGTTTTTGCCTAAATGAGTTTTAAATCTCATGCATTGCATCACATTAGCATTTTAACTATATTATTATGCATTTAGATGTGTGCAAATTGATTATGTGCAGGTAGGATTGGATTGGGCTGAGCCCATGATGTTTTGTTTTATTGCATGTCCCATGTTCATGCATTTCCCATGCATACGTTCTATCTTTTCAATATACTTGTTATATTTGAACTGTTTTGGGACTTTTCAGAGTGTTTCTTTCCTCCCCCCTCTCTTTCTGTTTACGTTAGTAGTGTTTAAGGCACCAAAATGTAAGTCCATCCCGCCGTAGAACCCTTTTCGTTCTAGGGCCTCTTCGTCTTCTGATCCTACTCCCTCCTCTGTTCGGTTCTGTGATAAGGATGCCCAAAAGGACTTCTCGGAGAACTTTTTTCAATGAGGTGTTCATTCGGAATGCCAAGTTGTTCTAGCAGACTTCGTCGACACTGACCTACTCGATGTCATTCACAGTCGGGGTTGGGCGTCACTGTGTGATGTCCCGGTCACTTGTCCTTCCGTGCTGATTTAGGAGTTTTACTCCAATATGCATGGAACTAATACTTCAGTACCTCTTTTTCACACTCACGTTTAAGGTACGCGCATAGTAGTCACACCGGAGTTGGTATCCGATGTGCTTCATGTTCCAAGGGTTGCGCATCCTGACTACCCCGGTTGTGAGCGTCTATGGACTGTGTCCAAAGACGAGATGATTTCTGCTTTTTGTGAGCGCCCTTCTGATTAGGGTGAGTGTCAAGACACATCATGTCAACCTTTTGCTAAAGGTCCTCGGTTCTTGAACATGGTAATGACATTTGTTTTGTATCCTCTCTCTCACTACAACTCCATCACAGAGCTTCGTGCTCATTTTCTGTTATCCCTTCTTAAGGATCTTTCCATTGATTTTCCTTCACATTTTATTCTTTCTATCATAGATGTCTATAGGGATTCGACTACCCGTGATAAGCTCATCTTTCCTTCTGCTATCACGAGGATTTTATGCCATTTTTCTGTCCCTTTTCCCGTGTCCGACCACTTCCATGTCATGGTTGCCATTGACACCGCTACCGTCAAATGTAGTGAGGCGCAGTTTCGGTCGCGACAGACAGATTCAGCACCTCCCTCCTCCCGTCCGGCTCCATCTCGATTTGCTCGAGCCACATCTGCTCTCTCCTCTTCTACGAGCGATGTGTCATTAGGAGACATCATGACGCAGCTTCAACGCATGGATGCTCGCCTAGATACACTCTCTACAGAGTTGTATCAGGTGAATGTTCGTGTTGGCCGCATTGCTCGGCGACAGGCGTCCATGGGTGGCTTTGCTCCTGAGGTTTCTCCTCTACCACCTCCTGTGGCTTCCACGTCTGAGGATGATGATGGTAATGATGATGATGCTTCAGATGATGATGATGGAGATGCTAGCTCTACCGATGAGATGTCTACTTGACACTCTACACGTTGTCACTCGTGACAAAAAGGGGGGGAGTAGTTTTGGGTTATGAGAGTAGTCATACTTAGAGGGAGAGCTTGTATAGGACATTTTTGATAAGGGGAGTGTTGTTGTTTTGAGGGATGTAGTGAGGATTACTTGTATCTTTTCTTCTCTCTACTTGAGATACATTTATTATTGTACATGAGGTCTTGTGACCATTTTTACATACATGATGTTTATCGAGTGGTATATGTGATGATGTATGTATTTTTCACCTCTCTCTACATGTGTTATTTCTTTTCTTTCTTTATACACATGGTTCTTATTACTTGTATGCAATTTATTATTCTGTTTCACACTAAGATGCCTTGATGAGTTTTGTTTAAAGTATTTCAGAAATACAAGTTGTCAAAGTCTACTTGTCATAAACTCTCTTCTTACAAAGTTTTTCAAGAGTTTGTGTTAGGATAGATTTTATTGTATTTAACAAGTGAATATGAGTTGAGTGATTTATGACTTCTCTCATATGTTCATTTGTTTGTTGTGGTTTTGTCACGGATTGCCAAAGGGGGAGATTGTTAGGACATATGTGTTTCATGTATTAAGAACATATGTCATTAGTTTATGTAATTGGCTAATCCTTTAACAAAACGCACTTTACTTGTAATTGGGTAGATTTAGAATGTGTTTAATGCTTCAAGAAACTGTGTTTCAAGATCAAGTGTTGAAGTCATCAAGTCTGTCCAAGAAACAAGCTGAAGAGTGCAAGTTCATTAAAGCTCGACAGCTAGCATGTGTCGAGGTTTAAGAGCTGTTCTAGCCCTGTGGCCCGACAGCTGCTTGATAGATGCTCGACACCTCTATCTGTTGAGGTTTAAGAAAAACAGATTTTGAGTTCTGTTTTGATTCCAATCTGTGGATGTGTCTTTGGGCCTTCTTTTCTTCTAACCCTAGACATATAAAATGATTATTTTAAGGGCCGTCAAAGGTACACAAGTTGCACAAGCATTGAGAAATCTTTGCTCAAGCAAGTTGTGACCAGAGACAAAGTACTTGCCCTAGTTCATCTCTCTTGTAAAGGAGTTGCTGTGTCTGTGCACTGTAGGGTTTTGTAACCAAGCATCTTCTTGATCTTCATCGTGTGGATGAATTGAAAAACTTTGTAGCCAACAACCTTCCCTAGTTGGTGATTGAAGTCGCGTACTAGGATCCGCGCAATTGGCTAGTCACGTACTTGGGAGCCATGCATTGAAAGGAGAAATTGTCACTGCAGAACAAGTCCAATTGGGTATTGGGGTAAGGGTTCAACTGTAGGTTGGTACTTTGGATTCATTTACTTGTAACCGCTTGTTGTGATAATAGTGGAATTTCGGAAGTGGTGACCTTAAAATCACCTAGTGGGGTTTTCGCCGTGTAGGTTTTGCCCATTAGTAAACAAATCACCGTGTCATTTAATTTTCGCTGCATACTTAGTTTAATTGGTGATTTGTTTGTGCCACCATGCGCTTTGCATGTTAATTTGATTAATTAATAACGTGACTAATTAATCAACTTAATCCATCACAAGGGGTCAATACGTTTGTGGTCTATCATACAGAATTCCGATGATAAGCAAATCAGTATAAAAATCTCGCTTCGTTACTACAGCCATTTACCGAGCAACTAGCAATGGAGAATAAGCCAGAAATATATTAATTATAACACTGTTGAGTACACAATTTTGTTCTAGGCTGTGTAAATAGTCAAGGAGACAAAAGAAGAGAAATTGTGGAGTTTTCTTTCCACACTAATGGCCATATTCTGAGATTTGAATTCAGTTTCCATTGGTATATTAAGTATAGTACATGTAGTCTTCCTTGTTATGTCATTACTTATCTATATTGTTATGTACTGATTAAACGAGGAGAGTCATCAAATCAAAGAATCTTAGTGAAAATTTTAAAGCTATTATCAAATTTTAATATGAAAGATTTATAAACTGACTTGTTAATGAATGTGATATATTGGTGCCACATCAATAACATATCAAATATTTCTTAAGTGCTTTTTTTTTTTTAAATACAAAAATCAAGGCTTATAGTAATTTGTTGTAACTTTAGCATCACTCATATCTTAAGAATATTCTTAGCAATATTTTAAGGGCATCACCTTTTGTTTTCCAGCAAAGGAAGCATGCTAGGGGTAACAATCAACATCTCAGATGAACATAGATATAGATTGAAAGGGACAGTTATTAACATAAAGCAAGTCTCAAAAAGGTTTTCCATTTGGGTCTACAATCGCAAAGACTATTCCTGTCAATCTGCCTTATCAAATAAGTATTCGTTTGGCAAAGATTATTTTTGTTAATTTATTTTACTATTTAGCTTATTTTTCTATTATTCATGGGTCCCACTGCACTTTTTGGTACTATTCACTACTATTTTAGTTAATTTTTACCTTTATTTACAGTGCTTTCAGCAAAATAAACATATCCCAATATACATATGGAGTAGAGTATGAGACTTATGGACCATCATTTATTCCTGAAAGTTCAAATAGCGTATAAAACACCAATGAACGTTTAGACCCCCAACTACAAAAATATCAGCACAAACTTATAAACAAACAATTTATGTGCGGAATATGAAATATAAGTTATAACCAAAATGGTAACATACTCTAAACCATAATTAACTGCAAACACAGTAGCAATTAAAAGGTAAAGAGAAAGGAAAGAGAGATGCAAACACAAAAATAACACGCCGATGTGTTATCCAAGAGGAAACTGAAGTAATCGACGAAAAACCTCTCCGCCGCCCTCCAAGCGGTCAATAATCCACTAGATAATGAAGTTGGGATACATGAATAGCAGAAGACCCTCCAAGCTTCTTGCTCCAACAGGGTTATGCCGAACCTTGTCTTCTCTAGCTTATTGGACCCCGCAATAAGTCCATTGCATCAACCAAATGAATTGGTCCTCTCTGAACTACTTCCCAAGCACCAAAACACTTCCTCACTGATATGGGTATGGTGAGATAGGGATTTGGCAAATGTACCTCTCAAGGATATGTTAATGGAAAGGGTAAAAGTAGAGGAATTCAGAGAATCAAATGATAAAGATTGTGGATGAGTCAATTTTGGTTTTCTCCAAGGTTTCTCTCTCGAAATTCTCTCTGGAAGCTCTCTACATTTCGTGGGTATAAGGGTATTTATAGTAGGGTGTATGAAGAATGCGAAAAGTCAGTTTTCATAAAACAGGGCATTTTGGCGACTCAACCTCGTGACTGGAATGAGTAGCGAGCTAATTGCCTGGCCAAACTGGAAGTTTTTTACTGTAGTGCTCCAGCTGTCATGACCCTTCAGCTCCCTTGCATGCTTCACATGTGTGCCATTCTGGCGACTTGCCACTCGCGAGCCACTCGCAAGATCCAGTTACGAGACTCCTTTAAATTGTACACATCTTGAGTTTTCTTCACACTCTCTCACACACTACCCTTACATAATTCCCACCTAAATACAGGATTTCTACATGTTGAATTACAAGCTAATTTGGCACAAAATAAAGCCAACACATGGTTGATTAAATTCAACCTTACAATCTCCCCCTTTAGCTATTCCATGACAAAAAAATAGACTCTAGACTTAACATGTGAGCTGGGAACAGTTGTCAAAACTCACTCACACCTAACTCTAGAAACTGTGAAGCTCTTGAACCATACAAGCAAGTTTTTCCTGAAAACAACAACACAAGACAATCATTGTAAGCAAAAATCTTGAAATGCATATGGAGCAAGTACAAAAGCTTCTGATGATTGTACTCTTTATCATCATACCATGACACTAATTAGTTTTTGGTGTAGGTGAAGATTAAACCCTAGATCTTTTATTCAATTATCACAGACTTTACTAATTGAGTTAACTGAAATAGTGAAACCCACTATTTGTCGTGCTTAATATAAAATTATTTGCTTTTGTTTTTATTCGGCTAAGTGAATATGAGAGTTTGTTTAGACCCCTAAAACAGATTGTTTAACCTAATTTATTAACCAGATGATTACTTAGATTAATTTTCAGATCTAGGTTAAAACAAATAAATCATAACATGCAAAGTTGCGGAAAAGTAAATAACACCACGATATGATTACTCAGGAAAACTAATGAAACTAACCCGTTTCAAGGTAAAAACCTGGGAAGGATTTAACCTAACTATCCTTAAGGTAAACCAAATCTACTATAAGAGAATTGAACTTTTTACAAAAGATTTAACCCTAAATTGAATACTACCTCATGTAGTAACTTACTAACATAACCACATGCAAGCTTCGAATCCACAGACTCCTTCTCTTCTTAGATTAACAGCAACACAAGCACACCCTTGCTTGTGACTTTAAGACTCCACTCAAAGGTTTCAGATCACCATCAGTAGTTGATCTTGAATGCAGCAACTAGTTCTACCAATCCTTAATTGTAGTTTAAGCTCAGGTAGAACCTTGTGTAGTTAGAAGGTACAAAACCTCTCAAATCTCACAAAAAGTAACACATAAGTCTCTCCAAAATTCTTCAAAATGTAGCTAGGGTTTTCTTTTTATATGTGTACAAGTTTAAGTGAAGCCCTAAACGTTTTTGTTGTGATTGGACTGAAATAGCCTTCTGCAAAAAACCCTATCTGCGATTTTCGATCGGTCGGGTCTATTTCTCGATCGGTCAAGAAAGGAAGAACTTTACTTCTCTTTTCTACAATCAGCTGGACTTTGAAATCTTGAAACACGCCTATTTAAGCACACTTAAAACACTTAGACTAGACTAGTTTTGCTCTTAGTTTACCAATACATTACAACCATAATTCTAAACATTTAATATAAATCTTTAGAACCTAACAGAATATATATTTGGAAATAAGGCCTAGATGTTGTTGTAAGTGAACATACACTACAAAAATGGCCTAAGGTTTTGATCTATCTCTGTCTACATATGAGAAGACCCCAATCCAAGATACAAGAGATGGAGAGGCCTAGTTTTGGTTTGATGCTTTTTTTTTTTTTTTTTTTGGTTGATAAAAGGGTGGTTTGATACTTTGATTATAGTCCAAGCTACAAAATTTTCCCATTGGATACAATTAATTTTAGGAATATAACGGTGAATGAATGTGCCCCTAATTGACTAAGGATTTTGTTGCTGTTGTTATGTAAAGGTAGGCTATTTACTTAGATTCTTAGAAGAAATACTAAGACTCTGAGAGAAGGCTTTTTGCATCCTTCTATGAATGGAATAATGCTTCGGATCGCACTTCATCCTAATTGGTGTAACCAATGTAGTCGATGTCGCACTAGTACGTATACCGGTATCGAAACACCAATGTTTCGTACCAGTTTAAATACCGGCCGTACCGGTCATGTACCGGCCGTACCGGCCATACCGGCTAATTTCGGGCAATACCAACTGGTACCAGGCATACCGGCTGGTACTAAAAAAAAAAAAAAAACTTTTTTTTTTTAGTTTTGTAATTTTTGAATTTTTGTAAAGGCATGATGATAACTTATTTGCATTAACTTATTAGTATTATTTGTTTTCTTAGTATGCAATGAACAATTAAGCTTTCTATTTTTTATATTGTGTTTTTTTTTCTTTTAATTGATGCTAAAGTCTAAAACCATGAATAATTTGTTTTGAATTGAGGTAATGTTTTATGGTAAACTTTTATATTTATTATAATACACACACACACACACACACACACACACACACACATATATATATATATATATATATATATATATATAAAAATATAAAAAATAACGGTAAACCTGAAACGATTCACTGATATTGACCGCTACCGAAATATATCGTTCCACTGGTCAAATTGGTACAGCCTCCGATACGAGATTGACTCCCTTGGGTGTAACCATTGGGGGGTGTTTTGTAAATGTGTTTAAAAACATGTGTTTTGTTGTATGAAAACATGTGTGAAAATACGTGTTGATGAAAAAGTGTATGAAAATGCGTGTAATATTGTTTAAAACTAAAAATGTGTGTTTAAGTGGGTGTACCAAACACCCCCACAATTTTTGCCTGCTGGAGACGTGGTTGACAAGCTACATTAAGAATGGCAAACAAGGAAGGTACAAGCTCAAACTGACGATCGTGGTTCCTATAGCTTTTATGGCTTCTTAGAGCACTTACAGCATTGGTTGTAAAAAGCTAAAAAGTTATTTTTATAGCTACAAACTGAAAAATTAGAGCTACAGCAGTGGAGGCATATCTAAAAATTTTAGCTTTTGAGCTACAGTGCACATCTAAAGATAAATGTGCACTGTAGCTCACATCTATACCAAAATAATATTATTTTATTTATCTTTTCAATTAAATAAAATTTACCCGTACGTCTGCTCTTCTCCCTTTTTCTTTTTCTTTTTTCCTTCTCTCCCTCCATGGAGAGATCATCTCACAGTATTGATGATTTCAGTGAGGATCTCGGTGCCTCCACTCCGCCACTCCACTCCGCCGCTGGGTTGTGGATTGTGCTCCGGCCTCATGGATCGAAGTGGCTTTCCGTGGACTGAAGTGCTTGCTTGTGGATCGGAGTGGTGGGTTTCGGCATACCGGCGTGGGTTTCGGCGTATCGGCGTGGTGGGCTTCGTGGTGGGTTTCGGCGTCTCGACGTGGGTTCCGGTGTCTCGGCGTGGTGGGTTTCGGCGTCTCGGTGTGGGTTCCGGTGTATCGGTGTGGTGGGTTTCGGCGTACCGGCGAGGTGAGTTTCAGTTTTGGGTTGCTGGATTTTCGGGTTCCTGGGTTTGGTTTGTGGTGGCTGTGGATTTGTATTATTTTATTATAGGAGATGTATTATTTTATTGTGATGTTTATATTATTTTATTGCGTTGAAAGTTAAAATAGATCCACTGCTGCAGCATGTTTTGTAAAATGAGTAGCTAAAATAGATAAAGTAACTTTTTGCTGTGGATGCTCTTAGAGCATCCACAGCAATGGAGCTAAAAATTTAGTTATTTGGCACCACAAAAAGTTACTTTATTTATTTTACCTACACACATGCTGCAGCAGTGGATCTATTTTAGCTTTTAACACAATAAAATAATATAAACATCACAATAAAATAAGATATCTACTACAATAAAATAATATATCTACTATAATAAAATAATATATCCACTGCAAACCACCACTGCACACAACCATCACAGCCATACACACAACCACAACCACCACCACCACCACCACCACAGCCCACAACAAAGAAAAAAAATCAAGCAAGCCCACACCCACCAGACCCACTAGGTAACACCCACACCCACCACCACAAAACCCACCCGAGCCACCACCACGAACACACCAATCTACCCACAAACTCACCCACATAGACAGACACCGTATTTAACCCAGCGACCCACTCATGAACCACACTGACCCACCACAGCACACCAACCACACCACAACCCACCAACGCCGATGAACCCAACCGACGCCGACTATTCAACCACACCACAGCCCACTGATGCCGACGAACCTAGCCACCCATTGACACCAATCTACCCACACAACCACAACCATCACCACACCACAGCCTACAGCCCACAGCAAGAAGAAGAGGGGGAAAAAAAAAGCAACCAAGTAAGGGCAAGATGGGTCGGCAGCATGGATCGGCGGCGTGGATCTGCGGCATGAGCCAGTGGCGTGGGTCGATAGCATAGGGGTGGGCTGCCAGCTGTGAGAGGAAGTTGAGAGAGAGTTAAGAGAGAGAGAGAGAGAGAGAGAGAGAGAGAGAGAGAGAGGTGAGAGTTGAGAGTTCTGAACGATAAAGAAAAGGAAAAAAAAACAAATAAATAAATAATATTTTAATAGGAAGTGAGAATTAAAAAAAAAAAAAAATAGCTCTCAGCTACAGTGCACAGCCATAGATAGCTATGCACTGTAGCAATGAAGGTAAAAAAAAAACCTTTAGCTCTACTACTGTATGACTAATTTTTGTGTTTTGGTGGAGCTAAAATAACTATATTTAGCTCCACTACTACAAGTGCTCTTAGGAGAATATAAAGAGAGTGTCAAATACGGTAATAGAAGGGCAAATTCAACATTCTCTCTCTGTGGAGGTGATGAAACTCGACAGTATAACATTCAATTGTAACCCATGAAACTATTACATATCTTCCAGACTTTTTATAGTTTGTTTTGTACATCTAAATTATTGGACCAAACAAGCAGTAGCTTTCATTCTTTCTATAGGAATTATTTGGTGTCTTGCACGATGTGCTAATATGCTAGCTATAAGTTAAAATTTTGAAAAAAAGATATTTATGTTCCATATATATAATTCGTGTTATAATATGTGGAGAAATAGTTTTAGTTATACTACATTACATATTTATACATGTCATTAGCAAGAAGGGAAGATAAATTGTTAATATAAACCTACTAAATTATATGACATATTAATTGGATCACTTATTGAACTTTTACTTTAATATATTATGACAAATCCTACTTCAAATTAGGTCAAGAGTTTTACCTTTGTTAATTAGTCCCAATCTTCTAATACTGTTTAAATATGAAACTCCTATCCAACTCCATTATTTGTTTTCATTATTATAGATAGTAATGGAGTAGAGAAGAAGGATATATGTGTGTGTGTGTGTATATATATATATAATCTTTCATTTACATTTTTTCTCTCTACGAAGTTTTCTTGGGTGCCAAACTTAGGCAATGGATGGTCGATTTGTGTGTTGGGCACAAGGAAGTCAATATCGTACCGGAGGCTGTACTGGTTTGGCCACCGATACGATTTATTTCTGGTATCGGTCAATACCGGTATACCGTTTCGGGTTTACCACTATTTTGTATATTTAATACACACACACACACACACACACACAAAATCTCTATTTACCATAAAACTATTTACCATAAAACATTACCTCCTGTTTACAATAAAACATTACTTCAATTGTTCATTGACATTTAAAATAAAAAAATAAAACATGAATTGTTCATTGCATACAAAAAAAAAAATACAAATAATCAAGTTAACACAAATTACATAGGATCATCTACTCCCATCATCAAAATGATCTACATCAGTACCATAATATACATGAGTATTAGCATTTGTCAACACAACATCATTGTCACCATCATCCTCATCAAGAACAACAACATCATCATCATTATCATCATCTTCCAAAGTTATTGTTGCTAATGGTTCTTCAATGCTAGCCTAATTCACATCTTCCTCAGTTAGTAACAGAAATTTAGATTCCTCAGCTACCCAATCCTCCATTAAACCAATATTATCAAGGCTTATAGGATCCAAGTAATCCTTTATCCTTCTAATGTTCCTACCAAAATCAATATCATATATTAATGACATTTTCTAATCATTCAAAATAAAAATTGAATATATTTAAGAACATAGCTTTCTCGTAACAATAGATTATAACGAACATATACTAAATCATTCAAACGTTTATACTCAAGCTTATTTCTCCTCTTGGAATGGATAAACTCAAATGTGGTCCAAGCTCTTTCACAACCAGTTGCACTACAACACTGACTTAGCAATCGAATTGCAAACTTTTGTAATTCTTGAGTGTCATTTCCAAATTGTTTCCACCAAGCAACTTCCAAAAATAGAAGAAACTATTAATTTAGTACAAAACAAATAACAAACTTTCAAATGAAACACACACACACACACACACACACACACACACATATATATATATGTATGTATAGATACATATAGTATACCTAGATTTAGTTTTTCACATTAGTGGATTGCCATAGGCATTCCAAAGTCACCTAAAGAGTTTTTGTATGCTTCAATTTGAGAACTAAGACTATCTTGCTCATTAGGATCAGGAACCAACCTTGTAATGGTACTAAGTATGCCTTCTGTAATTTCTTTTTGCTTCTTAAATGAAGGCCTAAAGAAGATTCCAAGGTTGAGATAACTACCTGCTGCATGTAATGGACTCTGGAGTTGTTTATCCCACCTAGCATCAATGACACTAGTAAATGGTATATATGCAGAAATTTTATTCTTTAACCTTGCTTCTGTATTCTCTTTTGCTTTATCCATTGCCTCATACAAATATCCCATTGATGGTTTTTCATCCCTATTTACAAGACGTAGTAATCTAACCAAAGGCTCACTAATCTTCACTATTTGTTGACATTGTAACCAAAACTCTTTATCTTCCAAAACAATTGCAGCCACCTCCTTTTCCATGACATCTCTAGCATATCAAGATTCAACCCATTGATCACAAGTAAACATTTGCCTAAGTTCTTTCTTGAACTTAGTCAAGCATTGAAGACTTAAAAACTCAGTTGCAAACCTTGTGATGGCTGGACGAATCAAATCCCTACCATTAGTGAAGTCACTTCTCATCAAAGATAAAACCTTGTCATGGTTGTATATGAATTTGGTAATCTTTTTAGCCTTTTGAATGGTTTCATGAATGATAGGAAAAAATTTACTATCTGAAAAAATTTCCAACATTAAATCAATGCAATGGGCTGCATAAAGAGGCCAATAGAATGACCCATATTTCTGGATTAGCTTCTTTCCTGCAGACTTGTAAGCAGAATCATTATCTGTAATGAACTGCACAATGTGCTCAACCCCAACTTCTTGAACAATTTTATCAAACAACTTAAACAATGTATCTGCATCCCTTGTTAAGCTTGACACATCAAGAGATTTAAGAAACATGGTACCTCTTGGACAATGCACTAAAAAAATTAATGATTGGAGAGTTCTTTTGATTTGTCCACCCATCTGACATTATTGAACACCCATAAACTTTCCAATCATTTTTCACATCTAAGAGATAATCATTTATTTCAGCCACATGTATTTTTTATAAAGGCCCCCTCAAGTCATGATAAGAAGGTCCCTTAAAACCAGGCCCAATAGTTGCTATACTATCTAAAGCTTCTTGATAATACACAGAGCGAGTTGCATGGAAAGGTATATTAGCATGGTACCACCACCTTGCAAAATTCATTCTTGCCTTCTCAACCATTTGCTTTGAGGTCAAAGAAGATTTTATGGATGGTTAAGAACCAGGAGTTGTTCTTGGAGTAAAAAAGGATTTAATGTTGGACCTTTCTCCAACCTTTTCTTTCCCTTTGGTGTTATAATTACTAACTGATGAATACTCTTTGAACCCCCTCTCTCATTATCATTATTACCTTCATCATCATCATGATCATCATCATCCTCCTCTAAATCATAGGGATTTGCAATTTGTTTACTCATTCTTCTTTTTTCCTGTTTACTTTTCTTTAAATCTTCAAGCAACTATTTCATTTTCCATTTTGCATCTTCAGATACTTTTTTACATGCTTCAACATTACCTGGAATCCCAGCTAAATGATACCAAAGCCTAGTAATTCCTCCCCCCCCTTATTATTTTAGAACAAAAAGTACACTGGGTGTTATTTCTCGCATCCGGCACAATACGGCCATAAGCCCATGCTGGATCCTCAGATCTTACAATCGAGCCAGATGCTACACTTGATTGATTTTTAGTCATAATTCACACTGCATATATACCAACAATTATTTGTTAATAATTCTAAGTTACCTTTTTATTAATAATAATACTAAGTTGTAAATTACTAATACTAACCCAATATCTCAAGCTAACCAAAATCAAGAATGAAACAACAATTCATGAACACAGTAACCCAATTCATGAACACAGTAATCAATTTGTTATTTATCACATCATCTGAATCTACATTCCACATGAAATATAATTCCACATAGCAAAAATTAAGGCAAAATTTTACCTAAGAGTGAGAGACAGACTGGCCGAGAGACAAAGAGACACAAAGCAGCTGAGAGAGAAAAAGATCACCAAGAGCAAACACAGCTGCATACAAAATAAGAAAAAAAAAGAAAAAAAAAAAGAAAGAAACTAAATGAGAATTCTATTAGATACAGAAAATTACCATAATAGACTGCACAAATGAATTAATCATCTGTAATGCGATTGTAAAAATTAAAAAGCACGAAAAATAACGGGTACGATTGGTTTCTTATAATATGTTGAGAAAACCAATAACACAATTGAACATCAGAACACCTTATGCATTAAGTGACTCCACCAAGATAGATTCTAATTGCAACACTTGAATTTCAAACACTCAGGCAGCAAACTTATATTTTGATTAAAACAAAGGTAGCAAACTTATATACATGAATGTGTGAATGAAGTAATGGCATGAGAGTACTGATGAGAGAGCTGGGATTTTTTGTTGCAAAAGAGAGAGTGAGAACGAGAGAGTGAGGGAGAAGAGAGAGTGAGGGTTGCTGCTTGGGTGGGTAGTGTTTAGGGTTAGAATTAGGAATTTAAATTACCATCCTGCCCTTTAAAAACTGCCACAATTACCACACTCACACACAAAAAAAAAAAAAAAAAACACACAGCAATATGAAATTTTGGTCCGATATTCATTTACCAGCCGGTATGGCTGAAATTCGCCAGTACAGCTGATATTTTTTCTTATATGAAATATGGGGTGTACCTATACCGGTGCACTAGCCGGTACGGTACGGTATCGCCCTCCATGCTAACATCACTCTTTTATTTACTACTATCATTCTATCACATCAACATGTGTGAAAAGTTTTGTCAAATTTTTTGTATCTACAGACTTTCTATATAAAAAACAAAAAATTCTACATGGTTCATGTTAATTAGTAATAATTTTGCATCTAGAAAAAAGATAATGGAGTTTAAATAATATTTAATTTTTTTTAAGTCATATATATATATATATATATATAAAAGGTCTCAATTTCATTTTTTGCCTTAGACCCCCAAATATATCAAACCGCCCCTATTACTGGTTGCCATAGTTTGTATAATATTTTTTAGAATCTCAGCAAGGAATCACAATTATATCCTTATTCTAAAATTTAAAAAATATAAAATAAAAAACTGGTATCAGACAATTAACTTTTGTTTTGCTAATTCATGTGAACTTCAAAAGCTTTTATGTGCTATAAGAAAATAGTATATTGAAAGGAATATTGAGTCTAAAAGTTGATTACAACCACTAAACTTGTGCTTCTATCCAAGAAAAATATATATAAACAATAGAAGAAAAGTTGATAAATATAATTAAGTTGATGTTTCTATCCAAAAATATGATAAAGGATATGTGTCGATTGAATATTGTATATGCACTTGGCACAACAATGTGACAATTAAATCAAATATCCACTTAGTGCAGCAATGGCTTTTAGGACCCCAAATTATATAATGTAGTAAATGATATTATAATTGAAACAAATTTAAACCTTAACAACAAATGCAATCTGACGGAGAAGTAGCATAGGGTGAGGTAAACTATGAGGAAATGGAGTGGCCGTAACTATAATTGAAGAATGGATATGTCATCCCAGAATCAGTACCATCATAGGACACGCATAGAGAGCGAAGACATAGATATATTACTTCTTGGAGCAAGATTTATAAGTTGGCCTAGGAAAATTTTATGGGAGAAGTGGTAAGGGAGCTTCAAAATTAAGCACACGAGTTGCTTGCCTTTTCGAAGGCCTAAGCTTGTAGTCAGGATTAGCACACCAAAGCCCAACAATAAGCAATCTTCGCATTTGTTGCTCATCATAATGTCCACACAGTCTTTTGTCAGCAGCTTCAAGTGACTCTTGTCTTCCATGGAGCTCCCAAACCCAGTCCAGCATAACCTCCTGATCTTCGGGGGGCCATGGGCTTGATTGGTTTTCTTCTGCAAGCTATCTTCAGTGCAACAATTCCAAAACTATAGACATCTGACTCCTTGAAAGCTTTACCTGTTTTGAAATATTCTGGAGCCATATAACCCATAGTGCCTGCCAAATTAGTAGTTTGTGACCCTTTGGCATGGTCCACAAGCCTAGCAAGCCCAAAATCCCCAAGTTCAGCATCAAAGTTTGAATCAAGCATAACATTGCTTGATTTTGTAACATTGCTTGATTTTATGTCCCTATGCAACAAGCATTGTTCCCATTCTTCATGCAAGTAAAGTAAGGCTGAGGCGACACCTTGAGCAACTTTATACCTCATTTCCCATGCTAATACATTTTCTTCTTTAAAAAGATGTGCATCTAAGTTTCCATTGGCCATGAAATCATAAACAAGTAAAAGTTCTCCTTTCATGGCACCAACCAATGAGTTGCACTTAATTTCTATGTCTCAATTGACTGGTAACTTTTACTTCGGTTGTGTACTCCTTTATCCCTTGCTTGGACCATTTTGATAGTTTCTTAACAGCAACAAAGGAGTTTGAGTCCCTTAAAAATCCTTTGTAAACCCCACCAAATCCTCCTTGGTCTAACTTTTCTTTATCGTTAAAATTGTTTGTTACACGAGCCAATTCATTGGACGTAAACTTTCTAGGTCCTGTTCCCTTTTCAAAATCTTTATCCATGTAGTCATCAAGGACATGATCACATTCTTTCTCCCTCCTTTTGCTCTTCCACAAGGCAAAAAGAACAAAAACCAAGCCACCAGCGAAAACAAATCCAACAGCATCAAACGCCATGAGTAACCAGAACTTCTTGTTTTTCCAATGGTCGGGAGCTTCTAGGTTGGAACCAGTTTCCAAACTTGAATTAAATTCCCATGAACAAAGGGTATGAGTTGTAGTCTTCTCTGTCGCGGCTGAGAATCCAAATGTAACCCATTCAGATAGGAAATGTCTCAAATCAATAACTTGGGAAAGGAACTTAATTCCTATATGGTTTATCACCATTAACAGTGAAGACAACACTCAAATTATGAGAACTAGAATTATAACTAGTCCAAGCTTCTTTCGTTCTCCCTTATTAGCAGTTCTACTTGGCCATGACAAACTAACAATAGATTTCATGGAGTTAATGTCAATACCTACATGTTCAAGATCCCCCTCTGGATCCCAGCCCTTATTGCGATAGATATCAAACTCCACCGCAACAAAATGATTTGCATCCATGTTTAATTCCTGGTCATCGAAAGCAAGACCCACACTGCCTACTTTTTTCACCGTAGGAAGCTGTGAGTTGGATGATGCAAGGAAGAAGGCAAGCCCGTCTGTGTGTATCTGGTCATTCGGTGACTTAATGACAAAGGTAAAATGGGTAGTGAAATCTGTGAGGTTTCCAGATGCCTTGTCTCATAGATGCATAGGTTTGAAATACGTAGCTCGACCCACAGACACTTGTGATTGCATGTTGCCCGTGAGCATGATGACTTGGTATTCAGCTTGAGCTGAGAACTCACAGATTATGTCAGAGTTAGTATCACTAAAATAAGTGTAGTTGAAGGATATAGCACTTGTAAATGGGGTTAGTATAGAGAAGAAACTGGGGCTCATGAAGATATAAAAGAGGCTGAAAATATGTGAGGATTATCAGAGATCAAAGCAGCATCAAGATTCAAGGCATGAAGAGGCAGAGCAGAAGGCAGAGCAGATCAGTGAAAGAATACTAGCAGATCAGTGAAAGTATACTTGGCTAAGCTACTTGTAGTTTTAGTTTTATAAATTGTATATAGCTTATACTGTGTGTAGTTTAGTTGTTTTTGTACATTGTTTAGTGAAGCACGTGACTGTGCACGTGTGAGCATTTAGTTGTTTTTTTAAGAGTCTGTTACGGCTGTTAAGTTAGTTACTAAGACTCTGATTTGTATATAAGGAAGTGTATCATTAAGCAACTTAATGAAAAATTCATTCTTTGCAAATCTCATATAAGGATTGGAAATGATTGAGCTTGAATAAGTTGTGAACAACCATGATTGGAACTTTGATCTTGAAGTTGTGATATGTGGATAACCAGTATTGGAACTTTGAAGTGAGGTTGGGCTAGGTATATTGCAGAGTGTACTTTGAATCTATGTAGCTAAAATAATTGGAAGTTTGTGGAGGGCATACTCTTTCATTATTGGTTAGACAGCCAAGACTTGGATCTTCTCATTTGTCTCGACTCTCAAATGCTTATTCTATTAAATTAGAAGGAAAATGTTAACAAGACCACTTGGTGCTTGTTAAGTACCAAAAAAAAACAAAAATAATTATCAAAAAAAGTCAAAAAAGACACCAAATAGTACCTAAAAAAGGGAAAAAATGACATAAACTAAAAAACAAAAATTTTGTTAGAAAAAAGTAAAAAATATTGTGGTTGCTCATTAACGCAACCCAAATTAGAATTGACATAACGGAAAACAGACACTGAAAAATGGCAAATTTCAATCAGAGGGAAATTCAAAGAGTGAAAAATAAAAATAAAAATAAAAAGGAATAAAAAACACAATTGGAATAGGACGTTCGAAATTGAATAGTCGATTACAGTCCTCGAAGTAATCGAATGGTTGGGCCTTTGAAAGAGAAACAAGCAACAATTGCTCTTCCAAAAACATTTCCTTTGAATAGGCTTGTGGCCATGAAAATCACATGAGATGTGGAAAGAACATGAGCATCGGCAACGTAGATTAGCCATCAGCATTCTGGTTCGTAAGAATCATATAGCTTTTTTCGTTAGTGTTTTTCATCAAAGGATTTAATTTTCTCGAGTCCCTTTTTTTTCATCCATTTGCATACTTTAAACATGAATATTACATTTTTCACCTTTTAAACTGTATAGATCAGCACATTAATTGTGGATATTCTATAAAATAAGTGTATAAAATTAAGTAATTTTTCTCACACCCATAATACTCTCTTTACATTCACATTGACACACTTAGGCCTGTCCACCCAAACCCGGACCCGATCCAACCGACCAGACCCGGCAGCAACCGACCAACCCGCGACCGACCCGTGAGCTCCGGCGGTCGGCGGCGGGTTGCGAATCCCAAAAACCAAGTCCGGCAGGTCAGTTGGCGGGTTCTCTCCTCTAAAACCCGCCTCAACCGACCCGACCGGAAAGCTTACAAAATCCGACAATTCAATGATTTTCCGGCGCGTTTTTGGTCATATTACTCTAGATCCAACAAGATTTATGCCAGATTTAGGGAGATCTCAACTAGATCTGGTGGAAATCTCACTGGATCTAGCGAGATCTCACTAGATCTGGTGAGATCTCCGCCGGATCTGGCGAATTTTCGCTTAAAAAAATCAATTTTGACGGACTTTTCCACTGTGGACGACCCAATCGGAACCGACCGCTTTCCGATGTCTATCCGACCGCTCCGATCCGACAGGCTCGCCGGTCGGCGGCGGGTCTGAACGTCCTCCACCTGATTCTGTCGGGTCGGTCGCGGGTTGGGCACAAACCCGACCCGGACCGACCTGTGGACACCCCTAGACACACTACAACAAACTTGAGTTTTTTCAATATTCTTTTATCCACGGTCATTAAAAAATATTAATAAAAGCCTTAATTTTCTACAATTGTACTCAACTATTGAGTAAGGCAAAGAAATTCATAAATTTATTTCTAAGGTTGGCATAACTATTGAAATAGGTGTTAAAAATAATAATTTAAATAGAGAAAAGTTATATCAACAGTTGGATGAATGTGGAAAAAGTAAATAAACTATTTTATCACTGCTATAAATGTTGAAAATAAAAACATGGAACTTTTTTTTTAGAGCAGAAAAAACACGGAACTTATATATATTCTACAATAAAAACAAAGATTTATACAGACTAGAATTTCTTGGGTATGAATACGATCATTGTTTACTTCTCTCTCTCTCTCTCTCTCTCTCTCTCTCTCTCTCTCTCTCTCTCTCTCTCTCTCTCTCTCTCTCTCTCTCTCTCTCTCTCTCTCTCTCTCTCTCTCTCTCTCTCTCTCTCTCTCTAGGCAACCAAACAGATTTCTCTACTCACAAATCTATTATAGCGCAGCATGAACACAAGATTGGCCTAGAGTTACACCCATCACATGTGGACAGCATATGTTACAGCCAATATGTAACATTGCAACAAGAGTCGTTCAAGCCCAACAAGAGGACATATGGAGTGAACAATTGTCAACAGTCATCGAGTCTCAAGTAGAGGTGTGTAGCCAACCTGCCAATACCGACCCGACTCGACCCAACCCAGCAAGTTGGGTTGGTTTTTAAGACTTGGTAGGTTGGGTTGGGTTAAAAAAAAAAAAAATTGATAGCGGATCAGGTCGGGTTGGATTCAAGTCATAAAATTCCAAACCCGTCAAACTAGACCCAACCCATCCGTATAGTTAATATAAATTTAAAATCTATTATATAATTAATAATTTTTTTAAAAAATAACCAGCTCTTCCTATTCTATATATAAGCTAATTAGTTCATAGAAACCCTAGTAATAAATTACAATTGTTGTTTAGTCATTAGTGCCGTTTGCCTTTAAGGAGTTACATTAATACTAATCTTTGAGTTTTTGTAATATATTTATATTTTTTCTACTCAAATTAATAATCATAGTGATAAAAATAAAAAATAAAAAATTTGTTCAACCCATAGGTTTAACCCGACCCATGTGAGTTGGGTTGGACTTATGTGATGAGTTGGGTTGGGTTGAATTTTTTTTAACCCACCATACTAGGTTGGGTCAAAAAATTGTCTTAACCCAACCCATGCACACCCCTACTCAAGTATATATAGGGGGCCTTTTTGAGAAAAGGCATTGTGAACATCCAAAGAACTTATTTTACATGCACAGATAATTTGAGAGATCCTTCTAGTTTATTAAAATATTTTCTTCTAATTCATAGGGCTTTGTGAAGATTCAAGTTTGTAAGTTTTTCCTTGTGATCTTGTAACTTAGTTAAATATAGTTTATTTCAATTTATATAACTCAGTTCAATTCAGCTCGATCAAGTTTGATGTTTAGTCTTATGCTTCAATATGTTTATGCACCTTCGATTTAATTTGATGTGTAATTTGACTACTTAGGCTTCGATTTGTTAGCTTTAGGATGATCATGGATAACTTAGTTCTAGAAAGTTTATAGGCATTATATATGATTTAGGAAATAGCTTGATAATATACGATTTAATATGCTTATTTTCCATATTCTATCGTTACTTGCATCGTCTCCATCAAACCTCAAAAGTCCTCTTAATTGAGGCATCATTTCTATCAAAACAAATATTGGTAAGCAATAAAGGAAAAGTTAATATGGACAATTAAACTAATATTTTGATTCAAATAATTTATAAAGCAGTACACGTGCAACTATATATTGTTATCCACTTTGCACAACGGTGTGGCAATTAAATAGAATACCCACTTAATGCAAACATGGGTTTTTTTTTTTTTTTTTGTCTGGAAATTTTTGCATATAATAGATGATATTGTAATTGTAAAAATATATGCAAAATTTTGACAAAGAAGCAAAGGATGAGGAAAGGTGTGAGGAATTGGTGTTGAAAGTTGAAACTATAGCTTAACGATTTTGTCATCCAATAATCAGTAGCATCATAGGACACAGAAACGAAGATATAAATTTATTCACTGCTTGAGCAAGAAAAGTTGGCCCGGACATCTTTTTTGGGAGAAGAGGTAAGGGAGCTTCAAAATTAAGTACACCAATTGCTTTCCTTATTGAAGGCCTAAGCTTGTAATCCGGATTAGCACACCAAAGGCCAACAATAAGCAACCGTTGCATTTGTTCCTCATCAAAATGTCCACACAGTCTTTTGCCAGCAGCTTTAAGTAACTCTCGTCTTCCATGGAGCTCCCGAACCCAGTCCAACATGACCTCCTGATCTTCAGGGGCCATGGGATTGAACGGTTTTCTTCCACAAGCTATTTCTAGTGCAACAATTCCAAAACTAAAGACATCAGATTCCTTAAAAGCTCTACCTGTTTTGAAATATTTCGGAGCCATATAGCCCATAGTGCCTGCAAAATTAGTAGTTTTTGACCCTTTGGCATGGTCCACAAGCCTAAATAGTCCAAAATCCCCAAGTTTAGCATCAAAGTTTGAATCAAGCATAATGTTACTTGATTTTATATCCCTATGCAATACGCATTGTTCCTATTCTTCATGCAAGTAAAGTAAGGCTGAGGCCACACCTTGAGCAACTTTATATCTTACTTCCCATGTCAATAGCCTTTCTTTTTTAAAAAGATGTGAATCTAAGCTTCCATTGGGCATGAAATCATAAACAAGTAAAACTTCTCTTCTTTCATGGCACCAACCAATGAGTTGCACCAAATTCCTAGGTCTCAATTGACTGATGACTTTTACTTCAATTGTGTACTCTTTGATCCCTTGTTTGGACCATTTTGATACCCTCTTAATAGTGACAAAGGAGTTTGAAACCCTTAAAAATCCTTTATAAACCCCCACCAAATCCTCCTTGGCCTAGCTTTTCTTTATCGGGGAAATCATTTGTTACATGAGCCAATTCATTGTATGAGAACTTCTTAGGTCCTATTCCTTTTTCAAAATCTTTACCAATGTGGTCATACGGGACCTGACCATATTCTTTATCCCTCCTATTCCTCTTCCACAAGAGAAAAAGAACCAAAACCAACCCACCAGCGAAAACAAATCCAGCAACATCAAACGCCATGAATAACTAGAATATTTTCTTTTTCCTTTGGTTGGGGGCTTCTGGGTTGGTTATCATGTCATCATCAGTTTCCCAACTTGAACTAAATTCCCAAGAACAAAGGGTATAAGTTGTAGTATGTTCTGTCGCAGCTGAGAATCCAAATGTAACCCATTCAGTTAGGGAATTTCTCAAATCAATAATTTGAGAAAGGAACCGCTTTTCAATGTACTGCTTATTATTTTTTCTATGATAAACAGTGAAGATAACACTCAAATTATGAGAACTAGAATTATAACAAATCCAAGCTTCATTTCTTTGCCCTTCCATAATAGCAAGTCTATTAGGCCATGACAAAGTAACAACAGATTTCGTGGAATTAATATCAATACCTACGTGCTCCCCAAGTCGATCTCGGGCCTTATTGCTATAGATATCAAACTCCACTGCAACAAAATCATTAGCATCTGGTGTTGTTTCCTGGTCATCGAAACCAAGACCCAAGCCGCAACCTTTAATCACTGTTCGAAGTTGCTTGTCGCTTGGTGCAAGGAAGAAAGCAAGCCCATCTGTGTATCTTTGTTCATTCAGCGACTTAATGATAAAGGTGAAATGGGTAGTGAAATCTGTGAGGTTTCCAGATGCCTTGTCCCATAGGTGCATGGGTTTGAAATACGTGGCTCGACCCAAAGTAGCTTGACCTACAACGGCTTGCTTGTTGGTCGTGAGCCTGATGACTTGGCCTTCAGCGTAAGCTGATAACTCGTAGGATATGTTAGGGTTACTAGCACTAAAATAAGTATAGTTGAAGGATATAGCACTTGAAAACTTCGTTAGTTGTGAGAAGTAACTGACGATCATGAAGATATAAAAGGGTATGAAAAGCTGTGGGGGTAGGAAATGATTGTTCTTCAAGTTGTAAACAACCATGATTAGTTGGAACTTTTTATCTTGAAGTTGTGAACAACCAGTATTGGAACTTTGTATTGAGGTTGGGCTTGGTATAATGCAGTGTAATTTGAATCATTGTAGCTGAAACAATTGGAAGTTTAAGGAGGGAAAACTCTGTCATCAACTGCCAAGACTTGGACCTTTCTTATTTGTCTCAACCCTCAAGTCCTTGTTCTTTTAGATTAAAATTGAAAGAACGGGAAAATGACACTAAAATTGACAAATTTCAAAGAAGAAAAAATAAAAAAATAAAAATAAAAACAGAGTAAAAAACACAATTGGGCTAGGACGTTCGCATCGTCGATTACGATTTGCGTTGAAGTAAGCGAAATTTTGGGACCTTTGCAAGAGAAACAAGCAACAATAGGAACAGGTGATTTTCCAATTACTGTTCCTTTGAAGTTGACTCTTTAACTCTTCCACTTAACTCACATGCGATGAAAGGAAGAACATGAGCATTGGCAACGTAGAAAGGACTCCAGCATTTTGGTTCGTAAAAATCATATAGAATATTTTGTTAACATTTTTTATCAAAATTTTTATCCTCTCACCTCCACTTTTTCACATCCATTTTCATTTTTTTTAAAACGGGATATTACTATTTTCATTTTTTAAATTGGATAGATCAGCACATTAATTGTGAATATTGTGTAAAATAATAATTGTAAGATAATGTTTTCTCTTTACTAAAATATCTTTCTCACATAACACTATCTTAGTAATTTTTTTTCTTTTTCCTTTCACATTGGCCGCATGAACACTACAAGATTGGCTTAGACTTACACCAATTAATCACATGTGAGGGGCATGTCTTAATTTGTATTAATTTAAAATTTCTTAAATGGTAAAAATCACTACAAGTGGCACAAAATGAGGATTACATTTGTAGAGTACCAAAACGACATGTGGGCGAAGATGGAAATTCCCATGGCAATTACTAGTGCATAGTATGAAGACAAGTGTCACCAAGGTTGTTTACAGGCAATATGTAACATTGCGACAAGTATCATACAAACCCAACAAGAGGACATGTGGAAGGAACAATTGCCAATAATTGTCAAGCTTCAAGTATATATAAAGGGCTCCTTCTCAAGAAAAAGACAATGTGCATATCCGAAGAACTTATTTCACATTGATAAATTTGAGAGATTACTGTAATTCTAGCTTTTTAGGAGATTCTCCTATAGTTCATAGGACTTTGTGAAGTTTTCACGCTTGTACGTGTTTCCTTGTTATCTTGTAACTTTGTTAAATGTAGTTTATTTCAGTTTATATGACTTAGTTTAATTCAGCTCGATCCAATTTGATGCTTGGTCATAGGCTTTAATATGTTTAAGCACCTTCGATTTAATTTGATGCCTAATTTGTTAGCTTTAGGAGATCATGGATAACGTAGCTCTTGAAAGTTCCTTAGCATTAGTACTGACTTAGGATATAGCTTGACAACTTAGGATTTAATGTACTTATTTTTCACATTTCATTGATACATCATTTCCATTAAACCTAAAAAGAAGGGGGAAAAATGTCCTCTTAATTGAAGCAAAACTGAATGTTAGATTAAAATAAATTGACCCATTGCAATTAATTAATTACCCAAGTTAATTAATTAGTCAAATCAATATATATATAAAAGCAGAGACCTCATGTGGAAATGCATGAGGTTCTGCCATGTGGCGCTTTGTTTGCATGAGTACTTTTTCGTTTAGCCTTTCACCTCCTATCTTCTTATCAATGATTAGTTTAAGCCATAAATGCAGAAAATTAAAAGGTTTGATTCTACTCCCTTTTCCAACTTCTTAAACTCTTCCACTTTTAATTTCATTAATTTAAAAAATGAAAGGTTTTCTCCATTCAATGTTAGTTTTCATGTTCCTTTATATATTCCAATTTCACAAACTATCAAAAGGCCAAAAGAAATGTAGGACTGGAGAGATAGAGAGACAAAAAGCGAGAAAATTAGTGTAAAAGAGAGTATGAAATTGGCTTTGGTTTCAGGTGCATTTAATCTAAGTTTCTTAATAACTTAACGCTATCAAAGCTTGATACAATACTTTAACAACATATGGTGTTTCTAAAAGGTATGTGTTTTTTGTCTTTATTTATATTTTTGGAAAGTGTTTAATTTTTGTAAGTGATTAAGGTACTCAATTAAACATGAGATATAAAATAGTATAAGTTTAAATTTCTCTGCTTAATTGCTGTTTTATTTTTAATCTCTTGGCATGTATATTTAGTTTTGTGAATTAGAAATTATAAATCTTAAATCTTAGATGTTTAGCCTTCAAAAGTTCACGTTTTCTACTTCTTCTTCTTCTTCTTCTTCTTCTTTTTTAAAAAAACCTTCTAAAAAAAAGGAAATAATAAAAAAATTTATATTGGAAACGTCAAATGTAAGAACTAAATATACATGTACACCTGATCAAACAAAAAAGAGCATACAATGGCATTTTTAGAGTCTAATTAATTATGGCTACTTATAGATATATTGTGTTACATTTTTTTTCATTCATTATTTTAATGACATATAATTCATAATTGAAATTAATTTTTCAAACATTATAACACATATGAGTATTATAAAATAACTAATAGTGGATACACGCATCGCGCGGGACATCCTCTAGTTACATACAATAGCGTGGTAGCACAAAAAAATCACCAAATAACTAAATGTAGTGAAAAAATAAATTTCACACAAGCAATTTGTTTATGAATAGGGAAAACCACTAAGGCAAAACCCCACCGGGTGAATTTAAGATTACCACTCCCAAGAATCTACTATTATCAATCACAAGGGATTACAAGTACAAGGTATCTTACCAAACCCTTTGGCCTATCCCGAAATACCAACCTACAGTTGAACCCTTACCCCAATACCCAATTAGACTTGTATTGTAGTGTCAATCTCTCCGTTCAATACACGAATCCTAGTACATGACTAACCAATGATGCACAGATTCTAGTACGTGACTAACTCACCAACTTGAAGAAGATTGTTGGCTGCAAAGTTCTTTAGTTAATCAACAATGAAAATCATAAAACTCCTTGGTCACAAAACCCTTGGCGTAAAAACACAGTAACTTCTATAGAGAAAATGATGAACTAGGTCACTTTTTGCATTCGGTCACACAATACTTGTATACAATTCACATCACCCTATGACAGCCTTTAAAATGATTATTATATATGTCTAGAATTGTGAGAAAAGAAACCCTACACAAATACATATATAAGCATATGCATATAATCAAATCTGAAAAGTCTAATTTCATAATTCTCGATAGATACAGCTTCTATCGAGCTTTAACATTAAATCTCGATAGAAATGATTCTATCAAGACTTTTGTTGAGCTTTAATGAACAGCACTTCCTTCACTTGTTTCTTAGTCAGACTTGTATGGCTTCAATACTTAACTTGAACATTTGTTTCTTGAAGCACTAAACTCATCCTAGATCTACCCAATTACAAGTAAAGCACGTTTTGTCAAAGGATTAGCTGATTACATAGATATGTCCCTAACACTGAACCACATTCCTTTAACTAAAAGTCAAATTTACTTTAAAACTTGAAAAAGGCATTGAATTGCCTATAAACAAGTTGAACCGGTAAAAATTAAAATACTCTCAAACAATACCTAATGCCTACACTAACATAGCATTCACAATTGCAATTGGTTCATAAAACTTTGCATTTTTTGATAAAGTCAAAAAAGTAATCAATTATTGCACAGAGGCGCACACACACACACACACACACACACACACACACACACACACACACACACACACACACACATATATATATTAGAAATTATCTTCTGACAATCACTATTCATATCGTCACTATTCACATCTATCACTATTTGTGCAAAGATTCCGTCATTATACAGACATTGTTCACGCAGATATTCTGTCAGAAGAACCTGGAATTATTACTGACAGTTACTGTGCAGCATTATTTACTACTGTGAAGAACTGTTTATTGTATTATTAAGAATGTACAGTTCATCTTTTTTTCTTTTTTTTTTTAACTTTTGTATGCCTATATATGTGTGTGTGTGTGTGTGTGTGTGTGGCATTTATATGAGTCAATAGAGGTAGCTATTAAAGCTATAGGAAGACCTTAAGCAGAACACAGCCAACGAAATATTAGTCTCATGTCCTCTCTCAATCCCTTAACTAAGAAGAAATAAACCTTGTATCAAAAAATTAACCTTGTAATTTTTGGAAGCATTTGAATGAATATCAATATTTGAAGTATTATTCATAAAAATCTATTTTGAAAAGATTTAAAAGCTTACTAGAATAATACTTCAAACACTGATATCTATTCAAAATGCTTCAAAATATTACAAGGATAGTATTCTGATATGGGGTTGTTGAGGTCCAAAATGTGATAAGAAGCCCAACCCGTAAACATGAAGAAGGCCCAGACCATAGGAAAAGGAAAGAGAGGGCTTGGGCCTTGAAAAGCAAGGTGGCATTGCGCGCGCGCGCACACACACACACACACACACACATATATATATATATATTAGAGATTATCTTTTGACAAGCACTGTTCATACCATCACTATTCATATCTATCACTATTTGCGCAGAGCTTTCGTCATTATGCAAACATTGTTCACGCAAATATTCCGTCGAAAGAATCTAGAATTATTACTGACAGTTACTGTGCAGCACTATTCACTACTGTAACGAACTATTTATTGTATTATTACGAATGTACAGTTCATCTTTTGTTTTTTTTTCACCTTTGTATGCCTATATATATATGGCATTTGCATAAGTCAGTAGAGGTAGGCTATAGAAGCTATAGGAAGACCTTAAGCAGCACACAACCAACTAAATATTAGTCTCCTGTCCTCTCTCAACCCCTTACTTGTATAAGAAAAAATAAACCTTGTATGAAAATTATCCTTGTAATATTTGGAAGCATTTGAAATTTTGAATGAATATAAGTGTTTGAAGTATTATTCAAGTAAGTTTTTAAATCTTTTCTAAATATCACGCCCTCATAAAAATACATTTTAAAAATATTTAAAAGCTTACTTGAATAATACTTCAAACACTAATATTCATTCAAAATGCTTCAAAATATTACAAGGATAGTTTTCTAAAATGGGGTTGTTAAGATCCAAAAGGTGACAAGAAGCCCAACCCGTGGACACGAAGAAGGCCCAGACCATGGGAAAAAGAAAGAGAGG
Organism: Castanea sativa; assembly: GCF_040712315.1. Classification (NCBI taxonomy): domain Eukaryota; kingdom Viridiplantae; phylum Streptophyta; class Magnoliopsida; order Fagales; family Fagaceae; genus Castanea; species Castanea sativa. The sequence goes on along the minus strand of NC_134019.1, from coordinate 41,078,950 downwards.
GCTTGGGCCTTGAAAAGCGAGGCATTGCGCGTGGGCGCACATACACATATATATTGGAAATTATCTTCTGACAATCACTATTCATACTATCACTATTCACATATATCACTATTTGTGCAAAGATCCTGTCATTATGCAAACATTGTTCATGCAGATATTCTGTCGCAAGAATCTAAAATTATTACTGACAGTTACTATGTAGCACTGTTCACTACTATGACAAACTGTTTATTGTATTATTTAGAATGTACAGTTCATTCTTTGTTTTTATTTTTTTTTCACTTTTGTATGCCTATATATATATATGGCATTTGTATGAGTCAGTAGAGGTAGGCTATAGAAGTTATAGGAAGACCTTAAGTAGCACACAACCAACTAAATATTTGTCTCCTGTCCTCTCTCAATCCCTTACTTATATAAGAAAATATAACCTTGTGTCAAAAAATTATCCTTGTAATATTAGGAAGCATTTGAATGAATATAAGTGTTTGAAGTATTGTTCAAGTAAGTTTTTAAATCTTTTCAAAATATCGCTCCCTCATAAAAATCTATTTTGAAAAGATTTAAAAGCTTACTAGAATAATACTTCAAACACTATATCTATTCAAAATGCTTCAAAATAGTACAAGGATAGTTTTCTAATATAGGGTTGTTGAGGTCCAAAATGTGACAAGAAGCCCAACCTATGGACATGAAGAAGGCCCAAACCATGGGTAAAGGAAAGAGAGGGCTTGGGCCTTGAAAATCAAGGAGGCCTAAGAAGGAGAGGATATGGACTTAATCTATACCTGGATCCTCCGACTTCAGGAAGTTGGTCCTTAAAGCAAATCTAAAGGATGCTAAATAGGACGTGGACAGCTCAGGAGATGGTCTAGGAACAAGGCATGCTTATTTTGAAAAGGCACAAGAAAAGGGGGAGGTCCTGTCCCGGTCAAGGTCCTAGGATCTAGAAGGCAGTGATAAGGATAGATGATGGCTTCAGGATCAATACTTGATGGAAAGAACCAAAGGAACTCGAGTAAGGCAGAAGAAATGGAATAAGAGAAAATTGATCAAGATTCTTTGCAAGCACACCATTTGCAAGAAGGAATCCACCCCATTCCCATAAAAGAGCCAAATTGTAAGAAGACAACATCAAGGTCCTAGGGCTTTTGAGGTGTCCCTATTAAAGGCCTTGGAAGAAGAATAAGAAGCACTAAGCTCAGAAGGGAATTTGGATTTTCCCAAGTAAGGGGCTCCCACAAGTGGAAAGTCAGTAAATGAATTTTCAGCTATCAATTCTCAAGAATGTATAATAAGTGGAAATAAGGAAATGACCAGCACCAACGTCTCAAACAAGGTAGTAGCTTAGGTACCCAGAAGAGTCAAGGGAGAAAATAGTAATTTAAGAAGCCCTCAAAAAGCACTATAAAAGGAGGGGCTTAATGTGAAGAAAGATATTCAAACACAAGTAATCAAGAGAGAAAAATACAAGAAAAAAATATTGAGTTCTCCTTAAGCTATTAGTTACGATTATTAAGAGAAAAGAGGCATTGTAGAAGGTCCAATAGCAAATACTTGGGGTGCCAATTGGATTCAAAAAGGGCTTAAACTTCACAAATCTTGAGAGTCTAAGTGGAACTACTCAAGTCTATGATTTTTTAGCTTTATTGAGCCTTGTGGAGTATCCTTATAAAGTAGGACCTAATGTTCTCAAATACTTAATAAAATGCAATACCATCCTCTTTGAAGGATCTTCATCTTTTCATTCGTTTACTTTATATCGTGTAATTATTATTATTATTATTATTATTATTATTATTATTATTATTATTATGTGGAGTTCATTTGTCTTGTGCACAAATTGGTTCGTATAACAGTCTAAGAAGGTCGCGGTGAGCCAAGCCCAATCCAACCAATATCCATTAACCACTTTTGGTGGCCTAGGATCCCCCTACCAGTGTTGGGCTTGGGAACTGTCAAAAAAATGACCCACAAGGATTTATTTTTTCTTATACAAGGAAGGGATTTTTGGGGACTAATAAAGGCCTGAGAGAGGAAAGGAGAATGATATTTAGTTGGTATAAGCTGCTTAAGGTTTGCTTATAGCCTCTATAGCCTGCTTCTACCGACTCATTCATGCCATATAGACATAGGCACAATAATTGTCAGTAATAATTCTAGATTCTTCTAATGAAATCTCTGCGTGAACAATGTCTGCACAATGACGGAATCTCTGCACGAATAGTGACGAAAGTGAATAGTGTCAAGATGAGCAGTGACCGTTGAAAGATAATTTCTAATACATCCAAATACCAATACAGTGAAAAGTCTTCAATGATTTCTAATACCAGGACTAGAAAAGTAAAAATTCCAATAATACTTCTCTCCACCAATGTTATTGAGGAGTAGGTGGCAGTAGACCTAAAGGTCATTGGCTATTCCAACAATGTTGAAGGACATGATGTGCTTAACCAAGCAACTCAGCCCACGTACCTCAATGCGAAATTCAGAATTCTAATGCCCCATTCCAATACTAATTCAGAAAGATTCGAGGTAATCTACTATTCTAGTCTTCTATAGCTCTTTTAAAATTCAGGTTTTGTATGCGAGGTTTTTTTTTGTTTTTTTTTTGGGGGGGGGGTGCGGGGGGCGGTGCCAAGGGGGGCGAGAGGGGGCAGCTGCCCCCTGGCCTGCCCCAGAATTTGTATATAATAGTTTTTTTTTTTTTTTTGAGAAGCTTATATAATAGTATAATAATAGAGTTTGATGTTAGAAAGCCTAAATTGCCCCTACACATATCAGAAAGCATGTTATTATAAGAGAAAAAAACAAACACCATACTAGTTTTCGTCTTTTCTTAGTGGGCCATTTAAATAGTTAAATTCACTATTATAGAATTTCTTTGTTTCTCACAAGGTCACAGTATATAATACAAACTACAAATTACAAATGGAATTTTTTAGACATAAAAAAGGTCAATGATGAAAAAATTGAAATCACCTTCTTTTTGTGTATAGAGCATTAAAAAAATCTACTTTGTGTTCGTTCCATTCAGGATGTAAATCACAATATATGATTTAATTTTTTTTCTAATGACCCACATGTATGAGATGATGTGCTAAGTTGAGAAATGTTGTGAAATTGCTGTGAATTTTTATTGTATCCTTGACATGACTTATATTTTCTTCTAATTTTTTCACAGTTTCATACTCTTTCTATAAATCTTAATTATAACTACTCAAACAAATAAAGAAACATATGCTTAATTCTACAAATTTTTTTAAAAGAATGTAAGGCACTGAAACATTAATACAACTTTATAGGTATATTATTATATTCCTAACACTCCTACATTAATTTATTTTCTCAATTTATTTAAATTTCAACATTATGTATTTAGATTTTTTTTATTTACTATAATTTGATTATTTTTGTTTTCTTTATTTTAATGATATGAAATACATACACACACATGTAGTTAATTGAGCTTATGAAGAAACATGATCATAATAATGAGTCTCGAAGTGTCATTTAATCTTGCCCCCCGAGTTGAAATCCTAGCTCCGCCACTGGGGGGGGGGAGGGGGTGGTGGTGTCGGGTGGGGTGGTGGACAAGTAGAAAGGTGCCCTTTCAAGGTGTTCCAATCAACATTTTACTGTAAGCAGAGCATATCAGCTACTTGGCCCTTCAAGAATCAAGATGCAGCTTGTATCTCACAATTTCTGCCCTTAAAATTGAAGACCTTTCAAGACCGTTCACGTGTGTATTGTACTATACATATTGCAACTGCCTCTCTCGTGAACTCCACCTTGTCCTACGTGCTGTCTAGTGCACAATTATTGAGCAAACTTAATGGGATTTTCTATTCGGCTTGATTTTAGGGTATAATCCAGATGGCTAGTGGAAAGGACCCACAAAACAATGGGATTCTCCCAAAAATCATTTGCATCATGAAACCTATTATTCCTTGAATCAATGATTGCAATATGAGTGACTGATTGTGCATCCAAAGTCTATCAATTTGATCTGCAATTTATGCTAATTTGTGGATTAATAAACAATCTAACCATTCTATGATCTATGTCAATTAATAAATAGCCTATATTTCCCCATGCTTTTGAATGTGGAATTAAGAAATGAAAAAACCTATATCACCAAAGTGAAGGAAAAGAGTGTATTCGGATGAATTAAGTATCTATTTGAAAATAACTTATTTAATTGAAATTGAAAACTTTTTGTTAAAAGTGTGTTAAAGCATGCTTGTACCTTTAAAAAAAAAATTTGAAAATGTGAGAAAATGTGAAGAAAAAAAAAAGATGAGATTTTAAAAAATTGTACATAAAAGCTACAAAAAAAAAAAAAAATTTAATTTTAAAAAAAAAAATAAATAAAAAAAAAAAAAACCCTAAAAGCTAAGCTTATGGTGCCAAACAAACCCTAAATTGTTTATTTTGTTTAAAAATATAAGCTGGATAAAAATAATTATAGTTAAAACAAATTAAGAATTTTTTTTTTTTAAGAACTTTAAAAACTGCACGAGCCCAATAATCTAGCTTACATGAGCAAAAAAATCATACCCAATTTGATGTATCTTGCCTTACATCGTTATTACCTCATCATATCATCTAGAGGGTTCTTTTTTTTTTGAGAAACCATCTAGAGGGTGTTCTAATAATTGTTTTATAATGTTGATTTGAGTTAGGCCCTCCATGTAACATCAATTTGTTGGCTTAAAATTTGCCGGAAAAAAAATCTTCAATTCTTTAATTGAATCATCGATTAGAAGCCAACTAGTTACGACAAAGTCAACAAACAAATGATCCCACTTGACTTTATTCTCTGTCCTTAGCTCCCAAACTCCAACAAATTATTAAAGTTATCACCTTTAATACTCAACCTATAGCTACAACATCATTGCTTATTCCACCAATTAAGATGATAATTGATAACCCATTAGTCCTCAAGAAATTCATTCTTCAATAGACAAAAGAGCAAAGCAAAGACTTGCAAAACCCGCAAAGGAATCCTTGACCACGAGACACAAGCCAACCATGTTACACACATATTCACATCATACACACTCTTTTCAAAGACAAGCTTTCCTTTATTTCTCTCTTTACAACAAAATCCAAAACCATAACACAAAAATCAGATCCAAAAATGCCAGCCCAAATCATAAACTTGTTCCTAGTTTTGATTTGTTGCTTTTTTACTCCACAAACGGCAGAACCTTAAAAAAAATACTAAAAAAAAAAAAGGGCACCTAAAATATTCCATAATTAAATAGAGAAACACACTTTTTTTTAGTGCATATAAACATTGAATATTTTTAGGGAACCTTGAAATGGTGGATGGTTTACAATCTTGAGGAATCTGTCAGCTTTTCTAGCAAAAGGCAAAAAAAAAAAAAAAGAGAACCACTCAAGGCTGCAATTCTGAAAAGCGTTCACACTATCAAAAGCCATGGCTAGAGGTTAAAGTGATGGGCTACAAGTAATAAAGAACTGAGAGAGTAATAGACAAAGTAGCCAAAGCTAATAGTATAGTGTTGGGAGAGACTGTTCTTGGTGAATCTCCCATAGCTAAACCAGCTAACCATGACCCATCTGCTAACTCTGCTTCTCCAGATTCTGACCCGGATCCTGATCCAGACCCAGACCCAGTAACCGAATAACCTACCCCGGATTCTGACCCTAACCCGGATTCTGACCCTGTCCCGGATCCTGAACCCGCAACCGAATACCCAGACCCGGATTGTGTCCCGGACCCTTGTGATGCTGTTGATGTCATTGGTGTTGAATAACTTGAAGATTTCTGACTACACAACAGAAATTAGGAGAAACAATAAATACTCACATTGGCTGAAACAGTGAGCAACCATACCCATTCATAATTTTATAAATACTCCACCAACCTCAATAAAAGCCCATGTTAACTATTCAAATAAATTAAAAAAAAAAAAAAAAAAAAAACCCAGAAGATCTGAACACACAATAAAGAACAATACAGAATAAAATCAAAGCATTAAAAGGGTCATCTTTGGCATTATGGCATTGCCACTATCCACCCACCAACACACTCAACTAATCCATCATTTCTTTTTTTAATAGATATGATAGAATTTTACAGCCTCAGCCCGTCAAGTCACAATAATTGGTTTTTATAGGTTCAATCCGTGATCTCTTATTCGACGACTATAGTTTTACTAGTTGAAGTTAATTCAACTACGAGAGATTTACTAGTTTAATAGATAGTATAGAATTTTATGACATCAGCCCCTACAATTGGTTTTTATAGGTTTGGACCGTGATCTCTTAGAGGTTTACGAGTTGAATTAACTATAATCTCGACGTAACTGAAAATGTAAGTTAACTAACCCAAAAAAAAAAAAAGCTAAAATCTGATTTTCATTACCTTGGAGAGGAAGGGCAAAACGTCACCGTATAATCAGCTCCGGTACAAGTGAAGGTACTCGTGGCATCATCGTACGCATAGCTATAGGATTTAGGACATGCAGCCTTAAACATCTCCGAATAAATGGACGGTTTACACGTGGCGGGTGAGCCGTACGCGCCGCTGCAACAGTACTCCGGTGTCCCAAACGCTTCACACGCGCTCTTACACGCGTCACCATCGCCGACCCTCAACTCGGGTGGGCACTGTTGGTTCAGGTCCGAAACGCAACCCGTCGGAGTGCACAGACCCGACCCGCCACTCCCTTCAACAATCATTGGAAGATTGTACCCATCAACTAAACTAACATCGTAGAAGTCTTGCCCGCCCGACCCGAGTGTGAACTCGGCTAGTGTAGCGGGTGGGGCGGCTCCGAACCCGTTGCATTCTACTTGGCCGGAGCCACAGTCGCCTGTGAGACACGACCCGGATCCGGATCCGTCGAAGCTACACCCGGTTCGGGCCCAGAAACGTCCGGACCACCCAGTTGGAGCTTGGAATGAACGTGAAGTGTCTTTTGGGAGCTCGAATCCTGTGCTGTCGAGTCTAGGACTGCCTGCATTTGCAAGAATACCTGGCCATACAGTGTTATCACACCTGTTCACAAATGTGAATGTAGCACCTGAAACACCTGGTACATGAAAACACATGGTCACAACTTTGTTAGTGTAAGAAAGTGAAGTAAAATGAGAATGTGAGATAAACCCAGATGAGAAAATGGAAAACCCATCAAGAAAAACCAAGTTTTTTTGTTTTTTTTTTGGTTACCTCTAGTAGATAGAAGTAGAAGAAGAGTGAAGCTGAAGGAGAAGAAGAAAGGTAAAGTAGCCATGTGTGATTGTGTTAATCTTTTTTCTCCTAGGGACTAGAAAATGAGTATTGTGTAGTGGTTTTGGAGGTTGATAGTGCAGAGAGAGAGAGAGAGAGAGAGAGAGAGGAGCAAGCAGAGAGCAATGCCAGGGTTCTACGGCTTGGTTAGGAGTGAATGAGTGAGTACTGGGTACTGACGACTGACAGCAATAGTTTTTGGGGTTTCAATGAGCAAAAAACGACAGTAAGTTCCTGGGGAGTGGGGCGAACAGCCAAGCAGAGTGACAGTGTAGTCACTCACTCTGGTCAGTTAAGCAAGCTGGAGAGAAATCTAATATAAATCAAACCAAATAATATAATTGAATCTCTCTCTAGCTCTCTCTCTCTGCCTGTGTGTAATGTAATTCCATCGGTTTATATAGTCAGTTTATATTATGGCCATTTACACTCTCATTAGTCATTACCGTTGTCTGCTCAAAGTTCTCTCTGTTTGTTTCACGGCGTGAAGGTTTTTTTTTTTTTTTTAAGGGTAATAAATTGCAATTACCACTCTAGTCCAACTCCTTTGCATCAGTTTTTACTTTATTTTACTTTGAATTTATTTTTTGAGAAAACACTTTATTATGAATAATGCTAAAACCACACAAAATAACATAATTTGGAATTGTGAGAGTGGTAGAGTTGTGATGGTAAGCCCATATGGCTACACACCTCTACCACTCATATGGCGAGTTGTGGCAAAGGCAAAAGTTATGTGACAAAAATTGTGTGACACCTCTACCGCTCATTAGTTCTGTGACAAATGTTTCCTAATTTTAAAAGAATTAAACTATTTAACAAGTATTAATATCTTCTAATAAAATTGAATAAAATGATCGTTCAAACCCTAAATATTAAGAATGAAAATCAGCCATAAAGAGTGGTGAAATTATACTAATGGCATGTACATCATAGGTTTTAGGATAGTTTAATATTTTAAAAATATTCAATCTAAATGGTATAAAAATTTTGCATTTTTATAATGATGGAAAAGGGTAACAATGGGCCAATCAATAATGGGTAAGTAAGGGGGAGGCAAACCCTAGCGCCCAAATACCATTAGAGATATTAAAATCACTAGAGTGTTTTTTAGGATTCTTTTGGTTAGAGAGCTGAAAAAGTAAGAAGATAAAAAATATTTTTATATCCCGATTATATAATATAATTTGTAATGTAGTTTGTATAAATTTACTTTTATATCCTGATTATATAATATAAGAAATAATATTTTTTTAATCATTAAATAATAATAATAATTTTCTTTTCCATTATATTACATATATTTTTTGAATTAAAAGTGAAAACCATTAATTAATCTTAAAAAACACCGTTAATTAAGAAAAAAAACCGCAGTTGAATTTTAAATTTTAAAAAAAGCCAAAAAAAAATGTTGACTGGAAAAAACAAAAAGCACGTTGGGGAAAAGAATAAAAATAAATAAATAAAAAAGCAAAAAAGCAAAAATACATTACATGAAAAGGAAAAGAACAAACAAAAAAAGGGTGAAAACGTGGGAGACATACCTAGTAATGTGAGAGGTATTAATGGGGTAATTTAGTAATACCAATTGTATCAAGGATTCACATTTGTTTTCTCTCTAAAATGAAAAGATCATCAATTTTTGGCGGGTCAGGGGAGAAAATGTCTAAGCCCCAACAAAAATCTTTCTACTTTTCTCTCCTTATCAAATAACCTAAAAATCCTTCTTCTTCTTTTTCTCATTTCTTTTATATCCTTCCTATTTCACCTCCAACCAAATGTAGCCTTAGAAACCATTACTTAGAAGTGATTATAGTAGTTCTTTACATGTCGAAACACCAATATTTGAAGATCTAAATAGTAAAAAGAGGGTCATATGCGTTTCTTTATCTAAGTTGAAGATCCAAAACACATTTATTGTCTAACAGGGACCTCATTAGAGGGGAATGATAATATTTTATTAGACAAAGTTTACCTACGACCAATTTGGATGAATTGCTCCAAACTAGGTTAGGTGGCACAAAATTAATTTAACATGCGTCGTAGGTCAGCCTAACTCACTTAACCATAATTAGCACATTTAACCCGAATAAAACAAAACCTCAACCCCCCCCCCCTTTCTCACTCTATCAGCCCTCCTTTCTCACTCCATTAGTTTGCCCTAACACTACCTCATCTTCCACCATCACCACATCAAACATCATCATATAACTCAACAAATAGGACCACCATCACAAACACCAACCAAACAAACACCACTCAACCCTTCTTGCCTCTGCTTGCTTCATCGATGTACTTTATACCATTGAAAATAATGGAACCAAAGAGAGAGAGAGAGAGAGAGAGAGAGAGAGAGAGAGAGAGAGAGAGAGAGAGAGAGAGAGAGAGAGAGAGAGAGAGAGAGGAAAAAAAACTAAAACTAAAACTAAAATATAGAGTATTGGAGTGTTATAGAGAGAGAGAGAAGGATGAGTCAGATTATAAAGAGGAAGAAGAAGTGAAGGTCATCAAAGGCAAATCTAGTATGCTAAGTAATAGAGTCAATGGCAACAACCTAGCATGAAGCTTGACAGAGTCTCCAACTCCAAAATTTTCGGTAGGGTTAAGACAAACTAGTGGTGTGAGGGAGAGAGTAATCGACGAAGAGAGAGTGGTTAGGGTTTTGTTTTGCTCAAGTTAAGTGTCCAGAGTTTGGTTAAGTGGGTTTGGTCAGTTTGGATGATCCTAGACACATGTTAGTTTCATAATGTATCACGTAATCTAATTTGGAGGAATTCTTCCAAAGTAGATTGTAGGTAAACTTTGTCCTATACGATTACTCTACTTGGCCCTTGATATTGGTTGATACTTTTTAAAGCATCCCCTGGAAATTTTATAATTACATTAGCTCCTTTGTTTTGTTTTTGTTTTGTTTGTTTTTTTTAAACTATTAATTGGCTTGCACAATTGTCCCACACTCCACTATACTTTGACCTTTTGCCTACTTTCAAACATTGAACACTGAAAAGGTTGTTTTAGTATATATCTTTTTCACTAATTTGAAGTTTGAAAGGATTTTTTTTTTCCCTATTTTTAGTACGACTATTTGACCAAAGCAAACAGCAGTACTGTTTTTGTAGGTAGAATTTATATATAATGGTTGTTTCTCCCCATGTGCAACATATATATCTGTGTTGTAACTTCTCTTTTTTCTTTGAGAAGAAGTGTTGTAACTTCATACTGTGTAATTTAAATGTGTATCATATCATATGATTTATATGTATGTGTATTACAGTTAGGCACCATGATGTAAAATTTTGAATAACACCTTTCACTTTTGGTGCCCATCAAGTAAATTGATCTGGTAGCCATCCACATGTACCTCCAATAGGGGTGGCAAAATTGGACACAACACGACACGAAATTAATAAGTTATAGGTTGAGGCTTAATGAGTTCATGTCATATTCGGGTTGACACGACGAACCCATTTAATAAACGGGTTGGGTTTTTCTACCTATGGAACCCGTTTGACGCGTTTAATATAATAAAATTTTTCCAATATACCATTCAAACTACAGGTATATAGACTTATTAGTTGTTGTAGTTTATTTTCTTTGACGAATTGTGATTGATTATTTATGATATTGAGATATGCTTTAGTTTTGAATGATTATTTGTGATATAATTACTTATTAGTTCTGAATTTTATATTTAAAATATTTATTTTCTTGTTTTTCCATAAATGTTTTTGTTCATTTTGATAAAATCAGATAAACGGGTCGACATGACTGACCCGTTTAATAAATGGGTCGTGTTAAGGTTGAGGAATCTTGACCCATTTAATAAAAATGTCAAGTTAGTGTTGACCCATATAGTCAGATACATATGAGTTGACACGACACGAACCTGACACGCGAACACGAATTGCCACCCCTAACCTCCAAGCATATATAAGCAAAAAGTAGAAAATTTAAATTTAAAAAAAAATGGTGGCTCTAATACTACCACGTAGTTAGGGCTGTCCAGATTCATCCGCACACCCGACCCACCCAATTAACCGACCGTATCCAACCTGAAATTGCTCGACCCGACTACTCCGGGAGGTCAGCGGCGAGTCTTCACCAGCAAAAACCGATTCCAGCGGGTCGGGTTTTGGTTTTCCTCCCCTAAAACCCCAAAAAACCGAACCGACCGAAAGATTTCCAGATTCCGGTCAAAAATTCCAGATCCAGGCCAAAATTTCCAAATTTTGCCCAAAATTTTCCAAAATCCAGCGAAAAAACTCAGAATTCGATGACTGTTTTCCAGATTCCGGTGCTATTTTCTTTAGATCCGACGAGATTTTGACCGAATCTGGTGAAATCTCATCGAATCCGGTGATATTTTTGCCAGATCCGATCAAAATCTCATCAGATCTAAGGGAACTAGCGTCGAAATCTGGAAAACAGTCACTGGATTCTGGGTTTTTTCGTCGGATATGTGATTTTTCCAACGTTTTCTCACCTTCTTGAATCTGACCGACCCGCCCGCCACCCGTTGATGGTCTCAACCGCCAGACCCGATTGCTCTGGCGGGTCGGCAGCGGGTGCCTTTTTTTCCCACTCGATTCTGGAGGGTCGACTTCGGGTTGGGCACAAACCCGACCCGTGGACTGCCCTACACGTAGTACTTTTACAATACTACCACATAGCGTGAGTTTAGATACAGCTGAAATACAACCATGTTTGCGTCTGCGTTCTAAACAGTGGGTCTTGTGCACTGTTCATGGAACCCGCAAGTACAAAATTTGATAAAATCAACTTTACAACTAGATCTCATAGTATTATTCACACATTTAAAAATTATTCTGTTACAGTACTTTCAGCTTTCAGTTTTCAGCAATAAGCGGTATCCAAACAGACCCGTAGTAAAAATGGTGGCCAAAAAAAATATATATATATATATATATATATAATACTTGCACGTAGTACTTATTTTGTCACGTTTCATAACATATGATTATATTACATGCTTTGATAAATTAAATTATCTTTCACAAATTAAATGGTGGCTTTATACGTCTAGAATAACCATGAGATAACAATAGTATACTATTCTTTTAGAGCCGATTTGAGGCTCACGTTTAGTAACATTTCCTTTTTACTTCGGGAAAAAAAAAAAGCAAAATAATAAATCTATATATATATATATATATATTTTTTTTTTTGGTTGAGAAACAAACACACACATACAAGAGAAAGGGAAATAGATTCTAATACAAAAGCACACTACAACTCCACTCAAAAATCATAATAACTTTTAAGTAAGATAATAAATTGATCAATCAAATTTGATGAATATATAATTTTTTTTTAATTATTCTATTGAAAGTTATTGAGTCTGTCCCATTTCCTAATCTCCCCTTCTTTGCACAAAGAGGATTCCATCCAAATTCTATTTTAGGACCAAAAGATATTTGGAAGGTAAACTCACTAAGGTAATGCTGAATTCCAAAGGAGTATAGTACCATATTCTTTGTGTTTGTTTTTATTAATTTAGTTTACTTGAAAAGCAAGTTTTTTTTTTTTTTTTGTTAAAGAAAAATAAAAAAGCCCTACCTAAATATAAATGAAAGAGAAATATTAAATTGATTATAATTTTCAGAAGTGTGATTAATGATACTTAAAATATAAATTAACTGTTTATAATTGATGACACATTATTTTTAAAATTTATATGGTGAAACTTACAACTATCTTCTCATTACTCTAAATAAAAATGGAAATAAATTCATTACACACTCACTATTCACTATTGTCTGTTTTGTACACACTTGCTTTTGAAATTGTAATTTTAGAACTTGAAATCAAAGTTAAAATTGTAATGAGAACACATGTTTATTTGAAATTGTATTTTTAAAACTTAATATTAATTTATGTGTTAGTGTGTATACGCTGAGTTTGTAAGAAACATTAAAAAAAAGATTTGTGATTATAAAATTATAAGTAAAAATTATCATTAGTTATGATGATGACAAAAAATCACCAATTAGTCACACGATCCTCACAAGCTTGAAACAATACCTGCACAACAAAAAGAAAAGACCTAATATGGTGCCGACCAAAAACCCTCCGAATGTCAAGTTAGAACTTTTCGCAACCCTAGAGTGCTAGAATTGAGTGAATTATGCGTACCTTGTATTCTGAGGTTTCATGGGTTTTTATAGTAGAGCCGGCCTCCGTTTCTTGCGCACCAAGGCGTTTCCTTCTAAGGAAGATCCTCTTCAACGAGCGTATATTAAGGAATCCTTTACTCATTAGAATTCTTCTTGTATTGGGATTCTTTATAGTTAATCGTGAGACGCAAGTTAATTCCATTTAAAAATTCTTGGAGCTAAATCAAAACAGATGACTGCCACGTGTCGCTTACATCCGTCCACTGTGTGTCCGTGCACCTTGGATTAGTCGACTATCAACCTGCCAGCCTCATGTTGTCACATTCAGTAAAATGGATTTGTCATCTACATTTTTTCCTCCTCTTCAAGCTATAAAAATATTTAAAAAATTATACACTCTAAAATAAGTGAAGTAAAGTATTTGCTAGTTGTAGATTGTACGAGACAGTTTCTTTCCACACAAAAAAAGGTACTAGTATTTGTATTTGACAATTTGTATTTTTTTTATGGACAAAATTTAGTTACAAAACTGGTTGTAGTTTAAAACTACAATCTTACTCAATAAAATAAATATTACTAGATATTTAAAAAATCTAACATTTGAATTGCACATTCTTTGCACTCTTAATATATATATATCAAATTTTGTATCAAACAGATATTATTTACTATATGATTTATAAGCTTATATTTTATGCATAGTTTAAACTACAAAAACTTGCAATTTAAATAATTTATTGATAGCATAACTATTGATATTTAATTTTCTAGAAATTTTACAAACATGGGAGATATAAAAAGAAAATGTAATCCAATGATAAGATTATAGCCTTAGGTTACAACCAATTTTATAACTAAATTTTGTTCTTTTTTATTTTTGGATAAATTATGTATTTAGCTCTTATTCTATGCACTAAATTTCAATATGATTTTTAATCTTTCAATTATGTCAATTTGGTCCTTAACATTCAGTATCGTGTCAATTTAGTCAATGCAGATATATTTTGGATGAAAATTGATGACATGACTAATGACCAAAATAAAAAATTAGCTTCTGTAAATGTGACAATAAATTAAAATTTTATTTTAATCATTTGTTATGTCAATAATTTGAATAAAAAATATACCGACAGAAATTAAATTAACACGATACAAAAAATGAGTGACAAAATTGATACAATCAAAAAGTTAAAGATCTACACCTAAGTTCGAGTCCCGCTGCCCGCAGGAGTTCGTTGGTGGGTAACTCGTGGTTCTGTTAAGTCCTATGATGAATGGGGCCTCTGTTTGGCCATTGGCCCTACCCGAGTGTAATATAACCATAAATCCCTCATTTTTGTTCAAAAAAAAAAAATTTTAAAAACTGCGGTAAGAGATAAGGACGAAATACTATATCCTTTATTTTGATCATTAGTCAAATTAAAATGTGACAATAGCCTGTATTTATTATGTTTTGGTAGAAGACAATTTGTATTTGCTAGTTGTAAATTGTACAAAACTGCGTGATTTACTCACACACATTAATGCAAGTCAAAAAAGAGACGAAGCTTTGGTAACTACTATGACCCACCAATGCTACTTTTTTACAACCTTTATGTCACAATCACCATATCGACAAAGGTGCACATTCTGGATCCACGTCACTAGTTGAGAGGTGGGGTCACTCTACTACTATTGGCTATTCTGTGCCACATCGGAATATTGCGACCGTTGCTTGCTTGCCACGTTGAAATGGGTTGAAGGTCCACAATCATGGCAAAAGCATAGGATTCCCTACGTCTCTCTTCTTTTCATGATCCACTATTGGAAGCAGAGTATTTTTGACTTTATAAATTATTTGCGTCGAAAATTTGTGTTCAAAAAAATCAATAGAATATTGAGTACTGTGACACTCTTTGTCTTTTTGCCTAGGGAAAAGCAAAAATAATTGACAATTTTTATGCATATATATAATTTCCTATTTTTCATTAATGCCCCCATGGCCCATCTTCTGTTTTTTTTTTTCCCTTCCTTGGGCAAAAGTACAAATACAAAAATTGGTCAATTACATTACAAAATATAAATCTGAGGTATAGTATATAATAAGGACCCCGTGACTTCGTTGAATTTTGAGACATAAACAAAAATTACAACAACCAAGTTCTTAATTTGGTACATTCATAATTTTTTAAGAATTAGAAAAAAAAAATTAAATTTCAAGGACTAAAATCAAATTTGACTCAAATTCTAAGATCAAATATATGTTTTTAACTTTTTCAAAAAAAAAAAAGTTTTAACAAATAAAATAAATGATGATATTTCAAAGATATATTTATATGAGTTTGCCTGACATATACTCTCAGGGCATTTTTTGATAAATTATTTTAGAAATTTTTTTCTAAAGAAATGAAAAAATGATTTAACTTTTTTTTTAATAGCTTTTTCAAATTTCAATTAGACCCTTTTATTTAGTTCAAACAGAGGGAAATATTAACCAATACTCTTAGAACATTGGTTTATAAGTTATTTTTAATAATATTTTATTGAAAAAAATGATAAAATAATAACTATTATTAACAATTTTTTATATTTCCTATGAAAGTAGTGTTAAAACATTTCTATTATAGTTTATTAACAATTACCCTAAGGCTGCATCCATTAATATTAATAATCAAACACAAGTCAAATAGAGATGGATTTGTGTACTAATGAACTAGCTAGACTTGGAGCCACCCAATCTTTTGATTATGTTTTAATAACCCACTAACTATGGTTGAAGACTTGCTGACTTTTAACAAAGCTGAGCTTTTATTGTAATTGTAGTAGACTTATTCGTATCTAATATAATTTCAGTGCTATGTTACCAAAATTTTGAAAAAAAGATGGATTTGTGTTTGAATATTAGAGGTGGGAAACAACAATAACCACATTTATATTTTGGGTAATGATACCTCTACTCGTAAGAATGATACATATGATAGTAAACTTGTCAAGTTTAAAATTTAAATGATAATTCACATGATGGGTCTTTGATAAATAGAATAAACAAAAATTCCTTCCAACCTAACCTAACTTGATTCATGCCAACCCTAGAGGCATGATCAAGAGCAATAGAACATGTGGGTTCCAGCTAACTCAATTGGTAAAGTCTCTGATGGTTATACAAGAGATTTGAGATTCAATCTCCGCCTGCACCAAAAACTGATTGGTGTTTTGGTCTAATAATAAAGAGCTATCATCAAGAGCAGACGTTATAGGTTGAAACTCTCTCTCAAAAAAAAAAAAAAAAAAGAGCATTAGAACATGATTTTCACAAACCAGCTTTTCTTAAACTAAATAAATTATTTTCTATTTTATTGACTAAGCACAATCAAGTAAATATGAAATTACACTTTTTTTAATGGATAAAATTGTAGTTACTTTTGCATTCCCTTTGGTTGCAATTTTGGGAAGAGAGGGGGGAGGCGGGTCAAACTCTTGACATTTAAAACTAGGGACAAGGGTAAGTTTCAATCGATCTATTTAGGCCATTATTAGCATTATCTCAATGGACCCAAGAATATTTTACAATCAAATGTCGAATCAGTGCATGTGCTAATAAAAAGCTTTTATTCTTTCTCTTAACTATTTAAATGCAAGTAACCCTTACGCTAACTCACTCACGGTTCTCTACTCACTAAATAAATAGTGCCCTATTTTGATGCAGTATATAATGATAATAATAATAATAATAATAATAATAATAATAATAATAATAATAATAATAATAATAATAATAATAATGGGTAGATGTAAGAAGTGCAAATAAATATTTTAATTTAGTTTAATTGTGAAACTCTATTGTATCTTTATTGGTCAATTATATTTTATTTTAGATATTAGTAGTTAATTAGATTTTTATTTAATTTCTTAGAGTTAAGGATATTTTTTATGCAATTATTGAAACTTTCAAGTCAATTAGAATTAGGATTTCTTAAGTCGATTAGAATCAAGATTTAGTCTATATACACATAGTATCATCTCTTATAGAGACAATTTACAATTTGATTAATTAATAAAATTCTCTTGGGGAATTTTTCAAAAGATAAAGTTAGGTTACAAACTTGGTTGTAGCTTAAGGTTACAGATTTACATAATATCTTTTTATTGAATGTGAGTTTTGACAAATCAATTATTGGATTATATGTTCTTCTTATATCTTTCATGCTTCCAAAATTTCTAGAAAATCAAAGATCAATAACTATGTCATAAATCAATTGTTTAAATTGCATGTTTTTTAGTCTAACTTGTACATAAAAAACAAATTTATGGATTATAAAATAATAACATTCGATTGTTACAAAATTTAACATGTATGTTAAGATTATAAAAAATATCCAATTCAATGGTTCGATTTTTGAAATATATAATCATTTTAATTTCTTAAAAATAATTTGTAACCTTAAACTACAATCAAGTTTGTAATTAAATTTTGTCATTTTTCAAAAGTCTAGTCCCTGAACCGACTCCAGCCAACCCTAAATATTACTGTCTCTTAAATGTTTTCTTCTCTATTACTT
The DNA here is from genome assembly GCF_040712315.1 of Castanea sativa. Classification (NCBI taxonomy): domain Eukaryota; kingdom Viridiplantae; phylum Streptophyta; class Magnoliopsida; order Fagales; family Fagaceae; genus Castanea; species Castanea sativa. The sequence goes on along the minus strand of NC_134019.1, from coordinate 41,061,014 downwards.
GGTGGGTTTGGCACCTTCATTTCTATGCTATTAATTGACGGGCACCACCACCGGGCCTTGTAGCCTAGTGGTATCCGGTTCCATTATAAACCTTGAGCTCGAAGGTTCTATCCCCTATAATTACCCAAAAAAAAAAAAAATTGACGGGCACCATTCACCATGCATGCTCTCTTTATTTGTGATTTTTGAATATTATATTTGTAAATTTTTATTTGACTTTCTCCAAAAAAAGATTTATTCCTATCCTATACTAAATAAACCGTTAAAATTTCATACTTCTCTTCTTTTAATTAGTTACTTATTTTAGATTTTTCTTAATTTCTTAATACTTTTTCGTGTTAACTGTTAACTGTTAAGGTGAGAATATTAACAAAACCTTTTTTATGATATAATTTTCTCTGGCTTTGAGGCTCTCTATGATTTGCTTAGAGAATGGGAAAATTTGCTTGATGGTATTGTGCGTTATTCATTTTGTTAGACATTTGCAAACAATAAAAGGACAGCTCTGCATCTGTACATCAATGTATATAATTATACCACGTGAGGAAGTTGTATATATTCATACACTTAATCACACATTCTATAGTTAAGTTGGACATTAAATTTCTTCTTGGATTAATCATGAAAAAAAATCTTCTTGGATTATAAATACCCACTTTTTTAATGAGATTATAATACCCACTTGCTTGTTAATGGTGCTGTCAAAATATTAAATTTTCTTTAAGTTAAAGCATTTTATCAGAAAAAGCCTATAGTTATTCTTCTTCCTACAACAATGCTATAAAATCCTACTAAGGTATCCAACCTCAAGTAGGTCACCCCATCTCTTTAGGGATATTTGAAACACAGATGGAAGCATGATTTCCACTGCTTTTCACCGTTTTAAGCCTAGTGATGTATGATTGATATTTGATGCTATTCTCTAAGTAGGATACTCTTTTACGATTCACATTATTAGAAGGTCCACACCACACGATTGCAAAGACCATTCAAACCACTTTCATTGAGAAAGTGAACGATCGATCTTGCTTGCCTAATAGAGAAATAAAAGGAAAAAAAATTTAAATTTGAAAAGTAAAGCGTTTTGCTTTTGTTTTCTACCCTCATGTAAAAGTGAATTTTCTTGCTTTTGTTTAAGAATAAAGTTAGCTTTTCAAAGAATATTAATGTGAAGAATAATTGTAGACCATTTGTTTTGGATGAACAATGGAAAGCATTGACATGAGTGAGATGGTGGGGTAAAAATCGTTGAAATGATTCAGCTAGTAGCCAAACGTGACCGGTCAGCTTTTGGAATTTATGCTGCCGATGATGTGAGTGTATGCACTGTAAGGATGGCAATGGGGTAGGCAGGGCGAATCATGTTCATGGGATCCCATCCTTGTCCCGTCTTCTCTTTAGGGCGGGAACAACTTGTACGGGACGGGTTTGAGGCGTGTTGGAGATGTTTGATTAATGCTAAGAAGATTAATGATATAAAGATAGAATATAAAGAAAAATAATGATAGTAAAAATACTAAGAGAGAATGAGAGAAATTTTTTTGGAAATGATTATAAAATATGTACTAAAAAAATTATTACTATGATAATTATAGAAATGATTAAATTATAGTATGTATTAAATAAAATATGTATATATACATATTCAGGGAGGGGCAGAGCAAGCATATCTCATCCCCATCTCATCACCTATTCAAGGTAGGAAAAATCTGTACAGGACAAAGAGGGGCATTTTTGCAATTTTGCCATCCCTACATGAGGGGCTGCCTCCAACACCTTAGAGCATCCACATCAGTTGGTGGATAGTCATGTATAATACAAAAATTCCTCAATTTTACACATTTTGAGCAAAAAATCACCTACATCAGTAAGTGCAAAGCTGTGCAAAATTGTGAAAATTCATCCATGAGCTACAGTAACCGTGTAAATATACACAGCTACTGTAGCTCCTTCATTTATTTATTTTTTATCAATTTCCGATTCGCTCATTTTTTTCTCTCACTTTTCCGAGCTCAACAAACTCAGCAACGTCTCTCCTCATCTTCTTCTTTTTCCTTAGATGCACACAAACACAACCACACACAAACACATCCACACAGACAAATCAAAGAATCAACGCAGAGATACACATTTGCTTAGGGGAAAAAAAAACAGAGATACACAAACACAGATCGGAGCTTGATCGGAACGATCGGTGCTTGTGGAACGATCGTGGGTCTTGCCTGATCGGAGCTAGGGAGATCTCGGATTTGATCGGCGCTTGTAGATCAGAGCTAGGGAGATCGGTGCTCGTCGGTTGGGGGTGAGAGGCAAATCGGTGCTTGTGGATCGGAGATAGGGAGATCGGTGCTTATCGGTTGGGGGTGGGAGGCGAATCGACGCTTGTGGATCGGAGCTAGGGAGGGGCGAAGGAAAGAGAGGGCTGAGGTGGCGAGCTGGATCGGCAGCGAGGCGGGCTGGGTGAGGCGGCTGTGATGGAGAGAGTGAGTGAAGGAGAGGAACGGGTGAGAGTGAGAGTGAGCGAAGGAGAGGAACGGGTGAGAGTGAGAGTGAGTATGAGTATGAGTATGAGTATGAGTGAGTGAAGGAGAGAGAGTTGAAAATGTAAAATGGTAAAGGTACCGATGAGAGTGAGAGTGAGAGTGAGTATGAGTATTAATAAATAATAATAATAAAATAATAAATAATATTATTTAATTAGAATAGAGGTGTAAAATAGATAAACTGATGTGGGTATTTTAGAAATGTGATAGTGTAAAATAGAAAAAGTAGGTTTTTAGTGTAAAATAGATGAAATTTTTAAACGGACTGATGTGGTTGCTCTTGGAAATTCAATAGTGGTTTTTCTTTTCTTTCTTTTTACATTAATTTAAAAAATTTCCCACTTGTCTCGTAAGAATGGAAAATGCATGACAATGTGTACGAGAGAATCCAGCTAGTTTATATATGCAAGACATCTAACGTGTGAGTAGACCATACCGTTAAGTCCAACTTAAGTAGCTTATTATGGATGACCTGATGGATGAACGACCTGAGCAGCCCATAGACGACCAAGGTCGAGTGCTTTGGAATAGTACAAAAGATGAGTATTGAAAACAAGCAATTGCAAATGAGTAACAAGGCCAAGAACTAAGTCCAGACAAACAATTACAAGCCTAAAATCTTGTATTTTTGCCCATTTTTGGACTTGGAGAGTGCCTAAAATCTCACCCATAATAAATCTCACCCAAAATGGAAGTAGTTAAGTTATGCCCCTCGTTATGGGGTAATTTTGACCATAATAAAGAAAATAGCTAAAAGACAGGAAAACATTCATAATCAAAGGTGAAAATGACCAAATACCACCATTTTTAGAAATTTGTAGCAATTAAGCACTGATTTGGAACTAAATGGGAATCAACCACTTTTTATGTACTTGAGCTCACTAAACTTGAGTTCTAAACGGTAATCAAGTTTAGTGAAATCGAGTTGCTAGTTTCATTCTACCGTGGCGCTGCTGACCTGGAATTTGTGCAATTAAAAAAAATATGTGGTGCTCGAGCTTGGTAAACACGAGTTCCATGCAACACAATACCCGAGCATACCAAGCTCGAGTTCTTTGTAAATAAAATGCTAGTTATTTTTTTCTACGGTACTCGAGCTCACCAAGCTCGAGTTCCTTGTAATATGGAACTCGAGCTTGGTAAACTCGAATTCCTTATAACTTTTTTTTTTTTTGAATAATTGACAAATAAACATAAACATAACAATAAGTATTTTTTTTTTAATGTTTTTTTAATTTAAATAGAAGCATTGTAAATCGAGATTTTAATTTCAAAATATAAATTTTTAGGCCACTCATACCCACAAGTAAACATAAACCTAAAAATAAGTAGTTTTTTTTAATGTTTTTATTTATTTAAATAGAAACATTGTAAAATATAGAGATTTTAATTTCAAAACATGAATTTTTAGGCCACTCATGCCCCTTGTTCATTCATTTTTAACACACTCATTAATTTCTTACTTCTCGGAAGCGTTATGGTCAAATTGGTTAAAATATTGGGGTTACAATGAAAAATTAGAACAACATGTAAAAGAAAAATCGCACTCCATTTTTAGCCATGGGCACACCGAAAGAAGTTTAAGCTACATATTGTTACTATATCAATCATGTCCGGAATTACCGTATGGTCAAATGATTGATAAGTATTTTAGAATGAGTGGACCACTAGGATATAAAGAAGAACTTAAGCTTTACCACATCTGGATATGTAAGTTCTTGACTTGTAGTATTTCTAAGAGGAATGTGAAACATTTTTGTATGTATATCTAAATGTTTGGCTGATGATGTGAAAGTCGCTGTGGTAACTTTTTTCATGGCGAGTTGTAGCACCCCATGTTTAAATATTGTTCATTGTTTTATCATAAAACACCTCTTGAAATTGTGTTTTCTAAATTTAAAAGCCAAATCTGTATGCTTTTTCATGTTTAAATTTCACAATAATCGAATCTGTTTTTCTGCTTTAATAAAATCTGTTTCTACATTAATAAAATTTGCTCTCTACACATTATGTTTACTGTATATTCAAATCTGCTTACTGCATTCATAAAATTTGTTTTCTACATTACTTAAAATTGTTCATTGTTTTCTCATAAAAATTTTTCACTGTTTTCAGCATAAACTAGTTCTAGCATTCTGCATAAAATTATTTTCTGTTCAGCATTATTTAAAAAATTGTTCACTCTCTTTTCTGCATAAATTATTTTCTGTTCACTATTTAAAAAATTGTTCACTTTTTTCTCATAAAACACCTCCTGGAATTGTGTTTATTAAATTTAAAAGCCAAATCTGTATGCATTTTCATGTTTATATTTCACAATAATCGAATCTGTTTTTCTGCATTGATAAAATCTGTTTCTACATTAATAAAATTTGCTCTCTATATATCATGTTTACTGTATATTCAAATCTGCTTACTACATTCATAAAATCTGTTTTTGCATTAATTAAAAATTGTTCATTGTTTTCTCATAAAAATTGTTCACTGTTTTTTGCATAAACTGTTTTTAGCATTGGTGTGATTATTGCACTTAAATGGTTTTTGTGTTTTTTTTTAAAAAATATGTAACCATATGAATAATGGACAAACTCCATGAAAGAAAAATGAATGATTCATATAAATCACCTAATGGTAAATGCCTCGAATAAATCCAAAGAGTAACTAATAATCCTACTATACAGATAAAAGTAGTTATTATGCCTTTTTTGGACGAATCATATAGTCCTAAGGTTGTATGTAAACAAGCAGTGAACAGTGAATAATTTATGTAGAAAAGACAATGAACAATTTTTCAAATAATGCTGAATAGAAAATAATTTATGCAGAATACTAAAAATAGTTTATGCAGAAAACAGTGAACAGTTTTAATTAATGCAGAAAACAGATTTTATGAATGCAGTAAACAGATTTGAATATACAGTAAACATGATGTAGCACCAACTGTGGCATGAGTAGTTTTTTGAATACATGTCACCAACCCGCTGCTGTAGTACTAACTGTAATCATACGAACCACATGCGCCAACAGATGCCACTGTTTTACATGTGCTGCTCAACAACTCAGCGCTGTTTCACACACTATCTAGTCATATTATCCACATTCACGTGAATACTTAAATATATGAATAATCATACCCTGGTGTCAGGGACATAGCATTGTGTCAATTAAATATGATGCTCTGTTCAAGAACACTGCAACTACCGTCCACATCTTCAAATCTCACTGTGACATTGAGAATATTTAAAATCCTGTTCATATAGTGTTTTTCCAGCTTGTATTGACATGACAAGCCCTAATAACTGAAATTATAATGCTTGGAACATGAAATGAGGTTATAAATGCACCATAATAATGATCTTATTTCTACCCCACTAACTTTGTAGATTGACTAAGCTATGAGTCGCAACGTCTCAACATCAAATCGTACAATGCGAAACAAGTTTGGATCTACTTCAACAAATGGATTATCACAAGTTCCAACAGATCAACAACTACAGACATACACAGACCACAATGGAGGGAAATGGGTTGGAAAAAGAGAGATTTCGTTAATATGCCAATATACACGTACGAGAGTCTTAGAAGCGTCAAGCACATCATGGTCGGCAAACCTATAAAACTAAGTGCAAATACCACCGCAATAGAGTTTATTGTAGCGGAACCACCATGGTCAACCCTATAGAGAGAGGTGTGAGTTGGAGGTGTATTGTCGATGGCACGAGTTACGAGTTCCTAAGGCACGCTCAGCCGAGTTACCTAGAGATGAACCTGCCAACATATTTGCTCGTCTTGAACAAGAGAACAATCAAATGCAAAGGCGATTAGATCGTTTTCATGCAGTCCAAAAAGCTAGGAAGCATATAAAGGGGAAGGCGCAAGAGCTAGCCATCAAGTCTATTAATGAAGTTACTGCGTTAGATGATGAAAGAGATATTTCAGACTTCTCAGATTCAAGAAATGGTGATTTCCAACAATTTCTATCTATGAACATTAGACGTTGTCGTTAATGTCTACACGTTTTGTGCAATACAAAATGTTGTTGTTAATGTCTAACAACTGACGATTATGTACATTCAATTTTTGCAAATCTAAAGATTGACTGTTCATTAGTTTTGGCTAAGTTTATATGAAATTACTTGCTCATTTTTTCCCTGCTGTTCTTTGTTGCTACATATGATTCTTGTGCTTCGGTTGGACAATGTCCTCTATTATGTAATGTAGAAAACACCTTAGGAAGTGAAATGCCTCCAGTTGGATATATTGATGTTTCCAACATTCTGTTTGTGTAATTTGAAATGTTACACACATAACACTTATCACCCAAATTAGATTTATTGTACATTACTTGTAGCAAAATTTAATAGATTCAATACATATAGACTCATCCAAACCACACAAACCAACCACTCTTTCACAAAAAAACCATATGGCTCCTAAAGCAAGGACTCGCCATGTGAATTCACAGATATGCAACCTTTGCAATGCACCATTTTCGAGGATGCAAAGCATCCCTAGAAAATTTATGCATCAATTTTTGGGGTGAGCTGTGTCCACCATTAGCTCCCATAATCAAACGTATATGACTACGATGTTTGATCGAATAGTCGAGTAAATATGTATTCAATATCTGTAGCATAATAGTAATTGCTATGATTACAAGAGATATTTTAGTGTTTCAGGCTGTGGGGCTGCTTAATTTGTAAGAGTGATGGTCCTGAGAGCAAAGTGATGCTTTTAATGTACATATTTATGAGATGTGATTGTTTGACAGCTCAGTTTTAGAGTTCAAGATGGCTTTACCATGTGCTGTTACTTCTAACCAATAGTCATGGATTATGGGAAGAGCGTTTTGACTAGCATCCTTGAAATGACCAAAGATAATAAACAGCTCTACATGTGCTGCTCAACAGCTCGGCACTGTTGAGTTCTGACCAGTAGTACCCATCCACACTCACGTGAATACACAGATATGCAACCCTTTGTAATGCACCGTTCTCAAGGATGCAGAGCATCCCTGGAAAGGTTATGCATCAATTTTGGGGATGATCTATCCATTATTGCTACACTGATGTTCGTAGTGCTGCATGTACTGCTCAACAATTTGGTGCGTTCTTTGATTTTCCATTGAGTTTAGACGATTTTGTTCATTCAACGATTCTTAAATTTTCAACAAATTCGGATGATCAATATATTAGTACACAGTTTTCCATTTAACTTTCACAATTTTGTACATTTAACGAATTCAAACTTTTCAACAAATTCAAACTATTTGTACATCTAATTTACACAATTTTATTTTGTACTTTCAAGATTTTATACATTCAATGAATAAATTTTGTTTTTACAAATTTGAACAATATGTACATCTAATGTACACAATTTTCTATCGAATTTTCACGATTTTATACTTTCAATGAAATCAAATTTCTCAACAAATCCGGAATATTTGTACATTTAATGTACACAACTTTCCATTGAATTTTCATGATTTGGTAGTTCAACAATTTCGATTTTCCATTAAGATTTCACGATTTTGTACGTTCAACAATTTCAAAATTTTCATCAAATCAGGATGATTAGTACATTAGTACACAATTTTAAATTGAATTTTCACGATTTTGTACATTTGACGACTTCAAAATTGGAAACAAATTTGGATGATCTGTACATCTAATGTAATTAATTTTCCATTGAGTTTACTCAATTTGGTATGTTCTTCAATTTTTATTTGAATTTTCATGATTTTACACACTCAAAGAATTTGAATTTTTCAACAAATTCGTACTATCTGTACATCTAATGTACACAATTTTTCCTTGAGTTTTAAATAATGCTGAACAAAAAATAATTTTATGCAGAATGCTAGAAATAGTTTATGCAGAAAACAATGAACAGTTTTAATTAATACGGAAAATAGATTTTGTGAATGCAGTAAGCAGATTTGAATATACAGTAAATATGATGTGCATAGAGAAAATTTTATTAATGTAGAAACAGATTTTATCAATGCAGAAAAACAGATTCGATTATTGTGAAATTTAAACATGAAAAAGCATACAGATTTGACTTTTAAATTTAGAGAATACAATTTCAGGAGGTGTTTTATGAGAAAACAGTGAACAATTTTTTAAATAGTGAACATAAAATAATTTATGCAGAAAAGAGAGTGAACAATTTTTTAAATAATGCTAAACAGAAAATAATTTTCTGCAGAATGCTAGAAATAGTTTATGCAGAAAACAGCGAACAATTATTATGAAAGAACAATGAACAATTTTAATTAATGTAGAAAACAAATTTTATGAATGCAGTAAGCAGATTTGAATATATAGTAAAGATGATGTGCAAAGAACAAATTTTATTAATGTAGAAATAGATTTAATCAATGCAGAAAAACAGATTCGATTATTGTGAAATTTAAATATGAAAAAGCATACAGATTTGGCTTTTAAATTTAGAGAACACAATTTGAGGAGGTGTTTTATGAGAAAACAGTGAACAATTTTTTAAATAGTGAACAGAAAATAATTTATGCAGAAAAGAGAGTGAACAATTTTTTAAATAATGCTGAACAGAAAATAATTTTATGTTGAATGCTAGAAATAGTTTATGCAGAAAATAGTGAAAATTTTTTATGAGAGAACAATGAAAATTTTTAATTAATGCAGAAAACAGACTTTATAAATGCAGTAAGCAAATTTGAATATACAGTAAACATAATGTGCAGAGAGCAAATTTTATTAATGTAGAAACAGATTTTATCAATGTAGAAACAGATTTTATCAATGCAGAAAAACAGATTCAATTATTGTGAAATTTGGCTTTTAAATTTAGAGAACACAATTTCAAGAGGTGTTTTATGTGAAAACAGTGAGCAATATGTAAACATGGGGTGCTACAACTCGCCAAGAAAAAAAGTTGCCAAAGCGACTTTCACATCATCAGCCAAACATTTAGATATATATAAAAAAAAAAAAAGTTTCACATTCCTCTTAGAAACATTGCAAGTCGAGAACATACAAATCCAGATGTGGTAAACCTTAAGTTCATCTTTATATTTGAGTGGTCCACTCTTTCTGCAATACTTATCAATCATTTGACCATACGGTAATTCCGAACATGATTGATAAAATAACAATATGTAGCTCAAACTTCTTTCAATGTGCTCATGGTTAAAAATGGAGTGAGATTTTTCTTTTACATGTTGTTCTAATTTTTCATTGTAACCCCAATACTTTAACCAATTTGACCATAACGCTTCCGAGAAGTAAGAAATTGATGAGTGTGTTAAAAATGAATGAACAAGGGGTATGAGAGGCCTAAAAATTCGTATTTTGAAATTAAAATCTCTATATTTTACAATGCTTCTATTTAAATAATAATAAAAAAAAGCTACTTATTTTTATGTTTATTTGTGGGTATGAGTGGCCTAAAAATTCATATTTTGAAATTAAAATCTCTATATTTTACAATACTTCTATTTAAATAAATAAAAACATAAAAAAACTACTTATTTTTATGTTTATGTTTATTTGTCGATTATCCAAAAAAGAAAGTTATAAGGAAATATTACAAGGAACTCGAGCTTGGTGAGCTCGAGTACCGTAGAAAAAAAATAACTAGCATTTTATTTACAAAGAACTCGAGCCTGGTATGCTCAAGTATTGTGTTGCATGGAACTCGAATTTACTAGGCTCGAGTACCACCTTATTTTTTTAATTGCCAGCAGCGCCATGGTGGAATGAAACTAGGAACTCGAGTTTAGTGAGCTCGAGTACATAAAAAGTGGTAGATTCCCATTTAGTTCCGAAACAGTGCTTAATTGTTACAAATTTATGAAAATGGTGGTATTTGGCCATTTTCACCCATAATCAAATCTATTTATCGGCAAATACAAACTTTTTTTTTTTTTTATACAGAATTTCAATCTATGGCGTCTTTTTCTGATGATAGCTCTTTATTATCAGACCAAGACACCAATCTGTTTTTAGTGTTAGCGGAAATTGAAGTTGAGTTAACTGGAACCCACGTTAACAAATACAAACTAGGAAAATGTATGAGAAAATTTCATACATTTTTATTAAGGTAATTTTATTTACCAAAATATTTCACTAACTTAAGTATCAGAGTCAAAAGGTTGCTATAACGCTGTCACACTAGTGCCCTCTGATGAAATGAAGGTGTCGGTGATCTAGATTGACTACACAATTATTGTGTGTCAATAACAATTACAAATTTATCAAATCTTCCTTTAAATTCTTATGAAAAAACTTAACATAGAAGTTAAAAAGTGGTGTCTTGTCGTGTCCTTTAAATAAAAAACCTATTTCCTTTAACATACAAACAAGGGAGCCAGTCTCTTTCATTTACTTACATCACTTAATATTACATCCAAATAAATAGTTAATGACTTTTAGGTCAAATGGCATGTCTTGGCATTTCTAATGGAGATGTCTAAGTTTCGAATCGTTTGTTTCTCACTTGAAATATATAAAAAACAATATACATTGGAAACAATATACATTGGAAACAATAATTGAGAATTGAGAATTCTTTGAAAACTTCAACTCAACTAAGAATGAGGTGTGTAACACTGTAACTACCTCCTCTATTACTAATATTCTAGGCATGTAATTGTAGGTTCTCATAATCTGAATAATGATTTTTAAGATATCACGCCCAATCCTTGGTGCTCTGACTTGGCCCTTGGGTGATCGTTCACTTCAATTCGACCAATTGAGCTATGTCTTTTCATTTTAAGTCATGTGCTTGGATCATTTCTTGAGTTCAAGTCGGATGAGGACGAAAGGTTTTTAGGTCGAGCTTTTTACTTAATCAATCCGACTCACATGATGTGGTATAGTATGAAGACATGCCTCATAGCATGATTAAAAAAAAAAAATTTATCATATTATTTAAGTATCAATAATCACATCATGTGCATAGATTTTACACTTGGAAGCATAATTGCCATTACCTTTTGGGAAAAGTTAACAACTGTCTTAAAAACACTGGTTTAACAATTATGTTTAGAAATTTTTTATGAGAAAAGAAAAAAGAAATTGATTTTTATGACAACTATTTATATTTTTCATTACAGTTATATTAACTTTTTTTTAAAAAATAGTCCATTAACAAATATCTTAAGAGCTAACCGGATTGTTATATTTTTTTTTTTGGCAAATGCAGTTGGCTACCCCAAAATAGTCCAATCATCCATAGAAGCACTAGTAATCTCCCCACACGTGTGAAATAATGATAAATTTCTGGTTTAACAATTATATTTAGAAACTTTTTATGAGAAAAGAAAAGAAAAAAGAAATTGATTTTTATGACAACTATTTATATTTTTCATTACAGTTATATTAATATTTTTTTTTTAAATAATCCATTAACAAATATCTTAAGAGCTAACCGGATTGTTTTTTTTTTTTTTGCAAACGCAGTTGGCTACCCCAAAATAGTCCAATCATCCATAGAAGCACTAGTAATCTCCCCACACGTGTGAAATAATGATAAATTTCCTAGGATGACCACCATTAGAAATTTTAGAATAGTAGAGATTCGAAGTCAAGCCAATTAGTACCTTATGAGACACTCAATTCAACTTGAAGAGCAATCTACACTCAATTAAACTTGAAGAGCAATCTACACTAACGTACCCGATCTGGCTGGAATGAAATGAAATGAACTTTGTCTTATACATAGAATGACATAATTTATTCTTTAATTGGTTCATGAATCATGATTTGCAAATTTATTGGGTCCGTGACACTTACAAAACTTGATTAAGAAACAAATACAAAATCTTTCACTGATACTCTCCAACTCAATAGCCTTCTGTTCATGATTCCAACTTGAGAGATGCCCCTGGCACCAACGAAATCTCTCACGTGCAAGCAAACTAATCATTGATATGATAGATTTGCTCACGGCTTGTTGAATCATTAATAAATTTAGTTATGAAAGTTTTTTCATAATTATTTTTAACAATTAGGTGACATAATTGACACATAATAAAAATAAGGAAAAATTAAAAGTTTAAATCGTATATATAGTTGAGGGGTGCAATAAATTGAATGTTATAATTTTAGAAGTAACAAATTATATCTTAAGGTTTTAAAAAGTACCAATTTCAGGAGCAGAGCTAGGATTTTTTGTTTGGGGAGGACCAAATTTTGGTACTAATATAGTAGTTATAAGTCAAGATAAATCATCACACACATGCATAAATGCACATGCACAAATGCACATGCACATATATAAACATTAATAATTTGATACTAGAGTTGATCATAATTTATAAAATATACATATTATATATAAAATTAACAACTTTCACATATGTATTTTCGCAAGATAATTTTTAGGGGAACTTATCATCTTTTAAGCTCCAATAAGGATACAAAAGCTGTCTAATTTGATATTAAACATGTAAAAATTGAATTTGAGAAAACAAAAACTACATTGTTTCTATAATTATTAGATCGATTGACAAATTCTATTGATTTTTTTGAGCATCATTGGACTAATTCAAACATTGGGGGGGGAAAATTTTATTTTTGTAGCTAAATATTTAAAAAATTAATACTTACACATAATATAAAGGAATTTTTTTAAATGGGGGGGGGGGGGGGCGTGGTCCCCCAAGCATTGCTATAGCTTCGCCCCTGACCAAATTAAATCATATAATTACAAGGGTAACAAATTAAACCCTACACTATTAAAAAGTAACAAATTAATTGAATCTTAATTTCTTTAAGTTGAACAATATTGTGTTTGGGGTTTAACATAGGTAAAATTTAATTTGTTATTTTTTGAAATTTTATTTGTCAGTTTTGAACTTATAAAGTTTAATATGTTACGCCCCAAAATTATAAGATTTAATAATAATAATAATAATAATAATAATAATAATAATAATAATATTATTATTATTATTATTAATGGTGGTCCATATAAATATATGAGATTATCATAATTATATGACAGTATAATTCATAATTAACACAAATATGTTGCTTCTTTAAAATAAATAAATAAATATTTATTTATATTAATGATGGTTGATATGAAAATGACATTATTCAAATCATAATTTATCACTTAAAAAAATTGAAAAAAGGTTCAACAAATTTATCTCTATAAAATTGCTTATCATTATCTCATGTGCTTTCCCTTTATTTTTTGGCAATTGTTTAGAATATTTAATAATAGCTAGGTATGTGATTTTTTGAGGACTAGTTGCGGCGGCGCCACCAGGCGGAAACGGCGCATTGTTGCGGAAAGTGAAATGTGGATAAGATTCTACTATTCAGCTTTTTGAGACAAACGATGTATCTTTATCTTTTTTTTTTCTCTTCTACATTTCTACCCATCTTTCTTTTGTGTCATAAAAATAAATCATGTGTCGGTATTTATTTTTTATTTTTGTTGTTAAATTGAAGAAAGAGGAGGTAGATGAACGACTTTATTGGGATAAGTCCACTTCAAAATTAATAATCCAAGCATGGACAAAATTTTAGCCAAATTTTAATTTTCAGTGTTACTTTTTTTCTTTTCTTTTTTACTAGGTCATCCCACACTGGATTCAATATTTTTTTAAATTAATTCTATTAAAATATTATTGAATTAAAGAGATGAGTTGTAGAAGAGAGAGAGAAGAGGGGGGTGTTAAAAGAAATAATAAAATAATAAGAATTAAAAAAAATATATATTTTGAACTCGTGCAGAAAAGATTCTCTCCACTTCAAAATTAATAATCAGGAGCAATAGCATAGTTTCGACAAAATTTTAGCCAAATTTTAATTTTAAGTGTTACTTTTTTTGCTAGGTTAATATTCATCCCACACTGGATTCAAATTTTTTTTTAATTAATTCTATTAAGATATTATTGTGTGAGAGAGAGAGAGAGAGAGAGAGAGAGAGGGGTTAAAAAGAAATAATAAAATAATAAGGATTAAAAAAAAGATACTTTGAACTTGTGTGGAAAGGGATTCTCTTTACTTCAAAATTAATAATCAGGTGGAATAGCATAGTTTAGACAAAATTTTAGCCAAATTTTAATTGTGCGCGTTACTTTTTTTAACAAGGTTAATATTCATCCCACACTGGAATCAATATTTCTTTTAATTAATTCTATTAAAATTTTATTGAGAGAGAGAGAGAGGTAGGTTAAAAAGAAATAATAATCTAATAGAGATTAAAAAAAAGATACTTTGAACTCGTGCGGAAAGGGATTCTCTCTACTGGCTTCTAGAGAGTCAATTTCATGATAAATATTTGGTACTTAATGATCTAAAAGAAAATAGTGCATATGTTATATAAAATTAGTTACTATTCTTTATTTGATGAAACTGAAAATGCTTATCTTTCAATTGATAAAATTAATTTTGAATCATAAAATGAAATCTTTTCATTTTAGGTCGAGATATAAGGATTAATTCCCGTATTTACACTTATTTAAAAAAAAATAAAAATAAAGATTCATTCAAGTAGAACTAGAAACTAGAAATCCATGTGATGTTAATTTTCAATTTTTTGGGTAGCTCTATACTGTAGCAAACAAAGATATGAATAACTGGAGCTTGTCTGGGTCCATGGTTCTCTTTTTGTGGAATCAAGGGTTCAAAAACAAAACCTAGGTTGTTCTTGATTTTGAATTGACCTGTGCCTAATATGCAAACTCCACTATGATCCCGAACTCGAGCTCAGATTGGCTCATCTTATTTTGTCTCACTAGCCTAGATCAAGTAAGCCCCAATGCCCCACGCTTCCTAGCTGTCAACAAGTTCTTTTGTTGTTAATATTTATTATTAGCTTTTTTTGGCAGTGTTCCAAAAAGGAAATTAAAGCGTATAGTATAAGCTTGGCTTGATTGTCAAATGAGTTAAGTCCCTTGTTAATTCTACTTATGAACAATTTTTCCCCCTCTAAAATGAAAGCAAGTTGGAGAAATTGTTAAAGAGTAACGTAACTAAATGATATTGTCTATTTTTCTTTATAAGAATTATGATTCAAATCGGCATTATTTATTTATTGTAATTATCAAATTAAAAAAAAGAAAAAGAAAAAGAAAAAGAAGAAGATAAGTTGAATGTATCCAATATATAGAAAGAATGTCCGAAATAGTGTGACAAGAGAGGGCCTACTCCACCAATATTAAAGACAAGATACATGCATCCAATTTATAACATACTTAATTTCTACGACCCTAAATTTCCTTTTGAAACCAAACACATCTACCTCATCAATATATATATAAAAGCAGAGACCTCAACTGAGAGAGCATGAAATCCTGCCAAGTGGCACCCTTCTTTGATTTAGCCATTCAGTTTTTTTTTTTTTTTTTTACTTCCATCTCATCATTTAACACTGCTACTCTACGTTTCTCTCAACTCTTCCACTTCCCCATTAATTCCATAGGCTATTTAGAATTCTAAAATGTTTTTTTAGTTCTCTAAACTCTTCCACTTCCACGGTTATAAAATGCTCTCAGCAGTCTCAATGATGATGCAAAGCACGCCGCATCATATTTACGAGCATGGAAGTCTAAGCACGTCAGGTGTGAAGTTAACAAGGCTGCACACTAAATGGCAAACAAGGTTGCATTGTTTTTGGGTAGTCCTTCCATTTGGTTTTAGGATGTGCCTGATTGTATTGCTAATATTGTTAAAGTCTAATTCTCATCTGTAAGGACTAATTCGTAGTAATAGAATGCCCTCTTACCATCACTTCTATCTTCTTTTTAAGTTTCTCCTTTTTATATTTATTTTTTTCCCTTTCTAAAATTTTTAGTTTGTCAATGCCATTGCTAGCTTTGCATGATTAGTCACAAGTATGCTATAGTGGTGATTCAAAAACATTGTTTTTATTACTCACAGTTTTATAACTTAACATTTTGCTTGTGTAGGCTAGATAGTGCTCTAAATGTGACTAAATTCAAACATGGCAAGGGTTTAAAATATTGTTCTTTTTTCCCTTTTCGGAAAAGGCGTTGCATTCTTGGGTAAGTAAGAGGAAACACAAATACAATAGTTTATCAAATATGAACTAAATTTATTTATGATATAAAATTTATCTATATAAAACCAACAAGGAATTGGTCATTGAAGAAAAAAAAAAAAAAACAACACATGGTTAGGGTTTTGTTGTGTTGATATTAATGTAAGAGAAAAGTTAACGAATGCCTTAAGGACTTTGGTTTATGATATATATATATTTTTTAAAAATTATAAGAAAAGAAAAAAGTAACTGCTTTCAATAAAATTTTG
This sequence comes from Castanea sativa, assembly GCF_040712315.1. Classification (NCBI taxonomy): domain Eukaryota; kingdom Viridiplantae; phylum Streptophyta; class Magnoliopsida; order Fagales; family Fagaceae; genus Castanea; species Castanea sativa. The sequence continues at coordinate 41,044,198 of NC_134019.1, read as the reverse complement.
CATTAGAATTTTCATAAATCCCATTGTCCATACCCTAAATCTAATATATAGTTTACAATTTAGCCGTGTTGGGTGTTTTGTTGAATTACAGTCAAAAGGATAGGCATGTATATATATATATAAAAGGAAGTGACTTATGAAATCCCATAACAAGGGCAATAGCGAGGAGTTCAAGCATATCGAAGTTCAATTATTCTCTCTTACTCTTTCACCAAAATTGCCTAAGTATCATCACAATTGAATTTTCCCTTTGAAGTCAAGCTTTTCTTTTATATCTTTCATTTTTATGTTCTTCATCAACTATCATATGTCAATATCGATAGTTTGTGACTAATATCCTTTTGTTGGTTGGTTAGGATTTGGTTTGCTTGTGATGAGAATGGGTGTTTGGGATTTTTAAATCTCTACAAAGTCCATAGATTTTTACACTTTTACTGGCAAACTTAGTAGATTTGGTTTTTAATGATAATAAGATTTGGTTTGTCTATTATTTTACACTTATATTGGCAAATTTCGTACGTAAACTATGACTATTGTAACTAAGAATAATAGTATTGATGAATCCAATGAGTTATAAGATAATTTCTTACAAAATATTTGAAAGAGACCTCATATGAGAAAGCATTTAAGCTTTTGCGAAGTGGTGTATTCTATGTAAAGAGAATTGATATTTTCTCAATCGTACCACATCCAAGATAAGAATAAATTAATTGTCCGTTTGAATTGAGTGGAATGGAGGAAGTAGAGTATAATAGAGTAATTTAGACAAATTTAAATTTTATTTTTAGCCAAATTTACTCTACTCTCCTCCACTCTCCCTCCTTCCCCCTCCATCCAAACAGGCCATAAATATTGATTTTTTTTATTATTTGATTCAATGTTTCAAGAGTTTTCTAATTAAAAAATAAATATTCTTTTCAGATCATTTCGTTCAACGTTTCAAGACTTTTCATTCCTTACGCATACACACAACACTCTTTAATTTGCATTTTAATTTATTATTTTTACTTCTTGCACTTCTACCCCTTTATATATACCTACTATAACCTTTCATGACATCCTACGTCAAATACACACAGACAAAAAACAATGTCATTTTCCTTCAATCTTTCAACTACACCTACCTAGCTCTAACATTGTGTCTCATCTAATCCTAACCCGTATAAGTTGGCTACAACCAAGGAACAGGGACTTGCATTTTGTATTGAGTAACAACAACAATTACGATTTTTATGTTAATGTCGGATGTTGTGGATTTGTGAGTTTTGTAAATGATGTGATTAACTGTGGGTGTTTAAGATGTGTATTTTGTTTTAGAATTAATGAGAAAGAGAAAGACACATTTTATATCAAATTTTATTCTATCATATTCCTCCAAAGTTTTTTTTCCTCGTTACTTCAATTGAATAATTATAATTGAATAATTATAATAGATATGTGTGTGCAATTTATAATTGTTGTTTTTAATGATGAACTCATTATTAATAAATTTCTATAACAATTATACTATAATAATTATACAACATTTTTTAAAACCATCTTACATAAAATATTACAACATTATCCGTGCATCGCACGGGTAACTTACTAGTTTTTTCAATGGATGGTGCTATAACGTCGCAATCGATTCAAGTAGAAACGACGACACAGCCTTAAATGAGAAGGAAGATGCATAAGTTGGCACCATTAAACAAGAAGACTATATACCACTATTTCCTAGATCAGATATCGAAATTGGCCATGCTTATTGCTTCAATAATGGGGGCCCTTTAAAATAATGTGGTCCATTCCAGACCTTTCTTTGATGTGAATTTACAGTTAGTGGAAATGTAGTTGGCTTCTTGTTATGTAGACGCATCAACCGCATACAGACATTTTTTTTGTCCATTGCAAAAAGCTCCAATGGCTCTATCATACGTAAACAAATGAATGAACGTGATTTGTGAATATGACAAGTAAAGAAAAATGTTAACAATCGTCATGGTTACTTAGAAAAATCTGCAACATGATTGCTACTTATGCATATGGATAACCCTATGGATGGTGACAACCCGTGATTGTGGCCATTAGGCAATTACCATCTGATATGAAACATGAATGCACTATAGGTTTCACATTTTGGAAAACAAACAAACACCATGTTTCAATTTTCAACAGCTGCATTATTTATTCCATTTGTGTTTCAATTCGTTTCTTAAGGATTTGGTCCAGTGCACACTGGACTCAATCCAAGTCCATTTCATTTTCCCTTTTTTTTTGGTGGCTAATGGCCCATCTTTATATTTTGGTCATGGGATAGAAAGTCCAGTAAAGCCTAAACCCCACATTCCTGTACTACGAATACAACATAAGGATACACAAATTAGAGCCAGCCGCCCAGCCCAAACTATTGTCTTAGTCTCAGGGGCCTATTAAGCTACTGAGTGGGCAAGCATCCATCTCTAGGAACTTGAGTTGGTTAAACAAAAATTTGAAAATAAAAATGAATTGATAGATTGAACATTCCCTGTGTGTGTGTTGTTCTGTTTACTTTCCTTCTCAAAAAAAGAAAAAAGAAAAAAAGATTGAACAACCACATCAAGTATTCATTAAAATCCAAGAACTATAAAAGTAACAAAAAGTAATAAATTCAAGAACAATAAAGTAATAAAAGGTATTCCCTGTGTGTGTGTTGTTCTGTTTACTTTCCTTCTCAAAAAAAAAAAAAAAAAAAGATTGAACAACCACATCAAGTATTCATTAAAATCCAAGAACTATAAAAGTAACAAAAAGTAATAAATTCAAGAACAATAAAGTAATAAAAGGTAGTAAAGAGCGCACAGACTTTATGACAAAGTAAAAAATCTTTGACAAACTCGTCGAAAGACAAACCACTATACTTTAGTCTTTAGGGTATCTTACCCATAAGAAATTTTACAATAGAAGAAAATGTTACAACTACTCTATGTTCACAAAAACTACTCTATGACATATTTGCCTTCCACCACTGTGGCCATGACACTATAGAATTATTCTACAGAAACCTTCTACATAATAAACTCGTCCATAACCACAAGAACTCCAATACTCCAAAGAACTCCTCAAAGGAAAAACACCAATGATCTCATTGTCAAGGTAACAAGTTTAGTGGTTTTGCAGGAAAACAACTTGACTCTCAATCTAAGCTCTCAAGGTTGAACAAACGCAAGGAGCTTTTCTGTTTAGGCTCAAGAAGGAAGGCACTCTTAGTTCTACTTTGATATGGCAGCATTCTTGTCTTCAAAGATGTGCATCAATGATCAATGAGTATATATAGATAGGCAAAATGCTAAGTTAGATCAGTCTTTGTGTAGATCAGTCTTTGTGTAGAAACAAGAGTGGTAATGTTATTCTAGTAACGTTATTTAAGTATTGTAGAAACAAGAGTGGGTGAAAAAGCATTGTGAAAATACGTGTTATGTTATTTAAAAAATCAAAACTGTTGTTTAAACATCACAACCAAACTACCCCCTCACTAGTTCAAACCTTCTGTTTTTCAACATCTTCTAATGGCTCTTTAACAGTCTATTACCTCCCTTCAATACATTTAAAACAACCCTCATTGACACATGTTTTAGCACATGGAATATGCCAAGTCAAATCCTAACACCTTTGATACACTTCGAAATTCCAAGTTGAATCCCAACACCTTTGATGCACTTCCACCATTTTATTTTTTATTTTTGCGAGGGAATGAGCCAATTCCGAGAGAGGGAATGAGGCAATTCCGAGAGAGAGTGAAAGAGATCAATGATAAGTCTATGTAAAAGTAATTTTATTACCTTTTTTCACAACTACTTGGCATCTTATGGTAGTGTACAATACAAAATGATATCACTAAGTCTACGTAGAAGTAATCTTGTGCAAATTACACTACATTTGTCAAAAAAAAAAAAATCCCTCACTCTAAATGCAGCCAATGATAAAGGCTGAAAAACAAAAAAATTCCTTCACTAGGTCAAAATTTAGGCAATGATGATGGAGTTCTACAATCAATTTAGTTGTTACTTTTTGTTAGAAGTCCAGGTACGAGAACTAGCCCTGCAATAGGTAAACCCAATGGATGTTGAAAATGTGCCTCAAAATATATAATTTCTTCCATAAATATTTATCTCATAGCCCAAACCGTGACTGTGTAATGGACACTATGAAGACGGGTACTACCTCACAATTGGACAGGCCAATTTATAACATTAGGCTCCCTCTATATCTTAAGAAAACTTAATTCAAAGATGAGATGCCATATCTTTCAATACAAACACATCATTCTTAAAAATTAGGACAACCAACTTTTGAGAGAGTTCTTTAAAAAATTCATCATGTTGAGCATGATTAACTGAGATTAAGCCCTGGTTGAATTGCTTGTGCTGAGTAGTTTGTAGTTTGTACCATTCAATTTATTCAAGGAAAAGACCAGTCACCACAGTTCAATTTGGAATTTCTGATTTCGTATAGTTTTATGTATGTATTTAAGGAAGCATTATTGCTATGTATAGAACACATTGGAAACTATGTACGATTTTAATTGAAAGAAAGCAAGGAAGCAAAGGAAGGTATATACACGAATTCTTGTGGCAGTTGTGAAGCCCTGCCACATGTAGCCACACTGCATTTTAGGCACCTGAACTTCTAGCCCAACAACAAATCTAAGTAGTGAAAGAGAAGCAGAAAGCTCAGACAACAAGGAAGTTGACAACCATTCTTCAGCTAAACTTCGTGGTACTATTTGCCTGGAAAAGTCCAGGCCAATGTTAGTCATAAAGGTTGAAAAAGCAGCCAAAATAGCAAAGCCGCTACAACAGAGGCAGCATGGGCAATAAATTGTGTTTGGACCAGACCTGAGAATGAAGCACTATTTGGATGATGGCTTGATATGTACATTGTGGTCTTGTTCACAAGCGGTAGCAGCGCCCCATCTTTTCGAGCTCCCAGCAATTGTAGGCTGCGCATTTCCATCAAGATATGTATACGTGTTAGTGAGATTATTCTACTATGTAATGGAACACGATTACTATGTAAACAGAAGGAACTCAAGGAAGCAAAGTTGTGAATGGTGAACCAATTTGATTTGATACTACTGTACGACATTATGAACTGAAATATCTCCCTAAGAAAAGAAAATGACATGTGTAAATAGACAACTGTCCACAACTTCTTCACTAACTGAAAACTGAGGTCCCAATATGGCCATGCCATTACAAGCAGAAGATTTTCCCAGTGTGCTGAAGAATATAAAAGCTCATATGCTACTGCATCATCTCAACAAATAACAAGGTGAAAATAGAAATACTTGGATAATTTTTTATGAAAAAGTTAAACATGTGAGATTTCCTCATATTCATTAAAGTCACTACAATCCTTCTAATTTAGGCAAAACCATATTAATGGTATTCATGTTTGTAAAAGTACTTCTAAGATGAAATTCAAGCAAAGTTATACTGCAGCACATCAAATTGAAGGACTTGAACTTCATATTGCATGGTAGTGCAAACTAACGTACTTATGAGATCAAATTTGTTCAAAGATGCCACATCAAAGGGAACTAATCTAGGTCTGCCCACCCCTCATTTTTTATTTATTTATCTTTCTATGATTATTTTGTCAATTTTGCTACTAATAAGCCTAAATGAAAATGAACCACTGGTTAAGGACTCAAGGCGGTGGCCTTAATCCAACATTGTCAACACTCAAAACCAAATAAATCATTTTGGCTGCATAAGTACTTTAATATTAACTCCAAGGGGAAGTATAATTTACTAGAACCATGCCTCATGAAGTGGAGATCACTATTATAAATGTCCCCTTTTGGGCCAAACTTTACTTACAAAAAGATATATATTCTAATGTTTGTTTTAATAAAACCTTTTTTTCATGAATCCCAAGAAGACATATAGCTACTGGTCTAACCTAATATCTATTTCATGTTGACTACCTGGCAAATCTTTGAAGAGCTTATAAAAAGGAGCTTTTGACTGATTTTGACCAACCTGTGCATAGTGCATACTGATACAGCTGGATGGATTTTAATAATTCTACATCTTGGACAAGTGACAAAAGCAATATCTCCCTGTCCCATCATAATCCCTGAATTTGTGCTACCTTTGCATAATTTAGTATCATTACCCAAATGACTAAAAGAATATATTATAAAGTTACAAAAATTAGGATAAAGTTTGGTTCCAAGCACATTTAGAGCGTTAAACTTCAACTCACACTAGGAGATTGATGAGTTCCTGCCATGTGCAATGCAAATGACATGCTTAACATGATTGTATAAGTAGGTCATGTGTATTGCAAATGGTAGGGACATGTCATATTCTTAGTGTGAGTTGAAGCCTTAGGCTACAAACATGTACCAAAGTTTGTTCCAAGAATAACACATATTTGGGAATGCTAGCAGCGTATAAAACCAATCAAACTACTTAATAATATTACCTTGAGTTTAACTACCTTTTTGTTAATTTCTTTGTTTTTAAATTCTGCTCAAAAAAATGAAAAACAGAAAACAAAAGAACCATTGTGGATGAGGCACATGAATCATGATTTTGCATGTGCAAACTCTGTCAGGAAAAAAGAAACAAGTGAAATCCAATTATGCACATAATGGGGTGTTTGGAAAACCACATAGCTAAACCAAAAATAAAACTAGTTCAAAATTGAATGGGTTTAGATTTATCTAATTTGTCTAGAATCATATTAGAACCAGTTTTACTTAAAACCAGTTTATGAAAATGTCAAATTAAAAACTAGTTTCTAGTGGCAATATGTAAAAAGAAACACCAGCAAATTTATAATTTTGATTTTGGAGGGAATGTATTTGAAAGAACCAAAGGTAAAACTGGATTTAATAATGGAATATATCTAGTAGTACTTTGAACAAGCTTTTTAAGCAAAAAGTTACCAAATTAAAGACCACTAAAACTAGTTACCAAGTCACCAAGATCTTTGCAACTCAATTAACACTTCCTAGTGTTTTTTAATGGAGATATGTAGGATTCAAATTCCTCCACCCATTGTAACTATCGAATTATTAAAAAAAGAAAAAGAAAAAGAAAAAAGAACATGTTACTAAGCTAAAAACAACTCAAACCAATTAATTGTTCTAGGTTGGCTTGATTTTATGGTTAGGCAAACGCTCCCTAAGATTTATGATAAATGAGACACGGTAGCTAATTGGCTAATCAATCATTTACTAATAGAAAATGATGGTTCTTTGTGAAGCCTTAGTCTTGACTATTGAATATAAAGATAAAAGACAGATTATTGGTAGCACTGCAGTCACCAATCGAAATCCAGTAAAACATTTTACCTTTCTTTAGTGCCAAAGCCATCAATCATTCTTATCAAAAAAAAAAAAACATCAATCATTGATAGTTTATACATCACTACAAAACAATAAATGCCAAGTAAAAAATCACAAAGTGAAAATATTCATTAAAAGCAAATTGGAAATAGAAAATGAAGATAAAATTCTAAGTGCTAAACCAAACCAATAAATCAATTTCAAAGGCGCAAATTTCAAGTTGAAGTGACTTCAGCCAAGCCATTAATGGGTCCATCAAAGTAATGTGTGTATAACATGAACATCAATGATGCTCCACATAACCAAAAAAGAAAGGCCACAGGCCCCCCACTACTCAATAATATTCTCTACTTTATATCTATCATATAGAAACATGCTAGCGTGACAAATCATGCAATTGACTAATGAAAATGACTAAACTACCCCCACATGAAACACATAAAGTACACCAGCCTCATCAAACGCAGCACCGGCTCTCCTTTTTTTTTTGTTAGATTTAATATAATTTGTTAATTTGAATTTATCTATGGTTAACAAGAATAGATAAGAGGGATTTTTATAAAACTAAAATTTAGCATTTGAAATGAAGTGAATTGTCTAGCTTTTAGGGGGGAAAAAAAAGTATCAAATGTCCTTGAAATATATTTAGATAAAGAGAGTAATAATTTTTAGTTTTTTTTTGAATTTTTTTAAATTGTAATTTTAACCATATTTTTAATTTTTTAAGAATAAAAATGAATTAATTAAAATATAAGTATTTTTTTATATTTTTTGAAATTATAATTAACGACTTATTTAGTAAGAAATTTTTAATAATGTCTAAATTTTGTAAAAATATGTATGAATAAAAAAGTGTGAAAATTTAAACAATAATTTTCTTTATTTAAAGATCGTTGGCTAACTTTTTAAAATCATCTTAATATATAAAATATATAAAGATAATAATTTATAAGGTAAAATTGGTAAAATTTCAAACCTGGTGTAAGGCTCGGGGCAAAAGATGATCAAGTAGTCAGCATTAGGACACGTGAAAGTACTAGTCTTGTCATCATACGCGTAGCTATACGCGCGTGGGCAAGCATGTTTAAAAAACAACGAGTACAAAGACGGGCCACACGTGTCGGGCGTAGCGTAGGCCTCACTACAACAATACCTCGGATCACCGAACGCCTCGCACGCGCTCCTACAAGCCACGCTCCCAGTGCCACGCGCCACGACCTTTAACTCCTTCGGGCACGCGCCGTTTAAGTCGACCAGGCACCCCGTGGCCCCGCATCCCCCGCTTGTACCTTTCTGCGGGACCACGAGCATTGGGAGGTTGTACCCGTCAACTAAACTAACGTCGTAAAAGTCTAAACCCCCATCGCCGTTAAGTGTGAACTCTGCCAGCGTGGCAGGGGGTTTAGCGTTACCCCCGGCGCATTGTAGCGCTCCGGAGCCACAGTCGCCGGTTAGGCAAGTGAATTTGCCGGTGGACGAATCCGGGCTGCAAAGGGTCCGAGCCCAGAGCCGACCCGACCAAGATTTGGGTATGGATAGGGTCCTGGACTTGCCCGGTTTGAGAGTGAAGCCTGTGGTGGGAAGCTGAGCTGTGTTGGCGCCAGATAGCAAGCCTGGCCATATCGTGCGCCGGCACTTGTTGACTATCTTGAACGAAGCAGAGTTTACTTCTGTGAGTGACAAAAAAGTTGTGAAAAACAAAGAAAAACAAGAACTGGGTCAGTGAGGAAATGATTGGAAATGAGAGAATTTTTATTAAAATTTGAGTCTTTTGGTGGTGGGGGTGACATATAGTAAGTGAGAGAGTGATTTACCTGAGAGGAAAGAGAGGGTGAGAAGTGTGAGAATAGTGGCGAAGATGAGAAAGCGACCCATTGAATTTGAAGTGTAAAGATTGAAAATTTTGAGGAGGAAGAAGAAGAAGGAGGAGTTTGAGTCGAGGAGGTGCAACGAACTTTACTTTTCTTTCTTGCGAAGAGGCAATTGTAACTGTGCCAGGCTCTTCTTTTGCTTTTTGGTTGCTTCTGTTTTTTTTTTTTTTTAAAGAAAATTATTTCTTTGTTTCCGTGATCTTTTTAATAAAAAAAAAGTTTTGAGCATGAAACCATCAATCCCATGCCCATAATAATAAGAATAGTAATATCATTTGTACGATTAGGGTTCTTTATTATGATGAGGTTAGAGAATACACTTACGCGTCAATATTAAAATTGCATATAACATTTAGTCTCATGAAGTAAATAATAAGCCCCTTCTTAATATCATATTTTACCGATATGAGATGATTCAACAACACTGAATATGTTTTTTATTTTAAAAACACACACATATAAAAAAGGGACGGTACAATTAGGGTTTTAATGCGGTTATTAAGAAAAGTAATATCATTTATACTACTAGGCATTTGTTAAAGTATAATACCAGAACTGCGGTTAAACTACGCTAATTAGTTTCTGTGACTGTGTATATGTGTGTACATGTATTTTTTATTTTATATTTTGGGTGAAAGGGAAAGAGAAATAGATGCATTAAAATAAACATTTAGTACAAATGACTGGGGAGAGGTTGATAACTACACAGATATTTATCTTGGATCGAGTTACAAAAGCTGGTGGAATCTGATATATCCAATAATCCAAATGGCAGCCTTTTTTAAATTTCATAGCTATTCTCTGTCCGTACATTTAGTTGGCTTCGAAGTAGGGATTGGGATTAGTCGATAGTTCTCGAATTTACTTAACGAGGTATCTGCATCACAGAGCAACGAGTAATCTCTAGAGAGTTCTCCGTTTTTTAATCTTTGGCTCCACTGGTGAATTTTCTCTTTACCTTTTTCATTTTTGTTTTATTCTTTGGCTGAAAAGATATTTATTCCATAATTTGAAAGATCAGAGCTAATTTATAGATTGTGATTTTTTTTTTTTGACTATACTATTTGTTATTTTGTGAAAAGATAAATATTTTTTTACATTTACTTTTTCACACATATGTACACAATTAATATTGAAATATCCACAGTTTAATCACATCTACATTCTAATACATAAAAGTTAATATGAAAATAAAGATTTGAAATAGTACATGTCTGAAAATCAAAACCATTTGTGCTTTCAAAAAAAAAAAAAAAAACCATTTGTAAGAAATTATACAAATACTACCGTATATATAGCATGTGTAAAAATTACTTTTTTATTGATTGATTCAAAAAAACTACTTTTATATTATCTATTCCTCCTGTCTCTTGTTGTTCTATCTCCTCTCTAGACCACCAATCAGCACCAATGTCGCCAAAAACAAGGCCGAACGACAATGTTTACTCTATCCTATATTTGGGTTTGGTTGTATTGGTGAATTTGGGTTTGGATTTGGTAGTTTGTGATGGTGGTTTGGGTTGGTGGTTTGAGGCGACGCTCTTGAGAGAAAATGGCTTTTGCTCTTATTTTTTAAAATATCTAGTACAATGTTCATTTTTTGAAACTATAGATAGATATATCATTGTTTTGAAATTCGATTTTCTCAAAATCAAGTTTTAATGTAAAACTCGATTTTTAGGAAATTGAGTTATAGTCAAATCAAACTAAAAAAAAATTGTGGAACTTGAGTTCCACTTGAGAATTTTGAAGGAACTCGAGTTCTACACTGAAACTCGATTTTAAGAAAATCAAGTTTTAAAACAAGGACATATCATTATATAGTTTTAAAACAGGGACATTGTGCTAGATACTTTAAAAAATAAGGGCAAAAGCCCATTTTTTCCAACACTCTTGGTCAAATCTTAGGCTTGGATTTGGGTTCCTAATGCATATTTGGTGTGGCAATTTGGGTTGTCAGTGCAAATCCAATTGGGTCACCAGATCAATTTGGTGGTTTTTATTATTTATTGGACTTGGGTTGACTAAAGGTTAATTGAACCATGACAACATGGTGAGAGTAATAGTAACGATTAACGAGTCATCTAGGATTTTTTAGGGTGATTATAACGGATTCAGATCCTCTAGATTTCTTAAGTACTCTATCAAATAGATTTCCTTAAATCTTAACCATTTTTAATGATTTAATGGTCTAGATTTTGTCATGTCAACATTTCACTAACAATAATCTTAATTGTTTTGTTTGAAATATTATTGTATTATTTTAAGAGTATTGTTAGTGGAATGCTGACATGAAAGAATTTACACCCTTAAATCATAAAAGAGTGGTTAGGATTTAATAAAATCTATTGATAGAGTACTCTTAGAAATCTAGAAGATCTGAATCCGATGGCAACATTGTGATATGGATTGGAGTTCCCCCTCCCCCTAATTTAGTTGAGTTATTTTATATTATTTTTTTGGGGACGTTGTTATGATTCAAACAACAACAGCAAACCAACATATGCGTGTAACTACACTTGGACACTCAACTTGCACATCAATTTCTGCAGAGACTTAGGATAAGAATAAAGAAGTTGTACTACAATTGGAATTAAAGATTAGGAATGATAAGTATTAGGAGCAGTGTAGGAGTTTAAATAAATTATGAGTTGTTTATTAAGCTATCCCTATTATGTAGGAGGAGATAAGTGTAGATTGGTTGTTATCAGCAGTTGTTTGTATTTGTAATTTGAATTTCTGATGTAATTATTCTAAAAGGCAGAACGTATTAATGAAGGTAAGCAAAAATCTATCCTAAACTCTCTTTCTTATTCCTCCTTCAGGAGAGTGGTTATTTCGAATGCAACCAACAACCTTCATTTAACTCTATAAACATCAGGTTTTATCAGATGTATTACAAAAGAGAAATACTAGGGGTAAAAAAATATACAACATTTTTACAATATCTTTATTTTAGGTTGTGGTCGATTCAGGTTTAATATTTTTTTTTTAAAAAAATTTAATTTTATCTTATTTTGACTTTTGGTGAGTGACAACTCAGCTCGTCGTGAAATTTTGTTGCACAAGTAAAATTCATTATGAAATGAAGAATGAGATCTAGAGTGTAATGTAAAAATGGTTATCTGAAATAAATAAAAGCGATTTTGATGTAAAATAGAAAAAAAAAAAAATATATATATATATATATATATATAGCCAAAGGGAATGCTTTACAAAGTTAGTCAAAGCTTCGGTTGGGAGACTAGAGGCCCAAATTGACAGGTAATGTTATGATTTACCTGTACTACATCGGAAAATCGAAACAAAGGGATTGTGGAGGCCCAATTGCCCTATCGATCCCAAATCAAGTTAATTAATTTCTTATCACACATCTAGTTCTCTACCCAATGGCCCATGAACTTTCAACTTTCAAGTCTATTTTCAAAAGACGAATTTCCTTTCCAATTTACGTTCTGTTTGTTTCAGCATTAACGTTTTTTAGACAATAGTTCATTTTTCAAAGAGCATTTTCTGAAAAACTATATCATTTTTTAGTATTTGGTAACAACCTTAAAAATAAGCTTGAAAATGTTTTCTGGTGTTTGGTATGCAAATTTTTATTTTTATTTTTATATTTCTTGTGTAATTTAAAACATATGTATTATGTAAACCAACTAATGTAATCAATATAAATAATAATAAAAAACCAAGAATGAATTTGGTTTTTATACTAAAATTTTGACAATAGATACAATCAAAATTAGTTGTCAAATTTTCATGATCTCTACTACTCATCTTGCTCATATATATGGACAGAAACGTCTACACACACATACATATACATACATACATATATATATATATATATATCAACCATTTGTCTATATACATAAAATTGATAAGGGAATACATCTTTAGTAAGTACAAATAACAATAATTTTTAATTGTCTACTTTTTTTGCTGGTATACTAATTGTCTACTATGGTCAATCACAAGTCTTTAATATTACTCAAAATTATGTATTCATATAATGTATCTACTTAATATATCATCACTATATAATATCTGCATAATGTATCTATCAACGAAAAAGATTATCCTATGTAAAAGCAATTTAAAGCCATATAGGTATTGCGTTTAAACTTTTTGTCTTTTACTTCATTCATTCATTCTTTCTTCTATTTTATTTTTTATTTTTTTTAGCAATTTTATGTGGAAAAAAAACTTCTACTTGGAATTCATCAAACCAAAAATTTCTTAGAAAAAAAATAAAATCAAGTTTGAAATTCAAAGTAAAGAATTGAGATTTTGGTAGAGAGGAATGAAATAATTACCGCTGCAAATATGTTATCTTTTGCAAATTGGTAGAGAGGAATGAAATAATTATTGAGCAATGAGGGAAAAAAATCTACTAAGAGAACTGTGTTATAAAGGGGAAGAGAAATATATATACATAGAGAGAGAGAGAGAGGGAGAGAGAGAGAGAGAGAGGGAGGGAGAGAGATCTATGGAAAAGGAGAGACCAGAGTTAGTGACAGTGAGAGTGTGAGGAAAGAAAAAGAAAAGGGAATAAAGAAAGAGTGAGAGAGTGTACTGTGAGAGAGAGATTGTTTTCCAAATTTTTTTTTTGGAAAACAACCTACAAAAAAAAAATATTTTTATTAGGATTTTTTATTGACTAAAGATAGTTTTTCGTTGACCAATTTTTTTTGTTCTACCAAATAGTAGAAAATGTGGAAAACTACATTTACAGAAAGTTTTTCAGCAAAACAAACAGAGCGTTAATCCAAGTATCCTAATTCCTACATTGCTAAACAATGTACTTTCCGCAAAACTTATAGGACTTGGCTAAGCGGGAACAATAATACATCAGCAGAATTTTGGACTTGGCTATGCTATTTTTCTTAGTTAAAGTTGCACCAGATATATATTTTCCTGAATCAATCTTATCAACTTGATTACCTTGTTGTTTCCAGGTGTGCCTCTGGTTGGGCTTTAGCTTGATTTTGTATTATGTAGTTATGTTGCTTGGTGTAAGGGAGTGGTATTTTCTTGACTATGGCTTCTTTTTAATTAAGTTTTGCGTGGCTTTCCCATGTCAATTTAGATGAAAGATGTTCCTCCAAACCTTTTACCAGTAATTCAGGCTGATTTAAACAGCCTCCCATAATAATACGCATTGATTTTCTTCCCAAAATGAATATACCTTCTTGTTTAATTTGGATTTTTAAGCATATCATGTAGTACATGCCTGATGCCACCGTTGGAGATGCTTCCAACTAATTTGCTAGTAATGTCCCCTTGGACCTCCCCAACTTTTGGACTCACATGCCACACTTTTGTTTTTTAATGGAAAAATAAAACTTCATTCATAAATAAAAGCAGCAAATACATCCTAGAAAAAAGTTTGTTCTAAAAAAACAAAGACACCCTTCAATCTAAGCAGATACATGCTACTCTGTAAACTGTATTAACCTGGCTATTTATGTCCTTGCACACAACCCAAGTTTTCTCAATGATGACATGGTCTATATAACACACAGAAATTGAAGGTTTACCAATGATGACATGGTTTATATGTACAAGAGAAATCAATTTAGATGTACTAGAAAAGTTAAAAAAGTGTTAAAACTTAAAAAGAGCCACAAAACTCGGATTATAGGATTTGGAAGCATAAATATTAAAAAACCGAACTGACTTTTGATTGTCTTTATAATTTGATTAACCTCTCTAGTTGCAAATAGCAAATCCAATAGCCCATCAAATTGACAAAAAGGTGGGAGAGAAGTTAAAAAAAAAAAAAAAAAAAATATATATATATATATATATATATATATATATATATATATATATATATAGAGGTCAGAAAGCCAAGATTTGACCGGTAATTTTTGTTGATGTGGCCGAACTTGTCTTATGAAATCTTTCGAATTGATGAGAGCCAAACTTGTCTAGGCGAATGGTGGTTATTTTCCAGTTTCCTTGATTATAATTTTTAACCTAACACAAACACCAGAAAAAAATAATAATAAAAAAAAAATTTTAAACAAACTAAAACGTAGATTAATAACCCTTCAAAAACCAAAAAAAGTCACCAAAACTATTTTTTATGTGATTTTTTCTAGTAGTCTAGATTACAGGAGCCTCTCAAGTACAAGACACATTTGCTGCTACACTTCATTATTAGCTTGCTTACAGGCTTCAAAATCATGCCTTCGACATGACAGTTCTAGACATGGCCCAATCTAATGATGCTTTGCTGATCCAAGTTGATCTAGGAATGACACCCATGTGTACATTTGTCTTGAGACAGCTCACCAGAGACCAAATGACTTCTCTTTTTTCAGAGTCATGGATTACGAAATATGAGACGCTTTATCAAGCGACTAGGCCAGTCTAGTCGAACGATCCTTTCTTTATTAGAAAGGAAAATGGCGAAGTTGAGACAAGATTCTTGGTAGCTTCACCAAAAAAGAAAGATGTAACAATCTTTCCAACTTAAATTGCTATGCTTCAACCAGTGTCATATGTTTGAGAAGATGACCTCAAAATCAATGCATTTCGAGAAAATGGAAAGCCTTGCTATGAAGGCAAATCACCCTTTGGCCACATATGGTGGGATATTTGTGATTGTGCTGATTACAGAAAAGAAGTTTTTGAAGATGATCATTCAAGAAGAAGAAAGGAAAAAAAATCCACCCAGCAAATTCTAAAAGAAAGATATGAAGCAGGTGATCCAGAAGTTGACCTCCTTGGAGAACCTTCTGGAAAATTTAACTATTTTGTTCTTTATCCTAGAACTAGAAAGCAAAAAATCCCTTATTCTCCTCCATGTAAATAAACTCATGATCAAAATCTTAAACCTCCATTAATCCTATACTACCAGAAAGTCATTCCTTAAATACTGAGATGTCAACATTTTCCAACTAGTCAAACCCATTCACAGAATCCCTTACCTTGCTACATGTTTAACTATGCTTCATCTTCCTATTCACAAGATTTTACTCCCCTTGAAAGTTTTGAACATCATTAAACCAGCACAAAACATGTTTGGAAAATCAAAAAATCCTGTTAGAACCAACCCAAATGGAACTAGGAGACAAGTTTCTTCGGCTGAAGTAGCTCCAAATTGGCAAGCAGAAAATGTTGTGGCACAAAACCAAGCCCTTTCAAGAATCCTTGATAACCAACAAAAGCTAGCTGGGGTAGTTACCCATACCTTCTCATCCTCGAATTCTCTTATTGATGATTTGAAGAAAAAAAATCAAGATTTTTGAACAAGAGTTGGCAACAATTGGCTCCATAGTTAAAGATTTGTCTGTTTTTTTCCCTCTCATAGGGCAGAAAGAAAACAGTTATTAGCACAACTTCAATCCATAGAAGGATCATAGAAGAAACCTACCTAGCCCTCTCTGATTCTTATTTAAACGCCTTACCAACCTCGACAATCATTATATAAAGACCTGTCCGTACCTTTAACCTCTCCATTCTCATCAACGTCTCCTAGCCAAAATCTCCAACCATTAGCTATGACACATCTTGACCATAACCCTTTCAAGCCAAGTGGAATTTTTCCTGGCATAACATATTCAACTCCACTTAAATTAGAACCCTAAGCTAGGCCATAGAATGAACCTTCTCCTAAGAAAAGGGACAAAGAACCATTATGCCAACTCCCAGATCCAACTATTGGAGCTTGGTTAGAGCCTCCAGATATGAATATGTTGGTTGTAGATCTTGACCCTCCAAATCCAATTTCATCATTCCTGAAAAATCTCACATTTGAAGATCCAAGAGAACCTTTTGTGCTCCCAGTAATTGATGTCATTGATCTAGACTTGTCTGATATTGGTCTAAAAGAAGTGTTTATGACGAATAGCCAACCAACTGTAGAAGAAGATGATGCTCTTGGCCCTACACCGCCTCCACTGCCACTGCCACCACTAATTTTTCCTCTCCCCACCTTTAGTCCCTGACACCCAAACATGTTTGATCCACCCATCAACGACAGATTCAAAACATCTGTATACCATTGACAATGCTCCTCCTTCCAAATGGCACGATGGAATTTTTAACATGTATTCATGGTGCATAGTTGAACTCTAAGCCCTAAATTCTACTGTTGCCCAGGTCATTGGCAAGTTTGTTGCAAGAATCACATGAAGACTAAGAGAATAGGGGATTAATCTAGGAGAATTCCGACAGAGAAAGGTAGCCGAATGCAAAACACTAGAAGATTTTTTCACAATTATTCATAATGAATTTCTTGGCTCGCTGACTCATCATACAAAAGTAGCATGAGAAGAATTCTTAGTGATGAAGTGTTGCTCATTTGAAAGAAAAGATATAGAAAATGATTTTGAAAAGATGTCAAGACTATTCTATTCCTTTAATGGCATGGATGATGTCAATTCCAAGAATACCTTTCTCAATTCCCTCCTGGAACCATTGGGAGATGAAACTCTTCGCATGATGAACCTCCAAAAAAAAAAAACTCTAGAACAAGCCTCCTTGGAAGAAATTTACCAACACATGCTCATTGCTCTAGAAAAGCTTTGCAACCAGAGAAAATTTCTTTAAGAAACTGACAAAGTTCATAGTAAACTCAAAGATAGTTGCAAAAGGAAGGATTTGCAAATAAAGTGCTATGAGAAAAATTGTGACTGTCCAACAGAAAGAAGAGATCATTTCAAGAAATATTCTTTGAAAAGGAGACACCATGCAGGACCAAGGAAGAAATTCTTCAGAAAGAAAAAATGGAACTTTCTTAGAAGAAAACAATTCAGAGGAAAAACTTCAAAAGTTTGTTTTGTGTGCAGGAGACTAGACCAATTTGTAAGAAATTTTCCAAAAAGGGAGAAAGTAGCTTCACGCAGATGAAAAGCTTCTTGAACATGCATAGATTCACACAGATGACATCCCCTTTTTAGATATAGAATCACTTTTTTCACTTGATGATGACTATTCTCCTCAAACTTTTAGTAGTCATGGCCTATTCCACATCAGAAGAAGATTCAAATTCAGATAATGATGATGCCTCAAACCCAAAAATCCAAACCATTTATACATCCCAACCCATTATAACTCCCATAACCAGACTTACTCCCATAGCCTAAGTACATATCATCCTAGAAACCTACTCTAGACCCATCCCAGTCATAGCCTTTTTCGATACTGGAGCTGCAACAACAATTCTCCATCCTAAGATTTTGCCTGCCCCATAATCAAATGTTTCGTGCAGTAATTGGGGAGACATTCTTAATTACCCTGAAGAGTAAACCTATTTTTATCAGAATTTTCCCAACCCTCACTATAAAACACCAAGTCCTTGGATCCCCTCTTACAGGTAGAGACCTTCTTATAGGATTTGATCTCCTTCATTAAATACCCAGCCTTAGATGGTCTTCAAAAGAACTTTTGCATAAACAACACCTTTTTACTTGGACCCAAGTCCCTCACCTATTCACAGTTGACCCCTTTGATTCATTGAGAATTCAGATTATCAATGATTGTTGTGCAAGTAGCCATTCTGAATTCCTCCTCAAAAATCCAAACCCCTAGTGGGAAAACCTAAGCTTCTTCATATGTCTTCCTTCAAAAAGAATGAAGATGTCAACCCCACAAAAGCCAGTCATCGAGGGATGAACCAAGAACACTTAGCTCTAGCTAAACAAGAGTTATCTAACCTCATCTCAGAAGGCCTCATTGAATCCATAACTTCCTCGTGAGTGTGTGAAGCTTTTTATGTCAACAAGCATGCTAAGAAAATCAGGGGAAAACTCAGATTGGTAATTAATTATCAGGATCTTAATCATTTTCTTGCAGATGACAAGTTCCCTTTGCCAAACAAAAGTGCTCTCTTTTAGCATCTTTCAAATACAAAAGTATTCTAAAAATTTGATCTTAAAGCAAAATTTTGGCAATTAGGAATCCATCCAGAAGAAAGATACAAGACGACATTTTGCATTCTAGATAACCATTACCAATGAACAGTCAGGCCCTTTAGCCTAAAAAATGCCCCATCCAAATCCAAAAGGCAATGGTAATGTTGCTCCAACCATTCTTAGTCAATGCATTAATCTATGTAGATGATATCCTCCTGTTCGCAAAAGATGCAGAATTCCATGAAAAGTTGCTCACTGAATTTTACAATTTAATGAAATCCCAAGGAATAATGCTTTCAGAAAAGAAAATGGTCATTGGACAATCTTCTATAGATTTTTTGGGAGTAAGCACTTCAGATGAAAAATATACTTTGCAGCCTCACATAGTCGTCTCCCTTGGCGAATTTCTAGATAAGCTCACAAGTACTGAGCAGATACAATAGTTTCTTGGAATTGTTAATTATATGTCTCACTTCATTCCAAAGGTTTCCAGATACAGGAACTGTTTAGCTCAACTCTTGAAGAAAACCCATCCAGAGTGGAATTCTGTTCACACAGAAGCCGTCCAACAATTAAAAAGATTAGCAGAAAGGCTTCCCTCGCTATAGATTCTAGGAACATGCAAACGAATTTTGCAGACAGATGCAAGTGACGAATATTGGGCAGCAGCTTTATTTGAAGAAATTGATGGAAAAAGAAACATTTGTGGATATAAAAGTGGTGCATTCAAGCCTTCAAAACTTCATTACCACTCAAATTTCAAAGAGATCCTTACAGTAAAATATGGAATTGAAAAATTCCAGTTCCACGTTCTTAGGCATAATTCCTAGTTGAAATGGACTTGTCTTCCTTTCCAAAAATGCTTTAGTTCAAAAGAAAAATGCTCCCACATCCTTAGTTACTCAAATGGTCAAATTGGTTTTTGCAATGGTCTTTCCAAGTAAAGAACATCAAAGGAAAAGATAACCTGATCACTGATTATCTTTCTAGAAAGCCTCCAACTATTAACACCACAATTATTCCTCCACCCCTGTGTGGATATCCTATTACAGATCCATCCTTATCTTTAGGCTCTTCCTCTGCAACTCCTGATGATATCCTTAACATGATAGAAAACCTTCCTCCAGAGATAAAAGACCAAATAAAGATCCTAACCCTTGAAGCCATATCCAAAAAAATCATTAGAGTCTTCCATAATTACCTTAAAGAGCACCAAAGCCACTTCCTTGTCATTTATCCTGACATGGACTAACCATGGAAAACCCCTTTTGCTTTTTGGATAACCTACTAGACGGTCATACATTATTTGTGTCTTCATTTTGAACCAGAGTTTTATAGATTTATTTTCCCTCATGAAAATAGATATTTTCAAAAATTCTGGTTTGAAATTCTGAAAAATGATGCTCATAATAGAGATTGGAAAAAGTATCCCATCATAGTACCTCCAAGATTTGGCCACAAGATTACTAAAGGATGTTTAATTGTAAAGCTCAATTCTAAAAATGATATCCAAGCAGAAGGAATCTTTCACCCATCAGAGATGCATTGGGTCACTACCCTAGATGACATACTCCATTCACAAATGGACACTTCATGGGTATCTTGTTACCAATCTCTTACAAAGGCAGAATCCCTTAATAAGGGAATCTTATTTAAAATGGTACCAAGTGATCCAGAAGTTTGTAGACAACAGTGGCCACAAGAAGATCATTGTGAAATGCCCAATTCTCTTATTGGTTATGATGACCCCTACTACCATAACCATGATTCAGATGTCAATGTTGACATCGATGAAGAATGGTTCCAAGGAAAAAATGGATGAGACTAAATGGCTTTAACACTTTCTTTAAAAAAAGTCCTAGAAACGTCCTGATGCAAGTCAATCTTATCCTCATCTGACAGGCACACTTATTGCCCTTGCAGAAGTCTATCTAGATGAAGACCTGTCTCCAGTCAGGCCACTACCTTCTTCGCCACTTTTCATGCATAACCCAGGCCCCTACCTTCTTTTGAAAGGCATAATGTAAATTGTATCTGAGCTCCATTGTCTATAAATATAGTCCTTATATCTTTGAAGAGGCAGAGAAGAGAGAGCCTCTATCAGAATGTCTATCAATGTGTCTGTTGAATATAATAATATCAGTTAGTTTGTTGTATCTTGTTCTGTACTCTATTCCATAATTCCATATTATGTTATATACTTGCTTAACAATATATATCCTCAAACAATTTCCATAATCTTCATACACCTCTTTCCATCTACACCTTTCAATTTTGGTATCAGAGCCTATCCACTGTATAGTTTCCACCTCCTTTGATTAGTATACTTTGATTATTGTCCTGATTAGTATGCTTTGTGATTTACAGTTGCCACAATATGTGGATCCTTGTATTATTCACATTAGAACACTGGACTTGATAATTAAGTAAAAAACTAAGAAGTTTGTTTCCAAAAGTCTTAAAGAATCTAGTTTCCCTTTGTCACCTTGTGGACATTAGAGCCTAGAATTGGCATTTTAGTCCTGTTAGGTTTTGGATAAACAGTTCTTTCTTGAAGAAAGTATCATGACCAATTCATCTTTAGCAGTCACTGATACCACTAAACTCATTTTTGACCATTCCCTTCACTGCAAATAAATTAGACTACCTGTATGAAATATCCCATGTTCTTGAAGATACTAAAATTCCTATTACTGACTTCCCTATTGTAAATTCTTATACTTTGTTTAATAAACCCTAACCTTCATTCAAAAAACCATAAAAAAAATTATTGGTCCTTCTCATTCTTCTACTGTAAAAGAATATGTCTAAGCTTCCAAATTTGACCAATTCAATATTCCCACAAGTGAGAATGAAAATTTCATCACCCTTGCATTTCCCAAAGAGTTTGTAATTCCATGGCAAAAACAAAGGTGCACACATCTTCATTTTGGTGCAGTAAGGTGGCACTAACTTTTCACGAAAGAAAGAGACTCCCTGTAGCCTCTAGGATTTCACTCCTTGACTCCAGATTCTTGGAATACCAACATACAGTCATAGGAATTGTTTAGACCACTTTAAATGTGGACCAGTTTTTGTCATTTTTCTGAACTTCAATATGTCACCCAAAGATCCTCGCTTGTATTATTATTATTATTATTATTATTATTATTATTATTATTATATTATCATACCTTGACCTGTGTTATCGTTAACAAATCCATTCATGTTGTTGGATTTTATTATCAAGTTGTTAGGATAAAACTCTACAAAAAAAAAGAGATAAGACAACAAGTATTATTGCAACAAAAAATAATAATGGAGGTAATATATATACTATTGCATTTCTATGTTGTTTTTTGTTGTAATAGTAACTTAAATTTATTACATCAATATGAGATTGTAGCAATAACTACTATGTTACATCAAAATGTATTGTTGTAATAGGTAACCTTTATTTTACATTGAGATATGTTGTTGCAATAGGTAATCTTTTATTTTACATTGAACTATATTGTTGTAATAGTTTAAATCTTTATTTCACATCAAATTTTGTTGATGTAATAGAGGTGAATAATTGAGTAGCGGAAAAACTTTAGGAAATTGGCGCTATTTTTTTTTCATTAATTTACTCTCTCTCACCCTTGTATATCCATTTTTTTTTCTCATCTCAATATTTCTCTCTCACACACACATGTCTTCCTTTTTTTCTCATCTCAATTTCCCACTGTCACCACATCTATCTAGACATGGCAAAACGGGTCAAAATTTTCTGACCCGAACTGATTCACTCGTTTAAAAATGACCATTTTTTACTTGCAACCTAATTGACCTGACCCGACCCGACCCAACCCGCCCATTTTGCCACGTTGAGTAGATTGAGATTAAGGTGTAATTCTTATAAAATATTTACTTATTCTTCTTTACTTAATATGTTATGTACTCCATTATAGTTTTTCATTTTTTACTTGCCACCTTCATTTTCTCTTCCTACTTTAAACAGATCAAAGATGATATCAAGATTAGCTTCTAGAAAATTGGAACAAGAGTTGCACCAAATTTGGGTATCAAGTGTTTAGTGGTAATTGGTAAGTGGTAATAATATCACCTGTGAGAATCTAATCACGGTTAAGGAACTCATAAACAATTGACAGATTGCATCTATTTCAAAAAAAAAATTTTGTTTGAAAAATATGCATCAACTCGACCCGACTTGCGACCCGATTGACCTACAAACCCGATTGACCCGACTTGCCCGTTTTGCCACGTCTACATCTATCTTCCTAATTTTTCTCATCTCAAATTTAACTCACCTTGTGACACATGCCTATCTCTCTTCTTCTTCTTTTTTTTCCTCATTTCACTTTTCCTCTTTCTCTTAAGCGTATCTCAAAATTCAAAATTATTTACTAACTACAAAACTTATCTCTCAAATTTCCATCTCACTCTCATATCTACTAACTCTAATTTTTTTCTCTCAAATTTCAGTCTCTCTTAATTCATACTCTCCTTGGAGAGTTTCTTTCTCAGTTTAAAGATTTTCTCTCTAACTTTCATGTAATCTTTTGGTTCTTTTTAAATTTTAATTTGATTTTTCTTTATTTAATTGCACAGTCTTCAAGTAGTATTGTTGTGTATGTGTATTTTTTTTTTTTTTTTTTATAGAATCAATGATGGTGTATATTGGTGTCAATGTGTTGTATATATGATGTTTTTTAAGTTTATACTTATTTTCTTTTCCCAAAATAGGCGGTAAGTCAATGAAATGGTCGTGAAGTATGCTTGGATAACACTTTTGGGAAGAAACTTTTCTTTCATGTTGTATTGATTTTTTCATACTTCTAGAAACTGGGTGTTTGAATGTAAACTCAACAAGTTGTGTATATATTTATGTTCTTTGACATATGTATTGAAATGAAGTATTTCGAATTTTTCATATTTTGTGTATCTTTAATTTGTTAGTATATTTCCTAGATATGGTTTTTGAATTGCAAAACAGGTTAATGATAAAATTATTATTTAAAAAATGATTTTTTTTTAATTTGTAATTTTTTTTAATAAAAAGTCAACCTATTGCAACGAGATTTTCAAAGTAAATCATTGCAATATGTTAAATTTATTGCAATGAAAATTTAGTGTTGCATAAACCTGTTGCCTCGGAGTTTATTACAACCGCTTGCATCGGCTTTTTTGTCGTTGCAATAACATCTATTACAATGACATTAGTTGTTATTGCAACGACTTTTTTCATTGTATTAAGTCTTTTTTTTTGTAGTGAAACCCAACGTTCAAATTGAAATCTTGGTGGTGGTTGTTATTGTTGTCAGCCACTAAAGTAGGCACAAACTCTGCCTAGGAACAATTTAGAGAAGAGTTTTTGTAACTCTTTTCTTTTTCCGATTTTAGCTCTTTTCAGTTGTGGAGCCACCACTGTTGTTGATTTAGTGGACCCTAATATGTTGCACTAATATGGGAGTAATGTATAACATCTGATCATTGTAGTTGTTAGTATCGTATGATAGTATTGTATAGTGTGTTAAAAGTTTCATATTGTAATGACATATCATAAGTGCTAATGTATTTTACAATATATTGTGCATATTGTATAAATTGTATCATATTATAAAACTGTACGTATCGTATGGTACATAGAAAAATGCTTTAAAATAGGTTTTTTGTGTGTGTTAAATTTGTACTTTTATTTGAATCTAACAAGTTATTAGACTTGTTTTTAACACAAAATTATTATGTTTACTTAATTTAGCCTAATAATATACTCCCTCCATCCCAATTTGTTTGTTCTATTTAAAAAGTCAAACTTTTTAAAGGAATATCATTTATTGTTTTATTAACTTTTTTTTTTTTAAAAGAGTTATTCTTAATGAGGCAACTAAAAAGGTGGCCCAATTAGATTGATTTTTAAAAATATTTGTTAGTTTTCTTTTCAAATAGTTTTGAAAGTAAAATAGAGGTATAATAGGAACATTAGTAAATTAATTAATTTTATTTTTAGAAACATGACAATATTTTGGGACATCCCAAAATGGAATAGAGGATAAACAAACTAAGATGGAGGGAGTAACATCTTTATAAGTTTTTTTTTTCCTTTTTTTTTTTCTCTTACAAAATTTGGACTACACACTTACACTTCACTTTCATATTTACAAATTTATTTTCTATTCTATGAATAAGGAATTAATTTACAATATAATTATTTTTTTATTTTTGTTATTATTATGATTATTATAAGTCTAAGAAACTAGAATATCAAGAAGAAATATATTTTTAAAAATAATAAAAATAAAAGAACAAAAAGAGATAGTAAATATTGATGATGATGAAGAAAATTTCAATGAAGAAGTAAGTTTGCAAGATGATGAACGTGATGATAGATTGACTTAAATGGAGTTGATTAGGCAATATGATGAAAATAAATTATTATTTTAGGTAATTTGTAATGTAATATCACTTTTCAGTTTAATCAATTTGAATGTGTATGTTATAAACACATGTTAGTTTGGTTTATTTAGTTAGCTTGTTAAATATTAATACATAGGTGATGAATAAATTAGTCATTAGTTGAATATATTCAAAATTTATAATGAATGTACACTTTATATATGTATACCTATAGTTTTCTATAAATTTTATTAAGTGCTTGTATATTTTATAATACATGATACAAAAAATAAAAAATTGAATCATGATACTATTAACATTTTGACAACTATGATTGTGGGAACTCATAATCCGATAACCATTGATGTGGTGGTTGTAGACAGCTTGTTTGGATTAACTACGCTCCTTTCATTCTAAATCATAGTTATGATATTTTTTTCACGATCCTTGATTTACAAAAAAAATCAAGAAAAATAAAAATAAAAAACGTGCTTGAAAAATAAATATTAAAACTTTGATTGAAAAATTTGAATTATTTTCTTTTAGGAAATACAACACACACCTTGAGAACACTGCAGACAAAGTGAACAATCTAAACAGACCAACTTTTTGGCTTCACTATGACCAAAGAGGTGACATTGGTGTTACCACCTTTTCATTGTCCTTTGGACCATTTCACAAGCATATCCTCCACCAAATCTCCACCACACGAACATATAGGTGCTTATATTGTTTATGCTTCTTCTCACAAACTCTACTATTTTAAGAGATAAAGTACTAATAAGAGGTAAAAATATATCATAATATCTTCTATTTTTAACTGAGAAAGACATCATAAGAGCATTCTCATCAACAATTGTAAAAATTTTAGCATTTACAATTTCAAAACACTACTTTTACAATATACCAAACGTCAAACATTCTATTTTTTTTTTTTTTTACAACTTTATTTAAATATTCTTTTTAAATATTTTTATTCATTTTTTATTATTTTTCACTCTCCTTGAAAAGAAAGCAAGCCCCACCTGAATAAAAAAATAATACAAGTTTTACAATTTGTGAACAATGTGGTCTCAAATTTGAGATTGTACTGTTCATCAATGCCAAGTATTATGATATTTAAAATACTTGATGAAAGTAATTTTTTAGAGTTTGGTGTGTCAAATGCAAAATATTTGGCATTTAACACACTTGATGGGAATGAAAATTAGGAGAATGAAAAAGTAGACGGATGCAAAACTCATTTTTTTAGTTGAAGAGAAAAGTGAAAAGATAAAAAAAGTTAACTTCGTACTCATTCAATAAGAATGCAATTTGCAGTTCGATTTTTGTCATTCCCTAATATGTGCAACGTGTGGGTTGAGCATTGCAGGTGATAAACGAACGCTAGTGTCCTAAATCAATTCTATTTATTTCATACTCATTCAATACATAAACTCTTACTCTTATAAATGTTTAAACAAAACGAGTTTAAATTATAACAACTAAAGCAATGCCGTGGAGAAGCAGTATAAAATGGTTTAAACTGTGAGCTATAGCTTAAATTTGGGTTGTGTTCCAATGGAACTAGTAGCATCATTGGACACAGAAAATGTACAATGAGTAAAAAAGAACACCTAACCCATCAATAATAATCCACAAATTAGATGTAAGACTGAGAAGAACACATATTTTTATTTTCAATAAACTCCCCCACATTTATTCCACACTAATTTGATATACAACACTCTTACTTTTAATAAAAGTTCAATTAAAACAAGTTTAACTTCTAACAACCAAAACAATGCAAATGGATAAGCAACAAAGAGTGATTAAACTCTGTGGAATAGGTATTGTAGCTAAGCTTGAAAATGGATTTTGTTTTTCATCCCTTAGAATCAGTAGCACCATTGGACGTTGAAAGAAAAGATGTAGCTTCATTCACTGCTGGAGTACAACATGATGGTCCAGGGCTATCTAATTGGAGAAGAGGCAACGAAGCTTCAAAATCGAGCACCTGAACTACTTCCCTTATTGAAGGCCTACGATCGCATTTGGAGTGAGCACACCAAAGCCCTACGATCAACAAGCACTTCATTTGTTGCTCATCAAAACATCCACCTAGCCTTTGGTCAACTGCACTAAGAGTCTCTCCTTTTTCATAGAGCACCCTAACCCAGTCCAACATGACTATTTGATCTTCTGTGGCCTTGTGGTCGACTGGTTTTCTTCCACAGGCCAACTCCAATGCAACAATTCCAAAACTGTATACATCTGATTTCTTACTTGCCCTACGAGTTGTAACACATTCTGGATCCATATAGCCCTTGGTGCCTGCCAAATCAGTAATTTGTGATGCACTAACATGGTCCACAAGCCTAGCTAATCCAAAATCCCCAAGTTTGGCATTGAAATTCGAATCAAGCATAATGTTGCTTGATTTTATATCTCTATGCAACACACAACGTTCCCATCCTTCGTGCAAGTAAAGCAAGGCTGAAGCTAAGTCTTGTACAAGTAATAGGTGTCCTCTACTTCTTTCGTGGCACCATCCAATGAGTTGCACTAAATTCTTGTGTCTTAATTGACTGATGATTTTTACTTCTGATGCATACTCCCTTATTCCTTGTCTAGACCCCTCTGATACTCTTTTAATAGCAACAATGGAGTCTAAGTCCCTTAAAAATCCCCTATAGACCCCACCAAATCCTCCTTGGCCTAGCTTTTCTTTGTCATTGAAATCATTTGTCGCATGAGCCAATTCATTGTATGAAAACCTCCTAGGACCTGTTCCCTTTTTAAATTCTTCATCAAGGGCATGATCATCTTCTTTATGCCTCCTATTCATCTTCCACAAGGCAAACAGAATCATGGCCGACCCACCAACTAAAATAAATCCACCAACACTGAACTTCACAACTAACCTAGTTGTGTTCCTTTTCTTAGAGGAGGGGGCCGGACTGGGACCTTCTGGGCTAATAATGTTATTATCAATTTCCAAACTTGAACTAAAATTCCAAGTATAAATAGTATGTATTGCGCAGCCTTCTGCTCCTGTTGCGGCTGAGAATCCAAAAGTAACCCATTCGGGAAGGAGATTTCTCAAATCAACAATATGAGAAAGTGTTTGGAATTTAGTACGATTGTTTTCAAAACCAGTGAAGACAACACTCAAATTATATGAACTAGAATTGTAACTAATCCAAGCTTCATTTCTTCTTCCTTCCATTATAGTAATATTACTAAACCATGACACATTAGCAACAGATTTCATGGAGTTAATATCAATACCTACATGTTCCCCCTCCGGATCCCATTCGAAATTGGACCAGATATCGAACTCCACTGCAACAAAAGGATTAGTCACCGAGTTTAATGCCTCAGCTTGGGTAGTGTTGGTGCAAACACAATGATAATGGAAATACACAAAGAGAAACTGAATAATAGTTCTGAATTTTTATTAATTTAAAGAGAGAAATTACACATCTGAATTTTTATTAATTTAAAGAGAGAAATTACACAGCACTATCTGGACTGAGGCGCGACACTCGCTCTCTTTAAGGAGATTCACCACCCTTCACCTCCCCCTTGCGCACGTATCTGGCCTAATATTTGAGACAATTCATGTTAGCCCATTAATCACCACAATTAAAAAGAACAAAATAGTCTCTCTCCTTTTCAATGTGGGATTAAACATTTTTCACTAACTCCTCATCTTTCACATTCACTCCCACATCTTTACATTTATTTTATCACATTTATTCATTTTAATTATTTAATATTAAAATGCTCCAACAGGTAGTAAGACCCAAAACGCGACCATAGGCACCCATAGGAATCTTGGAATCGTTAGGTGAGAGGAAGAAGGCCAGCCCGTCAGCAAATTTAGGTTGATTATGTGAATCAATGACAAAGGAAAAATGGGTTGTGAAATCTGTGAGGCTTCCGGAGGTCTTGTCCCAAAGGTGCATGGGTTTGAAATAAGTGGCTCGACCCACCACCAGATTTGTGAGTTTGTTGCCCGTGAGTTGGATGGCTTGGTTATCAAGGTCAGGGTAAGCTCTCTCATATGATATGTTTGTGTCTGTGTCACTAAAACTAGTGAAGTCGAAGGATATAGCACTTGTAAATGTAAATGAGGTTAGTAGATAGAAGAAATTAGTGATCATAAAGAGATAAACGAGGATGAGAAGCTGTGGAAATAGGAAATGTTTGATCGTGAGCTTGTCAACAATCATGATTGAAACTTTGGTATTGAGATTGAGATTTCTGATAGTACTATAAATCTACGTAACTTAAATAAGTATGTCTACTAAGAGAAAAGTCAGTCAACGGTCCTAAGCCCAGTATATAATTTCCGGTAGCATGTGGATAGCTAGAAACCACAACCACTTCATTTAAGGTGATGTACTTGTGTCATATTATAAATTTTTAAAAATTGATCCTTGCC
This sequence comes from Castanea sativa, assembly GCF_040712315.1. Classification (NCBI taxonomy): domain Eukaryota; kingdom Viridiplantae; phylum Streptophyta; class Magnoliopsida; order Fagales; family Fagaceae; genus Castanea; species Castanea sativa. Next base: position 41,014,333 of record NC_134019.1, on the reverse strand, counting down.
AAAAAATTAAGAAAAAGAAAACAAGCAGAAATGCGACTGCCAGGACCATGCACGGACCTTTTTGTTTAACCAAATTAACAAGTGGCAGTCGGAACCTGCTACCAACAACAACAACAAAAAAAAAAAAAAAAAAAAAAAAAAAAAAAAAAAAACCTACCAATTGGGTGGTAACTGCCAGGACCAGGACCTTTTTGTTTAACCAAATTAACAAGTGGCAGTTGGAACCTGCTTCATAAAAAAAAAAAATAAAAAAAAAAAACATAAACTATCAATTAGGTGGTAACTAGCACGCTAAAACTAGGATGAAGAAATATTATTAATTCTCTTAAAAGTAATGCTATAGGCACAAGCTTATTTACAAATTATTAAAATAATAAATTTTTAATAATTAGTATCTGGGCCTATCATTTACACTATATTTTACTTATCAATAAACATTCACAATATCAACAATTTATAAAAAATTTATAACTCTAATATTTTCCTCCTTTTAAAGACCATAAAAAAATCTACATATCTAGAATTTAAAACAAAATATACAAGCCCTAAAAAAAAAAAATAACCCAACAACAAAAACTATCAATAATAAAGCTAAAAAAATTAAGCTCAATCAACTAATTTTGCTAAAAAAAAAAAAAAAATCTGGCCCTTTAAAAATTAAAAATAAATATTTTTGTCCTTGTTTAGCAATAGACACATGCATTAAAAAAAAAAAAAAAATTAAGTGGCTAAGAAGCAATAGAACAAAAGTTGGTGCTGCTGCACACAGCTAACAATAAAACCACCTTCCTAATTCCAAGTCTTAACTTCATTGAGACAATTCGGACTTGATCGTTGACTTTTTCTATAATTGAAAGGACACTAAAAAATGGAAGAAAAATAAGAAGAAAATATAAAAGAAGCAGAGGAAGATATTGTATCTCATTGCCGCCGGAGAGAAGGATAGAGAAATACCAAATTAAAATAGGACCAATAGGCAGAGAACTAGTCATTCTTTAAAATTTAAAAAAAAAAGAAAAGAAAAAAGAAGCTAGTTGATACCCCACCTAAAGCACGACCTGAGGTAATTTAATTGATTAATCGTAAAACAAAACTATTGGAAGTTTTGAATATAGACCGTAGGGAATTTCCAGTGAGGTTCGGTCGCAGAGTGTAATTTGTATCAATGTTAGCTAAAATAATTGGAAGTTTCCCGAGGGCAAACCCGGTCAATAGCGGTTTGCAAGCTGAAACAGTAAAACCTTTTTTTTATTCACGAATAAAATAAAATTTAAATTAACCTTAATATCCACGAATAAAATAAAATAAAAATAAAATTAATCTTAATATCCGCGAAGAAAATAAAATAAACCTTAATAGTGGATTAGTGGTTAAAACTTGGAGCTTTTTTTTTTTTTTTTTTTTTTTTTAATTCGTGTCACTTTCAAATTTTCAATTGCTTATTCTGCTAAATTAAAATGGAGGAAAAAAAAGTGCCGAAGATGAGGTTCGTCACACAGTCATACTGAAATTTGGCATAAATAAATAGATAAATGCCAAACTGAAATAGGACAAGAAAGCAGTGCTTTTATCATTTTTTTTTTTGTTGGTAATATATAAAACTGACTTTTTAAGTTTTTTTTAAATTTCATTTCAGTCTTTTAATTTTGTTTTTGTTTATTTCAATCCTTTAACTTTCAAATTTATTCAATTAAGGATTTTTCATCAACTTTGGTTATATGTTGTGGTTAATTTTTCAATTTTATAAATTTTTCTTCAAATTTTTATAAATTAAAAAAAATTCAATTAATGATTGAAATATATTTTTGAGATTTTTTTTTTCAAAAACTTTTAACAAAAGTTAACAAAAATACCTTAATTAAATAAATCTAAAACTTAGAGGACTGAAATGAATGAAAACAAAGTTAAAGGACTGAAATGAAATTTAAAGAAAGTTAGAGAATCAGTTTTGCATTTTAATTTTTTTTTTAATTAGAAAATGTTTACCTCCTAGACTTTTAGAATAATCTCCTTCAATTCACTAATCGGTGATTTATAAAAATATTTATATGTATTATTTAAGCAAATCATATTATTTATTAAAAAATCTCTATCAATGCACTACTTGATGATTTATAAGAATATTTATGTGTATCACATTACTTATTAAAAATGTTATGTAACTAAGTTTGCATATATATAGTCTCTTCAAATCCCATATATAATCAATTGGAGAAAAATATGTATGTCGGCTATGTCCTATCCTAACATGATTGGGGTTAGTAGATAGAAGTGTCATAAGAAGAAATTGAAATTGAAATTTCTATAAGCTACGAAATGAAATACAAAGAAAAATTAAACGAATTCTAACAAACTCCTAACAACCGATTTGACTTGTAATAATAATGAACTAACACCTTATCAGCAAGACTAATTAAATCTGTACGCATATCATGTAGCTAAATAACCATACAGATAAACTTGGTGTTAACTTTGTATTCTTTCTCGGATAAAATGACAGTCTATTTGTATATGCTTTCTTCTTTCATGGAAAAAAAGGTCTGCAGCTAAATATAAAGCTCCTTGACTATTACAATACAACAAAACGGCCTGTGAGTGAGGAATTTTGAAATCATTCAACAGAGAACCAACCATGCTACTTCACACACTGAATTTGCAATTAGCTGATGAGTATTGGCCATTAGCTGATTTTCTGGAAATTGTTTATTGTTTCTTTGTTCTGCTAGAGACTAAAGAATTTCCAATAAAGACACAATAACCTGAGACTTCCTTGTATCTAGGCAACTTACCCAATCAGAATCTGAAAAGTATGTAACTTAGATTCTGTATCAAAGAACAAACCTTGCCCTGGACGTAAGTATTGTAAACTCTATAAGCTGCATTTAGTAAGGCAATAACCTAGGTTTGTCCATGAATTCACTGAGGCCATACACACTGTAGTTCAAGTCATATAACATAGAGTAATTTTCCAACCATACTTCTACAGAGATGGACAATAGTCAAGTCGTGTTAATATAAGATAAAGTAATTTTCAGCCATTCTTCTATTCATGGATGGATTTTTGGCTTCCTTCATCATCATTATCATATAGTTTGAACTTATGTTCCTTTTAAAGCTCTTGGACCCAATGAACCAGCTTCTGCATGTATTTCCCGGAAATATTTTCTTTGACATAATGAGATCTCTTTAGAAGACCTAGCAACTTCTAATACCATAAAATATTTCAAGGAGCCTAAGTCCTTAAGTTTGAATTGATCTTAAAAAATAAAAATTACTTCATGAAACCTTATACTATTTCTACACCTCGCAAATTCATAACATTTTTTTTTATTATTAATCTTTGGTTTCCTTCACTATTTCAAGTGATAAAGTACTCATAAGAGGTTTTAAAAAACAGATATATCTTCTATTTTTTCAACTAAGAAAGACATCATAAATAGATCTTCTACACAATACCAATTTTTTGTTTGCACAATAATCCTAATCTAATTGTTTGAATCATGTAAAGTGACACAAATTTGTCATTTACACTCACACAATATGTAAGAATATGTTCGTTGTTTAAATTATATATCTCCTAGCATAAGGTGTGTTTGAACTTTATTCACCCCTCCTCTCTTTAATTATTCTTAGTATTCATTTGGAATTAATTTTTTTTTTTTTCAAAAAAAAAAAAAAAAGAAGATTCATTTTAGTAAGGTTTTCATCAATTATAACTTGAAAAAATGAGGTCTTAAAAAATAGTAAATAAATTTGTTTTTTAAAAAAAGCTATCCAACAAGTCATAATATATAAGTGGACACTTAGAAAAACAATTATGCACGAATAAGGCCAAATCAAAAGTTGGTAAGTTCATAACGTAGGAATCAAATGGTGAGAAACATATATTTTACATTCTAAAAAGGTTCTATAAAAAATTTCCATTGTTTTTGGTACATAACTTCCTATATCACTTTTCTTTTACTACAATAGTAGTGAGGTTCATCTCCTCACTACTATCTACCTTAATATTAGTACTTTTCTTCTATCTCTTTATCTTCTTTTATTTTTTTGCTTTTTTCATTCCCCTCATCTTAATATAAATTTACAATTCCTTTTTTTTTTTTTTTAAATTCTATTCATATTTTTTTCACACACAAAAGGTTATTTCTCTCTCTCTCTCTCTCTCTCTCTCTCTCTCTCTCATATTTTGTTTTTTCATTTTTGGTGGATTTTTTTATTATATATTTTTCCTGCATCTCTACTTTAGGTTGATGAATTTTTGTATTATTTGAAACTCTACTTTGGGTTGATGTAATTAAGTTTTGTGTTTTTAAGTTTTTATCTTTTCATTCTCTTTGATTTCAAAAATGTTATCATATTGCATTATAAAGATAATATATAAGAATATAATGTTATTTTATTGCATAACATCACTTGGATAATTTAGAGTTATTACTTTTTTATTAAACTTTTTTCATTATCATATTATTTTCTATAAAATTTTTATTATTCTCTGTTATATTATTTCTTGAAACAGTGGTTATTCTACTTCTCTTGATTTTTTAATCTTTCTTGAATTATTGTGATTTTTAAAACTCTTTACCAAGCTTAGTCATTTCACTAAGCTCGGTTTTAAGTATAAGCTCTCTTGCATGATATGCTAGATTTTGTTTTTCAAAATTTGATAGTTGAAGGAATGAGGATGTAAATCATGAAAGTTTTCATTAAAAATATTAAGAAGTGTTAGTTGAACTACAATACTCTTTGTGGTCTATTAGAGTAAAGTAATTAAACTAGAAAAGTTGAAATGGAGTTAGGCGAGAGAAGAAACTAGTGATCATGAAGATATTAAAAAGGATGAAAAGCTATGGGGATGGGATATGATTGGGCTTGAAGGTGTAAGATCATCAGCATTCATTTATCTCAATTCTATCCTATTTTACCATAAAAAAAAACTACTTTATCAATTATACAATACCATTTTTCAATACACCTAACATCCTAACTTTTATTTTTCTTTTCTACTCATTAAAATAATATATCTTCACAATAAAATATAATTGTTAGTTTTTTATTTTTTCCCAATTTTATCCTCCTTCCAGAATCCTCCATTACTTTATTTTTCACCTTCTTCTAAACTCCTCATCCATCATCCAAATCAACCCAACTCCTCCACACAACTCCTCCATCATCATTCATCCATATCAACCCAAATCGGTGAAACTGAAAAAAAAAAAAAAAAAACCATCACGCCAATCACAATGCCACAGCCACCACAGCTCCACCGATCTTGCCACCCATCAATCTCCACCATTGTCAACACCTACGCCGATCTCTTCAAAACCCACGCTGATCTCCACTGTTCTCGGTCACACCACCCACCTTCGCTGAGCAAAATCCAACCGAATCAAAATCCAAAATCAAAATCTATCATCAAACTCAGCAAACCCATCAGAACAATTCCCCCAAACGCCAACCCAAACGCTAAACGTCAACCCAAATCCGACCCAAACGCCGAAAACCCATGAACAAACCCATGCCAGAAACCCATGAACAAACTCACGACCTCCACGCCTCCACCACAGAAGTTGATCGAGCCTCCACGTCGTTGCCTCCATGCCGTTGAAGAAGAGAGAGCAGGAAGAAGAGATAGTAGAAAGAAAGAGAGAGAAAGATAATGAAAATTTTGATCTGCAGCGAGAGGAGAGAAAAGATAAACCGAATAAAAAATAGTTTTTTATTTATTTTTAATTTACCATTGAGCTATTGTGCGATTCTACATTTAGAATCACACTGTAGCTCCATGGTATTTTGTTTTGCAATTGTTACAAAACGCAACATTTAATGAAGCTCTCTTTTGGGCCTTAATGGTATACTACTTTGGAATTTGGCATAGATAAGAGGTTTGGCTCATTCAATGCTGATGCTCTAACCAAGTGGCTTGCAAGCTAGTACGGTAAACCCCAACATCGACGAATAAAATAAAATAAAAATAAATAAATCTTAATATCCACGAAAAAAAAAAAAAACCCCATAAATTTCCAAGCCTTCTTATTTGTCTCACTCTCAAGTCTCAATCGCTTTTATTCTGTTAAATTAAACTTGGAGAAAGAAAAATGCGTAAGATGAGGTGAGTGACGTGCGTCACTACATTGATAGATAATTAACACCAAACTGAAATAGGACAAGAAAGCAGGTGCACTAACATTCTTTAATCTATAAATATATATCCCCTATCTAAATTACCTCAATTTCTTTGAGCTAAAAAAAAAAAAAAAAAACCTCAGATTCTTATTATGACTTGAATAGTTGATTGAGTTTTTATTTTACTTGATTTTATTTTTATTTTATTCAATAATGAAAAATCAATTTGGTTATTTTGTGGGTTTCCTTGTATGAAAGGAAAGCTTATTGCTTATTAAATAAAGAATGAATTTGTTTAAAGAGAAAATAGGAATTGAATCTTATAGATAAAGAGTGCCAAAAAAAATTTGATGGTTTTGGACCTTTGGTTCAAGTGTTCTCCCCTAAAAATAGAGAAGCAATATCGTAGAATTGAGCATGAAAACAATATATATATATATATATATATAAGAGACAGCCAAGGAGCAGAAAAAGAGAGAGAGAGAGAGAGTAGAGAGCAGCCAAGAGTGTTACCGGTGAGAGAGAGAAAGAGGAAAAAGAAAATGAAAAATGTGTCGCCCTAGTGTGAGCATAGTGAAAGAAAAAGAAACCATAGTGAACCTAGTGAGTGTATGTGAGAATAAAAAATAAAAAAAGATTTAACCATGAGGCACATACAAGTGAGATAAATTTGGTCATGAGAAGGTTATTGTAATAGCTAGATTTTATAATAGTAGATTTATTTGAAGTTTATCCGGTTGTTTTTCTCTTCAAAAATGGAGGATTTTTTACATAAATATTGTCATTGCATGATGCATGTACGTGATTAATATTTTAACTTGATAATGTTGACACTAATAGTTTTAATAATGAATTAAAATTGTTAATTTACTAGATTACAACTCAAACACTATCCTACCATGATTTGTTTAGTTGAGAGAAGAATAGGGTGATCACGAAGATATAAAATAAAATTAAAAAAAAGGATGAAAATGTGTGGGGAAAACAAGGTCAGTACCACCTACACTAGAAGCTTCTTCTTCTTATTATTATTAATTATTTTTAAAAAAACGTAAGATGGGGTTCCTCAGTCCTCTCTGCCGTTTGGCATGAAGTTTTCTGAGGGAAAACTCAATCAATATTGATTTGAAATAAATAAAAAAAAATACTTGTAAGTTTAGATTATTGCTTGCTTTGATAATCGTAAGTACCACCTTTTACGACGAATTATCGCCGTCATTAACGCATTTTGTCGACGACTAAACATTTCATTAAAAATATGGTTTCAAACGAAAGGAAATAAGCAACCACTTATCTTTTAATTTTATAACAAGCACTCGGCATTTAAAAAGCCATATTCAAACAGTGTTACGCCAAATTTCTTTGGCTAATTCTTTATTCTTTATTTGTGACGAAACATTTATGTCAATAAAGATAGTACGGAGCTAATTAGTTATTATTTTATGAGAAGTGCTATTTGGGGGCTTCAGTGTGGGGTCCACCTATTTTGTGAGAACACTACTCCAAAACTACTTAGGTTCTCTCTCTCATCAATTAGTGTATCATTGTATCATGTTTCATTGTTCTCCTTTTATCTTTGTTTAATTTCGAAAAATTAAAATCTACATAATGATAGTTTGAAAAAATATTTTCTTAATCTCAAATGTTTTCCTAAATATGATATTTATTTTGATATTGATAGCTTAAATCTATTTGTAAAACTAAAAGTTTTTTAAAAAAAAGGTTTTACGAAAAGATTAAAATACTTCAACCAATGCACTAAATTATATAAGAGGATAAATTTTAGTTCATATGCAATTATCACTTATAACAAAAAGTTTAACTAATAATACTCTTTACAATTGCGTCTATAGAAATAAAATTTTTTAAATTAAAATTAATAAAATCCTATTGTGTTAAAGAAAGATTAAGTGAATATGTTGGATTATGCATTGGGGAAAAAAATTATTAGTGAAGTTTTTTTTAGAGAAGAATTATTGGAACTTGAATACAAAAACTTATTAGTAATTAAATAAATATTTAAGAAAATTTCTTACTTTAAGTTATTGGCTTATCGCCTTGGGCTCCAAAATTTGTTGGGCTGACCTACATTAAAATCATGCACAAATAATAAAATAATATATTTCCACACAACTATATAATATTATCATCGACCTATGTTTCCATTAACAAATCCATTTCGTTATTCACATTGCATAATCAAGTTGTTAGCTTGAAACCCAATATACAAATTGAAACCTTGGTGGTAGTTGATATTGTTGTTAGCCACTAAAAGAAGGAGGCACAAACTATTCAGCCATGGGGTGTAGACTAGAGAAGAGTCTATATAACTTTCTCAATTCCCGATTATAGCTCTTTTAAGTGGTAGTAGTGGTGGCGGCCTGACCAACGATGTGATTTGGGTGGGACTTAATATATTTCCCAACATGGGAGTAATGTGTACAACATCTGATCATGGTGAGATCTCACAATTGAACCATTATTGATGTGGTGGCTGGAGAGTCACATGTGGTTGTGCTTACTCAACTTGACCCTAGCCCTCCATTCTCAATCACATTCATAATTTCTTTTTTAGTCTATGATCTTTGATAAAATAAATAAATAAATAAATAAAGTAAGTTAAGGAAAAAAGGAAAACTAAGAAATGTGTTTGAGAAATAAAAATTAGACTTTAATTGAAAAGTTTGGAAAACTCTATAAACAAAAGGAAATTTAAAATTACAAAAAGAACATACTAAAAGAAGCAATGTTTTTAAAGATAGGTGAATTGGTGCTACCTACCTTTCCATTGTTCTTTTAACAAGCATATTTCATTGCCAATTTTTAGTTACACTTATACTCTTTTTGCACCTTCTTGAAAATGCATAACATCTTTATATTAATTTTTTTCCCTCCTCTATTTTAAGTAATAAAGCACCAATAAAAGGTTAAAAAATATATCCTCTATTTTTAACTAAAAAAAGACAGTATATTTTTAATACACACAAGAGATACAAAAAAAGGTTATAATACAAATGCAAAAAATAATGCATTAAAGTTGTTGAAAATATGGTTTAATAAGCGTGGTTGGGGGATTGTGTTACGAGACCAACTAACGAATAACTTAACACTATATATATATATATATATATATATACAACATAACTTAACACAACCACTTAGGTGTTTCTCAAAAAAAAAAAAAAACACAACCGCTTAGCTAGGTATTGTAGTGGTTTGGCACGCAGCATCGAGTCTTTCCTCCCTTAGGCTGGTGCGATGGGCTAGAGGGCACGTATGGATATAAAAATCAGCCCATATCTTTATCCACCTGGCTAGTGGGTTAGCCAGGAGGTCTCACAATGATTCAAGTTTCTAATTTCGACCTTTTTACCTTTATACCACCATTACCATATTCTCTTTTTACATCCTCTCTTGCCTTGAGGATGATCTAGATATAGGTATTATATTGTCTATGCGACTTCCCACAAATTCATAGCATTTTTTTTTATTAATTTTGTTTCCTTCACTATTTTAAGTGATAAACTACTAATAAGAGGTAAAAATATATCATAACATCTTTTTTTTTTTTTGATAATACATCATAACATCTTCTATTTTTAACGAAGACATCATAAATAGATCTTCTTTATAATACTAATTATTTATTAATATAATAATCATAATCATAATCTAATTGCTCGAATAACTTGAAGTGACACAAAATTGTCATTCACACTCACACATGACATTAGAATCGGTTCGTTGGTAAATTGTATTTCTTGGCATGAAGTGATTATGAACTTTATCTAACTTGTCTCTATTTTATTTTCATTTAGAATAACTTGTTTTAAGAAGTGAGATACATTTTAGGAAAGTTTTAATAAATTATAACTAAGGAAAAAAATGAAGTTTTAAAAAGTTGTAACTAAATAAGTTGGAAAAAAAAAAAAAACTAGCGAGTAAGTCATAATAAATGGACACTTAGAGAAAAAGAAAATTTATTCATGAGTAAGGCCAAATCGAAAGTTGATTAGTTCAAAATATAGGAATGGTGAGAAAGATATAGTCTACATTCTAAAGGAGATTGGAGATTCCATTACTTATGGTACATGAATTCCTATGAAAATGAGCAATCCCTTACCTTGAGTGCAACTTAATTATTGGCATACATAATTGGAATTGGGTTGGCGATGGGCCAACTGAAACATGGGTTAGGTGGGATATTCCTATGCAACCGTCCAAGCTAAAAACCTCAGCCACCGCATTAGGCTTTTAGCAGGGAAAGGGAAATAGATACATTTAACCTAAAATTCAGCGATAAAAAGTGGGATAATAGAAAATTATAAGAGGATGAAAAAGTGGAAGGATAGAAGAGATTTTTATTTTCCCTTCACATTATTTAATTAAAAAAGTAAAAATGTTGAGGGATGGAAAACTCATTTATTTGATTAAAGGAAAAAGATGACATAATAAAAAATATAGTTTATATAAATTTACGCTTACACCCTTATTACATAATATAAAAAAAAATTTCTTTGTATTCATAATATAAGAAAAATATTATTTATTATTTATTAAATTACACCCTTATTGTATTATTTTTTGTTGTTGTTATACTTACTAGTTGAGGGGCCCGCGCGATACGTGAATAATGTTGTAAGTTACTTTCCTTGAACCTTGTGCTATACTTTTTGTAGAACTAATTTGAATTATATTATATTAGTGAAAAGGAGAAAAGAAAAAAGAAACAGTCTTTATGGTCCAGCAGGAAGATGAGTCTAGTAGAAAGTTTACCACAACTATCTTTATAAAGAAAAATGAAAGGGTGAAATTTGACCATTTTGTTCAACTTATTAACAAAACTATAATGATTCATGTATAATGATTTTCCAGCCTCCTTGAAGCTTCCAATATAGATTTATTATGACTAAATATGGTAAGAAATATATCCTTTGCCACTAATACCAAGTCATAAGGGCCATTTTTGCCATCATGAACCTTCAATCCAAGTGATGCAAGTTGCCCATGTGATTATCAAACATAGTAGTCAAGACACAAGACCTAAAATAAATTTTTAAAAAGAAACTATGTGAATTTTCAATAAATCTGACCATTGTAGGAAATTCGATACCCCTCAAAACAAGTAAATTGGGAGCCAAATTCAAAATTTTATATAGTATTTTGGGCTTGGCACCACAAGAGATTTATGAACCTGGTGAAATCGATGAAAAGTGTGGAAAGCACCTCTGTGGTATATTTGAAACCCTTTGAATTCATTTATTCAAGATTGAGGGTATGAGCAAATGTATGTCAAATACCGTAAGAGTGGAGATTGATTTGCAGAATAGGAAGAGTTGAAAAGCCATAGGTTTTTGTGTAATTGAGGAATGGTTTGGTATGCTAAGAGACATCAAGAGGAGAGTTGTGGTTTGGAGAGAGTAATGAGGGAGTTTGGAAGATTGTAGATAGAGAGGCCCTGCTCTTTTATATATATATATATATATATATATATATATATATATATATATATATATATATATGAGTTGGATTCAAGTTACACCTGGTGTAACTCTATGCAATATTACACCACCCAATTACTTTTTATAAAATTCATATTTTGAAAATGCCACCGTTGAATTTCATGTTCTATATGTTCTTAAAATTCATACCAATTTTCATGTTAATTAGTTATTATTTAACATTCAATCCATAAACTCATTCATTATTCATTATTTTAATCTACAAAATTTGAATTTAAATAATTGATTGATGTGATGACTATTAATCTTTGATCACCTAAAAAATTTGCAAGCATGGAGAATATATGAATATAATATAATCTAACGGTAGATTTCTCAAAATTCACATTTAATAAAAAAATATTGAGTGGTGTAACATTACTTAAAGTTACATCAGATGCAACTTGAACCCAACCCTATATATATATTTATAGGATTGATTGATGGGAAGGTATCTAATGGGATTTGTGTTATTCTCCACATAACCCTTATACTAATTCAGCATGTTACAAAGGTTATAGATAGATATAGATTTCTTTTTAAAGGGAAAAGATAGATATAGATATTGATTTATAAAGAAACACAATTGTGTGCATTAAATTTAAATGGGAACAAAACAGTTAATAGAGAAAGAGAGGTGAATTGGTTCAATAGTTTTTGCTGCAACTATTAAATAACCCGCATCCTCTTAATTTCAAAAAAGATGTTAAAATTTCCTTTTTAAAGAGGTGATGTGGAAGGTTAAAAGCAAAAGTTACTCTAATAGAGCAGCACATGGCATAACCTCATACCCTCCCATATGAGGTTTCTGCTTTGCAAAAGTTACTCTAATAGAGCGCCACATGGCATAATCTCATGCTCTCCTACATGAGTTCTTTGCTTTTATATATATATATATATATATATATATATATATATATATATTTTTTTTTTTTTTTTTTTGATTGATTATATCTTTCAGAAATTTAACACATCTAATAACAAAATTGCTTCCACATTGGAAAAAAAAAAAAACAGTAACTTTTTAAGTTGGATTGAGATGGCATGCAAAACTTGGGTTGTTGAGGATTGAAGTTGACTTTTTAACATCTCTCTTCAGTCGTTCAATCAGAGTTTAACTTATAAATGTTTAAACAAAACGAGTTTAAATTATAACAACTAAAGCAATGTGGTGGAGAAGCAGCATAATTAAAATGGTTTAAACAGTTAGGAATTGGTGTTGTAGCTAGAGCTTAAATTTCGGTTTTGTCATCCAATGGAACCAATAGCACCATTGGACACTAAAAATGTACAAGGAGTGAAAAAAGAACACCTAACCGAAAACTAAATGTAACAGAATGAGAAGAACAGTAATAAACTCCCAACATTTATTCCACACTAATTTGATATACAACATTCTTACTTTTAAGAAAAGTTCAAGTAAAACAAGTTTAATTTCTAACAAACAAAACAATGCAGATGGATAAGCAGCAAATAGTAGTCTACACTATGTGGAATAGGAATTGTATCAAAGCTTGAAAATGGATTTTGTTTGTCATCCCTTAGAATTAGTAGCACCATTGGATGTTGAAAGAAAAGATGTAGTTACATTCATTCCAGGAGTACGACACCCGGGGCTATCTAACTGGAGAATAGGCAACGAAGCTTCAAAATTGAACACTTGAATTGCTTCCCTTATTGAAGGCGTACGATTGCTTTCGGAGTCAGCACACCAAAGCCCTACAATCAATAAGCACTTCATTCGTTGCTCATCAAAACATCCACCCAGCCTTTTGTCAACTGCTTTATGAACCTCTCCTTTTTCGTAGAGCACCTTAACCCAGTCCAACATGACTATTTGATCTTGTGTGGCATTGTGATCAATTGGTTTTCTTCCACAGGCTAACTCTAATGCAACAATTCCAAAACTATAGACATCTGATTCCTTACTTGCCCTACGGGTTGTGACACATCCTGGATTGATGTAGCCCTCGGTACCTGCCAAATCAGTAATTTGTGATGCCTTATCATGGTCCACAAGCCTAGCTAATCCAAAGTCCCCAAGATTGGCATTGAAATTTGAATCAAGCATAATATTGCTTGAATTTATATCTCTATGCAACACACACTATTCCCATCCTTCATGCAAGTAAAGCAAGGCTGAGGGCAAGTCTTGCACAATTTTGTACCTCACATCCCATATCAATAAGGCATCTTTTCTAAAGAGATGCGAATCTAAGCTTCCATTGGGCATGAAATCATAAACCCAGTAATGGTTGCACCAGATTCTTGTGTCTTAATTGATTGATGATTTTTACTTCTGATACATACTCTTTGATTCCTTGTCTAGACCCTTCTGGTACCCTCTTAATAACAATAATGGAGTCTAAGTCCCTTAAAAATCTCCTGTAAACCCCACCAAATCCTCCTTGCCCTAGCTTTTCTTTATCGTTGAAATCATTTGTTGCATGAGCCAATTCATTGTATGAAAACCTCCTAGGTCCTGTTCCCTTTTTAAATTCTTCATCAAGGGCATGATCATCTTCTTTATGCCTCCTATTCTTCTTCCAAAAGGCAAACAGAATTATGGCCAACCCACCAACCAAAATAAATCCACCAACAGTACTGAACGCCACAGCTAACCCGGTCGTGTTCCATTTCTTAGAGGAGATGGCTGGATTGGGACCTTCCGGGCTAATAATGTCATTATCAAGTTCCAAACTTGAATTAAAATCCCAAGAATAAATAGTATGTGTTGCAAATCTATCGTCACCTGTTGCGGCTGAGAATCCAAAAGTAACCCATTCAGGTAGGAAATTTCTCAAATCAACAATATAAGAAAGTGTTTGATTTATAGCATCATTATTTCTAAAACCCGTGAGACAACACTCAAATTATATGAACTAGAATTGTAACTAATCCAAGCTTCATTTTTTTTTCCCTTCCCTAATATTACACGACCATGACACATTAGCTTCAGATTTCATGGAGTTAATATCAATACCTACATGTTCCCCTATTGGATCAAATTCCAAATTGCTCCAGATATCGAACTCCACTGCAACAAAAGGATTACTCGTTGAGTTCAATACCTGAGCTTGGGTAATAAGACCCAAAAGACGACCATTGTTACCCACCATAGGAATCTTGAAATCGTTGGATGAGAGGAAGAAGGCCAGCCCGTCAGCATAGTTAGTTTGATTCTGCGAATCAATGACAAAGGAAAAATGGGTAGTGAAATCTGTGAGCTTTCCGGAGGTGTTGTCCCAAAGGTGCATGGGTTGGAAATAAGTGGCTCGACCCACACCAAGTGTTTTGTGGGTATGTCGTTGGTGAGTTGGATGACTTGGCTTTCAGGGAAAGCTCTCTCATATGATATGTTAGAGTTGGCATAACTAAAACTAGTGAAGTTGAAGGACATAGCACTTGTAAATGTAAATGGGGTTAGTAGAGTGAAGAAATTGGTGATCATAAAGAGAGAAAAGAGGATGAAAAGCTGTGGAAATAGAAATGTTTGATAGTGGGCTTGTAAACAATCATGATTGAAACTTTGGTATTGAGATTGAAATTTTGCAGTTGTGTACTACTATAAATCTACGTAACTTAAATAAGTATGTCTACTAAAAGAGCAAAGTCAGTACGTCAACGTTCCTAAGCCCAGTGTATATTTTCTTGTAGTGTGTGTGGACTGTACGTATCTAAGAAAATTAGAAAAGACAAGCCAAAAATTAATAGAAAGAAGAAGAAAACAAGCAGAAATGCTATTAACAAGTGGTTATTACCGCAGCCTGCTACGTAAAAAAACACAACTATCAACTAGGTGGTAACTTATTAATTAACTAGCACGCTGAAACGGTCCGGACTTGATCATTGACTTTTTCTATGTTTGGAAGAAGAATAAGAAGAAATTAAAGAAGAAGCAAAAGAGGAAGATATTGTACCTCATTGCCGCCGGAGTGAAGCAGAGAGAAATGCCAAATTAAAATAGGACCAAGGCATAGAAATAGTCATTCTTTAAATAAAAAAATAAAAAAGAAGAAGAAGAAGAAGAAGAAGATGACGATGATGATGATGATGAAGAAGCTAGTTGATGCCCCCGCCTAAAGCGCAATCTGACCTAGGTAATTTAATTCTAAAATAAATTATTGGAAGTTTTGAATATAGACTTGTTATACTCCTTGTTCCAACCATGGCTGACCTAAGAAGTTTAATGGAGTCTACACTTACTCCTTGTTAGATTTTTTTTTTTTTTCAATTTATGAATTGATAATTAGGAGAGTGGAGATTTAACATTTTTGTTAGAAACTTAAGGAGGATCTGTTTAAACTACAAACCTCTTGGGTAATGTTAAGAGTGAAACAACTAAAACTAGTGAAATTGAAATGGGGTTGGCAGGGGTGGAGGCAAGGGGGGGCGAGAGGGGGCAAGTGCCCCCTCCCCCCCGGCGACCTCCTAAAAAAAATCTAGAGTAGCAACCTAAATATTAAGCTCTCAAGTATTTTGACCTTGACACAAACGTTCCACACCTAGAGACTAGAGAAGAAAACAATATTAAGTGCAACTCTCTGTAACATTATTTTGTCTTTTTCCAAATAAAACAAAGTTTTGTGGGTCTTATATACTTAACACTCATGCTGTTTTTCCTTGCCACATGTTCTCAAGCACTGGAAGTTTTTTTTTCCTAGAGTGCTTTTTTTAGGGCAATTTGTTCCTCAAATAAGGTATTCCCATGTAATCATAATAAAAAATATATATATATATATATATATATATATATATATATATATATATATATATTTAGGTCCTTGTGTATCAAACTAAAACCATAGCGTTCCCTAATCTTTTTCTCTTCTAGTTTAACTTTTTCATAATTTCAATTTTGAAACACTTTATTTTTACTATAGAACCAATTTTAACTACTTACTACTTAAAGAATAGAGTAAAAAATACTGAATTTTGCATAAATGAAAATACAACTTTATAATTCTTTTATATTGATTTATTTTCTCAATTTATTTTAAAGAATCAAATTGCATGTTTAAATTCTATATATTTAAAATAATCTCTTAATTTGATTGTTATTAACTATGATTTTTTATTATTTTAATAATATGAAATAAATACTTATAATCAATTAAGATTATGGAGAAGCCAAATTATAATAATGATTTAGATTCAAATTCTAAACAAACTCATATCGAGGTGTATTTTACTAATCTTCCAATTGAACAAATTAAATTATGTATGAAAAAATAAATTAGAGTTTATATTATATTAGATTTTGTACAACAATTGCATTAATAGTATATAATTTTATATCTATTTTGTTATTAACATCGATTAATAATATTTAGATTAATTTTACTTTCAATCTTGTCTTTTAATTTTGCCTCCCCCCTAAATTGAAATCCTAGCTCCACCACTGGGGGTTGGTAGAGAGTAGAAACTGGTGAGCATGAAGATATAAAAGAGGATGAAAAGCTGCGAGGATAGGAATTGATTGAGCTTGAAGTTGTAAACAACTGTGATCGGATCTTTAATTTTGAAGTTGTAAACAACCACTATAGCAACTTTGAAGCGAGGTTCGGCAGAGTGTAATTTGAATCAGTTTTAGCTAAAATAATTGGAAGTTTCCAAAGGGCAAACCCGGTCAATATTGGTTTGCAAGCTAAAACAGCAAGCCTTAATATCCACGAATAAAATATAATTACCATAAACCTTAATATCCACGATGAAAATGAAATAAAACATAATAGTGGATTAAGACTTAAAGACTTGGGAGCTTTTTATTTGTGTTACTCTCAATTGCTATTCTGCTAAATTAAAATTGAGGGTAAAAAAAAGTGCGGAAGATGAGGTCCATCACTGCCATTTGGCGTAAATGGATGGATAAATGCCAAACCGAAATGGGACCGTTTTTTTATTAGTCTTTGCCGGAAAAAAGTTTACCCCCAAACTAATTCAAAGTAATTTCTTCCAATGTGATTTATAAGAATGTTTATGTCATTATTTAAGTAAGTCATATTACTTATCAAAAAGTTATGTATCTAAACTTACACATGAATAGTGTAAGGGTAACATTTGTAAATTGGTATATCCCAAGACAACTTTACATGTAATTGATTAATAGTTTCTAGTATGTTCAAGAACACTTTAAAGTGGATATAGAGATGGTATTATTGAAATCCCAAGAACACTCAAAAAACTGCTCAAGAAAGCTAAAACTGCAAATGCCGATACCTGCTCGATACTTGTCAATTTATCGAGATTTAATGAACCTCGACACCTCTCAATCTATTGAGTTTCGAGTATTTTGAATTCTAAGATCAATTTCTGGCCCATAATGACAAGATATTTTAGGGATGATTCTAGAACATATAAAGGGCATACTTAACAACCATCATCATATGTACAGAGAAACATAGAGATACGCACATAACTGGAGTTAGTGCGACTCTAAGTTTGTGGCAGCCTTTTCTAAGTTTCATAGCTATTCTGTCTGTACGTTTAGTTGGCTTTGAAGTAGGGATTGGCATCAGTCGATAGTTCTCGAATTTACTTTGAGGTATCTGCATCACAGTTATTCACAGAGCAACGAGTAATCTCTAGAGAATCTCACTCTCTGTTTTTAATTTTTGGCTCCACTAGTTATTTTTCTATACATTTTTTGTTTTGGGCTTGGAAAGATATTTGTTGTATAATTTAAAAGAATAGAGCTAATATATAGATGGTGAAAAAAATAAATAAATGTTACTACATCATATTTGCTATTTTGTTATTAAAAAAAAAAAATCCTTTCACATCCATTAAAAAAAACCGAGATCACATATAAAAAGTGAATGTAAAAAGAGAGATGTGAGATAGTTGATATGTAAGAACTAAGAATCAAAACCATTTGTATAAAAAATTATACAAATACTATAGGTTAATTGAATGGTGACAGCGTGGTGAGAACAGCAACAAGAAGTTGTCTTTAAGGTGACAAAAGCATTGTTTTTTTTGTTTTTTTCAAATTAGTTGATCAATTAATTAAGAGAAATCAATATATATATATATATATATATATATATATATATATATATATATATATATATAAAAGTAAAGACCTTATGCGAGAGAGTATGAAGTTTTGTCATGTAGCGCACTCTATGAAGAGAAGTGAAATACCCTTAAGCCACATTAGAGATAAAAACAAATTTAAGAGTAGAGACTTTTTATTTCCTTTGGTTCAATGTTTCCGAACTATTTTTGTTACATTATTTATTCAAAGTTTTAAGACTACTATTTGTTTCATTTGGTTCAATATTTCAAGACTTTTTATCTCACACACACACACACACAAAACTCTTTGCATTTCCATTCACCCTTTTCACTTCTATTCCTTTATATACACTTGTCCATAGCCTTTCATACCATCCAATTTCAAATACACTTAGACAAAAAACGATGTTTTTTACTTTTAACATTTTAATGACACCTACATAACTCCAGTAATTCATATAACTAGGCTATGAGCAAAGAAGGGGACTTGCGTTTTTTATTTAATGACGGTAGCTTACGGTTTTGATGTTGAAGTCAGATATTATAGATTTTGTGAAGATTATGATTTGCTTGGAGTCTTTGGATGTTTGAGATTTTGGTTTAGGAAAGTTATATATGTGTTTTTTTAGAACTAGAGAAAAAGAAACATTCCAAATGATTATTTATGAAGTTAGTTTTTTTTTTTTTTTTTTTTAATTTGTTAGAATTCATAATTTGCAGGTTTCTTTGTAAGTTCTTTTACTACTATTTTGTGCGGTGTGAGCCATAGTGATAAAAAAAAAAAATCGATGGTGATTTAAAAGTGTTTTCATTTTTTTTTAAGGATATAAAAGCCCAACTAAAGACAATTGAATTTTGATAAATGAATATGTTTTTAGCAAAATTCTCTTTGTTTAATCATGTTCTCTTTATGTTGATGCTTACAAATGATTTCCCTAATTTCATTGCGATAATTAATTGGATATTTGTGATTAAGGTCTCCATATTTGGTTGTGAGAATAGAATGGTTGAGAAAGTGATTGGTAAGTTGTTTAAATTTATGTAATTTTACGATATAAAAGTATTTTATACTTTGAATTCTTATTTGTAGATTTCAAAATCATTTAATTAGTTTGAAAAATAAAATCTACTTTTAACAGTAAATATTATAATATATTATGATCTTACAGTGTTATACTATTTTTTTAAGTAAAATATGAATTAAGAAAATCAAGTTTCAAAGTTAAAAATATTGTGGAAAAACGTAAATATTATACCAAAAAAAAAAAGTATTAATTATTATATGTAGATTTTAATATACATAAACATGATTTCAAATGAAATTGTTAAGTATATCATCTAGTATATATAAAAGCAGAAACCTCATGCGAGAGTGCACAAGGTCCTGCCATGTGGTGCTCTAATGTTACATTTAGTCTTTTTTTACCTCTTTTCATTAAGTTTATTTTACTGTTACCCAATAGATCATAGTAGCTTCTTTTTACTATTATATAAATTTAGCCATTTTCACATCTTTTTATTAAGTTTTGTTTTTACTGTTACCCAATAAATCATAGTAACTTCTTTTTATTATTATATTAAGTTTTTTTTTTTATTGTTACTGAATAGATCATAATTACTTCACTTTACTATTATATAAATTTAGCCTTTTTTTATCTTTTTTTATTAATTTTTTTTTTTTACTGTTACCCAATAGATCATAGTTACTTGTTTTTATTATTATGTAAAATATGGGATGCTCTTGACAATTAGACCAAAACTTATTATCTACAAAATGGACTACCTTTTAAAAATAAACCAAACCTTATAAAAACTCCAAGCCCAGTTATTACCTTATATATTATTACCAAAGTCTGACCCTTCCCACGTGTAAATCAAAGCCAAAACTCTTACCCACTTACAAACTCTCTTCCTCCTCTCCCACATATAGATGATACTTTTAAAAAATCTCATTCTCTTTGATAGGCCAAGAATGTATTGTCCCATTTGCAAATTAATTAATTAATCAAGTTAATTAATGAGTCAAATTAACATTCAATATTGTGGTAGCACAAACAAATCACCAAATAACTAAATGTAGAGGAAAATAAATTTGACGCAGGTGATTTGTTTACGATTGGGGAAAACCACCAAGGCAAAACCCCATTAGGTGAATTTAAGGTCACCACTAGTCCTGAAAGTCCACTATTATCAAAATAAGTGGTTACAAGTAAAGAAATTTTAATACCTTATACCAACCTACAGTTGAACCCTTACCCTAATATACAATTGGACTTGTAATGTAGTGATAAACTCTCCTTTCAATGCACAGTTCCCAGTACATGACTAACCAATCGATACACGGATCTCAGTACACGACTTACTCACCAACTTGAGAAAGATGTTGGTTGCAAAATTCTTCAGTTCATCCACACGATGAAGATCAAGAAGCTCATTGATTACAAAACCCTATGACATACAAATGCAGTAGCTTCTTTAAGAGAAAGATGAACTAAGGAAAATTGTCTCTAGTTACAATTTGAGTGAATAATCACTTTGCATCAAGTTTCATCACCTTCGATGACTCTTAAAATAATTTTTATTTATGTCTAGAATTGTGAAAAAAGAAACCCTATACAAATACACTTTAATGTGCTTGAAAACAGACCTAAAAATCTGATTTTCGTAAACCGAGATAGATAGGCTATCTGTCAAGCTGTTATCGAGTTTTGGGAAAAAAGCTTCTTTTAAACCTTAATAGGTTCAATCTGTCGAGTTTTAAAATACAACAATTCTTTACTTGTTTCTTGAACAGATTTGCATGGCTTTGACTTTTGACTTGAACACAAAGTTACTTGAAGACTTAAACCATCCTAGATCTACTCAATTACAAGTAAAGTGCGTTTTGTCAAAGGATTAGCCAATTCTAAATGGCATATGTATATAACAATTTCCACATATGCCTAACAATCTTGAAATCATGTCTTCATTTTTCCTCAATTTCAAATCAATACGCTTTTGTCTATTAATAATATTCTATGCAATTTATGCAGAAAAATTCTCTTTGTCATCGACTAGTGCAACATTTAAATATATATATAAATCTTGAGATCTCTGAGGTTGCTGAAATAATTGACAAGTACATATTTCTAAAATCTAATAAATAACATATACCATCTCACAAAATGTCATTTACTTAATATTTTCCTTAAAAAAAATCAATGATTTAAATGATAAAAACATGATCCTATACAAGATATACCAAAAATACATGCAAAAAAATTTTCATATGAGGATTTATCTTTAAAGAATATGAAGACAATAGTAAAGATAAAATGAATTGAATAAAATCCTACGAAACAGGTTTGTTAATCATTTCAAATTATACTAATCATTTACATAAAAAAAAAATAATACATCATGTTATTTACATTAAAAAAATTAATACATATTAATTTCAAAGTTCATTGCAAGATGAAAACTGCTAGGATATTACAACAATAAGTAACATTGATACAACAATGGGTTGGTATTTCATTTTGTGCGTGCTTTGTGAAAGGAATACCAAACCATAAGCATAATCATTTTGGTGTACAAAATGTGAAACAAAAACAAATCTTTCTATCCCAAGGTTAGAAGCACTCACATTAACTACATACTCTTCAAATATTTATAATATATTCATCTCACTATAACTACTATATATATACAGTCACAAACTACTTCAGATATAGGATTCAAATTGAAGTTTTTGATGCAACTAACAAAACAACTTTTGTGATATTTGATCTAGATGCCGATAAAATCCTAAATAAATCTACAATTGATATTAGAGAAGAAATCCCGCATGATTAGGAAAAACAAAAGATTTTCCTACTTCATTTGAATGAATTAAATCTAAATGATGGTTTTGAAAATTACATAGTTGCTAAGATTTTTTATGTACCTTCAAATGACAAAAAGGTATGGAAGAAAAAAAATATACACAATCCAAAACGCTATATTAATTCTTTTTGCTATACTATTCCAAAATTAACAAAAATATATATATAAAAACATTTACAAAAAATTGTGACATCATTGAAATTTTATATGAATACAAATACCTACTAAAAATCTTAGCAACAAAACCCAAACTTGGTAAGATCTAATTAAGAATCTCCAAATGCAAATTCATTGGTGATTAACACAAATGATGCAACAAAAGGAAAAAAGTGATGAAAGTTCAAAAATTGAACAAATATGGACGGACTAAATTTCAAACGTTGAAGATGAAGAAACAAATGATGATAACTTACCCCTCAACAAGCTTTACAAGCATCATCATATCTCAATAACAAAGCATTGAAGAAAAAAAAAAAAGATTTGTTAATGAAACTTTTTATTACATCACATAATAAAAACCAATAATATAGAATGAATTAATATAGTTTTATTAATTTTTATTATACAATATTACTCAAAAGTTTTTTTAATTATTACCTATTATTTGAACAAAATAATTATAATTGATATGTGTGTGAAATTTATAATTGTTACTTTTTATGATGAACTCATTACTACAAAGTTTTATACTAAATATGCTATAATATATGTATAACATTTTCCAAAAGAAAAATTGACATAAAAAATTACAACATTATTCGTGCATCACATGGGTAATTTACTAATGTATTATAAACGTGAAAGATTGGGAGTGCAACAAAATTTTACAATAATTTTACAACACCAGTATTTTAAATTGTGATCAAGCCTATATAGATGTTCATTTAATTTTGACATTTGGTTGGCTCGCAACTAGGCTAGTTGTAAAATTTTGTTACAATCGTACAATTTATTATAAAATAAAGAATAAGATGTAGTTTGTTTGTTTGTTTTTCTCCTTTTTTATTTATTTATTTTTTTTAACGTAGAGTTTAGTTGAAAAATGAGCTTCGGCTGGTAGGTCCAAATTGATGGGTTTTGTTACGATTTTCCAGCAGCACATCGGAAAATCGTAACAACGGAATTCTAAAAAAGCCCAATTACCCTATCAATCCCAAAGTGAACTAATTTCTTTTCTCATCTCTAGTTTTCTACTAAATGGCCCTTGGACAGAAAGCACAGATCCGGTTTCAAGTCTACTGCCAAAACACGAATTTCCTTTCCATTTGTAATCCTACTAACCAACACCCTTTTCGCAGTATTTATAGGACTTGGCTAAACAAACTGGAGGAATGGTAGATCAGCAGAATTTTGGATTTGGCTTACGCCAAATATATTTCCTTGAATCAATCTTATGATTCTTTCCTTTCCATTTTTAAAGCAGCAATTCCAATGCAAACTAACAAAAAAGATGACTAAATTTTTTTACAAATTCTAATCCAATACAAAATCCTTCTCTCTCTTTCAAAAAAAAAATCCTTCTTTCATTGGGGTTGCAAACTTGTTTTCACTGTGATTGGTGAACCAAACATAACTTTTTAGAGAGAGCATCTTCAACACTAAAATGAGATGTCAACTTATGTTTGGGATTAGATAGAGAGACACTAGTACAAAAACTCGACTTGGGTCGATCCAACCGTTCTAAGTACAAAAGGATTGTGATTGAGTTGGGTTAGAAATGGTCATATAGAAGTATAATGGGGAATAAATTCCAGAGTGTGGTTTTCCTTGCTCAACCACCAAACAAAATGGTAAAAAAAGAAAAACATAAATAATTCTG
This sequence comes from Castanea sativa, assembly GCF_040712315.1. Taxonomy (NCBI): domain Eukaryota; kingdom Viridiplantae; phylum Streptophyta; class Magnoliopsida; order Fagales; family Fagaceae; genus Castanea; species Castanea sativa. The sequence goes on along the minus strand of NC_134019.1, from coordinate 40,990,003 downwards.
TATCATATTATCGCATGTTTTGACTCGTGTTGCCGTCAACAAATCCATTCATGTTGCTGCTTTGCAACATCAAGTTGTTAGCACAAAACCGACATTTAAATTCATACGTTGGAGGTTGTTATTATTGTGGTTAGCCACTAAAGGAGGCACAAACTCTTCGGCCATAGTTTCAATTTAGAGAAGAGTTTACGTAACTCTCTCATTTCGTGATTGTAACTTTCTTTGATGGCAATAAAAGTGCCACAATCAACACCATTGTTAGTTCAATGAGTCCAAATATGTTGTGCCGATATGGGACTAATGTCTAACATCTTATCATAGTGGGAAATCACAATCGGACCACCATTGAAATGGTGGTTATGGAGTGGGTGAACTTGTTCGAGTTAACCCACTCCTCCTTTCTCATTTACAACCAAGATGTTCCGGATAAAAAGAAAATTTTTAAAAATAAAAGTAAATAAAAAATCAGAAATTTACTTGAAAAATAAATATTAGAACTTTGATTGATTAGTTTGAATTTTTCTTTTTTAAAGGAAATATAACAAGCACCTTGAAAACACTACAGACAAAAGAAGGAAACAGAAAAAGACCAAACTAGGAGAAAGAATTTTCTTTTTTGCTTCACTGTGATCAAATAGGTGAAGTTGGCGTTCCCACCTTTTCTTTGTCCATTTCAAAAGCATATCCTCCATCAAATTTTCACTGGTTAGTTTATGCTACTCCTCGTAAATTTATCACACCCAGTGATAGAACCAGAAATTTTTTTTGGGGCCAAGTTAAATATGATAAAAATTTCAAGTAAATAAATTGTGCTTAAAAAAATGCTTCTCACGAGTGAACCTTCAAGTATAAACTACTAATAGAGTAAAGATAAACCCAAACGGATGCACCTGTAGTGATTAATGCCATCAATGACTCAGCTTTTGGGACCCCTTACAGGCACATCATCCAGGATATCACTCAAGCCCAAGCATCCTTTGATCTCTGCTCTTTCAAGCATCTCAACCGGGCCTTTAATCATGCAGCCCACGAGCTTGCTCATTTTGCTTGTAGGAATAGATTTGCTTATCTGTGGAGTGGGGTTACTCCTTCCTTTCTAGAACAAATTGTACAAGCTGATATGCTGAACTAAACCTGCATGACAGGTTTCTCTATTGTACCCTCTTTCTTTATTGCAATGAAATTTTATCCCCTTTCAAAAATAAAAAAAGATAAACCCAAACAATATATAAAGCAAATCTAAAAACCAAATATAAACATATCAACTTACGATAAACAACACTATTATATAGCATTCACTTCAAGTTTTAATAACACTATCAATGCTAGTGTGGATCTCCTCGGAGTATTAAAACTTTATGTGATGATATTTTGTATTATGTAAAGTACTTTAAAAATGTAAAATTTTCTTTTGTTTGTAGAGAGGGTAATGTCTTTGCCCATCTTTTAGCTCATTGGGCAGCTCTTGTAAGCTGGACTAGGCCGATTTTTATCTCAATTCTGCCTTCTTCAAATTTGCGGGCTTTGGATCAAGATGGAATTTGGCCCAGTTCTTTTGTTTCTCCCCTCCTTTGGGTTGAGCAATAAAGTACTTATTCAGCCCAAAAAAAAAAAAAACTATCATAGTAAATTTGTTTGCCAAAAATAAAAAACAAAAAACAACATGGTAAGTTCAAAATTGTTACAAAATTTGAAAGCAATAAGTTTTTTTTTTTTTTTTCTTAATGAATATTGCTGTCACAGAACCAAAAATTGAATCTCAGCAAGTTTAGATTTGCTTTACAACTGTACAACACTATTTTAAAACAAAAACAACAATACCCTATAACTATTTTAGAGTTCATTTGGTAATGTTATTTATTTAAGTTTTTTAGAAATACTTGTGAGTGAAAAAATGTTATGAAAATACATATTGTGTTGTTTAAACAACGAAAATTGTTGTTTAAATACCCTTATCAAACACCCCCTAAAAAACTACAGATCTTTATCACCAAAATACTTTACTAGTAGCATTCACATACTAAATACAAATAGAGGTTTCTCAAAAAAATGCAAAGAAAAATAGAGAGAGATACCAGTTGGTATCGCAGGCAATGGAATTTGGAGCCGCCAGACAACCACAAAATCAAGTTGAGGAAGGCGGCCTAATGGGACGGTGCACAGTGCAACATGTGTAACTTATTTTTATTTTTTGAACTTCAAGTTAGGATCTATGGTGATTTGAAGAGTATTAAAGAAGAGTTTAGGTTTTCTTTTTAGCATTGGAGGGCCACAGACTGAGGATTGGGTCATTTGATGGTTTTCTTTTTTTGGGTTTTTTTGTACCAATTAGTAGTAATAATTATTTGGGTTTTTATTGGACTACAAAAATTTCAGAGCCTATTTTGAAGGTCCAAATTTTAGATTTTAAAAGTAATTTTTTTCCATAAACTATGATAATATTACCTATTTTAATGGAAAATTAGAAAAGCTAGGGGGGCCACCTAGCTCCGCCTCAGATCACATTTTTTATTAATCTTTAGTTTCCTCCACTATTTTAAGTGATAAAATACTAATAAGAAAAACAAAATGATATATCTTCTATTTTTAACTAAGAAATACATTATAAATAGATGTTCTTTATGATACCAATTATTCATTTATATAATAATCCTAATCTAATTGCAAATTACAATACCAATTATTCATTTTTATAAATTGCAAATTACACCCCTAAAATTTGAGGTGTTTGAATTTTCTACCCTAAAGTTTCAGAACTTGAGTTTTACCTCCTAAAATTTGAAGTGTTTGGATTTTATATCTATAGTTTGGGGGTGTAAAATTCAAACATCCCTAAACTTTGGGGAGTATAATCCAAACACCCCTAATCAAAGGTATTTGAAAATGTGGCACAGGTACAAGACATGGTGATAGTTTATGGATGTGGGCACTATGATTCAAATAATCTATAACCCCTCAAAAATATATATATATATATATAGAGCTTAGATAATAACAATAAAAATTCTACTAAATAGCAGTAAAAATAGCTCAAACAATAACAAATAAACAAAATATTCAACAAATGCTCATTCAAAAAAAAAAAAAAAAAAAAAAAAAAGAAGGTACTTAAAGAAACACCGTGGCCGTGAATTCTCCTTGGCGGTTTGACTTGCATTCACAGCTTGTATTAATTTTTGCTCTCTCTCTCTCTCTCTCTCTCTCTCTCTCTCTCTCTCTCTCTCTCTCTCCATTTTTTACTTCTTTATTATCATTTCAGACTCTCTTCATATTATCACTCTCATCTCAACATTCTCAGTTCTTACTTCACCTCTCATCAATTCTTTTCTGTTTTTTTTTTTATTTATTATTTTGTTAATTTTTAATTTTAACATCTTTTGCATAACTCTTGAGTTTTTATTCAAATAATAAAAAAACGTTAGTATTTCATACTATCAAATTCGTTATACAATTTTCATAATAATATTCAACAAATTTTGTTGCTTAAATAATACAACTATTTATAATTGAGAAAATTCTTCATTTTTTTTTCTCTATTTTATAGATATTATTTAATGTTTTCATGCATACACACAAGCTACAACTTAGTTTATATTAATAAAAATGATGTTGATGAAAATGTTACGTGAAATCAATGTTGTTCTAAACATAGTTTACCACGTAAGGAATTGTGAATATTATATATATATATCTCACTTTGATGAATTTAGGACAAACAGTCCTTTTAAAATGACCAGCATCCACACCTCACTACAACGGTTCTTACACCATTATGCTGTATCATGTGTCTTCAGGCATGACCTGATTAATAACTTGTTCGGATGGAGGAGGAGTAGAGGGGAGTAGAGTGGAGGGAGGGAAAGTAGGCTAAATTACATTGTTTGGATTTTTTTAAGGGAGGAAGCAGAGAGATTTGGAGGAGTTTGGAGGGATTCTAACTATTTCTAACTCCTCATTTTTAATTCTCTCAAATTGGAAAGATTTGGAGGGAGAGTAGAGTATAGAAATGCTTGACTAAATGAATTACCAAATTTACCTTTACCATATTAACAAAATTATAAATTATAAAAAGGCTAATTATTTCTCTCCCCCTTACTTAATTTTAAAAACATCTAAATAAGGTGAAGAATAACCATTCCCTTCTACTCTCCTCTCCACTACTCTCCTCCCCTCTACTCTTCTCTCCCTCCAAACTTCCAAACATAATTGTAAAGTTGTGATTTACAACTATGTTTTGTGTTGGTTTTATTCCATGACAAAAAGTGTTGTATTTGCTTTAATTTGTTCATTGTATTCTGTGAGATTTTATTGTGTTGGGTTTAGTATTAAGTTGGTGAAGAATCAAGCATAAAATGAAGAATCGGAGGATTTCGTGAGTGTCTCACTAGAAGCTAACCTGCGAAAGAGCCACATGAGAAGTACATGCCGGAAGCTAAAGAGTCATGCCAGCCTAGAGGATTTCGCGAGTGTCTCGCGGGTAAGGCCTTCTCGTAAAATACCCGCGAAACTCTCTGCTTGGAGGATTTTTAAATGTGACTTTCTTACCCTTCACCCATACAATATATACCCTCACTACCCACAAAAGTAAAAAAAGGTCATTCAGAGAGAAAAACCTTGGATAGGTTTTCAACAACATACACACCCATCTTTCAGAGAGAGAGCTCCTCATCCTTAGTGAGAAATCATTGTAGCCTCTTCTCCTTCCCTCTCTCATTGCCATACCTTGAGAGGAGATTTGTACCCAAACACAACCCATACATTTTCAAAGTGTAGAGATTGTTTTGGAGCTTGGGAAGCTTTGGGGATTTGTAGGATCCGGAAAGCTAAACAAGACACAATTCCGAAAAGCGCTGTTGGAGTAGGAGCTTGGAGGGCTTAGGTACATTGGGTATATTAGGCTTAGAGTGTCTCTTGCTATTCGTGTATCCAAACTTATTGTCTAGTGGATCAATTTACCACTTGGAGGGCGGCGGAGAGGTTTTTCGCCGAGTTCTTCTATTTCCTCTTCGATAACACATCAGCATATTATCTTGTGTTTGCATTTATCTTCACTACTCTTTTAGCTTTCATTTTACTATTGTGTTGTGATGAATATGGCTTAGAATAGTTGTATTGTTTGTTCGCTCGCATTTACTCTTTTCCTCATTTAGTTTAAGTTAGAGTAAAATCAACCGAGCCGTAATTTACGTCTAAACAGCTCTTATATTTTTAATACAAATCTGAGCTTTTAATTGGTATCAAAACGGGTACACTTATTTTGGTTTCATCACCTAAGTGTGATACTTGACCCCTTTGTGTGTTTTGCCATGGATAATGCTTTGTATGCTTCTATAGATATTTTTGATTGTAGCATGCCATGTGTTTGTAAAAATGCCTCAATGAGTGTTAATCCTTAATATTGTGATGACATGTTATATGAATCTATGGGTGTTGTTGTTGTTAATATTCAAAATGTCAAACTCTTAAAAAAAAAGGCTAAGAAGTTTCAGGAGAATTTTAGCAAGTTCATTTGTGAAAATGTTGATTTGATTGCTAGCTCAATAAATCTAATAAATTGGTTGAAAAGTATAAGAAACTTGCTGAACATTCTCTTGAAAAACTAAAAGAGTTTGAATGTTTGAATATGGACTTAGATGCTAAACTTGTTTTGTCTAACAAACTTGTTAATGAGCTAAAATGTGAAAATAAATCTCTTAAGATGCATGCCAAGTGTTTAATTGCTTAACCTATTGCTAAAAATGATGAAAATATTTGTTACAATCATGTTGTGATACTTGATTTTGTGTCTATTGTGAGTTCTACCTTTAAAGACAAATAGGTGTACATTCCTCCACACAAAAGAAACCAAAAAGTGGAGAGAGAGGCTCTTAAGCCAAAGCCTCCATTTAGGTCTCAATCTAAGGTTTTGGATGAATCTAAGTTTGTTCCAACTTGCCACTATTACGGTGTGATCGGTTATATAAGACCTCAATGCTCCAAGTTGAAGAGAGAACAAAACTATGTTGCTAGATCCCTCCCCAAAAAGCCTAGTGGACCTAAATCTATTATATTATGGTGCCTTTGGTCACCTAAGACCTTATTGCTTTAAGTTTCAAACTCTTAAAAAAATCAAAAGAAAAGAGAAACTTTAGCTTCTTGGAAATTGTGCTATGAAAGCAAAATCAGATTCAGGGGAAATTGGTAAGTTTTTTAAGAAAGTTTTTAATGTTCTTACCTCCTTGTTTATGTGCATCTCCGGTTTTCATTCTTCCAACCCTTGTCTCACTTCTCATGAGACACTCATTCCAAAAAATCATTCCTTCTAGATGAGGAAGGGTTCCTATGGTTGAGCTTTTGCTCTTTTGGTCCTTAATATAATTCTTTCAATCTTTGTAGGACCCTTCATGCATTAGATGCTTCATTGTCATGCATTTGTGCATCATGTACCTCTTTATATGCATTGTTTTATTTTTATTTTTGATCTTATTTTTATTTCTTTTTTTGTGTGTGTAAAAATCCAAAACCACATAAAAAGTGAAAAATTCAAAAAGTTTGATCGTATATGTTTGAGCACATGTCACATGTGAGTTTGGCCTAGTACCTTCTTACTAATGGCATAGTGCATTTACGAGCTTAGCTTGTTTTGTATGCATATCCATCTTTGTGGGAAAAATCTTGAAATCTATATGTGATTATTGTAAATCGATTTTCAAACTTGTCACGAATGATTAGTCAATAGTCTTGTTGGTCTTGATAAATGCATAGACTTGTGCCTATATCTTTCCCACGTTTTTATGTTTTTGCTCTATAGCTCATCAAATGTAAAATCTCAGAAAGATATATTGATCTGCAAAAGCCGTCGCACATACTAGTATTTGACTAGGAAAAAGAGAAAACGACTTGTATTGAAATGTATGGTGCCTCAAAAAGCCAAAAACTTACTCAAAAAGTTGAAATATCAAAAAATTTTGGCATCGATCTCAAAATGAAATGTATTATTAAAAAATGATCAAATATTATGATTTGTAAAAAAGCCAAATGAAAAGTTTCAAAGATATGTAATCATTTTCTTGTGGTAGATCATATATATTCATTTCTATAATTGAGATAGACTACTTGACTTAGTACTAGTTGTGTATGACTTCACTTTAGACTAAGAATTTCTCCACTTTTGATACACACACAACACACAAATTTAATGTTCAATGAATGCCTATCTTATTTGTGTTTGTACATGTTCAAATGTGATGTGTGTGCACTCAATCTTATGTGGATCAAACCAAAAAAAAAAAAAAATTGTTCATTTTGTTTGCTTTTAGAAGTGATTTGTATCACTCATGTGTTTCAAATTTTTTCAAGTTGTTTTTGTGTGAAAAAACATGTTTTCTGGGTGTTTTCGTGACCTATTTCATGTGTAAACTCAACTGGGAGTTAAATGATCCAATTCTTAAGTTTTCAAACTTGGACAGAGAGTTTCACGACTGTTTCGCGACTATTTTGCGAGTAAGACTTACTCATGAAAAATTTTACAAGTAAGACTTACTCGTGAAAATTTCGCTAGTAAGGCTTACCCACGAAACTTCTCGCAAAAATTCCTAGATTGGCTTTTTAAAGGGCATTTCGTGGGATATTTGTTTTAAACTTCTCCCATCTTCTCCCAAACCCCTATTTTAATGCTTCAATATCAAAACCCAACTAATTTCAAGTGTTTTACATTCCATAAACATCTCTAAGGTAATCTTTAACTCTTTTCATTAATTTTGATCCTTAGATTATGTTTTTGGGGGTTTTATGTTCATAGTTAGGATTTTCTCAGATGAGAGTTGGAAAACTTATTTCTTGTCAATCTCTTTGATTGGGTTTTATTTTAAATGATAATTTGCTCTGGATGTTGGCCCCTTGTGGCAAAAATAACATGTATTTAGGCAAGATTTTCATATGTTCATGTTTAGTGTGTGCACTACAAGTGTTTGATAAAATGCCCAAATGATATTTTCTCGTTGTTTTGGACTTCGATGAGTACCAATTTTTTGAGATCACCATAATTATTCATGTTAATCATGTTTTAATCATTGGTGGTATGTTTTATACACTTTGCCCCTTGAGTGCCTATTCATGCATTGGTCATGCATCTCACATGCACAGGTCATGCATTTCACAAGCACACTAAATGCACCTTTGCTACACACACTTTAACACTTGACATGTTTTTGCATTCATTTATGCGAGTTTAGTCTTTTTAGACATTTTAGCACTTATAACATTTTCTGTTACTATGTTATGCCTTGGTCTATACTTTGTTCATCATCCTTAGTATGCCATTTTTACCTTATGCTTTGTAGCTTTTTTTTTTTTTTTTAATGTTTTTGTCTTTCATTTGAGCTCCATTTTCTCATTCATTTTGCGTCCCTCATGCATTATCTTTTACCCTTGTTTATATCTTCTTTTCTTTCCCTCTTTCCTCTTGCTTCATTTGTTTATTCGTGACAAAAAGGGGAGAGTATACTAGAGAGTATACCAGTCTGTATCCTCATTTCTATATGACTAATATGCACATTCTTAGGGGGAGAAATTTTACTTTGTGCACATTTGTAGGAGGAGAAAGCCATAAGGGAGATGCATATACCAAGGGGGAGAAGACAATTTTATTTTTAGAAAACCTTGTTTTGTTTGCTTTACTTTATGCTTGTTTTCTCGTTACTTTATGGTGCTTTGAGTTACATTCAGTATCTATGCCTTATTGCTCTCATTGCATCATGTTTATGTGTTGGAACACACTTGTGCCCTTGTTGGGTCTTCTATCCTTAATGCAAATACCTTTTGTGTTTTGCATTGGTTGTGTGTTCTTGTGCCCTTGTTGGTTCTTGTATCCTTGATGCAAATACCTTTTGTGTTTTGCATTGGTTATGTGTTGGACATGCATACATCTTTATGTTTTGTGCTTTATTGGTTGCATGTTCGAATGATCATTTGCTTTGCTATATGATCATTGTAGTCATTTCCATATGACTGTTTTCGTGTATGATCAAGTTGCTCACATCTTTCACATCATGTTTACTTGATCGCGTTTTACTTGTTACGTTATACTTGTCATTTTATCACTTGATTAATCTTGAGGGTCTAATGCGTTTTGTGCAAGTGTTTCAGGTTACATGTACATATGTTCCAAGTGCTTCACAACTTCTAGATTTAGGTGTGAATGAGTTTTGCCACTGTTCCCAAACTCATGTTTAAGTCTAGAGTCTGTTATAGGATGTTTTATCACAGAATAGTCAAATGGAGAAATTGTAAAGTTGTGATTTACAACTATGTTTTGTGTTGGATTTATTCCATGACAAAAAGTATTGTATTTGCTTTGATTTGTTCCTCGTATTCTATGGGATTTTATTGTATTGGGTTTAGTATTAAGTTGGTGAAAAATCAAGCATAGAATGAAGAATCAGTGGATTTCGCGAGTGTCTCGCTAGAAGTTAACCTGCGAGAGAGCCACGTGAAAAGCACATGCCGAAAATTGAAGAGTCATGCCAGCTTGGAGGATTTTGCAAGTGTCTCGCGAGTAAGGTCTTCTCGCGAGATACCCGCGAAACTCTCCGCCTAGAGGATTTTTAAGTCTAACTTTCTTACTCTTCACCCATACTGTATATACCATCATTACCCACTAAAGTAAAAGAGACTATTTAGAGAGAAAAACCCTAGATAGGTTTTCAACAACACACACACCCATCTTTTAGAGAGAGAGCTATCCATCATTAGTGAAAAATCATTGTAGTCTCTTCTCCTTCCCTCTCTCATTGCCATACCTTGAGAGGAGATTTGTACCCAAACATAACTCACACATTTTCAGAGTGTATAAAGTGTTTTGGAGCTTGGAAAGTTTTGGGAATTTGCCAAAAGAAGCCGGTGAGGCTTGGTGGATGCAATGGAGCATATTGCAAGATCCGGAATGCTAAATAAAACACAGTTCCAAAATGCCTTATTGGAGTAGGAGCTTGGAGGGCTTAGGTACATTGGGTAGATTAAGCTTAAAGGGTCTCTTGCTATTCGTGTATCTCAACTTATTGTCTAGTGGATCGATTTACCGCTTGAAAGGTGGTAAAGAGGTTTTATGCCAAGTTCTTCGGTATTCTCTTCGATAATATCAACGTGTTATCTTGTGTTTGCATTTCTCTTCCTTACTCTTTTAGCTTTCATTTTACTGATATGTTGTGATAAATATGGCTTAGAGTAGGGTATTGTTTGTTCGCTCGCATTTACTCTTTTCCGCACTTAGTTTAAGTTAAAGTAAAATTAACTGAACTGTAATTTATTAATTTGGGGTCTAAAAAGCTCTTGTATTTTTAATACAAATCCAAGCTTTTAATAACATAAAGTTGATTCTACACCTTTTGTCTTCTTTTCTTTGTTTTTTTTTTGAATATTTTTTTACTTATGAGAAAGTTGTAAAACTTTGCATTAATCAGAATTCAGAAGGAAAAGGCAAAACATCTTGAGCACACGCATGCTCAATGAGGCTAGGAGTTTCCTCCAGCCCAATTTACACAATCTGCTATGCTTTAATTAGCATATTGGGCTAACATATGAGCAGGGCCATTGCCCTGGCTTTTGATAAGAGAAAATACAACCTTCCTAGAATGGTACAGCTGCTGTAAAATGCCTAAGATAACATTATCAACTGATGCAGTAGCAACCGAATGGTCTTGCAAGGCTCTTCAAATAAGCAGTGAGTCGCCTTCGAGAATGACATCCAAAACACCCACATCTGCTGCAAATTCTGCTGCAGATTCCATTGCGTTTGCATCGGCTTCCAATGCACCCAGAGGATCATGAAACTTCTTACTCATATCAAAACTTTCAAGGACCAAACATAATATACTAGTGTGAGATTCATGTCACTATATCCCCTATCGGCTACCACAGTCATACAATTGTTTAAACAAAGCTGTTTCCAAGGAAGGAATTGAGATGGTGTGCAATACTAGGGTGGCAAAGGATTGAAGCTAACTTTTTAACTTTTCTGATGGTTTTAAAAAACAACCGTACAAAAACTGAAAAAGAGACTAATTATCAGTTTTCTGGTTGGATTGGAGTCCAATCAGTAGTCAAATCGATGATAAATAATTTAATTAATAATGTTAAAATAATAAAATATATATATTTTAAGTTTGTCTCATAAAATAATAAAAAATATATTTTAGGGGGGCCAAATAAAATATAAATTATACTAAGAAAATACTTTATTTCATAAATCAAGTTTGACCCAACAAAGTTGTCTCTTACATTCTTTTATGGTATTACAATCATTTATAATTAATTTTGAACTTTCTTTACTCAAAAACTCATTTTTTCTCATCTATGGCTCAAAATACAAACTACATAGTTGTTATTGAAATAGGGGGAGTAAGCATTTTTAAATGGTTCAACTATGTACAATTTGAAATGGAAAATATATAATTTTACAAACTAATTATGTAACTCTTTTTCTTTGGTAGTATGAATAGCTTGACAAAATTGATTAAGTACCTCTTAATTATAATTGAACAACTCAAACTATTATTAACAAATATAAATTATTAAAATATTTGAAGCAGCAACACTATTATACCCACACTATTAATTTGGCCAAAAATAAAAATAAAAATAATAAACAATCAACAAAAAATCTATATATATAATAATAGGTGAAGTTGAAAGAAACTCAAATTAAAATTCTAAATTAGAGTTATAATTTTGTGCCATGTGTCCTAAATTATTTATTTTTAAAAAGTTTTATTTCTTAATTTTAGAATAAAATGTTAGACCATATTATAAATATTCATCCAAGTGAGTTATTAAGTACAAAACTTAAAGAGTCTAGAATAAATGAATTGTAAAAATAAAAAGTGTTTCACAATAATTAATATATATAAATATATATGAACAATTGACATTTTATTACCTAATAATATCCTTACAAATTTTTTTAAAGAATTAACAAAATATAAAAATGACTATCAATAGTATTTAAATTATATATATAAATTATATTATGCATCTTATTGTATATCTTTAAGTGTATCCATGCATATACATGGGATTACAAACTAATATCTATAACTCACGCAGCAGAACAAATCCAAATATAATAGATTTAAACATAAAATAATCAATATTATATCACAAGGCACAAATCCACAAGCCACTCACACATAATCACAAATCCAAGTCTTTCATTTTGTTGAAATTGAAAACTTTTTATTGAAAGTACTGTAAATAAATGTAAATATTAGTTGAAATAGTACAATGAAATCCACGAATAGTACCAAAATGTGCAATAGGACCCATAAATAATAGTAAAAATAAACCAAATAGTAAAATAAGTTGGAAAAAAATAAACTAGCCAAACATACACTTAACAATGCTATTGTAAACTCAAACTTGTAGAGTATAGCAAGTAGAGAGAGGCATACGTCTGGCTGCCATCTTGTAAAGGGCCCTGTCCGTGGCTATGGCTGCTGCTGCTCAAGGCATGGAGCAAGGTGGCAATTGGCAGCGCAATTGGGACCGGTGTGCTTAGCAACCATAAGATAAGAGACATCTAGGTTTTTACTTTTCCATTTCTTTTTTCCTTTTATACTGGGTATTAGGGACTTGTAAATGAATACATTTTATTGGGGTCATTAGGTCCCTTATTATCTTGTATTCTTTTTTGGGTTGGTGTATTTGTAAGAATTTAAATTTTTTTTAAGTTTTTTTTATGGATTCGTTCAAAAAATTTTGGGATCAATTATAAAAAAAATTAAGGTCTATTTTTTTTTTCTTTTGCGATAGAAGTCATAGAACTAAATTTTACCTAAAAAACAATCAAGAATCACATTTTAATCTTTATTTTTTTATCTCTCTTTTTATTGAGTTTTTCTTTTTCCTTCTCACAGTTTTGGATCATCATTTTTATGGGTTTTAGGTTGGATTTGAAGGGAAAAAAAAATCTAACTTTTTGAAAAACAATGTAATTTTAGTTTTCAACACAACCAGTCAATAACCGGTTCAACCATACCAGTTCCCGGTTTTTATGGTTGAATCGGCCGGTTCTTGATTATTTTCGGTTTTTTACTATTTTTTAGTTTTTATTCTTGACCAGATCGGATATATGTCGGTTCTTGTTGAACTGGCCGGTTCAGTCCGGTTTTTAAAACCATGTTTTTCTCCTCAGCCATTGGATTTGAGTTAAAATAAAAATACTAATGTTAAAAAAGTTTGACTTAAATCCTCATCTGCCCAATTTAATCATAGTGGGGAAAACTCAATCTTATAAAAATTTATTTTTTCTATTTTAACTAATCATTTCTCAAAATACTCATGTTTATATTTATTTATTTATTTATTAAATACTCAATTTCATTAAAATATTTTTTATTTTTTTAATTGTTTCTCTTTCATGCACAGCTAAAGTTCACTTTCCCTTTGGGTAAAGCATATATATATATATATATATAGATATTGCATAAGCTATAGTACCTCATAAAATTTAGATAAACACTATAGTAAAATCTTACTTTGCATAATAAATACATGGGTTGATGTTGGCGATTTTTTGAGTTCATTGGCCAAATTTAAGGGCTTATGCAAGTTTAGCGGAACTGATGTGAATACTTGTAAGAATGTCAATTGCAGTTTGATTTTTGTCATTCCTTAAAAAGTGAAACATGTATATATGGAATATTTGTAACCATGGGTTGAGCATTGCAGGCGACAAAAACTATTGTAATGATACCTCTAGAATCTTTCCTGCGGCCGGCTTTCCACGTTGTAATTCATGTCGTCATGACTCACATACTTGTTGTTCATGGTGGTGTTTGCTACTAGAGCAAGACACATAACATCCATGCCCTATGAACTAGAGAGTTCATTCTTTATTTGCATTAGTTAATTAAATACATCGCATTAGTTAATTACCCAAATGCATGGTTACACAAATGAAGGGTTACATACATTTTGTAACCCATTCCTATTTTATATGGACGTAAACCTCAATAAACACCGGGGGGATTTGAACCCTAAATAAATTATAAACACTAAGTGCTAACTAATTAAAGTACATGACTCTTGACAGATATTTATCTATCTTTCAAATGTTAAGATATGGTGTCCAGTCCATCACAATTGTCAAATTTAGGACTACTAGTTGGTTTACGTTTGTAGTGTCCATTTGAGAATATCTTATCTAGCTTTTTGGTGAAAACGTTTTGCTGAAAGTGTACTACAAGTAAATTTGTACCTTGAAAAAATTTGAAAATGCAAAAAAAAAAAAAAAAAAATGTGAGAAAAAGTAAAGTTTTAAAAAACTGTATATAATAGTTAAAAACTAAGCTTATAAGCTAATGCCAAACAGACACATATTATATAAAGGCCATATTCACGTAGAAATCTAATATGACAAATAAAATGGTGATAAAAAGTATATGATGGAATGCCCAATCGATCAATAAGAAAGCCCAACTTATTAAATATATCTCTAGTCAACTTACGCTTAGATGATGAAAAATGTACACTTTCAAAAACTCACATATTTTTTTTAGAAGAAAACACTTAAAAAATTAAAAGCTAAAAGGTAGAGGAAGAGAAAGATAATAACACTTGTACATTTTTATTTGCTTCACTCATGTTACAAAATTATATAAATATATTACACCATACAACCTCAAAATCAATTATCTTAATTACATAACTTCAGTAAATTACTCACCTTTATTTCATACTCACATTTACTCACATTTATTTTAAACAAAACAAGTTTGTCTCTCAAAAGAAATACAAAACAAAACAAAACAAGTTTAAATTATAACTAAAGCCTCGCGAAGGAGAAGCAACACAAAATGGTTTAAACCTTGGGGAATTGGTGTTGTAGCTATAGCTTCACTTTCAGTTTTGTTATCCCATCGAGCTAGTAGCACCATTGGATATTATAGTTTCATTCTCTGTTGACCTGGACGTTTCTAATGGGAGAAGATCAGGCAGTGGAACATCTAGATTGAGCACTTGAATTGCTCGCAACATCGAAGGTGGCCTACGATCATGATCGGAGTGAAAACACCAGAGCCCTACAATTAACAAGCACTCCATCTCTTGCCCAACAAAAGATCCACCCAACCTTTGGTCAGCTGCTCCAAGAACCTCTCCTCTTATATGGAGCTCTTGAACCCACGGCAACAAGTCTTGTGGGACACTTCCGTCAATTGGTCTTCTTCCAGTAGCTATCTCTAACGCAACAATTCCAAAACTGTAGACATCCGATTTCTTATCAGCCCTTATCACACATGTAGGATCCATATAGCCCCAGATGCCTGCTAATCTAGTAGGTCGTGACCCTATGGCATGGTCCACAAGCCTAGCCAACCCAAAATCTCCAAGTTTAGCATTGAAGTTTGAATCAAGCATAATGTTGCTCGATGTGATATCCCTATGCAACACGCAATGTTCCCATCCTTCATGCAAGTAAAGCAAGGCCGAGGCCAAGTTCCTTACAATCTTGTACCTTCTTTCCCATGTCAAGATTCCTTCTCCATGAAGATGTGAATCCAAACTTCCATTCGGCATGAAATCATAAACAAGCAGGAGCTCTTTTCTTCTTTCGTGGCACCAACCAATGAGTTCCACCAAATTCCGATGTCTTAGTCGACTAATAACATTTATTTCTGATGCAAACTCGTTTACTCCCTGCCTAGACTCCTCAGATATCTTCTTAACAGAAACAGAGGAGTTTGGGTCCATTAAAGATCCTCTATATACCACGCCGAATCCTCCTCGACCCAATATTTGTTCATCGTTGAAATTATTTGTCGCACGAGCCAATTCATCATATGAGAACTTTCGAGGTGCTCTTCCCCTTGGGAATTCTTCAACATCATTATTGTCACTCTTATACCTCTTCCACGAGACAAACAGAATCAATACAACAAAAAAGAATCCAACTACAGTACTAAACACCACAACAAAAACAAACCCCAACTTGTTATCTTTCCCCTGGCCAGAGGCTGAATTGGGGCTTAAACCTACTATTTCCAAACTCGAACTAAAATCCCAAGAATAAATAGTATGTATAGCATAAGCACTTCCCGTTGCGGCTGAGAATCCAAAAGTAACCCAATCAGGCAGGAAATCTATCAAATTAACATTTACAGAAAGAGATTGCCTTACATTAATATTGTCTCCAAAACCAGTGAAAGCAACATACAAATCATTTGAACTGGAGTTGTAATTAATCCAAGCTTCATTTATTTTTCCTTCCCGAATAGCAATATTACTAGACCACGACACATTAGCTTTAGATTTCAAAGAGTTGATATCAATACCTACATGTTCCCCAGGTAGATCCCATTGGTTCGTAAAGATATCGAACTCCACTGCAACAAAACGATTATTGTTTGTGTTTAAAACCTGGTTAAGGCTAGTAAGGCCCAAGGCGCCACCTTTTGCATCCGTGGGAACCTTTGAACCGTTGGGTACGATAAAGAAGGTCATCCCGTCTCCATATACAGTTTGACTCAGTGAATTAATGGAAAAGGTAAAATGGGTAGTGAAATCCGTAAGCTTTCCGGTGGCATTGTCCCGCAATTGCAAGGGCTTGGAATATGTGGCTCGACCTTGCAACGGTTCTGTGAGGTCGCTGGCTGTGAGTTGGATGGCTTGGTTTTCAGAGTAAGCACTCTCATATGTTATGTCAGTGTTGTCTTTACTAAAACTAGTGAAGTTGAAGGATAGCGCACTTGTAAATGTAAATGGGGTTAGTAGAGTGAAGAAATTGGTGATCATAAAGAGATAAAAGAGGATGAAAAACTGTGGAGATAGGAAATGCTTGATGTTGAGGACCATGATTGAAACTTTGGTCGTACACAGGAGCTTTGGAGTGGTGTTAGCGTAGGCGTTTTAGTCAACGTTCCTAAGTCCAGTATCTTGTAGTGGGTAAACAATATTTTCGGAAATTAGAAAACGACAAGCAAAGAAATTCTATAAACTTGCTACGTAAAAAAAAAATTGCCATCAGTTAGGTGGCATCTAGCACGCTGAAACGGAGGTAGTTGGTGCCCAGCCTCATGCACGAGAGTAGTTTCATTCAAGAATAAATGAAAACTCTAAGTAAATTATTTTACAATATTTTTAGTAAATTATTAATGTAGTAAATAATTATTGATAAATAAAAAATAATATTAATAGTTAGTTCAAATGAGAACTAGTAAAAATTAACTACATCAACAATTTGTAAAAATATTATTAAATAGTATGTGGTTGTAATAATGTTACTCTAAATTAAATTATTGGAAGTTTTGAATATAGGATTGTAATAGGGAACTTTTATATATATAGATAAAAATTCTACTTTAACCTAATCTAAATGTATATGTGTCTAAAACTCTCTCCTAAAGACTTGAATCCCGACCCTTACCCTTCCACACCATACGAGCACTTAAACTTGTGAAGTATTTATCGCTCTAAGGATGCACAGTGATCATTATAGGAAACTTATAGTAATTCTGAAGTGTCTCTACTCCTCTCATATTTATGGTGTACCTATCATAAATATTTAATTAATGTAGCTTATCATGAATGTAAGAGAAGAGAACGCGAATAATTACTCTTTGTTCCAATCATAGTTGACCTAAAGAGTTCATTGGTGTGGTCACTTTAGTCATTTCACTAAGCTAGGCTTTACGTGTGAGCTCTCATGCATGATATACTAGATTTTGTTTTTCAAAATTTGATAATTAGTTAAAAGAGTGGGGATGTAAATCATGAAAGCCTCCATTAGAAATATTAGGAGTTGTTAGTTGAACTACGGTACTCTTTGTGATCCGTTAGAGTAAAATAATTTAGCTAGAAAGTTGAAATGGAGTTAGGTGAGAGAAGAAACTAGTGAGGAGGGATCATGAAGATATTAAAAAGTATGAAAAGTTATGGGGATAGGATATGATTGGGCTTGAAGATGTAAACAAGGGGCTTCCAAGTTAGTACGGTAAACCCCAACATCGACGAATAGAATAAAATTAAATTAACATAAACCCATAAATTGCCAAGGCTTCTTATTTGTCTCACTCTTCAAGTCTCAAGTCTCAATTGCTTATTCTGTTAAATTAAAATTGGAATATATATATATATATATATATATATATATATATATATATATATATATATATATAATAAATTGCTCAAGATGAGGTGCGGGACGTGCGTCACTACCATCTGGATCTGGCAGCGTAAATTGATAGATAATTAACACCAAACTGAAATAGGACAAGAAAGCAGATGCACTAACATTCCTTATTCTTTATATATATACCCCCTATCTAAAATTCTAAATTACCTCAATTTCTTATTATGACTTGAATAGTTGATTGAGTTTTTTTTAAAAAAATTTAATAATGGAGAATTAATTTGGTAATTTTGTGGGGTTTCCTTGGTTTGAAAGGAAAGCTTATTACTTATTAAATAAATAATGTATTCTTTGTTTAAAGAGAAAATAAGAATTGAGTCTTTCAAATAAAGAGTGCTACAAAAAATTTGATGGTTTTGGACCTTTAGTTCAAGTGTTCTCCCCAAAGAATAAACAATATTGTAGATTGAGCATGAAACTAATAGGAAGATATATATATATATATATATATATATATATATATATATATATATATATGAAAGGTGGTGGAGGAAATATTGGTGGTGGTGGAGGTTGTGAAGGTTGTTCAGGATGAAGGACATCATCTTCTTCTTCTACCTTTGGATCTGTCATAAATACTCCGTCTAATTCAAGGCCAGACGAGTCTAGACCTGTGTCATCAATGACTGGGAGGACAAAAGGTTCTGTTGATTCTTGAAGAGTTAGAGTTTTAAGAAATGATGAAATCGCGTTTGGAGGATCAAAGTTTATGGCCAACATGTTCATATCTGGGGGTCTTGAAGAAGCACCGATAGTTGGATCTGGTGGTTGGTATAATGGCTCTTTGTCCTTTTTGATGAGAGGAGGTTCATTTTGTGGTCTGGTTTGAGATTCCAGTTGGAGTGGTGTTGGGCTTATTATGCTGGGAAAAATTCCACTTGGTTTAAAAGGATTATGAGCAGGATGTGTCATGGTTAGTGGTTGGAGGTTCTGGTAGGGGGAGATTGGGGAGAATGGTGAGGTTAAAGGTATGGACAGATCTTTATACAATGATTGACGAGGTTGATAGGGCATGTAGACTTGCATTAGAAGAGCTTGGGTAGCCACCTTTTGTGAACTCTCCATAGACTAAAGTTGCATCAACAACTGTTTTCTTTCTTTTTCTTTTTGCCCAATGAGGGGAAAGGAGACAGACAAATCTTTTACTGCAGAGGCAATCGTTGCCAATTCTTTGTTCAACTAACTGTATTTTTTTCTTCAAATCTTCAATAAGAGAATTTGAAGATGAGAAGGTATGAGTTACTGCTTCAGTCATCTTTTGTTGATTATCAAGGATCTTTGAAAGAACCTGGTTTTGTGCAACAACATTTTCTGCCTGCCAGTTTAGAGCTACTTCAGCTGAAGATACTTGTTTTTTGGTTCCATCTGGATTGGTTCCAACAGGGTTTTTGATTTTCCAAACATGTTTGATGTTGGCTTGTAGATGGTCAAAACTTTGAAGAGGAGGAAAATTTTGTGAATAGGAGAGTGAAGCATGGTCAAACATATAACAAGGTAAGATCTTTTGTGTATGGGTTTGACTGGTAGGCTTGAGTTGACCTTTTGGTATTTGGGGGAGGACTTTCTGGTAATATGGAATTAATGGTGGTTTCTGGTTCTGTTGGTTTTTATCATGATTTTCTCTGCATGAGGAAATGGATGGAGTTTTTTGCTTTCTGGTTCGAGGATAGAGAACATAGTAATCAAACTTTCTAGAGGGCTCTCTAAGGAGGTCAACTTCTGGATCTCTTGCCTCATATCTTTCTTTAAGAAGCTGCTGGGAAGACTTTTTCTTTCGCCTTTTCTGCTTTTCTTCAACATTCTTCTTCTTGACAATCAGCACAGTCACAAACATCCCATCATATATGGCCAGAGGATGATTTTCCTTTATAGCAAGGTTTTCCATCTTCTCGAAATGCTTTGATTTGAAGGCCCTCAAGACCTTCATATGAAACTAGCTGGATCATAGCCATTTGAGTAGGAAAGACTATCACTTCTTCTTTCTCTGGTGTGGCTGCCAAAAACCTAACTTCAACTTCACCATTTTGTTTTTTGATGAAGAAAGGAGTGTTGGACTGGATTAGCTGGGCCGCCTGATGAAGATTCTCATATTTTGTAATCCATGATTCTGGAAAGAGTTTTGTCATCTGCTCTTTATTCAACTGTCTTGGAACAAATGTGCAGATAGGCGTCATGCCTGGGTCGACTTGGATTAAAAGAGCATCATTAGACTGGGCTATCTCTGGTATAGCTATGTCAAAAGCATGATTTTGGAGTCTGTAGGCAAGCTGATAATGGAGTGTGGCTGCAAAAGTATCATGCACTTGTGAAGCTCCTGTTATTTTGACTTGGAATTTAAGAGCATCACAAAGGTGAGGGTCTTTAAGAGACATGTTAAAATTGGGAAAAAGGGTGACAAAGACTGTTCCCACATTGAGGGTGGTTTGGACGGTTCCTATAACTGCATTATGGTATTCTAAAAATTTAGAATCAAGAAGAGAAATTCTAGAAGCTATAGGGAGTCCTTTTCTGCCATGAAAGGTGAGTGACAGTCTTACTGCACTGAAATGGAGGTGAGTATATCCTTATTTTTCCCATGAAATTACAAACTCTCGGGGAAGGGCAAGAGTAATAAAATTTTCTTTTTCATTAGCTGGAATGTTAAACTGGTCAAACTTAGAAGTTTGGACATATTCTTTTACACTAGAAGGATGAAAATGACTTAAAAACTTTTTTATGGATTTTTTGAAGGTATTTTGAGGTTTTTCAAAAACAGTGTAAAAATTTACAATAGGAAAATCAGTAATAAGAATTTTACTATCTTCAGGTACATGGGAGATTTCATAAAGTAATCTAGTCTATTTGCAGTGGATTTACAAAGGGAAAGATCACACGTAGTTGTAATGGTATCTGTAACTGCTGAGGATGAACTAGCCATGATAGTTTCCAAAAAGAAGAACTGTTTTCCTAAGATCTGACAGGACTAAAACGTCACTTTTAGGCTCACACGTCCACAAGATGACTCAGAAAAAATAGGTTCTTTGAAACTTTAAGAACAACCTCTTAGTGTTCTACTTGATTATCAAATCCGGTATTCTGATGTGATAAATACAGAGGATCCACTTATTGTGGCAACTGTAAATCACAGAGCATACTAATCAGGACAATAATCAAAGTATACTGATCAAAGAAGGATGAAACTGGTCACGAGGCACAAGCTCTGATACCAATTATATGAGTAAAGGAGAAAGAAGTTAGTAAAGGACAAGAACAAATTGAAACTGGAAGTGCAAGAAGCTAGTAAAGGAGAAAGAAGTGTTGTGAAATTTTAAAATACTCGCAAGTGTACGAACCGTACCGAAGTATAGTTTGACAAGAACGAGGTCGAACCCACAGGGACTTGAATGAACGTAGGAAAATTAATCAAATCTTAAGAAAATTAATCATAATCTAGTTTAATAAAAATTGGTTGTTTTGAAATTAAATAAACTAAGCAAATAGTTAAACTAAGCAAAAGATATAAAGCAATAAAAAGATGCAAACAATCAAGGGAAAGGAATTAAGGTTTTGGAATCCGCCTTGTAAATCATATCAGCATATATTTATGATCATTAATTTTTCTCAACTCACTACATGATAATCTAGAAATCAATCTTGCTATCATGGAAAATATTCTCATTAAAATCCTTATTTTAAAAATCAAAAGCATGTTCTTCTTCGCTTCTTAAGTATAAAATCAAATCATCAATTGTATCTATAACCAAACAAATCACAAGATATATCCAATTCTAAAAATCAGATCATAAATTGTATCCATTAACAGATAAATCACAAGCGATATCCAATTTTATAATCAAGAATTAATAAACTAAGCATTCAATTAATTAAGACAAATCCTAAATCATAAGAAAAACATGATTGAACTCATATCTAGAATCTCATCTCAGTCAATTGATATGAAGCAAGAACAATTTAAATCATTAAAGAACAACTATTGTGGAAAAAATCAAATCACATAAATATTATTGATAATCCTTAACAAGGTTTCATCCTCAACCCTAATTATAAATTTAGCTACTCATAGTAATTAAAATAAAACACAAGAATAAAATACTAAACATTAAACTAGACAAATAAAATAAAATTAACTGTCATGGAAGAAAACCAAAGAAGTAGCCGCACTCTCTATATTCAGCCCTTAGTCCTAGCACTGGCCTCCTCTGAATTTTGTCCTAAAGAGCCTTTAAATAGGTCAAGGAATCCTATTACAAGTTGAATTCCCGTTTGGAGAAAATTCCAGATTTTTAGGCTTCACTTAACCGACAATTTTGGCCCATTTAACGTCAGAATTAGGACTTTTGGTAAACTACAAAGTTGTATCCCTTTAAGTTAAATTTCCAGCCCAACTTGAATCATCTCGATTGGACATCTGAGCCGAAAGTTATGCAAAAAATACTAACTGATGTGCAGTCTGGAATCCTAATCCGAATTGAACTTGGATTTGATGCAAATTTCATTTGATTCCCTACTCCAATTGGACTTAAATTTAATTAGGTTGGTCTTCTTTAACTTCATCATAGCCCTTGTAAAAGTAAAGTCCATTAGCTTTCTTCTTTGCACAAATCCACTTATTTAATTCCATTCTCCTACAAAAGATAAATTCACACAATAAGATTTAATTAAGCACAAAATTGATTATTCACCATTATTCCAAAACCAACTATAAAATGCATGAATTACCTCAAAATAAGTATGATAATGCTTTCTAACAATGATATAAATATGCAAAATTAAGTTATTATCAATGCACATCAAATACCCCCAAACCTACATTTTGCTAGTCCTCGAGCAAAACTGATAAAGAGTAAAACAAAACAAAGAAAAAGAAAATCCTAACTAATCCACTTTCGCTGGAAATTTCGATTGCATTTAGCGTATGCAACAAGCCTTTAAACCCCTAGCTTACACTAGTGGACGAGTTGTAGTCTCGTGAGGGTTTGCAGAGAATATACTCACAAAATTCTGAGAATGAATACTAAAATAAACAGAACAAAGAAAATCAAACATTTTTTTTTCTTTTCAATTTCCTTTTGCAAAGAGGATTAGTTCACGTTCAAAAATACTACAAATGCTAAAGAAATTTCTCATGCCATCAAAACTCAATGTGAGTGAAAAGTGGTAGCCAACCCAAACATACTCTTAGTTTTAGAATAAACTTGACTCGAACCTCTATTTGAAAGTATGCTTCAACTCAAATCTTTCCGGTGTTATCACTCAACAAATGAAATCACTCTGAAATGGGGTGTAACACTCTCAACAACATATGTGAGCGGAATAATGTAAGCAAAATCAAATACCTCACATATAAATCACATGAAAAACGCTTAATCAAGAAAGAACAAGTAGTCTCATGAAAGGATGCCAAAAATATTTTTACCACACCTTTTTCTTCTCAGTCATATCAATATCTGAACTACACAATCTTCAAGATCAAATAAGGACTTTATTAGGACGTAATGTAGGGTAAAAGCAAAGGGAATGAAATAAAAATGGGTGAAAGTAAATATAAGAAGTGTTTTCAAGATAGTTGGAATGTCAACACTTTTTGAAATTTCCATTCAACATTTTTTTTTCAACTCTTCTTTTTCAAAGTAGTACTCCTTGCTTACATCTCACTTCTCAAAATTTGATGAGAACCCTTTTTATTTTCTTCTTTTTGACACTTTTCCTCTTCTTCTTTTTTTCCTTGTTCTTGAATTTTTTTTTTCTTTTGACTTTTTTTTTTCTTCCTTGTTTAAATTCTCACACAAACCACCATATTGAAACAAACTGATCAAATTCTATCTTGAAACACTATGGATAAGGGCTTTAAGAAAGAAAGGCTAATTAAAAGGCTCAACGGGGTGACTAGCGATAATGTATCAAGAAAGAAAAAAAAAACACATATATGGCTCAAAGTACACAAAAATGGCCTAATCTCATCTCTTAAAGACTAGTATAGTTCATTCAACATCAATGACTTCAAAAGATTCAAGTGTGGCATAAAATTAGATTTTTTTTCTTGGCCAAAAGAAAGAACAATGAGACTACAACAAGGGAAACATGTTATGCACTTCCAAATGAACTTTAAGATTAGAAACAATAAATAGCCCTAAAAAAATAATGATTGGCTCAAAACTCACAAGGGTTACAGTCTCCACATTGTTATCATCAAGATTTTCTAATCATTTTTATCCTTCAACAACAAGTTGTGTCTGAGTGGCTACGTGCATGTGCATTGAATTGAGCATGAAAGCACTGAAATTATTTAAGTAGGAGTAGTATAACAAACTCAAAACATAGATCTCAAGCTAGGCAAAAGTTTTTTTTTTTTTAACACAATTAAACAAAACAAAACAAAAAGATAGAAATCTATATACATCCCCCCCAAACCTAAACCAAACATTGTCCTCAATGTTAAAAATGATACTCTCAAATATATGTCTTGAATGATAAGAGAGCAAAAAAAATTAATAGGCAACATGAGAACCAAGTAGAAACAAGTAAGGTAAGGAGAAGGAGGAGACATACCTTGATCAAACTGATTGTTATAAATTTTAATTTCTGTCAAATATCAGCTAGAGCAAAAGAGAATAAAACTAAACAAGAAAATAAACACAAATATTAATCTAAAAACAGAAAATAAACAAGCAAAAGATTTTTATTATTATTATTATTATTATTTTTTTTTTTTTTTTTTGCAAAAAAATTCAACACAACTAGAGATCAATCCTGATAAACAGGACCATCCAACCCTCAACAACACCATGGAGATAAATAATGCATATTATGAATGGACTAGTCCAATGAGATTGTAACTTACCTGGATCAAAAACATGTTGGAAAGTTTTTATAGTGTCTTCCAACTGAATTCTTTGCATAACCATAGAAGAACTAATACTCTTAATATCAACAATTTTCCGACCTATAGGTTCCTTGTGTTCTTGAGGTATACTTATGAAGTGGTGTTTCCAAAAGTTATCCAACTTTGGTGGTTCTACAATAGATGGGAGTGGGGATGAAGAAAGTGGAAAAGGGACCACTTTTGGCTGCCAGTTATCAGTACTTAAGAGATGAACAAAATCCAACAATACATTGACTTCCTCAATTGATTTTTCAATATCCGAATTGCAATCAAAAAGGGTTAAGCAATCCTTTAGGGGATCCTCACAGCTTGATTGTATAAGATTATCATGGACTAGGTTCCCAATCATGTTAACCTCACATATATTCTCATTATCTGGTACTTGCTTACTTATGTCAAAGATATTAAGCTCAACAGTCATATTTCCAAAAGAAATCTTCATCACACCACTTTGACAATTGATCAAAGCATTGGATGTGGCTAAGAAAGGGCGACCCAAAATGACATGGATTTGTGTATTGGCATTTAGAGCAGGCTCAGTGTCTAACACAACAAAATCAACAGAAAAATAGAATGCATCCACCTTAATCAGCACATCCTCAACAATACCTCTAGGGATTTTCATAGACCTATCAGCTAATTGAAGTGTCATGGTTGTTGGTTTTAACTCCCCCAAACCTAGCTGTAAATAAACTGAATATGGCATTAAGTTCACACTTGCCCCCAAATCTAGCAAAGCTCGCTCAATGAGGCGATCCCCAATCTTGCATGAAATTGTAGGAGATCCTAGGTCCTTACATTTCACTGGATATTTATTCTGAATAATTGAACTGACTTGCTCTGTCAAAAATGCCTTTTTAGGGACATTTGTCTTTCTCTTTATTGTCACAAGATCTTTTAGAAACTTGGCATAAGCAGGAACTTGCTGAATTGCATCAACAAATGGAATGTTTATTTGCACTTGCTTAAAAACCTCTAAAATGTCTCCAAATTGTGCACTTTTCTGAGGACTGATTAACTTTTGAGGAAATGGAGCTTTAGGAACAAACCTCTTATCAAGGGGAGAACTAAGATCCTGAATTGGAATGGAGGGTGGGTTGTCCTTCTTTTCTCCATGATCATCATGTGAACTATGAGTACCTTTTTCCTTTAACACAATATTTTCATCATCCTCCACTTCTGGCATTTTCACTTGATTATCAACTTGCTTACCAGACCTAAGGGTAGTAATAGACTGAACATGTTCTTGTCCATGAGTAGAACTAGAAGAACCATTGATAGCATACTGTCCTTTTGGGTTAGGTATAGGTTGACTAGGAAACTTTCCTTTTTCCCTCTCTCCAACTTGGGTTGCTAACTAGCCAACTTGATTTTCCAACTTTGAAATAGCTTGAGTATTCAAATGGGTGGAACTTTTCATCTCTTGAATGGCTTGACTAGTTGATTGCATGAAAGTTTTGAGAGACTCCTCCAAAGATGATTGTTGTCTTAGTGGTGCTACAAACTGAGGTGTTGATTGAGGAATGGGAGGATATGCTTGAGTAGGTGGACGAAATTGACTTTGTTGATGCACTTGTTGTCCACCTACATTTGTGGGAGGCTAATTTTGCCTCCATGAGAAATTAGGATGGTTCCTCCAATTTGGATTGTATGTCTCTGAAAATAGACTAGCAAATGGTTTTCCATAATTATTCAGTGAATTTGCTTGCTCAGTATAAAAATCAGGGTACCCAACTGCAGAGGGACACATTTGTGTTGTATGCATAGGACTTGCACAAATAGAGCACGTTTCACTTTGAACTTGATTGACAGAATTCATCCCTCTACCTAAAGCTAAAGCCTCAACCTTACGAGTGAGATTGTCCAACCTAGCTTTTATGTCTAAATCTTCACTAACTTCATACAATTCTCTTTTCTTAATTCCAAGGGCAGATCTCTCTTTACGGTTGGAAAAATCCCATTGTTGTGAACTTTCAGAAAAATTCTCAAGAAATTTGTATGCCTCATCATCTACAAGACTCAAAAATCCACCACCATTCATGGACTCAATCATGTTACGATTTGCTTGAGTCAAACCATTATAAAAATATTGTACTAGTCTCCATGTTTCAAAACCATGATGGGGACACTTTAAGATCAAGTCCTTAAATCTCTCCCAACTCTCATAAAATTTCTCTTGTTCATCCTGATAAAAATCTGCAATTTCTCTCCTCAAAGCATTGGTCTTGGCCATTGGAAAAAATTTAGAAGGGAATTTTGTGACCAATAGTTCCCATGAAGTGATAGATCCAGGTGACAAAGAATTAAGTCATGCTTTGGCCTTATCCTTCAAGGAAAAAGGGAATAAACACAAGTGAATAGAGTCATCAGTGAAATTCTGGAACTTACAAGTAGCACAAATCTCAAGAAAATCCTTCACATGCATATAAGGATCTTCTCTATCCAATCCATGAAAAGTAGGCAGAAGATGGATTATCTGTGGCTTTAACTCAAAATGTGCAGCAGTTGTTGCAGGCAATACTATGCAAGATGGAGGGTTGGTGGTTATGGGTGAGAACAACTCCCTAAGAATTTTTGAATCATCTCCTGTTTCTCCCATTGTGGATGAATAATCAAAACTAACAAGACGATTATCTTTATCACGTATCCAAGTTCTCATACACCATGCACAAAGAAATTTTTTTTTTTTTTAAATAAAATAAAATTTAACTACAACTAGTAGAAGAAAAAATTCAATTAAGACTTAATTTATTTTCCTAACCAAGTCCCCGGCAACGGCGCCAAAAACTTGTTGTGAAATTTTAAAATACTCGCAAGTGTACGAACCGTACCGAAGTATAGTTTGACAAGAACGAGGTCGAACTCACAGGGACTTGAATGAACATAGAAAAATTAATCAAATCTTAACAAAATTAATCCTAATTTAGTTTAATAAAAATTAGTTGTTTTGAAATTAAATAAACTAAGCAAATAGTTAAACTAAGCAAAAGATATAAAGCAATAAAAAGATGAAAACAATCAAGGGAAATGAATTAAGGTTTTGGAATCCGCCTTGTAAATCATATCAGCATATATTTATGATCATTAATTTTTCCCAACTCACTACATGATAATCTAGAAATCAATCTTGCTATCATGGAAAATATTCTCATTAAAATCCTTATTTTAGAAAATCAAAAGCATGTTCTTCTTCGCTTTTAAGTATAAAATCAAATCATCAATTATATTTATAGCCAAACAAATCACAAGATATATCCAATTCTAAAAATCAGATCATAAATTGTATCCATTGACAGATAAATCACAAGCGATATCCAATTTTATAATCAAGAATTAATAAACCAAGCATTCAATTAATTAAGACAAATCCTAAATCTTAAGAAAACATGATTGAACTCATATCTAGAATCTCATCTCAGTCAATTGATATGAAGCAAGAACAATTTAAATAATTAAAGAACAACTATTGTGGAAAAAATCAAATCACATAAATATTATTGATAATCCTTAACAAGGTTTCATCCTCAACCCTAATTATAAATTTAGCTACTCATAGTAATTAAAATAAAACACAAGAATAAAATACTAAACATTAAACTAGACAAATAAAATAAAATTAACTGTCATGGAAGAAAACCAAAGAAATAGCCGCACTCTCTATGTTCAGCCCTTAGTCCTAACACTGGCCTCCTCTGAATTTTGTCCTAAAGAGCCTTTAAATAGGTCAAGGAATCCTATTACAAGTTGAATTCCCGTTCGGAGAAAATTCCAGATTTTTAGGCTTCACTTAACCGACAATTTTGGCCCATTTAACGTCAGAATTAGGACTTTTGGTAAACTACAAAGTTGTATCCCTTTAAGTTAACTTTCCAGCCAACTTGAATCATCTCGATTGGACATCTGAGCCGAAAGTTATGCCAAAAATACTAACTGATGTGCAGTCTGGAATCCTAATCCGAATTGAACTTGGATTTGATGCAAATTTCCTTTGATTCCCTACTCCAATTGGACTTAAATTTAATTGGGTTGGTCTTCTTTAACTTCATCATAGCCCTTGTAAAAGTAAAGTCCATTAGCTTTCTTCTTTGCACAAATCCACTTATTTAATTCCATTCTCCTACAAAAGATAAATTCACACAATAAGATTTAATTAAGCACAAAATTGATTATTCACCATTATTCCAAAACCAACTATAAAATGCATGAATTACCTCAAAATAAGTATGATAATGCTTTCTAACAATGATATAAATATGCAAAATTAAGCTATTATTAATGCACATCAAGAAGCTAGTAAAGGACAAGAACAAACTGACCCTGATCATGGAAGATTATTAATGGCATATATTACTAAGATGCTGTATAAAATAACATGAAAGCATGGAATAGAACATAGAACGAGATATAACAAACTGAAAGATATTATTAGATTCAACAAACTTTTTACAGGACTAGAAGACATAAACTGGGAAATATTACATAAGTTTTTCTTGCTAGCTCTCTCTAACTCTCTGACTCTGCCGATCTAAGGACACAAGAGGCCTATTTATAGGCAATAATGTACATAAATAATTTACATTCAGAAGATAATCGTTGAGTTGTAAGGGTCGGCTTGTTCTTGACATTTGTCCAAAGGAGTGGGGGTCCTGGGATTGGAGTGACAAATGTCTTCAAGAGGCAAGGGTGCCAGTGCAGTAGAGATTCTCTTTTGGATATGTTGCTGACAAGAGATAAATATGTTGTGGAAAAAGGAGAAGAACATGATGCAATAGTTGTAGTCTTAAAGCAATAGTTACAACAAAATTATTATAGAGAAAGGAAGTCCACATTAGTGGCTTTGAAAAGTCAATAATAGTGGCTTCTGACACCCTTTTTTTTTTTTTTTTTGACTTTTTGGGCGTAAACATTTCAGATCGAGAAGATGGAAAACCTTGCTATATATATATATATATATTTCTCCGGAAGGTAGCACAATGAAAGAGACCGCCAAGGATTGAAAAAAAAAAAAAAAAAAAAGAAGAAGAAGAAGAAGAAGAAGAAGAAGAAGAAGAAAAAGAAAAAGAAAAAGAGCAGTCAAGAATATTGCCGGTGAGAGAGAGAAAAAGGAAAAAGAAAATGGAAAATGTGTCGCCCTAGTGTGAGCATAGTGAAAAGAAAAAGAAACCATAGCAAACCTGGTGAGTGTATGTGAGAATAAATAAATAAAAAATTTTAAAAAGAACATTTAACCATGAGGCACAAGTGAGATAAGTTTGGTCTTAAGAAAATTATTGTTATAAATTTTATAATAGTAGATTTATTTGAAGTTTATCCGATAGTTTTTCCCTTCAACGATGAAGGATTTTTCACATAAATATTGTTTCATGTACATGATTGATATTTTGACTTGATAATTTTAGCACTAATTGTTTTAATAATTAATTAAAATTTTAACTGATTTTCTTAATTCACTAGGTTACAACTTAAACACTATCCTACCATGATTTGTTTAGTTGAGAGAAGAATATGGTGAGCATGAAGATATAAAATAAAATATAAAAAAAAAAAGTGTGGGAAAAACAAGGTCAATACCACCTACACTAGAAGCTTATTATTATTATTTTTTTTTTAAAAAAAAACGTAAGCTGGGGTTCCTCAGTGACTCAGTCCTCTCTGCCGTTTGGCATGAAGTTTTCTGAGGGCAAAGTCAATCAATATTGATTTGAAATAAATAAAAAATAAAAAATACTTGTAAGATTAGATTATTTCTTGCTTTGATAATCATAAGTAACTCCTCTAATATAAAATATTGTTGGGTCGGTAGCGTCTTCTAGTCAATATAGTTGACCCAGAACAGGGGACTAAGTCTTTTGCTTTAGATATACACCTTTTACGACGAATTATCGCCGTCATTGACGCATTTTGTCGACGACTAAACATTTCATTAAAAATATGGTTTCAACGAAAGGAAATAAGCAACCACTTATCTTTTACGCTCTGTTTGTTTCAATAATGATATTTTCTAGAAAATGAGTCATTTTCTAAAAAGCGTTTTCTATAAAACTATCTCATTTTTCAATGTTTGGTAGCAACTTTAAATAAGTTGAAAAACAACTTCTTAACTTCTCTTATTTAGTTTGCTGTAAGATAGAGTTGTTTTCCAAAAAAATTTAATGGAAAACAATCTCTAAAATAAGCCATACTTTTTAGATTGATCAAAAATAGTTTTCCTTTGACTCATATCTTTTTATGCTACCAAACATTGGAAAATAAGGAAAACTATCTTTACACAAGGTTTTCCATTGAAACAAACGGAGCATTAATTTTATAACAAGCACTCGGCCGTTAAAAAGCCATATTCAAACAGTGTGACGCCAACTTTCTTTTGGCTAATTCTTTATTTGTGACTGTTGGTGCAAATACAATGATAATGGAAATACACAAAGAAAAACTGAATAGTACTTCTGAATTTTTTATTAATTTAAAGAGAGAAATTACACAACACTATTTGGACTGAGGTGCGGCACTCGCTCTCTTTAAGGAGATTCAAGCCCTTGGTTGGCTAAACTTTGTAACCGGTGCAGACCGTCTTTGACTTGTCTCCCCCAGGATACAACAGCCCAACAAGTGTCGTATGGCTAGAACAACCTCTGCACAAAGTGTTCAAGCCCAAAACTCCACCAGAAAGAACACCCTTCCTTGCCAAAAATCTAATAGGCTCAATAGGGCTCACGAAATTATTACCCAAATTAATCTGATTAATTAGGTCCATTATTCTGATATAGTGGGTGTTACAAGATTAATTGCTGGATATTGTTCTGATGGGCTGGAGTTACACAATTAATGGTGAGATAAGGAGTTTTCTGAATAATGAAAAGGCCTTACTCACTAACGGATATAGTAATTACACTGAATGGGCTGTCAAGTAGGAGGATCCAAGGTGCTGATTCATTTCCAAATTTGACACCTCCACCCTTCACCTCCCCCTTGCGCACGTATCTGGCCCAATATTTGAGACAATTCATGTTAGCCCATTAATCACCACAATTAAAAAGAACAAAATAGTCTCTCTCCTTTTCAATGTGGGATTAAACATTTTTCACTAACTCCTCATCTTCCACATTCACTCCCACATCTTTACATTTATTTTATCACATTTATTCATTTTAATTATTTAATATTAAAATGCTCCAACAATCCCCCACTCATTTTAATATTAAATTTTTAGTTAAAGAGAGATTACCAAGCAAAGATGGGTCACTATGCATCATGAAGGTGTGCTCTGCATTGAACCTTCACTTAGTAAAACAGCGATCTCAACTCCAGAGTCGTAGTAGTCTCCGACTTGAACTAGGACTGCTTTAGGGAAATTAAGTGTCACTGCTTACACATAACAACCCAGGTGTTGACATGAGCTTTTATAGCTAGCACTTTACGGCCATGTGCTGATCCTGGTTTTATGAGTATATTTGAGATTAAGTCCAAATCTCATAGGGAGCGGCCCCACCCCCACACTCACATAGGTGAAATTTTGTCAATGGTGCTCATGTAATTCTGACACCCCACTCATACGAGCTAAAAATTTCATTAAGAGTTTTTTACTCAACCTCTCCACATTATAGGATAAATGCACTTACATCATAGGGATGAACAATTAAAAAATTATTTACAAAATAAATAATTAAAAAAAAATGTGCATTTCTTACGACCATCGTATGATTCGTTTTTCCCATTGAACCCAATTCTCAGGATCTCTGGTCTTTGGGTTGGGTATCCTCATACATGGCTCATGATTATATGGACTTTAGTCCCATCCCCCTCGATGTATTCCAGACTCTATCTTTTGCCAAGGCCTTGGTAAATGGATCTGCAAGATTATCATTAGATTTAATATAATCCACAGTTATGATGCCACTACTCAAATAAGATCGCACAGTGCTATGCTTTCTTCTTAAAGGTCTGGATTTACCATTGTAATAACGGTTTTTAACTCTACCAATTGCAGCGATGCTATCACAATGAATTAATATAGGTGGAATTGGCTTTTCCCAAAGTGGAATTTCATATAACAAATCTCTAAGCCAATTTGCTTCTTCACTAGCTGAAGCTAATGCTATTAATTCAGCTTCCATTGTTGAATTAACAATTATTGTTTGCTTTTTTGATTTCCAACAAATAGCACAACTACCTAAGGTAAAAATATAACCAGTGGTAGAGAGAGAATCATCTGACAAAGTATTCCAATCGGCATCACTAAAACCTTCAATCACAGCAGGGTATTTTTTATAAAACAAGCCATAACTTTTGGTACCAATTAAATATCTCATGACTCGCTCAATAGCTGGCCAATGATCTTTACTAGGTTTGCTAGTAAATCTGCTTAGCACTCCTACTGCATATGCAATGTCAGGTCTAGTACAATCAGTAGCATAACGCAAACTGCCAATGATGCTAGCATAATCCTTTTGATTAAAAATCTCATCATCATTATTCACAGGAAATAAATGAACACTAGAATTAAAAGGAGTAGCTACACTTTTGTGATCATGAAAATTATATTTTCTCAATATTTTATCAACATAATGTGATTGATCAAGGTATATTTCATCACATGTTTTTGTAATTTTCATGCCCAAAATAAAATTAGCCTCACCAAGATCTTTCATATCAAAATGGCTATTAAGCATATTTTTTGTCTCATTTAAAACATGCATATTTGAGCCAAAAATCAATATATCATCCACATAGAGGCTAATAATAACATGTAAATTATTTCATGATTTAGAATAAATATATTTATCACATTCATTTGCTTTATAACCATTCTCAATCATGCAAGAATCAAACTTTTCATGCCACTGCTTAGGTGCTTGTTTTAAGCCATATAGGGATTTAGTTAGCTTACATACCTTGCTTTCTTGTCCAGGCTCTACAAAGCCTTCAGGTTGATCCATATAAATCTCTTCCTCTAGGTCCCCATTTAGAAAAGCAGTTTTTACATCCATTTGATGAATTTTCAAATCAAAAATTGCAGCAATAGCAATTAACAATCTAATAGATGTAATTCTTGTTACCGGAGAAAATGTATCAAAGAAATCAAGATCAGTTTTTTGTTTAAAACCTTTTGCAACAAGTCTAGCTTTAAACTTATCTATTGATCCATCCGATTTCAACTTTTTTCTAAGAACCCATTTACAACCTATGGTCTTACAATCCAGTGGAAGATCTACTAATTTCCAAGTTTTATTAGAAATTAGAGATTCCATCTCATCATTTACAGCCTCTTTCCAAAAAATAGCATTAGGTGATGTTAAAGCCTCTTTTAAATTTTGGGGATTTTCCTCAATATTAAAAACATAATAATCAGGACCAAAATCCTTTTCAACTCTAGCTCTTTTACTTCTTCTAGGTTCCATTTCAAGATTTTCTTGATTTTGTAGATATGACGTAGAAGAACTAGGTTGTGACAAAATATTTTCTTCACCCCCACTATTTTTCAATTTAAAAGGAAATTTTTCTTCATGAAAAATTGCATCACCAGATTCAAAAATTATTTTGTTTTCAAGATAAAAAAATCTATAGGCTGCACTATTAAATGCATAACCAAGAAAAGCATAGGTAGTAGCTCTTATACCTAATTTAGGTATTTTAGGGTCAGTAAGCCTTACATAAGCAAGACAACCCCATACTCTCAAATATCCCAAATTTGGCTTATGTCCTTTCCACATTTCAAAAGGTGTGGTGTGTGACTTTTTATGTGGCACCCTATTTAAAACATGACATGCAGTTAAAATAGCTTCACCCCAAAAATTTAAAGGTGCACCAGATTCAATTAACATGGCATTTGTTAACTCAATTAAAGTTCTATTTTTTCTTTCAGCCACACCATTAGAAGCAGGTGAATATGGTGCAGTAGTTTCATGGATAATTCCCAAAGACTAAACAAATGAGTTGAATGCACTTAAATCATACTCACGGCCTCTATCACTTCTTATTCTTTTTATTTTTCTACCGAATTGGTTTTCAACTTCTTTTAAAAAATCTTGAAATTTTTCAAAAGCATCACTTTTATTTTTCAACAAATAAATAGTTGTATATTTTGAGAAATCATCAATAAAAGTGATAATATATCTATTTCCTCCACGAGTTAAAATTCCCTCAAATTCACATAAATCGGAGTGAATTAACTCAAGCAATTCGGTATTTCTTACAACACTTTTATGAGGCCTTTTTGTAATCTTAGCTTGACTACAAGTTTCACATTTTTCAAAATCTTTTGACAGTCTTGGAATTAATCCTAAACTACTCATGATTCCCACAAATCTACTATT
The DNA here is from genome assembly GCF_040712315.1 of Castanea sativa. NCBI lineage: Eukaryota > Viridiplantae > Streptophyta > Magnoliopsida > Fagales > Fagaceae > Castanea > Castanea sativa. Next base: position 40,954,647 of record NC_134019.1, on the reverse strand, counting down.
TATATGACACAAACGAGCATGCCAAAAATTAACAGAAGAAAGCATATAAACTGAACTGGTAGATGTTTTATTATTCTCAACATTTAATTTAAACATTCCATCACAAGCATAACCCTTTCCCACAAATAATCCCTTTTTAGTGATTACATAATTATCAGATTCCATAGTTTGCTTGAAGCCAGTCTTGTTAAGCAAAAAACTTGACATCAAATTCTTCCTCATGGACGGAGTATAAAGTACATCTTTCAATGTTAGCACACGTCCAGAAGTGAAATTCAATTCAACCTCACCACTCCCAAGAACCTTGGTTTTACTAGAGTCACCAAGCATAACAGTTTTTTCTTCTTCAAAAGGAGTGTACAATTTGAACCAATTTTTGTCATAGCAGACGTGCCTATTAGCACCAAAATCTGCCCACCACCCTTCAACATATTGCACCATATTGATGTCTGTAATCATAGCCACTAAAGGCTCTTCGGTTACGTTAGCCTGCGGGACAGATTCACGTTTCCGAAATTTGCAAAATCGAGCAATATGCCCACTCTTGCCACAGACAAAACAGGATCTATTAAATTGATCTTGTGAAGGGGATCCTTGGTTCTTATTGTAATTTTTATTTGGGTTTCCCCTTCCTTGAGGTGATCTATTATTGTTTTTAAAGGCTTTCTTTTTTGGCTTCAATTGACCATTTCTAGGAAAATGATTTTTGGGCATATTATTATTGGATGAAATAAGGTTTACCTTTGTGGTGGAATTACCATTGCTCTCTTGTGTCATGAGTGCATCTTGTCCTCTAGCCTCCTCCTCCACACGAATGCGTGTGATCAAGGTCTCCAAGGATGTCTCCTTTTGTTTGTGCCGCAAAGTCTTTTGGAACTCCCTCCAAGATTGTGGTAGTTTGTCAATTATGCCGGCTACCACCAAATTGTCTCCGATCTTTATGCCTTCGGATCTCAATTCTGCTACAATCATTTGGAAGTCTTGTGCTTGATCTACCACCGATTTTCCATCCACCATTTGGTAACGGAAAAATCTACTAGCAGCTTACTTCTTTGCACCTGCCTCCTCGGTATCATACTTGCTTTGTAAAGCTTTCCAAATTTTTTTAGCAGACTTGTAAGTTGTATCATAATAATCATAGAAATGATCGGCAAGACAATTCAATAGATAAGAGCGACAATTATATTCATCTTTTGTATACTTATCTATTTTTTCTTGATGGAGAATATATTCTTCGTCACTCATCTCATCGGTAGGAATCTTTGACGGATTCTTCTCAGTGAGGATGTAGGCAACTTTGAGAAGGCTCAAGTAGAAGAGGACTTTTCCTTTCCACCTCTTGAAGTGGGCTCCCTTAAAGCGAAAGGGCTTGTTGAGATCTCCAACAAGCTCATTTGATTTCTCTTGTGTAGACTCCATGTGTTGAATCTCCTTAAAATTGTTGGTGCAAATACAATGATAATGGAAATACACAAAGAGAAACTGAATAGTACTTCTGAATTTTTTATTAATTTAAAGAGAGAAATTACACAACACTATTTGGACTGAGGCGCGGCACTCGCTCTCTTTAAGGAGATTCAAGCCCTTGGTTGGCTAAACTTTGTAACCGGTGCAGACCGTCTTTGACTTGTCTCCCCCAGGATACAACAGCCCAACAAGTGTCGTATGGCTAGAACAACCTCTGCACAAAGTGTTCAAGCCCAAAACTCCACTAGAAAGAACACCCTTCCTTGCCAAGAATCTCTCTATTTTTTTTTATGTGTATATTACAGACATATGGATTGTGTCTGAATGGGTCTATTTATAGACTCAATGGGCCTCACGAAATTATTACCCAAATTAATCTGATTAATTAGGTCCATTATTCTGATATAGTGGGTGTTACAAGATTAATTGCTGGATATTGTTCTGATGGGTTGGAGTTACACAATTAATGGTGAGATAAGGAGTTTTCTGAATAATGAAAAGACCCAAATGGATAGTCCATTAAGTGGGTTAATGGCTCATTATTTTCCATAATAAAAATGGAATATTAATTCGGGCCATTTACTCACCAACGGATATAGTAATTACTCTGAATGGGCTGTCAAGTAGGAGGATCCAAGGTGCTGATTCATTTCCAAATTTGACACCTCCACCCTTCACCTCCCCCTTGCGCACGTATCTGGCCCAATATTTGAGACAATTCATGTTAGCCCATTAATCACCACAATTAAAAAGAACAAAATAGTCTCTCTCCTTTTCAATGTGGGATTAAACATTTTTCACTAACTCCTCATCTTCCACATTCACTCCCACATCTTTACATTTATTTTATCACATTTATTCATTTTAATTATTTAATTTTAAAATGCTCCAACAGTGACGAAACCTTTATGTCAATAAAGATGGTACGGAGCTAATTAGTTATTATTTTAAGAGAGTGCTTTATGTATATGCTGGGCTTCAATGTGGGGCCCATCCATTTGTGAGAACACTGCTCAGAAACTACTTAAGTTCTCTCTCTCATCAATTAGTGTATCATTGTATCATTTTTCATTGTTCTTAGGGGTGGCTTGATGCATTTGGAGGCGTAAGGTGAAAACTGAAATTTATGCATTTTCTATATATTTAAATATGACTTAATACTTAAATTCTACCATCTTGATTTAGATGCAAAATTATTACTAATTAACATGAACAATATATATATATATATATATATATATATATATATATATATATATATATATTTAGAAAACTGTAAGCACAAAAACTAATAAAAATTTGTCAACTCAATTATTGTGGAAAACGGTATGAATTTTTTTTGTATACTATTTTTTTTTAGATGTGCTACATTCACAATATTTTTTCATAACAAATCATAATTGTTAAGTTGTTACTGGTTCTAATTTGAACTCACTACTAAAATTATTTATTTTGTTATCAATAAGTAACAAAGCTAGCCTCTAATAACCTACTACTAATTGTTCTCCTTTTATCTTTGTTTAATTTCGAAAAATTAAAATCTACATAATGATAGTTTGAAAAAATATTTTCTTAATCTCAAATGTTTTCCTAAATATGATACTTATTTTGATATTGATAGCTTAAATTTATTTGCAAAGCTAAAAGTTCAACAACAAAAAAATTTTTTACGAAAAGATGAAAATACTTCAACCAATGCACTAAATTATATAAAAGGATAAATTTTATTTCATATGCAATTATCACTTATAAAAAAAAGTATTACTAATAATACTTTTTACAATTGCGTCTATAGAAAGAAAAAATTTTCAAATTAAAATTAATAAAATCCTATTATGTTAAAGAAAGATTAAGTGAATTTGTCGGATTATGAACTGGGAAAAAAATTATTAGTGGAATTTTTTTTTAAAGAAGAATTAGTGGAACTTGAATACAAAAAATTAATTAGTAATTTAATTAATATTTAAGAAAATTTCTTATTTTAAGTTATTGGCTTATCGCCTTGGGCTCCAAAATATGTTGAGCTGACCTACGTTAAAATCATGCACAAATAATAAAATAATATATTTCCACACAACTATATAATATTATCATCGACCTATGTTTCCATTAACAAGTCCATTTCGTTATTCACATTGCATAATCAAGTCGTTAGCCTGAAACCCAATATACAAATTGAAACCTTGGTGGTAGTTGATATTGTTGTAAGCCACTAAAAGAAGGAGGCACAAACTATTCAGCCATGGGGTTTAGACTATAGAGAAGAGTTTTCATAACTTTCTCAATTCCCAATTATAGCTCTTTTAAGTGGTAGTAGTGGTGGCGGACTGACCAACAATCTGATTTGGGTGGGACTTAACATATTTCCAAACATGGGGAGTAATGTGTACAACAACTGATCATGGTGGGATCTCACAATTGAACCATTATTGATGTGGTGGTAGGGGAGTCACATGTGGTTGTGCTTACTCAACTTAACCCTAGCCCTCCATTCTCAATCACATTCATAATTTCTTTTTTATTCTATGATCTTTGATAAAATAAATAAATAAAGTAAGTTAAGGAAAAAGGCAAACTAAGAAATGCGTTTGAAAAATAAAAATTAGAACTTTAATTGAAAAGTTTGGAAAACTCTATAAACAAAAGGAAATTTAAAATTACAAAAAGAACATACTAAAAGAAGCAATGTTTTTAAAAATAGGTGAATTGATGCTACCTGCATTTCCATTGTTCTTTTAACAAGCATATTTCATTGCCAATTTTTAGTTACACTAATACTCTTTTTGCACCTTCTTGAAAATGCATAACATCTTTGTATTAATTTTTTTTTCCTCCTCTATTTTAAGAAATAAAGCACCAATAAAAGGTTTTAAAAAAAAATATCTTCTATTTTTAACTAAAAAAAGATAGTATATTTTCAACACACACAAGAGATACGGAATACGGTTATAATACAAATGCAAAAATTAAGGCATTAAAGTTGTTGAAAATATGGTTTAATAAGCGTGGTTGGGGGATTGTATTATGAGACCAACTAACGAATAGACCCCCAAAAAACCTAACAAATAACCCAACACAATATATATATATATATATATATATATATATATATATATATATATATATATATATATGGATTCAAGTTACACTTGATGTAACTCTTTAGAGTTACACTCTTTTTACACCGTTAGATTTAAGTAGATCTAATGGTCAAAAATATGAACCCATTAATGTTGAGTACCTTATCATTTATTATCCCTTATTTTTTGAATTTCCATATCTATCTCTATTCCCAAAATGTGCTTCCATTCATCTCAACCTAAATACGTGAAACTTTTTATTTTCATGTATCTGTCTCTATTTCCATATTTTTTGAATTTCCATACCGTGACCCTTAGGAATAGTTTAAAAAAGAATTTGGAATCTTACATAAAGAATTTAGTGCCGGTTCCCTACAAATTTACATTACAAAATTCAGCGTCACTGCATCCTTAGAGGAAAACACCATTGCCACTCCAAGTTATACAAAGACTTGAAAGTTGAAACCAATTCAAAGGCTTCTTTTGTGATCTCAAAGTCCTGGACGGCTGGACTTTAGCATTCAAAAAAAAAAAAAGTCCTGGACTTTAAATTTATTTTGCCACTTATACAAACAAAACAAATCTTTATAACTCAAACTATAAACTTAGAGATTAAATTCAATAAGGACAGAGTGTAAACCCTTTGGTTTACACCAGCAAATAAAAACATGCCACATCAGATTTTTACTTAAACTCGTTGTAAAATTAATACATCTTAAAACACCTAATAACATCTCAACAACCAAAAAAAAAAAAAAAAAACCTATTTCACATTTTTCCCTAAAATCTCACTCCCTCCTCAGCTCCTGCATCTCTAGCCACAATCCTGAAGCCAATTGTGGACAACTATCTTGAGTCTTGCAAACCTGAGCCTCCAAAATGCCTTGGGAGTCCCTTCAATCTTTTCAAGGTAAATTTTTAGAAATACTATATCATAGTACTGATCCAGTTTTCCAGTTTTACTTATTATACGAGTGTAATGCATTTTATTTTAATAATATTCGAATGCATGATATCATTATGGTTTAAATTTTGCAAATCCACACTTGATAACTGGGTTGGAAAAATATTGGCCAAACTTAATAGGAGGTAATATAAGTTTTTGAAAAAATCAATGGGATTCCCACGTTGCCTGTTCAGAGGATGGGTTCGATGAGTTTGGATATTTCTCTGTGGCATTAAAAGTGAAGAAAAATGTTGATATTTAGGCTATCTAGATGATGCAGGAATCAAGCCATTGCCCAAGGTACTATATAGAAGCAGTGAGATCAATGAAATAGGTTTTTTTTTTTTTTTTTGGTCGAGATGTTATTAGGTGTATTAAAATGTACTAATTTTACAATGAGTTTAAGTAAAAATCTGATGTGGCATGTCTTTATTGGCTGGTGTAAACCAAACAGTTTACACCTTTACACCCCGTTCTTATTGAATTTAATCTCATAAACTTAATTACGTATTTCGTGATGACTATATTGAGTAAGAGGATGAGTGAAGAGAGATAATGTGAAAACGTTTTAGGAGTAAACACAAATGATATGAAAATTCAAAAAATAAGGGATACTAAATGATATGGTAATCATCATTAATGTGTTTATATTTTTTACCATTAGATCTATTTAAATCTAATGGTAAAGAAAAGATGTAACTCTTATAAAGTTACACATTTTTTACACCGTAGATTTCTAAAAGATCTAAAGGTTGAAAAAATGTCATTAAATGTTATTACTTTCCATCTAATAACCTAATTAATACTAGAATATTTTTCAGTCTCCCCTTATTTATTGCTTTCCACTTATTAAAGGCACCCGTTACACCACCATTTTCAAGAACCTACAAAACACAAACTCATCTACTGAAGAGCACCTTGCCATTGCCAAAGTGGGAGTTTCGGCAAAGAAGCAATTGCACGGTACACTAGAAATTTGTTAGGTTGGCACTGTTTGCAAATCAAGCATTTTAGAGTTGCTTTGTTTTCCTACCAAACTTAATCACCGTATATCTATAGGAGTTTCTAAAGAGTTTTACTTTAGAAGGAATCCAAAAAAAGTTAAGTTAAATTTTAATTTATTTTTAATGATTCCTCCCATTAGTCCCATATGTAATCAGTAATCATATAGGGTAGGTAGCATTCCAAAGTCTATGGGAGAAGACTTGTAGTGTTCTCTTATAGACACCCTTTAGAGGAAGCTTGAAATGTCATGGATAAGTTTCAGATAATCGAATTGCACACAGCAAAAATTACCAACATACAAGGAGGCAAATGATTAGCACAATAAGCCTTTTGTACTCCTACTAAACGGATATGGCTAGGAGAAATCCAACCCATCATATGTGATTTACAACAACCTCTATAGTTTGCTCAATAAAATTTCTACGGTTCACTTGAAAAATGGAAAGCCTGAGATAAAATTTTGGCCTTTATTAAAAACAAAAAAAATGAAGTGCTCTTCAACGGGTGGAAAGAAAAAGGGGAAAAAAAAGTGTGGAAAGTAATAAATAAAGAGAGAGAGAAAAAATGTTATTATTATTTTTTTACTCTAACCTAATCTAAGTATATATGTGTGTGAAGCTCCCTCCTAGAGATTTGAACTCCGGCCCTTACCCCTCACACCCCACACTTATGGAATGACCACCGCACTAAGGGTGCGCGGTAGTAAGAAAAGCAATAAATGTTTAATTGTTTGTTTTTAATCGTTAGATCTTCTAGAAATTTATTGTTTAAAAAATGTATGACTTTATAAGAGTTACACCATGTGTGTGTGTGTGTGTGTGTGTGTGTGTGTGTGTGTGTATATATACCCCTCACACCCCACACTTATGGAATATCCACCGCACTAAGGGTGCGCGGTAGTAAAAAAAGTAATAAATGTTTAATTGTTTGTTTTTAATCGTTAGATCTTTTAGAAATTTATTATTTAAAAAATGTATGACTTTATAAGAGTTACACCAGGTGTGTGTGTGTGTGTGTATATATATATATAGAGTTGGGTTCAAGTTACACCTGGTGTAACTCTAAGTAATGTTACACCACCCAATAACTTGTTATTGAATTAATATTTTAAAAATCCAACTGTTGAATTACATATTCTATATGTTCTTAACATGCATGCCCATTTTTATATCAATCGGATATTATTTACCATTTGATCTATAAACTCATCTTTTATGCATTATTTTAAACTACAAAAATTTGAATTTTAACGATTGATTGATGACATGACTATTAATTCTTGATCACCTTGAAATTTTGCAAACATGAAGAATATACGAAGATAATGTAATCTAACGGTGGATTTGTTAATATTCGCATCCAATTAAAAAAATATTGAGTGGTGTAACATTGCTTAGAGTTACACTAGGTGTAACTTGAACTCAACCCATAGATATATATATATATAAAGAGAGAGAGAGAGAGAGAGAGAGAGACGCTATCTATAAGAGGATCCCATTTTTTAAACTTGATTTTTATGTGATTTAAAAATACCCTCATTAATTAAGGGTAACTTCTCTAAAAAAAATTGTCATAAATGTCAAAGAACAAGTTTCATTTTGAATTTAAAAAGATAACTCCTAAAATTTAGGATTTTTTTTCCCTTCACATTCATATTTTTATTTCCTAAAATTTAGCATTTTTTATTCCTTTTCCACCCAAATAAAAGGAAAACACACCTAATTTAAAATAAAAAAAAATAAGAAAACTCGTAAAATTTAGCCTTCTTTCCCCTCACTTTCATTTTATTTTTCCTACCCAAACTTTCCTCTATATCATTACACCACTTTTAAATATACATTCAAAAAATAAATTACAGTTACTGCTTTTCACTAAAGTCTATCCTTTTTATTTGTTTGAAAATATATATATATACACATTTCTAAATTATAATAGATGAAAATTATTAACTTTTACTTAAAAAATAGAAGAATCTCTGAGCATGTACATTGAGGCTAGTGTATGTGTGTGTGCATATATATGTTACAACTTACAAATAAAACCTCGTAAAATTTTCTAAATTCAACAAATTATATACACATTCAAAATATAAATTAAAGTTACTACTGTGGGGTCTTAGGCTTCGGCCAAGAGCATGGGGTTTTGGCCGAGATCGTGAGTAGTCCAAGTCCGAGGAGGAATATCTCCTCGGATAAGCTAAACACAAATCGGGTATAGGTTCTAATAATCAAAGTGACCTTCTAGGAAGTTCTAATGATAGGGATGAGCATCATGAACGTACAAGAGGGATAAGGACTCGAAAATATCTAAGGGAAAGCTGCTACACCGCATGGAATGCCTTGCAACTAACTTTCTGACCGCATTTATGCGGAAAATACCCCTAAACAGTGCTACCTCGGCAACCACAACTCACAGAAGGCCAGAAAGGGTGTCTAATGGGACAAGCACTCAAATGGTGGCTCAAAATATCAACAAGTGTAAGATTAAGATCATCCAAAAAGAACTATATAATGGAAGAGGCCTTTCATGAAAAGGGAAGGGAAAAATGAGAAGAGAAAGCACTGTAGTAATCTCAACAACTCTTGTAACTATTGTCATCTAATATCTACTAGAACAGAGCTCCTCGGACTGTGCCGAGGACAAACTTTCTCGCACAAACCGGGTTCAATTCTTGTTGGCTCATCATCTAAAACCATATTAACTGTTATTCATGCACTAAAGCCTAACTCTTTAACCCACTCTCTACAAATTTATTGTACTGGGTTCACTAGGCCAAGATCCCTTACATTTTGGGCTTGGTCTGAAAATCATGTCCCTACAATTGGTGCCGTTTATAGGAAAAGCTTGTGTGATAGTGAGTGCAACGGTTAAATATGGTAGGATCAGGCCCCCATCAGCAGGAGTCCATGGGGAAAACCATTATGGTGGCCAATTTACTATGTAAGCAAGTCACTACATGAGGCACACACAGTTGTCCTAACTTAGCTTCCGTTCAGATCTATACTACAAAGTGCGGATTATACGGGGAGGATTGTTGAATGGGGCATAGTTCTAGGGGCTTCTGGCATCAAGTACATGCCTCGTACCTCTGTCAAGGGCCAGGTCCTCGCGAATCTGGTGGCCGAGTTTGCTGAACCTCCATTACAGGAAGTGGCAGCAACACATGAGCAATTCAAAGCGGCTCTACGGCGGGGCTAGTTCTTGAAGGTATATATTGATATCTTCTAATCTATTGAAGTGGTTAAACAGAACCTTAGTTATGCCAGAACCTTAGCTATGCCGGGTCCTCAGACCTCCTACTTTGGGGAAATTAACACACACTAGCAACTCTCAAAGTGTTTAAACTATAACTCAATCATGCATCGATCCTCGAACCAGATGATGTGGAAAAGTTAACACTCCATGACATCTCTCTCAAAGTGTTTAAACTATAACTCAATCATGCCTCAGTCCTTGGACCAGATGATGTGGGCAAGTTAACACTCCATGACATCTCTCTCAAAGTGTTTAAACCATAACTCAATCATGCCTTGGTACTCGGACCAAATGATGTAGGAAAGTTAACACTCCATAACAACTCTTAAAGTGTTTAAAGTATAACTCAATCATGCCTCGGTCCTCGGACCAAATGATGTGGGAAAGTTAATACTCCATGACATCTCTCTTCAAGTGTTTAAACTATAACTCGATCATGCTTTGGTCCTCGAACCAGATAATGTGGGAAAGTTAACCCACCATGACAACTTTCAAAGTGTTCAAACGAAACCTTAGTTATGCATGGCTTCTCGGACCACATACTTTGGGGAATTAACATTCTATGATATTTATTTATTTCTCACAAAGTGTCAAGACAGGCCCAAGATTATAACCAAATCCTCAGATTGGTAACTTTGAAAGGAGCAATTTACAGTACAAATATGGGGCGCATGAAACGACACTCCCCCGGGTGTAAATCAAAGGATCAAAGCAGAATTAACTCTTAAGAATTCAAAACCCAACTTTTTTCCTCAAATGAGAGGAAAAAACTGGAGTTTTGAGGGGCTATTGTGGGGTCTTGGGTTTCGGTCAAGAGTGTGGGATTTTGGCTAAGATCGTGAGTAGTCCGAATCCGAGGAGGAATATCTCCTCGGATAAACTAAACACAGATCGGGTATAGGTCCTAATAATCAAAGTGACCTTCCAGGAAGTTCTAATGATAGAGACGAGCATCATGAACGTACAAGAGGGATAAGGACTCGAAAATATCTAAGGGAAAGCTGCTACACCGCATTGAATGCCCTGCAGCTAACTTTCTGACCGCATTTATGTGGAAAAGACCCCTGAACAGTGCTACCTCGGCAACCACAATTCACAGAAGGCCAGAAAGGGTATCTGATGGGACAAGCACTCAAGTGGTGGCTCAAAAGATCAACAAGTGTAGGATTAAGATCATCCAAAAGGAACTATATAATGGAAGAGGCCCTTCATGAAAAGGGAAGGGAAAAAGGAGAAAAGAAAGTACTGTAGCAATCTCAACAACTCTTGTAACCATTGTCATCCAATATATACTAGAACAAAGCTCCTCGGACTGTGCCGATGACAAACTTTCTCGCACAAACCGGGTTCAATTCTTGTTGGCTCATCATTCAAAACCTTATTAACTGTTATCCATACACTAAAACCTAACTCTTTGACCCACTCTCTACAAATTTATTGTACTGGGTTCACTGGGCCAAGATCCCTTACATTTTGGGCTTGGTCTGAAAATCGTGTCCCTACAACTACTTATTACTAAATTTTATCCTTTTTATTTTTTTGAAAAACTATATATATATTTCTAAATTATAATAGTTGCAAATTATTAACTTTTACCTAAAGAATAGAAGAGTCTCTGAGCACATGCAACGCGCGTGTCTAGAGGCATGCGCGCATGTGTGTTACAACTTACAAATAAAACCTCGTAAAATTTTCTAAATTCAATAAAAAATACAAATCCATAATTTTTAAAAACTAATAAGTGCGTACTCTCTCTCTCTCTCTCTCTCTCTCTCTCTCTCTCTCTCTCTCTCTCTCTCTCTCTCTCTCTCTCTCTCTCTCTCTCTCTCTCTCTCTCTCTCTCTCTCATGTTTAATTGTTCTCCTTTCATCTTTGTTCAATTTCAAAAATTAAAATTAAAATCTACATAATTATAGTTTGAAAAAATACTGTCCTAATCTCAAATGTTTTTCCTAAATACAATATTTATTTTGAAATTGATGACTTAGATTTATTTGTAAAACTAAAAGTATAAAAAAAAAAAAGTTTTACAAAAAGATGAAAAATACTCCAATCAATGCAATAATTATATGAAAGACTAATTCTTTTTCAAATGCATGTATCGCTTATCATATATTTTTATATAAAATAGAAATTATACTCTAACATAATCTAAATGTATATGTGTGTAAAGCTCCTTCCTGAAAACTTGAATCTCGACATTTGCCCTCTACACTCCACAAACATTTATATTTGTGGAGTGTCCACGCAACAAAAGTGTGAGGTGGTACTTATCATGTATTACTAATAATACTTGTTGCTAAAAAAAATAATAATAATACTTGTTACAAATGTATCCATAGAAAGAAAATTTTCAAAATTAAAATTAATAAAATACTATTGTGTTATAAGAAAGATTAAGTAAATTTGCCACATTATCAATTAGAAAAATATTACTGGAACTTGAATACAAAAACTTAATTAGTAATTTGCATTACAAAAATGAAAACTAAATTTTAAATAAACAAATATACCGAAATTCAAATAAATATTATTTAATTAATATTTAATTAAAGAGCCCATTTTAAGTTATTAGCTCCAAAATACATTGAGACAATCTATATCAAAATCATGAAAAAAAATATATTTCCACACAATTATATAATATTATCATACCCTTCAACCTGTTGCCATAAAAAAAAATTCATTTTGTTATTTGCATTGCGTTATCAAGTTGTCAGCCTGAAACCCAATATTCAAATGGAAATCTTGGTGACAGTTGATATTATTGTTAGCCACTAGAGAAGAAAGCACAAACTATTCAACCATAGGGTTCAAATTAGAGAAGAGATTTTATAACTCTCTCATTTCCCGATTATAGCTCTCTTCCGTGGCAATAGCAATGACAAACTCACTATCAACATCAATTTGGTGGGCCCTGATATATTGCCCCGACATGGGAGTAATGTACAACATCTTATTATGGTTTGACCTCACACTCGAATTACCATTGATGCGGTGGTTTTAAGGTCACATGTGAACGTGCTTGAAATATAAAAATTAAAACTTTGATTGAAATGTTTGACCTTAATAACACTATCAATAAAATGAAATTTAAAATTACAAAGAAAACAAATTAAAAGGAGCTACTTTTTTAACTTCACTGTTAAAAACTAGTGAATTGGAGTTATCCACCATTCCATTGTTTTTTTCACAAGCATATCCACTACCAATTTTTCACTGCACAAACATATAAACCTTATACTCTTGAATTCATAACGTCTTTCTATTAAATTTTGGTTTCCTCCATTATTTCAAGTGATAAAGTACTAATAAAAGGATAAAAAATTATATATCTTCTATTTTTAACAAAGAAAGACAGCATAATTAGATATTTTATACAATACCAATTATTTGTTTGTATGATAATCTTAATATAATTGTTCCAATGGACACAAAATTGTTATTCACACTCACACAAGACATAAGAATATGCCTTTAGATAAATTGTATTTCCTGACATAAGGTGAGTATGAACTTTATTCACTTATTTTCTATTAAATAATCCTAAGTATTTATTTTGAATAACTTGTTTTTAAAAGAGATCTATTTAGTAAGGTTTTAATAAATTATAATTAAGAAAAATAAGGATTTAAAAAGTAGTAAATAAATAAGTTGGAAAAATACACTAGCCAATAAGTCATAATATTCGTATTTATAATTGGAATTGGGTTGGTAATGGGCCAGCCCAACCTATTTTTACACGACCCATGGGTTGGGTAGGCCATTGACCAGTTAACGAGTTGGGTAAGCTAGGCTGAAGAGAAAAAGCCCGTGCAGTTTGGCCTTTAGCATGCTAGGTAGTTAGGCTAGGCCTAATGTCTACCCATGTGCTCTTAATGAGCCTTTATTAGGCTCTTAACGGATCTTTAATGGGTACATAAATTTTAATAAAAATTGTAATATAATAATAATAATAATAATAATAATAATAATAATAGGTAAAGTTGAGAAAAAATTCAATTAGATTTTAAATTAGAATTAAATTAGAATCTAATTTTATGTCATGTGTCTCATCTAATCTAATTTTTAAAATTTTTGTTCCAAGTGAGTTAATTTAATATAAAAATGAGATTTCAATTAGAGTTTAATTTTTTGACATGTATCCCATCTAATCTAAATTTTTTAATTTTTATGTCAAATGAGTTAATTTAGTGTAAAAAAAAGATGAGTCCAATACAAGCAAACAATAAAAAAAATATAATTTTTGAATGATTTTATATTTATAAGTTTTTTTTTTTGTATAACTAAAAAAAATTCAAGTTTATAAGTCATATATATATATATATATATATATATATATATATATATATATATATATATATATATTAATAGCCAAATTTAAGAGAAAATCCAATTAAATTCTAAACTAGAGTCTAATTTTGCGTCACGTGTCTCATCTAATTTTTAAATTTGTGTTTCAAATGAATTATTAAGTGCAAAAATTAAAGAGTTTAAATTCAATTAGATTGACCCTAAAAAAATCAATTAGATTCTAAATTGAATTTTAATTGGAGTTCAATTTTGCACATGTGTTCCATCTAATTTTTTAATTTTTGTGACAAGTAAATTATTGAATACAAAAACTGAAGAGTCTAGATCTAATTAAATTCTAAATTATATATATGTAATTGTGATTAATTTTAAATGTATTTGTGTATATGCATGGAGTTACACATTAGTTATATTATATATCACAAAACACAAATTGTCAAATTGAACTACTAAAGATACATTTAAAAAACCTTTAATTTTTATTAATTGAAATAAATAAGCACATTGATGCATTCATTATTCATATTAGGTGAAAATAATTGTATCACAACAAAATGTGTACCGTCCAACTAGGTTGACACCTACATATGTCTGTCATTTGTAATTTTAAAATCATTTTAAAATATCAAAATAACTTTATTTAAAATATATATATATATATATGTATACATATATATAAAACTTTATTACATAAATTTTACAAATGCATAACTTTTTTTTTTGGTAAGAAATGCATAACCTTTTTTAAGAGAAACACACACATGAGAGAGAGAATAAAGTTCTAATACAAATGCAAAAAATAGGGCATTAAAGTTATTGAAAATATGGTGTAATTAGTGTGGTTGGAATTGTATTATGAGACCAACTAACTAATAACTTAACACAAAATATATATTTTTGCTACATAAAGTCTCTGGTGATTAAATAAGAAATTTAGGATTCAATCTTCGCTTACATAAAAAATCAATTAGTGTCTTAATCTAATAATATAGAGTTATTATTAAAAGCAGATGTCATAGGCTAAAACTCTCAAACATAGAACCAAACACATTTTTTACTTTATGAATACTGTAAACACGTGTTTTTACAATACTTTTTAAACTACAATTTTTACATCATTTTAAACAACGATATTAAAAATTCCCAACCAAATGAGCCCGTAGTAATTTGGCACGCAATATCAAGAGTATTTCCTCCCTTAGGCTGGTGGGATGGGCTAGAGGGCACATATAGGTAGAAAAATCAGCCCATGTCCTTATCCACCTGGTTAGCAGGCTATCCAAGGGTCTCAACAATACCAAGTTACCCATTAGCCGGGAGGTCTCAAAAATTATTCAAGTTTCTGATTTTGGCCTGTTTACCTTTATACCACCATTACCATATTTTCTCTTTACATCCTCTCTTGCCTTGAGGATGATCCAGATATCTGGCCTATTAATATTTTTGCGCTTGGAAAGCAAAAACAGATTGATATTTTTTTTTTTAGAACGATGACTTAACAACTTTTAACAGTGATGGAAAATATAAAACCTTCTTCAACAAAAAGAAAATACAACAGTCTTGTAAATTTGTGTCCTGTAAGTGTAAGATTTTTAAGGAGGGATTAAAGAATCTGCAATTACAATTGTAATTATGCTTGCCACAGAGACCTCAACCAGGTTAATCGTCGAGGTCCCTTTATTGTCATGAATGCAATTGCATTTTTATCATCCCTAAGAACATTAACAGCCTTTGTAAACTCGGTGTCATCCAACTCTTCCAACTTCTGCAAGTCCTCCAGGCACTTTTGATACATTGTTTTCTCATTGCATTCATTCCTTTGCATAGCTTTGAACTTTGTTGCTGAGAATATCTCATATAGAGCATCTTCGATCGTCTCCCCAACTTTATAGGCATATGCTCTCTTCTTATGACCTGATGCTGTTGGAGCAAAAGATTTGCGCTTCTTGGGTTGTGTGTTATTTATACGGACTATTGAATCAGAATCAAGAGTGCCATCAACTATTTGAGTAGGCAGGTTAGTGGGCTCTGAAGATCGCACAGTTTCTGTGTTGCTATTTCCTTCTTCTGTTGCCACAGGTACTCCACTTGGAAATTGGTACTTGCCATTAGCTCTTTCTCCTGCACAACATGTGTTAACAATTGCTAGGACACTTGAAAATAGTACTAAGAAATAACGGGGAAGTTACCTTCAAAAATGATTGACATTTGTTTATAAAGAGGAAAGCTCTTTCTTCGAAAAGGTCTTGCTTCACTTCGTACCTAGAATTTTTTCATAAAACTACTTCAAATGCAACCCAAATTTTAAAGGAATTTTATGTACCACAGCATTAAATATCAAAATATCTACATACTGTAATATAGCTATCCCAAACTTTATCATCAGCCACAACCATTTGTCGAGTTTCATCCCAACCAAACCCTGTATTACTAAGCAAGGCTTTAACAACACCATAATCTTTCTTCATCACATTGTAGCGGTTTTTTATCTGGTTCTCTTCCAAATTCATGCCAAACTTCTTATTGAAATCACGCGTAACAGACCTAATTACTTCATTTTTATATTCATTGTATGCAGTCCTCCCAAGATTGTGTTGCTCAATGAAAAGCTCAACCAAATAGGCATCACGTGATGGTGTCCACTCTGCCTTGGGTCGACCTAGGACTCCATCTAGTCCAGCAGACATCTTGCGCTCAGCCTACTAACAAGAGTAAGAGATATAGTCAAGACAACAAGGATTCCACGAAAAATTTAACAAATATCAAACCACAAAATCTAGCCCAACAACATCATATCTATGCTGAAACACTACATGTAGGTTTACTAAATCAATTTTTCTTCAAAAGTTTATAGGAAAATGATCAAAAGCTTCTTCACATGCAGACCATGTGGGAAGCAGTCCTAGCAAAGGTGCATGTGAAGAAAGCATAACTATTAAGAACAGACAAAGCAGGAAAACATAGGTAAATATTTCAGGCTTAAATATGTTTCGGTGGACTACTCTAAAATGACTTTTCCATCAACCAAATATCTAACATTGGTACCCTAAATTGAGGAGCATTAAGTTAATATAAACATTTGTCTGACTTAATCCCCTGCCACAACAGAAATTTAGAGAGACCAATTTACTGAATAACAAGTATTGATAGATTCCTAATGACTTGCTTTTGAAACCATTCCTTAAATCCCAATACCAATCTCCTCTTAACTTGAAACTAAAATACCTGATGATTTTAAACTCTTGCCACCTCTACATTTCAGACAATTATAATTACTTAAAAAAAAAAAACTAATTTTCTAAGTATAACATCAATGATTAAACAGAGTTCACTCTACATTAATTAAATTGAATCCTGCTTCAGTTTATAGATTACACTTTATATTTTTTAAACTGACACCCTACAGATATGACTCGAACAACTTCGCCCAAATACTAAATTTCCATATGTAAATCATTGTTTGCACAATGAATTGAATCATTTTCAAGGAAGGGCATGAAGACTACAAATGCCATATATATATACATATAAGTTGAATTCAAGTTACACATGGTATAACTTTTAGCAATGTTACACACTTCGGTAACTTTTTATTGGATGTGTTTTCTGAAAAATCCACGTCGGATATCTTCATGGTTGCCAAATATCAAAATCATCAACAATCAATAATTTTCTCTTCTATGATATTTAAAACTTAACTTTATGGATTGAATAGTAAATAAAATCTGAGTAACATGAAATTCAGCATGCGTATTAAGAAGGATGAGAAAGTATAATCCAACTATAGAATTTAAGGAATGAGACCTTTAGCTAAATTACCATTCTCAATTTAGAATGGTAAAAAGTTAGCCACTATAGAATCAAAGTTATACAGTCTGGTCTTGCTTCCCCACAATTCAACTCTCTTTCAAATCCCAATACTACATTACACAGCACCCACAAAAACAATAAAACCCATGTGTATAATCCGATATTAGGCAGCCACTACAAAACCCAGAAAATTTTCTCCCAACCCACCATTTGGAAAGTGAAAAAAAAAACCCCACAAGAAAGTATAAAGATAAAAACTTGCACCAATTTTCTAACTTCTAAATGCCACTTGGGCTTCAAGAAAATCATGAAACAGATACACTACACTATTCATTAGACAGTTTAGTTATAGTATACACAAACACAGCCAATTTAAAGTTCAAATACAATATAAAGTAACCCACGTTTTCTCACTAAACAAACAGAGCATAGCACTGACTTTTGCTTAGATACTGAAAGAAAAAGATCTATGAGTGGTACCTTATGACTCGTCTGAACTAATGGTGGTCGGAGATCGGAGCTCCGGTGACCGGAAAATAGCTTCCTGATTAGGGGTGGCTAAGCTGACGTGAACGGTGAGCCAACTTGGTGTGTGTTTTTTTCTACCAAGGCTAAGATATGAGAGAAAGAGGAAAAACGAAACACTGTGTTACGCGGGACTACCCTTTTAAACTGTGTGGTCCAATCATGTTTCGCCACGTGGGTATCTGAGATCAAGCCTAAAAGGATAAGTGTTTTCTCGGATGATCCTAACCGTCCATAACTTTAAGAGTAGTTTTTGTCTTAGTCAAAATATTGGATTGGGTTTTTCTTGACTTTTATTGTCTACCTATGTCAGTGATTGGTGACTTGGCATAAAGGTAAACATCAAACATGGGCTTTGAATGGGCTTTGAATGGGCTATGTGGGCCTTGAACTAGCCCATTAAAGAGCCATACTATTTCCATTTGATTTGTGTTGATCACTCATTACATTTAGGTAATGATCTTGTTTGTTATTGCTTCAATTCTAATGGACAATTTTGAATTTTCATTATTATGGTTCCCAAATAAACCTTTTCATATGTCAAATTAAACAAAAAAAAAAAAAGTGCGCAAGTATATTATATGAAATGTATGATTGTGTCAACAACTTGTTTTTACTTTAGGCTTTTAAGAATTTGCATATATTGCAATTGTTTTCTTGCCAAATTAGTGGGTCATTTTTTTTTATCACTTTATGTACCATTTTATCCAATTTATAAATGGGCCAGTTAAGTGTAAAAGTTTTGGAGTCATTACAAGAGATTGGTAAGAAAAAGTGACTGTCTGGCCCAATTTATTTTTCAGCTTTTCGAAAACATAATTTTTGAAAATTCTGTACCTAAGAGAAATAAAGTTTAGAAAATTTGTATTTATTAAAAAAGTGTGTTTCAAACCATTGCTATTCATGATCCTGTGTAGTAACAATGTAACATCAAACAGAGCCACAGATAAAGACGTTTGGTTAAATTTTTGAACAAATGTCTTGGTAAAGTCTGTTCTTTTTGGTGTTTTGCAATGTCAAAATGCAGCTTTAGTGGTGTGATCAAAGGACACTAAAGTAGGGACATATTCCCTTTGAAAAATAGGATTCTTTGGTCCAGAAATATGCTCTCAGCATGGAGGCCAATAAAGGCAAACCAGAATGATGGTGTCCATGGATAAATGGCTCCAACTCAATGATAATGCATCAATAAAAATGAACAGTTAATAGTCTCAGCTAATGGAGTTGACCACCATTTAATTGATTCATAGAGCAAAAACTAAGGACCCACAATTATGTATTTGCAGCAATCCAAGTCAATGCAAGTTTTCAATCCAAGGCCACTTAAGTACCAAAAGTGAAAGGTGTTTCCTGATCAACACCATAAAGATCACACAAAAATTGCTCTGCATTATAAGACAAGAAAGAATGGCAAAAGTTTGACCCAGCATGGAAACTTTAATCATTGCCAAAGATAATCTTATACCAAGGAACAAATTTAGCTAAACATAGCAGCGTGAGAACAAGATAATGGGCTATTAAATTAGATGTCTTGTTCATACAGGTGTTCAAATCATTGAGAGTGTAGATTTGATGAGTAGTATGATGATCTTATGCTCTAATTAAAAGATATCAAGCTGTTAACATCAACATAGTTCTTGCATTCCCGACTGCAACTCAAATAATAAGGTCTTTGAGCAAATTATTGTTCATCATAGGCTGAGTTAGCGTGATCTATCACAGTTCCCCCTTCTATAGGCAATAGGGCTAGCGTGCTATAACCTTTACCACGCTTTGTTAGTTGCTTCCCTTTGTGTTCATAATAAGTATGGCTACTCATATTTTAGAAGATCTAGCTAGTCTTTTTCTTAATCAAAATTATCACCCAAATCAAATCATATACCTTTCAGTAACACGGTTCCCCACATTAAGAACTACAAAATATAGTTCAAAGACAATTTTTGTTGCACCTAACATGCTTGGTCTAGATATGCTGGTTTAAACTTTAATCAAATCCACAGTCTCTTTTGTAATGCTGACGTATTAGAGAACTAAGTAATAGCTCATGATAGGAACTTAATTTTGCATAAAGAATACGGCAGTACTATTTGTTGTTTACAAGCTTTCATGAGAATATGTCAAAAAGACTTCTTGAAATTGGCTATTGAATCAATCACATAATTTATGTTAATTAACATAACTTCACTAGCAAGATTTTTCTGTCTTTGCCTGTCCTTAATTTGCATAATTGCTCTATATAACCAGCATAAGGGATATTTTTCAAACATTTAAAAAAAAAAAAAAAGTGTTAGGAATGGTGGCTCATTCTAAATAATAAGGTAATACTGATCCTTAAACTCAAAGTCTCGTGGCAAAGCAGAGCAAAGTAGAGTTCGTATGGTTTAATAAGGGTATATTGGAAATTTTAATGTAACAGGTTAGGTTTTTTTTTTTTTCATGAGGGAGTATTTATATGCTTAAACTCTATTTGTTTCTAATAGTGAAAATTTGTGTCGTTTTTGTAGATTTAGGTACACAGTTGAACCACGTAAAATTCTGTGTTAATTTACAATCCATCTCTCTTTATTTCTCACTAAATTGCTTAGATGGACTGTCATCAGTAGAAAGTTTACAGGGGGGCAAGTATAAAGTCCCTTATGCCCATTTTCATTCTTGAAGAATAACAAATTTTTCAATGCCCTTAAGATACACGTATAAGCAATTTATTTACGGTTCGGTTTTTAAAACCATGTAGACACCTTACAACAATAAGCGGACTGAACTTTTTGTGCAACAATGTGATGTAGGAGTAATGTGAAAATCTGTCATCAGTGCTGCCGGTGCAAACATCCAGTTAGACATCATTTTGCTTGGAAGTTGCTTCCAATCCTTAACAACTTGCAGACTGATCTAATTATCAGATACCCTGCATAGCTACAAGTTTATCTGACTCTGAAGAACATTTAGAAGATCCAACGGTAACAACTAGAATATATAAAATTTTCATTCATTGAATAATAAGTAATAACCATCAAAGGACTCACACAAGTCAGTCAAGCGTGAACAATATCATGTTATGGAATTAAACAAGCTCAACTACATGGTGCTAAGCCCTGCACTACATGTGGTCAAGGAGACACAAGGCACAGGGAATGTTTCTGGTCCCGGTGACTAGAAAGCATGACCAAACGAGTAGTAGATGTGGGTGTCCAACAAGTCCCATGAATATGTTGTACTGAACCAAAACAAAGCTTTTTTTAGACCCTGAACTCATGCTTTTCTCATCTAATATTATTAGTTATCGGTAGAGGGTTTTTTCTTAATTTATAAAAAGACAAACTTATTATGGTTTATCATCATGAGGTGAAAGGAATCAATAATCTCTAGGTGACTTTGTTTAAATTCAAAAGAGAAGACCTAGGCAAAGAAGACAGCAATATAGGGATGACAGAAGGGTGACTAATCCTTGGCCCGTTAACAATGATAGCACTCATCTTTGGAATTTTGTATTCATTTCATTTATTCTCTTTTATGTACTTATTATTATTATCAAAAATATAATATTCTTGAGCATTATCCCCTAGATCATGTTCATTTTATGTAGGGTTTTTAAAATAACTATTTAAGTTTGTTTCTCCAAGGCTCTAGTTCTGTCCACACTGATTATCCATAATATGTATTGATTTTTTTTTTTGCCGTGACAATATTTTCTTGTCCTTCCATGGGAATTTTTATTCATTTTTCACACCCGTAGTACAACTTTATAGAGAAGTTTTGTTGTGACCGTAGAAGAATTCCTTTATAAAAGCAAAGAATAAGCCCTTATACTTTGTATTATAGATAGGAAAAAAAGAGATTTGGTGATACAAAATTTTAAATTATTACTTATTCTTTTAGGTACAGTTATATTTTTGTCAAGTTTATTTTTCAAACCTAATAAAGGAAGCAGTCAAATTACTTTCATATACAAAAGAGAATATAGTTTATGCATGTGATTCGAACTTTATTTATTCTTTTCTTATTATCTACTTATCTTCAGCAACGATATATATTAGAAAAATTCCAACAAATACAAATATCCAAGGGAAATATTCCCATATTAAAAATACAGATACAGGAGATGCCGATTTCCAAGGCCACATGAGCTAATTAACAAGTCTGTAAAAATAACTTCTAATATTGTCCATATGTTTGTTCTTAATATGTGTATGTGTTAACTCCATGTGAATAAATTAAATTATCTAAGAAGTAAGAACAAGTTGCAAGGTAAATAAGAACTTCGAAAACGGGGTTTGGATTTAGGGGGGCGGATTCTCGAGTCCACAAAGCTTAGGCCCATGTGATAAAAGCAGCTTTTTCTTCTTCTTGTAAAGCGACCACGCCCGTTTGGCTGCAATCATGTGGTCTACTTTGTGATAATTTCCCTTCACTTCTTCCATTGTTCATTTCTTTTTTATCCTTAGTCCCCCACTAACCACCTTGTTTCCCTACAAAATTATTTTGTTAATAAACTCCCTCTTTTTACCATAGTAACCCTCACAAAAACTTCCTTCACCCTTCAATATTCGAAGTACTAATACAACTATTAAGTGAGTAGAATTAGAAGTTAGATTTACAAAAATTAAATATGGTAAAGAAATTGTAAAATGCATGTCTTAGATGAGCTATTGTAAAAATAAAAAGACAAAAATATAGGTGGAGAAAGAGAGCTTGAGATGAAGTAAGATAATTAATATGATGTGACTTGATCACTTGACTACTTACGTTCATAGTATAAAACTCCATGAACAAGTACAACTTTAATGTATCTTGAATTGTATTACTTCAAAAAATCCAACACACACACAATAGACTTAGTATAATAACCCTAAAATTATTAGAGCATCCATAGCAGATGTTGTAAAAAAAAATATCATTTTGACACACTAAAAGCCTACTTTATTATTTTACCACATCATTTTACAACATCCCATTTATCATATGTTTTCTCATTCAATTCTATACATTAAAATAATATTTACTACACATTAAAATAATATATTCTCTCCTCCCTATTATCATCAACAACAGCAATAGCAACAACATCAATGCCGATCAACAACACCAACAAATTCCAAATCCAAAAACTTCAAAAAAAGAGGAAAAAAAAAAAACTCAACCAACCAACAAATTAGAGATGAAAAAACGCCGATCCAAACTCAACCAACGATCGACCTAAAACCCCAGCCCAATTAACCCACAACCCACAAAACGCCGATCCAAAACGCCGACCCAAAACCCACATCGAAACCCATCCCAAATCTCACACAACTCGATTAAGAGATATCTGAAGGTCGGTAGTGAGGGCTGTGGATGTTAGTGGTGAGTGCTGGAACATGAGGCGGCAAGATCAGCTACGAGCTATGAAGAATGAGGTGGCGAGATCAGCAGCGAGGACTAGCAAGATCGGCGGCAAGGACTGGAAAGTGGGGCAGCAAGATCAGCGGCAACTTTCTTGAGAGTGATCTTGAGCAACTTTCTTGAGCAGGGAGGAGAGGGAAGAGATAGAGAGTGACAGAGAGAGAATAAATGAGATAGAATCGACGGAGAGAGATATCAGTGGAAGAGGAGAGAGAAAAATGCAAATAAAAAATAATAATTTTTGAGGTTTGCAATTGTTGTCCGTAACGTGGCAAATTGCAACGGTATTGTCGCAATGTGGTATAATTTTTTAGATTTGCAACATCTGATAAAGCTCTATTTTTGTGTTTGGTATGCCAAATATTTGGCATTTGGCACATCTGCTGCGGATGCTCTTATAGACTACGGCATTCTATATAAACGTTTATATGTTTATGTTAATATCATAATATATTTTATAAATTATACATTTATGTTAATATCTTAATATATAGTAAAGACTATCACATACCATTTATACTATTGCATAATTTTCTTCTAAATCATTTTGAACTTATTTCTACATTGAAATTTAGTTATTCAATTATATTTCCTTGCCTGTTTTTTATATACTAAAGAAGAGACAAGCTATGCTCTACAAAATAAATTGAACACCTCTTACTCTTTTTTTTTTTTTTCTTTTGTGTGGGAAAGGTAAGAGAGCATTGGACGGAATATGTGGCCAACACATGACTAATCTATCATACATATCGTCCCATGGAGCATCAGACGCAAACCAAACCTTCCCTTCTTTTTCCTGTTGTATAGGTTAACTCATACTTACATGAACCTAGTTGATTAGACAATCAAATGGCACAATTAATTATGACAATTTAGATGTAGTAGTTGAAAATTGTAGTGGCAATATAGTCTTCTACACTTAAAGCTCATAATTTAATACATCCAATTGGCCTTGATAATTGATACTAGGTGCACAAATTGGCAAACTGCAAAGGCAGGCAATACCGGCAAAACAACAGGAATAAGCAGCTACATAGGAAGGTGGAAGAAGGAAGGAATGTGGTAAAATGTAATAATCAGCTCGGGAAACGGGAAACCCGCTCGTGCGGACAAGCCACTCACGCTTGCTATATTATTACTCTAAACAAAACTTATAATTAATTACACTAATTTTTTTTAATATTATGAGCTAAACAACAAAAAAATTTAATTACAAAAAAGGGCTCAAGAATCATTAGATTTCGTCAAAGCTCCCCCAAAAAGTGTTTCTCACTCGCTTCCCAAAAATTGCTCTCTAAAATACCTTTCAAACACAGCCTTTCTCACTCCTCAAGAACCCGTCGTGTCTTGTATGTTTGTGTATATATATATATATACCACTACAAGGCTCTCTTCACCCTCATTTCGAATCTCAAACTCAAACTCAGTTCCTCATTGCATTGAACCTCCCACTTTATATACATTCACTTGCTAGAGACAGAGAAGAAAGAAAAGCAGTATTGTAAAAGAGTGTGAGTGAAAAGAGAGTGAAAGTTGTAATGGCATCGGATAAGGTGGTGGAGACTGTGATAGTAGGGAATTATGTAGAAATGGAGACTGAAGGGAAGCCCAAGAGTGTGAAAAACAAGCTTTCTAACTTCTTTTGGCATGGTGGTTCCGCTTATGATGCCTGGTTTAGCTGCGCTTCAAACCAGGTATTTAAAATTTTAAATGACGCGACATTGGATAGATGGTGAATTCTTGTTCTTGTTTTGGTTTTCTAATGTTTGTGTTTGTTTCAGGTGGCTCAAGTTCTGCTTACTTTGCCGTACTCATTTTCTCAGCTGGGAATGCTATCTGGCATACTTTTTCAGCTCTTTTACGGGTTGCTAGGTAGCTGGACAGCATATCTCATTAGCGTGCTCTATGTAGAATACAGAACCAGAAAAGAAAGAGAAAAAGTTGATTTCAGAAACCATGTCATCCAGGTTTTGAATTTTTTTCCCTAGCTAGCTTCTTTGTTTGTATTTTTTTTCAACATGTTAACTAAAATTCTCACATGGGGTTCCATGTGTAGTGGTTTGAAGTACTTGATGGACTCCTTGGAAAACACTGGAGGAACGTGGGGTTAGCATTTAACTGCACTTTCCTTCTGTTTGGATCTGTCATTCAACTCATAGCTTGTGCAAGGTATACCAACTCATTCTGACCCTATTTTTAACTCTATCCTCATTTTTTATGAGGTTTTTTTTTCTTTTTCTTTTTTGGCCTAATAAATAAAAGAATTACAAATCTGATCAGTTTCTGTAACCGGCATTGTCTTATTAATGTTGCAGCAACATATATTACATAAATGATAATCTGGACAAGAGAACTTGGACCTACATCTTCGGAGCTTGTTGTGCCACCACTGTCTTTATTCCTTCGTTTCACAACTACAGAATCTGGTCCTTTTTAGGCCTCGTAATGACCACCTACACTGCTTGGTACCTCACCATTGCCTCATACCTCCATGGTCAGGTAACTAAAATTCATTTGCTAATTACAATTTGCCAAATTATAGTGGTATGAGTATGATAAAACTAACAATAAGAACAATAAGGTATCGATTTTTTACACCTGTCGACATGGTTTATTGTGATTGATGCACAAGTGAAAGTGATGTTTAAATCACACATGTAAAGTCAGAAAAATATAAATAAAGATCTAGCTACACTTTACATGTTTCGCTTTATGCTCGCTAACTTACGTAAATATTTTTCATTTTTAACTTCGAATACTTTATAAGAGATTAATATATATATATATATATATATATATATATATATATATATATATATATATATATATATATATAACAAGCTATAATTAATAGAGCATAAAGTATAATACTTATGGAATGACCGAAGATTTTTTTTTGCGTTCCTAGCGTTACTCTAAAACTAATACAAAACCAATGTGATGGCATTGGCAAGTTTAACATAAGAAATGCACATGTCCAACTCAGGTTGGTGTTGAATAGAGTCAAAAGCATGAAAATTTTGGAGCCATAAGATTGTTAGTAGGCTTTTAATTAGTATTTTTTTATACTCTAATGAGTAGTTGATGTGTGTGTGTGTTTTTTTTTTCTTCTAATTTCAATTATAGGTTGAGGGTGTTAAGCATTCTGGTCCAACCAAGCTGGTACTATACTTCACAGGGGCCACAAACATTCTCTACACATTTGGGGGACATGCTGTTACAGTGTAAGACAAAGCATGAATAAACAATTGGTCTTTTTCGATATTTTACAGTTCTTGCTCATGTATCTACCTCCTCATTTGCAATGATTTTTTTAAAAAAACTTAGTCATAGATTAGCAAATAAATTAAACAATTAATTGAAATAGAAAACAAACAAAGGCCTAATGTAATGTCATGTTTTTTTATTATTTGAGAAACACACACATACAGGGGAAGGGGATAAGATAAATGAATACATTTACACGCCAACGCCAAAACTGCATACGACAGTTAGTGTCGCGAAGCAAATGTAATGTCATGTTGATAGTGACTAATCCTTCATTTTTTTGGGGGACAAAATCTGACCGTGTGATCTAATGACCTTTCTCTATCTGAAAACTTATATTATTTCCCTGATATCTCAACTGATGTATTGTGATATACACAAACATTTTTTTTATTCCTAAATTGCCCTTCTTAGGCGTGGGAGGCAAAAAGTTGTTTTCTTCTTGGAAAACTTCTGTTCCTTTTTCATGTACAAAGCCAATAGACTTTCTCTCTATTTGCTTTTGCTTTTATCACGAGAAAGAAGCCAAATAGGGGGTCCAGCTTGCTCAGTGAATCCTAGATCGGCACCAAATTATGAAAATAAAACAAAAAATCCAGGTCTTTTCTTCATTATTTATACACAACAATTTTTGTTTTTGAAAAATAAATAAATTTTGTAAAATCTTTCTTATTACATTGTGGGCTTTTTGTCAAAGTTTCATAAAGCCCTGAAGTAGATGACAATTATCTATAAGCTAATCTCAGCCCAAGAGAACCTTTACCTTCTATAGTTAGAATTTGTTCCCTTTAACATTTTTATAGAGATTTTGTTGAAGGCCCATATAGCTCAAGGTTTAATTAACATGGTAGTAGATGGTGGCCAAGTAGTAAGGGACTTAGGGCTAACAAAACTCCGGTCTTGGGTTCGAGTGTCCCTTGTTAGTGAGCGTATTAGTGTTCATCTCTTTCTTTACTATCCTGAGCCCATAAAAGTCGCTTTATCTTCTTTCCATTTTTTAAGTACCTAAAAAAAGATGTGGGTGAATAATATTTATGTGGAAAAGAAATTATTATAATTTGATTTTCTTGCTGTGGATGCTGAAAAGTGAGTTAAACTAGTGCGAAAAATTAGCCGAATATAATAAATTCTTGTGTGTTCAGGGAGATCATGCACGCAATGTGGAAGCCTCAGAAGTTCAAGGCCATATACTTATTTGCTACCTTGTATGTGCTGACACTGACACTTCCATCTGCCACAGCTGTGTATTGGGCATTTGGAGACTTGCTTCTAAACCACTCCAATGCTTTTTCTCTGCTCCCAAAATCACCCTTCAGAGACATGGCTGTCATTCTAATGCTCATCCACCAGGCATGTTCACCATCCCTCTCATACATATTCACACACACACACACACACACACACACACATAATAATCCCACATGTTTGAAGGCTTAGTTAATTAATAATTTGTATCCTAAATTGAATATAAAAATATTTCCCACACTCTTAACTTTATCATTCCTAAATTGAATAAAAAAAAAGGTGACTTGACAAGTGCATGTGTGCATTTAAGTGTCTTTTTTTTGTGTGATGAATGTGTGCATTTAAGTGTCTTTAATACTATATTAAATAGTAAAAAAAAATCAATTTCATAATTTAAAATTTATAAAAGTAGTGGACAAAATTTGTATGTCACAACTTTTGCCACAACTCTAATATGGTCGATTGTTTATGTTGGAAAAAAAATGGTAAATCCATGTAAAAGTGGTAAGTAACAACTCACAATCGACTTCATCAAAATTAGGACAAAATTGTTGTTAGAATCAATAACAACTAATTACCTATAATTTGTTATAAAAATGTTGTGGACGTAGTACCTATCTAAAAGTTTTGGTCATAAAAGAATTGTTTATAAACTTCTTTATGAATCATATTGTGAAATTTTAGCTAGAAATTTATACTGCTGATTGTCATGTTTTGGTGTTAATGTGTGCAGTTTATAACATTTGGGTTTGCATGCACACCCTTATACTTTGTGTGGGAAAAAGCCATAGGGATGCATGAGTGCAAGAGCCTATGCAAGCGTGCAGCAGCAAGATTGCCTGTGGTCATCCCCATATGGTTCTTGGCCATCATCTTCCCTTTCTTTGGGCCCATCAACTCCACCGTTGGATCTCTTCTTGTTAGCTTCACAGTCTACATCATCCCTGCCCTGGCCCACATCTTCACCTTCAAATCAGCCTCGGCTCGTGAGGTACCATACATTTTACAATCTTCCCTCATATACATTATAACTAGAATTTATATTTTTGAATAGTTAAGTTACAAGACTCTTGACAAAATAATTATACTTTTCAATCTACTATTCTATGGGCTTATGGAGTTTTCGAGTGTCTTATGGATAAAAAGTCAAATAGTCTTTCAAAGAAACTCCACCCTTTGTAACTAAAGCACCCCTCCAAAACTTAATAAACCAATAGTGTATCAAACTTACCTATGGTATTAATTAAAACATATAATGCTAGTGCACGAAAATTCTAGCCAATAGAAGAAAAAAGTGGCAGTGGACCACCTGAGAAACGCAACTTTTTACAGTCTCAGACTAGCGTAAGATTTTTTACTGAACAGTGCAGGAATTAAATTTGCCATAACTCATACTAAAGTTATAATTTATTATGATCATTATTATTAGTATTTAAGAGACCTTAATGAAAAAAGTAAAGAAACACAGATTGGTAGTCAGCAAAAAAAAAAAATACAGATTGGTAGCGTATGGTCACAGTCTAGGAGACCAGTCCCGGGGCATTCTCCTAAATCGATAATATTTTTTGGGCTTTTAATGTTGTTCATGTTTCACATCACTAACCTTTTTGGTATTTGGGATTTAACTATCATCAACTTTGGTTTACTAAAATCCCAAAAGGTTGTGACTAATAAATTGAAATAAATTGCATATTGGCCCTTAGAAGCCACGAGATTCGTGCTGCAATGGTGGTCCAGAATATCTGTTCGAACCTGATGATGGTCCATGTATATCAGAGGAGTACCCCCAAAAAAATCTCGACCTCTGTAACTCTTGTCTGTTACTTCTATTTCATGCATTATCTCTTTAATTACCGTACACACTCTAAGACAGCATTATTACTGCATTGCAAACAAACTGAACTGTGGGGTCCCTTTGAGCCCAGAAATGCTAGCAACTATATATCAAGTCTATTTATTATCACTGATATAGTAGAGTAAAGAGATGTTTATAACAATTTTAAAATTCAGAAATGTTTACCTATTATGATTAATGCATAACAAAAGAGGTGTAAATATGGGTTCAAGTGAAAATGATGTTCTAATCCCGACTTGCTCATGTATTCATATTGTACTTATGTGAAAGTAATGTTCTGATATGTTAACTTTGAGCATAGTGTAACATTTTATGATGAATGGTTGTGAATGCAGAATGCAGTGGAGCAGCCACCAAAGTTCGTAGGTAGGTGGATTGGAACATACACAATCAATGTGTTTGTGGTGGTGTGGGTCTTTGTTGTAGGGTTTGGATTTGGAGGGTGGGCAAGTGTGACAAATTTCGTGCACCAGATTGACACATTTGGGCTCTTCACAAAGTGTTTCCAATGCCCTCCACCAACTCTAGCACCAAGTTCAGTACCTCATCTTCTGAATGCCACAGCACCTACTCCTCTCAACCACACTCACCTTCACCACCCTTGAAGATTTGTTGTCCAGCACAACTTCTGCTGAGTTTCCCTCTAAAGGCTTCACATATGATTAGAATCACTAGCTACCTAAACGCTATGATCATGTTATATCATTGCATGTTTGGTTTGTTAGAGACAATATAGGGCAGAGGAGATAAATGAGGAGTTTGAATTAGACCCAGCAAGGCAGCAATATATGTATTTGGCTAATAGCCATTTCCATCCATAAAAGCATCTTTCTCTGTCTCTTTTATTTAATTAGTTTAGGGTCTTTTGTTATGCATTTGAAAATTAAAAAAAAAAAAAAAAAGAGACTTCTATGAAATATAAAATATTCGGAATTTTGTACTTCTACTCATAAAAGCTTCCATATATTAGCTTCTCTCTCTTTCTAACATCAAAAATAGTGCTAATCTCTTTTTAGAGATAGCCAAAGGTGTGCCCCCCCCTAGCAAAAGTAATGAGTTAAGGTTTCGAACTAAGCTTGCTCCCAATCGAGGGAAAAACATATCACTTACAACACTTGTACCAACGAGTGAATACCATATGAGACGTTAGTGAGATCAACCCTAATAAAGAAACATAAAATTGAATTATATGACATTCACTCATTGGTTTTCTATATAAATGACTTGTTATAATTGTTACAACAAATATGTTTTGAAATGGAGGAATCGAACATACCACTAAACCATGAGGCCACACGGAAATTAGTAAAATGACTTGGTTTTATATTGCTACGATTATCTTTTGCATCCACATGTAAAATTTCTATAATAATTGTATGCCCTTGTTTGAGAACCAAATGCTGTAAAAGACATAGTATTAAGATATAATCGGGATAAAGTGTTAAAAAGCGAGTATAACAATAAATGTGATTGATATTACTTTAATGACATAATAAATAAATATCTAAATTATTATTATTATTTTAATTGTTGATACATTAATTTGTAAATATTATATAATAAAATTAATAGTACCAAGCATCACTTAAAAATCTTCAATGTCAACTTTTTCATGCTTTCAAAAATAACCATTTTGCCTAATTGAACTTTTTAAATTGCCTATTAAATTCCACGCACGTTAACAATCCCACACATCCAAAAAGTTATATTCTCAAAATAAAAAAAAGGTTTAATAAATTCAAATT
Source organism: Castanea sativa (assembly GCF_040712315.1). Lineage (NCBI taxonomy): Eukaryota > Viridiplantae > Streptophyta > Magnoliopsida > Fagales > Fagaceae > Castanea > Castanea sativa. Next base: position 40,922,754 of record NC_134019.1, on the reverse strand, counting down.
CCATACAATTAGGACACTTGTTTTATAGTTAAATATAACTAGTTGGTATGTTTTAGTGTGTTAAGAGGCTGGTTGCAATTGAGTCATTGAGTGGAAATGTTATGTTAATCATCAAGGCACGCAGAACAGTCCCAACAACGGGTGTTGAACCCCATAAACCCTGAGTTTGGCTCCAATGATTATTCAGAACTTGCATTAAGCCTTATCTTGCGGAGTGCAACATCCAACAACGTGAACTGAAAGTCACTTTCCTTATGGTTTTTCTCGAGAAAAAAAGCAACTAATGGTTTTTCTGAAAAAAAAAAAAAAAAAAAAGCAGCTAATAGTAGTCTGTGGATTTTTCACAAAACTATATATTAATGTGAAGTCTGCATCTATCGTATTGTTTTTAACCTTTGTAGTTGAATGCAGAACAGAACCTAGTTAGAACTGGCTTTATGATGGTGTTCAGAACGATGTTGGGATAGTACAATTGTTGTGCTGATCATATTGCATGTATTCACGTCCCAACAACATGGGAGACAAGTATTTATGATTCATATAACTAGACGCACTCCACCAAGGGTAATGGTTAAAATACTAACCCGTGATATGGTTTGGTGATAAGAGTTCTCATATCATTTCACATGATGTTTAGTAGGAGTCGAATGATTTGAGTAGTGCGCTTCAAAAAATGTGTTGTGCCTACAATTCTTTGGTGATACACGTGGTATTATTCATTATCGTCACGTGGCGTAGAATCAATAAGTCCACACTGAAAATTCTATTTTTTTTATTCACCATAAAAAGGTGTAGTCGTTTAACGTACATTTGTCAAATTAAAGCCCAAACAAATGGGTAAAATGCAGTTGAAAATTTCAGAATTCAATACAACATTGCAACAGTGAAAGAAAGTCTTCAATCTGCTACAGAAATAAAAATAATTGGACTCTATCAATATGACATTTATAACTCATGAAGTACAACAATAAAAGATGTACTGAAATCCACCTACAAAGCAGCTTATTTACTAACTTTTAAATGATACACATACAAAATGTGGTAATGTAGCTGAAAATTTCAGAATTTATTATAACATGACAATAGTGGAAATCAGGGAGCGATTCAGGTGGGGCCCAAGCCGCACGGATCTAAGAATATTTTTTTAGTTATAATGTTTTTTATTTTGTAGTTAGCTCCTTCCGAAACCTTAGGCCCTATTTGGTTTTTTTTTTCATCACTCAATTTTTCGTCACTCATCACTCATCACTTAAAATACCCCAATTTTCCCAACCTCACCCGTTTTGGCACATATTTTCAACTTCTCACCACTCAAATTTTTCTACTGTTTGTGGGACCCACTGCTTGTAAATGGGTCAAACCCTTCTGCTAAGCCTACCGATTAGATATCCATACTCACCATCACCGCCACCATCACCATCCACCACAAACAACAAATCCCAAAAAAAAAAAACCCTCCACTGCTCACCACCACCACTCACCAAACCTAGAAAAAAAAAAAACCACATCCAAACTGGCAAGCAACCCACCCATTCAAGACCGAAATTCAAACCGTCCTTCAACACCAAACTCAAACCGATTCAAAACCAAAAGTCAAGTCAACACTGAACTCAACCGACTCAACACCAAAACTCACACCGATCCAACACTGAAACTCGGACCGATTTAATACCAAAACTCAAACAAACACCAACAGCAACCTAAAACTCAAACCGATTCAACCCGAATCTCAAACAACACCACCAGCAACCCAAAACATAAACAACCCCCCAGTAACCCGAAACTCATAACACCAGTCAGAGAGAATAGAAGCAACAAAGACAAAGAATAGAAGTAACACTGGTCCGATTGTGATGTCCCGCCACGATCAGACGCTATACATTACTTCCACATCAGCATAGTAGATCAGGGCCACCGATCCAACGCTGGAGATGGTGACTCTGCCACTGTCTCTGTCATAGAAGAAGCTCCCCCCCTTCCCCTTTCAGCCCTGTTTCTTGATTTTTTTTTTTTTTATGGGTCTGAGATGAAAAAAAAAAAAGAAGAAGAAGAAGTAGAACAAACTGAGATGAGAAAGGCAAAAAAAGGAAGGAAAAAAAAAAGAAAAAAAAAAGAAAGAAAGAATAATTGAAGAACAGAGAAAGAAAAAAGAAAAGTGGAGAAAAAAAAAAGGAGTGAGTCAAAAGTTACGGCTAGTGGGTCCCTCCATCTATGTTTAATTATGAAAATGCCATTGGAAACTGAGTACTGAAAACAACTAAAATGTGTTTTTAATTTCCATAACTCATCACTCAAAAATCAGAAACAGAGAATTGAGTGATGGAAACAAAAACAAGAAACACGGCCAAACAAGCTTTCTTGGAGTGAGTCCCACTTATTTTGAGTTATGGGTGATGGAAACAGAGTTATTAGTGATAGAAACACAAAATCCAAACAGCCCCTTAGGTTCTATTTTTCCACAATAAGCCTAACTAGCCTCGTCTAAATAGTAACTATCAAACCAAAAAACTTTAAAAATACAATAAAAATATTCACAATAGTGATTGTATTTTAGCCAAAAAAAAAACTATTTTACCACCAAAGAACCAAAAAATCATGTGTTATTGGAGAAATTAAAGCTAAATTTTTTGCAATTATAATATACTGGTACAAATACCAGTTGACTGTAGCAAATTGTTAAAAATAAAATACAATATTTTATTAAAATTATATCTCCCTCTTCAATTAAAAAAACTCAAATTCTATCGCTTCCTTTATTATTTTAATGAATTGTTTATATTATTTTAAATGTAAGTTATATAAAAATAAAATAAAATAAAATAAACATTTGATATTGGGTGTATTGTAAAGTGGGGTGGTAAAATAGATAAATAATTTTTTGAGGTGCTAAAAGCTAAAATCTTTAGCACCACCAATGTGAATTCTCTAACTTCAACGCTCAAAAAAAATCCTAGCCAACCTAGTATTAAAAAAAGACATTATTTTGTTTTTGTTTGTCTTTGTTGGTAAATGATTGCTTCTTAATGTATTTAGAAACAACAATTTTGAGTATTTATAATTTTTTAATACTATATGGATGTCTATTTAGAGTTTTTTTCTTTATCTTTATACTTTGACCCCCACTAGCATAAAATCCTAGGTCCATCCCTGATGGAAATATATTTTGGAAGAAGGCTTTCTGCTATATAATTAAAATAATTTGACTCTATTATGTGTCATTATAACTCACAAGATACAAAAATAAAAGACCGAGTGATGTTGAACAATAAAACATAAATTGAGCTTACAAGTTTATTTGTTAATTTTTAAGTGTAAACAGAAAGATAATTAAAAAAATTATTATTATTTTGTAAATGTGGGGGAATGAAAATGAAAAAAGAAACTTTAAAATTAGAATAAATTAACAGAAAAGAATATATGTAACCAACCCAAATTAGTACGTTGAAAATTCACAACTGACATCAAAATTTTGGTTCTCTTAAGGTTGTTGTATTTGTTATTGTTGTGTTGTTAGTATGTTGAATATTTATAACTAATGACAAAATTTGAGACTAAGACTTAATTGTGCTTGTTATTGTTGTGGTTGCAGTCATTGCTGTTGTCATTAACATAACACAATCACATTCATTACAATGTAAAATTTAACTTATGTAATGATAGATAGTGTAAGAGCTAGAATTAGACCTCCTATTCACTAATAGTGGAAGAGGACCCAACAAGCCCAACACAATATATTTGTAAGAGAATGGGTTAGATAAGAGTGTAGCTCAGTAAATCAAGTATGGGCCTTAGCTGCTTAGATTCAAGTCAGGAAGATAAACACAATATTTAAAGTAAGCTTTCCTCGGTCGTGTCCAAGGAAGAAGTGTTCTTATATTTACTCAAGTTATTTCAATACAAGATGTTCCTTTTTGTTTTCTCTCTTTCTTCCCCTCCCCCTCTCACGAGGGCCTTTTCCTTATATAGTTCTACACTCTTCAATCCCAGCCTTCCACTTGTTGATTATATAAGCAATCTTTTAGATGCTTGTTCTATCAGAGACCTCATGGAAGCTTTTTGAGTAGTTGTGAACTAAGATATCCTTACTCAAGGGTCATTTCCACATAAATGCGGCCAATTGGTTAGGTGCAGAAAATTTAATGTGTTTGTAGCAGCCTTCTTCTCAAATATTTCCTAGGTTACTGTAGGCTCCTTTCCCTGAAGCTTATCTTCAGAAGTATAGTTGCTCCTTGCCCAGTATCCTCTAAGCATGCTGGCTCTAATCTTCTATAATGCCTTCCCGAGGAAGCCTGGCTCCTCGAGAGACACCACTAGCTCGCTATCATTTTTCCTTCTCCTCAACCTATTGACCCCGATACTTGTTAAACCTCTCAACCATCCTCAGATTCCCATAGGCCCTCGGGCATGGCCCACGACTCAACACTCCTACTCAGCACATTTTACCCTTACAGATAGTATCTTCAATGTATGCATTTAAGTTCTTCTCAACAAAAAAAAATTATGCATTTAAGTCACTGCCTAAGTTGCACCGACACGAACATGGTTACGGGTACGGGTACAGGTACGGGTATGGGTATGAATACGAAACGGGTATAGATACGAGGGTACGGCAATTTTTGAAAAATAAGTGTACAACACAGTGTGGGTACGGCAATTAAACAATTAATTAAATTTTATATTTAGGCATATTTTTTAATATTTTTAGACATAGAATATGTTTATGTCTAGAATTTAAATTATGTAAGAACTACAAATAAGTAAACTAATACTCAAAGTAGTACAATAATACACATAAAATGTTTAGAGTACAAACCAATAGTTTAAATAGGCTACATTCAACATCAAACTAAAAACATAAAAGGAAAACAAGCTTTAAACCTTCAAACCAAAATTTTTGCATCTTTAACTTTGTTCACACTTATGCATATTCCAACCCAAGAGTATATGAGGGGAAAAAAGGTTTTTCTTTTTAAAACAAAAAACTAAAATAAGCCAATATTAAATTGACTATATAAACTAAAATTTGGTAATGGAACACCTTGGAGGCCAAGATCTAGATGGACTGGCATCCTCGTCTACAATCAAAGCAGCAAGTTTTTGGAGGTTGGATTAAACACAGATATAGATGGATCGGCATCCTCATTTTCAACATTCCTACTAAAGCAGAGGCTCTTTTGTTTTAGGGTATATTAGCACAAGATCAACAGTATGTGCTTGTCCACATGTCAAAATTTATGAGTTTTTCTTTTTTCTTTTTCTTTTTTCACTATTTGCCATGTTAGAGGTGTCAGCGCCCTGTCGGGAAAAAAGAAAAAAAGAAAAAGAGGGACACCGCTCGAACACCAGAAAATGGAGTGTCTTACCACTACCGGTGTTCGACACATGTTTGACACCGATACTTCGACAAAAATGGCATGTCGGTGAAACCTAGGTCACTACAAATTTTAAATATACTGCTTAAGAGCATCCCCATCAGCATGTGCAAAGTTGCGCAAAATGAAAAAAGTAACTAATTTTACACATTTTGAGCAAAAATCACCCACAGCAATGAGTGTAAAATTGTGCATAAATGCATAATTGCTACAGTAACCGTGCATATATGCACGGTTACTGTAGCATTTGTATTTAATATTTTAACAATTTTTTTCTCTCTCCTCTCTATACCTGACTCTCACCTCTCTCTCTTTTCCTCATTTCATTAGAGAACCTCTCTCAGGCGCACAGCTCTCTCTTTCTCTCATCTCATAAACTTTCTTCCTCTAGCTTCCGCTGATTGCCACCGTCGCCGATCGCCATTGCCACCGCTCTTTCCTTTGTTCTTGTTGTTTTCAGGTTGAATGGGGTTGATCAATGGGTTTTGGGTTGAATGGGGTTGATCATTGGGTTTCTCGTTGAGAAAAGTTACCCTTCCAATTCCAGATGAAGCACCGCAGCAAACAATGAGTGTGTGTGGAGGATGAAATCTGTGAAACCCATTTGGATTTCATTGTGAGGGAAAGATGCAATGGATGAGCGGGGTTTGTTTTTCTAGTTTTTTGGTTGAGCTTGGGGCTGCCATGATAGTGATTGTGGGTGTGGGTTGGTGGGTTGTGTGGATTCCAGTGTGATCGACTTGTTCTTTGGGTTTTTTTTACTGGTTTTTTTTTTTTGGATGCTGGTATTGATCTTGTTGCACAATGGGAGGCCAGAGGTGTCGATCTTGATGATGGTGGCTATATGGGTTGTGTTGGGTCTGTGAGAGAGATGACAGTGTTAAAGAAATAAATATTTTATTTGAATAAATATGTATAATAGACAAACTGATATAGGTGTTTTGTAAAAATGAGAGTGTAAAATAGAAAAAATAGGTTTTAGATGTGTAAATTTATAAATAAATAAAAAAAATTGCATTTACTGAGTGATCATTCTCATAAAAATGAATAGACTGGGTGATGTGAAGTGTGACCTATAAAATATAAATCTTATAAATGTATGCCTCAACATTTAAGTGTAAACAAAAATATGTTTTAAAAAAAAATGGATAGCTTTCTCAGTTTTTCATGAAAAAAAAAATTCTTAAAATAAATGTTAACATTATGCGTGTTAGTTGCTACCAACTTTAATTATAAGGTCATGGTAACAAGTATCCTTAATTAGGACTAAAGATACTTGTTAACAAACCATATAAGAAAAGTTTTTAACATTATTTTCATAAAAAATATAAAATGCTGTAGCAAAATTATTTACCTTGTCATTTTCTCATAAATTGTTTCTAAAATTAGTTCTTGAACCAATGTATTTAGGGCATTTATTAACATTTATGTTAATTATATTGCTTAATAGTTAATATCAGAGAGTTACTTATGAGTCCAGAGGTATGGTCAAATGTTAGCAGAAGCTTGTCCTACAGTTGCTTTGAGTGTTATTCCATTTGATTTCTGACCCTTATTATCCTGTAGAAATTCCAAGAGACCAATGGTCATGGATTCAATTCTCATTTCAACATTCTCTACAACATTCTTCTAAATGCTCTCAGCTTTAGTCCCCAGATTGAGGGCACAGGCGTTTAGATCATGAAAATGATATGTCATGAAATAAAGGTCTTAGGTGCAGAAGAGAATATAGCTGAAAGCATCTTTTTTTCACTATACCATATGTTTTTCCCGAGACCCATTCTATGATTATGAGAGGTGAGCTTATGACAAAAAAGCCATCCAGACAATACACCTAATAATTAAAGAACAATGGAAAAGGAAGAGGTGGTAGTGACGTAGAGTTTTGAGGGTGTTTCTAAAATGTAGGGTAATAAGGCTGCTATACAGTTGGATAGTTGTGAGGGAATCTAATATAAATCTGCCATACTTCAAAGGCTTGTTGTAGCTAGATAGTCACAAGGTTGTCCATTACTCCAAATTAATTATGAGAAGCCCCTATACAACTTTTTTAAGAGCATGCGAACTCAAGAAAGAAAAGGGGAAAAATACAAATAAAGTCTCTTATCTTCTCAGTTAAAGTCCATTTTCTGTCTCGTATATGGTTCCTTGAATCCTTGGCCTTTATTCTCTAGACAAAAAAAAATAATGATACCAGCATGGGAGACATGCCCTGTAGGTCCAAAATGCAAAATGTTCATCACATTTCTAATATTTGAGAAACCGAAAATCTTGCTACACACTTGTTATTGCAATTAAAGCTGTAAATAAACCAAACTGTTCATAAACAGTTCGGTTTGACTCGATAAAAATTTTATTTTGTTCATGTTTATTTGTTTATAAACAAGTCAAGTTTGAGCCTTAACATTAGGCTTCTTTAATAAACCGGCCTAGCCCAAGCAAAAAATATATATATTTAATGAACAATGAGGCTTGATAAAATAAAATAAAATAAAAATTAGTCAAGCTAGCTTAGATTAGTTTATGTTCTATTGTTCTCTGTAATAAGTTTGGTAGGGGCTTGAATAATTAACACATATCTTACTAAGCTTTTAATAAGTTTGGGACCATTTATCTAAACTAAATGGGCTTGATAATATGCTTAATATAAGTCTGACAACGTACTTCCTTTGGATCTCAATGTCAAGAGCTTATTAATGTTTGTTATTATTACACAAATAATTTGCTTTTATGATTTTGTGAATAAGATCAACAAACAATGTATGCACAAATTTGTGTGTGAAAGTATAAGAGAAATAAAATAAAACTTACAAACCAGATGAATATAGAATGGTTGACACAAAACTAATCAAGACTAGTGTTTGACACTGTATTTTTAAGACAAATTTCCCCCCTCGCAATATTCAATGATGCTTTGCATTTCTTAGACATCTGCCTCCCAAGAAACAATGATCAACAATACGCAGAAAAAGCACTACAATCTCTCTCTCTCTCTCTCTCTCTCTCTCTCTCTCTCTCTCTCTCTCTCTCTCTCTCTCTCTCTCTCTCTCTCTCTCTCTCTCTCTCTCTCTCTCTCTCTCTCTCTCTCTCTCTCTCTCTCTCTCTCAAGACTCTTACGAATGAATGAAAAAACTAACTTTCTAAAATGAACTAGTTAGGAATAGGTGCAATTGTAAATAGACATATTGTTACAAACTCGCACTAGTTCAGAAAATGAGCAATAACTAATAGATAGACATATTGGTTCGCCAATAGACATATCAGTTTGGAATTAAATATAGTGCACACAAACAAAAACATTGAAATAAGCCCAAGCCACTTGGGCTTGCGCTAACAGAATCAATTTCTCATTCACACCTTAATGGTTTTGCGTAAGTGTCCATGATACAATAAACCATTTTTCCAACAGATATTGAGCTCGAGTTTGAACTTGGTGGTGAGCCCGAGCTTAGTTTGAATAATGAATCAAGTCAAACCATGCTCAAACTCAAACCTTGTTTGTAGGCTTGGTTGAACATTTGTTGTTAAACAGAGCTTGAACATTCAACACTTGACAAAGTATAGCTCATTTACAACCCTAAATTATTGAGTCTGAATTTGGTAAGAATGTGGTGTAAAATTTATGTTTTACATCATCTAATAAGAGATTGTCACATCAACATTTTACTTAAAATTCAATATATCCTACCACATCTAATAACATCTCAATAAACTCACAATTAAGTTGGAATTATATGTGGGTATTAGAATTGATTGGATGTGGTTGTACTTATTCTTAAAGATGAGATAAGATAATGTGGCATTTTAAGACTGGAATGATAAAATATGAGTTTTACACCACATCCTTACAGAATTTAGGTGCAGTTTGAATTCAGCGATTTGGGCGTCTGGTGTTTTGTGTTTTCAGCTCTTTTTTTTTTTTTTTAGTTGTGAATGTTGACTTTTGGCGTGAACAGTGCACTCGTGCACTATTTACGGAACCCACAAATATCATTTTTCATATTTTGCTACAGTATTTTCAGTTTTCAGTTGTATCCAAATGAATCCTTAATCTCTAAATTATTATTTTCACACTACCTTTGAAATCATGTTTTCAAAATTTAATTTCAATCCATGTGGCAGTGTGTACTGTGTACAGTGAGTATATAATAAGAAGTGAATGATAATTATTACTCTTTTACAAATATTGTATAATAATAATGCAATTGTTAAGCACAAAAGGATTTTAGTATAGACAATGTTTGGCTCCGCCTCCAATATCTTTTAGAGCTATATTTTCAAATTTATTATGTAGCAAATTGTAAAACCATTCATCCATATTATTAGAAGGCCAAAATTTTTAGTTTTTATTATGTAAGAAATTTTAGCATGAAGTAACGGCAACAAGTTTTCTAAAATTAGTTTGGTTAGGCTGACGTTTGATTATGAATGACAACGTTTCAGTTCCTATGTATCATTTGGCTTGACTTGCTTTGTAGCATTAGATAACGTTAGTGCTCTGACTCCATGGTCTCCAGTGAACACAAGTCATCTCCAATAGTAATTGTTCTATGATAATAATACAAATATATCAAAATTTTGTTATATAATTACCCTCTTGCACATATTCATCACATGTTCATTTCATTATTTGAATTAAATATAAATGGTACCTTGTACTAGATCTTTTTAAATTTTAGAGGATATACAACAAATAAAAATAAAATCTTTTATGTTCTTATAATTCTATAGCTACAACAATGAAAGAAATGGAAGAAAATGATTAAAATTTTAGTTCTCCTCCTAATAAAAATGAGATAATGTCATTGAATTACGAGACTCTTTAACAGATAAAATTTTGTTATCGTTTATTTCAACTTTCAACAACAGTCTAATATGAGCACAAGTCCTTTGAAAATGATTTGTTCTATAATAAATAAACCTGACTTGTGGGTGATATAATATAGAACAAGATGATTTAAATTTGAACCCGGTGAATTTTAGGGGATGAAAGTTCATGTCCCTGTTACAATGTTTTGAAGATAAAGATAAGCCCTACAACCAGCTGAATTTGAATGTGCATGCATAAACACATCACCAAAGGAAATTGGATGAAGACAAACTGCACCAAACAAGGAATTTGAACCAACACTGGTTTGTCAATAAATCAAAATCACTCTAAAAAATCATAGCCAAACAAGGCCTCATAGAGCAGCCCAGTAGTGAATTATTATCATTATCATAATTATTTTGTTTTGGATGTAGCTTAAATGTTTTCGTTTAGGACAAATTTCAACAGGTAAGGACTCTGGTTGGTCTGCATCATCGTGATCCAATCCTTCATCATCCCTAAATTGGTGCACTCCAATTTTGGTACCTGGTCACTAGTTAGAAGACAATAAAAATTCGAAAAAAAAAAAGTGTAAATGACACCAGATTATATATAGATTAGGATCCAAGAGCATTGTATCTCAATTAATTGTTATTTTTTGTTATATCCAAAAAAAACATCAATGATACAAATCCCCAACCATTGAATTATCAACAAAAAAAAAAGATTAAGAATGTTTAATTTAATTGTAGGGTTATGACTAAAAAAAAAATTAATTGTAGGCTTAATAAAATCTCATCCATCCATTGTAAATGGTTCTTTTTTTTTTTTTTACTTAAAATATGGGCTAAATAAATCTGCCACGACATAAACATATAATAAATAGTACTCTATTAACTAATACTACTATTTTTGTATCTTTTTAAATTAGTGATAAGGTAGCAAAATTAAATTGACTTAATTTGCAAAAAATGAATATAATATTTTAAAATTTTATTAAATACATTTATTAATTAAAAATAGGTATCTTAATAGTCAAGAGTCTTATAACTCAATTGACACATTTTAGTGTTTCAAACAAAGAGCGGGAGCCTTGAAGGTTTCAAATCCTACTTATTTATAATTAAAGAAAATGAATTTATAAGTTTATTATTTAAAAGTGTCCCAATATTTTGTTTCTTGTGCTTGTAATATTTCAGCTTCTACATGGCATGCTGACTAGTTTTGCCATGTAGTTAACCAGTTCTCCATGCAAAATCACAGATCAACCCTCAAGACAATTGGTTCTTTTTTGGATAGATTTTCTTTCTGTCCCTGTACATGTGTTTATAGGACCGAATCAAAAATGAAGCCCAGCCCTCAAAAGGGCTGCAAAGTTTTGGGTTCTAGGCTCATAACTCAGGCCTTTATTGGAAGACACTAAAGCCAATTGTGTTTGTGTGTGTATTGGGTTGAGGTTGAGGTTGAGGTTGAGGTTGGATTGGTCGTTTTTTTGGAAAAAGATTTATTGAGGGAGTGGATTTGGAAATGGGAAATCTGACGACCAGATAAGATCAGAATAAAAGAAAGGAATATTTGGGGGAAGTTGGAAATGAGCTGTATCATGATTTTTTACAAGTATGACCCCTTCAACAGCACTGTAACAAGGACAAAACTTCATGAAATTGTTTTACCATTTATGGATAAATCTTATAAATCATTCAAGAAAAATGTAACACCAATAAGACTAAAAGTACACAAAACTCCAACCCTAGGAGTACCATATCTATTTCACAATTTATGGTTACGAATATATTGGGAAATAATATGTTATTTTTCTTATTAATGTGTAAGTCATACATGTTAACAAAGAAAAAAAATCTAATTAGCTCAATTAGTGCAATCTCTTTTAGCGTCAAATAAGAGATCTGTTAGCTTAATCAGTATAATCACTTATAGTGTCAAATGAAATAAGAGATCTGTTAGCTCAATTAGTATAATCACTTATAGTGTCAAATGAAATAAGAGATCTAAGATTTGAACTCTTCCTACAACAACAACAAATTGGTGTCTTGACCTAATAATAAAAAATAATTGTTATGAAACAGACCTCATATGTTGAAATTCTATAGTATCTATAAAAAATTTTAAACAAACAAACAAAAAAACAAAAAAAAACCCCTATATATGATAGGGATGAAAAACGTAGCATGATGAATGAATACATACTGGACAAAAACCGGAGTATGATAAATGAATATATACATCAATATATATTTAAAGCCAACAAGAACTAAACAATATGTTTTGTATTATTAATCTATACTATTTATAAGAAGATTCTTTCTTTTAGACTGGACTTTTATGTGATTAAAAAAAACTCATAAATCTTACGTTATATCTTCAACTCTACTTAAAATGCCTAAAAAATAAGACATTTTCTTATTAATCCATGTCTTCAAAATAAACTTATCTAAAATTTTAAAATAATAATATATAAAATTATGACACAAGACAAAAAAAAAAACTTATTGCTAAGCGTATATGATGAAGCTAGTACATACACAATAGTCAAATCTTATTTTGGTGATTTTAAAAAATTCAACTTGTTATCCATCCCAAACTGTCGCCCAAACTGTCGCTGGCTCACTGCTATTATAATAGACAAACCCAACGTCACGTGAAAAATGAATGTCAAATTCATGTGGTTAAAGTTTGAAAAACGAATATCAAACTCATGTGGGTAAAGTATGGAGAGTTAGGTAGGTTGATGCACAAAGCCAAACTAGTAATATACATTCAAAATTTTGTACAAAATTAAACCCAAAATCCTCCCTAAACTATAGTTAATCTTGAGCAAAACTAATTCTATTCTAGCTTCTTCTTCTTTTTTATTAACTTGATAATTACAATAAAAGATAAGAAATTTAAAACTCTAAACATCTTTGTAATGACATTTTTTATTTCTCTTTCAATATGCATTTCCATACGTAGTCAACCAATAATCAACTTATGATGGCAATGGTAGCGACAACGCTCCTCTAGGCTCTAGCTTTGAGGATGACACAATTTTTTTTTTTTTTAAATGTAAAAATTAGTGATGTGTGGCTCCCCACGCGACTCATGCACTTAGTGCATATAGGGAGTTACCATCCGAACTAATGAGACTAACGGTGACGACAGAAGGGGGCATAGGATAATAGGATTAGTCGCAAGATATAAGGCAGTATAGCGTGGAGCAATGATTGAGCTTTGCAACCAATACTAAAGTATGATTAGTAAACCCTTTAACAAGGTCTCTTCGTTTCTAGAGATCATTTTGCACTATAAATTATATTTAAGAAGGATAAACGGACCGAATAGTATGGAAGGAATCAATTTCAAAATCAAGATTTAACTTTTCACAAATCTAAAAAATATATATATATCATTTAAAATTTCGTTGCCCCTATTTAAGAATTGACAATTTTCAAACACGAATGAAAAAAATAAAATCTATATATAAAAAGCAATGCTTTCTTCACAAGTTCACCACATGTTATCAGTTATCACAATTTGATAAAAAAAAGACAAATAATTTCTGGTACATCATGACTCACCGCAGATGTCACCTTTATCTTGGTAAAAAAAAATATGTATCCCTAGATACTCATATTCCTAACGAGGGGACCCCGTGTTTTCACATTTTCTTACTGTACCCATTATATATTTTTTTCTAGGAACCTCATATTGACCTCAAATCAAACTAAATACTATTTTACTCTAAAAGAAAACGCACACCACTAGATATACTAAATATTCGTTAACAACTATGCTCTATCTGCGTTGAAAATCAACTAGAACATATTCAGTTTCAATTATAAACGAACTTTACAATTTTTTCACATATACCTAATTCCCATTACTAATACTTTGCTTAAGCAACACAAACCCATCAATCATCAAAAGGGCCAGAACATATTCAACTACATTTATAAACGAACATCACAGTTTTTTTTAATATACCAAACTCCTATCATCATTATTATTTACTGTGCTAAGCAACATAAATACCCATCAATCTTCAAAAAGAGCACCAAGCACAAAGCAAAGTGTTACCAACTCCCTAATAATTCGATGCCTTTAGCGTGTTTCTATGGCCCAATAATCTAACCCTTTTACTAAAGAAGTACAGGCATAGCCAATACACTTTTCCAAGCTTTGTCCCAAAAAAGCAACCCATCATGAATGACCTAATAGTACCGAAACATCAAATAGCAGATTCAACATTCAACAAGAAGTAGAATTGAAAAAACAAAAAACAAAACCAAACCCACAAATTTTAGTCTAATAAAGCCGGCATGTATTCATATAATGTGTGTATAGAAACTTGAAAATGAGCATTCTAAACTCACACTAACCATACCACTGATAATATCAAAAACACAACATTACGAAAAGCATCCACATTCCAAAAGCCAAAATTAACCAGCAATACCCAAATACTTCTTAAATCCTAAATGGACCTAATCCAAAAGCCAAGCAAACGAACATTACAAAATCCCATTAAAACGACAAGCATAGACCCCCAAAACGACACTGCTTTTTTTTTCTTTTTTCTAATGCATTTTTTTTTTCAAAACCACCCCCAAACAGTTGAATGAAATCAACGATTACTGCTGTTGGGACACTCCCTAGCGAAATGCCCAGTTCCGCCGCAGTTGTAGCAACCTCCACCACCGCCGCCGCCGCCTCCGCCGCTGTTTCCGCCTCCAGACTGGTAACAATCCCTAGCAAAGTGACCGCTCTCCCCACACTTGTAACAACTCCCTCCTCCACCACCACCGCCTCCATACCCACCGCCACCACCTCCATAGCCGCCTCCACCGTACCCACCGCCGCCGTAGCCGCCTCCTCCGTAACCACCACCGCCACCACCACGTCCGCCTCCAGATCTCCCACCGCCTCCATATCCACCACCACCGCGAGATCCTCTCCCGCCTCCTCCACCTCCTGCACCTCCCCCGCCGCCGCCTCCGCCGCGCGAGCCCTGAACCGGACCCTCGTTAGGGCCGGTGACGTCAACGGCCTTGGTGCGGCCGTCGTTTCCGGACTCGATCTGGTACTCGACGGTCTCGCCCTCGCCGAGGCTGCGGAAACCGTCGGATCTGATGGAAGATTGGTGAACGAAGAGATCCTCGCCGCCGTCGTTGGGGGTTATGAAACCGAACCCCTTCTGGTCGTTGAACCACTTCACCGTTCCGCTCAGCCTCTCACCCATTGCTCTGCTTAGATCTTTTTCTCTGCTTTTTTTCTTTTCTCTCTCTCTCTCTGTGTTTTTCTCTCACAAAAAGAAGAGAAAACCCTAACAAACCCAAATCGCCTTTTTCTCTCTCTATATGTGAGGGAGTGAGTTTGACTGAGTCTTTGGCGTTATGGGAAGTAGGGCGAAGAGTATATATATCCAAAGGCGTGTAGAGAGACGTGTTTGGCAGTAGAGCATGTGATATAATCTGACGGACCAGCTGGATTTTATATTAACCGTTTTTTTTTTCTCTTTTTTTCAAATTTGTTTTTTCTCTTTTTTATTTTAAGGTCTCTATCAAACTTTCCTTATTCATTTTCATTATTACTAACAGTAAGGTAAAAATTAAAAGAATCAATAAAAAAAACCCGTTGATTAATTAGTCTCGTTACATGCGCTTTAAAGGGTTTTTTCTTTTTCTTTTTTAAAGTAACATTTTTTTTTTACTCTGTCTTAATTTCTAAAATAGCAAAAAGTGTGACGATAACTAACCAAAAAAAAAAAAATGAATAAAAGTCAATTTTTTATATTTGCGTGTTGGCGTGTTATGATTGACAAAAATTTAGAAATTGATTATTAATAAATAATTTAAATTACAAATATTTTTATTTTTATATTATACTGAAATTAGTTTGAATTAAGTTAAATTAAATTATTCTTCTTAAAAAAATAAAAAAGTTAAATAAAATTAGATATAATTTACATTTTTTTTGTTTTTTACTCTTTTTTTTTCTCACAGTAGAATTGATTGTAGTTGGGTTTGATGAGAGAATGGTTATAATATTTTTTTTTGATAACTTTGCTACAATTTTGATGTGTCAAGTTATGAATGAGTGGTAGAGAAAAAATAGTAAATCAATATGAAAGTAACTATTCACAATCCGTCACATTAAAGTTGTGACAAAATCAGTTAGGTCTAAAAAAGCTTGTTTACCAAATATGTAAAGCAAAGTTGTAACCAAAAAAAGTTATGGTTTATAACAACTTGTTTACCAAACATGTTCAAGGATAAAAATAATAATAATAAAAATATGAAGGTTGCTTTTACAATTTGTCACATCAAAGTTGTGACAAACAAAATTAAGGTCTATAACAACTCATTTACCAAATATATACAGGAAACTGTGACAAAAAAAACTATCCTCTCCATAACAAACAAGTACAAGGATACAAAAAAAATTTTATTAAAAATAGGCTAAAATGCACCCTCTAAGTTTATTCTGAATTTATTTCAATCTTCTAACTTTGCTTTCATTCAGGGTGCGTTTGAATACCTCTTATTTTGTTAGAAACTGAAAACTGAAAATAATAATAAAAAAGTTACTGTTCACGCATGAGTTGCTGTTCATTTGTCTTATTACACTATTCATGTCCCATGAACAATACAAGAGGCGCTAGTCAGTAAAAGTTTAAAAAAAAAATGCAAAACGTGGACGTGGGATCTAAATGTTTACTCATTTTAGTCCTTTAACTTTCAAATTTATTCAATTAAAACTTTTTCTTCAACTTTTATTATATATTGTGGTTAATTTTTTTTTCAAATTTTTTAAATTAAAAATTTTCAATTAATGATTGAAAAGTATTTTCTCAATTTCTTTTTCAAAAAATTTTAACAAAAATTGATAGAAATGCATTAATTGAATAAATTTAAAACTTAAAGTATTGAAATGAACAAAATTAAAATTAAAGGACTAAAATGAATTCAGAAAATTTTCAGCCAAAAAATTTTCAGCCAGAAAATTTTCAGAAAATTGTTTATGATTGCCACCTAAGTAAATTTAATTTAAAAACGAAATAGTAAAATTAATTTAAAAGGAAAACTAATAGTACTAGTAACTATTTAATGTATGACTTGAGGGAGGTATATTTTTGGTTTGATTTCCAATTTTGGGGAATCCCAAGCGATGGGTTATGGGTTGTTCGATGAGATCTGACGGTTGGGGATTTGTACTGAATGGTTATGGGCCGTTGGATTGGTAGTGGGATTGACTGTGGGACGGTTAACTTTTCCGTATATATTTTGTGTATCCAAAAATATCTTTCCTTCCTTCCCAATGTATGACAGCTAAAGACTACAGGGGTACTTTGGGAACAGAGAAAACAATTCATGTTTAACATGTTAATTAACTATTGCCTTTTGTTTCTTCTCAAAAAAACAAACTATTGCCTTTTGTCAAATTACTTTACTGCCCTGCAACGAAATGTTTATTGACTAAGAGCAACTGCGTTAATCCTTTTAAAAGATTACGTTTATTTTACACACAAAAAAAATCTATTTTTTTTATTTTACATCATTATTTTTACAAAATATTTATATCAGTGTATTTATTATATATTGTATTTTATATAAATAATATTTTTATATTCTTTTTTTACAAAATATTCACCATCACTTTACAAAAAAACTACATCAGTCCATCTATTTTTTAATACTAAAATAATGTATAGAAGAGTTACAGTAATTGTGCATATGCACGGTTACTGCAGCACTTGTGCATTTATGCACAATTTTACACTCACTAATGTAGGTGTTTTTTGGATCAAAATGTGTAAATTGAGCTTCTTTTTGTATTTTGCAAAACTTTGCAACCACGGATGTGATTGCTCTAATAGAAAAAAAAACAGAAAGAAAGAAAGATGATTTGAGAGAAAGAAAGAATGATAGAAAGGTGTCAATGGGGTTAGTTTAGTTGGTAAGGCTCGAACACTTTGTCCAAAAGGCCTAAGTTCGAGTTCCGTTACCAGCAGTCTTCCTTGATGAGCGATATATAGTCCAATGTAAGAGAAAGGTGTTAAATTTGTACGGCTCGAAAATTATCGATCAATTTAAGTGTAAATTTATATTGTTATCTACTTTTTTTTTTTCTTTTTTTTCTTTTTTACTACTTATAAGTGCACAATTGCACCTGGTCCCAAGAACAGTCACGGGCTCAGGCCCAACGAGCCTTAAACAATATGAATTTATAGAGTGTAGGCTTGAAACCCAGGTTAGAAGTATGTGAGGATTAAATGACAAGCCAAAGATTGCAAACACTCGAAAAATGATGGAGAATACTGTAAATCAAGCTCCTCGGACGTAAGCCAAGAGTTGTTATTATATTCTCTTTTTCCTTTTTGATTACAAAAAAAAAGTCCCCCCCTTTGCTGTTCTAGGTTGCCCCTTAAATACTCCTCTTTTTTATACCTTGTACACGTGTTGTCCAATCTCCCCCTTAGCCTAGATATTTCTTTTCTCAGTGCCTTTGAATAGTAACCAGAAGTTTCCCTTCCACTGTTCATGTGTCACTTCCCCATTAATGCGGCCAGGGTGGTAGGTGCAGGGTCTTTAATGTGGAGGTAGCAGCCTTTATCTTTGACATTTCTCCAATATCGGTGCTTCTAGGGCATTCAAGGGTTCACCCATTTTAACCATTGGCCTTAACCGTGTCATTCCCTAATCTTTACCATAAAATCCCGAATTCTCCGGTGTCCATCCGAGGGTAAATTCACCCTCGGCTGGATCCTCGGATCCTCGGCGTATGGGCCGACCCATAGTACTAACAAATTCTAAACCCAGGAGCAGGTCGGCCTTCCTTAACACGTCCCAAAATGCCCACATTCCCATCAGGATCTTTTTACCCCCCACACTACTAATTCTTTATTTATAAAGATAAAAAAGAAAAATTTGATTTGAGAGAGTGATAAAAATTTGATAAATAAATAATATTTTAAGAAAATGTTATATCTACAATTTTTCTTAATACTTTCACAATAAATCTTAAGTAATATGTTGTTATTAGCTGTTACCGGTAAGCAAAAAAGTAATCTCAATTATTTATTCAAATTAGAACTAATAACAACTTATAACTTATAATTTGTTGTGAACTTAACATTTCTCATACTTTAATGAAATGTAATGTAAAGTAAATAATCTTCAATAGGCATATTTGAAAAGTAATTGTGTAAAATATAAAAATGTAGGTTATTATGTTAAATACAATTGAATTTTTGCACGAATTGATGTGAATATAAATCTAGTTAGCTATATAAAGTAAATTTTTTTTATAAAAGTGGAATTTTTTTTTTTTGAAATGTACAACAATGGACTTGGTAAGCTTTCATTAGTTTTCATTTAGGTCTACTATTAACATCGATTTTTTACCAACCACTCAAAATATGTCATATCAACACTTGCCAAAAAAATTGTCGAACTTTTTATGTCTATAAAGGTATCATATTGGTGAATGAATAATAGCATAAGAGATTAAATTTGCACATCCAACACCAAAAATACCAATATCAATCTATGTAAAAATGTATAAAATTATAAACCCGATTTAAAACACTAGTATTACTATTTTTGTGTATATTCTAATAAGTATTACTATTTACTCAAAAAAAATTCATGTAAACTTATATAAAATAAGATGTGAGCTACAACCATATCCTATTCACATGCAAATTTATTTTTTTAATACTCCTTTGTCCATATTCACATAGAGTGATATTATTTGATAGAGTAGTAAAAAAATTGATAAAAAAAAATATTTTAATAAAATGTTGAATAAAATAAAAAAAATTTATGTATGTATTTTTTAAATGCCTATGTAAAATAAAAAAAATAGAAAAAGATTATCATTTTAAAATAAAGAGAAATTTTTTCATGATCTAGTACAAATGCTCTAAATATTCTCATTGGCTAATGGTAAAAGGAGCCTTTGATTTTGATTTTTCATTTTTGTTTATAGTCAAAAAATGAGGAGAGACCGGTCAAAGGGTCAATTGTAGGTCAAAATATGTTTGTGATGGGACTTTGTTGTTGTGTCATGTCAACTACCCCTCGAATCGAAAAAAGATTTTCAAGCTTCAGTGCACATGTCGTGAAAGGGAAAAATTAATCGACTAGGGTAGGGGTCATTGCCATGTATTCCAAAACATTGTACCGTGACCAAAGAAAAGGGACTGGTTGGTTAGAACAATTGGTTGTTTGTATTTGTTAGAAAAATATTTGAATGAAAAAATATGTGAAAATATGTATAATGTTGTTTAAATATTAAAAATTGTTACTCAAAATACACTACTAAATAGCCCAAAATTTTCCAAAAAATATCTAAAATAAATGTTGAAATTTCTTTCCTTAAAAAAAACAAAACAATTTTTGTATGATTTAAATTTATTGCCAAAAATAACTTAAATAAGATTAATAAGGGTCCGTTTGGTACGTGTATTTAAAAACATGTCTTTAGTTTTTAAATAACATTACACGTATTTTCACACATTTTTTTCATCCACACATAATTTCAAAAAAATTGAAAAATGTTGTTTAAACACACTTACCAAATGGGCTATTAAGAGGGCATTTGGTCACTCATTTTAAACACTAGTGTCCAAAATCAAAAAAATGCGTTTGGTGGACCATTTGTGTTCTGACGCATTTGGAAAATATTGTTCAAAAACTCATGTTTAAAACCCATGTTTTGAAATCACCTCCGACCTGTTTTTAAACAACAAACATAGTGTTCAGTGGCAATTAGGTAATTATTTGAACACTATTATGGGCCCACCTAGTCAGCTTTTTTTTGAAGTATTGTCTCCTCTCTTCTTATCATATCTTCCCGCCGAATCCTTTGCACCTGGCACCAAGATCTTCATCTCACCCACGCAGTCAGAGCAACCTAGTAGCATTAATCTCACCTACTTCCATAACTCCCCTCACCAACTCAGCGCCATTAATCCTCACCCACACAGTCAAAGCAACCCAGCGCCATTTATCTCTCACTTTTTGACTTTTTTTTCTCTGTTTCTTTACCATCACCAAAACTAAAAGAGGTAATACGAAGGTAATGTACCATTCATCTCTCTCTCTATTTGGTTCTCAAAGAATACTTTGTTGAGTTGCGGTTTTGTTTTTATTTCATTTCAAATCTTGTACAATAAATCCTCACCGACCCATCTCCATTAATCCTCGCCGACCCATTCAAAAACGTCTTCTACACACTCTCAGCTTACACCACATCACCAACCTTAGTCAATCACAATAACCCCTTGCTCAGAATCATAATTCCATGCCCAACTACCCTTAATCCTTGTAGAGATCCCACCCTCACCTACAAAGCTTTGGTGCTAACCAAAAGCCAAACTCACACAATGCGAAGGGCTTGGTCAGGTAAATATTTGTAATTTTCTTAATTTCTTTTGCAGCTTTCTTTCACATCCCAATCTAACTCATATCAGTTGACATTAATCCAACTTAGGGCTTATTTAATCCCACATCTTCATTCAGATGGAAGCCTCATCCTCCTCCACCTCTCTCGTGCCATACAGAGCATCAGTGCCCTCCTTTGCTTCCTCCTCTCACTGTGTTCCCTTACTGGTAGGTCTGCCTAAATGTAAACTGTTATAATTTCGTAGGTAGTGAATCATTTGTTTGCTTGTTCTGTTATAATTTTGTATCTAGGTCATGCATTTTGTCTTCATTTTGTTGCCTTTAAATCCTTAAGATCAGTAGGTGTAAGTGTAACTGTAAACTGTAAACATGTATCTTTTTATTTCAAAAGAATGAAGGGCATAAAGTTAGGTACTTGGGCCATTCTCCCTTACCCACTGCTTCAAAGGAATAATCCATCTTTCTTATAGTACCTCTAAATTTGTAATTGATGCACTATATAAGTAAACATGATGTACTTAATAATCCCTTTCATTTGACAAAATTTTAAGGTATGATGGAATACAATATTTTAAAAATTAATTGTACTTATATCATATGTATTTATTAAGCAAAAAAAAAATCCCAATTGTAAGAGGCAAAATTTTAAGCCAATTATAAAATGCCACATTAAAATTTAGTGGCAAAATCCAAATTAATGTCATTAAATTAATTAAATTAGATAATGACATGTGTCATCCAAATTGACATCACACTGGCATATCAAAATTTGCCACATGTCATTTGGCCAACAAGATAAAGATAAACTTCCTATTCAAAATTTATGGATAATTATCTTTATTAAAATAAACTAAATAGAGATAATGATTTATCTTTGTTGATTATTATCTTTATCAAAATATGATATAGATAAATAGAGATAATTATCTCTAAGAGGAATTTGGGCTAATCAAAAGTCTACTACATATTTTCAAGCATATCAACTCAAAGTAGAGCTTATCCTCTAAAATCACTATAAATAGAGAACATCCTCTCTCATTTTAAGAAGAGGAAGTTTTTCAAGAGTCCTAGGCTCTGGAGAAATTCTGTCTCAAGAATTTTTGAAGAACTTAAAGAACATTTGAAGAACTTGAAGAACATTCGAAGGGCTTGAAGAACTTGAAGGACAACAAATCTCTAACAAGCTTAAAGCCAGAGATTCGTTATGAAGACCATTTGATCCATCTTTCAACCAAATTGAGGAAAGTTTCGCGTTTGAGTCAAGACTATAAAGAAGATAGAATCAGAGGAGCATTTGTCAAAACTGAGATTGAACTCATTACTTGATTAATACAAAAAATATATTTGTAGAACTCATTTTTTTTTTCAATTTGTTTGATTTTTCTTCAATTGAGAAATTTGTGTTTACACCAATTAAGCTCCATAATGTGTTCAGAACTACTTGTTTCCATGCCCAAATAGGAATGTCCACATTCTACTCTATGCTGCTCTTTGGCTCTCTTGCTGTATAATAATCTAATTAGATCATTTTTACCCTTGTTACCTCCCCCCTCCCCCTTCTTTTTTCCTAAAAAATAAACAGTAAGGTTAGCCATTATCCCAACAAAGAGTAAGTAGATGTATGGATAAAGATGCTCTAAATACCAGTTTCTTTTTTTCCCAACAAGTTTTTTCCTTCTAATTTGCATCATTGGGCTGTTTATTTACAAAACTAAAGACTTCCTTTTATGTACTCAGAAGAGGTTCTCCTTTTATTGCACTAATAATACACTAACTATCTGTAAGTTGAAAATGTGGAGTGAATAATCTTAGCTTTTGTTTACTATAAGATTAAATAACATGAGTCCTGCCAAGGAATTATAAGAACGATTGTTGTTGATATAAGTTACTGATCTCAGATTGTTGTTGATATTTCTGTCTATACTACTCCGTTATAATTACTAGACTTTTTATATGTTCTTCAAATGTGCAAATTCTTGTTAATCCACTTTGATGGTAAACTTGCAGCCACTTAAATTATTGGGTTCTCTTATCATATATGATCATTTATGGTCCTTGGCCTTGCTTATATTAAAATTCAGAAAATCTATCTTAAAATTTCCAGATTTAGACCTTAGTTTCTCTTATATGCCTGCTGCTTGGTACTTTTAGTGAGTAGGAAGTTAATGATTTTTAATCCGTATCATACAATTTCAAATGACGACTCTGTAAGTATACCAAAATTTATTTAGATGGAAGAGAGAACAACTGATGCCGAGGATAGGAAGTTGTGGCCTTCCGCAGTCGAGAAACATTTCATTGATATATTGTTAGAAGAGGATGCTAAAGGGAATATACCCCAAGGCCATTTCAAGACTGGAACTTAGACAACCGTTATGGATGAGTTTAACAAACGCACGAATAAAAATTACAACAAGACACAACTTACACAAAAATATTAACGAATGAAAGGTCGACACCGCACATTCTCCCAGCTTATCGGACGTACAGGAATGGGATGGGACCCCATTTCAAATACGGTGGCGGCTAGTGAGGAAGCATGGGCTATTGCATTTGCAGTAAGTCCTTTAACATACTCCAAACAAAATTTATTACAATTAGCTATATGCATGGTTTATGGCTGTAACTAAAATGACGCTGAAATCTACCTTGTGTTCATAATAGCATGGCCCATCTTTTAAACACTGAATGTGTTCACAACTAAAAAAGAGAAGAAAATCATAAACAAAAATGTTTATAAGGACCAGCACTATGTTGTAAGTGTATATACGTATCTAAAAAGCAGTTTGCTAGATCTTTGTTTACCTTTCCCTGCATATGAAGAATATGGGGTTTATTAAATGGTTGCTATATAAATAGTGTGCTGAAATAGTTTTTTTGTAGCATTTTCTTATGATGATGCTCTTAGAAATGGAATAAAATTTGATCTAATCTAAGGGGTTTATTTCTGTACAATATATGTGTGATTTTGGTATAAAGTTAAATTTTGATGAAATGCTGTTACCCTTTCTGTGTTTGGTATCTAAGAGTGGATGGTTATTATAGGGTTATTATAATTACCCATCTTATTTGTATTGGATTTTATATGAATAAGTCATCTAACCTAATATATATGGTTGTTAATAGGTCAATCATAAATTCAAGAAGTTCAAGAAAAAGGGGAGCAACACTACGAGCTATTGGGTAGACTTTCAATTCAAACACAGCCACGGGTTTCCTCCAAATATCATTTGCCCAACTAGCTCCCAACAGTGATGAAGAGAGAGAGCTGGATGCAACCTTCCTATCAACGGGGGTGCATGTCAATGTCAACACCGATAGTGTGGACGACATGGAGGAGCTGGCCACATCGAGTGAAGCCTAAAGCTAGAGGCAAGCTGAAAAGCGGCCAGCTGAACCGTCTCATTCAAGTGGAAAAAGGAAGAAAGGGCACTCCCTTGAAACTATGACTGAGACAATTTGGGGGTTTACTGACATGAGGAACCGGAGGGGAAAAAAGTGCACCAACATTGGAGAGTTTGGTGTGGGGGGTTACACTGAGTCAGTTACACAAGCTGTAATACTACTCAACCAGCACGCTGATGTGGATCATGTCACATATTGCAAGGTCATGCAGGAGCTTCATAACACCAAGAGTAGAGCTACTTTTTTTGCTATGACAGTCGATAGAAGAAGGACTTAGATTGAGTTTATTGGGGGTGGACTGTAGTAGTGGTGGGGGTGGTAGATGGTGTGCGCCGTGTAGATAGCCTAAGAAGTTAATTAGTACTCTTATTTTGCTTTAATGTGAATAGGCAAAGTCTATATTATGTTAATATTTTGGACAATGGTTGCATGCTGCCTTCCTTTATTATGTTAAATGCTTTGGACATCTATGCTACTTATGTAAGAAATATGTTTGTGGTTGTCGTCTCTTCTATGAATTGCTTTGTTTGGTGACATATATATATATATATATATATATATATATATATATATATATATATATATATATTAGAAAAATCTGATGTCTTTTTTACGGAATTTCTATGGTACACACAGTAACATCTATATATATATATATATATATATATATATATAGTGCTTCTAGCAACATATTGACTTACTTATATATACACGCAGAATTATATACTCATTTGTGCAGAATTATATGCTCACTTATGCAGAAATATATATATATATATATATATATATATATATATATATATATATATATATATAGTATGACTTATATATGCATACAGCAATATATACTCATTTATATATATACTCACTTATGCAGAAATATATATAGCATGACTTAGCAGAAAAGATAGTTTTTTTGGGTAACATTAATTGCCGATGGTGATTTCGGAGTATCATGATGCGATAACTTCTACTAAGTGGGAAAATTACACAGGCAATCGTGATTGAGTTTTTTGAGAATAGATTGTAAATATGGATAACATGGAACTGTAACTGTTGTTGATGTTGTTGGCTTCTTTTCCTCGCTTTTTAGTTCAGCTTCAAAATAGAATCCTTTGTGTTTTGGTTGGTCTTTGAATTAGTTGTCATCACTAGGAACATTTTTGTTTTGTTTTTGTCATTTCATCATTTCGTCATGTTTCATATGATGGTAACCCACTATTCTCTTCGAATAGGAACACCATTTTCATTTTATAGTGTCGCAGTTAATCATGTTGGTTTTCTTTTATTTATAGGTATTGTGGCAATTAACTTGAAACTTTTTTTTGGAAAGAAATTGTTGGTAAAAGATAGTAAATGTATTATTTTCCATGGAAAATAATATAGTGGCAGAGGAATGCAAGGCATGGAAGAAACCCATAATAAATCATATCTACATTGTGCAATCTGTTGTACTCAAAATTCTTCAAAGTGCGGTTCCGACCAAATTAGTGACTATGACTTGATTTATAGGTCTGCCCAATTTTGTGTGAAGTTGATAATTTTCTGCATGATAATGTAAGATGTACTATAGCCAAACTTTGGATAACATCAATTTCAAGGGAATATAATGCTCGGGCACAGCGAGTGATGTCGGAGTATCGTGATGTGATAACTGCTGTTATGTGGGCAGATTACACAGGCAACTGTGATTGAGCTTTTTGAGAATAGATTTTAAATGTGGATAACATGGAACTGTAACTGTTGTTGACATTGTTGGCTTCTTTTCCTTGCTTTTTAGTTCAGTTTCAAAACAGAATTCCCTGTGTTTTGGTTGGTCTTTGAAATAGTTGTCATCACTGGGAACATTTTTGTTTTTGTTTTTTGTTTTTGTCATTTCATCATGTTTCATATGATGGTAACCCATTGTTCTCTTCGAGGGGAAACACCATTTTCATTTTATAGTGTCGCAGTTAATCATGTTGGTTTTCTTTTATTTATAGGTACTATGGCAATTAACTTGAAACTGTTTTTTGGAACAAAATTGTTGGTAAAAGATAGTAAATGTATTATTTTCCATGGAAAATAATTTAGTGGCAGAGGAATGCAAGGCATGGAAGAAACCCATAATAAATCATATCTACATTGTGCAATCTGTTGTACTCAAAATTCTTCAAAGTGCAGTTCCGACCAAATCAGTGAGTATGACTTGATTTATAGGTCTGCCCAATTTTGTGTGAAGTTGATAATTTTATGCATGATAATGTAAGATGTACTATAGCCAAACTTTGGATGACATCAATTTCAAGGGATATATAATGCTCGGGCACAACGAGCGATGTCGGAGTATCGTGATGCGATAACTGCTGCTATGTGGGCAGATTACACAGACAACCGTGATTGAGCTTTTTGAGAATAGATTGTAAATGTGGATAACATGGAACTGTAACTATTGTTGACATTGTTGGTTTCTTTTCCTTGCTTTTTAGTTCAGTTTCAAAACGGAATCCCCTGTGTTTTAGTTGGTCTTTGAAACAGTTGTCATCACTGGGAACATTTTTGTTTTTGTTTTTGTCATTTCGTCATGTTTCATATGATGGTAACCCACTGTTTTCTTCGAGTGGGAACACCATTTTTATTTTATAGTGTCGCAGTTGATCATATTGGTTTTCTTTTATTTATAGGTACTGTGGCAATTAACTTGAAACTATTTTTTGGAAAAAAAATTGTTGGTAAAAGATAGTAAATGGATTATTTTCCATGGAAAATGATGTAGTGGTAAAGGAATGCAAGGCATGGAAGAAACCCATAATAAATCATATCTACATTGTGCAATCTGTTGTACTCAAAATTCCTCAAAGTGCAGTTTCGACCAAATCAGTGATTAGGACTTGATTTATAGGTCTGCCCAATTTTGTGTAAAGTTGATAATTTTCCGCATGATAATGTAAGCTGTACTATAGCCAAACTTTGGATAACATCAATTTCAAGTAAATATAAAACATTTTCAACTTCAAGAAAAATGTCAATGAAAATTGGAACATTCATGGAGTAACTTACTAACTGTTAATCCAATAACATACGATTATAAAAGTACTATTAAGCCAATAACATAATTTTGTAAGAGACAAGAGTTAGCCCCATACATACACCTAGCACTAGCAAAATGGATAACTCAAGATTGTCCAAAAATAATACACAGCTCATCAAGATCATGAGGAGTCAGTAGTACATAATAAGATAATATGGTTACACAGCATGAACGAACACATCATCATAACAATTTGGTTTACACCATTGTCATAGTTAGCAGTAATGCAAGCGCGGTGCATAACAAACACCATCCAATGAAAATAATCTTGACCATTTTTTTTTGTCTGATCTAGGGAGTGGACCTTGTCATGCATGACTCTCAATTCCTCTCACAATACACATAGCTCTTCTTGTAATTGCTAGAAATCCTCTGCATATGAAAATGACGTCTTCAAGGGAATACACCATTGAAAAAACCCATATGTGTCCTTTGGGCAACATTGGAAAGGCTTGTACTGGTTCTCATTTCGCTTATCCGAAATCCTCACGCTTGCTCTTAAGCCATAGAAATAGTTGGAATTTTGGAACTGAAGGCCATCGTCAATATCCTCATGCATTGCGTCTGACATCTGCAAGAAGAAGCCACAAACCTTCTTACTTACACATTATAAACGTAATCGACACTATAAAACAACCATTTGAACATGCTATCAATTCATGCAACAAAAACTATAATAACATATCCAAGCAGACCCTATGGCTATGCAATTTCCTATAACTGTTTTCAAAATTTTGGTGCAAGATTAATACAAACTTTCAAAATTTTTAAATAGAAAACCATCATTCACAGAACCAGAACAGAGAAAACCAAAAGTACTCCTAAACCTCACAAAACCTTTCTTTTGATCACTATAATTGAGGAATTGGCCTCAACAGCACCACATTATCTCCATCATATCCAAATTGAATTCAACAAAATTCAGTCAAACCTATCACAAAATCATCAGATTCAGCAAGCTTAAATTCATGAATAATTAAACTAAACCCAATCAAGTAAAACTAACAGTAAAAATTCACTAATGGAAACTAAAAATCAGGTATGGAGAATTTCATATTAGCTTAAAAATCACACTCAAAAGACCCTCAAATTTCAAACAACAAGCGAGCAACATTGGAGCTTGGTAGCTGAGAAACCATAGGAAACACCACAAGAAACTATATTAATTTAGAGTTCATTGGATTTGTTAGACTTATTTTTATTTATTTTTTATTTTAATCTTCCGATGCTTTCTCGGCAACCAAATAGAGTGTTAAGAAAAATGAAAAAATCGAATGGGTTGTAAATCAAATATTGTTTCAACAGCAAAATATTTTGAGAAAACCCTTCCAGATTTTGAGAATGTAGGGTGTGTATGTTTGGATTGTAAATCAAATATTGTTTCAACAGCAAACAAAGAACAGAAAAAATGGATTTTCCAGATTGGTGAGGAAAAAAAAAAGTGAGAAATTTGTGAGTGAAGAAGGAATTGTTTAGTCTTTAGAAAAAAACCCATTGACAAGCAAGGTGAAAGTGAGATTCGAACCTGGATCTTGGAGTGATGGTTCGGCGGCAAAAAAAAGCTCGAATAGTTCTTGGGTCTTAGAGTGCTGACAGTGGAGATTGGGTTTTTTGAAGCGTGAAGCCCAGCCGTGGATCTTTTGAGGCGTCAATAGAGATGAAGACTATGCGATGGTAGTGGTTTTCTACTCTCAATGAAGAGAAGGGATAAAGAAGGAAAGAGAGGAGTGCACGAGAATATGATCTTTATTTCGTACGGATTTAAAAAAAATGTTTATTTCATACTTTGGTCAGCTTTTTTTACAAAATTAAACACACATACCAAATACATATTTATGTTTTTTGAATAACGAAACGTGTTATTTAAATCATGATATCAAACACATTTTTTTTTGTTTTATAAACACTAAAAACACGTTTTTCAAAAATACCTTTTAAACCACAGTTTTCACATCTTTTTAAACAACAATTTTTGAACTTTATGACCAAACAAGCCCTAAGTTTCTTTTTAAGTTGACACAATCTCTCTCTTTTTTTTTTTTTTTTTTTTTGAGGGGGCTGTTGGCACAATCTGTATGCACCTATTCCCCAAAACAAATAAATAAATAAAAATATGTGTGCTGCTACATTCAACACGTTTAATTGTTCCCATTAAAAAAGAAATGTCTAATTTTGTTTTGCTAATAATCACTCATTAACATTGTGTTTAAATTGAAGATGGAGTAAATGTTGACGGTGCTATTTTTAGCTCCATGCATTTCTTAGGGATTTGGGATGGACTCAGAATTTTAAGTTAGCGGAGACTAGAATAGAAAGAGAAAAAAAGCTCCAAATAGACATTTATATAGTATTAAAAAATTATAAATACATAAAATCGTTGTTTCTAAATACATTAAGATGCAATCATCTACTAAAAAAGAAAAAAAAATAATGTTTTTTTCAATACTAAACTAGCTAGGATTATTTTAAAATTAGAGCATCTACAGTAGTTGTGCTAAAATTTTTTAGTTTTTAGTATCCCAAAAAGGGATTCAGATCTTCTAGATTTCTTAGGGTACTCTACCAAATAAATTTCCTTAAATCTTAATCATTCTTTAATGATTTAATGGTCTAGATTTTGCAATGTCAGCGTTCCACTAATAATAATATTAATTGTTTTGTTTGTAATATTATTATTTTATTTTAAGAATATTATTAGTGGAATGCTGACATGACAAAATCTAAATCATTAAAGAATGGTTAGAATTTAAGGAAATCTATTGGTAGAGTACCCTAGGAAATCTAGAGGATCTGAATCTCCCAAAAAAATTACTTTATCTATTTTACCATATCACTTTACAATACACCCAATATCAAACATTCTATTTTTTATCATTTCATTTAAAATAATATAAACAACTCATTAAAATAGTAAGGAAGTGAGTGAATTTGAGTTTTTTAATTGAAGGAAGAGATATAATCTTAATAAAATATTGTATTTTATTTTTAACAACTTGCTATAGTCAACTGGCATTTTTACCAGTTTACTGTAGTTGCAAAAAATTTAGTTTTAACTTCTTCAATAACACATGATTTTTTTTGTTCTTTGGTGGTAAAATAATTTTTTTTACTAAAATACAATCACCATTGTGAATATTTTTATTTTTTTTGTTAAGGTTTTGGGTTGGATAGTTGTTATTTAGGTTAAGCTATAACTAAACTGATTAGGGAGAAGGTGTCCCAACTACAAAAATGAAATATAGATGACTAAAAACAAAAAAATTGGACCCAAGGGGGCCCGAGCCCTAACCTGGGTCTATCCTTGTTGAGGATGGGGGTTGTAGTATGGGATCATGCAGGGCAAGTTGAAGTAGCTTTGAGCAGAAATTTTCATAAACCATTTGGACAGCTTGAAGTTGAAGCCATGGCTTTGGATGAAGGTGTCTCCATTGCATGGGACATTGGTGTTAGGGATGTAATATTTGAATGTGATTATCAAATAATTTTTAATGCAGTCATGGGCAATAGCAAACCTCTAGCCATTGTGGCTAATATTATTTGGGGGATCCATAAAAAAATACAGGACTTCAAAGGAGTGCAATTCTACCACATAAAGCGACAAAGGAATCATTTTACACATGTTTTGGCTCAATATGCCAAAGGTGTCTCTAAGTATGTAACTTGGACAAAGAAATATTTTAATATCTTGAAGCTACTTTGGCTCATGATAAATTGAATTTCTCTTCTTCTTAATGAAAAATTACCGTATTTCTTATAATAAAAAATATGAAGATGGAGTGTTTAATTAACCATATATGTATGTTGTTTAGTTTTCAAGTGAATGGTGGAAAGGGTTTGACAAAATTTATGATCTTTCCTTGTTTATTTTTTAAATGGAGGGAGGAAGAAGAGTTTTAATTGTTTTGGTATCGTTTTTTTAAATGATATTTACAAGTTATAACATGAGAGAGTGATTTGGAATTGGAGGAATTCTACTTTATTAAATATTTTAGACTATCAATTTTGTATGTATAATATTTATTTATTATTATTTCTTTAATTTGAACAAAAGAAGGATATGAATGTCAATTTATTTGATGTTTTATCATTTTATTTAATTCTCATTCTAAAATTTAAAACATCCAAGCCAATGCAATAATTATTGTATATATTTACATTCTTAGGTTTTAAAACATCCAATAAGGGGAGGGGATAATCTTTCTCTTTTGTTCTAATATCATTCCTCTTTATATTCACTACTCTTTTCTCCTTCAAAACTTCCAAACATACTAATAAGAATGGAATTGGTTGTGTAAAAAAATTAAATAATAAAAACCTAATTGTATCATTAAAACCAAAAACAAAAACTACTTTCCTATTTTTATCTTCTATGCTACTATTAAAGAGGTTTTTCCTATTTGAGACCCTTAATTTTGTGATTCAAAAATACCCTTACTGTTGGAAAAACATATGTTTTTACTGCATACAAAACATGCACAATGGAAAATTAATGAATTTACTTCATTCACAATAGATAACATATACTATGTAAATTTCAGAATTTAAGAACAAGAGAGCATACCTTGGTGCGGTGAAATTCAAAACTAAAGATTAGAAGTACTCGAGAATACTTTTAATCTTTACTCTAATTCCACTTATGCCCAAGAAGTGTGATCTCTTAATCAGTTTACACGTATGTGTTCAAGGGAGAATAAGAAAGTGACTTACACTCACATACACATCATTTCATTCATTCTGAAAACCTTATGAAATTCCGTACATTTCTCTCCTTATATATAACTAATTGTCTAATTGGGCTAGCCTTTTGAGCCATTCCAATTGGGCTTTAGTATGTGGCTTGGAGTGGGACTAAAAAGGAACAAATAAGATTCTAGCTCCAATGGGTCTTAGGATTTTATATCAACTCTTGACAAGTCCAAAGTTACCATTAATTATATTTAATACCATTATATAAATATAATTACACTCTAAGTTTTATTAATAAATTATATCCAAAGACTTTATTATACATGCAACCTCTTCTTTAAAATATTCGTAGTAATACAAAGTCATGAAAGTTGACTGTCACTTTGAAGATTACTACATCTTAATCTTTGAATACTCGGTTTAATCCTTTAAGTTATTCATCATATATTTATGAAATCCAATTTCATAAATATATACTTTAGTAACTTCTTACTGAAGTGGTTATGCCTAACACTCTGAATAACCAAATTCATTAAACTTATTACAAGAGAATATCTTATATATCCATTGAGAGATTATGAATTCCATCTTATGAATATATGTTCCATCAACATTAAATGCAGCTACCCAACATACTGAGATTTTGATCGTGATTTTAGACCTCACTTCTGATATATTATAGCAACCTACACTTCATGATCAAGTTCATTATTTTTTTAGAATTAAAAGTTCAAATAAATAGAAGCCGTGAAATTTATTATTCAATTGATAGTCATTGGTAGAATAATAAATCTCACAGTGGTCTAATTCAATATGTCTTAACTCTTAAAACATATCAACATATCAACTACGAGTCTCCACTTCCATGATCAAGACAAATCATCTTAGTTGATATGTTATAGTCTTCGCAGATGAAATGCCCAATTTCATCACCGATTACGGACTGAAATTCTGAATTTACAAAGAATTTGTAATTTATATATTCTGTGACTAAATCATATACTATGCATCTCATGGATTATGATAATGTCCCATTAGTTCATTTATAAATAGTCTCATATAATTAAACAGTTTAATTATTTATGGCATGCCAATAAATTGGATTTTAGGGCACAAATCCTAACAATTATTTTTTTAGAATTAAAAGTTCAAGTAAATAGAAGTCGTGAGATTTATTATTCAATTGATAGTCATTGGTAGAATAATAAATCTCACAGTAGTCTAATTCAATATGTCTTAACTCTTAAAACATATCAACATATCAACTACGAGTCTCCACTTCCATGATCAAGATAAATCATCTTAGTTAATATGTTATAGTCTTCGCAGATGAAATGCCCAATTTCATCACTAACTACGGACTGAAATTATGAGTTTACAAAGAACTTGTAATTTATATCTTCTGTGACTAAATCATATACTATGCATCTCATGAATTATGATAATGTCTCATTAGTTCATTTATAAATAGTCTCATATAATTAAATAGTTTAATTATTTATAGTATGCCAATAAATTGGATTTTAGGGTACAAATCCTAACAATCTCCCACTTGCCCTCAAAGACAATTTACCATATATTCGACAATTTACCATATATTCAGTCAGATTTATAGGCATAAATTATCTTTTCTAATATTACTTCTCATGTACTCATATCTCTCTTATGAGATAATACTTACGCTTAATGTGTATCTTCACTATCTAGGATGAATACATATCTTGAAGTCCAACTTCATGAATCACAATCGAACTACAAGTCAGTATTTGTACATCCAGTAACTATCAAAACCCCACTTTGGTGGATTAGCATATAATCCTTCGTTCTCCTAAGATATTTGAGTATATGCTTTACTCTCACTAAATTAAGTGATCTTGGATTCAATTGATATTTGCTTACCATGCCTACCGCAAAATAGATATTTAGTCTAGTATATAGCATAACATAAAGATTTACTATCGATATGGTATAAGGATCCGTCTTAAAATGCTATTCCTTTTATAAAGAAACTTCAAATTTAAAGGAAAGAATAATTTCTTGAAGTATTATATGTTATACTTAGCTATAATTTAATCTATTTAATCCGTTTGAGATAGACCCAACATCCTAATTTTTGAATTTTAGCAAAATTTAATTTTTAGGATGTGACTAGTCTTTCCCAAGTACTTTATATCAAATTAGACTATACAACAAAAAACACTATTAATGACAATAACTCTATATCATTCTAAATTATTAGAATGTCATCAACTTACATTAAGAAATTTATTATTCTATATAGCTTTTACACACATAAGATCTTCTAATACTTGATCAAAATCAAACAATTTGATTGCAAAATCAAACAATTTGATTGCTTGATCAAAGATGATATTTTATGATTCAGATGCTTGCTTTAGTCTATAAATGAAATTTAAGCAACTTGCATACTAAACGCTATTGATTCTTTGCTATGAACAAGTCTAGTTACATCATATAGATGTCTTCCTCAAGATAGCTACTAAAAGAAGCTTTCTTGATATCTACTGTCATATTTCATCCAAATGAAATATAATGGATAAGAGAATCTAGATAGAGTCAAACTTGACTATTGGTGAAAAAATCTTTTCATAAACAAACCATTTCTTTTTATATAAATCTTTTTGCTATTAGTTTTGATTTTGAAGATTTGTACCTTCAAATCTATCAATCTCATTTTCTTGTAGATCTATTTGAGAATAATAGGCTTAATGCCATTAGGCACCTCTATAAGTTCTAGACTTTAAATAAAAGTTAATTCTATTCACATAACCCTGATCTAGTAATCTATATTCATATCATCTATTACCTTTACATAGGACCAATGATCAAATTCATATCTTTGTGGAATAACTTCAAAAGATTATCCCATAAGTATGAATTTATTTGGTAATTAATAATCCTCCCACTACGATATTGTACTGGTGCACTAGCTATATATATAGAATAATGCCTTATGCTGTATCTAATACAAACATCTCATTTCTAAATGTATTTTATAGTTTTTTTTTACAACAAATTATGACATTTTTCTTCTAGACCAATTCTACGTTTAGCTTTAAGATTACAAGTACCTTGTCATCTTTATGACTACTAAAATAATCTTCCGCAATTCCTTTTGGATACCCAACATAAATATACATTTTCTACCTTTTGATTCCAATTTGTCAGACTTTCTTTCTAGCACAAGTGCTGGACATTTCCAAAAGTGAAAGTATCATATACTAGGTTTTCACCCAATCCACAATTTAACAAATGTCCTAGGAGCAAGCTTTTGAAATCAATTTTAGAAAATGTATAGAAATAATTAGAGTATATTTCCAAAAGAAATAAGCAAATGGAAATAATATCATGTACTTTACTATTTCTAAAAGAGTCTTATTCCTCCTTCATGTATGCACTGACTTAAAGAAGTCATTGAAACTATATTCCTTTACAAAAAAGGAGCCCTAGATCATATAATTCTTTAAATATAATTCATAGATTAGGAATATAACAAAATAATGGTTCTAAAAGCCCATATTTCACCGATTTTGAATATCATTTAGATTAATAAGATCTAGACATAAGTGCCAAAACATACAATACCAAAGGATGTAAACTTGTTCTTTAAAAATTAAAACATATAAATTTCCATCTAGAATACAATCATGGACAATGCTTAGTTTTACCAAAACGGAAACACTTTCCTTTTGATCATACTTTTGAGTCTAATTTCCTTTTGGCAATTACAAGGGCAACTAGCTTGTCCAATTGTTTGGTATTATAATTCCTCTTCTTACCACCCTTACCTTTCGGTTTAGGTTAAGAATTTGAATTAAATCATATTGATCCTAGCCTTAGCTTTTAGGATTTCTTCCATTATGTAGAACTCACTCATCAATTTAGATAATATAAAAATAATTTACTTATTTTTAAAACAATCTAAATTGATCAAATGATTCTAACAAGGACTTATAGATCATATCCATATGAGATTAACACTTAATCTCTACATCCAAGAATTCCAATTCATTTAAAGATGAAAATATTTTCATAAAATAATATAGAATTGGAACTCTTTTAAGATTTTCTTAGCACTCAATATGATTCATACCAAATATCTCATTTAGACTTAATATAAAGTCTAAGTCTAGTACTAATTCTTACATCTCAGGCTGTAGCACAATTGAGATAGAAGCCAATGAAACATTTTAGCATTTCAATGGAAACTATAATCACATCATAAGCTATCTTCCATAAATGCATCATGTATAGAAAATTATGACAATGTTGAATCGAAACATATTTATGTATTTCAGCTTCTTTAAGCACCATGTCCAAAATTATTTCTTAGTTACTATGATTCAATTAAAATAGTAGTTAGAGAACAAAAATTTATGACAATTTTATTTTAGGACTATAAAAATAATTACAAGGACATTATATCTTGCATCCATAACCATATAATATGGAACCCAAAACCATACTATACTAGGTGCAACGAAAACCTAATCCCGCAATTGATATCCCTCAGCATAGAGTGAATACCGATCACTATGATCAGGCAAGAATTATTCTCATTATTAATGCTATCATGGTAACTCTTACCAAACAAAAATAATTTGCCGCTCTTCCTTTAGCTTCTAAGTAATAATGACATAGCTTCTTTGGGAGGTTAACATTACACTTAGTCTAGTATATACCATTATTTATAATCATGAGTAGCCACATTTCATCTTCCTTATAGTGTTTAAACTTGTAGTACTATGAAGTAAACACTCTCCTTTGGGATCGCGAGGCATATACGCCAAGACAAGGTGCTTACCCACACTACTATGAACTGATAATAGAGGCCATGAGATCCAACCCTTGTATCTCTCTCCCACTAGAAAATTTAAAGCAATTGGATTGTCTTGAAATCATTGTGATCTCATCCCAATTTTAACTGTACACATCATACGTGTTTAATTGTTTAAAATCAATGTGATCTGACTAAATCACGTTACAATAGCGTAACGAACATTTGCGTAGTCACAAAAAAGTTTAACCTTGTAATCTGTGAAGTAAATACCCTTCGCATGGAATGCAAGGCTCAAGGCCAATATAAGGTATTTATTCACATTACAATAAACTTAACAAAAGAGTTATTTCAGTACTCCCACTCGTTATTTGAGTTTTTCTTTAAATAACTGTGATCCTATCACAACTAATAACCTTGCACTTGTTGAAAACTCTAATCTTATTAGAATCACTATAAAAATGGAAGTCCTAAACTATTTAGGATTCCTTAAACTCTAATGAATTAAAAATTAGTTATAAATGACTCTATCCTTAATTTACTAAATAAAATATTTTAATCTCACTAGAAACTATATACCTTTTAATTAAAACTTTAATCTCATCAAAACTTCTAATTAAAATAAGTTAAGAACTTTTAATCATACAAAAATTCTAATCTCATTAGAATGTTTCTTAAAAGACAAGTCCCAAACTATTTAGGACTAAGAGTTCTTTTTAACTAATATCTTTGATCTCATTAGGTCTTTTGGTTAAATAATAATTAATAAATGTCCTTAATTTTTAAGGACGATACAAATTAATTACTTTATATAGAACCATGTGTAATCTCATCACACATAACCTTACACTTTTAAAGTGTGAAAATAATTAGAAAAATTCAAAATTCACAGCTTTTGATCGATCGAATGTATTTCTCGATCGATCAAAAAAATTAAAATTTCGTACCAAACTTTCTGCTTGGCTCAATTGGTACTTGATCGCTGCTCGATCGATCGAAAAAGAACATTCAATTGATTGACTAGCAATCGAGAGGCAATTGAATTGGATAGAAGGTTCCTGTTTCACTCGATTGATCGAAAGTAATTTTTGATTGATTGATTGAAACACGTGAAACTCGAATTTTCTAGAATTTTTCTAAAGCAGTTTTCAACAGTTTTCATGAACAAACTACCATCATATGAACATAATAGATTGAGTTTGAGACCAAAAACTCAATTCCATTGATGCTATAGCCTAAAAGTTCAATCTAACACACTTAATATCAAACTTAAACAATATCATAACATCAATATCAGTTTTTATTAAACAATAATTTCAATAACCATGCAGAAAATTAATTGTAGAATCTTCGAACATCATGAAATTACTATCTTTGATTCCAAAACTCACAAAACATGTTATACAAATTTGAAATTGAAGACCACTCTGATACTAATTGTTAGAAAAACACATGTTTGTATCGCATACAAAACATACGCAATATAAAATTAATGGATCTACTTCATTTGCAATAGATAACATGTACTATGTAAATTTTAAAATTTAAGAATAAGAAAGTGTACCTTAATGCGGTGAAATTCAAAACCAAATATTAGAAGTACTCGGGAAAACTTTTGAAGTTCACTCCAATTTTACTTATGCATAAGAAGCGTGATCTCTCAATCAGTTTACACGTATGTATTCAAGGGAGAATAAGAGAGCAACTTAGACTCACATACACACTATTTCATTCCTTATAAAAACCTTATGAAATTTGTATATTTCTCTCTTTATATATAACTGATTATCTAATTAGGCTACCATTTTGAGCCATTCCAATTGAATTTTAGTATGTGACTTGGAGTAAGATCAAAAGGGAATAAATAAGACTCTAGTTCCAATCAGCCTTGGGCTTTTCTGTCAACTCTTGACAAGTTCAAAATTATCATTAATTATATTTAATACCACTATTTAAATATAATTGCACTTTAGGCCTTATTAATAAATTATATACCAAGACTTTATTATACATGCAACCCCTTCATTAAAATATTTGTAGTAATACAAAGTCATGAAAGTTGACTGCCATTTTGAAGATTACTACATCTTAATCCTTAAGTATCCGGTTTAATCCTTTAAGTTATTTATCATATATTTATGAAATCCAATTTCATAAATATATACTTTAGTAACTCCTTACTAAAGTGGTTAGGCCTAACACTCTGAATAACCAAACCTATTAAACTTATATCAAGGGAATATTTTATATCTCCGTTGAGAGATTATGAATTTTACTTTGAGAATATATGTTCCATCAACATTAAATGCGGCTGCCCAACATACTGAGGTTTTGATCGTGATTTTAGATCTCACTCCTGATATATCAAAACAATCTATACTTCATGATTAAGTTTATTATTCTCTTATGATTAAGAGTTCATGTAAATAAAAGTCGTGAGATTTATTATTCAGTTGACAGTCATTGGTAAAACAATAAATTTCACAGCGGTTCAGTTTAATATGTCTTAACTCTTAAAACATATCAACATATTAAGTAGAAGTCTCCACTTCCATGATCAAGACAAATCATCTTAGTTGATATGTTATAGTCTTCGCAGATGAAATGTCCAATTTTATCACTGACTACGAACTAAAATTTTGAGTTTACAAAGAACTTGTGATTTATATCTTTAGTGATTAAATCATATAAATCACGTACTATGCATCTCATTGAATTATGATAACGTTCCATTAGTTCATTTATAAATAGTCTCATATAATTAAACAATTTAATTATTTATAACATGCCAATAAATTGAATTTTATGGTACAAATCCTAACAACTACACCTTTAGGTTTAAATAGGACATTTCGGTAAAATACATGTCAGAGTCTCTACAAAATAGGTTCACTCTTTTAGTTGGTTTTTCAAACTCAACTCTCACATCTCTCTTATATTCCACTCATCCCCACGTTTTTAGTTTTCTATTTTCTTTTTTCCT
Source organism: Castanea sativa (assembly GCF_040712315.1). NCBI lineage: Eukaryota > Viridiplantae > Streptophyta > Magnoliopsida > Fagales > Fagaceae > Castanea > Castanea sativa. The sequence continues at coordinate 40,882,222 of NC_134019.1, read as the reverse complement.
TTATCCTTACTCTAATCTCATGATTTTTTTTTTTTTTCCAAATCTCCTCTTTTTTTTTTTTTTGGAAAATAAAAAACTCCTACTATAAAGAACCACTACTATTCCATATCCTCAACTCTCCTATCTATCCCATATTCCACTTACCCCACATTTTTACTTTTTACTTTTTTTTCTCTTCTTTTTTCCTTTATCGAGACTTATTTGTTTCTTCCTAAAAGAAGAGACCTATTTGTTTCTTTTGTCCCTTTTTATTTTCAATAAAATATCCAGTTTCCTTACTCTAATCTCACGGTTATTTTTCTTTTTCCCAAATCTCTTTATACAATTGTATCTTTATTTAATACAAAATGCACTCTCCCTCAAAATACTCACTTACAAGTTATGTTTTGGGTTTTTTTCTTCCCTTTCTTTTATGAAGATGTGGAATTTGACAAGATTTATGCATTTGCGAATGAAATAATTTTTTGGTATAAATATCATCACACTTCTACATATTTTTGTGATTGAAAAATGTAGCAATTCTAAATTATGATGAATGAACACTATTAACTTTTACATATATAAAAAAATAGAAAAACTTCTGAGCACGTGGTTGCTTAGAAGCTAGTATTCAAATACATGGTTGCAACGTGCTGTAGTTAGCTAAATTGATAAAATTTATTTTTGTTAAATGATATATATGAGATTTAATCTCCATCTACGCCAAAAACTAATTGTTATTTTGGATTAATGATAAAAAAACAATCATCATAGTGCGGACGTCATAGGTTTGATATAGTTCTTGTCGTTGAATAAGAGACTTCAAGTTCAATCCTCGCTTACACAAGAAACTAATTGATATCTTGATTTAATAATAAAGAACAATCATCATGAAGCAGACGCAATAAGTATATAAATGAATAAAAATACATGGTTATTTTTTCCGAGAACAATTAAAACCAAAACAGTCATGTATTTAAATTTATTTGAAAAACTTAATATACTATACCAAAATTTTACTCCTTCATTTTAACCCATGATTGGTTTTTGTAGTGTCGGTACATGTGACATATGAGGTGCTAAAATGCTTCCATTATTTGAGAAAATTAGCCACGAAAAAGATGTGTGAACATCTTCATGGTTTCAAATTCACCCCAAGGGACCACTATATAGCTCTAAAAAGAGGGAATTGAAAAGGATCGCAGAGGATAGGAGAGTGATATTCCCAATAAAAACCGATGGATGGCCTAAATTTCACCAAAAAGAAAAAATAGAAAAAAGATTAGCTTAATCCGAGTTCCCAATTTAGGATAATAGTGGTACTTAGTCACTAACAGTCTTAACACATGATGTGGAAAAAAAAAAAAAACTCCTATATCGTGTGAAATGAATGAAACCAACTTTCAAACACTATAGTTGGGAAGTGAAAGAGATGTGCAAGAAGCTAGTGCCAAACTAGTAAATTCCCATTTGGGAAAAGAGGACAAATAGTGCATTATTAAGTTCATAAATGCAGGATGTAAACAATAACCCTTTGTAGGATAGGATACTTGAAAGGAACTACTCACCAAAGGCATTGCAGGTCCAGCAATGACATCTATCTTTTTTTTTGATGAACGCAATGACATCTATCTTTTGTCAAGTAGAGGAGATAAATATATTGGACACTAACCTGTCTACCAATGAAATGGTCACATCAACCAAAAAAAAAATAGAAAGTAAAACTGTTAATTATCGACGTGTCGTTTCTCTAAGAATTTAGCTTAAAATGGTGAGGGCAGTGAAAAAATCTCGATATGTTGAGGTTTTAATTTTTCTTTGTTTGGCCAAAAAGAATCAAATTACTACTATAAAGTTGTAAATTTACCATGGTTAAGACCGTGAATGCAAAAGTACGATTTTTAGAAAGAAAAAAAAAAAGCTTGAAGTGATGATGTTGTTTCTTTTAAAACTCCAAATAATTTATCTTATACTTTCTTGTTAAACCTTAAAATATATTGGACTATATGGAAAATATAAGAATCACTATTTGTTAAGAGTCTTGTGGTTTAATATTCTTAGTTCTTCTCATAGAAAAAAAAGAAAAAAAAGAGCTCAAATCCCCCAAACCCCTTGTTCTAATAAATAATTCAAAGAGCCATTCACAAAAATGATTTAGTGATAGGAAACTCTTGTGGCGTATCACTTCGTGAGTTCAAAGTTGTGAATTTGAGTAGTGACAAATCTCATTATTGCGTCCACGACATTCATGAGTAGTGTTAAATGAGCCAAGAGCAGTGACCACACTTAAGAGCTCATATTTTCGGTCATAAAAACAATAATAAAAAAAGAGAGCAATAATCCAATGATCTCCATCAAAAGCATTGGCAGATTAAGGGCCTAGAACAAACTCGCGCACTCCCTCTCTCTCTCTCTGGGGTCTGAATGACCTGTAATATGGGTTTCGGTTCCTTATTTCTTGGGCCAGGTGATGGTGCGCTTTCAAATAAGCAATGGCCCATCCATATTTATTGGGCTAGGTACCAAAGCCCACACACTAGACTTGCATTGTTGTAATATGGGCTTTAGCTGGTCAGTTGGTCTTGGGCTTATAATTCAAGGCCTGGAGCCTGGATCCTAGGTTATGGTCTATTCAAAATTGCTAACTAGCTACAGATTCTCATGATGTAAATGTAATAATTGAGGCCTAGAATAAGGTTTTGCTATGTAGCCAACCTTTGATTTTTTTTTTTAACTACAATTGATTCTCCAGAAAAATGAGTATCTAGTTAAGATAATTGATGATTGACTAAAGAATTAGTTCAATTGACAATTCTTAGTGTTTTTAATAAAATTAAAGATGTTTAGTGTTCGAATTTATTTACCCATTTAAGATGTATTAGTAAAAAACAAATGGTGATTTTAATTTGTTTCTTGATAATTTGATGGCTGAATTGGGGGGGGGGGGGGAGAGGGGGAGGGGAAGATTTGAACCTTAGATGTTTTTACAATAAATACTAGAAGGTAATAAAATTGAGCTACAAATACAATTCTTTTGGTTGATAATTTAGATTTACTAACCAATCTTTGTTTGAAAAAAAAAAATTATGTAACTTAGATTGTTACACAATTAAAATGTAAGGGTAAAGAGTTACTATCAAATAATGCTAATTTTTCTTTCTTTTTGCAGAATGTAAGGCAAATAATAATAATAATAATAATAATAATAATAATAATAATAATAATAATAATAGATGGAGTTGAGAGAAACTCAAATTAGAATTTCAAATTAGAATTTCAATTTCGTGCCATGTGTCCTAAATTATTTATTCTTAAAGAGTTTTATTTCTTAATTTTAGAATTAAATGTGAGACCACATCATAAATATTCATCCAAGTGAGTTATTAAGTATAAAAACCAAAGAGTTTAGAATAAATGAATTGTAAAAAAAAAAGTGCTTCACAATGATTAAAAAAAAAAAAGACAATTTACATTTTATAGCTAATAATATCATTACAAATTTTTTAAAGAGTTAATAAAATATAAAAATAACTACCAATAGTATTTAAATTATATATGTAGGAATTATATTATGCATCTTAATATATATCTTTAAGTGTATCCATGCATATGCATGAGGTTACAAGCTAATTTACAATGGCACAATTTGTCTTGGAAAATAATGGTAGCACATCTAAAATAATGGTAGCATAATGTAAGGGAAATTTGTCCACTTTTTAATTTTTTACACCTTTCATGAGAACTGTATTGGCAAAAAATAACTCTAGAGACATAAAAAAAATTCATTGTGGGATACAGAAATTTAATATGGTAATAGTGCCCTGTGTCGTACCTGATGCCGAGGAGGCCAACGCAATTCCGAGAAGGCCCTATCCTCGGACAGCAAGGCCATGGAGGTAAGCTATGGCCGTGGTGATGGCATGTCACCAGAGGAGGCCTCATTGTAGAGAAAGAACTTCAGAGAGGGGGTTTAGCCCTGGCATGACCAGAGGAAAGGTAGCTGCCACCACATTTAATGCACCCCGCCAATTCACCAAACCCCCTGACCGCATTTATGTGGAGAAGATTAGCCGCGTGATCAACAAGTGGAAGGCTAAGATCAGCTTGAAGAGGCTATATAATGTAAGAGATCCTCCAGGGAAAGGGGATCATCTAAAAATTGTGGAAGAAAACACTGTAGCAACCAAGAATGAAAATTGTAACCAAGTCTGAAGAAGTATATTCAATAATTACTCTCCCCGTCCGAGGAGGGATTTTCTTTGCACACAACTTAATTTTCATTGCTTTCTTAATATCCTTAATCCACTATGCTCATTACTCAATTAATTGAAACCTAGTTTTCAAGCCTATTTTCTACAAATTCATTGTGTTAGGTTTTTTGGGCCCCAATCTAGTCATTTCTTGGGCTTAGGACACAAAGCCTGCCCTTACATTTATTATTATTAAAGTGGTTAGTTTTTAAGGATTAGTAAAAATGTGATGTCAGTGGTGATGAAATAGAGGACAAATAAAATGGGACAGAGAAAGTAATAAAATCTTGTTAATTTTACTATTGTAAAAAAATGTTTTGAAAATTTCAATTTATTTATGTAACTATACTCATTGGCAAATGCGTCAAAAAATGTTGCTTTCCAGTTGCTTAAAAAGTCAAGGGTCAAACTTTTTCAAAAATTAAAGAAGAATTGACCTCATACGTGATACAACTGTGAATTTGTGATCACCTTACCGTACGCATTTATTTTTTAAAAAATATAATAAAAAAGTCTTATTTTTCTATATTTGATTGTGATCTTTAAAATGAGAAAAAAAAAAATCTTTGGCTTTCAAATAAAATAATTAGTATTTCTTAAAATTCTATATAAATATGTGTTGAATGCTCTTTTTTTGGCCCATATAGTATTACTTCATTAGCAACCCGTGCCATATCAACATATTATTAATTTTTTGGGTAAATCTCTTTAAAACCTAGAATAAGCTCATATCTCATTTAACTACATGTATTGGGCTTGCATGGCCCACAAGATCCCTACTTCAAGAGGCGAATTCATGGTCCACATTTCCTTTTCATCAATTGAGATCATAACCCCACGACATCATCAACATCAACATATGGATTGGGCTTAAGTATTGAATCAAAGCTCACGGCTCATACTATCTCTCTTACACTCATGGCAAGTGGCTTCTTCAACAAGAGCCTATATTTACACAAAATGACAACAAAACTTGAGGTATGTCATCTCATCTTCTGCTTATGATCCAAGCTCATAAGTCTCTTTGGGGAAACTTTGGGAGTTGTGGTTTGGAGGGCCAAGAGGTATGTTTAGAAAAAGTTCCAGTGGTTTAAAGTTGATAAGAGACATGTTGTTTGGCAAGTCTTCTCCAACTCCCTGAACTCTGACGAGTTCGTGTGTAGCGAGTAACATATAGCAAATATCTCTTATCACATAGCATTTTAGATGATAAAATTCCCCAATACTCTTTTCCTAAAACTTAATATTCATCATGTGACAAATACTCAATATCCCTATTCATCTAACTGCGGAAAAATAACTGTTTATTCAATCCCCAGCTGTTGTTATACAAATTTAGAGACTTTATTATATTATTCTACATAAATCTTATTACTACTTTCAGTTAAAATCCAATTCAAACACATGGCCTAATCTGATTGGCTATCTTTTATCTCCAACTATATGCAAAATATTTATGATATCTCTTATACCCAGCTTTTGTCTGCCACAATCAGACTATATATTTCTCTGCTAGCTGCCAGAGCAAAGTATTAGATACTCTTCTTGCTCACCAAGATTATGTTATAACACAATGAGACCTTGACTAAATCTCTAAAGCTTCTTTAACTTTCAACCAATCCTTCTATTGCTTGCTAAAAATGTGTTGTAATGGAACCTTGCACCAAAAACACAAACAGCCAAAAGGGAAACATTTTCAACTGAACCCCAGCAATGTATTCAGTACTTGACACCTGGCTAGAAGTGATGTCATCAGCCATTTAATGCTGAAATTCCAGCTGCCAACTGCTATACCCAAAATAGCAAGATACCCTTGAAAGAGATCTTACCATTTTCAGCCAAATTCATAAAATAAATGTTGAATGTCCTCTCCAGCAGTCTGAAATCACCCAGCTGACCTCATTTGCTTCTGCCCAAAGTAACAGCTGTCTTATGATAGTTGTGACAATTGTCTCATGATAGTTATCATAACTTTTCCTGACAACTGGGACAGCATTTTCAAAACAGCTGTGACAACTGACCTAGCAGTCTGAGCATTACTGATTTTTCCTCATTTGACTAAAACAAAACCAACCAAAGTAACTATCTTTTTCTTACCAAAATACCTTCCTTTTCTACTGCTTTTTCCTCAGCAGGTCTTACCCAAAACAACAAGAACACCTTGAACCTAGACATACCATTTTTGCCTAAATCTTAAGATGGATTTTCTGAAAATTCATTGCTATTTGGGACTGATTTTGGCTGATATTATTTGCTAAAATACCTACTTAAACTCAGCTAAATAGGACTGCTTATCAACACCTCAAAGGAGGAACCAAATGGAGAAGAATAACTCTTTCACAAACCTCTCTATTCTCTCTCCCTCTAATTATCTTCTCAAGCTCTTAAAGAAGTGCTGAGTTTTTAGTTTCAAAATCAGGAACTAAACTCTTCAGCTCTTAGCTCATAAATGTCCTTCATAAGCCTTCATTCACCCTCCAGCAAAAAATCCCAGCAGCCCTGCTAAACACACTCTCTCTCACTGCCCATATTACCAAATAGCTAACTACTTACTACATATAATCTCTCTAAGCTACCTATACTCTCTCTAAGAGCACACCCCTAGCTCTCAAATACTACCTTACTCCCCACTTATGAGTTCTTTATAAGCTCCTGCCCATCCCAGTAGCAAATCCTAGCAGTTTTGCTAAACACACTACAACACCATTACTCTCTTATGCTCATTCTCTCACTTTCCATATATTCAGAAAATACACATATCTTACTGCTCTTATCTCCAAATACCTAAACACATCTCCACACCCTTCTCTTACAAAATATTTCCTCTTGGAAAGCAATCTCTACAACTTCCCCAACGGTTATAATCTCATATTTTTACTATCTTTAACCTCCATATCTCTTATACTTCCATATATCCTACATATTACAAATACTCATATCTCTAAACATCTCTTTCCCCACTTCTCTTACACAATCTTATACACATTTACTACACCATTACATATAACACACTACAACACCATTCCTCTCTTATGCTCATTCTCTCACTCTCCATATATTTAGAAATACACATATCTTACTGCTCTTATCTCCAAATACCTAAACACATCTCTACACTCTTCTCTTACAAAATCTTTCCTCTTGAAAAACAATCTCTACAACTTCTCCAACGGTTATAATCTCATATTTTTACTATCTTTAACCTCCATATCTCTCATACTTCCATATATCCTACATATTACAAATACTCATATCTCTAAACATCTCTTTCCCCACTTCTCTTACACAATCTCATGCACATTTACTACACCATTATATATGACTCACTACACTCTTCTAAACTCCATTCTCATACTCTCTCACTCTGAAGTTCTACTATTTTGCTGCTCATAAACACATATCAATACTTTTAACTATCTCTCGTACTATAAGTCCTTCTCATGGAAGGTACAAACTTCTAATGCTAAAGTTCTTCTCCTAGAAGGCACCAAGATCTCATATCAAAGCCCTTCTCATGGAAGACACAAATCTATTTTACATAAAGCCCTTCTCTTAGAAGGCACAAATACTCCATACAAAAGCCCTTCTCATGGAAGACAACACTACTCATAACTTCACAATAACTAAAAGAGTATTGTCAATGAAAAAACTCATTTAAGTGCATGATAAGAGTAACAAGCTTAACCAGCCCCTACACCCAGTTGGGCATACTCTCTCTCCCTTCAGTTGCACCCATTTTTCCCCTTCGATCTTGAAGTGATCATGGCAAACTGCCTCTCTATCGCTGGGGTCACTCTGCTGGGATATCATTAGCTCACAGAAGTTGTACAGCTGGGCTACAAACCATACAAAGATAAGTGACTTTGCTTCCATATCCTTAAATTTACATCATTGAGTACATGATTACTTTACTTCTAAATAAATACTACTTTATTTCAACTACTAATCAAACCTATTCTATCAAACACATATTACATATTCATTCAACCATTATCAGGATTCTTAGACTTTGGCTTTAATGGTTTTTTAGGCTTAAAAGTATACCAATAGCCGTTGGACCACATGACCCAATGTTGAGTTCCGAGACGCAACTCCCCAAACAAACCCAAGTCTAGCAAGGTCACCCCTCCAAAGGACCACACGTGACTGAGCAACCGAAAAGGCCCCCGAACAATATGTAAACAGAAACTTTAATTTGAGATAATTTACTCCAAATAGAAATAAATTTTTTTGTGGTCATTTTGGAGTATCAAATTGCAAAACTGTCCACAGTTTTGGAATCTACATTTAAAATTAAGTGAAAAAAAAGGATCAATTTGATTAAAAAAAATGTCATTTTTAAAAAAGTAAATTGTTGGTCAATGTCGGTTATAAACCTATTAAAAAGATATGTTACCACTAACCTTGTACACACGCTTTGTACGTACGACAAGGCTTTTTTTTTTAGTCTAATGTCATAATTTTTTTTTAATTTTTTAATTTATGATTTTGGATAAGTTTGTTTTTGAAAACATGGATTAATAGGAGAGTGTCCTATTTGTAGGCATTTTAAGTGGAGTTAGAGATAAATTTTTATTTAGTTGTTTTCAAGTTTTTATTTATTTATTAAACCTAAGATTTAGGCGTATTTTTGAATCATATAAAAATCCAATTCAATCTGTCCAAATAGAGGAATCTTTTTATAGATAGTATAAGTCTGTTAGAGATTTACTTATTTTACTGAAATTAAAAACTTTTTGTTAAAAATATTGTAAATTAAGATAAAAATCCAATTCAATCTGTCCAAATAGAGGAATCTTTTTATAGATAGTATAAGTCTGTTAGAGATTTACTTATTTTACTGAAATTAAAAACTTTTTGTTAAAAATATTGTAAATTAAGATAAAAGTTAGGTGAAATAGCACAATAGGAGTTATGAATAGTATCAAAAAGTGCCGTAAAACTCATGAATAATAATAAAAATAAATTAAATAGTAAAATAAGTTAAAAAAATAATTTTTACCAAATACAATTTATATATTAGAAAAGTTTTTGTGATATGAATTTTATTTGTGGTGGTTTATTGAGTGTATAACAATATTCAATCTATTTTACGAGATACAAAACGCTATATAATAATAAACGTAGCAATATAATGCAATGATTAGACTTTGGAACTTGAGCTCTTTTTATTTTAGATAAACTCTAAAAGGGAGCTCGTTGGTGTGTTTACTGTCCCAGTCTACTTAAACTCTATTCATAAAAGTCATGAAACTACACGCGTAATAATAAAGCTTACCACAACTCAAACTCATTAATTAGTATTTACCCACAAGTGACGCGCATACACGTCATGAGAGATTCCTACTACTAATGAAAATGAAAGTTGACCTTTCATAGAAATAGAGTGTTGGATTAAGACTACGAGTCAAAAGCAAGATAAATCCACGTCTAATCAATTTCAAATTGCTGAATTCTGGTCCATGCTTTTTACAAATGCAGCAGTACTCCTGGTTTTTGTTTATGAATCATCATGACTTTTTCGTTCAACTGTGGTAATGCTTTAAGAGTGGTTCTTTCAGACATTGATGGCATTCTGTTTTGTAGTATAGCATACCGCCAAATCCTTTTGGCCAAAATAGATGGGCAAGAACTAAGTACTAGATGCAGTTTAACCGAAGGATTTCAAATAATTCAATGGCCAATATCAGTTACTTTAACAGCAAGTGATGTACACTACCTTTTTCTCACATTAATAATATCTGTTTGCTTCCTAATAGATAATCTACTTTGAATGATGTCTGTTATTTTTACTAGTACGTAATCCGCATTTATAGAAATGATGAATTGTAACGATGATATTGATGCTAGTTTGAGTTATTAAACAGATAGAATATAATTCGATCAGGGCATTTAAACATATTAAAATAGTTTTTTTTTTACAATTTTCATGATATTAGTTACGTCAATTTTCTCATTACTTTTACTTTGCTACTACATATATAAGTTTAAAAATTACTATTGAATACTACATATACAGTATCAATTCGTAATTATTATCTATGAAATTCTACTAAATATAACACAAAATAAAATAATAAATCGATCAAATAGTATTTTTTAAATTAAACAGTTTATTACGTTCAATGTCTTCGTATACAAAATATTTGAATAGAAACAATAAAAAAAAATATGTTCATTAGTTCAAAGAAAAAATAATAGCAAAAATCTAAAAAAAATTAATTTGTATAGAAAGCTAACAAAAGCAAAATTCAATTTTGATTCTAATTGAATTTTCTATAAACTTTGGTTTAAAAAAGCAATATATATATATAGACACACACGCACATAGTCATGATATATGTGAAGGAACGAATCTCTCCGACACGAGAAGGTGTTGCCCTCTTCGGAAATTGCGTTAAGCATGTTTCCTCAAGGTTTTGCCTAATCCCACATCGGGGAGAGACACCTCCCACATGTGCCTTATAAGCCTGAGCCAAGGACACATGTGTACCACTACTACACATAACACAAAATAAAATAATAAATTGATCAAATAGTATCTCCTAAATTAAATGGAGATAGGTGCATGAGATCGTTTACCTCAATTACAGTTTATTATATTCAATATCTTTGCATACAAAATATTTGAATAGAAACAATAAAAAAAAAAATTCATTAGTTCAAAGAAAAATAATAGCAAAAATCTAAAAATTTTAATTTGTATGGAAAGCTAACAAAAGCTTAATTGAATTTTCTATAAACTTTGGTTTAAAAAAGCAGTATATATATATATATATAAACACACATGCACATAGTCATGATATATGTGGAGAAACGAATCTCTCTGACATGAGAAGCTGTTGTCCTCTTCGGAAATTGCGTTGAGCATGTTTCCTCAAGATTTTGCTTAGTCCCATGTTGGGGAGAGACGCCTCCCACATGCGTTGAGCATGTTTCCTCAAGATTTTGCTTAGTCCCACGTTGGGGAGAGACGCCTCCCACATGTGCCTTATAAGCCTGAGCCAAGGACACGTGTAGTTCGTGTCAGAGAGATTCGTTCCTCCACAATATATTACTTATAAACTTTAATTGTTTTTCGTTATACAAAAAAAAGCTCATAAATATAAAAGTATTAAAAAAAATGTTTTTTTATGATTTATTTATATTGGACTCCTCGTTTTCAACATTAAATTAACTCATTTGGTACAAAAATTAAAAAAATTTAAATTAGATGGGACACGTGATGCAAAATTAAACTCTAATTGAAATCCAATTTTTACACTGAATCTAACTCATTTTGCATAAAAATTTAAAAACTTAAATTAAATGAGACACGTAACGCAAAATTAGACTCTAATTAAATTTCAATTTGAAATCTAATTGAATTTTCTCTTCCCTCAGCTTTGCCTATATATATATATATATATATATATTAGTATTGACTATTGAATGGGTAATGTTTTTAGGTTTTTATCTTTGATTCAAATAACTTAAATTAGATTAGGAAGATTTTATGATAGATTCATAGAAGTTTTTGGTTTAGGATGAGTTAAATTAATTTTTGTTAGTTATTCTAACTTAGGTTAAAAAAAAAAAAAAAAACCAATTGTTCCCTCATATGTTATGATTTTGTTCGCTAAAGTCTTGTATTTCGTTTGGTACCTAAGCCTCATGGTTTTTCAAAGGGAGACGTCCATCAAGTTATCAAAAATAATATTATGATTTTATCCATTTGGGAGGTGCCACATAAAACACAAAACATCTGCACTTTCTAAATTACCTAGAAGAGAGTAAGTAACCTGCATCATAAAACGATAAGATGGTCAAGTTTTATATAATTAGTACTATGTCACAACGAGTTTATCAAAAAAAAAAAAAAGTACTATGTCACAACGAATATTCAAATTTAAAGCTTCATTGTAGCCAAGATTTACTATGTACCAATCAAAATGATGCACCAAGAAGTTGCAAGGACCTGTTGCACGCTGTAGTCTGGCTTCATTGTGATGGTGGTAGCAGTGGTTCAATGAGAGTTTGGGTGACAATGGGGATTGTAGTGATAGTTTACAATATTTGTAACTAGTGCATAAACTCTCACTTTTGAAGAGATTGGGAAAGGCATTTGGTAGAAAGTATCACCTCCGAAAGGATTTATTATAAACTTAATGAGTAATGCTAGATTCTCCGAGATGTCAAAGCTGCTCTTTGTTCTCTCTTTTGTTGGGATTTTTCTTTTGTTTTTAAAGATGCTAATTTTCTTTCCCACAACTTGGCCCGTTGGGTTGCTCTTTGCAATCGGGATCTCTTCTCTTCCCCCTCAAGTTTCTCACCAAAAAGATTGAGATAGGTTGGGTCCTTCCTATGCTCTCTTTTATTGTAAAAGAAGAAGAAAACATGAAGAACTTGCAAAGAGCTTTGAGACAGAAAAAAACTGTTATCCACTAATCTGGAAAGTTCTAATACAAGTTGTGACCCAAAATCAACTAACTAAGAGCAATTTATACAAAACGAAAAACAGAGACTAAAAATGGCGCTAACACTACATAATTGCTTCTTCAAAAATTCAGCCAATAATATAAGGACATCTGGCATAAAATATAACTAACTCCCACTAAGTTAAACGGTGCGTTTTCATTTCCTTTTATCCTTTGCTGTTTTGTGCTTAGGCTTTCTACCATTGTTGTTGTTTTGCTTGTCCTGTTGTTGGTCTGTCACTTCAGCTTCAACACTCCCCCTTAAGTCTAGTGTCTTAGACTCTGTGACTTGAATTGAATTGACTGCTTGCAAAACTTTAGGTTGAAATATGTCTTTCATTCCCAATTTTCCTAAGAGCCTTGTAAATGCTGCCATGCCTAAAGCTTTAGTTAATATATTAGCAATTTGAGAATTGGTTGCCACATGAAAAGTCTTTATTTTCCCTTCCAATATCTTGTCCCTCACCCGATGGCAATCAACTTCTAAATGCTTGGTTCGTTCATGAAAAATTGGGTTTGCAGCTATGCATAAGGCTGCTTGATTGTCACAAAATAACATTGCAGGTCTATGATGTTCAATCTGTAAGTCTTTAAGCAATTGCATTACCTAAGTAATCTCACAAGCCATACTAGCCATTGCCCTATACTCAACTTCTGCAGAGGACCTAGACACCTCTTGCTTCTTTGATCTCCAGGATATCAAGGAATCACCCAAATGTACTACATATCCTGTAAGAGACCTACGGGTATCAGGGCATCCAGCCCAATTTGAATCACAAAAAGACTTAATGTGCAACTTTGAATTACTAGGGAAGAAAATCCCTTTGCCTGGTGACCATTTGATAAATTGAAGAACCCTATGTGCTGCTAACAGATGAGGTTCTCTAGGCTGTGACACAAATTGACTCAATCTATGCACATTATATGTCTAGTCTTGTCAATGTTAAGTACAACAACCTGCCTATGAGCCTTCTATACATCCCTAGTTTAGCAAGCAATTTCCCTTCATACTTAGACAACCTCAAGTTTTGTTCCATAAGAAATTTGATAGGTTTGCAGCCTATAAAGCCCATGTCTTTCAAAATCGCCAAGGCATATTTCCTTTGTGTTAGACTAATACCCTCAGTAGTCCCTGCAACTTCTAAACCCAAGAAGTACCTTAAGGAACCAAGGTCTTTTAAGCCAAACTTATCATCAAGCAGTTTGTTCAAAGCACTAATACAAGTAGGATTATTACCCTGTAAGCAAGATATCATTAACATAAACCAAGAGTGCAGTAAATGAAGTTCGTTATGAATGTGTGAACAATGAGTAATCTGATTTGGACTGCACAAAACCCATCTGCAATATGGTACCTGAAAATTTCTTAAACCATGGTCTTGAAGCTAGTTTAAGACCATATAAACTCTTATTTAACTTGCATACTAAACCCTTCCCCCTTGCTATGAAAACTAGGTGGCAAAGAAATATAAACATCTTCTACCAAATCACCATGCAAGAATGCATTATTAACATCCATTTGATGCAAAACCCACCTTTTCACAGTAGCCAATGAAAGCACAATTTTGACAGAAACAGATTTGGCAATTGGGAAAAAAGTCTCAGAATAATTAAGGCCAAGCTTCTGAGTAAATTCCTTAGCAACTAAACGAGCTTTATACCTCTCAATAGACCCATCAGGTAAATATTTGATCCTATAAACCCACTTGCAGCCTATAGCAGTCTTACCAGGAGGCAAAGGGGATAAAGTCCAAGTATCATTTACCTCCAAAGCTTCAATCTCTTTGTCCATAGTAGCCCTCTACTTAGGAAACTACACAGCCTGATGAAAGGACATAGGTTCTGAAGGAGCAGCACTGACTGCTAGAATAAAGGACTTAAAGGTAGGTCCCAAGTGAGAATAGCTCAAGAAGTCTGAAATGATATAAGGCACACTAGATTGAGGCTTAGAACTAATAGACTTGCAAGAGTAATCTGAAAGATAAGAAGGAGGAACATGGGGTCTAATGGATCTTCAATAAGGAAGAGTAATAGATTGATCAAAAGGAAGAGTAGCAGAATCAGAATTAGAGATAGGTTTTGAGAGAGAAGGATTAGTGTTTGAAAGCTCTAATGAAGTTGAAGGAGGCAAAGACTCAACAAAATAAGAAGAATCTAAAGAAACTAGTATGGAAGTGTCAAGGGAAAGAGCAGGAGCAATGGAAGTAACAGGATCAGAAGAACAAAAAAGATCAGAAGAAACATGAGGAAAAACAAAATGATGCAAGTAAGAATCAGAAGGAGAAGAATTAGAAGCATAAGGGAAAATAGTTTCATAAAACACAATATCCCTGGAAATGAAAATGGAATTAGATTCAAGGTCTAATATTTTGTAACCTTTAATGCCATAGGATGGCCTAAGAAGACACACTTTTTGGCCTTAGGTGCAAATTTGTGCCTATGATTGGGTGAAGTAGATATAAAACACAAACAACTAAAATTCCTGAGATGAGCATAAGAAGGTGGAGCATGAAAAAGGATTTTATAAGGAGTTTTGTTACCCAAAGACTTGGAAGGAACCCTATTTATCAAGTGAATTGCAGTGAGAATGTAGTCATCCTAAAAACACAAAGGTACGTGGGATTGAAATCTTAATGCTCTAGCAACATTAAGTATATATTGATGCTTCCTCTCAATAATGACATTTTGTTAAGGAGTATCAACACAAGATAACTGACACAAAATGCCATTGGAATGAAAGAAGTCTTTAAGAAAAAATTCAATATCATTATCACTTCTAATGGTCTTAATGTTGCTATGAAACTGAGTTTTAACCATGTTAGCAAAATTGGGAATCAGAAATTGGGTATCAGATTTTAGTTTAAGCAAATACACCCAAGTGCACCTAGAAAAGCCATCCACAATGGTTAAAAAGTATTTATAACCTTCAATAGTGCAAGTAGAAAAAGGATCCCAAAAATCACAATGAATCAATTCAAAAGGGGCAGAAGATACATGAGCACTAATGGAAAAAGGAAGTCTTTTCTGTTTTGAAAAATGACAAATATCACAACATAGAGTTTTATTGGAAACATCAATGTTTACAACACTTTTCAACAATTGAAGTTTAGAAAATGAAGGATGACTTAGTCTAGTCTGCCATAAATCTGTGCTTGAAGGTGAACTGGTAGCAGTAGTGAGAGTAGAAGACCTTTGTTGTCTAGTAGAGTCCAACAGATACAAGCCATTGCTTTCTCTACCCTGACCAATTATGCTCTATTGAGCAAGGTCCTAAATAAAACAACAATGATCAAGGAATATGAGACAACAAAATAAATATTTGGTAGGCTTACTCACTGAAATCAAATTAAAACCAAAAGACGGAATACACAAGACATCAGTTAAAACAAGTGAAGAAGAAATATGCACAATGCCCACATGTGTGACTAAGGCTTGTTCCCCATTAGGCAAATAGACACAAGTATTAACAATGGAAGTGATAGATGTGAAGTGAGTCATTGAGTGAACCATATGATCAGTGGCACTAGTGTCCATAATCCAAGAATTAGATTTGTAAGCAGTCCTATCAACCACTTGAGCAGAAAACACAGAATGAGAAAGATTAGGTGGAATCCAAAAAGGGTTACCTGAAAAACTAGTAGAGCAAGAAGGGGAATTAGAAGTAGTAGGCAAGGATGATTGAGTCTGTGGTGAAGTTGAAACAGCATTGGAAGTCATGACTGATGCAACATGACTAGTCTGAGTGCCAAAACCTGAACTTACACCTACATACCCTTTCAAGAAACTGAGCAATTGCTCACATTGAACCTGAGATATTGGACATTGAGGCTGATAATAAGGACTTTGCTGCATGAAAGAACCACCAGAAGCACCATGTGCAAAACCAAAAGTTGTACTAGCAGCAACATTCTGAAAACCAAGTTGAGTACCAATGGGAGCATTCACCAAATTCTAAACCACACTTTCAGATTGGACTATAAAAGTAGGCAAACCATTTGACTGAACAATGGTATTACCATCAATACCAAGATTGCCTGAAACTTGATTAACCATTGGCTTGGTACCTCCTTTGGGCTTGTAACTAGGAGGGTAGCCATGGAGCTTATAGCACTTATTTGCTATATGTCCAGTAAAGCCACAATAAGTACACACAGGTCTGTCTTTCTTTCCTTTCCCACCATTTTTTATTTGACCTTGATTTCCATGAAATGGCCTATTATTATTCACATACATTGCCACAGCATCCAATTGCTGAACCATATTAGCAATACTACCTATATTCCTTCTTTTCTCTTTTTGCAAAACTAAAGAACACACTTTGTTAAGAGAAGAAAAAGGTTCAATAAGCAAGATTTGCCTTATTAGGTTTCCATAGCTATCATTCAAGCCCATCAAAAAACGAAGTACATGTTCTTTATGATGTGCATCTAACTGAGATGACTTAGAGCCACAAACAAAAGCACAAGTGCAAATTGTGAAAGGTTGATTATTAACAAACTCATCCCATAAAGTCTTGAATTTGGTAAATAGGAACTCACCGAGAGTGATCCTTGAACCAAATATGAAATCTCCTTTTGCAACTCAAACAATCTTGGTGTGTTCACCTGAGATAGCCTGTTCTTGAGATCAATCCACAAATCTTTTGCAGAATTGATGTACATACACTAGCTTTAAGATTAGGATTGAGTGAATTGGTCAACCATGAAAGGATCGTAGTGTTGCACCTATTCCAAGAATTGAACAAAGGTGAGGTTGGATCTGGTTCTGAAATTGAACCATTAACAAATCCAAACTTGTTCCTAGAACTCAGAGCTAGAAACACAAATCTAGCCCAAGTCATGTAATTCTCAAGACTATTGAGAGTTGAGATGTGAGAATCAAACCAGGGTTCTTATTTGCTGGTAAGAAATAGGGATTATTAGCAGATTCATTTGCCATGGCTGCACTTGTAGTTGATGTAGATGAAGAAGAAGGTGCACTCGAAGAATCTGAAGCCATGAGAAGCTAAGAAATCTAATTCAGAGAGAAAAAATTTGTTTGGTTGATAGGAAAGTGAGAAAATTTGCTCTAATACCATGTAAAACAAGAAGAAAACACGAAGAACTTGCAAAGAGCTTTGAGAGAGAAAAAAAACTGTTATTCACTAATTTGGAAAGTTCTAATACAAGTTGTTACCCAAAATCAACTAACTAAGAGCAATTTATACAAAGCCACGGTACAACAATTTCAGAAATAGGCAATTCCAGCCTGAGCCAATTGATAATGCAAAGTAAAAGACTGAAATAAGATTGAAAGACATAGAGCAATTGAAACAATATGGAAAATAGTAGAAAAACAAGGGAAAGAAGAATTGCCAAGATACTGATAAATACAACAATTCTAATAATTAATTATATACATTTTTATGAGAATGACAAAGGCAAAACAATAGTTTTTGTTTTTAGCTTTTTAGGGCCCGTTTGTTTTCCCATCTCAAACTCATATTTTTATATTTTAAACAACATTACACACCATTTCCACACACTTTTTCACCCACACATATTTCAAAAAACTACAAAAATCTCATCTCAAACTACTCTACTAAACACTCCCTTAATTTTTTTTTTCTTCTGAATTAGTTCAAAGAAACATTGTTACAATTTGAATTAAATTGAACTAATGGAATTCTCTTGAACCCCTGGACTGATATAGTTCCAACCTACTTTTGGCTTGGTGTAATCGATATTCAATCCACGGTTCTTTGATCAGATGAGCCTGCTTTGATGACCACTCAAGCACAATAAGCACCTTCTCTTGTGCAAGTGTCTCACTGTCAGGTAAATGCATTGCAAGGTAACAAAGCAGAATCAGTGCAGAAATTTGTACCCTTTGCTCACCAAAGTAAACCAGCTGAATTAAGTGCTCAGCCCCTCCTGCATCTATGATGGCTTTGCAATGATCAACATGGAGATAATTTTCAGGGCTTGCAAACTTGCTAAGCGCAATGGCAGCCTCCATAGAAACCTCAGGTTCACTTTCATCAAGCAGTCTCACCAAGGACCCGACAATTCTTGTTTCTTTTAATCGGAAAGTCTTAGCCAAGTTTCCAATTGACTTGATGCAGGGTACAAGAAGGTCTGAGTTGGCTTTCTCTATAATATTCAGTAACTTTTCGACTACAACTTTTGCAGTATGGGAAGTGGGCTTGAAAGCCGAGCGCCTTAACTCTGTGTTTTGCTCGGCCACAGACGTGATCTCCATTAATGCCATGGCAGAATAGGATTGAACCTCATCACGTCCTTCTTCTAACAAAACAGCAAGCCATAAAAATGCTCTTGATTCCGTAATGTTCTGACAAATAGCCACATTTCCCTTACATAGTTGCCAAAGGGCTCTTGCCACCATTGCCTTCATCTCAGCCTTAATGCTAGCTCCCTCATCTTCATGTTCCTTTTTATCATTTGGATTCGGATTAGTACTAATACTAGGCATCACAACCGAATGCATAGAGATTTGTTGTTGTTTGCTGGCAATGGCATAATTACTATGCTCTTGAATGGTGTCAAATTCAAGATGACTAAGAAGCCAACGAATTGCATTGCTCTGAGCAAAATGATCTTGGAATTTCGGGTGATTTGCAGCTAGTTCTGACATTGCCCAAGCCACCACAGCCCGAACTTTCATGTGCCCTTCTTTGAGGATTTTCACAAACACTAGGCAAACACCAGCCTTCACAAGGTGTTCGACGCTGTCCGGGTCACGTCCCAGCAAACCAATAGCCTTGGCAGCATTCTCCTGACCTTCAGATCCTCCTTCTTTAGCCAACTTCAAAAGTCCAGCCACTCCACCTTCCTCAATAATAAGCTTCCCGTATCGATCATTATCCTGAGCCAACGAAAACAAAGAAGCAGCCGCCTCTACACGGTCCTCTAACGATGACAATCCATTGTGTAGAACCGCAATTTTTTCCCATATTAAACATAGAATCGGCTCGTTGGCTGCAATTGGAGGAAGACCCAGAAGCCTATCAGCCACTCTAAGCAACCACGACACATCCCCAATACAATTCTCGAGCTGCAGGCACGTTTTTCTAAAAGCAGCAGCTGGGATAATAGTGAACACCCTCTTCAAGATACCATTGGCACGGCACTTGTTAACGAGTGCAAGTGCTTTGTCAAGGACTTGTTGTGTGTTAGCAATGATGCGACAGGTTGGACGCTCATAAAGCTCTTTGCTTGCACGAGCTGTGTGGCGTAAAAGGCCTGCTAGCTTCTCGGTCTTGGCCTTGAGCTCCAAGCAATCTTGTTTGAAACATTGTGCCTCCTTTGCAGCCTTGCTCACCTGGTCTGCC
This sequence comes from Castanea sativa, assembly GCF_040712315.1. NCBI lineage: Eukaryota > Viridiplantae > Streptophyta > Magnoliopsida > Fagales > Fagaceae > Castanea > Castanea sativa. The sequence goes on along the minus strand of NC_134019.1, from coordinate 40,862,207 downwards.
AATTGTATTGGCCTTGCCAAAATCTCCCTCACCATATCCGCCATGTCCTAAAATTTGCGGACCCCAAAAATGAATAATTGGACACGTAGTTTAGAAATGCAGCAAGGTGCAATAAAAAGTTATTGGCAATATAGCAATTATATAAATGGCATGTGATATGGCAAGCGTACGTATTTCTTTTCTTGTGTAGAATAGCTACGTAAAATTGTACTAGTTATTTCTGTTCAATCAAACAATCACTGACGGTGAAAGAAAATTCATAAACGAAAATGACAGGAAATAAAAAAACGAGAGATGCTTTCACTAGCATGACTCAAAAGATTTTGGTTGCACTTTAATTTTGCGAAAATTGAAAATTCAACTAGAATTGTCTTGCCACAGATGTTATCACTAATCAATCTTTGTAAAATTATCAACCTTGAAAAAGTGTTTAAGCTGGCCATTTTCTGGGAAATGTATAACTTGATATTTAAGTAGAAAATGGCTTAAAATGTTTGGTAGTTAAGCTTTGGTAATATTGCATATATGTGGATGTAACAACACTTAAAAATGTTAAGTGGTTCCTATTCTCAAGTCTTAAGTCAGATTTATGTTAAGCACACCAGAGAAAAAATTTGTAACAGTTTCTTCACCAGGGACCACAAAATGCACCTAACCCAACATTACGATTTTCATAATGAATCGTTTTACAGGTTTCGATTACTATTATTATAGAAACTTTATATAATATGCATCAAACATCTTTTGCTTGGGTTCATGCAAATCCTTCCTAAGCTTCCTTTGATTTATATGAAGTGTAAAATAGAGAAAGATAACAGAAAATAAAGGAAATAGCTGTCTAAATATGTTATGTATATGGCTAAAGATGAATAATAAAGTAGAATAGAATAAGATTAACAATACTTTAAGAGTTCAATTACATACCAAACTGACAAACAGGATTGTGGAACGAAATCAAGAGCACAACAAAGTAACAACCATGGCCAATCGTTTGTTTGAAGTCCTTAAATGTGGTGATGTAGTTGTTTGACAATTGACAGTATATATTTTAGTTAAGATTGATCGATTATATACAAGATATAGAGCTAAGCATTGGCTGATTGATAAGACTTTAAAGAGTTCAATTACATACCAAATTGGCAAACAAGACTGTCAAAACGAAATCAAGAGACCAACGACCATGGCCAATCGTTTATATATTTGAAGTCCTTAAATGTGGTGATGTAGTTGCTTGACAATTGACACTAATATTTTAGTTAAGACTGATTGATAATATACAAGATAAAGAGCTAAGCATAGATCACTAGATTTTTTAGTTTTCAAATTTCAATATATGTTCACTTTTCTTGTTTTGTCCTGGTAGTTGAGATTTAGACATATTTGCACTTGAAGTAACTGTTACAATTTAGGAAAAGATTAATTTGACATGATTAGCTAGTAGGGAAAATATATCGTTGTTGACTTTTGTTACTTTACATCACTGTTATACGTTCTATCTCTTTGTTACTTTACATCAAAGAGAGTTCTTACGTCTTAGTACAGCTAATAACTCTTTTGCAGGTACCAAGAATAATGGTAGATGTAGATGTAAAGTCATTGTGTTTTTCAAGTTTCTCATTAGTTAACGTGATGATCATAAAATTATGTCCTAGACTCCAAATGAGTATTTCCACACCAAATTAAAAAAAAGGGTGTAATTATCATTCTTAAAAGGTAATGCAAGGCAATGGTTATCTCTTGCTAGCTCTGCACAATTTTATTAGACAGTCATGAAAAACATCATTGAAAGTTAAATCTTAATTATGAGGCCAAAATATGTAAGCCTATGAATCCATTTACTTGTAAAGCAAGAAAAAAAAATCTAATCATACTTATAGGGCAACTACTATAACCATAGGCATTATAACCCAAGGGTTAGTCTAGAATTTGCGATTATATTTACTAGCATATATTGGGTTCTTTATAACAACAATTTAATATGGTGAAGATGTGAAGTGTTTTGATTTTCTATCATAGAATTAGGTTGTTATACTGAACTATTTTTTACAATTTTTTTTTTTTTTATAAACAAAATAATGAATATAATCTGCACCTAAGATGATTGAAACATATTTATGGGAAAGGCCTAGTCTTCTTGGACAGATGAGGCTTACTTTTTCTGCAAATCATTGTAATTTCATGTAACTGTTGCCATATAGTCTACACCCCCTCTGATTTTCTTAGTTCACTGGGTTTTATTCTGTAAGATGCTAGTGGACATTTACATGATAGTATGATACTGATAGAAGCTCTTAAATTTCAAACTGTACGGACGTAGATGTCTCAATTCTTTTGCAATTTTTGGTGAAAACATTTTAAGCATGCATGAACTGTGCCACATTTTCAACCTCAATAAATTCCAACCAGCCCAATATGTAGATGAAAGGTACCATATATAAAATGTTTATGAACTTTGCCAAAATTTCAATTTAAGCATCGGCATGATGCTCATATTGCATGTTTTAATCATTTATCAGCATTTTTGTGAATGTCATTATCAGGTGAAAGAGAAAGCCGTTAATGTATTGGCCGGTGTTTTTCTTTCAAATCATGGAACAGATGAGATGATCCAGACGTTTGAGGCCTATGACATCTGAGAAGGGTAATTTTATCGTTGAATTTCGAAAATTTCATTCATTCATTTTCAAAAATGTGCATGAATTACATTTTGACATAATACTTCTCATGCATGGCCTCCTAATTCTTTTTAGTTTTCATGACTTACGATTAAACAGACGTATTAATGATTTTCTGTTCCCTGCAGCAAGAGTTTTGTACATTTCAGGATCTGAAATCAATACTGATCGATCATTCTTCTAATTTTGTTGCAATTTAATATTCCATTTCATGACTTAATCAGTTGGATTCCGACCCTTCATTGAATTCAAAGGGTCGTCACATTTTTTATGTGAAACTGAAGTTTCATGTTTTATCAAATTTCCCTGAAGGCGACAAACTATTGATCAAATGGGAAAATAGAAGACAATTTGCCATCTTACTCTATTTCCATCCTGTGTTATTTAGATCATAATTTTCTCATAGACAAGACTTTAGAGTGTTGAACCTTCTAACATGTTACGAGAAAATTACATGAGCCAAAAAATTCTAAAAATAAACTTCAATTAAAACAAAAGAAGGTATAAACATCAATTAAAGCAAATACATGAATGTTTATTATTCATTTCACAAGCTCATTGTTGTTCATTTGGGTGCTTTTCCGGTTCCTTGTCCGTAGAGTTTTTTAAATCATGGTTGTATCTTAATTTTTATTTATATACATTTCATAAGCAAATAAACTAAATAAGTTTTTTTAAAAAAATTAAAAAAATCTAAAGCAAACACCGCATCGTTTGTCATAACTTTTTCCAGCTTAATCAACTTATTTTTACACTAAGCATCACTATTTTTATATTTTTATTTATATAATTTAACTTTTTCTTTTCTTTGAACCATTAAGATTTTTCTACATTCTGGATAATAAAATCTCAATATCTTGTATATATGCATGCATGTATATTCTAATTAAAATAAACAAAAAATATTTTAAATTATAATAATGTGTGAATGTAAATAATTTTGTTTGAAAATATGGTCAAAATTGGAAAATACATGTTGCATGCCTAATTTGATGGTTTTTTGTAATGCCTTATGAAATTATACAAATATAAGATAAAGTATGTTTACTAAATCAGAATAAAAAAAATACTCCATTCGTCTCAGTTTGTTTGTCCTCTATTCTATTTTGAGATGTCCCAAAATGTTGTATTGTTTCTAAAAATAAAATTAATTAATTTACTAATATTCCTATTATATCCCTATTTTATTTTCAAAAACTATTTGAAAAGAAAACTAACAAATATTTAAAAAGTCAATCTAATTAGGGTACCTTTATAGTTGTCTTATTAAGAATAACTTTTTTTTTTATTTTTAAAAGATGATAAATTTAATTAGGGGCAGTTTTGTAAATTTATACCTTTTTATAAGGCAGACAAGACTATAAATGATGTTCTCTTAAAAAATTTGACTTTTCAAACAGGACAAACAAAGTGAGACAGGGGAGTAATTCAATATATATTCAACTATTATTTTTGTTCCAAAATTTTCTTTCAAATTCATTTTTTGGTAGGAGTTTTGTAATTTAATTGACACCTCTTAATTTAAACTACAAGCATCTGATATAGTATGAGCGAGATAACACTTAGGCTAAGGAAAGTTATTGTATACTCCCGGAGTACTATAAATGTGTATTCCCTTCTCTCACATAAATGGTGAGTTCTTTTAATTAAATTCATGGCGAGATCCACCATTCATGTAAAAAGAAGAAGTACATATTTATAAAACTCTGAGAATACCTAATAATTTTTCTTAAGCTAAAAGGAAAGGCCTCTTTATTTCCTAATACAGTCATACATCATTTGGAACTAGAAGTACTAATTTGGTTCAAAGAAAATGTTTTATTCTTTTGGGGGGTCAAGTTTGCGTATCCAAATGAATCAATTAAAAGCAAAACAGAATATTGTAAGGTAAAGAAGGCTGGGACCATCATATCTGTGAGGACTTGGTTTTGTTTCTTTTTAGTGTTTTCCCTTTCTAGCCTTGGTGTGTAAAATGTGGTTTTTTTTTTTTTTTTTTTTTTGGGGGGGGGGGGGGTTGGGTTTCTAGAAGGGTTTTTTTTTTTTTTAATATTATAATTAAAAAAAAAATCAAAATGAAAACCAAGGGGAGGAGAGACAAAGAATAGAAAACCAATCTTGACTTTTAAGTTAGTCTAGTTTGCTTTTTAGAGTATTGGCTTTAGCTTATGTAAAATTTACTCTTTATCATTAAATAAAGTTAATGACTTTTCATAACACCAGCATCTAAGACTCTAAGATACTGTTTGGATAAGGCTCAACGTGTCACGTTCTGTGAAATTGAGTTTCAGCCTTTTTATTTATTTTTTTCCTTTTCTTTTTATTGCAACATTTCAGTTTTTAAGGGGACAAAAGTTATTGTTTACCCACTGAGGATATTGTTTATGTACTGTTTAGCTACTTTTTTTTTTTTAATAAAAATAGATCCCGTAATATTATTCACATATTTAAAAATTATTTTACTATAGTATTTTCAGTTTTCGTTTTTCTATTTTATACTTTATTTTATTAAAATATTATTATTATTATTATTTTTTTCTTCCAAATGATCTCCATCTTTACATCCTCCACTCCCTTAGCAAACAAGTATGAGCTCGCCTGACTCGCTAATCGAACTTAGCCACCACTGTGTTATACAGAATTGCCTTCAAATTGTTAATGTGAAGGATTGGCAGGAGCTGGCAATGATCAAAGAGTGAAAAGTGGCTGATATTGGCTAACTCCAGTGTTTTTACGAGGTAAAAAATTTTCCAATTCTAAAAAATTTGAGTAGCCCAAAGAGAATGAAATTCCACATAACAAAGAGAACACAATCAAACACTTGAAAAGAAAATGTTTTCAATTGAAAACATTTTACTTTGAAAGAAATACAACAAAACAAACAAGGGTATAATTGTAAATTTCTTCAAATCATATATCGTTTTTTCATTTTTTTTTTTCTGAATCGAAATCTTATGTTATATCAGAGTTAGAATATTAGCATTAATGGTGGTATAATAGCTAAATTGCTATTATAACACCCAAAACACTAAAAAATAGGCCACATCAACAGTGGTATAGTTAAAAAATTTTGCCAATAAGCTACAGTGAGCTGTCATCTTTGGCAGCTCAATGTAGATATAAGTGATAAAAACAAAAACAATTTTTTATTCCAAAAGTATCTTGTCTCTTGCTACACAGACAAGAATCTTGACTCTCGCTACAAAAGTAAAAAAGATATATAGTAATAAAGAGAGGGAGGAAGAAAGAAATAAAAAATATTTAAATAAAGTGATAAAAAACATTATTGATGTTAGGTAAATTATAAAACGAAGTATTAAAATAGATAAAATAATTTTTTAAATTGTTAAAAACTAAAATTTTAGCTCGGCCAACGCCTGATACTCTTAGAGATGAAAAGTTAAAACGACATACAATCAAAGAAGGTAAAAAAATTAACTTTTTCATCTCGGCCATCTATGAGTATTCCATCCCATGCAATGGGGATTGCAAGTCATCTAGATCCATTTTTCCATAGCCTCTAAAAATCACACATAATGAAAAATAAAAATATTTCTTATCCTCTTATTTTTCTGTCTTTATAACCAAATAGAACTTAGACCTTCAAAACTTGATGGCGAGTATACAATTTCTTTTTGGGCTACTCAATTGTGAGTATCCATTTGATCAATTTGTTGAGTGACCAAATTTTAATTGCCTGCACAATTACATTGATCCTATTTGAAATTCACCCTGCTCCCATTGAAGTACGACCAAGGCTCATTAATGAATTTCATTTTTGACTTGCCGACATGAATTCTAGCTTTGGAGATTTCTAGATGTCGCAGAACAAGTCCATTTTGCATAAATGTGAGAGCTACTACTGTCTACGTAGATGTCAATATATAGTACAAAGTAATTAAATGAGAGAAAGTATAAGACAACGTACATTATAGGTGTTTATAACCACAAATACAAGAGTGGTTCTATCCTTTTCTGCCAGAAGTTTCTCAAGTAGGTGACCAACAATTCAAGTAACATGCACGAAATGTCCAGCTTAACTGCTTAAGCAACAAGTACACCATTTCGTAGTTTTGCTTGGAAGTAGGAAGGCCTTGACATATGACAACTTGTAGTCTTGTAGCGTCTCTGTATATACCTATTCCATTATGAGAATGAAGTTTCCATGCTTTTTTCCCCCTCAAAATGTTACAGAACTATGGATATATATTATATAGGGTTTGTTTAGATACCGCTTATTGTGCTTAAAACTGAAAACTAAAAATATTGTATAAAAATAATTTTTAAATGTGTTAATAGTGCCGTAGGACCAATTTTTAATATTTTTTCTGAATAAAGTGGTTGTAGGTCCCGTGAACAGTGCATGAACAGTACACTTTGTCTCCTAAAAGCTGAAACGCGTGCATCCAAAAAAAAAGAAAGGAAAACGCAAAACGCCAGACACAGGAAAATAATTCCTATCCAAACCTATACATAGTCTTTTATTTTTTGGGTCTATAAGTCTTATCAGTTTAGGTAAAGATGAACTTTTAGATCAAATATTGATCTCATATTTCTAGTGTGATACTACGGGCCTAAGGGGCATTATTAGTTTATTTGTAGCTACTATCTTCTCCAATAAATTCCAAGTTGCCTGAAAAGTTGATAGAGCTCTGGAACTTTTGATAGTAGAGAATAATGGAATATGTGTTTACAAAAATACAATCACACCTAATAAAAGTTTTGCAAAGTTATACATAAGTTAAATAAGTTGAATATAAGTTCCCCAAATGAGTTTTAAAAGTCCCTCCGAGGACATCTGGGGTGGAGGTAAACACATTGGAGTTGAACGATATGTCTTAAGCTCATAGCCCTTAGTTCCATTTATCACATTATCAGATCATGAAATTTTCAAGGTAATAATGGATAGAGAGTGAAATAATCTGACTAACGGTTAGGGTATCATTTTTTTTTATATTTATAATAATAAAGTATTTAAAGAGAGCAATTTAAATTTAAATTTAAAAGACTAGATAAAGTATACAAGGACAAGGTTTTTTTTTCCCAGTGTTAAAATTTATAAATAGATTTGAACTTTATTAATACATAATCCACAATATTACAAGTATTTATTTATTTATTGATGAAATTCAAATGATAATTGTTGATATGAAAAGTTAACATACATTTAAAAATTTATGATGATTTGAGTTTTGATGCTATTGCTCCAACAAACAAGTGTTTGTTGGAGCAATAGCATCAAAACTCAAATCATCATAGATTTTTAAATGTATGTTAACTTTTCATTTCAACAATTGTTATTTTAATTTCTACCTTAAAGTTGCCATTAGACCTGTTTGTTGGAGCAACAGCATCAAAACTCAAATCATCATAAATCAGTAAATGTATGTTAACTTTTCATATCAACAATTATTATTTGAATTTCTACCTTAAAGTAGCCATTAGACCATTTACTTTTGTAAGAAAGTTCAGATTTTGTTTTTTTTTTTTTGGGGGGGGGGGGGGGGGGGTGAGATATTGGACATGTTAGTTTGCAAGTAGTTTTATTAGCACATTATAATCTTTATAAAAATAAAATAAAAAACACATTATAATCTTATAAATAAATGCACTTAGGAGTTAAGAAGAACATAGAGATCACGGGTTTCTTTTTTGGGGGGCCGGGGGGTGTTGGAGATTCAGTGCCCATGTATACATGTTTGGGTCAGAAATCAAAGGATCTTGCTACCAAGTCACAGGTCACACTACAGTAACACGGGAAAATATTGACATGTGGATGTGATACTAATATGATCATGAATGATTGAAAATGGAAATTCAAACAATTAAAGTTTAGTAGTACAACTTTATGTCCAATCAGTGCAATTGGTAAACTCTTTCGACATTGAATAAGAGATTTAAGATCGAAATTCGTTACTCTAAAATAGAAATATATTTGAAATATTATTGTATATATTTAAGATATTTATTTTATAATTTTTTTCATAATTTATTGAGATAACAAACTATTACAGATAATAAAAAAAATTGATATTTGTGTTCTTATCAATCACAGAGTCACAATTAATCATGGCAACAAATAATAAAAAAATTGTAAAATATATTGCTTGATTAGGACTCAATTTGAATCTACAATATCAGTCTAGTCTAGTGTCGGTTGTTTTTATTGGCTACATATAGGAACAAATGGAAAGTGCAGTGAAGATTCCACAAAGTGTAGGACAAGACCAACATGTCGAGAAATGCTAGGGATATATACTTTTGCACAATTTTGTGCCACAACTCGCCATGTGGCGAGTTGTGATTGGTTAGAGTGTGTTAGTGGGCCATGTGAGGACACTCTAACCAATCACAACTTGCCACATGGCGAGTTGTGCAAAAATGTATGTCCCTAATATTTCTTCTAACATGTCATGACTGATGAGATGCCATTGATGAATTTCTTTTCCACTGTATTTGGTTTGGTTGTATATGTCCATTTGGGTATGGTCTCTTGAAAACCAGTCATGTCTCTGTTCCCGATTCCTTTCTTTCACTATGGAATATGGATCCCAATTTTTTTTCTAGATAAAATAAAAAATTTATCGAGTATATTTTGTTTTTAAAGGTTCAAACTTCAAATGACACTGATTGCTTCTCAAAAAAAAGAAAAAAGAAAATGACACTGATTGTTTCTTACACCCTCTCCCAAACCTATTGGCCAAAGTATTAATATTTCAATTGAATGACTTTCAATTGCCGTAAGGGGCAAAGCTAGGATTTCGAGTTAGTTATAAACAAAACAAATATGAGTTGACCACTGATGATTGGTTGTTAATTATTATATTTTATTTTTGTAATGAGTTTTTGTTATATGTTTTGGGATAATGATCCATGGATTATGGTTGTTGGGTTGATTTGTGGAGAAGGGCCAATATTTTAGAGGGAGGAGGGGCTAAGTTTTATTTTCCTATACCCTAAGATATTTACTCTTGGGTCCTATTTGGCTCCATCCTTTTGATGAACTATTTGGCTCCATCCTTGATTGCAGTTTCTTTTTCTTTTTAATGAAAGAAGTATCATTCAAAGAAGAATATTGACCTTCAATCATTTTTCTTATTTGGTGGAAAGACCTTCAATAATTACATACACAGACACACTAAGAAAAATAGCATGCTTCAAAAGGAAGCCTTAGAGCAATCATCAATGCTTTTAAACATTTCTGTCTATTTTATATAAATAAATTTACTTTTTCTATTTTATACCATTACTTTTATAAAGCATTTACATCAGTTATCTATTGTAAATATTTATTTCAATAAAATATTCATTTTATTGCATTTTTTCTTATGGCAAGAGATAAGACTATGGCAGAAAGAGAGAGAAAAGCTTATGTGACTATGGCAAGAAGAGAGAGGAAAGAGAGAGAAGAAAAGGAAATTAATAAAGTAATTTATACAAAGCTACAATAACTATGTATATTTACACCTTTGACTGTAGCTCCTTCGTATATATGCACAATTATAAACAAACTGATGTAAGAGTTTTTCATGTCATATTGTGTAAATTTTATCACTTTTTGTATTTTAGAAGCATTGATGCAGTTGCCCTTTAAGAGGGTAAAAAGGACAGCCATGGCAACCCTTCACTGAGCTGTTCACGTATCAGCTAATGAGTTCATTTGGTTTCACTTATTTTCCAGTTTATTTGGTTTATTTGATCTAGCATAATTTTTAAAACTTAACTTTTTATCTTAATGTAACTATACTTAATTAGCTTATTTTTTCAGCTAAATGAATCAAGAAAATAAACGTTCCTAAACACACACTCAATGCAATTTAAAAATGCAAGCTATCTCCACTAGTTTTATATAAAGCATCTATAAGTATAAATATGTCATACACCCATTTGGTTAAATTATTAAGGCTTTAACAAAGCTCCAAAAATATAGAGAAACACAAATGTGAATACTGAATAGTTAAAGACTAGACCAATGTGATACGTACTTTATGACATCTATAGCAGCATAACCTCACCTTCAATACTGAAAACTTTACAAGCTGGATCACAAATGACAAATGGGTGCTTCTTGTGTGTTCAGTCTGGCTTAGAACTTTCCTATTAGATCGTCATTTGTCGAATTGGATAAAGCCTTCCAGACTCGTATGCTCTTATCTACTTTCATTTTGATGAATTGGATGCTCTTATCTGCATGTTGCAGACCTTACGTATGAAATGCATTTATGATTCTAAAGTGTAGCTTAGTCTGTGTTGACATCCAATTAGTCTGTGTTGTCACTGTTCTAAAGTGTAAACTGTAATGGCTACAAAATAAGAAACATCACCTCGTGACTCACAGCATTGTGTTTTAGGAAAACGTTTTGCACCAACTTTGGATGGATTACTCTTCTGACAATTTTGCTAGCCATCATCATTGATGGCATGGCTAGGTTCGATACTTATTGCAGACTTGCAGTGTGTGTACTACTACTCATATGGGCTTTGAAATTTCTGTACAAAAAACCAGTGTGATGCAAGAATCTGACATGATTCCTCGTAGTTATGAACAGGCAAACAAAATTATGTACATTTTTGCAGTTGATTACTTCTACGGGATATTTGTATATTTCTCAGCACAACTGCACAGGCTTTATAAGATTGTGACAATGTTCTGTATAATGTACACAAGCTGACAGCGATAACGACCCTTCAAATAGTTGTGTACCACGCGCACCTCAATTAATTCCTGCTTGCAGTGGGCCTGCCGCTGGCCACAAGGTGTTGCAATTGCTGGGACTCGAACTGGAGAGCAAACCTAGTCGAACCTCAGAACCTTACCCAGTGCTGTGTACTGCTTCATCTTTGAGATTATGGCAGCCAGGAATCTCACGCTTGCTTGTGCTTCAAATGGACCAATGCTAATTTATCTTATGATTAAGATCATTGACATAACTAATGGCAAAAACCTAATTTTTGAAACTTGGACAGTTATATCAATGGAGGAGCGGGATGTAAACCATGATTCTCTTAGTAAAGGAGAATAGCTGATCTACAAGGCTCATGGCACTGCTTTATGTAGCGATTCTCGAGTATACACATAATTCGAGTATTCATTTTCTAAAATACTAGAAACATAGTATCTAAATTTTAAATATGGTTTCAGATTTTGTTTACAATGCTCAAGTTTGAGTTTTCTATCTACTGGAAATTGGTGGTGAACGCTAGCTAGCCAGATTTGATGCTCTAATTGAAATCCAAACTAAAGTGTTCCAGGTGAAGCTTGGTGGAGAGGGATTATGTTGAATGGTCACTAGGTCAGCTTCCAAATTAGTCTTTGATTGCAGAGATATGGGAAGCTATCAGGTCTGAACTTCAAGTTATGGATTCTAGTATGCAAGACATCGTTTATCTTGGCTGGCCTTGGAAACAGCCAAATAGCTAGGCTAGAAAACTTGTGATAGACCCTTGAGTGGGGGCTATCAAGGTAATCATTTACCTGGATTTTTTGCAGAGTATCACTGAAATGGATCACTTTTACCATGAGAAATGATGACACATTGAAACTATATTATGTGTCCTGCCAAATTGAAAAGGCACATCTTAAATTGATGATCTTCAATGACGTGGCAGGACTTTGAACTTTCTAGGGTAAGGGTCTCATAACAAATTATCAATTAAATCTAAAGAAAGTTTCAAGCTATTAAATGAGATGTTCCATGAAGGCATTTTGGGATTTTTTTTTTTTTTTTTTGGGAGTTAGCATTTTGGGACTTTTTAGTTTCTTGATTAAGATCCTCTAGTTCAGTTCTTAAGGCAATTCCACACCAAAAATTTTCAAATTCTAGCATTTCATTGATAAATGAATATTCTTTAAATTACAACACATCATCAACCTTAAAAGATGTTGTGATTTTGTCCCCTTTTCAAGAAAGAAAAAGTTGGTCCCAAATCTCACAAACAACCCCTCATTCAAAAACCCATTTAACCAACAAAAAAAAGAAGACGACACCTAACTGATGAATTATTTTAAGGGTTATATTTATTAAACACAAACATTTTATACAACCCAAAAAATAACCGAAAAATCACAAATTCCAACTTGAAAATTGTGACTTTAATTCATAGTTTCAATTGTTTTATTAGGCTATATTAAAAGAGTTTGTGTACAACTAATATTTTCTCCTATTTTGAATACAGCTGAAAACTGAAAACACTGTAGCAAAATAATTTTTAAATATGTTAATAGTATCGCAGGTTCCATTTTTAATTTACAAAAAAAAAAAACTGAAAAGTGCGTGTACTGTTCATGAACAATGTATGAACAGTAACCGCACAATAATAAACAGTGCCTTTTGTCCCTGGTTGAAATTTGTGCGCAGAACAAAAAAAAAAACAAAAAAAAAAAGCTGGAAACGCTGAACGCTAGATGCGTTCAGCTATCCAAACCACACCTAAATTACCTAATATTTGTCACACAAAATATTACCTTTATGCCTGGCCCAAAACGTTTTAGGCTAAATCGTGCCTGGGCTGGACTACCAAAGCTATAGATAGGTTGGGCCAAGCTGAATTTAGCCACCAGACCACTCTTGTCTCCAATGCCTGGCAGGGCTACTAAACCAGGTAATTCAACTAACTCTACCTCGGCCTGTACTTGGTAGCTGTTTTGATTTACAAGCCTGAATATTTCTAGGCTCAAAATGATTCTAGACAAGCTCAATCTACCATGGAGTCACGAGCAAAAAAGATAAGGTATAAAAAACCACAACCACTTATGTTTTTTCTTGAAAAAAAAAAAAAGAATCCTGGGTGCTGACTGTAATACTTAACAAATTTCAAACCATTCCCCTTGCATGTATAATTATTCCAGTTTATTACAAAACAACTCAACTTTATTGAGAGTTGAACCACCACAGATTGTGGGTTATCAAATATTACAAAATCCAAAGTTTGAGAACTTCCCAACTTTGTTAGCCTATCAGCATATTAGTTTGCTTCGCGGTAAACATTATTCACAGAAGGGCTAGAAAACGTCTTCAAAAAGGTTACTTTTAGATGTCAAACCTTTTCTAGGGTAATTATTGAATATTCCCGGAATACTATAAATACGTGCTCCCTCCTCTCACATAATTATGGGTTTCACTAATTAAATTTATAGTAAGACCCACAATTCATGTGAGAGAGGGAAATACACATTTAGGTTCCACTAATTATAGGTTCTACTAATTAAATTTATGGTAAAACCCACAATTCATGTGAGAGAGGAGAGTACACATTTATGGTACTCCGGGAGTATATAATAATTTTTCCCTTTTCTAGGATTTAAAGGAATAGTTCATAGATTTAGTGCTGTAACACTACATATTAAAAACAAGGTAAAAAAATCAATTTGACTTCAAAATTAGAGGATCGAATTATGCATTTCCTAAACAATCGTGACATTCATTTTTAAATACTAATTCAACTTTTTTTTTTTTTTTTGAGTAGGAATACTTATTCAAGTTGAGGGAATCAAATTGCAAGTTCAGCCCGATGGTTTCTTTGATACATACATACATACATACATATATATAGACACACAAAATTAAGAGAGCTCGTTAGTTTTTAAAGCTAAAGTCAATGCTTTCAAATAAATCTTAAGGTCAACACAATATATATATATATATATAATGGTTAATATATTTTTTCTCTCTCTCATTTTTTAGTGGTTTTAATTTGGTCTTTGTATGATTAAAATTTTCAATCAAATACTTCAATTTTTAAAAATGTTATAATCTAGTTCAGATTCTGACACTAGTCTAATTGAACTTACAAAACTTTCTGTTGCGTATACATTTCTTCTAAAGTGACATGTAGTCATTTACCACTCAATGTCACATTATCAAAAAGCTATGATAGCAAAGGGCTTATGAGCATGATGCACACGTAACTAAACCTTTCCAAGCATCACTTCTCTGGTTCTTCCTGCGCATTTCACCATATGGCCTGCACAATTTGTGGGTTGTGGCTGGATCATCTACCCCCAAATCATGGGTAAACTTTAAATCTATAATATGCGTTTTATGATGATTATACTTTATCGTCAAGCCAAGACATCAATTGATTTTTTTTTAATATAGATAGTATTTAAATATATGTCCATTATTTGACGATGATATTTTACTAATTAACCAAATTGGAATTGACATTTTTAATATAATTAAAACCTAAAATCTTGTTGATTGTTGATAATTTCTTTTTTTATCCAAAATCTAAGAACAACCCTACTAATAAATTATAATGGTTTACAAAAAAAAAATTATATTTAAAACCATGTAATTTTGGGAGAATTTCCAATTGAATCCTAGAATTTCATAAGTTACAAACTAGATCTTGAACTTATTGTAAAGACCGGACTTAGCGCTTGAGCCCAAACGATTGAAGGACCCAGACCCAAATAGCCTAACAAAATGAATTTGTTAGAGAGTAGGCTCCTAAACTAGGCTTTCATGGATAAGATAGCATTTATCATGGGCCAAGGATAACAATGAGACCAAGAAAAATAGAAGGCAGTTTCCGAATTAAGAAGGATAATTCTCCTTGGATAGGTCCGAGGAGGTTTTGTTCTTGAATATATCACTATCAGTCTTGTTTACAATTTCCTTTCTTTTGTGTTACAGTGTTTTTCTCTGCCATTTTTCTCCAGTCCATTTCTTAGGGGGACCTTCTACCTTATATAGGCCCTTTCGGATGATCCTGTCCTTCCTTTTGTTGATCACGCAGGCCACCACTCAAGTGCAAGTCTCATCAACCACTTTCCCTGTAACCCTGTGAGATGCGGCAACCAAGGCAGCACTATTCAAGGGTTTTCTCCACATAAATGCAGTTAAGAGGTTTAGTAAAATGCATTGAATGTGGTGGCAATCCCAAGCTCTTCAGTCACATCAATGCTAGATCATTTCCCAAAACTCTTTCCATACAGTAAAACATCCTTTGATGACAAGTTGATGACGCGACCATAGAATTTTAGTACCCCACACTTATAAATCCAGGATTTAAATTGAAATAGACTTAAATTGAATGGTCATGATCCATATTAAGTGGGGTAGATCAGCTCTATTGTTTAACTCAAATTCAAGCAGATTGCTTTCATACATAAATTTATAATTAGAATCCTATGCTTTTTTGGGTAAGCATCACATATGAGTTATGACTCAGTACATGTTTTGAAAAGTTCCTGATTAGTTGCAAATTAAATCAAAACTTAAGTAACCCGTCAAAGTTAAAAGCCATATAACTCAACTAGTTGATATTTCTTAATTTTTTCAAGACATTCAAAGTTCAAATCTTTCACCCTATGTTGTAACTATTAACTGTCAAAAAGAAAAGAAAGAAGAAACAACCAGTCAATAAGTGAAATGGCCGTTATGAGTCAGTGACACCTCACCCAGTATGTATGTGTACCCATTGAATTCTTTGTGATGGTATTGCGACATGTAATTGAATATGGACAAGAGATGGTCATCTTCGTCACATCTCACATCATAGGAAGCCAACACGGAACTCTATTTTTATCATGTTGAGTCCACAAGTGGCTACCTTCCAATTCATTATCTGACACTACTAGGCAAATGGATGGGCATGACAAGAAAGTTTGTGTTAATTTAATCAACAAGGGCTAGAAAATAAGCAACTTTAATTTTAGCATACTTTCTTTGTAGCTAAATGGATAGACATCATTGAATTTACATAAAGGTTGTGCAAATTTAAGAAGCTTCATAGTATAAATGCGTGGACATATTTGAATTTGCATAAAGGTTGTGACAATTTGACAAAGAGTCTATTCCTTTCATTATATGAACTTCAATAGGATATGAATAGACGTCATTGAATTTACATAAAGGTGATTGACAAAGAGCCTATGCAAAGTTTTTCCAAGGAGCTAGAGGTGATTTGAAGTAAAGTATAGTCCGTGTTTCTTTTTTTTTTCTTTTTTCTTTTTTGAATTCTTCTTTCAGTTATATTTTCTCACACACTTCCACACATCCATAATTATAGGCGTGAGAATACACTTTTTAAAAGGTAAAAGATGATATACACATTGAAAATGTGAAAGGTAGATGTAAAATAAGTTGTGTGAAAGAATCATGCCCCTTCTTCTTTAAGGAAAATAATACACTCAATTTTTCAATGAAAAATATTTGACTTTTAAAATTTTAGACATGAATCTGTTAGGTTCTAAGACCTTTAGGTTTAAATGTATTAGAACTCTTATTTGTAATGTTGGCAAACCATGATCAAAACGTTTTTAGTCTTGTTTAGACTACTCAAAGTATGTGCCTTATATGTAAAGTTGGAATCGGGTTGCTACAAAATTTACTATGCAATTCTGCCTAACTCGATTGATCGAGAATTAGACTCGACCGATCGAAAGTTATGCAGATTCTTTTTCTGCAGATTTTTTTAACTCAGCCCAAGCCCATTAAGGATTAGCGTTTCAGATCTATTGCTCCCACTATATAAAGGAAAGCCTAAACACTTTTTTAAAGGCTTCTAAAAAGAGAGAAGAGTGTGCCTCTTTTTGGATCTAGGGTTTGTACCCAAAAGCTCTCTAGAGTCTTTTTTGTTGTTGATATTGTGTGTGTGAATCTTCTGTGAGATCTAGAGGTGTTTGCCTTCACACATACTTAGGGTTATCAAGGATCAAGACTATGTAAAGAACTTGATGATCATTCAGTTGTTGCATTAAGAACTTAAAGATATACAAGCGGGAGTGCTTGTGCTTGCTAGGAATCCAAGAAGGAAGTAGTCTGTGGACTCGGAGCTGTCACGTGGTCGTGGTAGTAAGTTTCCTACTCGAGGTAGCAATAGGATGTTAGTGGTCTAAGTCGCTATTGTGTAAACTTCAATTCTTTCATAATGGATTCAGTTTTACCTTGAGGATAGCTAGGTTAAATCCTCCTCAGGTTTTTTACCGTTTTAGTTTTCCTAGGTCATCATATTATTGTGTTCTTTATATTTCCGCTGCTTTGCTTGATATGATTGTTTTGTGTTAACCTAGATCTGCATAGTTTACCTAAGTTAATAACTTGGCTAAATAACTAGGTTAAACTGGTTGTTTTAAGGGGTCTAAAAACTTAACAGAATCTACTAAAAAAAGGTTGATTTTGGAGAATTTAACTATAAAAAAAAAGGTTACTTTCAGAGAACAAAATAGTTTAAAAATAATAATTTCATGTCCTCTTTTATGGCCAGTAAGAAATTCAAAATGGTATATTTGTAGTTTAGTGAATTTTTTAACATAAGAAAATTAGGAGAAAGTCTTTATAGTGTATTTCAATGAATTTATTATTATTGGTTTATTTTATTTTAAATAAAAATTATGGGGGGAGAAAATTGGATCACAAGACCAAAGGCCTAGGCCAGTTAGGCAGAAGGAAGCAGCATTAAGGGATTGGCCCAATACTAGACTACTAGTTCCACACTACGAGGGGCCATATTCCAAGCTCATATATGACAAAGGTCCCAAGGCTATGTCCGACGAGACAAGAGTTAGCTGAGGTATCATACCGCCTCAAAAATTGGCCAAGGACCCAACTACCATAGTAAAAAGGTAGGGATAATAAAAAGACCGAGGAAGAAGAGCAGGAAGCACCTAAAGTCAGCAATAATTATCTCTACATTAAATAGTTACATCTCCTAAGCAGAACCAACATTAAGGGTCCGTTTGGATAGAACTTATTGCTGAAAACTGAAAACTGAAAACTGAAAACACTGTAGCAAAATAATTTTTAAATGTGTAAATAGTGTTGCGGGACCCACTTTTAATAAAAAATTGCTAAAAAAGTACATGCACAGTACGCACACTGCGCGCTTGTCCCTCACAGCAGTGAGTAAAAAAAAAAAAAAAAGGGGCAAAACGTGGACGCAGCAATAAGCTGCATCCAAACACCCTCTAAATGCTAAATGACCTGCCTAAACAGCAAACTTCACCTATTTGCCCACTCATCTCCTAAAAATTGAAAGAAAAGATCATTGATGGGACAAGTATCACATTCCCTTGTACCACTATCTTTGAATGGTGAAGGGAAGCTAATATAAATACACTCCCTCCGCCCTCTTCTCTTAAAGGGGGATATGTAAGACTAAGAGGTTGAACTTGTAAAGTAAATGCTCGGTCAAGTAGATTTATGAGAAATAAGTCATTGTCAATTTCTCCATTCGTTGTTGCTATTTTTTGTTTTATTTCTCCCATTGTGAACATCCCATCATTCGTTGTTGCTGTAAGTGCACAAATTGCACCTGGACTTAAAAACAAGTGATGGACTCAAGCCCAATGAACCTTATACAAT
Organism: Castanea sativa; assembly: GCF_040712315.1. Lineage (NCBI taxonomy): Eukaryota > Viridiplantae > Streptophyta > Magnoliopsida > Fagales > Fagaceae > Castanea > Castanea sativa. The sequence continues at coordinate 40,843,225 of NC_134019.1, read as the reverse complement.
GAAATTTATAGAGTATGGGTTTGAAACCTAGGTCTAGGATGTTGAAAGTTGATTAACAGGCTCTATTGCCACAATTTATGCAAGTGATAAATATATATGACAAAGTAATCTCCTTGGACGTGAGCCGAGAACACTTTATATAATATCTCTCTTTTTGTGCCAAAGATTACAAGGTTTAGCTTTTTTAACCAAAAAAAAAAACCAGTCCCCCCCCCTCTTTCCTCTATCGTCTTCTTATATACATCGTCTTCTTATATACTTCTTCTTCCTTGTTTCATCCACATGTCACATAAATCTTCCTCTCAGATACTTATCTCATCCACCACCTTCTTGAAGTCTTAAAATAATAGCAGGAAGGCTAAATTCTACTGTTCAGAGATCATTTCTCCATTAATGCGGTTAGAGAGGTAGATGCAGGACCTTTAATGTGGTGGTAGCAGCTTATTCCTCAGATATTTCTCACACGTTCCTGCTTCTAAAGGATGCTTGGATCACACTTTTACCCACCAGTTCTTCCGAAATTCTGCCTCCAACCCGTTTAGCAAGTCTCAGGGCCATTGCTGAGCCTGTTCGAGGACATACTCCTCTTCGGACAACTCTTCGGACCACTATAGTGCGGACTAACTTGTGGGCCTATAGACTCTGACCAAACAGACTTGTATTAACCAATTAGGCCCAAAGCCTAAACATTTGTTCGAACATTCTTATCCCTCACAGTTGCTATTTTTAGTTTTATTTTTCCCATTGTGAACATCCCATCATTCAATAAATAAATTATGAAGTTTTATTATTTGTTTCTCATCCACCCAAAAACATACAAACTATAGATGAGATATTTATCCTTTCGACATTTCTTTATGAAGAATTGCATGCTAGGCAGTGAAAACTTGTTCCAAAACAATGAAATAGATTAGGAATTGCAACAAATCAGTAACAAAAGTTTAGAAGAAAGGTGTTAAGACCGCCATGAAGATTATTGCTGTGGCCAGTGGGAGACTGGTAGTTGGTAGTTAGTCTAGCAGCGACAAGGTAGTTGCCTAGTTGGTTGAACTTAATACAAGATTTTCATTTAATCTTTTTTTTAGCCATAATATAATACTTTGTGTCTTCTGCAGCATGTGAGCCTATCCTAAATTTGAGATAGATTCTTTTGAACAACGTAAAGTATTATTACATGGATCGTGGGCGCATGTTTTGAGATTAATCCAATAAAACTTCAGCTCCAAAAGCACAGACTACAGCCCATCAAAAAAAGAAAAGAAAAGCACAGACTACAGAACACAAACCCACCAATGCCTGGTGATTGTTGTTGCCTCGTGTTCAGTGTTCTTCGTGTTGCTGACAAAACTCACCGACCAACGACAGAGACGAGAAAAAAGAATTGAAATATTAAAATAAATTACAGAAAGCTAGACATCCTTAAGATCTGCGACTGCATCTACATTCAATGTGTTCGTGCATTTGAAATCAAATGCATTTTTTTAGAGAGTAAGAAATGAAATACTAGGTCAATGAGATGTTTAAAAAGTTAAAAGTGAGAGAGGAAATCTTTGGAGATTGTGGGTCGTTTGATAATGTTAATCTAGTTAATCTAATAACGATCTTTAAGTTATTGTATTAATAGGTAGAGATGAAAAAATATTGTAAAAATATATATAAATGAAAAAATGTTGTGAAAATATATTCCGAATTTTCTATTTTTTTCATTGTATTTCTTTGTCTTTATATTAAATTTTCAATTCTAAAACACAACGTAAGTAACAAAAATTTAAGGCAATTCTTTATACTTTTGAGGTGTTTGTTAACAGAGTCCTTAAAGACACTTTGGGAACAAGTTCTAGTTGTTAAATTTGTTCATTTATTTTTTTTATTAGGAGGATGTGACCTCTTGAAAACATCATTTCATTTCATAATGAACTGATCTAAATGTTTGTAGGTCACCACCTCAGTAAGTTATAAAATATAATAATCACAATCATTTCAAATTGTCTAACTTCAAATTTAAATTTTGATTGCACCTTTTGTCCTTTCGTTTATTTAAAAGTGTCAGTACCTTTTTGTTTGTTTGTCTGAATAAGAAAGTCACTGCCACGATTGAAAGTATTGTCTGATTACATAGTAAATTAGTACCAGACCCAAATATTAATTATTTCTCAAAACAACGGCTTGTCGCCTCACCTCCTCCGTTGGCAAACCAGCCACTCCCACTGATTATAACAATTTTTGGATGGATCTTGAAATCATAATATTCATCCATTCTGACCTCAAGTTGCTGTAAAAAATTATCCTTAATGTATTTTAATAATAAATATTAAGAATGAAAATTTGAGTATTAGTGCCAATATCATCACTTGTTTAAACGAATCATCACACTACGAACAATTATTTTCATACAGATTCATCGTTTTTTATCAATTACTTATAATTGATCATGTCAAAGTTACAGTATAAATAGCGACACAAAAGTTGTCGCTAAACTTTCTCTTTCTATAGCCTAAATTAGCCTTCACGTAAACCAAATATTCAAGCTCATTGCATGACGCACAACGGAAAAAGAAAACTACTTTTCAGCAATGTTGCACTTTACTAGAGAGATGCAAACTTAATCCGTAGCTTTGTTATGGTTGTCGATCCTAGGGTGGCTATAAATTGCCACATCCAATGACTTCAACGACCAACAATATTAAAATAACATATCGGGTGTCACACCTATAAAACAGTAACTAATCAATTCTAGGTTAAGCTGGTCATGTAAGAGATGGAAGGGTGCTTTTTGAGCACTATTTCTATCTTGTTATTACTTTTATGAGTAACATGCCTCATCTTTTAGTATCCATTATTGCATAGAACATTACTTTCATTCAGTTATTTAAATATTTAAGTTATCATTCAAAAAGTTATTCTTATTTTATTTCCTACTACAAATGGAGTGTGGATTTTATTCTTTCCTTTAAGAAAATCAACAATGTCATTGAACTATTGTTATTCATTATTGGATTGAATCATAATCTTATTAACCCTTACATATATTAGTGGTTTTTGGATTCCCTCAACCGTCTTATTCAAATAGCCTTCAAAGTTGGATCATCTTAGCACATGGAGAGAGAGAGAGAGAGAGAGAGAGAGAGAGAGAGACTATGCCAAAAAGGGAATCAATAGAAATACAAGCTTATATTACATGACACAACATTTCCCAAGGCCCTTATCTCTAAAAAAACCACGTATGCCTATAATAAAAACGGCATCGTTTTACCCTGTTCTCACTTCTCCCTACTCTGTCTTCAACCAATTTTGAGAAAAATTGATCACAAAAAAAGTGAAGAACAAGATGACATATACATACAACATTCTACTAATTAGCTACCAACACTGATCAGTCTCCCAAGTCCTCCTAGAATATCCAGAAAAACCCGACATCGCCGCCGCCGCCGCCGCCGCAGCTCCGGCCGATGATGTCATAGTGGAAGCAGAGCCATAATAAGACCCTCTTCGATGGCCATAGATTTCTCTATCATAATTGGCACGCTTATCAGGGTCAGACAGAGTTGAATACGCTGCATGGATTTTCATGAACTCATTGGCCGATGTTTCTTTCTGATTGATTGACACCACATCAGGGTGACACATTCTTGCTAGCTTTCTATAAGCAGATTTGATCTCGTGGCCACTAGCGCTCATGGGGATCCCAAGTACTTCGTACAGAGATGATGTTGAAGCCATTTGATGTTCAGTTTGAAAGTTAAGGTTGTGTGGTCTCTTGGTCCCTGTTGTGCTGTAAGCAGAAATGGTTTTGTGTGGACGAAATTTAAGAGTGGTAGATGGTGGTGGTGCTGTGTGAAGTTGTTTGGTTTTGGTGTTTAGAATGGCTTTTGAGGAGGAGAGTTGAAATGGGTATTGGATGAAAGAGCTTGGAGATGAGGCAAACATTGAAGAGGCTGGCTGGGTTGTGAGTTTGAAGTGTGCCTATAGGGGGGGTTTATATAGAAATGAAAATAAGGAAAGGCTAAGGCCAGGAGATAATACTTTTTTCATTTTGTTTTTTCCTTAACAGTTGACGTGATCTATTATAATAAGAGACCAATATAGAAAATATATCCCTATACACACACACACACACACACACACACACACACACACACACACACACACACACACACATATATATATATATTCAAAAAAAATAAATCACACTTATGCTTCCCTAAGCATCTCAGTGCTAGAGAATATTGTTCAACCTCAAATAATTTTTGGTTTTTTTTTTTAAGTGAGCACTGTTGTCTTGAGAAGTGGTGGAAAAATGGCTATTCTAAAAAAGTGGAGAAAATAGTATTAAAAAACATGAATGTGAAAAGAATATTTAAATAAAATTGAATTTTAAATAGAGAATTGATTTTTTTTTTATAATCAAATATTGATGTTTTGAAAGTGATAATGTAAAATAAAAAAGATAGGTTATTATTCTAATGTAGAAAAAAAAGTTTTACATAAGCCAATGTAAATGCTCTTAATAGTAATAATATTATTTTTTTTAATTGAGTCTTATTTTTATAATGTACTAATTATAAGAATATAAGTCTCTATCCCAATCTAAGATTCCGTATTATGCTTTACTAGCCGTAATCCGTCACACTTTTTTTCTTCTTTTCTTATATAAAATAACTAATTTTTAAAATAAAAAAGGACACAAGACAGTTGAATATGATTTTGTGAAAAATATTATCCACTTTTTGAAAAGGAAATATAAGGAAATGGATTACATTGATTTGTAGGGTAAGGTCCATGGATGATTTTTTTTTTTTTGAGAATGGTTGATTGTTATTGTGGACATTGATTGTCAAAAGCTTATCCATTGCTTGAACTGGGAAAAAAAAAGTCTTATCCATTGGATGCTGTACTATGCTGATTCAGCAAACCGCTAATATGGATAGGCATATACCCCCTCATTGTGTCATAGGTCCCACTTTTTCATTTTTCCATTCCATAAACACAGGGAGTACTTTCTATAAATATGTTTTTTTTTTCAATATATTACTTTTTAATGTTTAAGATTAAGAATACGGTCGGTCCATAAATATTTTCCGAAGTTGTGTATCAAAAATTCAACTCGAAAATTGATTGGTCGAGTTGTCTAGAACATGGATTCTTCTAGTTACTTCTACGGCCATCGGATGAGCCAGGTGAGAATTTTTACTCAGAAAGAAAAGGATAAAGCCAATACAGTTCTTTCAATTTGGTTCTTCTTGTGACTTTTATTGGTTGAAATTTTGTTTTTGTCTATCTACTTGGTGGGACTAGATAAGAAGAAAATGAATATTTATTGTTTAGGCAAATAATTTGAATTCAATAGACAAAGTTATCTGTTATAGGACAATAATAACAACACTTTTAATAACCATAGTCTCCACTAAAAGATAATTAAAATATGTTATTAATTTTTGTAACTCAAACTATTTTACCTTTATATTTTAAGTATTTTGTATATGAAAAGATGTCAATTCAATTACAGCTTACAGACTTCTCAAAAAAAAAAAAAAAAAATCTACAACCTACAGGACCTTTGGCAAGTGTTGCTTAACTTGAATTTTCTTCTTCGAAACAATATAATTGTTTTTTTTTTAATCATTAGCCAGACATTGAGGAGGAAACAAGTTATGAAATCACTTTTATTTCTCTCATGTTTTGCAATTTCTTCCAAGAGATGAGTATGATAATCGAATTATGGAATCATTTATCTTGGTGTAGTTGTTTGACTCCACATTAGAACTACTTGGCTTGGATGCCATGGATTTTTTTTTTTTTTGGGCAAGAATGGGCCACATATGAAATTTGTATGCTCCACAAAATACTGTTTGGTTTTATAATATATGATCTTCTATGACATGTCACTAAGTTGGATAAGTCTCATAAATAGAATCATTGGTAGTTTCTTCTCAAAAAAAAAAGAATCATTGGTAGTTAGTGTTGGCTCCCTTTTTCTAATTCAATTCTTTTTTACGTAAGTTTTGTAATTCATTTTATTAGTTTACAATAATCAAAGAATATGATGCTTCGTTGTCATTGTGTCTCCATGAAATAATTATTTATATATATATATATGTATATGTATATATCTTTCTTTTTTTTTTTTTTAGAATTCTATCAACTCTTATTATTCTCAATCCGCGGTGAAGTGATCAACTTTGAGATATAAATTGTCTTCTAGTGTTTGTTATATCTAATCTATATTATTCATTAAAAAAAAATCAGCAATTTCATAATTTGGAGTTCTTTTTACACCAGTGAAGTGAAAGAACTAATCATTAAGATTAGTTTATAAACTTCACTCGAAATTTTCTTATGGGCCATACAAATATTGTCCATCAACAGCCCAGCATACTTATATTAAATCAATAATGGTAATTAACACTTATCATTGTGTCTCAAAGAAAGATTAAAAAAAAACAAAAACAAAAACAAAAACAAAAAAAGAAAAAGAAAAAAGATCAGCATAATTGTTTCCTCTGTTGTTTTCTAACCATCCTTTTCTTCTAATTTAAGGTTTCAGTTTTTTTTTTTTCAAAACCAAAAGAAACATATTATTGCTTTTAGTCTCGAAACTTGGTATGCAGTTCTTGTCTAATTATTCCTTCTTCTTTTTTGTGAAAAAAAAAAAGAATAATTAGACAAGAACTGTATACCAAACCAAAAGAGGAATAATTAATCCTTTGGAATCTAAATGAAGGCATTTTCAAACTAAAATGATTTTGTTTGATTCTAAAGCAGAAAAAAAAAGGGCAAAGCAAAAATATACGTGTTGTTCTTAAATTTTGGGTCCAGCTCTATTTCAGTGTCTAAAATTTGAAAAGTTCTTTCTTAGTCTTATAAAAATTGTAAACGTATCAAATTTGTCTTTTTGTAATGTTGTTATTATTATTTTTTCGCTTATGTGATAGATTTTAACAAAGTTAGGTAATGCTTCGTCATAAATCATAATGACAATGTTATGGAAGGATTAACTTGGTATGTTTACAATTTTTGAAGGGTTGAAAAAGAATTTTTCAAAAATTTTAGATACTAAAATGAAAACTTGACCCTGCCATTCGAGATCAATCATATATTTTCATCCGAAAATATAAAAAGGAAAAGGAAAAATGTTTGTCATGTTACTGGAATCCATTAATCCAATATCTTTCCAAGTAAATTTGAACCATGTTAATGTTTCAAATAGTTATATATGAGTTTCATTAATCACTAATTTCTTTTAGCTTGACCAAAAATAAAAGGAAAAGGCTATCAGTATGAGTTTTGTTTTGTTTTTTTTTTTCAACTTCATTAAAGTTGTGCAGAACAAATGGATATTTGGCAAGTGGCAATGGATATTTGGTAAGAGGACAACGTATTGTCATGGTTTTCAAAACAGGTGGACTCCTGCCAAGCTTGGCTGGAGCCTGGACCCTGGAGGAGACACCACAAGTGATTGCAAACGTGGTCCACAGGGCCAATTTGAAAAGCAAAAACACTACTTTTACTTGAAAAGATATGAAAAATATTTGTGCTTGGATATAAAAAATGTTCCAGATTTCCATTTATAATGAACTTTATTTGGTGAGGGTAATAATGTTTCCCTCAATGTCTTGTCAGTAGCGTTAGGTCCGTTTGAGATTAGTTTATTTTGTTAAAATTAAAATTTTTTTATTAAAAGTACTGTAGATAAAGATAAAAATTAACATTGAAACTCATAAATAGTACCAAAAAGTGCATTGTAACTCATTAATAGTAGCAAAAATAAGGGCTATAAAAAAAAGTAGCAAAAATAAACTGAATAGTAAAATAAGTTGGTAAAAATAATTTTTGCCAAATGGACACTTAGGGTCTGTTTGGAGTCCGCTTATTTAGCTGAAACTGAAATTTTTTTGCTAAAAGTACTGTAGATAAGGGTAAAAGTTAGCTGGAATAGTACAGTGGAACCCATGAATAGTACCAAAAAGTGCAGTGGTACCTATAAATAGTAGTAAAAATAAGTTAAATAGTAAAATAAGTTGGCAAAAATAATTCATGCCAAACAAACACTTAGGTTGAAGTCTGTTACTGTTGTCAAACTTTGTGCCAACTCTGTGGGCTGAGGCTCATTCCTTGGCTAGATGCATATTACTCATGATATCATTTGGATTGAAAACTCGCCTCTGTCCTCCACCAGCTATGAAGACATTGTACTTGGATTCTATTCTAATTCAGCAAAGAATGAAAGTTATTTTCCCTTCAAAAACAAATTTGGTGAACTTTACTTTATTAATTTTTTGGATAAACCCCTTCTCAAGAATAAAAAAACAAAAGAGATAGAACCATGTCATCCGAGCCACTTGTGAGTTGGGACAAAGCCAATGATTTACATCTACCCGAGCTCAACAACGGCTCTAATCTATGTATTAAGCTAACTAGAAAGTTTGACTTCAAACGTGTTTAGAGTTTTAGCTTCAATCATTAAATAAAAATATAACATTAATTTTTTTTTTGTTGAGATAATTACAATATACTACTAAACTCGTAATTTGATTATTTTACTTCCTAAACTCCCAAGCATTTTATGCATTAGAAGTTGCGAATTAAGCACCCTTTCCTTAAGCTAAATACTGCAATGTTGGAACCAGAGATGGAGCAATGCATTAAAATTTTGGTAAAGCATTGATGAATTGGGCTTGGGCTCAATGAATATTATTAAATGATGTCATTCATTATTGATGAATAATTGGGTTTGGGTCTATCAAAAAAAAATGAATTGGGTTTGGGCCCAACATTTTAGTGTCGATTAATGTAAGTCAAAATCCTGACACAAACGTTAGAGCTGTTGTTTATGAGAAAGTATACTATGTTTCAATAATTCCAACTCAGCATCTCCTTTGGTGTTTCCTAACCAATAAATTACCAACACCTGTCCCAAAAAACCCACATCAGCCTGTTGCAGTGAACCAAATCAAAAAGACCATTTTATCCCTAAAAAAATGTTGAACCGCGCCACTTTCTCCCTCGCTTACTAAACCTGAAATTCCAAAACCCATTTGTCTTTCACAGTCTCTCAGGTGCTGCCTCTCCCTCTCCCTCTCCCTTTTCTCTCTCTCAAGTGCTCCTTCTCCTTTCTTTCTTTCAACTCCGAATTTTGCTGCCAAACATAGCCACTGCCGAGCATCCAACGAGATTGGAGTTCTTTCTCTCAACCAAGATTTTGCTGCCAAACACAGCCACTGCCGAGCATCGCAGGTCCTACGAGATTGGAAGTTGAATCCTCTGAAAACCCCAAATTGAGCATCGCAAGTCCATCGCCGATTTTGAGAATCCGCCGCAAAGGGGTAATATTTCTTTTCATCTGCTTCCTTTCATACCTATTCACATCTTCTTTTTCATTTTAGTTTTATTTGTTTGCAACTACAGAATGGTTTTTTTTCACTTATCAATTATCACCCAAAAAAGAAAGGCAGAGACACCTAAAAAAGAAAGGTAGAGGCACATTTGAGTTTGGAAAGGAGATAGTTTTTTTTAGTTTCTTTTTATTAATTTATTTGCAAATACAGATGGTTTTTTTTTTTTTTTACTTATCACCGAAATAAAATTTTTTAAAAAAAAAAAGAAAAGAAAAGCAAAGACACATTTGAGTGTGAAAAGGAGATAAATGGAAATAAGAACCTGAAACATGCTGTATATGTGATAGCCTAAATAGGAAGTTTATTTTTTTTTTATATATCCCAGCTTTTGTGAAACAAAGAGTTGAAGAAACAGGGTATTGAAACTGATCCGTATCTCTTTCAATTTGGCACTGGTGCAGGGATGTGATGCTTTTGTTCTATTGGGTTTACTGAAGGAATTGATTCCAATAATAGTCTCTTTCTAAGAGTCTCCATTGAGGTATTTAATCTATCTTTTCCCTTTTCTTTTCTTAGTTTTAGTTTATAGTTGTGTTATTATGGAAATTTATGAGTTCTGCCTATTCAATTTGTTCATTCAACATTCTTTTTCATGATTAGGCTAGACTAGTAATGGATTTTTCAGAAAATGCTCTTGATACAGCTGGTGACAATGATAAAAGTGAAAACCATGAGAATGTAAATTTGGGTGAACACTATGAAATTAAACTTGGAATGCAGGTGAGTTTTGAAGAAGAAGCATATAATCTCTATAATGAGTATGCTTTAAACAAGGGGTTTAGCATTCGAAAAGGGGTTAACCGAAAGACTGATGGTGTACTTAGGCAACGAGAATTTTTGTGTTCAAAACAGGGTCATAAAGAGTTTGAAGACCCTTGTGATTATAAGAAGTATAATAAATTAGATACAAGAACAGGTTGTCAAGCTAGGATTCGTTTTAATGTTAAAAATGGTATTTGGAGTGTTTCACACTTCAATGATGAACACAATCATGAATTTGCAAGTCCAGAAGAGAGGTGTAATTTGAGATCGGGAAGGAAGGTGCTAAGTACTCATGGGACTATAATTGAGACAATGGTTAGCTCAGGCATAAAAGCAACAAAGTCTTACTCATTTTTATCAAAGGAGCTTGGTGGTGCAAATAACGTTGGGTTCCTTAGGAGAGATTGTCATAACTTCTTGCACACTAAAAGAAAACAATTGATTGAAGCTGGGGATGGGCAAAGTGTTATTAATCATTTTAAAAATAGACAAAGTGAAGATTCAATGTTTTTTTATTCAGTGCAAGTAGACCAAGAAAATAGAAAGGCAAATTTCTTTTGGAGAGATGGTAGATCAAAATTAGATTATGACTGTTTTGAGGATGTTGTTGTTTTTGACACCACTTATCGAACCAATAAATATAACTTAATATGTGCACCATTTGTGGGAATTAACCATCATTGGAACAATGTTTTATTTGGTTGTGCCTTTCTAACCGATGAAACAACTGATTCATTTATTTGGTTGTTTGAGACTTTTTTGACAGCAATGGGAGGTCGACAACCAAAATGTTTGTTTTTACGTATCAAGACCAAGCAATGGCAAATGCTATTAAGGTGGTTTTCTCTAAGTCTCGTCATAGACTTTGTACATGGCATATTAGTAAAAATGCCCAACAAAACCTCCTGTGACTTTATGGTAATCCAGATTTCCATCAAAGATTTAATAAGTGCTTAAATGGATGTTTAACTGAAATGGAGTTTGAGTCAACTTGGAATGGTATGATTGAGAAGCATAATTTAAAGGATCATGCATGGCTTAAAAGGTTATACCAAATACGAGAAAAGTGGTGTCCAGCCTTAAATGTAGATTTCTTTTCTGCAAAGATGAAATCTACCCAACGGAGTGAGAGTACAAATAGTGTATTTCATCAAATCATGAAAACATCCATGACACTTATCCAAGTTGTTGAATTTTATGAGGAAAAAGTAATAGAGATGCGCCAAAATGAAATAAATGAAGATTTTCGTTGTAAAAATGGTGTACCTTCAAAAGTAATGAGGTATGGAGGTATCTTAAGTCATGCTGCTAAAGTTTATACTATTACTTTGTTTAAAATGTTTGAAGAAGAGTTCAATTCAGGTGGGGGATTGAGTTGTGTTGAAACTAACCATCATGAGAATAACTTCACATATTCACTGCATAATGAGATGAGTAGTAGGGTATATACTGTGCATTTTAACCGATCTGAATTAACCATTTGTTGTGATTGCAAGTTATTTGAGACATTGGGCTTGTTATGTTGCCATGCTTTAAGGGTTTTTCTTGTTAACAATGTGAACAAGATACCCGATACATATATATCAAGTAGATGGACAAAAGATGCAAAAAAGAGATTGCGTTGTTATGATGATCTTTCTCAACCAAAAGAGAAATCAAGTCGTACTTTGCGTATGAGCATGTTGACTCATTTGGGATATAATATGTTTGATAAGGCTTCATTGACCGATAGTGGGACAAAATTTATGATGGATAATCTAAGAGAGCTATCACGTGAGTTTGAAAAGTATATGATGGCTACAAATGGGGTGGAAGATGTTGGTAAAGAATGTCCTCAAGATCTTGCACATGATGAGTTGCAACCAAACTTAGATGGGGAGAAACCAATCCTTGATCCACCACATGTGAGAAAGAAAGGGATAACCAATGCTAGAATAAAAAGTCAATTGGAGAAAAAGAAAAGAAAAAAGGTGAAAGATGCATCAACTTCACAAGCTCCACAATCTACTTCTATGCTTCAAGAAATTCAAGTGAAAAAGATGAGAAGAAGCGTAAAAGATGCAACTAGTTCCCAAGCTCCACAAGCTAGTTCTATGACACACGGTATGTTCAAAACTACTATTTTAGTCATTTTTTCTCTTTGCTTTGCTTGTCAAGTTTAACCATTTGCTATTTTTTTCTTTTTCTTAGGAGATGTTCAAGCATCATTCATTCCCCCGGAGATGTCTATTGCTTATCCCATGTTTAGCTCTACAAAAATGCATCAACAAATTCAAGAGGAAAAGATGAGAAGTGGAAAATATGCAACTAGTTCACAAGCTCCACAAGCTAGTTCTATGTAGTATGTTCAAAACTACTATTTTAACCATTTTGTTCTTAGCTTTGCTTGTTAAGTTTAACCATTTGTTACTATATCTTATTTTCTTAGAAGATGTTCAATCATCATTCATTCCCCCGGAGATGCCTATTGCTTATCCCATGTTTAGCTCTTCAAGAATGAATCAAGAAATTCAAGTGGAAAAGATGAGAAGTGAAAAAAATGCAACTAGTTCACAAGCTCCACAAGTTAGTTCTATGATACATGGTATATCCAAAACTACCATTTTAATCATTTTTTTTTTATTAGCTTAGCTTTGCTTGTGTTTTATTTTTTATTTTTTTTATTTTATACCATTCTAGAAAAAAGGAGACATTACAAGAGGTTAGTATTTACATAGCAGCTATGGATTGGCATTTTCGTTGCCAACTTAGCTAAAGCAAAAACACAGCTTGTAACCACCTTTGGCACAAACACAGAGTGATACACAAAATCATTAGCTAAGAGATAAGACCAATCAGACATGAGGCTCTTCTCTTGCCAACTAGCAAGGTTCTCGTTGTTGTTGACCACCTCCTACGATCACTGAGAGACAATGTGTTTGAACCAATTTCCTACCTTTGAGTGCTGCCTCTAGCATTGCTCCCTGGATGATGACTGGAATAGGTTGCAGAATGGAATTTCCATGAGTAGTCTTGTCCTCAAACGCATACCCAGCTCTATTCATTCTTTTTAATCTAGCACCAGCCACTTTGACTATGAAAGGCCAAGAGCCACATGGAATTTAAACCCTCTTGGACTAAACACCACTACTATGAACTCGGTGTAGAGCAGCAGCCAAAAGCTTCGCATACACGCAAACAAGAGATTGGACTATTAGAATGACTTCTAAAGGGTTAGGTTGTTTCCGTTCATGAACCACCAAGTTCCTATGTGTCCAAATAGACCACAAGGTAGTAAAAATCCCTTGCAGGTACTTCATATTATCTTGATCCAAATTCTTATGTCTTAAGAGAATTTGCCCAAGCCATTGCCTGCACCGAAACATTCCTAAGATCAGTTGAGTGGATAGCCAGGGGTGTGCCATGCCAAACTGCCCTGGCAAAGGTGCAGAAAAGCATCAAATGAGAGGAAGATTCCTCATCCTCAGCACATAGGGGGCAAGAGCTATCTACATGAATTCCCCTAGTTTTTAGAGTAAGGAAAGTAGGCAAACTATCATGGCAAAGTCTCCACACAAAAGATGAGGCAGATTCCCCTAGCTTTGCTTGTTAAGTTTAACCATTTGTTAATATTTCCTCTTTTTAATCTTTTTTTTTTCTTAGCTTTGCTTGTTAAGTTTAACCATTTGTTACTATTTCCTCTTTTTCTTAGGAGGTGTTCAATCATCATCCTTTTCCCCAGAGTTGTTCAATCCCATGTTTAGTTATACAAGAATGCTTCAAGAAAATACATTAATATCACCCTTCAGCCAGGTACATTATGTTACTTTAAACTTTTTACATTAGGGAGAAAAAAAATGTCTTTTAACATGTATTGTTTTTTAAACTTTTTACAGTAGTAGGGAAAAAGTGGCTTTTAACATGTACTTTTTTTTTCCCAGGACTCAACCACAAGATTCTGAATATAACAGAAAGCTTTTTTGGACAGTTTTTTGAATAGCAAAGCCGCATATTTCATATGCACAATATTCGAATATAATGGAGAACTTTTGGACAGCTTTTTGAGTAGCAACACTGCCATGTTTATGCACAAGATTCTGAATATAAAGGAGAACTTTTTTGAATAGCAAACTGCACAGCACAACTAGTGGACAGTATTTTTGGGCAACATACAGCTACTTTTTAGATGGGATATCTAACAATTTGGATAGTTGATGCCTTTTGTAACAACTCTTTTGAACACACATGTTAGATTCTATATTTGCATTTTGAGTAGCTTCTAGTTTAACACAAATTATATATGAAAATGATGAATATTTTTAAATGTGATGGAAAAGTTCATTTCTATGAGTTCATCTTTAAATAAGACAGTTGTGGATGAATATTTTTACATGTCCTATTTGGACAATTTGCAAATAGTTGTGGAGATGGATTTGGAGTTTTCATTTTCTTTTGTTTAAATTAACCTTACAAAGGGCGTTTGCAAATAGCTGGTGGCTTTTGCAACTAAAGAGCATTATTGTTGAATACTGCTAGTTTCCAATACCTGACTTGGTCAATTGTCCATTGTCTTTTGTGACTTTGTGAAGAAGTGAATACTTATATATTGTTGAAGAATTGAACATTTTTAGAAAGTGGAAGTGAATTACAATTATTGTGAAATACATCTAAATAGGTAGTCATGCTATAAGCTCGAACCGTCAAGTTCAAACTCTCATTTTTATGTATAATATTCTTAGATGGATAATAACCATTGAAGTTTACAATGATCTCAAATGTATGTAAATTTCTCTTTACTTATTGATATGAGCCCACCCTTTTAACATTGGTATAATGGAATGAAAGTTGCTGAACAAGTCCAACTTATTTAACTAGAAGCTACTAATACAAAGAATCCATCATGTTAACTTCAGTAGTTACAACAATTTTCCAAAACAATTGCTACAAGTTGAGTAACCAATTGTCTAAATTTTCAGCTATGCTATCTAAAAAGTTGTCCAAGTCAAATATGTTATCCAAAAATATTGGTCCAAAATGTTGTCCCCCAGCTGTGCCTTGCAGTAAAAAATTTTGTCCAAAAATGCTATCCATCATACTTCAAAATCTTGTAGTAGGGTCCTAAAACAAAAGAAACACAATATTAGCAAATAAATAAATAACCAAAAGCACATGTAACATGTTAAAGTTTTTGTTTTTTCCTCTAAAATAAAAAGTTTACAGTTATAGTTGACTCAAGTGAGACATTGAGGTACTTTCAAGAAGCATTCTTGTAGAGTCAACATGGAAACTCTAAAAATTCTGGCAGAGCAACAAAGCCTTATGCAATGAAGTTTAAGATGACATATTTGACATAGCAGTACAAATAATTTTTACTATTAATAATGTCACTAGAGCATTATTCAATAGAGGGAGACCGTTTGGAAAATACGTTACCATAATCAAGTCTATAAAAGTTTAGGTACAAGATATGTGTTGTCACAAATGCAATCAGTAGAGCAGCAACCATTAAAAGCTTGGAATATTGCTAGAATGAGGCTGAACAAAAGTAAGGCCACAACAGATGAATAATCTAGCTTCTCTGTCAACTCCACATATCTATCAATAACTAAATCAACAAACATTTAACAACCTAATGTAATAAAAAGAAATTAATTATGATCATAAATAACTCTGCAAGTTTAAAATGAAAGCAGCTACAAAGTAAGGGACCATTTTTTCCCTCTAACATGAAAGGTGCCTGGCTTTTTATGTAAAAACAAATTGTAAGGATGGCCATAGCAATTCCTGAATGGATCCAATCACAAACTGATATCATCAATTCATCATGAAAATCTAGCAGTGATGCTAAGAAAACCACTAGAGCCCACTTCAAGAGCTTTTCTCCAAATATTAATGAATTCGTACACTTCGAATGAACTTGTTCAAGACCAAAATTTCAACCATTAGGTATCAGCAAATTTATATCATCATGTAAATCTAACCATTTTAGAAGGCAGAACCTTCACAAGGTAGAATTCAAGCATCATCCCCTAGACTAAAAGTAGCCATTGCACCTTTGCATAACCAACATAGCAATTGATCATGTAAAACTATCATATTTCATTACCATAAAAAACAATTGAATACACCACAACTTCAAAGTACCTTCAAAACTCAACGAAGGCAAAACGAAGTATGAGATTAGGGAAACCACATATACTGCATTCAACAACCTTCACAGCAAGACCAAGATTTTAATCAACATATCTGCAAAGCAATTATCTGCAAAATGAAGGCAGCAAACTATTTATCACACAAAGAGAGGAGCTTCGTGTTTCTACATATGAAACTATAACAAAAAACCCAACTTTAATCTGGGATCCAAAAGAACATTTAAAAAAAAAAAAAAAAAAGGTACAGGTACGGGTTAAGAACAAAGGAGTGCATCCATGTTCATTGAGACATTTTATCAAACAGGTACAGGTTTCCTTTCTACACTCAAACGTTCATCTGGATTTTCTTTTGTTTGTCTAAACGTGTAATTTTGAGAAGAAAAAAGCATACAAAAAAGATGTGAAAAATACAAAAAAGAAACAGAACAAGAGGAAAAATAAAAACCTTATTGTGACATCGGGTTTTGAAAGCAGCAAGAAAGCTTCCGGTGTTGGGTGGTGATGCTAGAAAAAGAAGAGTTTGGGGGTTTTTGACGATAAAAAGGCCGAACTTGTCGGAACCGACGATGTTCAGCAATGTTGTGCCGGCGGAGACACTGGGCAGTGGCTGTCAGGGTTTGTGGTGGTCGGAACTGGAGGTTAGGGAGAGTGGTGCGGTGAGGAAATGGAAGCTTGCAGTTGCAGGTGGAATGGAGTGTGGGTGTGAGAGAGAGAGCTGAGAGAGGGAGAGGAGAACTAGAGAAAGAGTAAGTGGATTTGAAAATTAGATTTCAAAAATCAAGAAGCTGAAGAAGGAGAGAGAGGAATCGGTGGGCGGGCTTTTGAAAAAATTTCAGGGTCAAGATGGTAATTTTGTTTGGATTAATGGGTAATCTGACGTGGTTTTTAGGAACAGGTGTCAGTCACTTATTGGATTGGAAACACCAAAATGGATGCTGACCTGGTAATACTGAAACATAGTATACTTTCTCGTTGTTTATGTTCAGAGTTCAAAACCCGGAAGAAAAGGTTCGAAACTCCGAATCCAATACAGCACCTAAAAGCTAGCAAAAATGCCGAGCAAGAAGAAGAGGAGAAGGCCTGAGTCGGAGCGACCCACGATCCATCCAAGAAACAAGTACTCCGAAACCCGACCCGACTTCGCTCTCTTGGCTTCTCTGTACCCTTCCTTCGAGCCCTTCGTCTTCTACTCCCATGACGGTGGTCGACCCAGAATCGACTGGACGGACTTCAACGCTACACGTGAGCTCACGCGCGTCCTCCTCCTCCATGACCATGCACTCAATTGGTACTATTTCACTTGCTCTTTTCTACTTTATATGCATTTGGGTGCTCATATTTCGTTGAAAGTTTGTGTTTTTCTTTGAGAGAATTGGGTTTGTGTTTCTGGGTGTTTTTGCTTTGGTCGTGTTTTTATGTTAGAATTGGAAATTTTTTTTACTTTATGTGCTTTTGGGTGCTCAAATTTCATTGAAAGTTTGTGTTTTTGTTTGAGAGAATTGAGGTTGTGTTTCTGGGTGTTTTTGCTTTGGTTGTTTTTTTATGTAAGAATTGGAAAAAAAACAAAATTTGTTGATAACTCAAGAAAAGAACCTTAGGCATTGCATGAGACGCCATTTACATCTCTATTAACCCAATTGAAGGAGCAACTAACATAAAACTTCCTAAACTCAAGAACATTAGACAGAATAGTTGTAATGTTCCAGCAGCTGCTCTCAGACCCTGCATTCAGTGCATCATGCACAGTTTTGCATCACTTTCCACAATGATGATCTATTATGCTGCACTTGATTTCTTAGGTTCCATACAGATTCCAATGTGAGGGCCATTTTGTGTGTACGTAGAATGCAAAGGGTTGGCTGCATCATAGTGGCTTGCTCCAGTAGACTGCCTAGGAGGATCTAGGATTACCTTTACAATATCAGCACAAGTGTTCAAGTTTAGCATATCAGATTTTAGACCTCAGTTGCAGCCAAACCAAATGTCTTTGGCCACAGTGCAGTGGAAGAATAAATGAACAGGGGTTTCCTTGGCTTCATTGCATAGCACACATGTAGAGTTAGTGATCCCCAATCGTTGTTCCAGGTTATCTTTAGTTTATAGCAGCTCAAAACCAATTCTCCATAACAGCATCTTCACCCTTTCTTGGATTATGAGCTTCCAGAGGGGTTGCCAATTCACAGGATTAGCTGCATTAGTAGCCTGATCTTTTTTTGTGATAAGTAAAAAGACATGTCATAAGCCTGATCTTGATTCCCTCTGTATGCAGACTTTATAGAGAAGCAGCCTCTAGGATCTTTTATTCACATCAACTTGTCCTGAGTAGGACTAATAGGAGTTGAGATTCTCTTGATGGCTTCAATGGACTCTATCCAGTAACTTACTGTCAATCCAGTTTTGATTAATGGGGCTAACTAGGCTTGACACCATCAATGGAACTTGGGCAATGGAATCATCGGTTACTTTTTAATTATAAATTTCCATTTGTGAGTAAAAATCTTTGTTAAAGACAAACCCAGAAACACATGCTTTTAGAGTGCTCAAATTTATTGGAAAGTTTGTCTTTTTCTTTGAGAGAACTGTGTTTGTGTTTCTCTGTATTTTTTCTTTGGTTGTGCTTTTATAAGGCAAAGAATTTTTTTTTTTCTTTTTTTAAGAGGTTACCCTGTTTCTGCATTTCACTTATTCTCTTTGAAACAAAGGTAATTCAATAGGCCTTAAAGTGATTTTTTTAATTTTAAATGAGAAAACTTATCACTGCACAAACTATTTGCAACATTTTTTCCATATCAAGCTGCCTATCAGTCACGACAAAGGAACGCAGCAACTATACTACTAACAAGAATCAAACACAGAGCTTGGAAACCTCCATAAGCAACAAAGAGCCTCTATTCAAAATAGTTTGCTTTTAGTTATGTTTTTGTTACTTCATATGCTACGTGTGAAACTCTGGAGCTTATTAATTTGAGTGGGATTATCAAATGCACCCTGAATCTATCTACCTGTGTGTTTGCTGAGGATGTTAAGTGTTGGCAAATTCCAAGCAACAAGTCATGTGTCAAAAGGGTTATATTTAATATTATAAAGTTAGGCAAGAGTCTATGTAAGGAATTGCTTGAAGACATTGGAGAATGGAAGGTTTGGTTGAGTGGAATCAAGACCCCCTCGAGCGATCTTTAATGTCGGTCACAATCCTCAGGAAAGACAAATAAAAGAGAAGGATGGTTTGTAGATGAGTATGAACTTCAGTGTGAAGTGGTTGGGTTCACTCCTTCTAATGGAAGGGATTCATGTATTGATTGCTTGACTTAGCTTCCTGAGACTCTTCCTTGACCCTTGCATTTTAGAGATAGTGGGTCATATTCTGAATGAAGAAGTAACATTGGTTTTTTGTTTAGAGGTGGTAAGGGTAATATTAGAGAATTCATGTACTATGTTATGGTTTCTTGGGGCCAGCATATTCATTGTTAACCTCAATTTTTCATAAAGTGAAAGTCTAAGCCACTTGCTTCCATCGATTAAGAACACTGCTGAACCACTTTAACCTCTATTTTGATTTTTCTCTAAGTTCTCCCTGTTTTCACTACCATTGCTCAAATATGGAATTCTCAACAATTGAGTGAGACTCTGGTATAAGGAATCCTAACTCTACAAAAAGTCTGATTGAAGCCAAAACTTTAATCTACCCATATATATATTTCTTGATTCATGACTTTCAAGACAGAAGAATGGCTGCTATACCTATAGAATCAAAGAATTTCAAGAGAGCCTTCTTTCATTGAGCCAAAACAGATAATCCCTTCCCATGATTTTACCACCTTGAGCCAAAATTAATTTTCCTTGAAATCATGGAGTTTGCTCCTTGACAATGAGTTCACTGTTGTTGCCTTCCGAAGAGACTTCGGATGTGTTTGTTTGAGGAGGAAGTTCTATAGAAGGATTCCAGAGCTCTAGAGCCACTATGGTAGAAGGCAAATAGGTTGTTAGCTGAGGTTGCATAGAAAGTCTAGTTACAAAGGTCTTGTAAGTCTTTACATTTTGCACTTCATCACCAAATCTGCCTGTGCTTATTATTGCTTTTAGATTTTAGTGATATTTACTGTGGTTGTGCTATCTAACAAGTTGTTAACTTTGAACCTAATCAGAAATTTAGTCATAGTTAATCTATTAATCTCCTACTTAAGTCATTGGGGTCTAAATCAGAATTTCTCATTAAGGACCATGTTTGGTAAGTAACCAAAATGTAAAGTCTTTGTCTTTATGATAACATGTTACGTAGGTGACCGTAAAAATAAAGTTCAACTCATTTTGCCCAATTAGTAAAACTTCTAAACTTAGTTTTGAAGTACCTGTAGGCTGCTAAGTGCTAACTAATATTGAAAGGAAATTGTTATGTGCTACGCAATTGCATTAAGTGGTGAAATTTTCTTGGAAATATCAAATGCGGAATTCATTGTTTTCAGGAAATTCCATGATGCCTCTTTTTTTGGATAAATTTCATAGTCTCCTTGTTTTTTGATATCACAGTGAGTGAGCCCTTCATTAATGAAATTTTTATTTGTGAAGTCTATTCAATGTTGGGTAGAAATTTTCATGTGATTAATTTATGTGAATTCAATTTGCTAGGTGGATTCCTGATGGGCAGCTTTGCCCTACGGTGCCCAACAGATCCAATTATATCCATTGGATTGAAGATCTTCTTGCATCAGACATCATTCCAAAAACTAACGCCAGTGGAGGTAATGTGAGGGGCTTTGATATAGGAACTGGAGCCAACTGCATTTACCCACTTCTTGGTGCATCTCTTCTCGGGTGGAGTTTTGTTGGATCAGGTAGCTCTTCAGTTTTGTAGTTATTGTTAATCAATTTTGGTATTGACAATTTGTTTTATTTCCCATATGGAATCTAGTAGTAGTTTGATTTTGCTGTATCTTGGTTGCAGATGTCACTGAAGTAGCACTAGAGTGGGCTGAGAAAAATGTTAAAAATAATCCACATATTTCACAACTTATTGAAATAAGAAAGGTTGAAAGCTGTGAAGATGGCCCTTCAATGGAAAAGTCACATGATGGTGAGTCAGTCTCTTGTGAGAGCAAAATAGAGTTGAGTGCGTGTGCAGTTAGGGAAGAGGTGGATCCTCTGCCCTCAGCTTCATTTGATCTGCATTCTGATGCAAACAAGAGGTATAATGGGCCACTTATTCTTCTTGATGTGGTCAGGGATGGTGAGAGGTTTGACTTTTGCATGTGTAATCCTCCATTTTTTGAAACCATGGAGGAAGCGGGACTTAATCCAAAAACTTCCTGTGGTGGGACTCCAGAGGAGATGATTTGTTCAGGTGGAGAAAAAGCTTTTATTACTCGTATTATTGAAGATAGTGCTGTTTTGAAACAGTCTTTTCGGTATTATCTTTGTCTGATTAAACTGTTTATATTAATCAGCCCCGTGTCAATGTAGAATCTCTTTTGAAAATTCATTTTTCTCTTGTAGGTGGTACACTTCAATGGTTGGGAGAAAATCGAACCTGAAATCCCTAACTGCAAAGCTTTGGGAGGTTGGAGTCACCATAGTAAAGACTACAGAATTTGTCCAAGGCCAAACATGTAGATGGGGGCTCGCTTGGTCTTTTGTCCCCCCTGTGAGGAAGATAGTATCACTTCACGTGGCTGAGAAGAATGTCATGTCTTTCATGCTTGAGGTCTGGATATCTATATCTCATTTTGCCTTAATAGTGTCCTGATTTTCCCAGTGTCAAAAAATTTATCTAGCTGGATTTAGTAAAATTTCTGCAGGGGTGAATTCCAGATCACATGGCCAATATACTTAGAAGGCATTCCTTGGTTTTGCTGCTTTTGGTGATCTGGTCCCTTCAAAATCAGATCCCCCCTCCCCTTTTTCTCTATTTGGTACATAGAATTTTCTAAGAACTGAATGCACCTGCGAGAGAAGCTCCTGTTGCATCATTGAATAAAATTTGAGGAAGACCCTTAGCCCTAGGAGTTCCATTGAGCACCATATAAGTTTGCTATTAATGTTTATGCCTAAGAATGTTGTCCCAAAATCCAAACATTTTCTGTATCATTAATTGGCCCCTCAGACATGTAGAACAGCTTATCTTCTTTCTCAATTAGTATAAAGATAGGGATCATCTAGTCACTTCGTGGGTAAGTGGAAAAGAAAGATGCCTGTACCAATTCTACATTTATGGCCATCAAAGCAATAGGGTCAAAAAAGTAACAAGGCTTTAAGCCAAGTTATGCATTAGCAGACTTGTATTATATGTACTATATATTTGTACATTATTATCTTGGCATATGAGGTTTTATAATTGCATTAGTTTATATCTAGATGCTCCATTCATGTATTACCCATTTCTCCCTGATGTTACATCTTGTACTGTGTTGTTTTCAACTTCGTAGGGCCTTCAACGCCAATTCAGTGCCATTCATATATTGCAATCAGTTGAATCCTTGTTCCGTAGTAGTGGGGCAGCCTGTAAATTGAACACCTCCTCATTTACAGTTGACGTAAGTTTTATCACCGTTGGTCTGTTTTTGCATCTGATATAATTTGCATGTGATATCACTGTGTGCTTACATTCTGCATAATTTCATTTTAATAGATCACTGCATCAAATGATTATTGTGATGCAATCCTGAAGAATGAGTTACAACCTCTTGATGAAGTTAGCAGTTGTCAACATGTGCAAGAGACATTGAATAATTCAAGTTGTTCGCTTCATCCTTCAAAAAATTTATGTATTCGCATTTCGGTATGCTTACCTCCTTTCTTGGCTTGGTTATTGAATTTGGTAGTTGGAACTTGCAACTTATATTGTAATTGTACTACTCATCATAACAGGTTTTTCAGCAAATCCCAGGGACACTTCTGGTGAAAGGATCATTACAGCAAAGAGATAACCCAATCCCAGGTTCTTTTCCTTCCATCTTTAATATGTAATAAATTTAACATTTTAATTTGGGTAAAATGCAAAAAGCTTAATACAACCCCTGAACTTTGGTTCAAAATCAATCTGACTCCACTTATCTTCTAATTAGACTTTAGAAGCCCCTGAACTCTGAGAAATACACAAATTGTTTTTGTTTTTGATTTTGTGTCGTTGTTGTTGTTGTTGTTGTTGCATGTGTGTGTGTGTGTGTTTTTAATGAGGAAAAAAATGAAGTAGAAATCTTTAATTAAATATAAATTTAAACAGATTTTGTATTAAAATATATTCTAAAATGAAACTTTTAATAAAAAAGAGGCATAGGGAGATGAAAATTTAAACACCTGAATGATCAATCTGAGTATTTTTCAAAAGTTCTAGGGCTTCTAATTTCAAATTTGAAGATCAGGCCTGGGTTAGTTTGAGTTTGACCTGAAGTTCTAAGGGTGTTCTTGCATTTTACCCTTTTTATTTTTATCTCAAAGAAGCTCTTATTGTGGCATTCTAATCCTTTTTTACAGTAAATAAAATTTAAAATTAAAATCTGGAATATAGTTTCAACCTAGCTATACACAAAATATTCTTGTTTTACCAATGTGTCTTTGTGTATATAAATCTTTTCTGTTGATCATGCTCTATTTGGACTGTTTCTTCTGTTCAATACTGTAATCATCTTCTCTCGCTTCCTTCTCACATTGACAGCCTTCACTCTTTTTCGTCTTGCCCTCACCTTTTGATGCCCTAATCTTGTGCTCTTAGCACCATCTGATAGGTAATTATCAGTCTTTTGCCAAAGGTCTTTGAAACAATTAGCATCTCCTTCTCCCATAAACAAGGGTAAGAAAGAGAGGTAATTGGTTCAATCCCATATGGGTTGTGAGTTTTATATGTCTATCAAAAGAAAAGGCAGTTATTGCCTATTGGTCTTTCTTGGACACCAGCAACTTCAAAACCTTTTTTCCTTAGGATATGCTAACACATCTCCTTAAAGACCAACAGCTGTGTCTTATTTATACTTTTTTCTTTTTTATTTGTTAATGTCTCCTGGCCATGGGTCTTTTTTCTTTTTTCTTTTTTTTAAAAATAAAATAACTTTATTCAGCAAGATGGAATGAGACTTCTCCACCATTGCTCCATTCTACTTCACTCTGTATTTTGTGACTTGTCTTGTACTAATATTAAATAGTTCTTCCAAGAATCTTTTAACTCAACTGGCACCTTTCGGTGTTTCCATCAGAGACATTCAGTGTTCAAATCCCCCACCTCCAACCATCAATGTATCAGAAATAGTAATTAGTTCTAGATCATCCCTTGAATATTTATGACCCATCAATTATCCTTTATTTTCATCATCCTAAATATGTTTACTTTTAATCTTGCTGATTATTACATCTTTCAAGTAAAAGGGAGATTGTATAATTGATGACTGAGGTGACTCAAAGAGTAGCTTAGCGGGCTCTCTAAAATTATTGACAACATGATGTGCTACCTGTTGTAATCTAATCTTGAGCGTTGATCTGCATAGCTTACATCGCTAATCTGATTTGCTTTCCAAGCTATTTTGTGGAATAATTTTAGTAAGTTGTGGTTTATGTTCTTTGCAGGAGCATTCTCATCAATATTTCAAAAATTAGAG
The DNA here is from genome assembly GCF_040712315.1 of Castanea sativa. Lineage (NCBI taxonomy): Eukaryota > Viridiplantae > Streptophyta > Magnoliopsida > Fagales > Fagaceae > Castanea > Castanea sativa. The sequence continues at coordinate 40,818,355 of NC_134019.1, read as the reverse complement.
GAAGTTTTGAGATATAAATTTTGTAGATAAAAGGCCACCATAGAGTTCTGCCAGTCTGAAGAGGTTACTGAAAAAACTGAATAGATCTCAAGCTGAAGGCTGTTGAACAGCAATTATTCTTTGTTGTACATTCTTTCAGTTTCCCTTTACTTGTTTGTCTTCTTTTCCATTGCCATGTTTGGACTTTAGAGCTATAACTTTAATTGATAAATTATCCATTTTCATGCTCCTTTCCTTTCCCCTTGTCCAATGGTACTGCATCTAAACAAAATGGTTAGTGTACCTACTTGTTTTTTTATGCACATATTAAGCTATCATTGCCAACACTATTCTACGCTTTGAGATATAATTGGTTTATCACTATCCAGAACAAGACCTTTGTCATGCTGAACTTGCTTGTATTAATCCAAGGTCTTAGATAACTGACAAAAATATCTGTGTCAATAAAAGTTTTATGCACAATCGCATTCATCAAGGGATATTCTTTTTGATGGATCAAGCCAACAGGTTCTAGTGCAATGAACCTTCAAGGTGAGGAAGGAAAATATGATTATTGGTTATAATAAGTTTTAAGTTCCCTCCGGAAGAGATTATTCTATAACCTCAGTGTATTAGACCGTCGCATAAGGTAAATTTTATGTGTGAATCCAATGAACAAAATAATTTTATGGAAGGATTAAGGAGTTGGATGGTAATTATCATTGCTAGTAACATGTAACAAACTTATCGTACTTTGGGGCAAAATACGTTACATAATTTGATCTAAAATCAGCAAAATGCAGCCTACATATTGCCAATATTGGGGTGGCTTTCTACTTTTTTAGATATGGCAAATGAAAGTGAACCCTTGTTGTGTATACAAACATGGACATTGTCAATCCTTTTCCTTTCAAAACCCTCAAATTTACAACTTGCTTACTGATCCGGTTATAGAAACAGTCTATAGCATACTATATAACTGACAGATAATATTCATTATGCATGCACATATGCTCAGATAATTGAGAAGTTAAAAAATATGTACTTTTCATGCAGCTTAAGGGGAAGAAGGACTTAGTTGAAGCAAGAACACACACAACATTGTAGTGAACAGTGAAAACCAAAACTAGAAAGGAGAACTTCTTGCTTATCCAGAAGATTATGTAAACCAAAAGCAACTCGCCCCCAATATACAACTAATACACCAAGCCGATTATACATCATATATTACATAACAAACAAACAAACACAGTATTAAATGTACAAACAAACAAATTAACTTAGCAAATACCATTGATAATAAACCAGCAAATTTCATGGATGCAGAAAATTATAGTATGCAAGGAGATTATGAAACATGTATCAAATTTGTGCTTTCCCTTCAATCCTCGCATGAGTAACCCCAACACAAGCATCAACAAAATCCTCATCAATGAAATCAGTGGAGTAGATCTGCAACCTATCACCAAAACCCCTAGAGAAACACTGAGTGATGAACAACCTTGAATACTTGTGAATCCTTCTAGTCACAGGCTTAACACAAAGAATTGGGTTATCAGCCTGTGGTGTGGTAGTGTTCTCCACCCTGTAAAAGAATTTCCTTGATGAAACTGGTGGCTGCTCACTCAAATGCTTCAAATTACTCTCAAACTTTGTTGATGGCAAATCTGTGTCAATCCAATTATCCTTCAAATACCCACCACTCCATAAGGGACTCCCAGGCTTAGGGTGAGCTGATTTCCTTGGCTTCCATACACAAATAACTCTCTTTGGCAATAACTCTGCCACTGTTTTTCCAAATGCATGATCATCCTGATGAATCAGGAACTCTCCAAGCTGATCCACTAAGTACTTATCAAAGTCAACAGGGTCTTCATGACCAAACTCAGTCCTAATCTCCAAGATTATAATCTCTGACTGTGTCTCAGACAAAAACCTCTTGATATCACTGATGACAACATCAATACTATAGGTTTTAAGGATTCCATGACACACACGACGATCCTCTTGAACCCTGATATCAAGAACCCTTGTACCCTTCACAAGTTGACGATAGATAGACAAGTTTTGACATTGAGCAAAAGGTCGAGATATGCATGGAATGCCAATCTTGTTTGTAGCTGAATCATGAGTTCCAGGCCATACTATCTGATTCACCCGAAGCTTTTCTGGGTTGAGCTGAGACATCCAGTTCTTTCTATCTGTTGGCCTGTATTCACACCCTGGAAACTCAGGGCCACAGCTTCCTTGGAGATCACACAGGCATTTCTTCTCAGTTTTGATTGCCTTTCTTTTCTCCACTTGCTTAGAGATCTGAGAACCCATTAAGAAGAAGAATAAAACCTGTAAGTTTTTCTTCTTCTAGTTTTTGTTTGTGGGGTTTGTTTCTTTTTCTTATTAATATAGGTTAGCTGTAGCTGTACATAGAAAAAGAATAGGTTTTTGGGTTTTAATAAGAGACATTGAAACGTCAAAGAGTGATGATTATTATGGTATTTGAGTTGTTGGATTATTAAAAAAAGACAGTGAGAGAGATAGAAAGCCTACTTTTCTACTCCACCACCTTGCACCTTCCTAATATTACCTACAAGATTTTTGGTTTTGTGAATTGTGATGATGGGACAATCGTATTTTCTTTGGTTAGGTGGGCCGGCTTTGATTGCATTATTGGTGGAGAGTTATAATCGATGTTTCTCCTTTGTTTGGTCCACTTGTATGGCTATCCAAATTTATCTGAGTTTTTGTTTTGTTTTTTTGTATTTGTGGGAGAGCTTAATTATTTTTTGTTGGTTTATTAGATATCTAGATTTTAAAAATAAATTGTGTAAAAGTTGTATATAAGTTAAATAGATTGAATAAACAAATTAATTTTAGCATATTTTTAAGCGTTTTGTAGTTCAGCTGGTAGAAAATTTTTAGTATTTTTTTATGAAAATATTTAGAATTTAAATCCCCCTATTGTATTATTAAAAAAAATTAATTAATTTTAGCATAATGCGTCAGGGAATAAAGTTTTTATAGAGGGACTGTATTTTCAGTTTAAAAAATAAAAGGGACCATATTTAATTTAATTTATTTGCATGTGTCTCATTAGTCATTAATCTTTGCTCATTAAAGGCACTAAAAGGTCAAATAATGGCTTCCTTTTTTCCATAAAAATATCAAAACATGGTTGTCTTACAGGTTAGTTCTATTGTCAATGGCTCAATAATTAGATTTTAGACTCATCTATGACCTACCATTGCTATTTTAATAGCTCCAATTCTATCGTTTTAGCTCCACACACACACACACACACACAAAAAACAAAAACAAAAAAGCTCCAATGTGAATACTCTTAGTCATTTTATTTACTGATTTCAGGTTAGGTCTTTTTCTATCTCTCAAAAAAAAGGGGTTAGGTCTATTTCTCACTAAATTTTAGCAGTCTTAACAAATATTAATACGCTTGTTTTTTTTCATTTAAGTTTTAAATATAACTTTGATTCTCAAAAAAAAAAAAATGTAACTTTCTTCTTTGGCTAGGCAAATCATAGAAAGACAAGAAAAGACTTGGAAAAAAAATAATCATAATAATAGAAGAGGCAAAAAAAAAAAAAAAAAAACTATTATCGACCAAGAGAATTTTATCTACTAGAAAGCAGTAATTCTTGTAATTAGATTGTTCACATCTTTAAGGTTGCTACTTTTTTATTCAACGAAAAAAACTTGGATTGTTCCATTTTTTTTTAACAACAATTAGGAGGAAGCAAATTTAAACTTAAGTTACCTTATAAGAAAAACTAGACAATACCATCAAGTCATAAGATTCTTTAACTTATTTCTATGTAGGAGTACTATTCCTATCTTACACTTTTTATGCGTTTGACATCACTTACTTTCTTTCAAGTTTGGGCTAGAGTGTAATTACCTTTTTTTTTTATTCCTAAAAGAATGCTAAAATATACTTATACTTTAAAATTAGAGAAAATTTGAGATTTTAAAAAGTTGTACATAAAAATTAAATGTAAAAGCCGATGACAAACAGACATTGTAATCTCACATAAAGGTGGACTTTAGGTGGATTTATATATTGGTGAAAACTTTTCATGTAAAACAAATAAAAATAAAATGATAATTTTTATTTTTAGGAAGAATTTCATTTAAATTTTCTAAAATGTATAAGGCTTTCTTTTTAAATTTGGATAAAAAAAGGTTATTACCAGCTATAGCTATAGCTCCCTTCTAAGTGTGTAGAGTTTTCTTATTAATTTGGAAACAAAGGTTGTAAATTTATGTTACCAACTATAGTTCCCATATATTTTAGTGAATTAAATAGGAAAGTTTTATTTATATTTTGATTTGCTTCCCCAGCTAGATAGATGGGCAAAATACGAATAATGTTAGGGACACACCCATTTTTATATCTAAATCTACACCTTATTTGTGTTTCAACTCATGATTGATGCATAAGTTGACACAACATGCTTAAATTCAAGTGGTAAATCACGTGAAAGTACTGAAATTTAATCGCAAGTTGACACATAAACATGGTATGAATTTAGGTGTGAGAATTGTAAAAAGCGTCCGTAGATGGACTAGCAAAATACTCATTATTTTGGTTTTTAGTTTTTTTTTCTTTTTTTGGGCAGAATATGCCATTGTCAGTATTTGGTTGAAACAGGCATAATATAAAATTATACCGTGAATGCAGCACTGCTTGGTTAAAAATGAAAATCCATTTAGGATTGAAAAAAAAAAATGTAAATAATATTTTATAGGTTTTTATATATTTTACATAAGATAAAAAGGTAAAACTTTATTAGGTCTAGGAAAAAATTTAGAGATAATTAATTCTACACCAAATTTCACAACATATTTAAGTATCAACTTATGATCAGTGAATAATAATTTTACCTTTCGCCAAATGCGTGATCCCTTATGTACATTATCTATTCTCTGCAGTTGATATATTCTAGTGATGAAATTGCAATCATGTTGTAAAATTGAGGAGTGTGGATATGGGTATGTATCGGTGGGGTTTTGGACCATCTCTGGCCTACATGATGCAGGTGGCATAGTAGGTGCTCAACCACATCGTTAAAGCATGCCCAATTGAAGGAAATTTTCTCTATCATTGTCTTAAACACTAATAAAGTTGAAAGAGACAAGTAAATCAAATGAAGCAATAGACAAAAGGATAACAAAAGATGATGAAGATGGTCCCTCCTGCGGAAATAAAATCAAGGGTCAAGGTCTACCAATTAATTTAATTGATCAACAGATAAGTTTAGGCGTCAATTTTCACAACCACTTGCATAATTTATTGTGATTAATGCATATAATAAAAGTGGTGTCAATGATAAACACATAGGAAAGTGATATTAAGTTGAAGTGATAGTCCAATGCTAATGTCATTTTTTGTAGCGTTTCATGTCTTTGCTCACTATCTACCCCATAAAAGCACTTACCACTTTAACAAGTTATGAAAAAAGATTGTAAATTTTTTTTTAAAAAAATTTTAAAAAAGGTCATCCCGTACATTGTTCATTCATCAATCAGATCCATTTGATCAAGGGACCAATTCTGACATCTACAGGTAATTTTCACCAAACTCTCAAAAACAAAAACAACAACAACAACAACAACAACAAAAAAAAAAAAATCCTCTGATGTTAACATTGCCAGTTATGCAAAATTCAAGATTTTTCCACACTGATACGTGCTACCAATTAGTGAACACATATACAATCACCAGTACAGTTCCCTTCCTGCCAAAAACATCAAGCAAAGCTTCAAGTTATTAATTCCAAAATATGGTTTCGAAGCTATTAATTTTATTAAACATCAGCCTACCTTATGGATGAACAGAGTAACAAACCAGAGAAGCCAAAACCATTCACATAATTCGAATGAGCTGGAAGGATATGATGGTCCAGAAGGATGATCACGCACAAGTGATCATGAAAAGAAAGCCCTTCAACCATTAAGCTTCATTGGTCCACCATGTGCATGTATATATAGTTCCAAGGCTCAAGAATTTAGGTAATGACAAGTTGTAGTTGCTTTCTAATTACTGATAGTGTACAACAAACAAACAGGAGGTAAAAGAGCTGATGTGACTTTCATGATCAGAGCTTGAGCCCCAAATTCCCTTACATGATTTCCATAGCAGCTCCCACTGTTTTTCCCCTTTGTTGGTCTTTTCTTATTGCTTTGGGTTCACTTAAACAATAGATAAGAGACGTACCATCCACTGAATTATATCTCACTTCAATACTGTGAATAAAATGTCATTTCAAACAGTTCATCAAAAAAAAAAAAAAATGTCATTTCAAACATACCAACTGCTGTATTATATATACTTATAAGAGACACACACACATAAAAACAAATTAAAAAATAAGATTAGGACAGCACTTCATTGAGCTTCTTCTTCTTCTTCTTTTTTTTCTTCTCTTTTTTTTTTTTTTTTTTGTGGGTATGGGGAGTAGGGGCTATGAACAAGTCCTATTACTGATTAGCACTGAGCAACTGGCAGGATATCTAATAAATTAATGGTACAGATAAACAAAATATCATACAAGTACAGACTATAGAGCACTGCAAGAACATGGGATTCTCTCAAGGAGTCAAAACAGGTTATTGATTGATTTTAATGTATAAAGATACAAAATAATTCTGGTTCAATCTATGGAACATAATCTGTGATACACGCAGAACTCCTCTAGATTTGGTTTTAGATCACTTCATTTAACAGGTTTGCTGAAGAGATCTCACCATCACGTATTGCTTTGAAATTCATTAAATGAAATCAGAAACCTCTTTAAAATAATAACAGAAAAATAAGTCTGACTAAAATGATGCGTGAGAAGAGTATTGTATAAAAGTTGATAAAAGAAGTTTGATAACATAAACAATTCACAGCAATAAAATGCATCAATAGTGATTTACAAGTATCATTAATTTAGAAAGTCATAAAACACACACACAAAAATTGCTTCTTTAAGATCTCCAGACTTGAAAAAGTGGATAGCAGTAGAATAACAGCCACTAAATATAGTGTCGATTATCAAGTCCATAGCTGCTGTATCAATGACTGAATATGTTGAATTTATCCAACCAAAGCCAAGTGCAACCGTTAAACAGGCTGCACAAAAGCCAACCCCACCCCATCGCAGGCTGGTGTTGCAAAATATAAGTGCAGGCATGTTACATCAAGTGGGTCAGCTTGTTTGGGAAGTATGGGATGTCAATTAATCTGCAGTTTCCATTTATAAAATGAATTGCAGAGCCAGTTATACAAAGTATTGAGGGTAAATTATAGAAAAAGGCACAAAGTTTATACCATGTTTCAAATTAGGTCGTTATTCATTTTCATTATTCTAGGTAGTAACAGATAGGGAAGACAAAAGGGGAAAGCATTGATAAAACTGTGTTTCAGTGTTTCACACTTTCACCTAGGTAACTAGTTTCGATTTTCCAGCAATCATTATCTCACTCTAAGCAAACTTTCTCTCTCTGCCCTCTCTAGTCAATGTCTATCAAATTGATGTATGAACAAGCACTAATTGAAACACAGTTTAATCGATAGTTCCTTGCTTTGCTCTGTATTACTACCAGAATAACATAAATGAATAATAGAGATTGACAAAGGCTGTAAATTGAAACGATTTTTATAAATTTGAGACTTTAATTGAAAAAATTTAAAACCTAGGACCTAATATGAAAGATGGTATAAACTTTGGGCCTTTTTACATAATTTCCCCAAGTATCAAATTAACTGAGGGTACTTGAAGACTTCAATATAATTGCTTTTAAGAAAATTCAAAGGGAATTTTATAAAGACAATGTATACCTCTGACATTCAAATAAAAGCATCTAATATCAATTAATGCCAGGACTTTAATCCAGAAAGCAATTAGCCAATCGTTAAAGAATTGGTTATTTATAATATTGTGCTAAATAGAGTATACACATAGTTACTTTCACTATTAATAGTTATACACAAGTCCAGATGGAATGGGATTGGGTTGACTGTGGGCTCAAACTGAGGTCCAACTTGATTGGATTTAAAGCCCAACCCAATGTCCAACATCTTCAGCCCCAACCTGCCAATTCAAAGGATAAGGTTGAGGTTGGGCCATATACAGCCCACCCCAATTGCAAACCTAATATGTTGCCTTGCAGAGAATACTTGCAATTTACATGTCTATACCCAGTAAGAACAACCAGGAAACTCTCCCCCTCTCCCCCTTTTTTCTTTCTTTCTTTCCAACTGGACAAAGCATACCCTCCATATGTACAAAAAACTGAATCACACCAAACCCAAACCGGTAAAGTCTCATAGTCTACATGGGGTTTCAAAGCTACATTATGCCCATTAACATGAAACTATTACCAAAATAGATAATACACACTGCATTTCACACCATAATCAAATGTCAAAAATATGGATTCATTGAATTCACAAAGCTCCTTATCAGTTTTATTCAAGAACCACTGAGACAAAATAATGATACAAAAGGAAGCAAAATATCTTCCCAGGAGACAACTATTTGATTTTTGGAATAAAATCTCGCAAGTATTTCATTGTGGAGATTCAATTGTATAGAATCTAATCCAGATAGACGGTCAACTTGTGAAGGGTACAGAAAAATGTTACAAGTTATGAAGTTGACTACAAATATAATTTCTATTGGTCCTCCTAGAAACCACTCAACAGAGGACAAAATAGATGAAATTTACCTTTCAGCGTCAAGTAACAAAGGATCTTCTTCGATCTGTCCAGTTAAATGTTCCAAAACTGAGTATATTACTTCTTTCAGAGGGTGAAATCTATCTGCAACAGTGAAAGCATTCACTTTATTTTCAATTTCTATCCAACTGACGGCACGCTCTTTCCTTACTTGTCTCTCATCCATAAGCGTTCTCACCTTCTCTACCAACTCCCATCTTCCAAGCACAGCATATATACTTGAAAGTAAAACATAGGGAGCAGAGGATTGAGGTTCCAATTCGATGAGGCGTTCAGCCGCTTTTCGACCCAACTCTATATTTCCATGAATTCGACAAACACCAATTAAGGCATTCAAAACTTGATCACCAGGCTTACAAGACATCTTCTCGAGCTGTTTCATCAACTCGTCAAAACATCCAGCTCGGCCCAAGATGTCAACTAAGCATGCATAATGTTCTTGATCAGGAACAATGCCATGATCACACATCATGGAATTGAAAACCTTAAGCCCTTCCGACACAAGACCTGAATGACTACAGGCATTGAGAATTACAACAAAGGTAATCCTATCTGGTTTCAAGCCTGATCTTACCATGTCATTGATCATCTTCATTGCCTCCTCACCATGACCATGCTGCGCGAAGGCAGACATCATTGTATTCCACAACACAACATCTCGCTTATCACCCATAAGATCAAAAACCAATTTGCCAATTTCCAAACATCCGCATTTTGAATACATGTCAATGAGAGAGCTCACAACTATAGTATTAGGCCTAAAATTAGTTCGTAGCAAATATGCATGTAACTGTTTACCATGCTTGAGTGAAGCTACACTGGCACAAGCACAAAGGCAACTACTAAATGTGAATTGATCAGGTCTAACTCGAAGCATCATCATTTTCGTAAACAATTCAAGCGCTTCGTGCCCCAGAGCATTTCTTGCATAGCCAGCAATCAATGCTGTCCATGATACAGGGTTTTTCTCGGGCATTCGATCAAACAATTCACTAGCTGATTCCATATCCCCCCATTTAGCATATCCTGAAACTAGAGTTGTCCAAGCAAGGACATCCCTTACACTCATGTCATCAAAAATTCTCCTTGCATCTCCCATCTCCCCACACTTTGCATAAGCATCAACAACAGAACTAGAAATCACCACATTCGACAAAAACCCAGCAACCAAAACCTGCCCATGAACCTGCCTAGCAAGCTCCAATTCCTTTAACTTCACACAAACAGTCAAAACACCAGCAAAACTAAACTCATTATACCCAATAGACAGTCTCCTCAGCTCCCTATAAAACCTCAAAGCCTCATCACAATGCCCACTCTTTGCATAAGCAATCACCATAGTGTTCCACGACACAACATCCTTCTCGGGCATTTTATCAAACAACTTCTTAGCCGGCTTAATCATCCCCATTTTAGCATACCCAGAAAGCATATTGTTCCAGCTGTACAAATTCCTCACAGACATTTTATCAAACACCTTGCGTGCTTCAACTTCGTCGCCACATTTGAAGTAAGTACCTATCAATTGGTTCGACAAAAACGTAGTGGGGTGCTTTAGACCCGTGAGCTTCAAATGGAGGTGAACCCATTTGGCTTCTCTAAGAGACCTGGCGTTTGCGCACTGTTGCAAGAGATAGGAGAGAGAATTCGACGGCAAGCGGAGGCCTTTGCGAGCTAAGAGCTCGAGCGAAGAAATGGCTTGGGAGAGGTGACCTTGGGAAGCGAGATTGAAGATTGATTGGACAATGCAAGGTTGGGTTGAGAATGAGCGCTTCTTGCTGGGTCTGGTGCGAAACGTTTCGTGAGTGAGTCTGAGAGTTGGGGAAGAGAGAGAGGGCATTGCATAAACGACTTCATCTATGTTGGGGGTTTAGAGGTCAGCTCCGCCGAGCAGCATAGCCGCCTGTGATCAATGACACCACTTTGTGGGCCTTTTTTGATGGGCCAATCAATCCCTATTAAAACTTGAATCTTAACAAAAATTTGCAAGTTCAAGAATAAAAAATTATATAAAAACAATTTTGGCCAGAGGACTTAAAAAGCTCAATTTACATTTTATGATGTTTATAACCTAAACCCATCGTACCTCAACTATTGAATTATTAAAATCCAGAATATATATCTAAATTCCCTCCTATATCATAAAAAGGATGAAAAAATAAAGTTGAAAAAGAAAGTTCAAATTCTATGATTTAAGGTCCATTTCATGGGTTTGAGTTGACCCTTCTTGTTTGGGTTTTAGTTAGCTCACCAGCTTAGGGATTTAGGATTTTTTTTTTATTTTTTTATTTTATCAAATAAGAGGTTTGGGTACAAATCCCACTTACATTAAAAAAATAATTGATAGGTTGACTTGATAATAAAGACTAATCATTATGAATCGAATATCATGGATTCATTATTAAAAAACATACATGCACACACATTAATGTCATGACTCGATAATAAAGAGGTGAAAAAATTTTGATCCTTCTTTTTATGTCTTTTTCTCTCACATTCTTTAATCTTACCTTCTTTCTCAAATCTTATATAATATACATATTGAATAATCCAAATTCTAGCCATTGATATCTCATTGAAATTAGACCTTGTTATCACTTTTTTAAAAACCGGACCAGACCCTATACAGGCCTAGTAAAAACAAGGAAAGCCGAGGAAAAATCTATTAAAAAATCGGCAATTGAATCAATTCTAATTCTTTGACTATTTCAATTTTTAAAACCATGCCTTTTACATATAATTAAATAAAATTTTCTAAATTTGAATATTCATAATTATGGGTTCATATTTTGTCTAGATTTTAATAAATAAATAAAAAACACACACACGCATTAATATCTTGACCTAATGATAGGTAGAAATAAAAAAAATTGTTTAAATTGCAATTTTTTGTAGTTTAAAATTATGTATAAATATAAGATTATAGATTATATAGTAAATAATATTTTATTGATACAAAATTTAACATGTGTATTAAGAATATGCAATTCAACGGCTAGATTTTCAAAATACGTTGTAATATTTATTTTATTGAGTAAGGTTGTAACCTTTTGTAGCTAAACTTTGTCCTTATTTATATCAATTATTATTTGTTACATAATCGATTTAATTTGATTATTTGCTTTACAATTTGGAAAGTATTGTTACTCTCTCATGAAATTTGTTTATAATTTTCTACGCATTTAAGTGTAATTTGAAGAGTGTCTTCTAGTTAGCTCAACTGGTAAAGTCTCTGATGGTTGTATAAGAGATCTAAAGTTCAATCCTCGCCTATACCAAAAATTGATTGGTGTCTTGGTCTGATGATAAACAGATATCATTAGGAGCGGACGTCATAGATTAAAACTTTCTATAAAAAAAAGTGTAGTTTGAAGTTTTATTTTTATTTTTATTTTTTTGAGAATTAGGTTTTGATTAAATTATTTGTTAAGTTATAGAGTAGGTAGACTAACAATTTGTTAAAGGGTAGCTTTTTCCCTTAATAATTCCAAAGTTGTAATGAGGGAGGAGCGATTTTAACAGTGTAAGAAATCGTTACTAAATAATCTAATAGAAGTGCCAAAATTTTGAAGACAAAATACAATATTGTTGAGAATCAAATACATTGAAATCAAATTGTGTAATTAAGGGGAACAAGTACCTAAATTTAGGAAAATTAGGAGGGGGAGAGAAAGAATAGGAAAAATAAAAGCTAGGTGTGGAGAAATCATTACCTATAAAATTAAATAATCTATAATTACTTGTAGGCGGAATTAAGATAGTTATAATCTTATAATAATTAAGTAGACAAAATATATACATATACACTTTTTAGTACCGAATGGTATCAAATATGAAGAGATAATTTATTATTTTGTGGAATCAGTTGCATGTAATATCCATCTTGCACAAGAATGGCCCCATAACCCAAAAGGGTTATACATATACTAGCTCATGAAGATGTTAACACACATTTTATTATTAAGACAATATAAATATGCGGCCTCAATTTTTGATTTGTCAAAAAAAAAAAGATTTATCATTTAGTTAAAATAAAATAATTCCAATGAGTTGATTTAGTGGTTCTTAAGGCTGCATGCTTCTATAAATAATTTGTGTTTAAACCTCTAGCTAGCATATTGGGGCCACTCCTAATGGATTTCTTTCTATAATTACTTACTTACGTATTTGAAGAGCCTCATATATCATTTAGCAAATGTATATAGAGTTAAAATAAAATTATGAAATTTAAAATACAAGTTATGGTTTTTAGACTAAAATGATAAAAATTCTCTTCAAAATCAAGAGAGTGGAAAAAAAAATAGGGATAATGGGAAAAGAGGTTCTCTTGATTTCGAAATTAAACTATCTATAACTATTGAATTATAATAAAAAAAAATTAAAAATAATATCTACCTATAACTAAATTGCTACAAGGAGGTTAGATTTTATTTTTAATGTTTTAGCTTACGATGGATCAAATAATTAAAACTCGTCATAGCATGTAGGTGTGACTTGCGATTATATGTAAACAATAGACATCACCACAAGTAGTGTTTAATGACGCTTATAATTCAATAGTTAAGGTTAGTGAATACTGAATTGTGCTGCTATCACTCTCAATTTGTTTTTTTTTTTTTTAATAAGTAAAATAAAATAAAATTAAGAGTACTTGGAATATGCTAGTGATAAAATGTCATGTTCAATCTTTATGGGAAAAAAATGAAAAATACAATAAAATACATTGTGATTGGAAGGACAATGAAGGGTAAATAAAAATAAATATATAAAAGGAGAATATGTGGAGAAAAGGGAATGCATTGCAAGTTAGTTAATTAAATTAATTATTTTTTGTTGATATCAACGATATATACGTAAAACCATGTATTTAATATTTTTTTGATATATAATTGTGTGGTTTAAAATTTCACAATTTTTTTTTTACTAATTGTTTACATTGAAAGACAATGACATTCTCTTAAAAAAGAAGTCTAGTTAAAAGTAAAAACAAACTTGATCTAATCAGATGTAACTGAAAATGATTTATTACCAGATAGATTATATGTTGCGATTTTTGTAATATAATATAACATAACATTTTATGTTTGTTTAAATTTTTAGATAATTGTGATCAATGACTGGTCATGTTTTTAACTTCTTCTAAAAAACCAAAAAAAGTCTAGTCATGTTAAGAAGAATAAAGGAATTGGCATTTCATGCATAAAAACTTGTAAATAGGATATGAGTAAAAAATACACTGATATTTTTAACTCCTCACAAGAAGTCACATTTGCGAGGGGAGTTAAAATTAAAATATATTTATTAAATATATGTGAGATATATAAGGAAGCAAGAGCTTAATAAAAAAAATCATAATATTAGTAAAATAGTAAGAGTAGTACTACCCGTCGGGTGGGGGGGTCAGCTGACTCCTCGCCGGCTCAAAAAATTCCCCTAGTTATTATAGCTAATACTTATTAAATACCCATGGCTTCTTTTTATTTTTGTGTTTATTAAATGTCATTTTGTTTCTTTGGTCTTGAAAGATGGCACTTAGTGAACCATTGAGGAACCTTAAATCCTCCACTAGTATGTCTTGCATTGAATTTTTTAGTTCGTCCTTATCATATTATAATTTAAACCTTTTTATGGGTCCACATTAACCAAAATAATGGAAATTCACATATATTACACTTAGTATTTATCTAACTACTAATAGTTTTATTCATAACTTGAGTTTTGGCTCAAAAAAATTAAAAATAGATCATTCATGTGAGAAATATCTCAATAGATAAATACAATATTATGAATAAGTTTTTTTTTTTTGTAGAGTTTTTTTTTTTTGGTATAATTACATTAAATATCACTTAATATCTAAATGAATAGCTTTTTATTTTTTAAATTGATCTCAAATATTATATATTCACAGAATGTGTGTAATACGTGTATCATATATAAAATTTGCCCTCCCTCAACTCAAATCCTAGCTCCGCCACTAACTATAGAGACTATAAGTTTTAAGCTTTCAAACTAAAGGGTCGTCAATCACAAAGAAACAATTTAAATAGCTCACCAATAACTCACCAATTTTCAAAGTAGCAGTGTGAGGGAGGGCAATATAGTAAGTTAACACACAGTTGAAACGTATTAACAAAATAGCATCTCGAGTTTTAGAAACTCGAGTTCAATTTTAAACTTGAGTCTCGGAAACTCGCTTTGTGCTGATGACGTGGCCAGCAAATTCCAGAAAATGCCACATAGATCTCAAGTCTGTAAGACTCAAGTTCTAGTAAATCAAAGTCAAGTCTTATAGACTCAATTTTCTTGGTGGAAAACGTGGAAATCGAGTCTGTAAGACTCGAGTTCCACAAACAGAAGCCCAGCAAAGACCCAGTAGAACGACGTTGAAGAGTTGAAGAAAAACAAAAACCCAGTAGAAGAATAACAGAGAAACCCAGTAGAAGAAGATTCCGAACTAATCGAAAATAAAAAACAAGAATAGAACGAAGATCTTCAGTAGAAGAAGAACAGAACGAAGATGATGAAGAAGAAGAAGAAACCCATAACGACCTGATGACGGAGGCTAGAGGAGATGGGACTGATTTTGGTAATAATTCTGGGTCACTGCTATGTTCTTGGAGAAATGGGTTGCCTCCGTTTAAGGGTTTGAGATCCACTGAAAATACAGGGAAAGAAAGAAGAAGACGACAAAGCCTGAGCTGAAAGGGAAAAATGGTGGAACTCGAGTTTTAGAAACTCGAGTTCTACATGAAATTTTTTCCACATCATCTTACTCCGCTTGGGCCTTGAGTTTTAAAAACTTGAGTTTTACCATTAATCTCGAGTTTTTAAAACTCGAAATGCCAGTTTCTCACTTTGTTTTGCAACAGGACAACTAACAATATTCTTAGAAAATTAATGGTAAATGGAAAAAAAATTCGTAAAACTTATAATATTTTTAATATTTTTCAAACATCAATAATGATAAGAGCAAGACTTAGGTACTATTCCTTAGGTTCC
This sequence comes from Castanea sativa, assembly GCF_040712315.1. NCBI lineage: Eukaryota > Viridiplantae > Streptophyta > Magnoliopsida > Fagales > Fagaceae > Castanea > Castanea sativa. Next base: position 40,802,640 of record NC_134019.1, on the reverse strand, counting down.
CATTTTAAGATTTTGCTATGTGGATTTTTTCTCATAGGATGGAAGTGTATTTCTTAGTTAAGTAGCCATATGACTGAATCTTAAGAGGGAAACCTAAGGAACAATACCTAATGTATTGTACCTAAATTTTGTCATAATGATAATAATTAAATCATCATCTTGAATTTAGTAGGAGTAATTTAAAATTGGACCGATGTAATGTAGGGGTTTGATTCCAACTTTTAAGCAAGAGATTGCTGATACATAATTAGTGGAAGACCTTGGAGATCCAATTTTCTTGAAAAGATGAATTACATGTGGCAATGTTGCACCTTGGGGCACACTTGAACCCCAAAATGATTAAGAAGAACACCGAACACCAATGCAAAGTCAAGTAGGCGTGGAAAGCTTCAAATGACAAAGTTGCTACATCTTGTTTGTGAAAAATGTAAAGGTTATATATATAGCAGCTTTTAGTTGTTTTGTTTTAATAATTTGAGTCATGTTAATGAGTACCCTTAGTAGGGCAGCTCCATAAACATGATTAGGGTGTTCAAATGAATACTTGATCTTGAAAAAAAATTATATATAATTTTTTTAAATATTTTTTTTTGGTCTACCATAAATAAAAAATAAACACCCTAAAATATAATTACAAAGACCAATAAGTGTTAACAAAGTTACAAAAATCAATAATTTGAGTAATAACAAAAATAATGTTGTGGACACAACAAAAATGCAAAAAAAAAAAAAAAATTTAAGTTGAATTAAATTGTTAATAGAGTAAAACTGTGGCCACAATATATAAAAATTAAAGTATTAAGAAAATTTTTTTTTAATAGAGTAATGCACACCACAACAAATGTTAGAATTGAGTTAACTATTCATTGAAAAACTCCATGTAATTATGTGTGTGTGGTTTTTTTTTTTTTTTAATATTTTGGGTGTGATGACAATATATTTAAGTTCTCTTTTTATTAGATTTTGTATGATTTAAGTCTTTTAGAGCATTCACAGTAGCTAGTGCAAAAATTCTCATCTATGTTAGCATAAAAAACTTGCTTTTTTTAAATTATCGATTTTACACTACATTTCATTAAAGTATTATTCATTATCAACTTTTTGCTACTCTCCCAAATCATCTCTATGTGTGTGTGTGTGTGAATGAGTAAAGAAAGTATTAAAAAACAAATTTGCATATGAATAGTAACCATGTATATTTGCACAATTACTGTAACTACAAATGCATTTTGCACAATAAATTCACAAGTTGATGTGGGTGATTTTTTGTGATTGGCTGTGCAAAATTGGGCCCTTATACAATTTTATATGAACTAATATGAACACTTTGAATGACCACTCTAGAAAAAATTCCGGGAGCTATCGAGTTGCCACTACTTAGGATATTTGGTAATAGACCATTTTAGATAACTTTTAATACTATTTTCATGAGAAATATAAAAACTGTCAAAAAAGTCCTTTTTTTTTTTTTTTTTTCTATAAAAAGTTCTTAAAAATATCTCATAAACTAATGTCCTTAGAACATCCATAAACTTTTATTTATAATTCATTAGAATTTGCAATTGCTGTTAATGCAATCTCGTGACTCAATCCCAAATCATAAATAAAAATAAAAACTATATATTGTTGTAAATTGTTTGAGATGATTATGTAAATGCAATTGTCATGATTATAAGAAGCGTGATAGGATGGCTCTTGGTGGAATTGGATGGCAAGAACGTATAAATTAATAATTTAGCAGTTTCCTAGAGATATAGCTGCCATCAGAGAGTTGAATATAGGTTTTGTGGAATTTATCCATCTCAAAGATGATCAAATGCACTAAAAAAAATTATATAAAATCAAAAGTCACAAATCTATATCATAGAAGACGAAATGCGTCAGTGTATATATTTTATTTATTGTCAAAATCAAATTCAACATATACTATGTCAATTTGGACAAATAGAAATATGAACTGACCTAGATGTACAATAAAACTCTTTCAACTTCGTCGGTATATTCAATGGTTTGACAATACTTTTTTATTTCTTGCATAATAAAGATGTTTTGATGATAATTTAAGTTTGTGGTTAACTATTTTTAACATCTTTTGTTTATTATATCAAAGATGAAACAATCCTATTTGAAATTACTGTGTTTTATAAGTTAGGTGCATGTATCATACCAAATCGAATCACAACCAATCATTTTTGTTTGATAAACCTTGATTGATTTATTTACTTTTTGTACATTTCCAATCAATGATTTGCAAATTACACAGTAAAAAAAAATTATGTGTTCATGTAAATTATTATTATTTTGATATGATCATAACAAGTTTTAGTTCCATAATTACAATTTCTCTTTTACTTTTCCCTTGTAAAGAATTTTTAAATTTTTTTTTTTTATAAGAGAGTTTTAATTTATGATGTCTACTTCTAATGATTTTTTTTTTATTATCAGACCCAGACAACAATTGATTTTTGGTGTAGGCGAAGATTGAATTCCAAATCTCTTATTTGACGACAAGAGATTTTACTAATTAAGTTAACTAGAATCTACCCCAATAAAAGAAGTTAGGGGATGATTCATCCACCAAAAAAATTTCATACTTAAACGTGACCTTAATAATATCCTATTTTTGATGTAGTTGATCATCCAGCTGAATCTGTATCAATGGACACCTACAAGAAATAAGAAAGAGGATAGCATCATAGCGTCATAGGTTTGGTTTGGTGTGGAATTCTTAGATATGTAAGTTTATAAAGATCGGGGCTTAAAATGTAATTTGCAAGGTAATGACTAAGGTTTTGTGTAAACCTCATATTGAAGCAAATTTAGTCCTTACAAGGTTTTTGTGTAAACCTTATATAAGACTTTTGGTGGTTGGCTCCAAAAGTAAACCAAAGTCCTTGGCATTTGAATGCAATTAAGATTCAAATTGGGGAGTGACATTCGCTTACAAGACTTGATTGACTTTATTTTCAAATATGGAATTGAACAAAAGGTAAAAAAGGAAACCACTTGATCAAAAAGAGAAAGGAGGGATAGATGGAAGTTCTTATCTTTTTGATTCTCAAGGATGGGACTCTAAAAGCCAATTCCATGATTCTCGAGATTCTCTTTTCAGATAGTTGATTAGGTTGATAGTAAGGTTAGCTAGCTTGATCTCATTCATCCTTCTTACTTGACCTTAATTACCCATTAAGACCAAATCAAAGAGTTTGGTCGAGCTTGTTCATGTCATCTAATCACGCTGCCTATTAAACCTCTTTCACTTGATTTTATGTTTACAGCTTAATCTAACGAAATAAATTTAGGATCACAAAATTTTATGCCACAACTTTGCCACACTTATGATATGGCAGGCGGTAAGTAATAAAAAAAGGTAATAAATTCACATAAAAATAATAAATAATAAATAACCAATAACAATATCATATAGGATAGTTGTGAAAAATGAAAATGACTGCATTGAATACAAAACTTTTCCTTGACTTTAGGGCCTTGTTTGGTGGGTAAGTTTTAACACACATTTTCACATCTTAAACAAACTTAAATACATTTTAACATACTTTTTCACTTATATATATCAAAAACATCCAAACAACATTATTCAAATTTTTCTAACAAATGCGCCTAGGTTTCATCTACCTAGGCAACGTTCTAGATTTGCCCACGTGATATCACAAAAAAAACATAAGTACTATTATGTGGGCCACACACACTTACCCATCAAGCCATCAGTCTCACTCACACACACACGAACGGTCCAGATTCGTCTCCTACAGTACATTGTCAAACCAGGCAACCTTTTTATTTATTTTTTTTAATTTTTTAATTTTTTTGCAATTCGCGTCCACGTCAGCATGATTTGGCGTCTTTCACGATAATTCCAATGAGTCAATATCCACCGTCAGATCACAACCCCACATGAAAACTTATTCTCAACCGTCTATCAAACTCTTATCCGTAATTCATAAAAAAAAAAGTTAAGTAGAAAGATTACATATGAATTGGAAAAAAAAACTAACCATCGTATATGAAACAACACATTTTCTTCTCTCACTCTCTCTACACACACACACATTTCCTCCCTCTCTCTCTCTCTCTCTAAAATTTGCACACTTTCTCTCTCTAAAAGCCTGTATCTGTATCATCCAGAATAGCAGGTAAGCTTTCTTTGTACTTTATTACTATTTATTTGTTTTGTTTAATATACTTTAGTGTTTTTTGTTTTTTTGTAAAACCCTAATAAAGACCATGCAGAACTCTTTGAGGATCTGAGTTTGTTAAGCTAATAATGGATTAATTATGTGAAAGGAGAAAGATCTATAATTATTTTGGATTAAAAATGTGATTTTTAATTTATTGGGTGATTGATTTTGGCTAATTATTTGGTGGGTATGTTGGGTTTTTATTGATTATTAACTTGTTTGGTGAAATGGGTGTTTCTGGATTTTGGTGAATCTAGGTTTTTTTTTTGAAGCAACATTTTGAGGATTTTTCCTGGGATGGAAAATGGTGTTGGGGTTGTTGATGGGTATGAAAAGGGAGAGAAGAGTGTGGAAGTTGGGGTGATTGAGGGGAGAGTAGAGGAGGAAGAGAAGGTTGTGGTGGGGTCTGATGAAGTTAAGGATTTGGATGGTGAGGAGGTTTTTGAGGAGGCAATGAGTGCCACAAAGGATTTGGAGGAGCACGGTTCATTGGATGGTGGGGTTGGTGGGGGAGATAGGAATGTTGAGGTGGTTGGTGAATCAGGTTTGCACGGGGTAGATGAGAGTTTGAATGGTGGATATGAGGTTGAGAAGTTTGAGGAGGCGAGTGAGTTTGCATCTTTGGAGGTGGTTGGGAGTATTGAAGACAAGGTGGAATCTTTGGTGGATGGGAAGAGTGTTGATGGGGTGGTGGTGGAGGATGGGGTTGATGAGGGAGGGACTGAAAAGGAGGTAGAGACTGATGAATTGAATGGGTCGAGGGAAGACGTGGTTGTTGATAGTGGAGAAAATGGTGGAAAGGAGGTATCTGAGATTGGTGCTGGTGGAGAAAAGGAAGTCTTCAAGGGTGAGGATGAAGTGGATGTGAAGTCTGGTCTAGTGATTGAAAAGTCTGAAGATAAGGATTCTGATGATGTGAATTTGGAGCAAATGACTGTAGATGAAAAAGCAGAAAGTGGAGGTTGCGATAAGTTGGAAGGAAGTGCTATTGAGTCTCCTGTAGAATCTGAATTGAATAGGGAGATTCTGAATGAAGGTGGTAATGTTGAGGAACTGAAGGAGAATAACTTGGGTACTGATTGCCAAGACAACAGCAGCAGGGAACTGAAAGATGCTACAGCTGGCCTTGTTCCAACCTGCGAAGATGATAGCAGTGATGCACCAAGGGACACTTCATCTTATAAGGACACAGAACATCAGGATTACAGGAATGGGAAAGTGGAAGATACTCAAGTTGGAGTGGATTCCGAGCTTCGTGTGGAAACTTCTGAACTGAAAGACATTCCAGTTGATCTGCATACATCTGTGAAAGAAATTTCAGTAATTGGAAGCTCACCTTCTGCTGAATTGTCTAAAACTGAGAATTCTGAAAAGTTTCAGGGTGCTGCAACTGCCTTGAGAGCAGAGGATAATAAAGTTTCTCAACTCCAGCATACTAATGAAGAAGTTCATGAAGCTTCCAACAACCATGTTGTGGCTGAGGAGATTAAAACAAAGGTAGAAAATACTCAGCAAGAGAAGAAAAGACCTGGAGGTAATGGAGAAGAGGAGATACAGCCAGCACTTGGAAAATCCACAAATCCTGCTCCCCCTGCTCGTCCTGCTGGCCTTGGGCGTGCTGCCCCACTATTGGAACCTGCACCTCGGGTTGTTCAGCAGCCTCGTGTGAATGGTAGTGCCTCTCATATGCAAAACCAGCAAATCGATGATGCTGTTAATGGGGATGCTGAGGAGTATGATGAGACTCGGGAAAAACTCCAAATGATAAGAGTGAAATTTTTACGGCTTGCACATAGGCTTGGACAGACTCCCCATAATGTTGTTGTGGCACAGGTTTTGTACAGACTGGGATTAGCTGAGCAGTTGCGAGGGAGAAATGGGGGTCGTGTTGGTGCGTTTAGCTTTGACCGTGCGAGTGCAATGGCAGAGCAGCTTGAGGCAGCAGGGCAGGAACCCCTTGATTTCTCTTGTACAATTATGGTCCTTGGGAAGACAGGAGTTGGTAAAAGTGCAACCATCAATTCGATATTTGATGAAGTTAAGTTCAGCACTGATGCTTTTCAAATGGGTACAAAGAAGGTGCAGGATGTTGTGGGAACAGTGCAGGGGATTAAGGTACGTGTCATTGACACTCCAGGCCTTCTCCCTTCTTTGTCAGACCAGCGGCAGAATGAGAAGATCCTCCACTCTGTTAAGCGCTTTATCAAGAAAACTCCTCCAGATATTGTATTGTATCTTGATAGATTGGACATGCAGAGCAGGGATTTTAGTGATATGCCACTCTTGCGCACCATCACTGAGATATTTGGTCCATCTATATGGTTCAATGCAATTGTGGTCTTAACTCATGCAGCCTCTGCTCCACCTGATGGTCCAAATGGTACTGCTTCTAGTTATGACATGTTTGTGACCCAGCGTTCTCATGTTGTCCAGCAAGCCATTCGTCAAGCAGCTGGAGATATGCGGCTTATGAATCCAGTTTCATTAGTAGAGAACCATTCGGCATGCAGAACAAATAGGGCTGGGCAGAGAGTGCTGCCAAATGGTCAGGTTTGGAAGCCTCATTTGTTACTGCTCTCTTTTGCATCAAAGATTTTGGCTGAAGCAAATGCACTTTTAAAATTGCAAGATAGTCCCCCTGGCAAGCCTTTCCCAAATCGAACAAGAGCACCTCCTTTACCTTTCCTTCTCTCTTCCCTTCTCCAATCAAGACAACAGGTGAAGCTACCTGAGGAGCAGTTTGGTGATGATGATGATATAGATGATGATCTTGATGAGTCGTCAGATTCTGATGAGGATACAGAATTTGATGAATTGCCACCATTTAAACGTTTGACGAAGGCCCAGGAGGCAAGGCTCTCTAAAGCTCAGAAGAAGGCATATTTTGATGAGTTGGAATATAGGGAAAAGCTTTTTATGAAGAAGCAGTTGAAGGAGGAGAAAAAGAGACGGAAGATGATGAAGAAGATGGCATCTTCGGCAAAGGATATGCCTAGTGACTTCAGTGAGAATGTAGAAGAAGAAAGTGGTGGGGGAGCATCTTTGCCAATTCCCTCAGCTGATTATAACTTACCTGCTTCTTTCGATTCTGATAATCCTACTTACCGGTATCGCCATCTTGATTCAACCAATCAGTGGTTTGTAAGGCCTGTTCTAGACAGCCATGGTTGGGACCATGATGTTGGTTATGAAGGAATAAATGTAGAAAGATTGTTTGTGGTTAGAGACAAAATACCCTTATCTTTTTCAAGCCAGGTTACAAAGGATAAAAAGGATGCCAATGTCCAACTGGAAGTAGCCAGTTCAATAAAACATGGTGAAGGGAAAGCAACTTCAGTAGGTTTTGATATGCAGTCTGTTGGAAAGGATTTAGCTTACACTCTACGGAGTGAGACAAGGTTTAGTAATTCTAGGAAGAACAGGGCAACTGCTGGTGTCTCAGTTACTCTCTTGGGTGATGCCTTATCAGCTGGATTGAAAGTTGAAGACAAATTGATTGCTAATAAACGGTTCAGGTTGGTTATGACTGGTGGTGCAATGACGGCTCGTGGTGATGTTGCTTATGGTGGTAGCTTGGAGGCGCAGTTGAGAGATAAGGATTATCCTCTTGGTCGTTCTCTTTCAACTCTAGGTCTTTCTGTCATGGATTGGCATGGTGATCTTGCCATTGGTTTAAATATACAGTCCCAGATCCCTGTGGGACGGTCTTCAAACTTGATTGCTCGTGCCAATCTGAATAATAGGGGGGCAGGACAGGTCAGCATTCGCTTAAATAGCTCGGAACAGATTCAAATAGCTTTGGTCGGCCTCATTCCTCTTCTCAGAAAGCTACTTGGTCATCTTCAACAATTTCAGGACAAGTCAGCATTCGCTTAAATAGCTTGGAACAGATTCAAATAGCTTTGGCCAGCCTCATTCCTCTCTCAGAAAGCTACTTGGTCATTTTCAACAATTGCAGTGCAGTCAATGATGAACTTAGGTTATACTGCAGCAGCTTCGCGGTTATAGGAAATAACTTTTAAATGACCATATCTTAATGATCATCATCAAAAGTGAGTGATACTAAGCTGCTTATTTCATCTTCTCTCAACCCAAAAAGTACCTTTCCTTGATTATAGTAATTTAGCTTCTTTGCTAGATATCAGCATTTGATGAATTTTGTTCCCTTTTAATCTACTGGACCCAGTGTTGCAGCTTGTTCAAATATGCTTATGTCTAATATCTCTCTATTGGTGTGAAAATTCGTTTTTTATTTTTATTTTTTTATTTTTAATATCCACAGTGTTTAGTTACTTGGCCTTACTCACACCCTTTATGTATTCAAGGTGATTGTTATCACCTTCTCTTGAAGTCTAGGATATGATTTCTTTTATTTTTGTTAACACATTGAGGATATTAGAACAAGGGGTTTTGTTAATCTGTTGTTACTAGTGGTATGTTAGTGAGATGATTGTGAAAATCAATATTATTGATACTATTAACTTTTATTCTTTGAATTTACAGAATTTTTGTTACACACAGTTGAGGGCATATGCCTTTATGATGCAAATCTTAATATACTCCAAGTCAAACTTTCTGTGAGGTTTATAGCTGTTATGTCTTCAACTTATTATTTGTATTCATGTGTCCTAGAGAGTATGATTTCCTTATTTATTTAGGCCCTTGGGCCTTTGTTACTTTCCCCCCTTAACCCAATGATTTTGGTGGCATGAACAACCCTGTCAACAGAAAGTAGGATATATTTGGGAAATGATACACCTGTTGCATCCTCACACTAAACCCATACCACGTGAGTAATGGCTCGACTTATCATTGTTCATGGAGTTATTGTTTGCATTGTGACAGTTTGAATGACAACTGTTGAAGTTGTTCCACTGGGATCTGCTTATTAGTTTGTTTATTTCCACTAATTAGCTGATTATGGTGGCTGTCACTGCCAAAAGCCTCCTTTGATAGGCCCTAATTATATTCTTATGGTGGCCAATTAGCCAGTCACATAGCAGCTTAATGGCTGTAAATATTTGTGTGAATGGTCAGTAAGCTCACCTAAAGCAATGTTTTGTTAGTGGCCTTTGATAGTGAAGCTGCTGGACTATAGGGTTTCACTTATAGGGCTGTTAACTACATTATGAATTTGTAGTTTTGCCATATATATATGCTAGGGGACAATTTTTTTACAACATTTTTCACTTGTTTAGGTAACAAGTTGAGTGGAGCAACATCACCTTCGCATGGTTCCATCATTAACACTATTTTTATTATGCACAAATCACAAGAAGTTACATCAGGGGTTATGAAGAAAGTTACGAAAAATGGTCTTCCTTATCTTGTTGTAATTATATATCAAGCAGGCAATTGCTTAATGCTGTCAGGATAATAACAAGTCTAGGGACACAAATTGTTCCACAACTTGTTGAGGTGGCAGGATGTTGGTGGTGAAAAGTAATTGTCCACTACTCATAACTTGCCATCTTGCCATCTGAACTATGTTGCGGAACAAAGTTGTGTAGGATAAGTGTGAATTGATAATCGGTCCACTCAAGGTAGCCCCATATGATGAGATAGATGTCTACTGCGCCCCTAGTACTCTAAAATGAGGCTGTCAATCCTTTTCTTTGGTAGGCAGTAGGCTGATCTAATGCTGTTCCGTTTGTTCTATGGTCTCACCCTATCTCTTGTTGATGGGCCTAGGAATTTTCAGCCTTAGCATTCCAAATGAATACATGTGATACCTTGGACCCGTACTTGTTACCCCTTTGCTCGGGAAATCCTGTGTCCTTCTCATAAAACCGCAACTGCCCTTGCTACTTTTTAATAATTAGAATAAGCCATTAGTTAGGTTCTAGTTACTAGGTGCCAAAGGTTTACTGTTATGAATATCACATCCTTCCCGTGTTGGTCTTGCATTCATTATTGATGTTTACTCGGAGCTTTGAAGCTACAATAAGAGATGAAGTAGCAAACAAGAAGTTAAAAGACAAGGTCTTTGAAATGAATTGAGTTGACATACTGTGTTGTCATAGGGGACCCTATTAGCTGTCTGGTAATGGGAACATTAGACAAACAAATAAGATTTTTCTTCTAGCTTTGTGATGGAAACTTATTTGTGAGCCAGCCCAATCAAGATGATCAAATGGCATGTTTATGAGGCATGGGTGGTGCTTGAACTGGGGTATCTTCTGCAATGATATCCAGGCAATCAAGCAATTTTTAGTTTTATTAGCCATGTTCATGAATCTGAGGAAAGCTCAGAAATCCATCAAAGACTTAACAATCTGTTTGTGTTATTTTGTTATGATTCAATGATTTCTGAACTTTGGTTTCTAAGTTATAGGAATATGTTTAGGTATGAGCTCTAGTATAGCAGATCATTGGAGGACAGAGACAAGGCAACACGTCAAATGGTAGCTAGTTTTGTTGAAGTGGTCAATCACTGCTTTTACAACAAAATGATAAAAAATATCAATTCTACTTTTACATTTAGAAAGATTGGTGTGCAAGAGCATCTTACTTTTATAGCAAAATGGTGCAAGTATCAGTCATGTAATGGCTTGTCCTAAAAACTGGCCACAAAAACCATTCTTTTGAGGATTAGGATTGATTGATTTACCATAAATTTAAAGTCTTAAAGGCCTAAGCTCCTTTAGTTTTAAACCTATTCTTTTCAAAATCTCTATCAATTTTAAATGTATCTCACTAACAGTTTTCAAAAACACAAAATATCCAAATAATGCTTTATTCACGACAAGTACAACACATTCAACAATGCAAAACATAAAAAGATTCCAACAAAATTACAGATTCCCAATAAAGAAAACGAATTTGGTAGAGATGAACAAGCACCATGTGACCCTTTGAAAGAGAATATAGACTCCATTATTATAGCTCAATAATGCATAGCCACAACATGGTACTCGACAATAGCATCCCCAGAGGTAAGATTGAGAAAATGTGTCTTTGCTTGCGCAAATCCACGTGCCAATCGGAAAGCGCCAGTCCCACCTATAATTGGCATCTCACGGATTGAATGAAACACTGCATTCCTGCCCAAAATAGTGAGACTGCTACCATTGAATTTTCCAGTAGTGAAAAAAACGTTCATGGCCAAAAGTAGGCCCAATTCTTGTTGACCAGCTGACCCATATAGACCTTGAGCTCGACCCACAAGCTTGGAGGTGGATTTAGGTCCTTCTGTTAATGGGTCATCAAAAATGTTGAGTAGTCCAAACGAGGTGGGTGATTTCTTACTTATTGATGCTTCAGCTACTTCCACTGCACTTGGGTTTTTGCCTGAAAGCGTGTCATGAAAGTAAAAATGGAGCCTAGAGACTTTCTCTTCGCCATGATGAAGCTTTTGGATCCATTTGTCAACTCCTTTGGGCTCATTATTGGTGCTTTGCACCAATTGCATGGCCATGCCTAGAGAGAAAAGCAATAAGACTAGAGCTAGCTTTGTCATTTTCTCTTCTACTCACACAATAAAAGGTTAGAGGATAGGTAGGCTTTTTATAGTGGAAAGAATCAGAATCATTTTCACCCTTTTAACTTTGGTTTTGTCAAAGATATAATGTGGCTGTGACTTGTGCATTCATGTGAACGATGCCTCATTATGGAGATGTGCTTGCATTAATATCAGCCGAAAAGAATACTGATTGAGACGTGCAAGATTGTGGAAGCAAAATATTTGGTATCAGAAAAATAATGCTAAAAGCACAATATTTTTTATATGATATGTTGTGATTTTTTTTTGGATGTGACTATAATTAATGGTGTCACATTTCATTCTTAATCTTGAAATCAAATCAAATTACAACATTTCTTTTTTGTTTTCCCAAATATTAAATACTATTTTTTAATATTTTCATCACAGGGTTTGACCAAAAGGTCACTATTTTTATTTTCCACCGACCTTAGCCGGACAAACTTTTGGCTAATGGGTTTAATTCTTAGCTTTTTAAAATATGCAAAAGGGTTAAGATTTAAGCCAATGTCAAGAGCAATTAGGCATCTTAATGCAATAATGCTTTGATCTACCTGTCTACCATCAATAATTTTTTTGAGGAAAATGTGTGTGGCTAGGCTAATTGTACTATCATCAAGAAACAACTCAAACAGAAAACAATAAGTTTACCAAGTTACCAACTTTCGAGAACAAAAAGTCACAAGCACAACAGCTTAATAATTTTAACAGTCATCTATATTGATTGTATTTTATGCATGAGAACGTACATTACTTAGTGACCAAGAACATTTGGTCCACTATTGAAAGATGAATCTATATGAAAGTAATAAGTTATTTCAATAACTGTTTATCATGTTATAATGAAAAAAATTATGTAACAAACATGACTGTTAAGAGATAGAACTCTCTGTATTAGTCAAGTTTCTCTTTAATGAAATTTCTTTCTTCAAGTAAAAAAAAAAAAAAAAAACCATGACTATTTTTAAAAAGTTTCACAATTGCAATTTTTTTTTTTAAAGAGTTAAAACGGCAATTTTATTGATATAAGAAATTAAGAATATCTGATTGTACCGGAGGCATTGTGAATGTGAGGCCTTCTTCAATACACTGAAATGATCCAATGACTCCTGGGTAGACACAAATTATGGGTCCGAGCTTGGAGCTCTAACGACATTTTGGAAAATATTCCTTGTTCCTTCGATATATAATTCTTTTTGGGTTAAAACTAGATAAAAATGTACTATTTTAAGCTAGATAAAATGTTATTAATTTTAATGGAAACATCTATTATTCAATTTCCGGTTGTAACTATCAAATTATTCAAAAACCCACACCCAAAAAAAAAAAAAAAAATGCTTAACATTAACGCACCTCTAAATCTAATTGCTGTATTGATGCTAACGTTTTTGAAAGTTAGCAACAAAATATATTGAAAGAAAGTAGTGGCGAATTTAATAATTTTTTTTAGGGTGGTTACTAAGAAATTTAATTATACAAAATTTAATAAAGAGACAACTTGAATATATCAATGTCACAAAAAAATCACACAAATACATGAAATATTACATTTTTTTTTTGTACTGACAAAGTGAAAGAAAAAAAAAAAGGCTAACAAGAAATAAAGTGGAAATTGAAAATTGAAAATGCTAAAATGAGAGTAATAAAGTGACCACAATATTTTCATAACAAATCTTATGTAATAAGCTATTATTGGTAGATAAAACATGTCAATGTTGAGCCCAAATTAGAATTAGTAATAGTTTGCTACGTAATATTTATTGTGAAAATATTATGGATGTAGCATTACTCTTATTTTTGTTGAACTCAAATTCTTATGATTCTCAATTCAGGGTATTTGACATTTTTATTAGGGTAGTCAATATAGGTTAATCTAATGTATAATATTTTTTTTTGTAAGTATATATATACATTTTTTTTAAAGTCAGGACGGTCACAGAATAGATTAGTTTAAACTAATTATTTATATAATTTTTTTTTTTGCTAAGTATAAAAAAAAAAAATTTGGCAAGTGAGGGTGGTCCTGGGACCACCCTCACATACAAGTGGAGCCGCCATGAAAGAAAGAAAGAAAAAAAATGGGTAAAAAATACTTAACAACAGAAAATTCTCAACGCTCAATCTCATACATTGTGCATGAGTGAACACCAAAATCAAAATAGGAAAAAGGAAGAAGAAGACAAAACTGTGTGATCTTCAGAGACCATTAACTTGTCTACTCAAATAGTGTTAAAACAATATGATGTGGGACGAAAACGCTGACCATCCCTGGACGGTCATCACCTCGGCAGCCGTCCAGGAGTTATCCTCAGAACAAGGGTAACGGGCAAGGCTGTCCTGAGGATGATGACGAAGCTCCATCCCTCGTCCATGGGATGCGCACAGCTTCCCGAGAGGACTCGTCCACATAAAGATTTGTGGATGAGGATGCTATCGGAATTATCAGGCACACTCGATGAAGGAATTCCAGGACGAGGATATCATACTTAGGAAAATCTCCGAATATAATATGATAATCCCTTATCCTACGCATAACTGTCATATATCCGTTGTGAAATAGAAATGTAACTCCTAAACGGTTATGGCGGTTACATTTAATCCTTTTGCCTCCTCGAATCTAGGAAAGGTTCCAGTATTCAATAACCGTCTATGGGAACGCTATATAAACACTGATTCTGACAAAGCAAAGGTATGTGAATTTTACTCCAAAAAAGTTGGAACTCCAAACATATAGAGAGAAAAACTAACTTTACCATCGGAGGGTTTTTGGCCGGCAGCCCCGGTCGCCTTTGATTGGCTTCTCTTTTTTCTTCAGGCCGTAGAGAGAGCAAGTGGTCCTATCAAGTCCGAAGCATCCAGCCTACTGATTTTCTTAGCATCATCAATTGGCGCCGTCTGTGGGAAGAGATTACAGTGTTCTTTTCGTTCGGTTATTTGTTCTGTTTTCAACGATTAGCCCTTCCCAGACAAAAGGCTGAATGGTTCGAACAAGATCAAGGGCTACAAGCCCAGGCCACCAGGAGAGTAGGGATGCTTCTAGCAACCCCCTTCGCGATCGTAGGTCAGCGCTTGTCGTGCAACCACCCTCCATTCAACATATACAATCCATGGCCGCCGCTATGGCGGAACTGACACGTCAAAACCAGGAGTTGAATAGGGAGATCAACCTCAGGAGGCAATGCCAAGATGGGCATGCTGATAGACGGGCACCGAGTCAGAAAGGTGGAGGAGAAAATGCCGAGTCCGAAGATCAAACAAGGGGTACCGCTTCAAGAAGGATGCCACACTTGGAAAAAGAGATGGACCAGATGAGAAAAGCCATGGATGAAATGAGGGAAAACATGAGGCGAGCGAACCTAGTGGATGATATGGTTCACCGAATCCGGACTCCCTTCACGGCTTCCATCGCGGTCACCCCCGCCTCTAAAGTTCAAAATGCCTTCTCTCGGACTCGTATGATGGAAATCGCGACCCTTGCGATCATATTGCAACTTTCAAGACGACCATGCACCTACAAGGAGTCCTGCAGATTATGTGCAGAGCTTTTCCCACCACACTTAAAGGACCAGCGCGAGTGTGGTTCGGTAAGATACCCCCAAACTCGGTAGGATCCTTTGAAGAGTTGAGTAAGTTGTTTGTCAACAATTTCATTGGAGGACAGCATCACAAGCGTTCCTCCTCCAGCCTACTGACCATAGAGCAAGGGGAAAATGAGAGTTTGCGATCCTTCATCACCCGTTTTAATAGGGAGGCCCTGACGGTGGACGAGATGGATGACAAGCTATTACTGGCCGCTTTCCACAATGGGGTCAATTCTGACTTGTTCATTCATAAGCTCTACGAGCAGGAGCCGCAGACCATGGCCGATCTCGTCCATTCGGCCCAGAATTTTATGAACGCTGAGGACGCTATCATAGCCAAGAAAGAAAAAGGGCAGAATGTTCGGAAGCGGGTCACCATCGTTATTCGGATCAAGGACCTCGTCCAAAGAAAGCTCGGGTAGATGAGAGGAAAGATAAGGATGGTAAGAAGGCCAGTTCCTCCGCGAGGAATCAGTAATACACGCCCTTGACTATGCCACTAGAGCAGGTTCTTATGCAGATCAAAGATGATCCGTCCTTGAAGTGGCTGGACAAAATGAAGGGAGACCCCAACAAGCGTAATAGGAGCAAGTACTGTCGTTTTCACAGGGACCATTGGCATGATACGGACGAGTGCTTCGACTTGAAGCAGCAGATAGAAAATCTCATTAGACAGGGAAAATTGAGGAACTTCCTTGGACGAGACCAGAGAGATGAGAAAATGAAGGCCAAGGTGGAAGAATTATCACGCCCCCCACTAGGAGAAATAAGGGTAATTGTAGGAGGAAACTCGACGGCGCAGTCGTCCAAGTCAAAGAAGACATACCTGAAGGTGGTGCAGAACATCCAACTGTCTGGACGACCTCCTAGGACGAGGGAGGTAGACCAACAGGCTGTTACGTTCACGGGCGAGGAGGCAGGATGAATTCACCACCCACACGATGACGCGATAGTCATCACCCTACTCATCTCTGACTACACGACCAAGAGGGTATTGATAGACAATGGCAGCTCTGCAGACATTCTCTACTACCCCGCATTCCAACAAATGAGGCTAGGACGAGATCAGCTTCGACCAGTGAACTCGCTGTTGGTAGGATTCGGAGGAATGAAGGTGCAACCTGTGGGCACCATCACGTTGCCAGTGGTCGTCGGAACGTATCCGCAGCAGATAACCAAGGAGGTAAATTTCCTTGTTGTTGATTGTGCATCGTCATATAATGCAATTATTGGAAGGCCAACTTTGAACAGCTGGAAAGCGGTAACCTCTACCTACCACCTGTCCATCAAATTCCCAACCGAGCACGGAGTAGGCCGGGCATAAGGAGACCACTGGCCGCCGCAGAATGCTACTTAGCTATGCCGGCCATGGACGAGCACATGCGGGCGATAAGTATAGACGGAAGAAGTGGTCGTGGCCGAGCCCACCGAAGCATTGGGAGGACGTCCCTTTGGACGATAACCAGCCCGAGAAGTCTACTAGAGTGGGGGCGAGCATGGAAGAGGGGGCAAAGCACGCTTTGATTCGGTTTCTGAAGAAAAACCTCGATGTCTTTGCATGGAGTCATGAGGACATGCCTGGCATTGATCCGAGCGTCATTACCCACAGCCTGAACGTGTGTCCCTATTCGAAACCAGTGCGTCAGAAGAAAAGAGTTTTTGCTCCCGAGAGGGACAATGCCATTAAGGAAGAGGTGCAGAAGTTGGTCGTCGCGAAGTTCATCCGAGAAGTTCATTACCCAGACTGGTTGGCGAACGTAGTCATGGTCAAGAAAGCCAATGGCAAGTGGCGGATGTGCGTGGACTTCACCGATCTAAACAAAGCTTGCCCCAAGGATAGCTACCCATTGCCGCGCATTGACCAGTTAGTGGACTCGACGGCAGGTCACAGGATACTTAGCTTCATGGACGCTTTCTCAAGGTATAACCAGATTCAGATGAATGAAGCGGATCAGGAGAAGACCTCATTTGTCACGAGCCAAGGGTTGTATTGCTACAAGGTAATGCCCTTCGGTTTGAAGAACGCGGGGGCGACCTGCCAAAGGCTGGTTAACCATATGTTCCGTCCTCAAATCGGGCGAAATGTGGAGGTTTATGTGGACGACATGCTAGTGAAGAGCCAGGACGAGGATAAACATCTGGACGACCTTCAAGAGACTTTTGATACGTTGCGACGGTACCACATGAAATTAAATCCGAGCAAGTGTGCTTTCGGGGTTTCATCGGGTAAATTCTTGGGGTTTATGGTGTCGCACAGGGGAATTGAGGCGAATCTGGATAAAATCCAGGCGATACTGAACATGGAGCCACCGAAAAATATCAAGGATGTCCAGTCTCTTACTGGACGAGTCGCCGCCCTCAACATGTTTGTATCGAAAGCTACTGACAAATGTTTACCATTCTTTAAAGTCCCTAGAAAGGCTTTTGAATGGACGGACGAGTGTCAAAAGGCCTTCCAAGACTTGAAGACGTATCTAATGACGGCACCGCTGTTGAGTCCGTCTGTACTTGGGGAAGAGTTGTACTTGTACTTGGCAGTGTCTCCACACACAGTAAGCTCAGCGTTAGTCAGAGAAGAGGGGAGAGTCCAGAAGCCGGTCTATTACACAAGTCACGCGATGAGAGGGGCAGAAGGACGATACCCGAGGATGGAGAAACTAGCCTTCGCATTAATCACGGCTTCCAGGAAGCTGAGACATTATTTTCAGGCACACGTCATCAATGTCCTAACAGACAATCCCATAAAAAAGGCGATGAGCAAGTTGGAAGCTGCTGGACGGCTAGTACAGTGGGCCGTTGAGCTTAGCGAGTTTGATGTCAGGTACCTCCCAAGGAGCACGATAAAAGCGCAAGCGTTGGTAGATTTCATTGCAGAATTCACCCCCAGTCAGGACGACCTGAACAAGGACGAAGGAAATGAAATGTGGGTGGTTAATGTAGACGGATCGTCCACACTGTATGCAGGAGGGATTGGAATTGTACTGAAGTCCCCTGAGGGTGACAAGCTGGAGTATGCGGCCCGTCTGCAGTATCCAACTACCAACAACGAGGCTGAGTACGAGGCTCTACTCAAGGGGTTGGAATTGGCCAAGTCCTTAGGGGCGGAGTCGTTAACAATCAGAGGAGACTCTCAACTGGTCATTAACCAAGTAAATGGGATGTGTGATGTCAAGGAAGATCGAATGAAGAAGTACCTCAACAAAGTGAAACGCCTTGCCCGAAAATTTTCAGCCATAAGTTTTATTCAACTTCCCAGGGAGGAGAATGCGGAAGCAGACGCCTTGGCGAAAGCCGCCTCGGCAGGGGTCATAGACGAGTTCGGCGACATCCAGTAGATGCCGAGCATAGACATCCCTGACATACAGCAGGAGGAGGAGAGAATTGGATGAGTCCGATAATAATTTACCTCAAAGATGGGAGGCTTCCAGAAGACAAGGATGAAGCGAGAAAGTTAAGGGTCAGGTCGGCCAAGTATGTCCTCATAAATGAGGTGTCGTACAAGCGAGGCTTTTCCCAACCCTACTTAAGATGCTTGGCTCCTGACGAGTCAAACTATGTTCTAAGGGAAGTTCATGAAGGATCGTGTGGAAATCATTCAGGGGCAAGGTCCCTTGTCCATAAGATCGTCCGTGTCGGCTACTATTGGCCAACAATGCAGGCAGACGCTAAAGCCTATGTCAAGGTATGTGACCAATGTCAGCGTTATAGCAATGTGCCTAGACAGCCGTCAGAATACCAGACCCCAATGACGGCCCCATAACCCTTCGCATAGTGGGGACTGGATATCCTGGGTCCTTTCCCCGTAGGAATCCGGCATATGAAGTTTTTGGTGGTAGGAATAGATTACTTTACCAAGTGGGTAGAAGCCGAGCCTCTTGCAGCAATCACTCAGCAGAATGTGAAAAATTTTGTATGGAAGAATATCCTATGCAGGTTCGGAGTACCCAGGGTATTAGTATCTGACAACGGACGTCAATTTGACAACGCACCCTTCAGGGACTTTTGCAATCATTTTGGGATCGAGAATCACTATTCTTCACCCTCCCATCCACAGGCAAATGGGCAAGCAGAAGTAGCAAACCGATCCCTGCTGAATCAAGACTCGGCTTGAAGGGGCAAAAGGGATATGGCCAGACGAGCTACCAAGTGTTCTTTGGGCCTATAGGACGACTGCACAGACTCCAACAGGAGAGACCCCTTTTAAACTAGCCTATGGGAGTGAAGCTGTCATACCAGCGGAGGTCCATATGGCAAGTCACCGAGTGATGGAGTACTAGGAAAAAGACAACGGGGAACAACTTCGCCTTGACCTTGATCTTATTGATGAGGTAAGAATGGATGCGGAGCAAAGGACGGCAAGGTACAAAAATCTCATGGCCAGACAGCATGATGCTATGGTAAAACCCAGACGGTTCGGTGTGGGGGACCTTGTCCTCAAAAGGGTCTCCTTGGCGACCAGGAACCCAACTCATGGAAAACTGGGACCCAATTGGGAAGGACCCTACAGGGTCATCAACTGCAAAAGGCAGGGGTCCTACTACCTAGAAGCCCTGGACGGGCGGAAGTTAAAGCATCCTTGGAACGTGGAACATCTACAAAGGTACTGTCAGTGATGAGCAGGGACGAGGGAAGTCAGTGGCAAAATTACAGTCGTGATTTGCGTGTTTGCTTATATTTACTGTTGCTTTTACTACTATTATGGTGTGTTATGAATAAAAGTGCACTAGTTCTTAAACTTTTGCACTACTTACAGACTAGCTTATGAAAGACGATGCTATGTACTTATGTATTTGAATAAGGCACTAGCTTATAAGCCTATGTTCTTAATAAGGCACTAGCTTATAAACATGTGCCAAGTTTGTGAACAATGTTCATGTAGTAATATGGTTTGGATTTCTTATGTATTTGAATTCCAGTTTCCTTGATAATACCTACGGACGAGGCAAAAGCCTTAGACAAGTAAAATCTCGGGACGAAGGCAAACTCGTCTAAGATTTCCTTCAAATGAGGATAAAGCAAAGAAAAAATGCTAAGGCATGCTCGTCCAAGCTTTCCTTAAAAAAAAAAAAATGAGGACAAGGCAAAGGGAAAAATGCTAAGGCATTCTCGTCCAAAGCTTTCCTTTAAAAAGGATAAAGCAAGAGAAAGAAGCCAAGGACTACTCGTCCAAAGCTTTCCTTTAAAAAAGGATAAAGCAAAAGGAAAAAGGCCAAGGCCCACTCGTCTAAGAAAGAAAAGTAAGCCTTAAGGTATAGCATTCCAGAGACGAGCACTCGTCAAGACGAGAAAACATAAACATTATAAACTGCTTTCGAGAAGGTGAGTAATAATTGCCTAAAGGACAGACAAAAGTAATGCAGTCATCATCAGTCTTAAATGGGTCGTCCATAAAAAGATTGTAGACGGTCATTCAACACTTAGAGCATTGTTTAAAAGACAATGGCATAAATGATAACAAATAAAGAAGATATTCTTTAACCTGAAAAGGGTAGACGGCCACCGTCCAAAAACCCTTATAAAATAAGCAGTAAAATGCATTGTTCATAAACTCGTCTAAGACACTCTAGACGAGGAAATTGTACTTGAATACATTTCAAATTCTTAAATACATTTTAAATAAAATAAGAAAGAAAGAAAAGAAAGCTAAGTGACAATGACAATTGGTTAAAAACAGAAACATCTTCTTCAAGAGGAAGGGGCATCAGCGTTGGGGTCGTCCTGGGCTGGTTTGGTGGAAGCGTCGTCCTCGATGTTGACATCGTCTGAACCTGTGTGGACGAGAGAACTTGTAGCAGCAGCAAGGTTGAGTTTGATGATGCTAAAGTCAACTTCAGGAAAGCTGTCCATAGCGTCCATCCTAAAGTCCTCAAACCCTGCTGTGTAGTTTGTGTCCATCAGGTCAGTAAACTCTTTGGACGCCTTGAATTCCTCCACCGCCTCGTCTTTAGCTTTCTTAAGAAGAAGACTCAGCTCGTCATTCTTCCTTTGAAGAAGCTCCAGACGGTCATCCTTCTTGGCAGCGTCGGACTTCAGCTCCCCCACCAAAGCCTTCAACTCCTCAGCCTCATCCTTGGCCTTGTTCGCCACCTCCGCCCACGTCCTACAGTCATTCTTGATCTCTTCTATTCTTTTCTCTAGAAGGATCCTCGTCCTGTCCATCTCTGTGGCCTGCCTGGACGCAGCAATGAACTTTGACATTGCCTACATGGAAGAATAGAAAGTTCAGAAGATAGAATGGGCAAACATGGATGAACCAAGACGAGGAAAAATGCTCACCTTGAAGAGATCGTGGACGCCAGAATGCTCGAACTGTTTCAAGGACATGTCGTAGCACGCAGCTACGTCCTTGCCTTTCACAGCCTCTTGGAATCGTTCCCAAGTCAGATCCTCATTCTCCAATAAATTGGTAGAAATCCTTCGAGGCTGGGACGAGTCAAGAGCAGGAGACTTGGACGGAGTGACGCTAAGGGGCGTGGATGAGTCTACGTCAACGACTAGGACGGGCGGCTGGGAAGGAGGATCAGGCCTAGCAGTTTCAGGCCTGGACGACCCCGAATTAGCCTTCTTCCCTCGACGACTTGGCAAGCTAGCCAAGTCCACATGCTTAGACAAGCTCTTCCTTTTTTCTCCAGAAACAAGACGAGGTTAGGGTTGAGGTTCAGATCTAGCTGCCTCGTCGACCACTTCCTTCCCCTTGTTTCCCTTCATGGTTGCCATTCCTAAAAAAAAAAAATAAAAAAATAAAAAAAGTAATAATAATAATAATAATAAAACAAAAATGAAAAACGCATATCTTAAAAGGAGCACTCACGTCTACGGGTAGTTAGCTCGTGTGCTAAAGCTTCGAAGGGACGGTTCAGGGCCAAGTCCCCACTTGTGTAGATGCTTAAGGGTCACTAACGAGTGAAAGTCTCGTTCAGAATGTAAACGGGCCCTGTGGACGCGATCTCGGTGGAACTTGCTCAGAGAAGGTCGTCCAACGGCTGGAAAGGGAAGAAAGAAGTTATGGTTAGACCATTGTCCAAAGAGAGTATAACAAAAAGAAAACAAAAATGAAGAGCATAACATACCTTCTGGACGAAGGTTTCCTATGTCTCCAGTATAAGGAGCAAAAGAGTCTCTACCAACCTCAACGGGATGCCCCGCCCAGAAACCAGAAACGAAGAAAAATTCCGTCTTCCAGTTTCTGTCGGATGAGGGCAAAGACTTAATCAGTCTACAGTCATTGCCCCTGGCTGTGAACTGATGGAAGCCTCGAGATTGATTTATCTCGGAGGGTTTATAGCAGTACAAGAACTCGTCCATGGTGATAGAATGGTCCCCGTCAAACACCTCCATCCATAAGACTTGCATGGAGACAATTAGTCTCCATGCGTTGGGGTTAAGCTGACACACTCCCAAGCCCAGCCTAGTGAGTAATTCCCTGGCAAAGGCATTCAAAGGAAGTCTAAGCCCTCCTAACAAATAAGCCTCATAGACACCTATCCCAAAACGAGGCTGGCAACACCATTCACCTCGGACAGCTAACCTAGGGTTTAGATCATCAGGAATCTGAAACCAAGTCCTAAGGGCATCTAACCTTCACTCGTCCGTCCTAGAAGGAACCTCTAGAGCACAACTATACACGGTTTCCCGTTCGTCCAAAGGGGAGGACGGCGGGGAGCTCGTCGAGGTGTCAGCCCCAGAGGTTGTCCTCGTCCTAACACTCTCTTGAAAGATTTCTACGGGGATTCCAGGAACACCAGATGTGTATTCCTCAGTTGTATGACCACTACTACTATTGACATTACTAGAAGTGTCATAGCTAGAGTCGTCGTGATACTTGTCTATGACCTTAACCACACTGTCACTAGACGAGCAGGAGGCCATTGAAAACGCCCTAACACTTAAAAAGGAAAGCTAAATTAAGTGTAGAAAGATTACCTGGCTTTAGACGAAGGACACTAAGGACGCTGAGGATATTCTTAGACGAAGCGACGGACGAGAGTGTCAAAGCAGAAAATTTGAAAAAGTGAAAGGGGCATGAGAGGGAAACCACTATTTATAGGCAGAAAAGTCTCGGTAACCGCAACGATGGAACCAACTAAAAGGCGACACGTGGCGCATGCCTCGAAGGAATAAAAACAGATGACTGGCCCCTATGGATGTGCGACACGCAGTGTAAAAAAAAAATATATATATATATATATATAAAGGGGGATGAACTCGTCCTAAAATCTGTCGATACGTTGCATATCTCCTGGACGAGGGGGCAACTGATGTGGGACGAAAACGCTGACCATCCCTGGACGGTCATCACCTCGGCAGCCGTCCAGGAGTTATCCTTAGAACGAGTGTGACGGGCAAGGCCGTCCTGAGGATGATGGCGAAGCTCCATCCCTCGTCTATGGGATGCGCATAGCTTCCCGAGAGGACTCGTCCACATAAAGATTTGTGGACGAGGATGCTATTGGAATTATCAGGCACACTCGACGAAGGAATTCCAGGACGAGGATATCATACTTAGGAAAATCTCCGAATATAATATGATAATCCCTTATCCTACGCATAACTGTCATATATCCGTTGTAAAATAGAAATGTAACTCCTAAACGGTTATGGCGGTTACATTTAATCCTTTTGCCTCCTCAAATCTAGGAGAGGTTCCAGTATTCAATAACCGTCTATGGGAACGCTATATAAACACTGATTCTGACAAAGCAAATGTATGTGAATTTTACTCCAAAAAAGTTGAAACTCCAAAAATATAGGGAGAAAAACTAACTTTACCATCGGAGGGTTTTTGGCCGGCAGCCCCGGTCGCCTTTGATTGGCTTCTCTTTTTTCTTCAGGCCGCAGAGAGAGCAAGTGGTCCTATCAAGTCCGAAGCATCCAGCCTACTGATCTTCTTAGCATCATCACAATATATAGTAAAATGATTAAATTAATCATTTTTTTAACAATTTTAAACTTATAGAACATTTGATAATTTATTATATGGTACCTTTGATTTCGGTTTACTAATGCATATAATGACACAACTCAAGAAGTGCAAATCTCTTGCTTCAACATCATCATGTCATAAGAAAAAAAAACATGTGCCTATAAAGTTGGGGAAATGAGTTGAAACATTTCAACTACTCTATATGAGAAAAAATATATATTTTGTTTCCAATATACATTACTTCTCACTCATAATATGTGGGTCCCATTGATACACGATTCCACTAATATGCGGAATCCACATATTGTGATTTGTGAATAATACTACTACCTCCAATGTGAGATATTCTTAGCTACAAAGTTCAAAGCTATGCATCGGATGAGAAAACATTGTATCAAAAGTGCCTGAAGGGCTTGCAGTAATTGGAAGAGTTGGATGACATTTGAGTTTACAAAGTCTGTTAATGTTTTTAGGGATAATAGAAACGCAAATTATGCAATCTGGTTGAGGTCTCTTTGGCTAGCAAAGTTATCTTATATAGATGCAACTGCATTTTTATTTTTTGGAGGCCATAACTGCAGATTCTTTAATGCCTCCAACAAATTAACCAAGTCCAACAAAGTAGACGAATTTGTCATTGAAATGAACAAGCGCTACGTGACCCTTTGAAAGAGAATATGGACTCCATTATTATAGCTCAATAATGTATAGCCACAACATGGTACTGGATAATAGCATCCCCAGAGGTAAAATTGAGAACATGTGTCTCTGCTGTCACAAATCCACGTGCCAATCGGAAAGCACCGGTCCGACCTACAATTGGCATCTCACGGATTGGATGAAACACTGCGTTCCTGCCCAAAATAGTGAGGCTGCTACCATTGAATTTCCCAGTTGTGAAAACAAAGTTCATGGCCATAAGTAGGTCTAGTTCTTGTTGGCCAGCTGACCCGTATAGACCTCGAGCTCGACCCACAAGCTTGGAGGTGGGTTCAGGTCCTTCTGTTAATGGGTTATCAAAAATGTTGACTAGTCCAAACGAGGTGGGTGATTTATTAGTCGTTGAGGCTTCAGCTACTGCCACTGCACTTTAGGTTTTTGCCTGAGTGTGTCTTGATAGTAAAAATTGAGCCTAAAGACTTTCAACTTGGCATGATTGAGCTTTTGGATCCATTCATCAAGTTCTTTGGGCTCTCCATTGGTGCAAAGCACCAATTGCATGGCCATGCCTAGAGAGAAAAAGCAATAGGACGAGCTATCTTTGCCATTCTCTCTTTCCCTCTCATAACAAAAGGTTAGAGGATAGGTAGGCTTTTTATAGTGAAAGAATCAGATTTATTTTTTTCCATGGGCATATCAGTCCGTGTATAATAGAAAAAATATGTAGAATTTACGTAATTTTGCCTAAAAATGATTCACATCAGTCCGTGTATAATTGTGTAAATTTATATTGACATTATTTATTTTATATTTAGTTGTTTATTCTTTCTTTTATATTTATTTATTTATGTATCTCGATGATGAAGGAAGATATAATAGTAAATGAGTAATTCTTAGGTACTCCCGGAGCACGGAGAATGGTGCTCCCTCCTCTCACATTCATGGTGGGGTCCGTTCATTAAATTTATGGTGGGGTCTACCATGAATGTGAGAGGAGGGAGTACCATTTCACTATACTCCGGGACTACCTAAGAATTTTTCATAGTAAATAGTGGTTGTTGTGTGTGAAGAAAAAAAAACAATTTCAAAAATTAAAAAAAATTAATATTTTAATGAAATAAAGTATAAAATAAATAATTTGATATGAGATGTTTTAAAAAGAAAGTATGTAAAATAGAAAAAATAAGCCTTTATACTAAAATAAGTAATTTTTTTTGCACGAGCTGATGTGAATGCTACCTTTTATTTTGTCCACCCTATCGCACGTGTTGTGACTTGTAAAGTGTGAACCATGCCTCATTAGGGAGATGTGCTTGCCTTAATATCTGCCAAAAAGAATACGGATTGAGAGACGTTCAAGATTAAGGAAGCAAAATAATTGGTATCAGAAAAATAATGTTAAGCACAAAATAATTTTTATATAACATTGTGATTTTTTCTTTTCCGAATGTAACTGATTGTGGCTGGAATGATATAATTTTTGAAGTTGTGATCTATAATTAATGGTTTTAAAAATCAAATCCTACTTGCTGATTATTTCATTCCTAGATCTTGGAATAAAAAAAAGAAAAAAAAAATGTGGGGAGCAAGAAGGATTCTATGGAAAGACCTTTAGTGAATACTAGCCTCATCACACGTGCTTCGCGCGTGTGATGAAGCTTTTTTTTTTTAGTGGTCGTAGCAAAAAAACAAAAAAAAACTATGTTTTTCATTTTATTTTATGTATATAATTTTTATTTTGAGAATATAATTTATAAGTGTATAAATAAATTTGAAAATCAATAGGAGAGTGACCTTATTTTTTAGGCAATCTTTAAGTAGAAGTTAGGGTTGTATTTTTACTGGATTGTCCTTTAGTTTTGTCTCTACTTAAATATAGGGATGTAGGGTTATTTTAGAACAAAAAAAAATCCGGTCCAAATATGAGAAGCCCTTAAATAGTAGTATAGATATATAAGTTTTGAAATTTTGATAATAGATTTTTAGTTGAAGTAGAATTTAAATTTCTGAAACTTAGATGATAAAGTTTTAGTTAAATTAAATTATAACTAAATCTTTTCCCTTGATTCGAGATTTTATCCCTTAATCTAAGGAAATATATCCTAACAATTAATAAAAAAATTAATTTTATAATTAATGAGACTAGTTGTTTATTAGGAAAAAAAATGAGAGAGAGAGAGAGAGAGAGAGAGTAACATGTAAATTTATCAACTCCTATGAATCTATACAATATATACATCTTTCCAATACAAATACATATGCGTAAGTTGTAGCTCGAAAAAAAAAAATGAAAACAAAATAAAAAACAAAAAAATGTGGGTTGTAATAGAGATTCTATGGAAAGACCATTGGTGAATATATAAAATTTTGAAATTTTGATAATAGGTTTTTAGTTGGAGTAGAATTTAAATTTCTAAATCTTAGATGTATGTTGCATGTTTTATTAAAACACTTATTCTTACTTTATTTAAAGAAATTGATAAAAATAAATAAGTTGTTGTCTCTATTAACTGAAAGTTATACGTATGTTGCATGTTTTGTTAAAACACTTAATGTTACTTTATTTAAAGAAATTGATAAAAATAAATAAGTTGTTGTCTCTATCAATTGAAACTTAGATGCATGTTACATGTTTTACTAAAACACTTATTGTTATTTTTATCTAAAATGCATGTTGCAGGTTTTGTTAAAATACTTATTATTAATTTATCTAAAGAAATTAATAAGAACAAATAAGTTGTAATCTTTATCAATTGAAACTTAGATGTATGTTGCATGTTGTTGAGGATGTTTTGTGACAAGGGCCAAAAATGCAAGAACGACCTAAATCTCCCTTTTAGGTTTGTTAGATTTTTTTGGTTAGTGGAGAGTCAAGCCAAAAAATCACAATGTATAGCAAACAAAGGCTACTGGTATTTTGTGTAAAGAGAAATCAAAATAATTTGAAATACATGAAAATGTAGAAAAAATACATAGGTCCGAAACTTCAACTCTTAGTTAGCCAGAAGAGGAAGTTGAGAGAGTTCGTAAGGAAGAGAGAGAAAGTTCCCCTATACCCATATTCCCCCCCTAAGCTTGTGAGAATGTATCCTAATTGAATGAGCTTTCGCTCTAAAGTATAATAACAAAAATATAGAAAAATGCATAAAAAAACAAGTTCAAAACTTCGTCTCACTGTTAGCGAGAAGAGCAAATTGAGAGAGGTCACGAGGAAGAGAGGGAATGTTCCCTTGTACCCATATTTCCACTCCTAAGCTTCAGAATTGTGAGAATCATTGTTGGCTGAATGAGCTTTTGCTATAAAGTTTCAATTATATGGGGAAAATGTGGTTGGGTTCTTTTGAATTTGATTAGGGGCATTTATATTCATTTTTGGGTGCTCTTACTGATTGGTTTTTAGACTAAAAGATTAGCTCTGGACCTCCATGTCGCTGAACTGATGTTTAGTTTAGTTTGCCTTTTGTTTGGTTAAAAAGGGTTGGCTTTCTTTCTACATAGTTTTGGAAATAAAGTGGCTGCCTCTATTAGTTATTGTTTCCTTGTCATTCTAGGCTTTAGGCAACTACATTTGGTGGATAAAATAGGCTAGCAAATTAGTATAGGGTTAGCTATGTTTTTTGGGTAGAAAAGAGAGTATGACAGTAAACTTGGGCCACAGATAACAAGGGCATAAGACCTCATTTGGGGTGAAAATTTTAGGTACAAGATCTCCTTCATAAGTGTAAGATGTTACCCATGTCCCTTGCCCACTTGGTAGCACGTACAAATTGGGATCATGCAAAAGGTCCAAGAGAAACCGACCCATACCCTTAAAACCATACTCCCTTAGTTTCCCTAATATGTAACACAAGCTTGGGCCATGTTTAAAAGAATAAAATAAAATATATTACATGAATTAGGCCCACAATGAGGTCAACCTCTGTTGAATTAGGCTTATAGAAAATGTGTTGCGAAAATGGGTATCAACACATGTTTTGTTAAAACATTTACTGTTATTTTATCTAAAGAAATTGATAAGAACAAATAAGTTGTTGTCTCTATCTAAAAAATTGTTTTTATCCAAAATATTGTTGTAATTTGGTGAAACCGATTGGCATAATCACGACTTTTAAACCCAGCTTTTATTATATAGTATATGATTTCATAAAATAAAATCTTATTTTCAATTTTTTATAGCTATCAAAATTGCTTTTTTTTTTTTGGTCAAGGACTCATTAATTAAGTTCATAGATTACAAAATAAGAGTTAGTACTTTCTTATGACAACAACATGCATTGAGAGACAAAATATATTCTTGATGCATCATAAATTATATAAAAAATAATGGAGTTGCTTAATTATAGGGAAATTAATATAAGGCGTAAATGCATTTTTAGTCTCTACATTTTGGCTATTTTGCCATTTTGGTCCCTACATTTTCATTTGACCACTTTTAGTTCCTAAACCAATTAACACGTGATATTTAAGTCCTTACTGTCACCTAATTAATAGAAAATGCTGACGTGGCTAACGTTACAGTAAAATAATAATTAAAAAATCTATTTTGGCATTAAAAAATTGCCACTTCAGCATTTAAATTTAAAAAAAATTAATTTATTAATTTTAACTAAATGAAAAAAATTAAAAAAAAAAAATACATTAATGGAGATCTAAGAGTGCCTTGAACAAGAATAACAAGAATACAAACCCAGAAATTAAAAAAAAAAACAACAACAACAAACAACCATTCAAGACCGAATTTGCCAGCTTCGTTTGCAATTTGCATTACAACAATGCAAACAAACCAAACCCATCTTCGAATTCAAACATACCGGCTAAAGAATCCCCACACCCATAAGAACACCCGGTCGAAGTAATCACTCGGATCCGAGACTACCTAGATTGGAAAGAAAAACCCACTTTGGTTTTGAATGTTAATTCAAACAACCATTCCATTCGAGTGTTGTAGGCGAAGGATGTTGTTGAGAATCGAGAGTTTTTGAGCGATCTGGAAGAGGTGGTGGGGAATCTTTGATTAGGCTTAGAGTAGGGAGAGGAGTACAGAGAAGGGGAGCCATTGTTGAAGGAGGAGGAGAAAGAAGGAGTGCTAATGGAGGAAGAGATGTAAGGGCGGAAGGAGCGGGGTTGGAGCTCCTACGACATCATTTTGGCTCATCGGAATTAGAGCTAGACTCTATTTTTTCTTGTGTATGAGATTGAAGAAAAGGATCTGAGATGAGTCACGGCTGGCTGCTTAGTTACGCTTTAGCTCCGGAGTATAGAGCATTTTGGAGTTGGAGGTTTGGGAGTAGGGTTTTGGAAATGGGTGGCGTGTTTAAGTGATTTGGAGCCGTTAGATTGTTGATCTAGCGAATGGTATTGCTACAACATATTGCGAAGAGAAGTAGCACTAGGAGGCCACTGCTACAATAGTAGTAGGTGGAACTCGATTGTAGAGCCCTAACACAATTCAAACAACAAACCCAGATCCAAGACTAAATTTTTTGGGCTTATTTTGTGTTTGTTTTCTAAGAAAATATAGGTTTATGGGTTTGTTGGAGATTGGTTTGTTTACTGGGGTTATGAGTTTGATTTGTGAAATCATGTGGATTAGTGATTTGCTGGAGAATTCGGTCTTGAATGGTTGTTTGTTGTTGTTGTGTTTATTTTTTATTTTTTTTAATTTTTTTAATTTCTGGGTTTGTGTTCTTAGTCTGGGTTGTGTTTTTGTTGTTCTTGTTCAAGGCACTCTTAGATCTTCATTCATGTGATTTTTTGTTTTTAATTTTTTTCATTTAGTTAAAATTAATAATTTTTTTTTAAAATTTAAATGTTGACATGACAATTTTTAATGCCAAAATAGAATTTTTAATTATTATTTTACTGTACCGTCAGTCACGTCAGCATTTTCTGTTAGTTGGGTGACGGTAAGGACTTAAATGTCACGCGTTAATTGGTTTAGGGACTAAAAGTGGTAAAATGAAAATGTAGGGACCAAAATGGTAAAAAAACCAAAATATAGGGACTAAAAGTGCATTTGCACCTTAATATAATTCAACTCATATAAAAACACATAAATTAAACCAATTGATATCAATATTTTTTGATGAATCCGATTCATATCAATATAGTTTTAGGGAGATGCTTAAATAACATTGTGACCTAAAATTAGTTTACAAACCCACAACAAACGAAAAAGTATTTTGTATCAAATGATATTACGTTATTTGTATCAAAACCTAATAAATGAGAGACATATGTGTAAAAATAACTACCCACTAACACGTATTTCATTTGTTAGTGAGATAGTTGTTTTTTGCTGATCTGTCTTATACTTATTGGATTTTGATATCCCTGTCATGGTATCATTTGATACCAAATACCTTCTCCACAACAAACACATAAAACATAGCACATATAATTCAAAGATTATTGACTTAAATGATGTGAATTAGTGACACAAAATTGTCATTCACACATTACATAAGAATTTTTCTCATCATGTATAATATATTTTTTAACATTAGGTGAGTATGAACTTTATTCTCTTCCCTTTTTAATTATTCTTAGTGTCTGTTTAGGATAACTTGTTTTGAGCACTTTTAGTAAGGTTTTATTTAGATTAAATTCTGTAAAGATGTGGTGTAAAATTCATGTTTTACTCTTCCAATCCCAACATACCACATCATCTTATCACATATTTAAGAATAACCATAACCACATCTAATCAATTATAATACCCATATATAAATCTAACTAAATTGAGAGTTTATTGAGATGTTATTTAGTGTGGTAGGATGTATTGAATTTTAAGTAAAATGCTGATGTGACAATTTTTTATTGGATGGTTTAATAAATAAGTTTTACACTCCATCCTTACCAAATTCGAACTCAATTTTAATAAACTTTAATTAGTTAAAAAAAATTTGTTGAACTGAAATAAATTAAGGAAAATAAGCTGGCTAATAATTCACGATAAACATAAAATTGGAGAAAAAGAAAATTATGCATAAGCAAGGCCTAATAAAAAATCTATTAATTCAAAACATAGGAATGGATAGGAAAGATATATTTTACTTTTTTAAGGGACTATAATTGAAGATATCATTTTTTTCGTACATAAATTCATATAAAAATGGGAAATGCGTTACCTTGAGCTTGAGTGTAATATATTAAATCATTTGTTTATGAAATTGGAAATAACAAATTAGGTTTACAACAAAATCTAGAAATTGATCACTAATCCACCTTCAATATCTTCTATATGCTAGTTCTCAATAAATAATTAAAAAAAAAAAACTAAAGAGTAATGACAAAAATTAATTGAGTTCAGTAATCTTTCCTATAAAATTATTAACTTTAAAGATATATTAATATGAAAGTGTTGTGAAAATGTTGTGGACATACACTTCTCATCTCTCTCTCTTTATATATATATATATATATATATATATATATATATATATATATATAAATATATATATATATATATATATATATATTTATATATATATATATATATAGTAAAAGGACCCAAATGGGCATATGGGCCTTTGGACTGTAGCATGGAGGGCCGACCTGCTCGCAATTAAACTCTACGTATCGCTCATACGCCGAGGATCCGAGGGTACGGCCGAGGCGAGCCTTCTCTCGGACGGATCCAAGAGAACTCAAAACTTCATTATGAAGGTCAAGGCACAACTCTGGAAAGACTAATGGTTAAAGGGGGAAACCCTGAACCTTCTAGATGCACCAGTATTAAAGAAAATATCAAGAGCAAAGGCTGCCACCTCCGCATTAAAGGCTCTGCACCTACCTCCCTGGCCGTATTGATGGGAAGTGACCCCTGAACAGTAGGGCTAAAACTTCTAGTCACTGTCCAAAAAGTATCAGGGAAGGAAGTATTTAAGGGGGGTGAAGGCCAGAGAGAAGGGGGATCGGCAATAAAGAAAGAAACTAAGAATTGTAACTTTTAAGTAAGAAATAGAAATAATACAGAAGTAGTCCTCGGCTTACGTCCGAGGAGGCCTATTTACGATTATCTTTTGTTATTTACATGTGTTTGTAACTCTTAGCCCGTTATCAAGTTCTCAGCACTTCTAACCTAGGTTTCAAGCCCACGCTCTACAAATTTTATTGTCTAAGGTTCATTGGGCCTGAGCCCGTAGTTGTCTTTGGGTCCAGGTGCAATTGTGCACTTACAATTGGTGCCGTCTGTGGGAAATCTAGTCTAGAAAGAGTTGGGATACTATGGCAGGCCTGGGTTCTCACCATGCAGAGTCACAGGTATCACAACCGGAGGATCTTTTCGAGCGTCTTGAGCGTCGAAGGGATCGTGAGGGAAGTGTCCGTACAGAATACCCCGGGGCTAGCCATACCCATGGTGAGGGTAGCACCACCCATGAGGATGGTGCTAAAGCCATGCAGAAGGAGATTAATCGTTTGAAGAGAAAGTTACGCCGCGCTAGACACAGGTCTTCACCGTCCTCATCTAATCCTTCCTCAGAGGAGGTACGGGAGGTAGCTACGCTCAAGGTCATGCTCACCCCGGTGCAATGTCCGCCGTGAGTGAGGACGACCACCGGCCCTCGCGGTACGTAAGAAGCTTCCTTCTAGGGGCTTAGGGAACGATGCTATGAGTCGGGCGTTGCACCAACTCTCCAAATCTCCGTTTTCACGGAGGATTGAGAAGGGGAGGCTTCCCAGGAGGTTTACTCAACCCACCTTTACCATCTACAATGGCCAGAATGATCCAGTAGAGCACGTGAGTCACTTTAACCAGAGGATGGCGGTGCACTCTCACAACGAGACCCTGATGTGTAAAGTTTTCCCCTCTAGCTTGGGACTTGTTGCTATGAGGTGGTTCAACGGCCTTAAATCAGGGTTTATAGGTTCGTTTGGGGAGCTTACTAGAGCATTCGCTTCGCGGTTCATTACGTGTAGCAGAGTACCTCGGCCATTGGACTCGCTGTTATCCATGACCATGAGGGAAGGGGAGACGTTGAAAGTATACTCCGACCGTTACTGGGAGATGTTTAATGAAATAGATGGCGACTTTGATGAGGTGGCGCTCAATACCTTTAAGGTCGGTCTTCCAACTGATCACGACCTGAGAAAGTCTTTGACTAAAAAGCCCGTCCGCAGCGTACGTCGCCTCATGGACCGTATTGACGAGTACAAGAGAGTGGAGGAAGACCAGCAGCAAGGAAAGGGTAAGGAGAATGTTATCCTGCAGGAGAGAAGGGATTTCAGGTCGGACAGGTACCACAATAACAAGCCGAGAAGAGATTACGTTGGGCAGTCCGGCTCGGCAGCACCTCAGGCCGTGAACACTGTGTTCCGAGAACTAGTACATCAGTTGCTGGAGAAAGTTCGTAAGGAGCCCTTCTTCAGGTGGCATAGCAAGATGGTAGGAGATCCCACAAAGAGGAATCAGAACCTCTTCTGCCAATACCATCAGGATGTGGGCCACACTACCGAGAATTGTCGGACCCTTTGGAACCACTTGGAGCAGCTTGTCAGTGAAGGAAAATCGAAGCAGACTCGTGCCAACCTAGCGGGCGGGGCAATCCGGCTCAAACAATCGAGAGGAATAATTCATCTCGGTCGGCGTTAGGAACAATTAATGTTATTTTTGCTGCACACTGCGGGGACCGGCTCGGGTCCCACCCGGGGTGATGGCAGCTTCACATCCTCGGGCCGAGGAGAGCCTGGGCAGCCGAGGTTAAAGCTAAATTTGCCTGTCTTGGGATTTTTCGAGGAGGATAAGGTAGGGACTATCCAACCCCATGACGATGCTCTTGTAGTTACGCTTAGGATAGGGAACTATGATGTGAGGAGGGTGATGATAGATCAGGGCAGCGGTGCAGATATCATGTACCCTGATCTATTTAAGGGGTTAAGATTGAAGCTGCAAGATCTTACGCCTTATGACTCGCCCCTTATAAGCTTCGAAGGGAGAGCCGTTGTGCCGAAGGGACAGATCCGTTTGCCCGTTCAATCTGGCTAAAAAATGGTTGAGGTGGATTTCATTGTGGTTGACGCGTACTCTCCATATACAGCCATCCTCGCCAGGCCATGGCTGCACGCTCTTGGAGCTGTCTCTTCTACCTTGCATGTTAAGGTTAAGTTGGGGGAATGTGTTGAAGAGGTCCTCGGTAGCCAATCGGTGGCCAGGCAATGCATATCGGCTGCAGTGCTGCACCAGACGGAAGCCGAGTCTTCGGCTCTGATCACCAAAGACTTATAGCAGTTAACAGC
Organism: Castanea sativa; assembly: GCF_040712315.1. NCBI lineage: Eukaryota > Viridiplantae > Streptophyta > Magnoliopsida > Fagales > Fagaceae > Castanea > Castanea sativa. The sequence goes on along the minus strand of NC_134019.1, from coordinate 40,767,558 downwards.
TCCTGATGCACCTGGAATGGTGACAGGAGAGGAGGCTCATTGTGAGGAGTTAGAGAAGTTTCTGATAGCCGATGATCCAAAGAGGTTCTTCCAAGTCGGCATACGTTTGCCACACCAGGAGAAGATGGAGTTGTTGGAATTTCTGAAGGACAATATTGATGTTTTTGCGTGGGACCCTTATGAGGCTCCAGGCGTAGACCTGAGCTTCATTTGTCATCGTTTGAATGTCAACCCTGCCATTGTGCCGAGAAGGCAGCCACCTCGGCGTTCTTCCAAAGAGCATGCCGAGGCTGTAAAGGAAGAGGTGCTCAAACTCAAGAGGGCTGGGGCTATTAAAGAAGTTTTCTACCCCGAATGGTTGGCGCATACGGTTGTGGTTAAAAAGAAGAATGGAACGTGGCGAGTATATGTGGACTTCACAGATTTGAACAAGGCTTGCCCCAAGGATTCGTTCCCAATGCCGCGTATTGATCAACTGGTGGATGCCACTGTCGAACATCCTCGAATGAGTTTTTTGGACGCCTTCCAGGGTTACCATCAGATTCCGCTAGCATTGGAGGATCAGGAAAAAACTGCTTTCATTACTCCAACAGGGAACTACCACTATAAGGTCATGCCATTCGGGTTGAAGAATGCTGGGGCTACTTACCAAAGAATGATGACTAGAATGTTTGAACAGCAACTAGGGAAGACCATTGAGGTGTATGTAGATGATATGGTGGTGAAGAGCAAAACAATACCTTCACACGTCAAAGATCTAGCCGACACCTTCCAGGTGCTAAGAAAGTACAAGCTGCGCCTTAACGCCTCAAAGTGCTCTTTTGGCGTGGGGTCCGAAAAGTTTTTAGGATACATGATTACTCACAGAGGCATAGAGGTGAACCCAGCGCAGGTCAAGGTTATTCAGGATTTGCAGCCGCCTCGGAACCCAAAAGAGATCCAGAAATTGACCGGAATGATTGCTGTATTGAATAGGTTTATCTCTCGGTTAGCTGACCGATGTCGTCCTTTCTTCCAATTGTTGAATAAATGGAAAGGGTTTCAATGGACCGAGGATTGCGTGTTAGCTTTCCAGCAGCTTAAGCAATATCTTTCTCGGCCACCCATCTTGTCTCGCCCCGAGGCGGACGAGGTCTTGTTTGCTTATCTGGCAGTGGCCGTCCACGCGGTCAGCCTGGTCCTTATAAGGAATGAAAGCGGGGTGCAAAGATCGGTCTACTACGTTAGTAAGTCTTTGAATGAGGCCGAGGTGCGCTATCTGCTCTTGGAGAAAGCACTTCTGGCCATAGTTCACGCCACGCGCAAGCTTCCTCATTATTTCCAGTCTCACACTGTAGTGGTTCTGACCCAATTGCCTCTCGCGCGGTGTTACGCAGCGCCGATTACTTCCGGTAGGGTGGCAAAGTGGGGAACCATTTTAGGAGCTTTTGACGTTAAATACAAGCCTCGCATCTCGGTGAAGGGCCAGTCCTCGCCGACTTGGTATGGCGCATCGAACCATTGCTAGAAGAAACTCTAAAAGTTAAGCACACATGGATGGAAAATCGCTGAGTGTGATCACAGCCGCAAGGCCTTCGACTTGGAAAATGTATGCGGATGGGGCGACTAATCAAAGAGGGTCCGTGCCTCGGACTTGTTCCCGATATCCCCCGAGGGAATTATCTTCGAAAAATCTCTAAGTGTCGTCATTCTCGGCTACTAATAATGAAGCCGAGTATGAAGCAGTCTTGGTGGGCATGAACATGTTACATAAGATGGGTGGAAAGGAAGTCCATGCGTTCTCGGACTCTCAGTTAGTGGTCGGCTAGGTCACGGGGACCATGGAGGCTAGGGACCCAAGAATGCAGGAATACTTGGCCCAGGTCAAGCGTCGCCAGTTGCACTTGACTCCTTCGTCTTAGCTCACATCTCTAGAAGTGGAAACACCCATGCCGATTCTTTGGCTACGTTAGCAACGTCCTCGGCTCAGGGTTTGCCCAGGATTATCCTTGTGGAGGATTTGCTAGAGCCAACTCTTACCCCCGCCAAGGTGGCCCGAATCCATCTAATAAGGCTTGGACCTAGTTGGATTGACCCGGTCATATCTTTTCTTAGGAATGATATCCTTCCCGAAAACAAGTCTGAAGCAGATAAGATATGTCGAAAGGCGCCACGTTTTTGGTTGTTCGAGGACCAGAAACTGTACAAACGATCATTTTCAGGACCGTACTTATTGTGTGTGCACCCTGAATCAACGGAAGCACTTCTGGAGGAACTGCATGAAGGGATTTGTGGAAGCCACACTGGGGGAAGGTCCTTAGCCCATAGGGCCCTGACTCAGGGTTATTGGTGGCCCAATATGCAGAGAGAGGCTCAGGACTATGCCAGAAAATGTGATCAATGCCAGAGGTTCGCCCCTAATATTCATCAACCTGGAGGGCTTCTTAACCCTCTCTCCAGTCCTTGGCCTTTTGCGCAGTGGGGATTGGACATAGTGGGGCCATTTTCGAGAGCTGCAGGAAACAAAAGATGGCTTCTCGTGGGGATAGACTATTTCACTAAATGGGTTGAGGCCTAACCCTTAGCAAATATCAGAGACGTTGACTCCAAGAAGTTTGTCTGGAAAAACATTGTTACTAGATTCGGTATACCACACACACTCGTCTCAGACAATGGCGTTCAGTTCGACAGTAAGGCTTTTAGGAAGTATTGTGGTGATATGGGCATCATAAATAGATACTCCACCCCAGCTTATCCTCAGGAAAATGGGCAAGCCGAGGCCGTTAACAAGGTCATAGTCAGTGGGCTCAAGAAAAGGTTGGACGATGCGAAAGACAGATAGGTAGAAGAGCTCCCACATGTTCTGTGGACGTATCGGACCACACCGCGCAGGTCTACGGGAGAAACGCCATTCTCTATGACTTATGGAGCCGAGGCAGTGATACCTCTAGAATCTAGTTTTCCCACTCTCAAGACGAGTTCTTTTAGCCCGGAGAATAACGATGGACTCCTGGAGAAAGATCTTGATTTAATTGAGGAACGACGCGAGGCAGCTATGGTCCAAATGGCTTATTACCAACAGAAGCTAAAATGGGGATATGATGCTCACGTGAAGCTAAGGCCGCTCGCGCCTGGTGATCTTGTACTAAGAAAAGTTGTGGGCACTTCTAAGAACCCAGCTTGGGGTAAGCTAGGACCAAACTAGGAAGGCCCCTATCGCATTGTTTTAGTAGCAGGCATAGGGTCGTATCGACTAGCAGATCTAGATGAAAGAATTGTACCACGCCCATGGATTGTAAATAACCTTAGAAGGTATTATTATTGATAAAACGTGCTTTTGTTGGTTAACATTTCAAAGTTATAAGTACCTCTGACGTTTGCAGTTACTATTCTTAAGAATCAAACAAAAACTTGGTTAAGTGTAGTCCTCGGACCACAAACCTTGTGGAAATTGATATCTTATCATTTGTTAAACAGAACCTTAGTTATGCCGGGTCCTCGGACCTCCTACTTTGGGAAAATTAACATTTGAAGTTACTATTCTTAAGAATTAAACAGAAACTTGGTTAAGTGTAGTCCTCGGACCACAAACCTTGTGGAAATTGATATTTTATCATTTGTTAAACAGAACCTTAGTTATGCCGGGTCCTCGGACCTCCTACTTTGGGGAAATTAACATGTGGAGTTACTATTCTTAAGAATCAAACAGAAACTTGGTTAAGTGTAGTCCTCGGACCACAAACCTTGTGGAAATTGATATCTTATCATTTGTTAAACAGAACCTTAGTTATGCCGGGTCCTCGGACCTCCTACTTTGGGAAAATTAACATTTGAAGTTACTATTCTTAAGAATCAAACAGAAACTTGGTTAAGTGTAGTCCTTGGACCACAAACCTTGTGGAAATTGATATCTTATCATTTGTTAAATAGAACTTTAGTTATGCCGGGTCCTCGGACCTCCTACTTTGGGGAAATTAACATGTGGAGTTACTATTCTTAAAAATCAAACAGAAACTTGGTTAAGTGTGGTCCTCGGACCACAAACCTTATGAAAATTGATATCTTATCATTTGTTAAACAGAACCTTAGTTATGCCGGGTCCTCAGACCTCCTACTTTAGGGAAATTAACATTTGGAGTTACTATTCTTAAAAATCAAACAGAAACTTGGTTAAGTGTAGTCCTCGGACCACAAACCTTGTGGAAATTGATATCGTATCATTTGTTAAACAGAACCTTAGTTATGCCGGGTCCTCGGACCTCCTACTTTGGGGAAATTAACATTTGGAGTTACTATTCTTAAAAATCAAACAGAAACTTGGTTAAGTGTAGTCCTCGGACCACAAACCTTGTCACTGTTCTTAATATCTTGTCACTGTTCTTATTCTTACCACACGTTTTATGGAAATTAGTATCTCACCATTCATTAATTTGGATCTCAAGTTCCACATTTTTAAGTGTTAAACAAATTTTTGTAAGGAATGGCCTTCGGACCTTACATCTTACTGAAAGCAATACGTCAGATTACAAAGGTTTAACCATCATGTGAGTTGTCTAACTGTGACATTATTTAATATCTAAATTAAGTTATGTGGCTGTTTTGAAGTCATAGTTGTTTGCATGGTGGAGTTAGATTTATTTATTATGTTTTCCCTTTAACTATTTGTTATTGAAAACTTTCATGGCAAGCACAAAAAGAATAAGGTAAAACAAAGACAACATGAACAAAAGTTGAATAAAAATTTTCTTCATTAATTATATACAAAAAAGGGGGAGGAGTACAAAAGGTTCTATCCTAGGCCTTAAGCTTGTGCAGGGGGGTCTTGGAGGGAGCAACTGCTAGCCTCAGTACTCTTCAACTCCAGTTCAAAGGTGGACAAAACTTGCTTCCCTTTGTCTGTTGAAGGAACGAGGGGCTCCATGTCTTGAACTTGCTCCTTCTCGGCGCCATCACACTTGTCCTTCTCTTTATAGGAACCTTCAGGTTCTGTAGGATCAGGAACAAGTTCTTGCACCACAGGAGGAAGGGCAGGAGAGGCAGCAACAGGGTCTTCAATTTCCTGTATGTCTAGGGGAAGCCAAATGTTCTCGGGCTTCCTCAGCTCGGAAGCTTGAGGAACCCCTGTTGCATTCATGGCCTCTCCCTAGACCTGCTGACAGTACTCTCGGCACAAGGCTGCAAAAGCCTCTGTCAGCTGTTCTTGCGTTCTGATCACCCCCTCCTGATAGCTGGCCTTCTTCGCGGCCTCCAGTGCGTGCTTATGGGCGCAAGACTCCTCCTTCGCCCACGTAAGCTCCCTTTCCAAGTCAGAGCGTGCCCGTTGGACTTGGGCAAGCTCGTCATCCTTTTGGCGGAGAAGCTTACGCTGCCCCTCCACTTGGCCCTCCATCGTCTTCAAGCTGGCCTTGTCACCATCTCTCTCTCTCTTTTCAAGTCGGCCAGCTGTGATGTGATCTTCCCATTCTCTACTAGGGCCTGGCCTAGGGACCTTTCTGCCTCTTGCCTCAGCTCTTGCTCCATCCCAGCGCGCTTCCGAGAATCCTCCACGAACTTCTCGGCCGCGAAAACTTCTTGGATGGACTGCAAAAATACCAGGAGGTTAAATACGGTAAAATATTTACAAATAAATATAAAGTACGAGTGTGAGGTGGAACTTACCAGAGCTAAACCCCTTTTTAAGGAGAGGAACAACTGTGGCTGGCCCATCTTCCCCAAGGTTTCCATGTCCTTGGGCAGCAGAAGAGGACGCTCCAACACCTCGGCCAAATGATGGGCGTGGCCTTGTTGGACCGCCCTAATGCTGGAGTGACAGGGAATGGGTGCACCGTCCAATCTCAAGTTAGGAGACCAGGTAGCTGGTGCTCGGCGCACCTCGGCCACATCTCTGATCTCCCCGCTTTCAACTGAGCGGGCGCGCCCTTTGCCCTTGTCCAATTTCTGTTGCTGGGCCGGCGCGGGCTGTTTCATCTTCTTTTGTTTTTCACCTCCAGCCCCCTCGGCCTCCGCTTTCCTTTTCTTCTTGGGATCTTCTACGGGAGGCTTAGGGTCGGCCGGGAGGAGGATGAGGTAGGTAAAGCCGGGGAACTCCGGGACCCCCTTGTCCCCTTCTTCGCCACTTGTGCGCCTCTTGCGGTCATAAGGCCCTTCAGCTCGTCCATCTCTTCTTCAATGGAGCTGTCGTCTGGACGCGCTATCACTAGACCTTCTATCCCAGAGGCTTCGACTGCTTCTTCCTCGTCGGAAAGAATGACGAACGGGTTTCCGCGAGGTCGTGGGGAGTCCTCGAACTGAAATTGTTCTATCTCCTCGTCCAACGTGTTCGAAGAAGACACTCGCTCCTCTGGGACATCAATTGCCTGAGGGTGCACAGCGAGGGGAACTGCCGCTATGGGCTGTGTGTACAACACTGTGTGTGGGGCGTCAGGGATGTCGTGGTCAGCCAAGAAGTGGGGTCTGGCTACGTTAATTCTCCTACGCCTTCGGTCACCCGCGATTATTGCGTTCTCGATCTCCTGGAAGTCCGAGGAGACAGGATCGTACCCCAAAATCAAGTGGGCCACCCTAAGTTGTAAGTCTCCGCTGACGAACACCTCGGAGTGTAGCACTCTATTCAAATCTGCAACGTTGCAGTGGCTTAAGCGGGGGCGCACGTTTTGCTTATCTGCAAAGAAAAACATCCAAATAAATAAACATGGTCAGAGGCGCAGAACATATAATAAATTAAAGGTAAACGCTCAAGTAAATGCGAATGCACATTCCTAGATGATTTAGGGAGTTATGGGATGGGAAGTTAAATCCTAAGGTGTCGCACCTGGATCTCCCCACTCAACTGGGCAAAGGGGGCCGTCGTGCCAGTTGCCAGAGACGATGAGGTAGTCATCCTTCATGCCTTTATTGGATTTGGGCAAACAGGAGATCAACCTAACTACGCTGGAGCGGGATTTGATGTAGTAACCTACTCCAGTGAGTTTGTGGCATTCGTACATAAAGACAACATCATGCCAGGTGAGGTTCAGACCCATTTGCTCGTTTAGAGCGTCGACGCTACCCAAAACTCTAAAAACATTTGGGGCGCACTGATCGGGACACAACCGGTGGTTGCGGAGGTACTCCCTGGTTATAGGCTTCAAGAGGGTCATCCCACCTTCTACAAAGGCTACCATTGGGATGATAACCTCTCTAGCCTTCCTAGAACCGGCCACGGCTTCCGCCGGGCAGTATTCTAAACCTACGTCGCTGGGAATACGATACTTGGCTCTAAAGCCTTCCATCCCAGCGGCGGTATCAACTAGACATTTAAACTTTCCCATCAGAAAGGAATGAAAAACTAAGTTCTAAGAGGGAAGACTGTTATAAGGGGAGCCGAGGACAGGGCCCGAGGAGAAAGGGTTAAGAGAAAAGGAATAAGAACTTACAAATTTCAAGTTGTTCAAATTTCCACGGATTTCTGCAGACAAAGGGTGATTGCTGATGTTTTGATGGGATTAGCCTCTGGGGAAATAAATGAAGGCGCAGGTTCCCGAAGCGTCACGACGTGCGGGAAGCGGCCTCGAAATTGTATTTGTCCTGCCCAAATTTTCATGGAGTAACAAGGACCGTTGGATGCTCATCTCACCGTTTAACGTGGGGGACAAGGTATAACTTACGGTAATAAATGCGTGCGTTTTTGAAAATAAAACCGCCAAGTGGCATCCTCTGGAATGCAAAACGGTCTTCACACGTGTAATTATTTACAGAACGTGTGGGGAAAGTTTTCATTTGATCAAAACCCTATTTTTCTCCTCGGATGATGAAAAATAGAGTTTTGAGGGGCTATTGTGGGGAGTAAAAGGACCCAAATGGGCATATGGGCCTTTGGACTGTAGCATGGAGGGCCGACCTGCTCCAGAATTAAACTCTACGTATTGGCCTATACGCCGAGGATCCGAGGGTACAGCCGAGGGCAAGCTTCTCTTCGGACAGATCCAAGAGAACTCAAAACTTCATTATGAAGGTCAAGGCACAACTCTGGAAAGACTAATGGTTAAAGGGGGACACCCTGAACCTTCTAGATGCACCAGTGTTAAAGAAAATATCAAGAGCAAAGGTTTCCACCTCCGCATTAAAGGCTCTGCACCTACCTCCCTGGCCGCATTGATGGGGAAGTGACCCCTGAACAGTAGGGCTGAAACTTCTAGTCACTGTCCAAAAAGTATCAGGGAAGGAAGTATTTAAGGGGGGTGAAGGCCAGAGAGAAGGGGGATCGGCAATAAAGAAAGAAACTAAGAATTGTAACTTTTAAGTAAGAAATAGAAATAATACAGAAGTAGTTCTCGGCTTACGTCCGATGAGGCCTATTTACGATTATCTTTTGTTATTTACATGTGTTTGTAACTCTTAGCCCGTTATCAAGTTCTCAGCACTTCTAACCTAGGTTTCAAGCCCACGCTTTACAAATTTTATTGTCTAAGGTTCATTGGGCTTGAGCCCGTAGTTGTCTTTGGGTCCAGGTACAATTGTGCACTTACAATATATATATATATATATATATATATATATATATATATATATATATATATATATATATATATATATATATATATATATTAATAGGCAAAACTGAGAGAAAATCCAATTAAATTTCAAATTAGAATTCAATTAGAATATAATTTTGCATCACGTGTCCTATCTAATCTAAGTTTTTAAATTTTTTGTGCTTAGTGAGTTAATTTAATGTAAAAATTGAATTTCAATTAGAAGTTAATTTTGCGCTATGTGTCCCATCTAATCTAATTTTTTTTTTAAATTTTTGTGTCAAATGAGTTACTTTAGTGTAGAAAACGAGGAGTCTAATATAAATAAACTTAAAAAGCATAATTTTTGAATGATTTAATATTTATGAGCCTTTTTTTTTGTATATATAACTAAAAACAATTCAAGTTTATAAGTTATTTATGTAATATACCATGACTATCTATGGTATATTACTAACTAGGTAATACACACACACACACACACACACACACACACACACACATTTTTAAACCAAAATTTAGAGAAAATTCAATTAGAATTAAAATTGGATTTTGCTTTTGTTAGCTTTCCAATACAAATTAAATTGTTTAAATTTTTGTTATTATTTTTCTTTGAACTAATGAGCATATTTTTTATACTATTTTTATTCAGATATTTTGTATGTGAAGATATTGAACATAACAAATTGTAATTGAGCTGAACAATATTCCCATGCACCTATTTCCATTCAATTTAGGAGATATTATTTGACCAATTTATTTTTTTATTTTGTGTTATATTTAGCAGAATTTCACAAACAATAATTGTGAATTGATATTGTATATATAATATCCAATAGTAATTTTTGAAATTATATATTACATATATAATAGTGATTTTCAAAATTATATACGTAATTGCAATGTAATGATAAACTTGCCGTAACCAATATTGTATATATAATATCCAATAGTAATTTTCGAAATTATATATTACATATGTAATGGTGATTTTCAAAATTATATACGTAATTGCAATGTAATGATAAACTTGGCATAACCAATATCATGAAAATTGTAAGGAAAAACTACTTTAGTACTCGAAATGTCATGGTCGAACTATGTCTTATATGTTTAATAACCTGAACAAACATCAATATCACCATTATAATTCATCATTCCTATGTTTAAACACAGGTTATATACTAGTTAATACAAAAAGATAAAAGATAAGAGGGATCTAAATTTCCTAACAGAAAAACATTAATTTGAAACTTTCAAGTATTTGATTAAGGCATTGAAAATATTACCATATCATATCATATGTACTAGGTAATAAAAGTTGGGATTAAAATTCGTAGTTGCGCCAAGTGGCTAATCTTACTAATTAATAAATTAATTTTATATTATTTGTTAAGATATATTTCCTTAAATTTAGGGATAATATTTAACAACTAAAAAAAACCCACATGTTGACTCCAACTAAAAGTCTATTATCAATATTTTAAGAACAACTAATTAGTAAATTAACTTTATACATTTAAACTTTAACAAATTTGAATTCGATCTATTCAAACTATGACTCTATATAAAAATTTCTAAATTTAAATCCTAGACAACAACCTATGTTTTCTTCCTCAAAAAAAAAAAAAAAAAAAACTTTTTGACTTCTACTCCAACTAAAAGTCTATTATCAACATTTTAAGAACAACTAATTAGTAAATTAATATTATATAATTTGTTATAATATATTTCCTCAAATTAAGGATAGTACTTAACAACTATTTAATTTAAATAAAACTAAAAGTCTATTATCAAAATTTTCTAAACTTAAATCCCACACAACTTATGTTTTTGTTTTTGTTTTTTTCCTCAAGTTCCATCTTATTAAATTAATATTTTATTACAATATTAAACACAAGACTAGGGATAAGATTTAACAATTATTTTAATTTAGATAAAACTTTATTGTCTAAGTTTTATAAATTTAAATTCTATCCCAACTAATAGTCTTTTATCAAAATTTTCATAAAATAATAACATTTTATCTAGCTTTTAAGTTTTGACCCAAAAAAAATTATATATCAAAGGAAAAAGGAATTGATGATGTGCTGAAATCGTCAGTGAGTTGTGGGCTCCAAAGCACTTCGATGGTTACCTATGGAATAAGAACAAATGGACCAAACCGAAGGTATCGGTGTGGTACCAGCCAAGAATCCTCCGGAAGTCAAATTAGTGAATGAGAAATCTCCAAGAACTCTATAGTAAGAAAGCAAGAGTTTTTTTGCGTACCTAAGGAAAGAGAAGGTCCGTTGCTTGTATAATGGTGAGTAGTGAACTGGGATTCCTCAGAAGTAGGGATCTTTCCTTGTGGAGGGTATTTGTTATTAGAGTTTCCGTGATCCTAGGGTGTCTTTCCATATAGGAAAGATATGTGAGCGTGATAAGGTCTTTGTATGTGATGTGCAAGATATTTCCATACATGAGTATTCGTGGGGACCAAGCACGGCCACGTGGGACCCGTCAACTTCTCCATCCTGTTGGTCTTATGGTCATCTGTTGCTTCAAGTTTTCCCGTCAGTATATGGGAGAGATGTACCTGTCGGCTTTGGTGGCATCATCCATTGAAAGTGTCGTCGGTTTATCAAAGGTACGTTACCTCTGTCATAGCCGTTTTGAAGCCTCTGTCGCCTTCTTGGATGCCGACGGTCTCGTAGAGATCGTTCACTCTCCCTACCTTCTGCTTGCAAGTCAATTTACTTTTGTCGAAAATACCCCTATCAGGAATATTGTCCAAAATGTCTTTAGTCTCTTTAGTGCTCCATGCTCAGACCCTTAATTTATGTGTCTACCAGACTCTACCCAAAAGCCATTGGACTTTTTCAGTGAAAACGTTGCAGAGCACATTACGCCTCTGCTCAGGAAAGTGTCCAAGTGTGTATTGAAGAAGACCTCGCGTTCTTAATGCCTCTGGTGCAATCAGATATTCATACCTATAAAATTGCGTGTTAACTCTTTAAAATTTACAATAAATAAATTTTGCAATTTTGAAACTTTCTAAAACAGTCATGCTTTTTTTTTTTTTTTTTATAAACCGGAAGAAAGAAATTTCATTAGAGACAAACTTAACTAATACACAGAGTTCTATATCTTAACAGTCACGCTAGATACATAATGTTTTTCATTATAGCATGATAAATTGTGATTGAAATAACATATTACTTTTATATAGACTCATCTCTCAGCGTTGGACCAAATGTTCTTGGCCACTAAATAATGTACATTCTCAGGCATAAAATAGAATCAATAGATGACGGTTAAAATAATTAAGCTGTTGTGCCTCGTGACTTTTTGTTCTCGCGGTTGGTAACTTGGTAAACTTATATATTGTTTTCTGTTTGAGCTGTTTCTTGAACATATTACAATTAGCCTAGCCAGTAGCCTCACGCATCTTCCACTATAGAAAGCCAACCTATCCTCTAACATGTTGTTGCGTGAGTGAGAGAGAATGGCAAAGCTAGTTCTAGTCCTATTGCTTTTCTCTCTAGGCATGGCCATGCAATTGGTGCAAAGCATCAAAGAAGATCCCGAAGAAGTTGATGAATGGATCCAAAAGTTCCATCATGCCAAAGAGAAAGTCTAGTCGTAGTCTAGGCTCAATTTTTACTTTCATGACACACTATCAGGCAAAAACCCAAGTGCAGTGGAAGTAGCTGAAGCATCAATAACTAAGAAATCACCCACCTTGTTTGGACTACTCAACATCTTTGATGACCCATTAACAGAAGGACCTGAACCCACCTCCAAACTTGTGGGTCGAGCTCAAGGTCTATATGGGTCAGCTGGCCAACATGAAGTAGACCTACTTATGGCCATGAACTTAGTTTTCACCACTGGGAAATTCAATGGTAGCAGTATCACTATTTTGGGTAGGAACGCAGTGCTTCATCCAATCCGTGAGATGCCAATTATAGGTGGAACTGGTGCTTTTCGAATGGCAGGGGATTTGTGCAAGCAAAGGCACATTATCTCAATCTTACGTCAGGGGATGCTATTTTGGAGTATCATGTTGTGGCTATACATTGTTGAGCTATAATAATGGAGTCTATATTCTCTTTCAAAGGGTCACATAGTGCTTGTTAATTTGGGTTCATAGATGGCATCTACAATGGTAGCTCTATTAGCCTTCTTGGCAAGAACTCGGCTATGCATCTCGTTCGAGAGATGCCAATCGTCGGTGGAATTGGGCTTTTCCGGCTAGCGCGTGGCTATGCCATTGCTCAGATGCATTGGTTTGATCTCACCACCGGTGATGCTATAGTTGGCTACAATGTTACAGTGGTTCACCAGGGCTAGATTTTTTTTTTTTTTTCAGAGTCTTGTTAATAGCCCCCTTTCTTATTTATTGTCTTCCTGTCATGATCCCTTGAATTATTGTGGTTAACTTTGGTTGGTTGGATCAATAATCTTTGAATGTGTCACTAATTCACATCATTTAAACAATTAGATGAGGAGTATATATAATACAAACAAGTAATTGATATTGTTACGAGATTTATTCATAAAGTATTTCTTGGTTAACAATTAATGGAAGATATACCATATATTTGTTTTTACCCCTTATTATTATTTTAGCACTTGAAATTGCGGAGGAAACTAAAGTTTAATAGTAAAAAAATCATAATAAACTTTATTGTGAACTTGGGAGAATATGAAGTGTTGTTCATATGCCTACTAGAAAGAAGTACGAAAAATGGGAGTAATTTCACATTCTTCACTTAGGGGAAGAAACATTTTAGTTTTGTTAATTGGAGATCAGAATCACACACTGTATATGTTTAAGACTTGAATTACGTGACCGATAATTCCACATTAGGAACTTGAATGCGATTTTGTAGCATTCGAAATTGTGCTATACGATTATCACTGCTGTGGTAAATCAATTTCAAAGCATCTAATTTCAAAGCAATTTCAAAGCATCTATGCTTAAATTAGTGTTTACAATTAAACTCATAAATCAAAAAATGACAAAACCTTTTTCATGAAGAAGTACGGAAGACAAAGTTCTCTTTAATAGTGATTGTCTCTCACGTTTCTCTCAAATTACATATTTTTATTTATTTATTTTTAAGTGTAAAATATTTTACTATGAAGAGTTTGAAACATGCTTAGACAACTTCGTTCTAAGTTGGAATAGTTGTTCATTTTATACTATTTGAAAGCGTATGTGTATATATATATATATGTGTGTATATATTATATATATATATATATATATGTATATTTCATAAAATTAAATCTCATTTTCAATTTTCTACAGCTATAAAAATTGCATTTTTTTTTTGTCAAGGACTCATTAATTAAGCTCATATATTACAAAATAAGAGTTAGTACATTCCTATGATAATAGCATGCATTGAGAGACAATATATATACTTGATGCATCGTAAGTTATATAAAAAAAAAATGGAGTTACTTAATTATAGGGAAATTAAAGCGAAATCAATATAATTCAACTCATATAAAAAAACATAAAATTAAACCAGTTCATATCAATATAGTTCTTGGGAGTTGCTTAAATAATATTGTGACCTAGAATTAGTTTACCAACTCACATCAAACACATAAAATTAAACCATAAAACATAGCACATATAAGGGGTCATGACAGGAAGACAAAATAAGAAAGGGGGCTGTTAACAAGACTGAACAAAATCTAGTCTTAGTGAACCACTGTAACATTGTAGCCAACTATAGCATCGCCGGTGGTGAAATCAATCCAATGTGTCTGAGCAATGGCATAGCCACGCGCTAGCCGGAAAAGCCCGGTTCCACCGACGATTGGCATCTCTCGAACCAGATGCATAGCCGAGTTCTTGCCAAGAAGGCTAATAGAGCTACTATTGTAGATGCCATCTATGAACCCAAAGTTCATGGCCATGATCAGTCCCATCTCTTGCTGTCCTGCAGACCCATATAGTCCTTGAGCCCGGCCCAAGAGCTTTGAATTTGGATCAGGTGTCTCAGTCAATGGATCATCTGCCATCATGATAACACCAAATAGTGTTGGAGATTTCTCAGTTTCAGTAGCTTCAGCCACCCTAACTGCACTTGGGTTCTTCCCACTGAGTGTGTCATGGAAGTAGAATTGGAGGTTGGTCACTGTCTCCTTTTTCCTCTGGAACTTAAGCCTTGTTGCCCATTTCTCTTCCTTGAAGCTTTGAGCCAATGTGATGTTTGCTACTAGGGAGAATAGCAATACTATTAGTACAACACTAAGTTTTGCCATTTCTCTCTTCCTCAATTTGACTAGCAAAGTTTTGTGAAATAGATTAAAGGTTAGGGGAACCTTTATAGGGGGACATGTGGGATTTGGCTCTGCGAAGTCTTATATAGAGCATGTGAAACTGAAAGCATCAGAGGTCGTTTAACTACAATAGGAAGAAATAAATTTTTGCCACCCCTTTTAAGGGGTCCACTTTGTTTTTTGGGAGGAGCAACTTCCTTTTTTAATTTACAAAATAGACTTTCTCTAGATCTGTCTTTCCTTACTTTTGGAGGGAAGAAATTGAAAAATATGACCCAAATCTATGAATCACTACCTATGTTTGAGTTTGACTAAAGCTCAATGATTTTTTTTTCTTTTTTTTTTGTTAAATTATTTTAAAAAAATCTTACTATTAATTTTATTGTAAAATGTTTATATATTTACATGGTAATGAATGTGATTAGTGTCATTTTAAGTTTAAATTGTTTCTATTTTTTGGTGATTTAAAAAAAAAAATCAATTATAATTCTTGTGATTAGTAACACGTAAGTTTGTATGATTTATATAATAAAATTTTGTAATATGCTTACTATAGAAGGGTGAAAGCAAAGTATGACACATTATATTAAATACACAAAGTGATTGTAGCCTAAGAAATTCTTGCACAAGAAAACAAGAATTTCAATTTGTTTGGTTGCCCGACTCTAATGCACATTCGCTCACCTAACCAAAGAGCATGTTATGTTTCAAAAAAGGTAGGCGCTTCTTGTTCACGTAATTATGAACTCTTTCCCTATTTATCTGCTAACAGTGACATGACTAAGATGATCATCTTAGGGTCCCATTATTTGAAGCCATGATGCATTTGATCTAATTGTGAATGGTATCCAAGGTGAAAAGGTTATGTCTGACACTGTACATTCTTGGCACGATAGTTGCTCTACAATTATAAGTGTTTGTAGAGTATAGAGAACAAAAATTAGGATTCAAGTCTCCAAAAAAAAGCTTTACACATATATACATTAAAATTAGGATATAGTAGAATTCTATCTCATATTAAAAATAAAAAAAGTTAACGTAAACAAAGTAAAATTTGCGATAAACATAAAGATTGATCATAACTTAGGACAATATCATTTTAATAATGAGTTGATCCCAAAACTTAATACACAGTATTTGCCATTTGTCCATATATGCCAGCAAGATTATTAGCCCAACTTGATTACATTGTCGCCATAGTTGAACTGTAGTTGATATATATATCACCACAAACTAGCGTAATCAAACCTAATGATTCATAAGTATTAATGCAAGTTCTAAAATTTTGAATGGAGGCTAGGTGTTTAGGCTTCAAGGTTTAAATGAAGGAGGCTTCCTAGCTAATCTTAGTAGCTTGCTCGAAGCCATATGAAATTTCAATCAACTTCGGCTTTGAACCTTTCAGTCCCCCAAAGCAAACACCAAATGGCACACCTTTACTATCATATCCTGCAGGGACACTAATTCCAGGGAAGCCCCCAATTGCAAGGACAGAATTAACACCAACACCATAAGGTCCTAAAAATGGAGTCACCAATGCATCAAGGTTATACTCTATCATCAACTTCACAAAACCATCTCTTGTCAGCCTTGCCATATCTTGTAATGCTGCCTTCTCTTTGTTACTAGACCCATTTGTGGCTTGAGCTTCTAGAAAGAGGTTCTGTCCATATTCCTTGATCTTTTCCTGCATGGCCATGCTAGTAAATCTTCATTATTTGTGGATGTGCCTTACCTTTGTTGGCAATAATGAAAAACATGAAGGGAGCAGAATATATTGTATAGGATGAAACTTACAGACAGTTCTTTAATTAGTTGCTGTAACTTGGGTTTTCATTGAATTATATAGTTAAATTTAATTGTTTTATAAAAGATAACACCTTCTTTATTCAAATAGACAACCAAATCTATAACACATAAGAATTGAATTTAAGTTTGGCCTTATTAGAGTTGCATTGGTCAATAAAGTACATAGTTAAACTTGATTGTCTTTGAAAATGATAGCACTATATATCTTTACACTATTTGTTCAATTCAACTGTAGGGTTAAGTTCAATTAAGGAACCTAAGACACAACTCCTAAAGATTTGTATCTAAGTTCTGCTTTATTGAATAATGCTTCAATTTCACAACTGTTAAGTTGGAAAATTATTATTAATTCTCATATTTTAGCTTTTACCACTGATGCATTAACAACTTCTTGTTAGTTGTGACTCTAAACATATTAAAAATAAAGTATTTATGTAAACATACTAACCAAATCTGAGAACTTCCTGTTGAAGGCTATAGCATCAGCCAAGGTACGCACTGGGGAAGCCACCAGTTCTTTTAAATATTTTTTCCAGGCCTGTTTGAACTCTATCATCAATGCTGTCCGTTCTGAGGTGCCAACATTCAAGATAGCATCAATGTTAGCTATTTCAAGATTGTTCACCAAAATTGCACATTCTTTCCTGAAATTTTGTGGAAAATTATGTACCAAGTTAGGATAGTACATCAGATAGGGCGAATTTCTAGCTAGCTTGTATGTTATGTTACGTACCTTAGTGTATCAAGATGCTGTGCAAACATTTTTTTTAAGAAGGTGTCATTGCCGAAATTGTAATAAGGTTTTCTCACTATTCCCAATCGCTTCCCCTTAAGACCATCAACCTTCAGAAATTGTTTATATCCACCATGAGGAATATGTACTTTGATGCTTCAATGGTTGCTTTATCATTGTAGTCTAGACCAACAATCTCATTAAGAATGTAAACAGCATCTGATATAGTCCTGCAAATGGGCCTGTTCTATCCAACATGAAATGGGATATATATATATTTTGGTTAAGGTAACCATCATATCTCGAGGGGAATTAATGATGAAAGTTAACACAATAATAACATTATTATACAAGAGAATCAAGTTAAAAAAAAAAAATTCAAGATAGAGTATATATATTTTCTTTCAAAATTACACATAATATTACTCGTTAGGTTTTAGATGTTACATGTGTTAAACATAATGTAATTATGAGATTAAAGTTTGGCCAAAAGCATGTCAAGAGCTGCAAGTGAACTCAAACACACTTGAGCAAAAGCAAGACTTACTGGAGTGGAACATTAAAAGCAGGGAGAAAATGGGCATTTGCCCATTTCACCAAAACATTTTAGCAAAATATCCCATATTTGAAACTATTTAGGAAAATACTCTTGTTTTGAAATTCGATTTTTGGACAATTGAGTTATAGCGAACTGAAAATTAAAAAAAAAAAAAAATTCTGAAGAACTCGAGTTCCATGAACTCGAGTTCACCCTTGAAAAAATTTAAGTGGAACTTGAGTTCCATGAGCTTGAGTACTTCACATGGAACTCGAGTTCTAGATTTTTTTTTTAAATCCACGTTTGCTATAACTCGATGTTCCAAAAATTGAGTTATACATTTGAAACTTGATTTTTAGAAAATCGAGTTTCAAAACATGGGCACTTCCCTAGTTAGTTTCAAATATGGAGTATTTTGATGAAAAGTTTATAAGAAAGGGGTAAAAGCCCATTTTGGCCTTAAAAGCAAACAAAAAGTTTGTTGAGTCTTTCACTCAAAACTCACTCAAGCGAAATTGTTAAGTTTGCATTAGCTATTAACCTAGATTTGTTAGGATAATTAATCATTATAGTTGTAGCTCATCATATGTATTGAATGCCCCCTTATCAATATCTAGCAACTGACTATGGTATCCAACTTTTATTGTTCACACATGACTTATGAGCATGTGGATTTCTCATATAGTTGGTGCTGCTGACTATTTGATATGACATATTTGATTATGCACTATTTGATATTTCTTATACAACTAACAGATACCTAGTATTCTTCTTTACTAGCAGGGTAAAGGATTCTGTTTGTTGGATGGTTAGGGATTCATTTCCTACTCTCCAACAACATCTAGATTTCAGAATGGGTAATGCTGCCATGATGCTTCTCCAACCATAGGAACAATTTGGTGACTCAATAGCATCAAGAAAGTGGGACCATGGGAAATATCTAGCTTTAAAACACTGGTAGAGAAATGAGTCTTTTCCTTGTAACATTCTCCACCCTTGCTTGGCTAGCATAGCTAGATTGAAGGATCTCAGGTCTCAAAATCTCATTCCATTATTATATAAGACGAGATATTTTGTATATCATGTAATGTGTGGTTGTAATTTTTTTTTAGCACTGCTTACAAACAGTTCATTATCTAAACATTTTGAATGGCGTTAAGAGTAGATATAAGTAAATTTATCATTTATATTAGAAAAAAAGACTTTAATAACATAAGATAATGTAATTTTATCAAGAATCTACCAACATTATATTGAGAATGTGGCATAATTTTCAATAAAGCAGCTCATCTTTCTACACAAACCTCTCCTCCAATGCATTGTCGAAGTGGACTGAATGGACCAAAGTAGATAAAATGAACCTAAGTGGACCGACTGGACTGAAGTGGATTGAATTGGACTAAATTAGATTGAGTGGCCCGAAATTGACTGAAGTGGACTGAATTGAACCAAATGGACTGAAATGGACCAAAGTGGATCAAATTGAACTGAAGTGATTTGAAGTGAACTGAATGGACTGAAGTTGACTGAATAGACTGAAATGGACCGAACTAGATCAAAATGGACTGAATGGATCAAAATGCTATGATGATGTGACTTAACATGAGCATAGCAACAATAAATATTACATTTTAGCTTTCACCTTTAAATATTATGTAGATTGGAATTATACAACCAATTGGAATTGAGCTTGTGGGTGAAATTTTTAAATTTTAGTTTCTCTTTTACTAATAGACTTATTTTTACAGCAACCACAAATTCCTTATTTATTTGACTATTAGTGAAATGACCCCAATAAGCAAAGAAAAAATCTATTTTGATATAGAAGATTGTAAGTTTACCCAATAGTGTCCTGCCTAGGAGAGATTGGGACGACCCCAGCGCGGCTTGTGAGACCAATTGTTGGTTTAATGCCCACAACTGAGTTAGAACTGGATGGGCAAACAATAGAGTCATCTGTCACAGATCCCAATGACACTGCCACCAAATTTGCAGCCACTGATATAGCTGATCCACTACTTGACC
Source organism: Castanea sativa (assembly GCF_040712315.1). Taxonomy (NCBI): domain Eukaryota; kingdom Viridiplantae; phylum Streptophyta; class Magnoliopsida; order Fagales; family Fagaceae; genus Castanea; species Castanea sativa. Next base: position 40,747,676 of record NC_134019.1, on the reverse strand, counting down.
CACATGGATCTGCCGATAGAACATAGGGATTCTGCACATCATCACAAAACATTGATGTTGACACCTTGTTCATGTCTTTCTTTTCTGAACATACTATCATGCACATCTAATGGTTAATTATTTCATCCAATTCTGATTACATACCAAGAAAAATTGGCCAGATCCAGATTATATGATATATGTGGATGAATATAAGTGCTAAATGTGTTTCAACATTCCTATTCATACATTCTTCTCCTATAACAATTGCAAACGTTTTTAACTCTCTCAGCATACATTTATATATATAACCTAAAACTATAACAAACAAGAGGGAAATAAAAACCTGCAATTGAAACTCTACATGCTACTGTCTACATGTATTGACTTAGACAAGAATTTTATCAGTTATTTCAATTAAAAAAACAACGTTAAAACAGCACCATTTGCTAATATTGGACTAAATTGACGAAAAATAAACCTTAGAAAATAATTTATTAATTGAAGTAATAGTCGATAGACTGAATGAACAAGGAGAACTCTATGGAGACACCTTAATTGATGCCTAATTTCACGACATTTTTTAGTGTCAATTGTAGATTGGAACACAATAATTTTACTTTTCTTCGAGTATCAGTAGTGATTTCATATGTAATTGATGTAATCCATCACAAGTTGACACACTATTATGGTGTGAAATTAGGCGTGGACACAGGGACGACTGAACAATCCATACAATCTGACTATTAATTATACATTGAATCAATGCGAGTCACGTACCTTTCCTTGGCCACCTCTGCCGCTCCAACCATTGGTTACAGATTCCGACCTGAATTGAGACCACTCGCTTAAGCTAGCCTTTCCTATGATGAGCCCCAGCTTTCCTCAGCTTGGTCACCACTCCAGCATCCTTAGGCACCACTGAGCCTAGCAGTGCATAAGAGCCAGCCGTAGTGTTCAACTTGTCCTTGGTTGCAATATTATCCTTGAGCAGAATGGGAATACCATTTAAGCCAGAGAGTGACCCAGGTGCTTTTGAATTGCGCTCGGAGTCAGCCTTAATAATCAGCTAGGTGTAGTGCTTCTGGGTTCACCTCTATGACCCCCTTAAGGATTGGGTTGAGTCTGTGTATTTGTTTTAGGTAGAACTCGACGAGTTGCCTTGAGGTGAGTTGGTTTTGCTTGAAAGCGAGTTGGATGTCATGTACACTTGCTTCTTCGATTGAGAACCCATGGCCTGTGACAGTACAGTGCGACCCAGATGATAATATAGATAGAAGAATAAGAAGCAGTGATGAGAAAAGACAAAATTGTGGCTTTGAATTGGTAGCCATTGAAATAGTTAACTGATCAGTAGGTGAATGCTTTGGAGCTTAAAATGACTTGTTATGATTGAAGTAACATTATATTCATCTTATTTCACCCTAACGTTTATGAGATTGTCACATGATACATTTCTTTCACAATATGCAAGACGCACACATGTTAAAGAGATGTCTCATAAAATTGACTAATAAGATAATTTTTGTACTAATACTACCTTTATCATACACTAATTACAACATATTATGTTAGTAATTGTAAAAAAAAGTTGCAAAAAGTGTTTTTTCCCTAGACTTATTGTTATAATATACCATGTTTTCTCACTCGAAACATCTCACTTTCAGTTTAATTAATTAATTTAGTATATGTACAACTTTTTGAACTCTAATTACTATTTTAGGGAGTAATTGTACTTTTGCATAAGTTATTTTTTAATCCTAATAATAAACTGATAAAAATAAACTTTTTAAATGAGCATGCGTATGGTATGTGATTAAGGGTCCGTTTGGATAGAACTTATTGCTGAAAACTGAAAACTGAAAACACTGTAGCAAAATAATTTTTAAATGTGTAAATAGTACTGCGGGACCCATTTTTAATAAAAAATTGCTAAAAACGTACATGAACAGTGCGCGCATAGTGCGCGTTGTCCCCCCGCAGCAGAAAAAAAAAAAAAAAAAAAAAAAAAAAAAAAATCAAAACGCAAAACGCAAAACGTGAAAACGTGTATCCAAACTCCACCTAAATGGGTGCCATAGTAAGCAAGTTTTAGGGGCGAGCAAAAGCTGATGGAAACAACGAAGGCCTTGCTCTAAAATATTGTGAAGAACTTTGTCAGCTTTGTAGATCAAATTTGGCCGGCTGTTGGTATCAAGGCCACATAATTATAAGCTTTTTGCTCAAATTCTTAAAGCAAAATATTGGATGATTGCGAATTGGCTAAAAGAAGAATTAGCATCTTGGATATAGAAGGGGTGTGACGCAGGACAACCATACTAGGCTCCATCCATAAGGCCATAGGTTGGGCCGTCTTCTTTTTGTTCTTCCTCCCATACATGTGTATAATTGGAGGCTTGTACCTCGTATCCGCACGAGGCTGAAGAAGAGTAAAGATGCTAAGGATTATGCTATTTGGTGGGGCATGCGACTATAATATATGTGTGGAATGACCCTTGGATTACTTTGATTTGGGTTTTAAACCAAGGCCTGATAAGGTAGCTTGGCAACTAGTGATGGTAGCAATTTTAATTGATCTAGCTATAGGGTCATGGGATGTGTCCAAATTAGATGGTTTGATAATGACTATTGATCTTGTATTGCAGTGGCTGCAGAAGAATTGTCATTGCTAGATGAAAAGACAATATTTGACGCGGTTGAAACTCAGGGCATGCAAGTAAATTGGGAAATTATGCAACTTAGCGAAGAGATCGATTCTTTAATTCAAGTACAGTATTTATGAGAATTATTGATCAATAAGTTTAGGATCATAATTTTTTCACAATAGTTGGCATGATTTGTTGTAATATTTGTATTACAAAGGTAGTGTCAAAGGTGGACTAGTTCAAGATGAAAGTAATGTTTCTCCAAGCATAAAAACAACATCAACAGTTTTTAAAACTAAAAATGAAAACGTTAAAAAAATTGTGCCCCTAATACTACTCTTACGAATATGTTGGATATTGACAACCGAGGCATCTGACTTGTGGGACTCGAGAAGTTATATAATTAGACAAAAAAAATGCTTCATAGATAAAACTTTCCAACTTTTTACAACATAATTTTCATAAGAATGGTTTTAGTATATTACATTGCATGGATCCCCACTCTTGGGATTATCTGTTTGGTAGGAGATGGTATCTCAAGCTTCATAAACTAGGAGTCATAGGTAAGTGTATCCTATAGCTAGGTTAGCTCCATCGAGTCGGTGTGTCTTCAAGATGTGCAAACTGCAATAAAATCAGGAGGAACCTTAGTGAGCATATAATATGCCACCTAGAACACCAGTAGAGCCAAGAACACCATGTTCAGATATTATACCAAGTGATTTAGATACAAGTTGTATGTGATTTTGAAGCCGATAATTAATCTATCAGTGTAAAGGACTCAATTTGGTACCAGAGCTAGGTTGTTCTCTGTCACTCTGACAAGGCATGATAGCATAAGTAAGAAAAAAATCAAGAAAACCAATGAGAAGACTAAAGGGAATCTTTATAGATAAAAAATCCTCTCAAACCTAACTATAAATTACGAAATTATTAAGAAAATGTAAAAACAACAACAAAAGATATAGTTGTAACATGTTGAAATATCTCACCCAGGTTTACCACATTGCAACCTGCCTCAACGCTAGTCCAATCAATTAACTCTGATAACTTTAGCAATATAAAAACCTATGGAATGACTCCAAACAAAAGATGCTTATAACCTAATGAAAATCAGCTTCAGTTATGTTGTAATGCAGATTCTCAATATACAGCCTTCTGGCCCCTCCTGAATAGGTGCCTATAAGCCCACCTGATGCACTAGCGACTGCTAGTAGTAGACTGGAATAGGATATTTTATTTTATTTTATTTTATTTTTTATTTTCTGCTTCTGATGGCTTTACCATAACTGGTTGACCAAGAAGGGGAAAGACCAGTTAGTGATATTGCCAAAGGACTGACATTGCATCGTAGAATTCAATATAACTGCCAACAGAAACTAGTTTAGACTCAAAAGGAATCAATAGTATAATCATAAGAAAAATACATATAAATTACATCATAAATTGACCTTGATTTTCATTAGAGCTATTCTACACTCCGTATACAATTACCACAAGAAACCATGAAGCTCATGCAGATGATGGGGGCCAAAAAAAAAAAAACATCAATTGCAAATTACACAGGGAAACTATCTTTGGAAAATTCAACTTTGTGGATTGCTTTGGGTGAGCCGTGAGGAGATTGAGTCTCTTAATAAAAACATGTTGAAGAATCAACTTAGTGGTGAATTTGAGATGAAAGATTTTAGTGTAGCTCAGAAGATTTTGGGAATGGAGATTCACAAGATCTGGCAAGTTATTTTTTTATCATAAATGAATTATGTTGAGAAGGTACTTGAGGACTTCAGAATGCAGCGGTCTAAACTAGTGAGTACTCCATTAGTGACACATTTTAATAACTTCCAAAAACTTTGTCAGCATAGTTTGAGGAAGAAAAGGAGCACGTCTCATGTTCCTTATTCTAGTGTAGTTGGTAGCATGATGTATGCTATGGTTTGCACTCATTCAAATATTTCACTTGCGGTTAGTGTGGTTAATGAATACATGATTAATCTTGGTAAAGAACATTGGCAAGCTGTGAAATGGATTCTTCAATATTTGAGAGGTACTACAGACGTTGGCTTGGTATATGGGAAGGTTTCTACAAATAGTAGTATTGTTAGATTTGTGGATGATCAACCCTGCGGATATGTTGACCAAGTCGATTCCTTTGCATAAGTTCAAGCACTCCTTAGACTTTATTGGTGTTTGTAGTTTATGGTAGCCTTTAGGGGCTCAAGTAGAGGCACTGGAGGAGTTTCATTTGCGGGGTTTGACCAAATTCAAGCCAAATGGAGATTTGTTGAGCTGGTGGCTTTTAATTTGGTCACTTTAGTAGTCAGTGTCTTATCAATACGAGTCGTAGACATACACAATGCACGGGAATAAATAATTATTTTATATTATAATATATTATATAATTTTTTCTCTAAATTTTTTTGTAAATAATTTGTTTTTCCTAAAAATTAAACAGTTTCTATTGGTCTAATTAGGTCTACTTTGGTGCAATTTAGTCCACTCTTTCAATTTCAATTTCCTTCAGTCCATTTTAAACTAATTGCGCCTCAAGTTGTTTCTTTTTGTAGATTTCCTTTCTAAGTTTAGCTCAAAAATTCATTTTTTTTCTTCTTAATTTTTGGGTTGAAAAGTATGAAATTTTATTATATTTGGGATAACCTCTTTAGTTTTGACTTAAAAAACATAAAGAAAATAGACATTAGAAATTAGAAATATGAGCCCTAAAAATGTAATAAAAATGATAAATATTCAAAGGTCTTATTCGGTCCACATTGGTTCTATTCGGTCTATTCGGTCCTATTTAGTCCATTCTATCCACTATAGTTTTATTTGGTCCACGTTGGTTCATTCGGTCTTATTCATTCCACTTCAGTCCTATTTAGTTTATTTGGTCCACATTGGTTCTATTCTGTCCACTTCGATTCTATTCGGCGAACATCGGTCCTATTCTGTCCGTTCTGTCCACTTTGGTTCTAATTTGGTTCTATTCGGTCCACTTTGGTCCTAAATTGGTCTTATTCGGTCCATATTGGTCCTATTCGGACAATTCTTTCTACTCTGGTCTTATTTAGTCCATTTTGTCCACTTTGGTTCTATTCTATCAATTCAGTTCACTTTGGTCCTATTCAGGTCATTCAGTCCATTTCCGTTCTATTCAGTCGACTTTGGTCATATTCAGTCCATTTTGTCCATTTCGGTTCTATTAAGTCCATTCTGTCCACTTCGGTTTTATTGGGTCCATTTTATCCATCTCGGTCCTATTTAGTCGATATTAGTCCTATTCGATCCACTATTTCTGCTTATATCCTATTTAGTCCAATTTGGTCTGTTTGATCTATTCTATCCACTTTAGTCCTAAGTTGTCCATTCATTCTTATTCGGTCCGCTTTGCTCCTATTTGTTTCCATTCGGTCCACTTCAACCATATTCGGTCCATTCGATCCTCTTGTATCCATTCGGTCCACTTTGTTCCATTTGCTATATATGTAAATTATTACTCATTAACAATTAATTTTGCTACCATTTATTACCAATGGGACTCCTGTAAATTGAATTGTAACGAGTGTTCTAAATCCATGACCTTTATATGTAAAACTAATTACTCAAACTTTAGGACCCCTTGCTAAATGTAAATATTCTTATGAATATTACATATTTAAAAAATTCCAACTGTATTAATCACAACCAAACGCGTATTTCATATCCAAAATTATTTTCAAATCTCACTAAAGCCATCAAATACAAGAATAATGAGATTCACAACAACTGAAAATTAATCTTCCTTTTTTAGTTGTTATTTAATTTGGTTCAAATGTTAGAAATTCTATTTAGTAATAGAATTCAACCATTTGATAATATCTATTATACATTTTAGGATGAGTCTAAATTTGGTAAGGATGGGGTGTAAAACCCATGTTTTACATCATCCAATAAGAGATTGTCATATTAATATTTTATTTAAAATTCAATACATCCTACCACACCTGATAACATCTCAATAAATTCCAAATTTGGTTGGATTTATATATGGGTATTAGAATTGATTAGGTTTGGTTGTGCTTATTGTGAGAGATCGCAAAAGTGCCTCTAAAAAAAAAAAAGAGATTTTTGTAGTGCTTTTTAGCGCACCTCTCTTTTTTGGTAAGTGTTGTGGAGTCACCACTTTTTTTTTTTTTTTAATACAAAAAATAAGAAAAACTAAATATAAAGAGAATACATGACTGAATTGTTTCCTTTTATTGATTGAATAAAAAAAATATATACATATTTGAAAAATTGAAAATTACATGGCTTTGGGTCCTAGTTACAAACTACCAAATAATTACATGGCATTTTGTTCTAGTTACAATCTATCCAAAATAAAACAAAGATAAGACTAGGTCTACTTATCCAAAAGAACTAAATTTGGAGGCTAGATTACAGAATGAGAAGGTATTAAACACCCATTTCACTCAAACAGAGTTTGGTCTCCTAGACTCTTGTGACCAATGTACCCCTTTTATGTATGCTATGAATGATATATTGTACATGTGAAATAAACTAAATCATACAAATTTATTTATGGATGCATCCTCTTCTTTGTTAAAAAAATTCAGATTTGTTGCTGTGAGTAAAAAAAAATTCATTTGGGTTTATAAAAAAGATTAGATCTGTTTTTGTTGTGTAAAAAAAGTTGGTTTTTGGAGAGAAAATTCAGATCTGGGTTTATTAAATAAAGCAAAGTCTTTTGGTTTTAAATAATATCAGATCTGTTTTTGTCAACTTAAAAAATGGTTTTGGTATATAAAAGATCAAATCTATTTTTTTAAGAACTAAAAAAATGATATTTTTTTTATGACAAAAAAAATCTGATTTGTTTTTATATGTAAAAAAATATGATAAAGATTGCTTGAGAAGAGGATTCTATTCATGAAATAAATTTATGCTACATAAATTAAATAAAACAAACACAACCATTCATGATCTTTTCTTTATTTCAAAATCTGCTATGTTGAAAAAAATCCAATTGGTTCATTGGTAGCTGGTTTTGTTGAAGTGGTCAATCACTGCTTTTACAACAAAATGATAAAAAATATCAATTCTACTTTTGCATTTAGAAAGAGTGGTGTGCAAGAGCATCTTACTTTTATAGCAAAATGGTGCAAGTATCAGTCATGTAATGGTTTGTCCTCAAAAACTGGCCACAAAAACCATTCTTTTGAGGATTAGGATTGATTGATTTACCATAAATTTAAAGTCTTAAAGGCCTAAGCTCCTTTAGTTTTAAACCTATTCTTTTCAAAATCTCTATCAATAAATGTATCTCACTAACAGTTTTCAAAAACACAAAATATCCAAATAATGCTATATTCACGACAAGTACAACACATTCAACAATGCAAAACATAAAAAGATTCCAACAAAATAACAGATTCCCAATAAAGAAAACGAATTTGGTAGAGATGAACAAGCACCATGTGACCCTTTGACAGAGAACATAGACTCTATTATTATAGCTCAATAATGCATAGCCACAACATGGTACTCGACAATAGCATCCCCAGAGGTAAGATTGAAAAAATGTGTCTTTGCTTGCACAAATCCACGTGCCAATCGGAAAGCGCCAGTCCCACCTATAATTGGCATCTCACGGATTGAATGAAACACTGCATTCCTGCCCAAAATAGTGAGACTGCTACCATTGAATTTCCCAGTTGTGAAAAAAACGTTCATGGCCAAAAGTAGGCCCAATTGTTGTTGGTCAGCTAACCCATATAGTCCTTGAGCTCGACCCACAAGCTTGGAGGTGGATTTAGGTCCTTCTGTTAATGGGTCATCAAAAATGTTGAGTCGTCCAAACGAGGTGGGTGATTTCTTAGTCATTGATGCTTCAGCTACTTCCACTCAGTGGCGGAGCCACACACAAGGGTGGGGGGGCCAAGGCCCCCCCCCCCCAATTTAAAAAAATTAATTTATAGTATGTATATTATTTACATTTTAAAAAATATAGCATGTAAAAATTGAAGTTGACCCTCCCAAATTTTGAGTGATTTCAATGATACTCTTAAAAGAAAGATAAATTATATTAAAATCATATAATTTAATAGGTTTAATAAATTAAACTATGGAGAAAATGATAAATTTTTTTACATGTCTAATAGAAGAAATATATGACTTTTATATACTCATTAAAATTTAGAAGAAAATAAAGTCTCTTAGTAAATTAATTTATATATATGTGTGTGTGTGTTTATAGAGGTTTGTCTTAACTAATATATTAACATCACAACTTGGCCCCCCCAAACCAAAATTTCTGGCTCCGCCCCTGCTTCCACTGCACTTGGGTTTTTGCCTGATAGTGTGTCATGAAAGTAAAAATGGAGCCTAGAGACTTTCTCTTCGCCATGATGAAGCTTTTGGATCCATCTATCAACTTCTTTGGGCTCATCATTGGTGCTTTGCACCAATTGCATGGCCATGCCTAGAGAGAAAAGCAATAGGACTAGAGCTAGCTTTGTCATTTTCTCTTTCACTCACACAGCAAAAGGGTAGAGGATAGGTAGGCTTTTTATAGTGGAAAGAATCAGAATCATTTTCACCCTTTTAACTTTGGTTTTGTCAAAGATATAAAGTGGCTGTGACTTGTGCAATCATGTGGACCATGCCTCATTATGGAGATGTGCTTGCATTAGTATCAGCCGAAAAGAATACTGATTGAGACGTGCAAGACTGTGGAAGCAAAATATTTGGTATCAGAAAAATAATGCTAAAAGCACAATATTTTTTTATATGATGTGTTGTGATTTTTTTTGGATGTGACTAATTGTGGCTGGAATGATTTAGGGCTCGTTTGTTTTTTCATCTTAAACTCATATTTTTATATTTTAAATAATATTATACACATTTTTATATATCTTTTCACTTACACGTATTTCAAAAAATTACAAAAAACTACAAAAATTTCATTTCAAACTACTCTACCAAACACTTCCTTAATTTTTGAAGTTGTGATCTATAATTAATGGTGTCACGTTTCATTCTTAATCTTGGAATCAATTCAAATTACAACATTTCTTTTTTGTGTTCCCAAACATTAAATACTATTTTTTAATATTTTCATCACAGGGTTTGACCAAAAGGTCACTATTTTTATTTTCCACCTACCTTAGCCGGACAAACTTTTGGCTAATGGGTTTAATTCTTAGCTTTTTAAAATATGCAAAAGGGGTAAGATTTAAGCCAATGTCAAGAGCAATTAGGCATCTTAATGCAATAATGCTTTGATCTACCTGTCTACCATCAATAATTTTTTTGAGGAAAATGTGTGTGGCTAGGCTAATTGTTCTATCATCAAGAAACAACTCAAACAGAAAACAATAAGTTTACCAAGTTACCAACTTGCGAGAACAAAGTCACAAGCACAACAGCTTAATAATTTTAACAGTCATCTATATTGATTGTATTTTATGCATGAGAACGTACATTACTTAGTGACCAAGAACATTTGGTCCATTGTTGAAAGATGAGTCTCTATAAAAGGAATAAGTTATTTCAATAACAGTTTATCATGTTATAATGAAAAAAATTATGTATCAAACATGACTGTTAAGAGATAGAACTCTCTGTATTAGTCAAGTTTCTCTTTAATGGAATTTCTTTCTTCAATTTAAAAAAAAAAAAAAAAAACCATGACTATTTTTAAAAAGTTTCACAATCGCAATTTTTTTTTTTTAAAGAGTTAAAACGGCAATTTTATTGATATAAGAATATCTGATAGCACCGGAGGCATTGTGAATGTGAGGCCTTCTTCAATACACTGAAATGATCCAATGACTCCTGGGTAGACACATATATATTATGGGTCCGAGCTTGGAGCTCTAACGACATTTTGGAAAATATTCCTTGTTCCTTCGATATATAATTCTTTTTGGGTTAAAACTAGATAAAAATGTTACTATTTTAAGCTAGATAAAATGTTATTAATTTTAATGGAAACATCTATTATTCAATTTCCGGTTGTAACTATCAAATTATTCAAAAACCCACACCCAAAAAAAAAAAAAATGCTCAACATTGACGCACCTCTAACTCTAATTGCTGTATTGATGCTAACGTTTTTGAAAGTTAGCAACAAAATGTATTGAAAGAAAGTAGTGGTGACTTTAATAATTTTTTGGCGTAAATGCACTTTTAGTTCTTATATTTTGGCCCGATTTTTATTTTGGTCTCTACATTTTAATTTTACAATTTTTAGTCTCTAAACCAATTAACGCGTTCCATTTTGATCCTTTCCGTCAGATAACCGATGGAAATTGTTGAGCTGGCTGCCCGAAGAATTAAAAAATTATAAAAAATGCCACGTCACCATGACACATTAGCATCTATTTTTTTCTTAAAAAATTGTCAATTTTAATTAAATAATAAAAATAAAAATAGAATTAAAAACTAAAATTCACATTAATTAAGATTGTTCTTCAAATTATTCTTCATTTTACAACTTGTTCTTCATATTCTTCCCAAATCAAACCCAGCAACCAAGAACTCAAACCCAGCTCAAGAACACAAACACAGCAACCCAAGAACTCAAACCCAGCTCAAGAACACAAACCCAGCAACCCAAGAACTCAAACCCAGATCACTAGGACATAAATGAAAACAAGAAGAAAAAACCCAACCCACCATTGCAACCCAACCACCACCACCACCTCTGAAATTCCATTTAAACATCAAATCAAACCCCAAAACCCAAACTGAAATTCAAAAACCAAACCCAACCAAATCCGAACCCATAGAACAATCACAGCCAAATACCCATCACCTGCAACCAACAATAGCAACGGAAATGGAAACCCACAATAGAAACCCCACATCCACCAACACCAACAACAACCCACCAATACCAACACCAACACCAACCCACAACACACACCACAACCCCATGACTACCCACGCCCATGGTGAGCAAAACCACCCACCCATGGCTACCCACGACCCCACAGTGTGCAAAACCACCCACCTATGGCTACCCCCGCCCCCACGAACCCACGCCTACCCACAACCCCAACGACCCCACACCGATCTGAAGCCCACCCACCCAAAGCCGATCTTGAGAAGAGAGAAGCTTCACCGAGGAAGAGAGAAGCTTCACCGAGAAGCTTCACGAACCCACGCCTACCCACAGCCACCCATAACCCCAACGACCCCAGTCGGCTCACAACCCACCCACCTCAACCTAACCTCAAACCCAGCCACCCCGAACTCAACCCCAGCCACCTCGATCTCAACCCACCCACCCCAGACCCGATCTTAACCCACCCCACCCCGATCTCAACCCATCCACCCCAAACCCGATCTTAACCCCCCAAACAGCTCAAGGATCACAAATCCCACCCCGGAAAACATCAGAAAATTCAACAAAACCCATCTCTTCTCAAATCCAAACCCATCATTAGAGAGATCCACAAACAGAAAACCACCACCACTAATTCCAAAGAAAGAAAACCCACACAGAAAATACCAAATTTAAACCTTGCAACCATACCTACCCCAAGCCAAACCTCAAATACAGTAGCGGGAAACTCAGATTAACCGTTGATTGGTGGGTGTAGGTCTCGATGGTGATGTTTCGGTGGTTATAGTGGTGATTTGAGAGAGAAGAGAGGTTTGAGATATGAGTGAGAAGAGAGAAGAGAGGTTTAAGTCCGAAAGGAGATAAGAGAAGGGAGAGTTAAAAATTAAGTAACGTCTAGAGAGAGTAAAGATACTTTTTAATCTTAATTTTAGTTATTTTTTTGTTTTATTTTTTATTTAATTAAAATTGACATTTTAAAAAAAAAAATAGATGCTGATGTGTCATGGTGACGTGGCATTTTTTAATTTCTCCGACAGCCAGCTCAGCAATTTCCGTTGGTTGACTAACGGAAAGGACCAAAATAGAACGTGTTAATTGGTTTAGGGACTAAAAGTGGTAAAATTAAAATGTATGTACCAAAATAGAAATTGGGCCAAAATGTAGGGACTAAATGTCCATTTACGCCTAATTTTTTTTAGGGCGGATACCAAGAAATTTAATTATACAAAATTTAATAAAGAGACAACTTGAATATATCAATATCACAAAAAAATCACACAAATACATGAAATATTACAATTTTTTTTTCTGTACTAACAAAGTGAAAGAAAAAAAAATAGACTAATAAGAAATAAAGTGGAAATTGAAAATTGAAATTGCTAAAATGAGAACAATAAAGTGACCACAATATTTTCATAACAAATCTTATGTAATAAGCTATTATTGGTAGGTAAAACATGTCAATGTTGAGCCCAAATTAGAATTAGTAATAGCTTACTACGTAATATTAGTTATTGTGAAAATATTATGGATGCAGCATTACTCTTATTTTTGTTGAACTCAAATTCTTATGATTCTCAATTTAGGGTATTTAACATTTTTATTAGGGTAGTCAAAATAGGTTAATTTAATGTATATTTTTTTGTAAGTATATATATACATTTTTTTAAAGTCAGGATGGTCACAGAATAGATTAGTTTAAACTAATTATTTACATAATCTTTTTTTGCTAAGTATAAAAAAAAATTTGGCAAGTGAGGGTGGTCCCAGGACCACCCTCACATACAAGTGGAGCCGCCATGAAAGAAAGAAAGAAAAAAATGGGTAAAAAATAATTATCAACAGAAAATTCTCAACGCTCAATCTTATACATTAAGTGCATGAGTGAACACCAAAATCAAAATAGGAAAAAGGAAGAAGGATAAAACTGTGTGATCTTCAGAGACCATTAACTTGTCTACTGAAATAGTGTTAAAATAATATATAATAAAATGATTAAATTAATCATTTTTTAACAATTTTAAATTTATAGAACATTTGATAATTTATTATATGGTACCTTTGATTTCGGTTTACTAATGCATATAAATGACAAAACTCAAGAAGTGCAAATCTCTTGATTTGCACTTCTTGAGAAAAAATATATATTTTGTTTCCAATATTCATTACTTCTCACTCATAATATGTTCAAAGCTATGCATCGGATGAGAAAACATTGTATCAAAAGTGCCTGAAGGGCTTGCAGTAATTGGAAGAGTTGGATGACATTGAGTTTACAAAGTCCGTTAATGTTTTTAGGGATGATAGAAATGCAAATTATGCAATCTGGTTGAGGTCTCTTTGGCTAGCAAAGTTATCTTATATAGATGCAACTGCATTTTTATTTTTTGGGGGCCATAACTGCAGATTCTTTAATGCCTCCAACAAATTAACAAAGTCCAACAAAGTAGACGAATTTGTTATTGAAATGAACAAGCGCTATGTGACCCTTTGAAAGAGAGTATGGACTCCATTATTATAGCTCAATAATGAATAGCCACAACATGGTACTAGATCATAGCATCCCCAGAGGTAAAATTGAGAACAGGTGTCTTTGCTGTCACAAATCCACGTGCCAATCGGAAAGCACCGGTCCCACCTACAATTGGCATCTCACGGATTGGGTGAAACACTGCATTCCTGCCCAAAATAGTGAGGCTGCTACCATTAAATTTCCCAGTTGTGAAAACAAAGTTCATGGCCATAAGTAGGTCTAGTTGACTAGTTCTTGTTGGCCAGCTGACCCATATAGACCTTAAGCTCGACCCTCAAGCTCGGAGGTGGGTTCAGGTCCTTCTGTTAATGGGTTATCAAAAATGTTGACTAGTCCAAACGAGGTGGGTGATTTATTAGTCGTTGATGCTTCAGCTACTGCCACTGCACTTGGGTTTTTGCCTGAGTGTGTGTCTTGATAGTAAAAATTGAGCCTAGAGACTTTCAACTTGGCCTGATTGAGCTTTTGGATCCATTCATCAAGTTCTTTGGTCTCTCCATTGGTGCAAAGCACCAATTGCATGGCCATGCCTAGAGAGAAAAGCAATAGGACTAGAGCTATCTTTGCCATTCTCTCTTTCACTCTCATAACAAAAGGCTAGAGGATAGGTAGGCTTTTTATAGTGAAAGAATCAGATTTATTTTTTCCATGGGTATATCAGTCCGTGTATAATAGAAAAAATATGTAGAATTTGCGTAGTTTTGCCTAAAAATGATCCATATTAATTCTTGTATAATTGTGTAAATTTATACTGACACTATTTATTTTATATTTAGTTGTTTATTCTTTTTTTTAAATTTATTTTAATGTATCTCGATGATGAAGGAAGATATAACAGTAAATAGTGGTTGTTGTGTGTGAAGAAAGAGAAACAATTTCAAAAATTAAAAAAAAATTGATATTTTAATGAAATATAGTATAAAATAGATAATCCGAAATATGAGGAGTTTTGAAAAGAGAGTATATAAAATAGAAAAAATAGGCCTTTATACTAAAATAAACAAGTTTTTTTTGTATGAGTTGATGTGAATGCTACCTTTTGTTTTGTCCACGCTATAGCATGTGTTGTGACTTGTGAAGTGTGAACCATGCCTCATTATGAAGATGTGCTTGCGTTAATATCTGCCAAAAAGAATATGGATTGAGAGACGTTCAAGATTAAGGAAGCAAAATAATTGGTATCAGAAAAATAATGTTAAGCACAAAATAATTTTTATATAACATTGTGATTTTTTCTTTTCCGAATGTAACTGATTGTGGCTGGAATGATATAATTTTTGAAGTTGTGATCTATAATTAATGGTTTTAAAAATAAAATCCTACTTGCTGATTATTTCATTCTTAGATCTTGGAATAAAAAATTAAAAAAAAAATGTGGGGAGCAAGAAGGATTCTATGGAAAAACCTTTAGTGAATACTAGCTTCATCACACGTGCTTCGCGCTTGCGATGAAACTTTTTTTTTAGTGGTCGTAGCAAAAAAAAAAAAAAATCTATGTTTTTTTAATTTTATATATATAATTTTTATTTTGAAAATCTAATTTATAAGTGTATATATAAATTTGAAAATCAACTAGAGAGTGGTCCTATTTTTTAAGCAATGTTTTAGTGGAAGTTAGGGTTGTATTTTTACTGAATTGTCCTTTAGTTTTGTCTCTACTTAATAATAGGGATGTATGGTTATTTTAGAACAAAAATCCGGTCCAAATATGGGAAGCCCTTAAATAGTAGCATATATATATAAGTTTTGAAATTTTGATAATTGATTTTTAGTTGAAGTAGAATTTAACTTTTTGAAACTTAGATGATAAAGTTTTAGTTAAATTAAATTAAAATTAAATCTTTTCCCTTTATTCGAGATTTTATCCCTTAATCTAAGGAAATATATCCTAACAATTAATAAAAATTAATTTAATAATTAATGAAAGTAGTTGTTTATTAGGAAAAAAATGTGAGAGAGAGAGAGAGAGAGAGAGAGAGAGAGAGAGTATCATGTAAATTTATCAACTCCTATGAATCTATACAATATATAAATCCTTCCAATACAAATACATATGCATAAGTTGTAGCTCGAAAAAAAAAAAAAAATGAAAACAAAACAAAAAACAAAAAAATGTGGGCTGCAATAGAGATTCTATGGAAAGACTATTGGTAAATATATTAAATTTTGAGATTTTGAAAATAGATTTTTAGTTGGAGTAGAATTTAAATTTCTGAATCTTAGATACATGTTGCATGTTTTGTTAAAACATTTATTCTTACTTTGGAGTATCATGTTTTGTGCAAGCAAAGGCACATTATCTCAATCTTGCGTCAGGGGATGCTATTTTGGAGTATCATGTTGTGGCTATACATTGTTGAGCTATAATAATGGAGTCTATATTCTCTTTCAAAGGGTCACATAGTGCTTGTTAATCTGGGTTCATAGATGGCATCTACAATGGTAGCTCTATTAGCCTTCTTGGCAAGAACTCGGCAACGCATCTAGTTTGAGAGATGCCAATCGTCGGTGGAATTGGGTTTTTCCGGCTAGCGCGTGGCTATGCCATTGCTCAGATGCTTCGTTTGATCTCACCAGTACCGGTGATGATATAGTTGGCTACAATGTTACAGTGGTTCACTAGGGCTAGATTTTTTTTTTCAGAGTCTTGTTAATAGCCCCCTTTCTTATTTATTGTCTTCCTGTCATGATCCCTTGAATTATTGTGGTTAACTTTGGTTGGTTGGGTCAATAATCTTTGAATGTGTCACTAATTCACATCATTTAAACAATTAGATGAGGAGTATTATACAAACAAGTAATTGATATTGTTACAAGATTTATTTGGTTAACAATTAATGGGAGATATACGATATATTTGATTTTATCCCTTATTGTTATTTTAGCACTTGAAATTGCGGAGGAAACTAAAGTTTAAAAAATCATGATAAACTTTATCGTGAACTTGGGTGAGAAAATGAAGTGTTGTTCATATGCCTACTAGAAAGAAGTACGAAAAATGGTAGTAATTTCACATTGTTTAGAAACATTTTAGTTTTGTTAATTGGAGTTCAGAATCACACACTATATGTGCTTAAGACTTGAATTACATGACTGATAATTCCACATTAGGTACTTGAATGTGATTTTGTAACATTTGAAATTGTGCTATATGATTTTCACTGTGGTTATAAATCAATTTCAAAGCATCTACGCTTAAATTAGTTTTTGCTATTAAACTCATAAATCAAAAAATGACAAAACCTTTTTCATGGAGTACAGAAGACAAAGTTCTCTTTAATATTCATTGTCTTTCACGTTTCTCTCAAATTACATTTTTAAAATTTTTTTTTTTAATTAAGTGTAAAATGATTTTTTATTACGAAGAGTTTGAAACATGCTTAGACAACTTCGTTTTAAGTTGGAATACTTGTTCATTTTATACTATTTGAAAGTGTGTGTGTGTTATATATATATATATATATATATATATATATATATATATATATATATATATATAAAATTAAATCTCATTTTCAATTTTCTATAGCTATAAAAATTGCATTTTTTTTTTGGGTCAAGGACTCATTAATTAAGCTCATAGATTACAAAATAAGAGTTAGTACATTCCTATGATAATAGCATGCATTGAGGGACAATATATATACTTGATGCATCATAAGTTATATAAAAAATAATGGAGTTACTTAATTATAGGGAAATTAAAGGGAAATCAATATCATTCAACTCATATAAAAAAACATAAAATTAAACCAATTCATATCAATATAGATCTAGGGAGTTGCTTAAATAATATTGTGACCTAGAATTAGTTTACCAACTAGAATCAAACACATAAAATTAAACCATAAAACACAGCACATATAAGGGATCATTAGAGGAAGACAAAATAAGAAAGGGGGCTATTAACAAGACTGAACAAAATCTAGCCTTAGTGAACCACTGTAACATTGTAGCCAACTATAGCATCGCCGGTGGTGAAATCAATCCAATGTGTCTGAGCAATGGCATAGCCACGCGCTAGCCGGAAAAGCCCGGTTCCACCGACGATTGGCATCTCTCGAACCAGATGCATAGCCGAGTTCTTGCCAAGAAGGCTAATAGAGCTACCATTGTAGATGCCATCTATGAACCCAAAGTTCATGGCCATTATCAGTCCCATCTCTTGCTGTCCTGCAGACCCATATAGTCCTTGAGCCCGGCCCAGGAGCTTTGAATTTGGATCAGGTGTCTCAGTCAATGGATCATCTGCCATCATGATAACACCAAATAGTGTTGGAGATTTCTCAGTTTCAGTAGCTTCAGCCACCCTAACTGCACTTGGGTTCTTCCCACTGAGTGTGTCATGGAAGTAGAATTGGAGGTTGGTCACTGTCTCCTTTTTCCTTTGGAACTTAAGCCTTGTTGCCCATTTCTCTTCCTTGAAGCTTTGAGCCAATGTGATGCTTGCCACTAGGGAGAATAGCAATACTATTAGTACAAAACTAAGTTTTGCCATTTCTCTCTTCCTCAATTTGACTAGCAAAGTTTTGTGAAATAGATTAAAGGTTAGGGGAACCTTTATAGGGGGACATGTGGGATTTGGCTCTGCGAAGTCTTATATAGAGCATGTGAAAGCATCAGAGGTCGTTTAACTACAATAGGAAGAAATAAATTTTTGCCACCCCTTTTAAGGGGTCCACTTTGTTTTTGAGTGGGGCAACTTCCTTTTTTAATTTACAAAATAGACTTCCTCTAGATCTGTCTTTCCTTTCTTATGGAGGAAAGAAATTGAAAATTCTGACCCAAATCTATGAATCAGTACCTATGTTTGAGTTTGACTAAAGCTCAATATATTTTTTTTCTTTTTTTGTTAAATTATTTTAAAAAAAACTTACTTTTTTATAAATAAAAATGTTAGAGTTACTAATAATTTTATTGTAAAAGGTTTATATATATATAAAAAAATCAATTGCATTTCTTATAATTGGTAGCACGTAAGTTTGTATGATTTATATAATAAAATTTTGTAATATCCTTACTATAGAAGAACTTAGACAGGGAAAAAATGAAAGACAAAAAAGACATTAATTTTCCACTAATTACACCTGGAAAGAATAATTATGATACATTATATTTAATACACAAAGTGATTGTAGCCTCAAAAATGCTTGCACAAGAAAACAAGAATTTCAATTTGTTTGGTTGCCCGACTCTAATGCACATTCGCTCACCTAACCAAAGAGTATGTTATGTTTCAAAAAAGGTTGGCGCTTCTTGTTCACGTAATTATGAAATCTTTCCCTATTTGTCTGCTAACGATGACATGACTAAGATGATCATCTTAGGGTCCCATTATTTGAAGCCATGATGCATTTGATCTAATTGTGAATGGTATCCAAGGTTAAAAGGTTATGTCTGACACTATGCACTCTTGGCACAATTAACACTCTGTAATTATAAGTGTTTGTAGGGTGTAAAGATCAAAAGTTAGGATCAAGTTTCTAGAAAAGAGCTTTACACATCTATACATTAAAATTAGGATAGAGTAAAATTTTATTTCATATTAAAAAAAAAAAAAAAAAGTTAACGTAAACTAAGTAAAATTTGAGATAAACATAAAGATTGATCATAACTTAGGACAATGTCATTTTAATAATTACTTGATCCCAAAACTTAATACACAGTATTTGCCATTTGTCCATATATGCCAGCAAGATTATTAGCCCAACTTAATTACATTGTCGCCATAGTTGAACTGTAGTTGATATATATATCACCACAAACTAGCGTAATCAAACCTAATGATTCATAAGTATCAATGCAAGTTCTAAAATTTTGAATGGAGGCTAGGTGTTTAGGCTTCAAGGTTTAAATGAAGGAGGCCTCCTAATCTTAGTAGCTTGCTCGAAGCCATATGAAATTTCAATCAACTTTGGCTCTGAACCTTTTAGTCCCCCAAAGCAAATACCAAATGGCACACCTTTATTATCATATCCTGCAGGGACACTAATTCCAGGGAACCCCCCAATTGCAAGGACAGAATTAACACCAACACCATAAGGTCATAAAAATGCAGTCACCAATGCATCAAGGTTATACTCTATCATCAACTTCACAAAACCATTTCTCGTCAGCCTTGCCATATCTTGCAATGCTGCCTTCTCTTTGTTACTAGACCCATCTGTGGCTTGAGCTTCTAGAAAGAGGTTCTACCCATAGTCCTTGATCTTTTCCTGCATGGCCATGCTAGTAAATCTTCATTATTTGTGGATGTGCCTTACCTTTGTTGGCAATAATGAAAAACATGAAGGGAACAGAATATATTGTGTAGGATGAAACTTATAGACAGTTCTTTAATTAGGTGCTGTAACTTGGGTTTTCTTTGAATTATATAGTTAAATTTAATTGTTTAAAAAAAGATAACACCACCTTTATTCAAATAGTCAACCAAATATATAACACATAATAACTGTATTTAAGTTTTATCCTATTAGAGTTACATTGCACTATATATTTTACACTATTTGGTCAATTCAACCGTAGGGTGTTCAATTAAGGAACCTAAGATTCAACTCCTAAAGATTTGTATCTATGTTTTGCCCTATTGAATATACCACAATATTTTTCACAACTGTTAAGTTGGCAAATTATTATTAATTCTTGTATAGGCTTTTACCATCGACGCATTAACAACTTGTTATCTTGTTAGTTGTGACTCTAAACATATTGAAAATAAAGTATTTATGTAAACATACTATAGAGAGGGAAAATTCTCTACCTATCACAAGCTGACACATCATACTATCAAGTCCACAAAATACGACCAATTACAAAACATCATGTACTACTGCTAGGTTTTGCTATCACTATTCAAAAACTAATGAAAACTTGCCAAGTGTTATTGAAATAGGGGCATAAAACGCATCAGCATGTGTAAGCGATGACATAAGCAGCTTTGCACGTGTAAGCGATGACACAAGCAATCCAGCACGTGTAAGCGATGACATAAGCGAACCAATCAGGCTATGACATGTGTCACTAATCAGACTCCGCCACGTGTCGCTCACTCACCCCCAAACTCCTATAAATAGAAGCCTTCCTAAAACATTTAAGGAGGAGATCAAGCCATCTAGAGCATAAGCAGCATCAGAGAAGATTCAGAAGCACTCAGAAGTACAGAAACTCTGCTAGAATCAAGCCCTGAAGCCTCTAGGAACTTCAAGAACTTCAACCTCGAATACAAAGAACATTCGAAGCAGAATCATCCAAACTACTTGCCCAGATCTTAAAGTTTATTGGAATCAAGCTCAAAAGCCTCTAGGAACCTCAACAAACCATAAATCAACAAAGCTCTATGGATTTAAGCCTCCAAAGGCCTGAAGAACTTCCACCACAAACCTTCAAATACAAAGAAAAATCGAAGAGAAATTATCCAAATCATATTTCTACATCTCAAAGTTCATTGGAATCAAGCTCAAAAGCCTCCAGAAACCTCACAAACCACAAATTAGCGAAGCTCTACGGATTCAAGCCTTCAAAGCCTCGAAGAACTTCCACCACAAACCTTCAAATACGAAGACCAATCGAAGAGGAATCATCCAAATCATATTCCTACATCTCAAAGTTCATTGGAACAAGCTCAAAAGCCTCCAGAAACCTCACAAACCACAAATTAGCGAAGCTCTACGGATTCAAGCCTCTAAAACACCCAAGAACTTCCACCACAAATCTTCGAAGACGAAGAATGCCAAGAACACGAAGAGCGTATCAAGAACGCGAAGAACACAAAGAACAAAGAATTTCTAACAAGCTTGTAGCCAGAGATTTATTGTAATTCCGTTTCAAATATCTTCAATCCATTCCTCAGCCAAATTGAAGGATATTTTGTGTTCAAATCAAAATCACATTACCACAATTCCAATCAACAAATCTTTCAAGGTGATCGAATTAGAGGGTTACTCTTTTGTAATCTTGGAGAATTGTACCACATATTCATCAATACAAATTCGCATTTGTGAAACTATTTTACTTGTTTGATTTATTTCGAACTAAAGAAATTTAGCCGTTTACAAATTCTGGCACGCCCAGTGGGACCTCTTTGCCTCTCATCTCCTTCTCCTACAAAGAAAGAAATCTTTGTCATCTTGCTACCAACTTCAATGGCCTCTAGCAAGAACATCCAAGCTTCAACAATAGTTACTTCAATTAAACTTGGTACGGCTACCACCAACAATTGCATTGGTGCAATCAATCGTAGCCAGCCTAAAGCTCACAATCAACTTCGAGCTCAATCAATCAAGGAAGATAAGGTCCAGGCAATCATCTCCTTAGACCCTTTTACAAGAAAAAAGGTCATCAACAAGGACATCTCCACCTTGGAACACCTCAGGTATGGGGGCAAATCCCCTTCTTCCTTCACAAGAAGTTGGTTGCACGATTTCTCTCCCATCAAAGGGAACCCAAAAGATAATATTTCACATGCTCACTTCAATTCACTTCCTTCTCCATCATCTGTGGAAGTTGTGTCAGTCATGATGACTAACACCTCTAACATGGAAGAAAAGATGACTGAAATGGAACAAAAGGTCGTCCTTCTCAGAAAAGCACTTGAAGATAAGGACCTCTAAATTGCAACTTTAATGAACAAATTCGAAGTACAAGATCTTGGTGAATCAAGCCATGGTCATAAAATCACATCGGCGAAGGATGACGAAGGGAGAGAAATTGAAAACACTCCCTGACAAGAACATTCCACCTCAATGGCCTCGATATCTGTCCAACAATTGCAAGACATGATAACGAATACCATACGAGCACAATATGGAGGTTCTTCTACAAATTCTCTCATATATTCAAAACTCTATACGAAGCGCATTGACAATATGAGAATGCCAAATGGGTATCAACCCCCCAAGTTCTTGCAATTTGATGGCAAGGAAAACCCTAAGCAACACGTTGCTCACTTTGTAGAAACTTGCGAGAACGCAGGGACTCAAGGAGGCCTCTTTGTAAAGCAGTTTGTTCGTTCACTAAAAGGGAATGCCTTTGATTGGCATACAAACTTGGAACCTGAGTCAATCAATAGTTAGGAACAACTTGAGAGGGAGTTCCTCAACAGGTTCTATAGCACATGCCGCACAGTAAGTATGATGGAGCTTACCAATACTAAGCAGTGGAAAGACGAGCCTGTTGTTGACTATATCAATCGGTGGCATTCTTTGAGTTTAGACTGTAAGGATAGACTTTCTGAAATATCTGCTATAGAAATGTGCATCCAAGGCATGCATTGTGGACTTCTGTACATCCTGTAAGGGATAAAGCCTCAAACATTCGAAAAATTGGCAACTCGTGCGCACGACATGGAATTGAGTATCTCTAGCCACGGAAATACAAAACCTCCCATACTTGAGGAAAGCAGAAAAGAGGTAAGGAGGAATGACAGGAATGCAGAAAGCAATCTCAAAGACCCAAAAATTGTTAACACTGCGTAAGGTTCCAAGGAGAGAAGCAAAGGCAAATGAAAAACAACTAGAAGGATGGAAAAAGAACGAAGTGTGTTGTTTGACCTTTAAGGAACGAGCAAAAAGCATATCCGTTCCTTGATGAATGACAGGAATGCAAAAAGCAATCTCAAAGACCCAAAAATTGATAACACTACCATAGTTAAGGTTCCAAGGAGAGAAGTAAAGGCAAATGAAAAACAATTTGAAGGATGGCAAAAGAACGAAGTGCGTTGTCTGACCTTTAAGGAACTTGAGCAAAAAGCATATCCGTTCCTCGATGAAGATGTGCCAAACATCTTAGAACAACTATTGCAATTGAAGCTGATTGAATTGCTAGAATGTAAGCGACCAGAAGACATAGGGAAAGTTGATGACCCTAACTAGTGCAAATATCATCGCATCATTGGCCACCCAATTCAAAAATGCTTCGTCTTCAAAGAACAAATCATGAAGCTTGTTAAAGAAAACAAGATTGATCTAGACATTGATGAAGTTGTCGGGTCGAACCATGTGACCGTTGCTTGTCATGTACTTCCAACTCTCAGGCAGGGGCAAACATCAATAAGGCTTACGAATTGATTGACAATGATGGTGTAAGAATCGACCCTATCAATGGGAAGTTCTTCAAACGCTTCTATGCTTGAAAACTGAGGACTGCTCCTCGGTAAGAGCTTAAACTACCCACTGCAACGCTGAGAGGGTATATGATGTATTTGATGTCTTCCCATTGCCTTTGAAAGCGTACAAATAAAGAAAAATAAATCCCACTCTATGTCACCATTTGCGAGTGTGGCATAGTGGTTGGATGCCTTTGTCGCCCTTGAGGCCAAGGTCTCGGGTTCGATTAGTAGTGATACCCATTATGCACAATTGGTACCCACGAAATATTGTGGAGCGTAGGGCGAGGATTAACACGTGAGCCCTCATTTTTCTTATTTAACAAAAGAAAAAAAACAAACAAACAAATTT
The DNA here is from genome assembly GCF_040712315.1 of Castanea sativa. NCBI lineage: Eukaryota > Viridiplantae > Streptophyta > Magnoliopsida > Fagales > Fagaceae > Castanea > Castanea sativa. Next base: position 40,723,235 of record NC_134019.1, on the reverse strand, counting down.
TTTTTGTTGAACTACGTAATGACTTGATCCCTCTTCAGGGTACGTAGGCAGCTTAGTACTTTTCACTAGGTTCAGTCACATAAAAAGAAGAAGAATTGCCAGTTTAGCTTGAGGAGTTTTTTAAAGATCGTTATAGTAGAAAATGAAGACTGTAAGGAGTTGATGTTGCTTAGCTTTCCTTGAAATGATGATAAATATAAGTTGTTTCTTGGTTGTGGAGTAAAATAAAATCTTCAACTGCTTTTGCAAGAAATGAAGTCTGCATGGCATTTCCCATCTTCTATGGACATTCTCCCACATTTATGAAGCATGCTTTGCATCACTTATCTCCTGGGGTCATTTTCTTGTACCTTGCAAGTCTAAGCTACATCATCTCTCTTCTAGGTTGTGCCACTTCATAGCTCTGAAATTTGAACCACATCATTTCCCTTCTGATTGGTGCTGTTTCACATCATGTATCTGAAATCTAGACAACGTTACCTTCCTCCAACATCTGAAGTTGGTGTTGCATCATCTTTACTCTAAGGGCATGTTCGTGCAATGTCAAAATCATGGTGGCATTCTTCTCACATCTTCAAGGTTTTGTTGGCATCTCTTTTCATCCTTAAAGTCTTGATGGGAGCTTCTTGAAACTTCAAGCTTTATTATAAAGGCTAATATTAGTGCAACTTCAATGCGAATGCAAGTGCCAATGTGGAATGTTGATGTGGCTTCATGACAAAGATGAGTATTGGCATGGCTTCAATGCAAATGAAGTTTTGACATAGCTTCATGGCAAAAATGAATGTTGGCATGGCTTCAAAGCAAATGAAGTGTTGACGTAGCTTTATGGCAAAGATGAATGTCGGCACGACTTCAGAGAAAATGAAATGTTGACGTGGCTTCATGGCAAAAATGAATTTCGGCACGGCTTCAGAGCAAATGAAGTGTTGACATAGCTTCATGGCAAAGATGAATGTCGGCATGACTTCAGAGCAAATGAAATGTTGATGTGGCTTCATGGCAACGGTAAATATCGCCATGGCTTCAATGCAAATAAAGTGTCGAGACAGCATTATGGCAAAAGAAGAGTGCTAGTGCAGCTTCAGTACAAGGACAAATGCTGGTGCAGCTTCAATGGCAAAGACTCTTGATGTAGCTACTTTGCATAGATTCTTGATATGACTATGTTGCAAAGACAAGTGTTGGTGCGGCTTAATTGCCAATACTAGAGCCAGTATGACTTCAAAGACGAGTACTGGTGATAGCATTGTTGCCTAGCTGGATATCCATATAGAAACATCGTTACAAAGATGAATATCACTAAAAGATTGTTGGTGCAAGAAAAGAATGTAACAACATGAAGGCATACGTCAGTGCAAGAACTATGCTATCAATGAAATATAAAGCCCCCAAATGAAGGCAAACACTTCTATGAAAATGTCAATGTAAAGTTTGATGTCAAAACCCAAAGATTAAGGAAACTGTGCTGCAAAACAAAAACAAGCAACAAAAAAATTTGTCAGGGAAAAAGATCTCATAGCATGTAAAAAAAAAAAAAATCATTTACAAGAAAAGAAGCAGACAAGTACAAAAAAAAAACTTGAAAGCAGGAGAAGAAAGCTGAAGGTTGAGCATGTGCCTCAATGATGAAGGCAATAGCATGTCTTTATATAGAAAACTTCGGAGATAACAGACAAGAAAAATGAAGAAAGTTGGCAAGCCATTAAATGCTGCCAGCAAACGGATATTGTTTGAAGTCAGATTTTGCAACTCAAATGCATTCAAAGTCAAAAAAATACTGCACTAAGTACCTATAAATGGATCATACTAGCCAAAAAAAAATTGCGTTAGACCTTAGAAAATGCTTATGGTCTAGAAAGAGTACACATATCATCTAAGCCGATATTATTCAAAGCGACAATGCTACCGACCTTGAGAACAATAAGAGATGATTAACCAATCTACCCGAGTTGTCAACACTGTCAGAGCCACCGAAGCCCATAAATCCAAAAAAAAAAAAAAATTGTCACCACAGGAGTCTTCTACGGCCTTCGATCCACCAAACCTGAACATTCCAGGCCCTGATGCCCAACCACGCGCTTCCACGCGCCGCCAAAAGCATCAAAGATCACGACCTACTCTTTCCCATCTGTGCAAATCGGATCACCAATTGAGAAAACTAATCTCACCACTAGATTCATCGACCCTCGATTCACAAAAACCAAAAAGATCATCAACAACAGAGCTACCATGCATCTCCATGCGCCACCACAGACTCGCGATGACCAACTGCTTAGCCCCTCAAAACTGACCCTACAGGGGTCTTCTATGGCTTTAGATCTACAAAACCTAAAAAATTCAGGCCCAAAAACCGATGCATGCGCCGGCACCTCTCTCACGCGCGTACAAGCGCCATATGTCGACATGCCCTCCAACATCTTCACGTGCTTACACGTGCCCCTATGACGTCATTGATGACGTCATCCTCCACTAACCAGTTTGACCCCGACCGACTTGGAAATTTGACCCGGATCCGGACCGCTTGAAAAAAAAAAAGAAAGAAAATGTTTTGACCAGTTGGACCTCTGACTTTGACAAAAAGTCAAAATTTTCAAAAACGGCCTGTCCCACTCAGTTTTTTGTGTACTTTCCAATTTTGGGATCTATTTCTTCAATTAAGACTTGAAAATTGCACAACGGTCCAATTTCTAGAAAGTTGACTTTTGCACAAATCTTGACCAAAAGTCAAAATTTTCAAGAAGGACCTGTCTTGCCTAATTTTTTTTGCATACATTCCAGTTTTGGGATCTATTTATTCATTTGAGAATCTAAAATTTCTCAAATAGTGCGATTCTACAACTGCTGGCTTTGATGTGAACTTTGACCAAGAATCAAGATGTCTGAGCAAAGCTTGTCCTATTCAGATTTTCACAAAGATTCTGATTTTGAAATTTGCGTATTTGTTTTGGACTTGGAAACCCCCAATTTGACCCATTTCTCTGAATACTAGCGGTGTCCAAAATTTAAGCTTTCAAGATCAAAATTTGAGATCCATCCATTTGGTATGGATTCCCTCAAGATTATCCTCTAGACTTCATCAAGGCTTCCCTTTCAATGAACAGATGAACTCTCACAAGTGTGTCTCAAACTTGAAATTGCATTTGGTCACTACTCCAGCCTACCATTCCCATTTGGTGCCTACCAGTCTCCGACTTACCATTCCCATTCGGTGCCTACCATTCTCATCCACTTTTCTCACCAAAAATTCTTATCTGCCATTCGCAACTACCCAACTACCATTCTTCATCTCTCCGCTATAAATAGAAGGGTCGGATTCATCGAAAACTCACCAAGAAAAACACACTGAATAATGAAATGAAGATTTGCTTCTTTCAAATTTTCAAATCCTCCATCTCACAGCCATTTCTCACTATGACCTCATCATTCTCAACACCTAGCAACCAAAATTGCTTCATAATCAGTTTGAAATCAACCCTCTCATGGTTTAGTAGAAACCTTTCTCACAACATCATCGTTGTTTTAGGATCCAAACAAATTTTGTTTCCCCACTTAACGACCTCATTTGTCCATAAAGTTATTCATAACAAGGCTGGTATTGTCGTTTCATGCTTCCTTGGACTTGGTTGGCTAGGAAATCTAAGTCCTGTAGAGACACCTGTTCCTAAGATCAGGGCTCTCGTAGTCTCTCTCCAACTGCTTGGTCTTGCATCAGAAGCAATAGTTCGGAACAAACAGCAACTTGGCTGGTTTCTGAAACCAGGATTGCAAGTTAGCTCTACCTTTCATTTTGTTGTGCTTTCCTAACAAGTTGCATTAGGTGAAGGTGGTGAAAGGTGTTGGGGTATCCTACAAATTGTCTCCCATCCAACACTTACAATGACTTTCAAGGTACCATCTCATCAGAAATTAGCCTTTGGTGTCGGTAAATGGTCGCCAAAGCCTCATTCCATGTTCCTACTAGCGTGGGGCCCAAAGGTCATCGTTGCTGGTACCTCAAAACACACTTTCTGGAATTACTCCAACTTAAGATCAGCTTTAAGAATTTCAAAAAATATACTTCTGAAATTACTTCAACTTAATGTCCGTCAGCATGGTCCAGTTACACAGGCATATTCAATGACTTGTTGTCAGATTTCATTCAGCATGCAGTCAATCCTGAATCCCAAGGTGTACTTCCCAAAAACATCTACACCAGAGAGTCCCCAACGTACAGGGCCAGCGCCATGGTGTCCTATGTTTCACTCATTCACTTCATCTTCATTTCTATCTTCTTCACCACCAACATTAGCATACCCAGAATCCATAAGCTTCTGAAATTACCTCAACTTAACCTGAGTGAAACAATGACACATGTGCATTCAACCACTCTCCTACATGTCCTCACTGTAATCCAAAGTATATTCTTCGAAAATAACTTCGCCTGAACTTCTTAAAAACGCGAGGCTAGCCCCATAGCTCTGCATGTTGTACCCAGCCAACATTCTCACTTCTTCTTCATCTTCTACACCCTGTGATCGCCGCCAACGATCCAAAATACTCCTCTGAAATTACTTCAGCTTAACCTCTGCTGAAATGATTCAATCTTGCAAGTACATCCAACTTCTTGCAAATGACTTTCAGCCTCACCAACCCACTCCAAGTACCATGGAACACTCTTTTGAAATTACTTCGACTTAACCTCTGCTGAGAAAACTCGGTCACGCGAGTACATTCAAATACTCGCAGACCTGTTTTCAGTCTCATTAAAGCCTTTCATATGGGTAGGTCTACTCTTCTGAAATTACTTCATCTTGCTAAAAGCTCCTCCACCTTCAACTACTTCACTTGAAGAGTCAAGTATAAAAATCCATTTTCAAGACTCATTCACTCACCACACTTCAAAAACTGTGTGCATGAACGAGTCTCGAGGGGGCATTTATAGAGAGAGAAAATTCCCAACCTATCACAAGCTGACACATCATACTATCAAGTCCACAAAACACGACCAATTACAAAACACCACGTACTACTGCTAGGTTTTGCTATCACTATTCAAAAACTAATGGAAACTTGCCAAGTGTCATTGAAATAGGGGCATAAAACGCATCAGCATGTGTAAGCGATGACATAAGCAGCCTTGCACGTGTAAGCAATGATACAAGCAATCCAGCACGTGTAAGCGATGACATAAGCGAACCAATCAGGCTGTGACACATGTCACCAATCAGACTCTGCCAAGTGTCGCTCACTCACCCCAAACTCCTATAAATAGAAGCCTTCCTAAAACATTTAAGGAGGAGATCAAGCCATCTAGAGCATAAGCAACATCAGAGAAGATTCAGAAGCACTCAGAAGTACAGAAACTCTACTGGAATCAAGTCTTGAAGCCTCTAGGAACTTCAAGATCTTCAACCTTGAATACAAAGAACATTCGAAATAGAATCATCCGAACTACTTGTCCAGATCTTAAAATTCACTGGAATCAAGCTCAAAAGCTTCTAGGAACCTCAACAAACCATAAATCAACGAAGCTCTACAGATTCAAGCCTCCAAAGCCTCCAAAGGCTCGAAGAACTTCCACCACAAACCTTCAAATACGAAGAACAATCGAAGAGGAATCATCCAAATCATATTCCTACATCTCAAAGTTCATTAGAATCAAGCTCAAAAGCCTCCAAAAACCTCACAAATCAGCGAAGCTCTACGGATTCAAGCCTCCAAAGCCTCGAAGAACATCCACCACAAACCTTCAAATACGAAGAACAATCGAAGGGGAATCATCCAAATCATATTCCTACATCTCAAAGTTCATTGGAATCAAGCTCAAAAGCCTCCAAAAATCTCACAAACCACAAATTCTACGGATTCAAGCCTCTAAAGCATCGAAGAACTTCCACCACAAACCTTCAAAGACGAAGAACGCCAAGAAAACGAAGAACGTCTCAAGAACGCGAAGAACACAAAGAACAAAGAATTTCTAACAAGCTTGTAGCCAGAGATTTATTATAATTCTGTTTCAAATATCTTCGATCCATTCCTTAGCCAAATTGAAGGATATTTTGTGTTCGAATCAAAATCACATTACCACAATTCCAATCAACAAATCTTTCAAAGAAATCGAATCAGAGGGTCACTCTTTTGTAATCATAGAAAATTGTACCACACATTTATCAATACAAATTCGCATTTGTAAAACTATTTTACTTGTTTGATTTATTTCGAACTATAGAAATTTAGTTGTCTACACATACTAACCAAATCTGAGAACTTCTTGTTGAAGGCTATAGCATCAGCCAAGGTACGCACTGGGGAAGCCATCAGTTCTTTTAAATATTTGTTCAAGGCCTGTTTGAACTCTATCATCAATGCTGTCCGTTCCGAGGTGCCAACATTCAAGATAGCATGAATGTTAGCTATTTCAAGATTGTCCACCAAAATTGCACCTTCTTGCCTGATATATTGTGGAAAATTATGTACCAAGTTAGGATAGTACATCAGATAGGGCAAATTTCTAGCTTGTGTGTTATGTTACGTACCTTAGTGTATCAAGATGCTGTGCAAATATTTTTTTTAAGAAGGTGTGATTGCCGAAATTGTAAAATGGTTTTCTCGCCATTCCCAATCGCTTCCCCTTAAGACCATTAACCTTCAGAAATTGTTTATAGCCACAATGTGGAATGTACTTTGATGCTTCGATGGTTGCTTTATCATTGTAGTCTTGACCAACAATCTCATCAAGAACGTAAACAACATCTGATACAGTCCTGCAAATGGGCCTGTAATATCCAACATGAAATGAGAGATATTTTTTTTTTTGGTTAAGGTAACCTTCATATATCGAGGGGAATTATTGATGAAAGTTAACAAAATAATTATAACATTATTATACAAGAAAATAATTCAAGATAGAGTATATTTTCTTTCAGAATTACACATAATATTACATGTGACAAACATAGTGTAATTATGAGATTAAAGTTTGGCCAAAACCTTATCAAGAGCTGCAAGTGAACTCAAACACACTTGAGCGAAACCAGGACTTACTGGAGTGGAACATTAAAAGTAGACAAAAAGTTTGCTGAGTCTTTCACTCAAAACTCACTCAAGCGAAATTGTTAAGTTTGCATTAGCTATTAACCTAGCTTTGTTAGGATAATTAACCATTGTTGTAGTTGTAGCTCATTATATGTATTCAATGCCCCCTTATCAATATCTAGCAACTGACTATGGTACCCAACTTTTATTGTTCACACATGACATGTGAACATGTGGATTTCTCATATAGTTGGTGCTGCTGACTATTTGATACGACCTATTAGATTATACACTTAAGCAAATTGTGTGTTCTTTAAATCGAAGTAGCCAATACGGATATATTGTATTAAAGATATATTGTATTAATATAAAGACTATCGGTTTGATAAGGAGAATAAAATATATTGGTAAAAGTCATGCCAATGTACCATTTCGAAATTAGTATGATACACACACACACACATACATATATATATATATATATATATTTGTATATTTATGAACTAAAATATTTTGTTAAGGCCCAAGAATAATTGCTTAGATAAATAGAAGTTTAACTTTTAATCTTACTAGTTGTAGACCCTTGTGATACATGAAAAAAATTGACGATTTATATTTTTGTTAAGTGAAAAATGAAAATAGTAGATGAGATTTATAAGCATTAGTCCTAAACAATTTTTAAAATAATGTGATTATTTTCTAACAAAGTATAATTGATTAAATATATTATATTTACTAAATTAATGTACTTATATTTGTTATTTGAAAGTGTTTTAAATTATTAAGTTTTTTTCCTTCAAGAAAACATAATGCATTTTACATTTTTTTTTTTTTTTTTGAAAATGAAACCTTCATTATCTATACATTTTGAATGGAGTAAAAAGCAAATATAAGTAAATTTATCATTTATATTAGAAAAAAAAAAGACTTTAATACCATAAGAAAAGTAATTTTATCAAGAATTTACTAACATTATGCTGAGAATGTAACATAATTTTCAATAAAGTAGCTCGTCTTTCTACACAAACCTCTCCTTCAATGCATTGTCGAAGTGGACCGAATGGACCAGTGGATAAAATGGACCTAAGTGGACCGACTGGACCGAAGTAGATTGAATTGGACTAAATTAGACCGAGTGGACTGAGATAGACTGAAGTGGACCGAACTAGACCAAATGAAACGAAATTGACCAAAGTGGATCTAATTGGACAGAAGTGATTTGAAAAGAACTGAATGGATTGAAATGGTCTGAATAGACTGAAATGGACTGAACTGGACCAAAATGGACCGAATAGATCGAAATGCTATGATAATGTGGCTTAACATGAGCATAGCAATAATAAATACTATGTTTTAGCTTTCACCTTTTAAATATTATATAGATTGGAATTATACAACCAATTGGAATTGAGCTTGTGGGTGAAAATTTTTAAAATTTTAGTTTCCTCTTTTACTAACAGACTTATGTTTACAGCAACCACAGATTCCTTATTTATTTAAGTGACTATTTGTGCAATGACCCCAACAGGCAAAGAAAAAATCTATTTTGATATGGAAGATTGTAAACAAGTTACCCAATAGTATCCTACCTAGGAGAGATTGGGACGACCCCAGCGCGGCTTGTGAGACCAATTGTTGGTTTAATGCCCACAACTGAGTTAGAAATGCCACCAAATTTGCAGCCACTGATATAGCTGATCCACTACTTGACCCACATGGATATGCCGATAGAACATAGGGATTCTGCACATCATCACAAAACATTGATATTGACACTTTGTTCCTGTCTTTCTTAGCAGAGACGAAACCAAAACTCCAAGTTGAGGGGGCCAAAGTATAAACCCAAAATTTTTTATAAAAATCAAAACTAACATCTACTCAAACTTTGTTGAATTTAATCACGTTTATTAACATTATAATCTCATATTTTCACAATTTGGATTGAATACTAATTTAATCGGTGGTAATTTTTTGGAATTTTGTTTGAAAATTTTCATGAATTGGGACATCAACATTAGAGGTAATGCTGCATTATTAGCTTCAAATTATTTGCAGTTTTTTCTCTTAAAAAAATCAAATACTATAGATAATTTTCCCATCATCAACAATTCAAGTAAAAGTTTCGTTATTTCCATGTTATATAGCTCTATCGTTTCAAAATTTAGTCCAAAAAATAAACCAAACAAACATACCCCACAAGCTACAACAACATTAATGTTAATAAAATATTTTCTAAAAATAGTTAATAATTCATAAAAATAAACCTACAAACAAGCATTACTATCCACTGCACACATTTGATCATAGTTCCCACGGGCTTCATATTTTTGGATCAATATGCAATGCGCAAAAGGATGTTGCATTTTTATTTTTTATTTTTTTTATAGTTTTCATGGGTTAAAATGTAAAGATTTTGAAGGAAGGGGGCCAAAAATATATTTTTTAGGGGAAATTTTTGTATATAGTGCTATATTTTTTTTTTCAACTTTTGGGTTTTGGGGGGGGGGGGGGGGAGGGGCATGGCCCCTTTGCCCTAACGTGGGTCCGTCATTGTTACTTAGAACATACTATCATGCACATCCAATGGTTAATTATTTCATCCAATTCTGATTACATACCAAAAAATTGGCCAGATCCAGATTATATGATATATGTGGATGAATATTTTAAGTGCTAAATGTGTTTCAACATTCTTATTCATACATTCTTCTCCTATAACAATTGCAAAGGTTTTTATCTTTCTCTCAGCATACATTTATATATATATATATATATATCACTACAACAAACTTTAGTTATTTCGACCCTCTTTTATGGAGGGTTTACTAAAACCTGTCGTTACAATCTATACATACAAGTGTGCTTGTAAATATTACTAAACTTTATCTCAGAGGTTATTAAGTCCCTCACAATAAGTTAAAACACCATTGAAATAAATGTGAAAAAAAAGAGCACATACAAAACTTTACATTTTGCAACCCACAACCCTTGATAAAATATGACAAAATTTTCAGCCCTTGAAAAAAGCCCACGAAAAAATTTAAAAAGAAGCCACAGCCCTTGTTAAAATATTTGTTCACTCTCTCACAGAAAATGAGAAAGCATTGAGCCCAAAGAGCTTGATGGAAATCTCAGAGCTCGACGATCATGGAAATCGCGCAGCTCCGATTAGGTACGAATTGGTCTCGGCAATTTGTGACTCTTCGTCTCTCTCGGCTTTGTGTTCTCAGCTCCGATTGGGTACAAATTGACCATGGAAGTAACAAACCCTAATTTTGTCTTTGATTTTTTGGTTTACCCACACTTTTTCATCGATTTCCCCATGATTTTCGTTTCACATTTTTCAGAAAATTGAGAAATGGAAGTCACTCATTCTCTCAGCAATGGTGTTCAAGGTTTCTCGCGTCGAGACCTAGCCAATCGATGGCCAAAAGCCTAGTACCTCTGGTCTCCGCAAGAAGGTTCAATTTCCCTTTCTTTCTATTCAATTCGATTCGATTCGATTCTTTCACTGTTGCGCTTTAATGTTCGTTGCTTTTTTTTCTTTTGATCTATTGCGTTTCACCGAATCAATCACTTTATCGAAATTAATCCATGCAAATTCGATCTCTATTTGATCGAATTGATCAATTTTGATGTAGAATCAGATTATTCGAAAACTTGTTTTTTTCATTCAGATTCTCATCGAATCAGATTTTAGTATAACTGCACGACTTGCTTGGATCAGTGAGGCTTGTGAAAATCAATTTGAATTCGCTGCATTTTCGTATTCTGACTGTGTTGATGAATGAATATGAATTTTCTCTTTGGATTCAAGAACTATTACTTTATCAATTGCTAAGTTACTATGCGATTGTTGATATATGTGTTAATTTATATTGTTTGTTGTTTTATTGTGTGGAAAATGCTTGGGCACTCTCTTTGTCTTTGTTTGTAGTATTTGGATCTAATGCGTGTTAGTTTAATAATTAATTTGCTTCAGATCTAGCTTTTTAATTTTCAATTATCAGAGGTTTGGCTTCAAGGCTCTTGGCATTGTTTTGGAGTATCATGTTCTGTGCAAGGCTTAGTTAAGCTGAAAATGTGTGTGAATTTTATGAATTATGAAGGTTCAAATTAGTGAAATGATATTTGTTATGGAATATCATGATCCTTGCATTGTCATATGTCCATTTGGGCAATTTGCTTTTGGGTGTCATGGGGTGATGTTGAGCCTTCTTTGATTGATTTTCAGAGATTAGTATAGCAACAGCTGACACAATAGCCTACATCTGAGGAGTTGAGTATTGGGAAAATTAAGTTCAAAGCATTTGATTTGGGAGGTCATCGGATTGCTCACAAAGTTTGGAAGGACTACTATGCCAAGGTAAGCCATTTGCAAAAAGCAAAGCTAAGCTAGTTTTGTAGCTATGTATTGTGTTATCTATGCAAAGTTTTCTTGCAGCAGTCTCTTTCATCCAGATCCACATTTTGTCTCCAGGTGTTATTGTAAAGCTGATCGATATTTGTATGTTTGTGGAGCTATCTATGCTTACACATTATTGCTGTTTCTCATTGTTTTTTAAATTTGAGATAAGGAGGGGAAAAACCTGCATTTTATAGTTATGTATTGCCTTTTGTACCATATGATTTTTATATTTTATAAATTACTTGACTTCCTACTCTTCATTGGCATTAACTCTTTATGCTTGCTTTCTCAGTACTTGCAAGTACCTTTACATTCTCTACTTTAGTCTTGTCACATTCTAATCCCCCTAGATTCATTCTAGGCTAATGTAAAAAAGTATCAACTCTGTTATGCTTTGTCTTTTATTTCTTTCAACAGATTTGTTTTCTGTTCTGACTTGTAGTCTCCCCTTTTTTTATTTACTAAAAGGCTTTTTCTATTCTACCCTTCTCCCTAAGTTCTAGTTATGTCAACGAGAAAAAATCATATGATAGAAAGGACTTTATGGGGTTGATTTGATAGATGGTGTTTCATCTTCATGAATTGGCTAAAGAAGGCACAAAGCTGGCATACTTCATGAGAAACCAACCCAACTATCCAAAACATAGACTAATATTCAAATTTTAATCAAAGAAGCAGTTTTCCTTCAGTTATGAGTTGGAATGCTAATAGAATTTATTATCAACCATTATCTCTGATGAAAACATGCCAAAAATGTGGTAGCACTAGTATTTGGATTTGGACAGAGTTGAAAGTCCAACTAGCTTGTGCACGCACACTATAATATGAACAGAACACAACACAACAGCCAGCCCAAAACCACTCAACAATAAAATAATCCTAAGCCAAATCCACTATGATTGGCTTGACTGTTAATGTTCTTTTGACACTGGCTATTAATGTTGGGTTTTGAAAGCCTACGGAAAGGATAATATGTTGAGGAGATGATTGAAATAAATAGGGAAATGAATAGTTCACTTCCTGGGTATACTCTTACAATGGTTAATATTTCCTTCACAATTATGATGCAGGTCATCTCAATTTAAGATCTGCTTTCTTAACTGCAAGACTTACTGTATTCTCTCATGTATATATCTACTGTGCCATATGTTAGGATAGTTTACAAATATTTGTATTTATTCAAAAGATTGAAATTTGTGGAACTAAGAATGTTTAACTGATGATGCAGATAATTTTTGGGACTAGATGGAGACATCTTTAAGGAGAGAGACTTTTGGGAACATGTTGGAGGAATTGATATTGCCTTGGCTCCATCTAGTTTTGGCCAAGCAAACACACGGGTAGATGGACTTTCTAATCAAGCAAACCCCTCTTCTTATTTAATTGTGCATGTATATTCTTTCTTTTAGATCAAATATTGGACAGCAATGGACGTGGATCATCAATTCCTTGAAAAGATAGGATTTATGGGCTGAAGGCATAAATAACATGAGTATTGGGATTTAGATCCTGCCTTTTTGTTTGGGATGCCCAAGTTTTTGTCCTTTTATGTTTTGTTGTATCATTTAGGTTTATTTTCAGTTTTTTCTTTTAGATAACTAGAACTTGATAGCAAGACATGCATAATTTTATCTTATGTTGACACAAGTAATAATAATATTCAGTCCAATGCTAATTATTTTCAGGCTTTTGATATCTTGCTCCGGAAGTTAAAGAAGTATGTTCCTTTTGGTGCATCTGTTGCTGATTTGTATGCAGGAGCTGGTGTAATTGGATTATCATTAACAGCTACTAGAAAATGCAGGCAAGAACCGAGATAATTATAAATGTGCTGGGGCCTAGAGTCTTCCTATTTATTTTCAAATTTTCTATCTCTTTGTTATTATTGTTTTTCAGTCTGTCAAATGCATTGAGATTAATAAGAAATCAAAGTTATCTTTTGAGAAGACAGTGACCGCCTACCAAAAATTGTAGATAGCAGCATCAGTTGGCATCATGCAGATGCTTCAAAGGTTGGCATTTAACCCATAATTTAAGGAATTTATGATAATTCCACATGTGATTAATACTTATTGCAATAATTTTTCTTCCAACATGAAATTCTTTTATTTTACAGCATAAAGCTAAATCATCATCTGAAAGGTTGGAACACTTTGTAGTTGCCTAGATAAATTTAAGACCACATGTCATTAATGGTCCCTATAAAGACTGTTAAAATCATAGAACTTGGCAATTTATTAAATATATTGAAATTTGGTCAATTTTACACAAGTACTATTGTTGCATGATTTATCTCAATAGTATTTTTTTCTGCAAACCGAAATTACCGAATACCTTTCAAAACTGTAATGTTACTACAACTGTGGTTTGGAGTAGGAAAGGGTGTCTCTAGTATAGGATGCCATGATTACTATGCTTGTTTTAAGATCTATGTTGTGGCCCTTTATTAGTTTATATAGGTGTAAGCTTATTTATTGGATGATTTGGTATCTCACTAGTTTTGGTTCCACTGAAGTCTGTTCTTGCTTTTAGGTTATTCTTCATGTGTTTCTTCTGGTGTTCCTTACATGTTTCAATTTCATAATATGTATCATTCTCTCTTTTTCAGAAACTTGAGGGCACCCATAATGGTTGAAATGTTCAATTGCACTAGCTAATAACTTCTTGCTTTGGAGATGATGATGAAGAATAAAATGTATCAAAACTTTTAACTCTTGGACATATTTGGTCTTTGTACAGTGTGGTTATTGATATCTTTTCTCTTAAACAATAATAGACTTATCATTTTTGAGACCATTAATATCACTTTTGCTATACATCAATATCATAGCATATCATTCCAACAATTGTAAATTTTTGTGTGTGTGTGTATATATATTTTATGCATGATTGTGGTTTTTTTTTTAAATAAAATAAAATCTTATTTTGAGGGTCAAGAGACCCTTTTAAATAACCTTATTTATCAAGGGTTGTAATGTAAATTTTTTAAACCTTGGTAAAAGGTTATTTAAGGGTCTCTTGACCCTCAAAAAAGATTAGAGCACATATTTTGAGGGTCATGAAGGCCTTCAAAATTTCTTTTTCGACGGTATAAGTTTCAAAGGTTATCAAGGGTCAATAGAACTCTTAAAATAATATTTCTCAAGGTTTTTAAATATTTTTTTCAAGAGTTTTGACCCTTGGAAAAAGTCAAATTTGTTGTAGTGTATATATATATATATATATATATATATATATATATATATATATATATATATATATATATAACCCCTAAAACTATAACAAACAAGGGGGAAAAAAAGCTGCAATTGAAACTCTACATGCTGCTGTTTACATGTATTGACTTAGACAAGAATTTTATCAGTTATTTCAATTAAAAAAAGAACGTCAAAACAGCACCATTTCCTAATATTGTACTAAATTGACGAAAAATAAACCATAGAAAATAATTGATTAATTGAAGTAATAGTTATTAGACTGAATGAACAAGGAGAACTATATATGGAGACACCTAAATTGATGCCTAAACGCCTAATTTCACGGCAAAAATGGGCAAATGCCCATTTTGCACAAAAAAAAAAGAGCAAATGCCCAATTTCTCAAATTAATTAGGAAAATAACCTTATTTTGAAATTCAATTTTCTCAAAATCAAGTTTTAAAAAAAAAATTCTGGAGTCCTATAGCGATGTTTTAAGAAGTCTATAGCGACGTTTTAAGGAAATATAGCGGCATTTTGTAACCCGAGCTCCATGAACTCGAGTTCCATGCAAGTTTTTTATTTTTTTTAACCTATAACTAGATTTCATGAACTTGAGTTCTAAAACGCCGCTATAGGCTCTTTAAAACGTTGCTATAGGTTCCTTAAAACGTCGCTATAGGGTTTAACTCGATTTTGAGAAAATCAAGTTTTAAAAGAGAGACATTTCTCTAATTAGTTTAGAAAATGGGGCATAATGCTTTTTTTTTGCACTGAAAGGGCATTTGCCCATTTTGGCCCAAATTTCACAACATTTTTAAGTGTTAATTGTAGATTGGAACACAATAATTTTACTTTTCTTCAAGTACCAGTAGTGATTCCATATGTAATTGATATAATCCATCACAAGTTGACACACTATTACGGTGTGAAATTAGGTGTGGACACAGGGACTAGACAATATATACAATCTGACTATTACACATTGAATCAATGCAAGTCACGTACCTTTCCTTGGCCACCTCTGCCGCTGCAACCATTGGTTACAGATTCCGACCTAAATTGAGACCACTCGCTTAAGCTAGCCTTTCCTATGATGATAGCCCCAGCTTTCCTCAGCTTGGTCACCACTCCAGCATCCTTAGGCACCACTGAGCCTAGCAGTGTATAAGAGCCAGCCGTAGTGTTCAACTTATCCTTGGTTGCAATATTATCCTTGAGCAGAATGGGAATACCACGTAACCCAGAGAGTGACCCAGGTGCTTTTGATTTGCGCTCGGAGTCAGCCTTATCAGCTAGGTGTAGTGCTTCTGGGTTCACCTCTATGACCCCTTTAATGATTGGGTCGAGTCTGTGTATTTGTTTTAGGTAGAACTCAACGAGTTGCCTTGAGGTGAGTTGGTTTTGCTTGAAAGCGAGTTGGATGTCATGTACACTTGCTTCTTCGATTGAGAACCCATGGCCTGTGACAGTACAGTGCGACCCAGATGATAATATAGGTAGAAGAATAAGAAGCAGTGATGAGAAGCGACAAAATTGTGGCTTTGAATTGGTAGCCATTGAAATAGTTAACTGATCTGTAGGTAAATGCTTTGGAGCTCAAAATTCTTATGTAGCTTTTTTCATAATGACTGAAATAACTTGTTACGATTGAAGTAACAACATATTCATCTTATTTTACCCTAACGTGAGAAGATGTTTTATGAGATTATCTCATGAAACATTTCTTTCACAACAGTAAGACCCACACATGTTAGAGAAATATCTCATAAGATTGACTTATAAGATAATTTTTTCACTAATACTACCTTTATCATAGAGTAATTACAACATATTGTGTTAGAAATTGTAAACAAAGTTGCAAAAAGTGTTTTTTCCCTAAACTTATTTCTATAATATACCATTTTTTCTCGCTTGAAACATCTTATTTTCAGTTTAATTAATTAATTTAGTATAGGTACAGCTTTTTAAAATTTAATTACTATTTTACGGTATAATTGTACATTTGCATAAGTTATTTTTAAACCTAATAACAAACTGATAAAAATAAACTTTTCAAATGAGCATGCGTATGGTATGTGATTAAATGGGTGACATAGTAAGCAAGTTTTGGGGGCGAGCAAAAGCTAATGGAAACAACGAAGGCCTTGCTCTAAAATATTGTGAAGAACTTTGTCAGCTTTGTTGGTCAAATTTGGCTGGCTGTTGGTATCAAGGCACATAATTAAAAGGAGAATCAGCATCTTGGATATAGAAGGGGTGTGACGCAGGACAACCACACTAGGCTCCATCCATAAGGCCATAGGATGGGCCGTTTTCTTTTTGTTCTTCCTCCTATACATGCGTATAATTGGAGGCTTGTACCTCATGTCCACACCCGGGTGAAGAAGAGTAAAGATGCTAAGGATTATGCTATTTGGTGGGGCATGTGACAAATATATATGTGTGGAATGACCCTTGGATAACTTTGATTTGGGTTTTAAACCAAGGCCTAATAAGGTAGCTTAGCAACCAGTGATGGTAGCAAATTTAATTGATCTAGCTAGAGGGTTCTGGGATGTGTCCAAATTATATGGTTTGATAATGACTATTGATCTTGTATTGCAGTGGCTGCAGAAGAATTGTCATTGCTAGATGAAAAGACAATCTTTGACGCGGTTGAAATTCAGGGCATGCAAGTAAATTGGGGAATTATGCAACTTAGCGAAGAGATCCATTCTTTAATTCAAGTACAGTATTTATGAGAATTATTGATCAATAAGTTTAGGATCATAACTTCTTTCACAATATAGTTGACATGATTTGTTGTAATTTTTGTATTACAAAGGTAGTGTCAAAGGTGGATTAGTACAAGATGAAAGTAATGTTTCTCTGATCATAAAAACATCAACAGTCGTAAAAACTAAAAATAAATACGTTAAAAAAATTGTGCCCCTAATATTACTCTTACGGATATGTTGGATATTGACAACTGAGGCATCTGACTTGCGGGACTTGAGAAGTCATATAATTAGACAAAAAAAATGCTTCATAGATAAAACTTTCCAACTTTTTACAACATAATTTTCATAAGAATGGTTTTAGTATATTACATTGCATGGATCCCCACTCCTGGGATTGTCTGTTTGGTAGGAGATGGTATCTCAAGCTTCATAAAATAGGAGTCATAGGCTTAGGTAGTGTATCCCATAGGTTAGCTCCATCGAGTCGGTGTGTCTTCAAGATGTGCAAACTGCAATAAAATCAGGAGGAACCTTAGTGTGCATATAATATGCCACCTAGAACACCAGTAGAGCCAAGAACACCATGTTCAGATATTATACCAAGTGATTTAGATACAAGTTGTATGTGATTTTGAAGCCGATAATCAATCTATCAGTGTAAAGGACTCAATTTGGTACCAGAGCTAGGTTGTTCTCTGTCACTCTGACAAGGCATGATAACATAAGTAAGAAAAAAATCAAGAAAACCAATGAGAAGACTAAAGGGATCTTTATAGATAAAAATCCTCTCAAACCTAACTATAAATTAAGAAATTATTAAGAAAATGTAAAAACAACAACAAAAGATATAGTTGTAAAATGTTGAAATATCTCACCCAGGTTTACCACATTGCAACCTGCCTCAACGCTAGTCCAATCAATTAACTCTGATAACTTCAGCAATATAAAAATCTTATGGAATGACTCCAAACAAAAGATGCTTATAACCTGATGAAGATTAGCTTCATTTATGTTGTAATGCAGATTCTCAATATACAGCCTTCTGGCCCCTCCTGAATAGGTGCCTATAAGCCCACCTGATGCACTAGCGACTGCTGTAGTAGACTGGAATAGGGTTTTTTTATTTTTATTTTCCTGCTTCTGATGGCTTTACCATAACTGGTTGACCAAGAAGGGGAAAGACCAGTGAGTGATATTGCCAAAGGACTGACATTTTAAAAACTAGTTTAGACTCAAAAGGAATCAATAGTATAATCATAAGAAAAATACACATAAATTACATCATAAATTGACCTTGACTTTCATTAGAGCTATTCTACATTCCGTATACAATTACCACAAGAAACCATGAAGCTCATGCAGATGATGGGGGCTAAAAAAAAAAAAAAAAAAATCAATTGCAAATTACACCGGGAAACTATCTTTGGAAATAAATTAACTTTGTGGATTGCTTTGGGTGAGCCGTGAGGAGATTGAGTCTCTTAATAAAAACATGTCGAAGAATCAACTTAGTGATGAATTTGAGATGAAAGATTTGAGTGTTGCTCAGAAGATTTTGGGAATGGAGATTCACAGAGATCTGGCAAGTTATTTTTTTTATCACCAATGAATTATGTTGAGAAGGTACTTGAGGACTTCAGAATGCAGCGGTCTAAACCAGTGAGTACTCCATTAGTGACACATTTTAAAAACTTCCAAAAACTTTGTCAGCATAGTTTGAGGAAGAAAAGGAGCACGTCTCATGTTCCTTGTTCTAGTGTAGTTGGTAGCATGATGTATGCTATGGTTTGCACTCATTCAAATATTTCACGCGCGGTTAGTGTGGTTAATGAATACATGATTAATCTTGGTAAAGAACATTGGCAAGCTGTGAAATGGATTCTTTAATATTTGAGAGGTACTACAGACGTTGGCTTGGTATATGGGAAGGTTTCTACAAATAGTAGTATTGTTGTTAGATTTGTGGATGATCAATCCTGCGGAAATGTTGATCGACCAAGTCGATTCCTTTGCATAAGTTCAAGCATTCCTTAGACTTTATTGGTGTTTGTAGTTTATGATAGCCTTTAGGGGCTCTAGTAGAGGCACTGGAGGAGTTTCATTTGCGGGGTTTGACCAAATTAAAGCCAAGCTGGAGATTTGTTGAGCTGGTGGCTTTTAATTTGGTCACTTTAGTAGTCAGTATCTTATCAATACTAATCGCAGACATACGCAATGCGCGGAAATAAATAATTTCTATATTATAATATAATAGATAATTTTTTTCTCTAAATTTTTTTGTAAATAATTTGTTTTTCCTAAAAATTAAATAGTTTCTATCGGTCCAATTAGGTCTACTTTGGTGCAATTTGGTCCACTCGTTCAATTTCAATTTCCTTTAGTCCATTTTAAACTGATTGCGCCTTAAGTTGTTTCTTTTTGTAGATTTCCTTTGTTTAGCTCAAAAATTCATTTTTTTTCTTCTTAATTTTTGGGTTGAAAAGTATGAAATTTTATTATATTTGGGATAACCTCTTTAGTTTTGACTTAAAAAACATAAAGAAAATAGACATTAGAAATTAGAAATATGAGCCCTAAAAATGTAATAAAAATGATAAATATTCAAAGGTCTTATTCAGTCCACATTGGTTCCATCCGGTCTATTCGGTCCTATTTAGTCCATTCTATCCACTAAAGTTTTATTTGGTCCACGTTCGTCCATTCGGTCTTATTCAGTCCACTTCAGTCCTATTTGGTTCATTTGGTCCACATTGGTCCTATTCTGTCCACTTCGATTCTATTCGGTCAATATCGGTCCTATTCTGTCCATTCTGTCCACTTTGGATCTAATTTGGTCCTATTCGGTCCACTTTGGTCCTATTCGGACAATTTTGTCTACTCTGGTCTTATTTAGTCCATTTTGTCCACTTTAGTTTTATTCTGTCAATTCAGTCCACTTCGGTCCTATTCAGGTCATTTAGTCCATTTCCATCCTATTCAGTCCACTTTGGTCATATTCAGTCCATTTTGTCCACTTCGGTTCTATTAGGTCCTTTCTGTCCACTTTGGTTCTATTGGGTCCATTCTATCCATCTCGGTCCTATTTAGTCAATATTGGTCCTATTCGGTCCACTCTTCCCACTTCGATCCTATTTGGTCCAATTTGGTCTGTTTGATCTATTCTATCCACTTTGGTCCTAAGTTGTCCATTCATTCTTATTTGGTCCACTTTGCTCCAATTTGTTCCCATCCGGTCCACTTCGACAATATTTGGTCCATTCGATCCTATTGAATCCATTTGGTCCACTGTGTTCCATTTGCTATATATGTAAATTATTACTCATTAACAATTAATTTTGCTTCCGTTTATTACCAATGGGACTCCTGTAAATTGAATTGTAACGTGTTCTAAATCCATGACCTTTATATGTAAAACAAATTACTCAAACTTTAGGACCCTTTGCTAAATGTAAATATTCTTATGAATATGACATATTTAAAAAATTCCAACTGTATCAATCACAACCAAACGCATATTTCATATCCAAAATATTTTCAAATCTCACTAAAGCCATCAAATACAAGAATAATGAGATTCACAACAACTGAAAATTAATCTTCCTTTTTTAGTTGTTATTTAATTTGGTTCAAATGTTAGAAATTCTATTTAGTAATAGAATTCAACCATTTGATAATATCTATTATACATGCTAGGATGAGTCTAAATTTGGTAAGGATGGGTGTAAAACCCATGTTTTACACCATCCAACACCATCTAATAAGAGATTGTCATATCAATATTTTACTTAAAATTCAATACATCCTACCACACCTGATAATATCTTAATAAATTCCAAATTTGGTTGGATTTATATATGGGCATTAAAATTGATTAGGCTTGGTTGTGCTTATTGTGAGAGACCGCAAAAGTGCCTCTAAAAGAAAAAAGAGATTTTTGTAGTGCTTTTTAGGGCACCTTTCTTTTTCGGTAAGTGGTGTGGAGTCGCCACTTTTTTTTTAAAACAAAAAATAAGAAAAACTAAATATAAAGAGAATACATGACTGAATTGTTTCCTTTCATTGATTGAATAAAAAAATACATATTTGAAAAATTGAAAATTACATGGCTTTGGGTCCTAGTTACAAACTACCAAATAATTACATAACTTTTTGTCCTAGTTACAATCTACCCAAAATAAAACAAAGATAAGACTAGGTCTACCAATCCCAAAGAACTAAATTTGGAGGCTAGGTTACGGAATGGGAAGGTGTTAGACACCCATTTCGCTCAGATAGAGTATAGTCTTCTAGACTCTTGTGACCAATGTACCCCTTTTATGTATGCTATGAATGATATGTTATACATGTGAAATAAACTGAATCACACAAATTTATTTATGGATGCATCCTCTTCTTTGTTAAAAAAATTCAGATCTGTTGCTGTGAATAAAAAAAAATCATTTTGGTTTATAAAAAAAATCAGATCTGTTTTTATTGTGTAAAAAAAGGTGGTTTTCGGAGAGAAAATTTAGATCTGGGTTTATTAAATAAAACAAAGTCTTTTGGTTTTAAATAATATCAAATCTGTTTTTGTGAACTTAAAAAATGGTTTTGGTTTATAAAAGATCATATCTATTTTTTTAAGAACTAAAAAAATTATTTTTTTTTTATGACAAAAAAGTTCAAATATGTTTTTATATGCAAAAAAAATATGAAAAAGATTGCTTGAGAAGAGGATTCTATTCATGAAATAAATTTATGCTACATAAATTACATAAAACAAACACAACAAACACAACCATTGATGCGACCAGATCTGTATCTAAGGAAGATACAAATCAGTTTTTGTTTTAAGAAAAATTTAGATTTGCATTTAAGGAAGATGCAAATCCATTTCTTTTATTTGAGAAAAATTCAGATCTACATCTAATAAAAATACAGATCTGTTTTTATTTTGAGAAAAATTCAGATCTACATCTAAGGAAGATGCAAATCCATTTTATTTTAAAAAAAATTCAGATCTACATCTAAGGAAGATGCAGATCCATTTTTATTTCGAGAAAAAGAATTGATTACATGCAGATCTTTGAAATTAAGGAAGAGATCACAACAATTATAAAAGAATCAAGAACATGCTTTAACTAAAACAATAATTCATGTTATGGATACTTGAAACAACTAAACTAAAAAAAAAAAAAAAACATGCATCATCATCATAACAAGAGAAGCATAAAGAAAAGAAAAGGGTAATCGGAAACAACCTCTTGCATGGAGCACTTCTTCTTCTTGAGAGGATGTTTTAGGGTTCAAAGAAATTTATGCAATTATCTTTGAAACCTAAAAACCCTAGTTTAAGAGAGAATACCAAAAAGAGGGTGAGAAATTTGAGTGTGAAAAGGTGTCTCTTCTAGAGCGTAAAAGAATGTGCCTCTCAGAGCGTAAAAAATGTCCTGAATTTCGAGATCCAGTCTCTATTTATAGAGGCTAGAATGCTTAAAAAATAGCCAACAAAGGGTAGAATGCGAATTGGGACGCGTCTTTCTGCGAAAAAGTCAAAAAGGATGTGCCTTATCGGCACCCGAAGTGAGTTGGGCCAAAAACCAAAGAGTGCAATTCGGCACTTTGAAAGTGCCAAATGGTACTTTGGGTGCTGATTGCACTTTCGTGTTTGGGTGTGTTTTGAACTCATTTTTTAGGTTTTCTTGAGTTGAGTCTTGAACTTGGACATGTTTTCAATCCGTATTCTAAGATTTTTATCTCTTTTCTAGATAATTTAGGTCTTTTCAGGAACAATTATCTTGTAGATAAATACTCTAAAATATATCTTGATAAAGTTCAGATTATCCACAATTTTATTTGTTGGGAAATTTAGAACCCGGTTGATAGAATTAACAAGTTTTAAACTCAAGTTGTTAATTAGATTTATTATGCATAAAACTTGTTAAAACAAACAAACATCAATATCATGTCAAAACTAAGTGCAGCAAAAAAATAAATAAGACAAGATATGATGACCCAGGAAAACCAATGAAACCAACCAGTTTCACAGTAAAAAATTTGGGGGGAAACCTTCCCGTAAAGCAATCCACTATAGTAAAGAGAAGTTTCAGATCTAGTATAAAACATTTGTCCCTAGACTCTACAATCCTCGTAAATGAACTCACAGCAGAAACCTTCTACCGCTTCAGAACCTCTGAACTCTTCAATATATGAACGCCACCCTTTAATGCACGGATCCTAGTACGTGACTCACTCCTTTGCACGAATCCCAGTACGTGACTCACTCACCAACTTGAGGAAGAAGAATGTTGGCTGCAAAGTTCTTCACTTCATCAACAATGAAGATCAAGAAGCACTTGGTTACAAAACCCTAAGGCGCAATGATGCAGTAGCTTCTTTTTGAGAGAATAAGGCTTAGGTTACCTTTTTCATATGTCCTCCTTGT
Source organism: Castanea sativa (assembly GCF_040712315.1). Taxonomy (NCBI): domain Eukaryota; kingdom Viridiplantae; phylum Streptophyta; class Magnoliopsida; order Fagales; family Fagaceae; genus Castanea; species Castanea sativa. Next base: position 40,699,466 of record NC_134019.1, on the reverse strand, counting down.
ATTCTCTTATGTGGCAGCCTCTAAAATAAGCCTTATATATGCCTAGGGTTGTGAGAAAAGAAACCCTACACAAATACAAAAGCTTGGCCCAAAAATCAGATCTGAAAATTTTGATTTCCGTAACCTTGATAGATAGCCTCGATAGATAGGATCTGTCGAGACTCATTAAACCTCAATAGATAGCATCTCACCAGGTATCCAGCAGCTATCCGCAAGTGTCTAGCTTTAGTAAACACATTTTCTTCACCTGTTTCTTGGTCCAATCTTCATGGCTTTAATACTAGACTTGAAAAACATGTTCTTTGAAGTATTAAACACATCCTAGATCAACCCAAATACAAGTAAAGTGCGTTTTGACAAAGGATTAGCCAATTACATAAATAATGGATGACATATGTTCTTAACAAGTAAAACACATATGTCCTAGCAATCTCCCCCTTTGGCAATCCGTGACAAAACCACAACCAACAAATGAACATATGAGAGAAGTCATAAATCACTCAACTCATATACACTTGTTAAATACAATAGGATCTACCCTAACACAAACTCTTGAAAATTTTTGCAAGAAGAGAGTTCATGGCATGGAAGACTTTGACAACCTGTATTTTTGAAACACTTTAAACAAAACTCATCAAGGCATCTTAGTGTGAGACAGAAATAATAGATTGCATACAAATAAAGAAACATGTGTATAAAAAAAGAAAAGAAACAACACATGTAGAGGTAGGTGAAGAAAACATACAGCATCACATATACCACTTGATAAGCATCATGTATGTAAGAATGGTCAGAAGACCTAAGGTACAAGAAGAAGAAGCTAAAAGTAGCTCCTACAGCAACAAGGAGGTAAGCACTCCCCCTAACAAAATGAAACACATCTCCCCCTTACAAGGTCATGTATTTCTCCCCCTAACTTGTAGAATCTTAAAGAAAGAAACCACAAATTCTCCAATTTCTCCTCCTTTTTGTCACGATTGACAGAGGGTACAGGAAGTTATAAAGCTTTACCTGAGAAACATAAAGATGATTAAGGATGATCAAGGGGATACAAAGAATCCATAAAAATGCATGAATGGAATGAAACAATATGCTATGGATGACAAGATAAAATAAACATGCAAAACATGAAAAAAAAAATGCATGTAGAGGATCTTGATAGATCGAGAGGTATCGAGGAGCTATCGAGTAGCTATCGAGCATACCTTGATGGATCGAACAGCTATCGAGAAGCTATCGAGGAGACAGAAACTTTCTCGATCGATCCACCTAGCTATCGAGAGGTGTCAAGATTACGATAAGATGCAACTGAAGAGCTCGACAGATAAGCCAGGTATCGAAAGGTGTCGAGAAGGTGTCAAGATGGCTTAAAAATAGTTTTTCAAAGAGGAGAAAAACATAGATATGAATGCAATCAAACATGCAACTCAATAAAAAAAAAGTTAAACATTTAGCTCCCAAAAACTCACACCTACACTAAACAAGTCTAACCAATTTTATATTTTAAAAACAAGTTAAGACAGTTTAGTGAGCATATATTAGCACATGTAAACCTTGTGATGACCAAATCATATTGTATCTGCACATATATCAAGTATAGCAAAGAATATTGCATGTTGTGTGTGAAAACATCGCAAGATTGCACAAGTGTCTCAAAGTTATGACGATTCGAGGTATGAGAAAATCACTTTAACTCACACACAATCATAACTGTTTGATGGGGACTATCACCTTTGAGGTACATCCTATAACTCCCATATCTCCTAGAAAACACGCTTGCAATCATATTTAAAGCATTTTTTGATATTTTTGCTTTTATTTTCTTTGCATATTTTCTTTTTATTAAGCAAACCATGCATGGGTATACAAAGGAGAGAAAAGAAATACCCAGTTATGTTAAGCTTTTGACATTGCACTTTTGCTATGTTAAGACATACAGATGTCATTGATATTGCACTTTTGCTATGCCGAAGCATATGGATGTCATATCATGATTGGTGAGTAACAGTGGTGAGATGGTTATTTATGCCTTTCTCTTAGAATTTTCTAGTCCTACCCGTCAAAAAGAGTGATACGAGTGTTAAGTATAAGAGATCACTTAACCTTACTCATCACAAACAAAGAGCCACAAAGCTCACTTGCTTAGTTGTGCATAAGAATGCTCATCTAAGCTACAAGTGATACAAAGTTTAGAAAAATCTGTTTCAATGAGCATTTTAAGGTTCACAAGAACCGATGTACACATATACACACTGTTTTTCTATTTTTCTAATTTTTCTCAATTTTTGTTTTGAAAACAAACAAAATAAAAACTAAACAACCAAACAAAAGACAGACAAACAATCATGAAAGCATGAAAGAAAGATGCATATGCATGAAGGCAAGATAGAAAAAAAATACAAATGCATGAAAGCATGATTCCAAAAGTAGAAAAGAAATCAAGCAAAGAGAGTCCTACTTTAGATAGAAAGAATTAAAGCAGAAGACAAACAGAAAAGACAATCAAGTCTTAGGCTCCTTTCTCACCCACATAACACGAGTCTTTGGCCATGAAGATGAAAATACACGTGTCCTAGTATGACTACTAAAGGACATAGAAGAATTAAGATTCTCCTGAAATTGAGTTAAAAAACTCAAGACTTTTAATAACTTCTCCAAACAAAGGTATAGGTCTTTGAAAGGAAACCTGTGACCGTTTAGACACTTACTTTTGAGGATACAACTTAAAGCAATTAGGACGAATGTGTCCAGAAACACCACAATGGTGACAAACATGAGATCTAACAAGGATTTAGAATTAGACAAAAAAGTTGTGGATTTCATACCTTTATTACCTTTCTCAGATTGAGGCACAATGACAGTCCTTGATCTAGAAGCTGTGGAAGAGGAGGGGCCGGAGGAGATAACATATCCTAAGCCAGTCTTATCAGATCTAGGCTTTTGAGCAATTAAGACCTCTTCAAGCTTTGCACTAAACATCCTCTCTATTTGAGTTCTAGCTTGACTAAACTCAACCTCGAGATTCTTGACATTCTCTTTTAATGAGGTGTTCTCCACAATGAGAGTCCCAACTAACTTTGTAGTCTCATCTAGTTTGACTAACAATTCAGCTTTTTCAATTTTTACCTCATTAAACTCTTTTCTACAAAGATGAGAAGTCTTTTCAGATTTTATGAATTCAGTGCATAGCTTATCATAGGCTTCTGGAAGGGTCATCTTCTTGGACACTTCATCATTAGAAGAATCATCATTGTCACTAGCACTCTTCACAACCACCTTATCAGTTGAGGCAGCAAAGGCCATAACGTGCCTACATTTATCCACATACTCATCAGAAGAGTCATTCTCGATGTCACTCCAAGTAGCAACCAACCCTTTGTCTTCTGACTTATTGGCCTTTTCCCTCATAAGGTAGTTTGGGCACTTTATCCTCATATGACCAAAACCCTTGCACTCATGGCATTGGATGAGGGGTTTCTCATTCTTACCCTTCCTAGAGGATTTGCCCTTATCCTTTTTCCTAAATTGAAGAAGCTTGATAATCTCATCAGTTATGAAGGTTAGATCCTCATCCTCATCATCATCTTCATCTTTATCTTCAAAGTCCTCAATCTCTTCCTCTATACCCTTAAAAGACAAGTTTTTACTCTTTCCACCTTTTCCCATTGAGCCTAATCCCATCTCATAGGTTTGGAGGTTCCCTACAAGCTTAGTCAAAGGAATTTGATCAATGTCCTTTACTTCTTCAATGGTAGTGATCTTGGCATGGAATCTTTCAAGTAAGGACCTAAGGATTTTCCTAACAATTTTGGATTCTGCTATAGACTCTCCAAGGTTGAAAGTAGAATTCACAATATCCTTGAGTTTAGCATAAAACTCATCAAAGGTCTCATCCTCCTCCATCCTTATTTCTTCAAAACTACTAGTGAGTCTTTGAAACTTCACAGTCTTTACAGCCATGGTACCTTCATAGGCGGTCTCAAGAATGGTCCATGCTTCCTTAGCAACTTCCGTGGATGATATTTTCTTGAATTCCTCATTGGTCACCCCACAAAACAAAGCATTCAAAGCCTTACTATTGAAATTTTCCTTTATGATTGTTGCTTCATCCCAATCCACTGGCGCTTTCTTTGGCTTAATCCAACTAACTTCAACAGCTTGACATACCTGTTCACCTAGAGCCTGCAAAAACACTTTCATACGAACTTTTCAGTACGCATAGTTAGTGCCATCAAATAAAGGAGAAATCAAAAGAGATTGTCCATGATCCATGACAACAGGGGTCAAGGATCACACTTAGGAAATTAAACCAATCAGAGTGTACTCGCTTTGATACCACTTGTTGAGAAATTTAGACCCCGGTTGATAGAATTAACAAGTTTTAAATTCAAGTTGATAATTAGATTTATTATGCATAAAACTTGTTAAAACAAACAAACATCAATATCATGTCAAAACTAAGTGCAGCGGAAAAATAAATAAGACAAGATATGATGACCCAGGAAAACCAATGAAACCAACCAGTTTCAAAGTAAAAAATCTGGGGGGAAACCTTCCCGTAAAGAAATCTACTATAGTAAAGAGAAGTTTCAGATCTAGTACAAAACTTTTATCCCTAGACTCTACAATTCCTGTAGATGAACTCACAGTAGAAACCTTCTACCGCTTCAGAACCTCTGAACTCTTCAATTTATGAAAACCACCCTTTAATGCACGGATCCTAGTACATGACTCACTCCTTTGCACGAATCCCAGTACGTGACTCACTCACCAACTTAAGGAAGAAGAATGTTAGCTGCAAAGTTCTTTACTTCATTAACAATGATGATCAAGAAGTACTTGGTTACAAAACCCTAAGGTGCAAAGACGCAGTAGCTTCTTTTTGAGAGAATAAGGCTTAGGTTACCTTTTTCATATGTTCTCCTTGTATTCTCTTATGTGACGGCCTCCAAAATAAGTCTTATATATGCCTAGGGTTGTGAGAAAAGAAACCCTACACAAATACAAAAGCCTGGCCCAAAAATCAGATCTGAAAATTCTGATTTCCGTAACCTCGATAGATAGCCTCGATAGATAGCATCTGTCGAGACTCATTAAACCTCGATAGATAGTATTTGTCGAGTAGCTGTCAACTAGGTATCTAGCAGCTATCCGCAGGTGTCCAGCAGGTGTCCAGCTTTAGTAAACACCTTTTCTTCACTTGTTTCTTGGTCCAATCTTCATGGCTTTAATACTAGACTTGAACAACATATTCTTTGAAGTATTAAACACATCCTAGATTAACCCAAATACAAGTAAAGTGTGTTTTGACTAAGGATTAGTCAATTACATAAATGATGAATGACATATGTTCTAAACAAGTGAAACACATATGTCCTAACATTATTATTATCCAATTATTTCCTTTATTCTTATGCAAGCAATCCTATTTTAAACACTAATTATCAACCAATCACAAAATTATTTAATTAATTTTAATTTTTTAACCAATCAGAATTAATTTAAATTAATCGTGCGTGGTCGACTATACCTAGACACAATGTATGCTGACCGTGCAAACTTGATCATGCGATATCTTTCGATCCGACAGTCCGATTTGAAAACCGAACGTACCGTCGCAATCGTTAGAATCTCAAGATTATTTTTATGATATGCAATGAATGAATTAATGCATGTAATGCAATCATGATTTTTGGGGTACATGGATAGTCATTCCAGTCAATCTCCTTGATTAAATCATGGGTGCAAAATCGAGTGTCTATAGAATGCCCCTCATTGACAGAGCTTGGAAAGTGAATGTCAATGTAAAACAAAGACTAATTTTAGCAACCACGATTTAATTGTGGTTGAATTTTCAAAGATTACCTAGCCCTCGAACCTAAAACCTTGGAACATGGAGCTAGTGCCTTACCTTTTGATAAAAATGAAAATGCTTGACCTAACTAATAACTGATGAACTTTGGAAGTGATTCTTGACAATTGATGCGACCAAGAGGTTTTTCAATCCTGATCTTGAGAATGGAGTTGTCTACGACCAAGGGGCTTTTCAACCTTGATCTTGACGATAGGTAATTGTCTGCGACCTCGATCTTGACAAAGGAAATGTCTGCGACCTCGATTTGGACAAAGGAAATGTTTGCGACCTCGATCTGGATGAAGGAAATGTTTGCGACCTCGATCTGGATGAAGGAAATGTTTGCGACCTCGATCTGGATGAAGGAAATGTTTGCGACCTCAATCTGGACAAAGAAACTATCTGCAACCTCGATCTTGACAAAGGAAATGCCTGCGACCTCGATTTGGACAAAGGAAATGTCTACGACCTCGATCTGGACGAAGGCAATGTTTGCGACCTCAATGTGGATAAAGGAGATGTCTACAACCAAAGGATCTTGATCTGGACTAAGGGTAATCAAGGGCTTCTCATCCTTGAAAATGAGTTGCTGCCTGCAAAGTCAAAATTTGAAATTAGTCTTTAATTGATGAGTGTTTTGTTATTCCTTTGTTTTTTGAGATGTGTGATTTTCATTTTTTTTCATTTGCAACTTGAAATCTAGAAATTTTGAATTCAAGAATTGGGCATCTAAAATGTGGAATTTTAAACTTGGGAATGAAAATTTTGAATTGAAAATTCGGAATTTGGGACTTGATAAAAAACTGGAAATTTGAGCTTGAAATTTTATCCTTAATCGGTTCCAAAAGATTTTTCTTCCCCCCTTTTTTTTAGAAATTTTGATTTTTGATTTTTCTCTTTTCATGATGTGATTGATTGATTTAAAAAAAAAAAAGAGTGCAAAAGAAAAGGAAATAAAAAGAAAAGGAAAAAAAACTTTTTTGTTATTATTTTTCTAGGAGTTGACTGAGTCAACTCAGACTGAGTTGACTCAGCCTCTTCCATGCAATTTCCATAGAAATATGGAGATTTGTTTTTTTGGCTTATCATAAGAAGTCAGGTCTTGGCCTTGCTACTCATTGGCTGCTAGATTTTTGCTTGCTTTTCAGTTTTCGTCACTCTATATCTCATCTTAAATTCAAGTGTTTAAAAAAAAAAAATTATTAACTAAAATGAACCCCTAAATCCAGCCTACAGACACCCTTAACCACATCATGCATGGTAGAGAAAGTCCAAACTAAAAGCTATTGACAGTTGTAGGTCATGGGATCAATTTCCAAATTAAAACCCACACTCGTCTCTATTGGCTTCTAGATTTTTCCTAACTTCCATGTTAACTTTGGTCTTCTATGCAATTTCCATAGAAATATCCAGATTTTTTTTTTGGCTTATCATAAGAAGTCAGGGCTTGGCCTTGCTGTTTTACACAGAGATTCATCATCATTCTCATAGAGAGAGAGAGAGAGAGGGATGGGTAAGAGGAAGAGAGATATGGGAATGACGGTGGGAATGTTGTTTTTAAGATTTATTTTTTAAAATTTTATAAAAAGTAAATATTAAAGGAAAAAAAAAGGCGTTAAAACTTCACGCTTAAGGTAAATACCATCTGAAAAGTTAACTTTTACCATTTTTCTATACAAGTGAGGCCCACCAGCTAGCTTGTTAACATGTGCTGCCTGGCTCTTGTTATGAATTTAATAAAATAAAATTATTGTACATTGTAAAATAACTGTATATAATCTTTCATTGAACATTCTAACTTATCTTCCTCCCTTTTTTTTCTTTGAGGTGGGTTTGATAATGGTAAAGTGAAAGAAAATGAGTTTAATATTATTGGTAAAGTAAAAGGAGATGAAGAGTAAAATATTGATAAAATCAAACTAAACAGAAAATAAAAAGTAAAATAAAGAAAAATGTGTTAAAATGACATTTTTGTCATATAATTATAACAAAACCAAACTTTACGGCTTCCTAACAAAACCAAACTTGGGAATAAAAATTTTGAATTGAAAATTCAGAATTTGGGACTTGAAAAAAAACTGGAAATTTGAGCTTGAAATTTTGTCCTTAATCAGTTCCAAAAGATTTTTCTTCCCCCTTTTTTTTTGAAATTTTGATTTTTGATTTTTCTCTTTTCATGATGTGATTGATTGATTTTTTTTTAAAAAAAAGAGCGGAAAAGAAAAGGAAATAAAAAGAAAAGAAAAAAAATATTTTTATTTTTTTTTTCTTGGAGTTGACTGAGTCAACTCAGATTGAGTTGACTCAGCCTCTTCCATGCAATTTCCATAGAAATATGGAGATTATTTTTTTTGGCTTATCATAAGAAGTAAGGTCTTGGCCTTGCTACTCATTGGCTGCTAGATTTTTGCTTACTTTTCATTTTTCGTTACTCTATATCTCATATCAAATTCAAGTGTTTAAAAAAAAAAAAAAATATATATATATATATATATATATATATATATATTAACTAAAACGAACCTGCCAAATCTAGCCTACAGACACCCTTAACCAAAACATGCATGGTAGAGAAAGTCCAAACTAAAAGCTATCGACAGTTGTAGATCATGGGATCAATTAACAAATCAAAAGCCACATTCGTCTCTATCGGCTGCTAGATTTTTTCTAACTTCCAGGTTAACTTTGGTCTTCTATGCAATTTCCATAAAAATATCCAGATTTTTTTTTAGGCTTATCATAAGAAGTCAGGGCTTGGCCTTGCTGTTTTACACAGAGAATCATCATCATTGTCAGAGAGAGAGAGAGAGAGAGCGAGAGAGAGAGAGCGAGAGAGAGGAAGAGAGATATGGGAATGACGGTGGGAATGTTGTTTTCAAGATTTATTTTTTAAAATTTTATGAAAAGTAAATATTAAAGGAAAATAAAGGCATTAAAACTTCACGCTTAAAGTAAATACCATCTAAAAAGTTAACTTTTACCATTTTTCTATACAAGTGAGGCCCACCAACTAGCTTGTTAACATGTGCTGCCGAGCTCTTGTTACGAATTTAATAAAATAAAATTATTATACATTGTAAAATAACTGTATATAATCTTTCATTGAACATTCCAACTTATCTTCCTCCCTTTTTTTTCTTTGAGGTGGGTTTGATAATGGTAAAGTGAAAGAAAATGAGTTTAATATTATTGGTAAAGTAAAAGGAGATGAAGAGTAAGATATTGATAAAATCAAACTAAACAGAAAATAAAAAGTGAAATAAAGAAAAATATGTTAAAATGACATTTTTGTCATATAATTATAACAAAACCAAACTTTACGGCTTCCTAACAAAACCAAACTTGGCAATGAAAATTTTGAATTGAAAATTCAGAATTTGGGACCTGAAAAAAAAACTTGAAATTTGAGCTTGAAATTTTGTCCTTAATCGGTTCCAAAAGATTTTTCTTCCCCCTTTTTTTTTGAAAATTTGATTTTTGATTTTTCTCTTTTCATGATGTGATTGATTGATTTTTTTTTAAAAAAAAAAGAGGGGAAAAGAAAAGGAAATAAAAAGAACAGAAAAAAAAAATCTTTTTTGTTATTTTTTTTTCTTGGAGTTGACTGAGTCAACTCAGACTGAGTTGACTCAACCTCTTCCATGCAATTTCCCTAGAATATATGGAGATTTTTTTTTTGGCTTATCATAAGAAGTAAGGTCTTGGCCTTGCTACTCATTGGCTGCTAGCTTTTTGCTTACTTTTCATTTTTCGTTACTCTATATCTCATATCAAATTCAAGTGTTTAAAAAAAAAAAATTATTAACTAAAAGGAACCCGCCAAATCTAGCCTACAGACACCCTTAACCAAAACATGCATGGTAGAGAAAGTCCAAAATAAAAGCTATCGACAGTTGTAGGTCATGGGATCAATTTCCAAATTAAAAGCCGCATTTGTCTCTATCGGCTGCTAGATTTTTGTTGACTTCCAGGTTAACTTTGGTCTTCTATGCAATTTCCATAAAAATATCTAGATTTTTTTTTAGGCTTATCATAAGAAGTCAGGGCTTGGTCTTGCTGTTTTACACAGAGAATCATCATCATCGTCATAGAGAGAGAGAGAGAGAGAGAGAGAGAGAGAGAGATGGGTAAGAGGAATAGAGATATGGGAATGATGGTGGGAATGTTGTTTTCAAGATTTATTTTTTAAAATTATATGAAAAGTAAATATTAAAGGATAAAAAAGGCATTAAAACTTCACGCTTAAACCAAATACCATCTAAAAAGTTAACTTTTACCATTTTTCTATACAAGTGAGGCCCACCAGCTAGCTTGTTAACATGTGCTGCCTAGCTCTTGTTATGAATTTAATAAAATAAAATTATTATACATTGCAAACTAATTGTATATAATCTTTCATTGAACATTCTAACTTATCTTCCTTCCTTTTTTTTCTTTGAGGTGGGTCTGATGAGGGTAAAGTGAAAGGAAATGAGTTTAATATTATTGGTAAAGTAAAAGGAGATGAAGAGTAAAATATTGATAAAATTAAACTAAACAGAAAATAAAAAGTAACATAAAGAAAAATGTGTTAGAATGACATTTTTGTCATATAATTATAACAAAACCAAACTTTACGGCTTCCTAACAAAACCAAACTTGGGAATGAAAATTTTTAATTGAAAATTCGGAATTTGGGACTTGAAAAAAAACTGGAAATTTGAGCTTGAAATTTTGTCCTTAATCGGCTCCAAAAGATTTTTCTTCCCCCTTTTTTTTTTGAAAATTTGATTTTTTATTTTTCTGTTTTCATGATGTGATTGATTGATTTTTTTTTTATAACAAGAGTGGAAAAGAAAAGGAAATAAAAAGAAAAGAAAAAAAAAACTTTTTTGTTATATTTTTTCTTGGAGTTGATTGAGTCAACTCAGATTGAGTTGACGCAGCCTCTTCCACGCAATTTCCATAGAAATATGGAGATTTCTTTTTTTGGCTTATCATAAGAAGTAAGGTCTTGGCCTTGCTACTCATTGGCTGCTAGATTTTTGCTTACTTTTCATTTTTCGTTACTCTATATCTCATATCAAATTCAAGTGTTTAGAAAAAAAATTATTAACTAAAGCGAACCCGCCAAATCCAGCCTACAGACACCCTTAACCACAGCATGCATGGTAGAGAAAGTCCAAACTAAAAGCTATCGACAGTTGTAGGTCATGGGATCAATTTCCAAATTAAAAGCCACACTTGTCTCTATTGGCTGCTAGATTTTTGTTGAGTTCCATATTAACTTTGGTCTTCTATGCAATTTCCATAGAAATATCCAGATTTTTTTTTTGGCTTATCATAAGAAGTTAGGGCTTGGCCTTGCTGTTTTACACAGAGAATCATCATCATCGTCATAGAGAGAGAGAGAGAGAGAGAGAGAGATGGGTAAGAGGAAGAGAGATATGGGAATGACGGTGGGAATGTTGTTTTTAAGATTTATTTTTTTAAAATTTTAAGAAAAGTAAATATTAAAGGAAAAAAAAGGCATTAAAACTTCACGGTTAAAGTAAATACCATCTGAAAAGTTAACTTTTACCATTTTTCTAGACAAGTGAGGCTGACCAGCTAGCTTGTTAACATGTGCTGCCTGGCTCTTGTTATGAATTTAATAAAATAAAATTATTGTACATTGTAAAATAACTGTATATAATCTTTCATTGAACATTCTAACTTATCTTCCTCCCCTTTTTTTCTTTGAGGTGGGTTTGATAATGGTAAAGTGAAAGAAAATGAGTTTAATATTATTGGTAAAGTAAAAGGAGATGAAGAGTAAAATATTCATAAAATCAAACTAAACATAAAATAAAAAGTAAAATAAAGAAAAATGTGTTAAAATGACATTTTTGTCATATAATTATAACAAAACCAAACTTTACAGCTTCCTAACAAAACCAAACTTGGGAATGAAAATTTTGAATTGAAAATTCGGAATTTGGGACTTGAAAAAAAATTGGAAATTTGAGCTTGAAATTTTATCCTTAATCGGTTCCAAAAGATTTTTCTTCCCCCTTTTTTTTTGAAAATTTGATTTTTGATTTTTCTCTTTTCGTGATGTGATTGATTGATTTTTTTATTAAAAAAAGAGTGGAAAAGAAAAGGAAATAAAAAGAAAAGAAAAAAAAAACTTTTTTGTTATTTTTTTTCTTGGAGTTGACTGAGTCAACTCAGACTGAGTGGACTCAGCCTCTTCCATGCAATTTCCATAGAAATATGGAGATTATTTTTTTTGGCTTATCATAAGAAGTAAGGTCTTGGCCTTGCTACTCATTGGCTGCTAGATTTTTGCTTACTTTTCATTTTTCGTTACTCTATATCTCATATCAAATTCAAGTGTTTAAAAAAAAAAATTATTAACTAAAACGAACCCGCCAAATCCAGCCTACAGACACCCTTAACCACAACATGCATGGTAGAGCAAGTCCAAACTAAAAGCTATCGACAGTTGTAGGTCCTGGGATCAATTTCCAAATCAAAAGCCACATTCGTCTCTATCGGCTGGTAGATTTTTGTTGACTTCCATGTTAACTTTGGTCTTCTATGCAATTTCCATTGAAATATCCAGATTTTTATTTTTTGGCTTATCATAAGAAGTCAGGGCTTGGCCTTGCTGTTTTACACAGAGAATCATCATCATCATCATAGAGAGAGAGAGAGAGAGAGAGAGAGAGAGAGAGAGAGAGAGAGAGAGAGAGAGAGAGAGGGAGATGGGTAAGAGGAAGAGAGATATGGGAATGATGGTGGGAATGTTGTTTTTAAGATTCATTTTTTAAAATTTTATGAAAAGTAAATATTAAAGGAAAAAAAAGGCATTAAAACTTCACGCTTAAAGTAAATACCATCTAAAAAGTTAACTTTTACCATTTTTCTATACAAGTGAGGCCCACCAGCTAGCTTGTTAACATGTGCTGCCTAGCTCTTGTTATGAATTTAATAAAATAAAATTATTATACATTGTAAAATAACTGTATATAATCTTTCATTGAACATTCCAACTTATCTTCCTCCCCTTTTTTTCTTTGAGGTGGGTTTGATAATGGTAAAGTGAAAGAAAATGAGTTTAATATTATTGGCAAAGTAAAAGGAGATGAAGAGTAAAATATTGATAAAATCAAACTAAACAGAAAATAAAAAGTAACATAAAGAAAAATGTGTTAAAATGACATTTTTGTCATATAATTATAACAAAACCAAACTTTACAACTTCCTAACAAAACTAAACTTGGGAATGAAAATTTTGAATTGAAAATTCGGAATTTGGGACTTGAAAAAAAACTGGAAATTTGAGCTTGAAATTTTGTCCTTAATCGGTTCCAAAAGATTTTTCTTCCCCCTTTTTTTTCTGAAAATTTGATTTTTCTATTTTCATGATGTGATTGATTGATTTTTTTATAAAAAGAGTGGAAAAGAAAAGGAAATAAAAAGAAAAAAAAAACTTTTTATTTTTATTTTTTTTTCTTGGAGTTGATTGAGTCAACTCAGACTGAGTTGACTCAGCCTCGTTCATACAATTTCCATAGAAATGTGGAGATATTTTTTTTTGGCTTATCATAAGAAGTTAGGTCTTGGCCTTGCTACTCATTGGCTGCTAGATTTTTGCTTAGTTTTCATTTTTCGTTACTCTATATCTCATATCAAATTCAAGTGTTTAAAAAAAAAAATAACTAAAACGAACCCGCCAAATCTAGCCTACAGACACCCTTAACCACAACATGCATGGTAGAGAAAGTCCAAACTAAAAGCTATCGACAGTTGTAGGTCATGGGATCAATTTCCAAATTAAAAGCCACACTCATCTCTATCTGCTGCTAGATTTTTGTTGACTTCCATGTTAACTTTGGTCTTCTATGCAATTTCCATAGAAATATCCAGATTTTTTTTTTGGGCTTATCATAAGAAGTCAGGGCTTGGCCTTGCTGCTTTACACAAAGATTCAAAGATTCATCATCATCGTTAGAGAGAGAGAGAGAGAGAGAGAGAGAGAGAGAGAGAGAGAGAGAGATGGGTAAGAGGAAGAGAGATATGGGAATGACGGTGGGAATGTTGTTTTTAAGATTCATTTTTTAAAATTTTATGAAAAGTAAATATTAAAGGGAAAAAAAGGCATTAAAACTTCACGCTTAAAGTAAATACCATCTAAAAAGTTAGCTTTTACCATTTTTCTATACAAGTGAGGCCCACCAGCTAGCTTGTTAACATGTGCTGCCTAGCTCTTGTTATGAATTTAATAAAATAAAATTATTATACATTGTAAAATAACTGTATATAATCTTTCATTGAACATTGTAACTTATCTTCCTCCCTTTTTTTCTTTGAGGTGGGTTTGATAATGGTAAAGTGAAAGAAAATGAGTTTAATATTATTGGCAAAGTAAAAGGAGATGAAGAGTAAAATATTGATAAAATCAAACTAAACAGAAAATAAAAAGTAAAATAAAGAAAAATGTGTTAAAATGACATTTTTGTCATATAATTATAACAAAACCAAACTTTACGGCTTCCTAACAAAACCAAACTTGGGAATGAAAATTTTGAATTGAAAATTCGGAATTTGGGACTTGGAAAAAAACTGGAAATTTGAGCTTGAAATTTTATCTTTAATCGGATCCAAAAGATTTTTCTTCCCCCTTTTTTTTTTGAAAGTTTGATTTTTGATTTTTCTCTTTTTATGATGTGATTGATTGATTTTTAAAAAAAAGAAAGAGTGGAAAAGAAAAGGAAATAAGAAGAAATGAAAAAAAAAAATTTGTTATTTTTTTTCTTGGAGTTGATTGAGTCAACTCAGACTAAGTTGACACAACCTCTTCCATGCAATTTCCATAGAAATATGGAGATTTTTTTTTTTGGCTTATCATAAGAAGTCAGGTCTTGGCCTTGCTACTCATTGGCTGCTAGATTTTTGCTGACTTTTCATTTTTCGTTACTCTATATCTCATATCAAATTCAAGTGTTTAAAAAAAAAAAGAATTATTAACTAAAGCGAACCCGCCAAATCCAGCCTACAGACACCCTTAACCACAACATGCATGGTAGAGAAAGTCCAAACTAAAAGCTATCGACAGTTGTAGGTCATGGGATCAATTTCCAAATTAAAAGCCACACTCGTCTCTATCGGCTGCTAGATTTTTGTTGATTTCCATGTTAACTTTGGTCTTCTATGCAATTTCCATAGAAATATCCAAAATTTTTTTTTTTGGGCTTATCATAAGAAGTCAGGGCTTGGCCTTGCTGTTTTACACAGAGATTCATCATCATCGTCATAGAGAGAGATGGGTAAGAGGAAGAGAGATATGGAAATGATGGTGGGAATGTTGTTTTTAAGATTTATTTTTTAAAATTTTATAAAAAGTAAATATTAAAGGAAAAAAAAAAGGTATTAAAACTTCACGCTTAAAGTAAATACCATCTGAAAAGTTAACTTTTACCATTTTTCTAGACAAGCGAGGCCCACAGCTTGTTAACATGTGCTGCCTAGCTCTTTTTATGAATTTAATAAAATAAAATTATTGTACATTGTAAAATAACCGTATATAATCTTTCATTGAACATTCTAACTTATCTTCCTCCCTTTTTTTTTTTCTTTGAGGTGGGTTTGATAATGGTAAAGTGAAAGAAAATGAATTTAATATTATTGGTAAAGTAAAAGGAGAGGAAGAGTAAAATATTGATAAAATCAAACTAAACAGAACATAAAAAGTAAAGTAAAGAAAAATGTGTTAAAATAACATTTTTGTCGTATAATTATAACAAAACCAAACTTTACGGCTTCTATACAAGGGGGCCAGCAATTGGCTCGTCAACACGTACTGCCCAGCACTTGTTATAAATTTAATACTAAAGTGACCAAATTAAAAGCCACGCGTCAATATGGCCTGCTAGATTTTTGCTGACTTTGATGTTGACTCAGGTCTTCTATGCAATTTCCACTGAAACATCTAGTTTGTTTTGTTTGTTTGTTTGTTTGTTTTTTTTTTTTTTTTTTTTTTTTGTGGGCTTATTATAACAAGTTAGAGCTTGGCCTTGCTGTTTAATTCACACTGAGACTCATTATCATCATCACAGAGATATAGGTATGGCGGTGGGAATGGTGTTTCTATTGTGGTCAATGAATGTATTTACAAAAGCAGTGGGTTTAGGAAACAGTTCATGTAGTGGAGCAGCAGCAGTTTGTGGGAACGTTTCAATTCCATTCCCTTTTGGAATTGAACCTGGTTGCTACATTAACGATTCGTTTGCGATAGATTGCAAAACCACTCTTGGCTCTCCCAAGCCTTTCTTGAGAAGATTAGATCTGGAGGTGCTGGACATTTCATTAGAAGGCACACTTCGCGTTAACTATCCTATGTCATGGTGGTGTCCTAAGTCTGGGACTAAGAATGTGAATTGGAGCGCAGCAAATGTGAGCTTAGCATCAAGTCCCTTTTTTTTCTCAAAATCGAGAAACATATTCATTGCCATGGGTTGTGGCAACTGGGCTTTTCTTCAATCCGGAGATAGCACAGTTGGTGGGTGCGTGTCCGTTTGTGCGAAAGACACAAAAAAGACGTACGGCAGCAGCTGCAACGGCATCGACTGTTGCAAAAGCACAATCGCTTCAGATCTGGATGTGTTTACCGCAGTTATATCGGGAAAGTTGCTCGGTTTTTCAAATGCCAGTGATTGCAATTATGGCTCCTTAGTAGATCAGATGTGGTTCGAGGAAAACTTAACAAACCACTTTGAAGTAAAAAAAAAGTCTCCAGTTCCTGTGGTATTAAATTGGGAAATAAATGAATCCTTATCTTCTCTTGTAATGGAAAGTAATTCATCTCACTCAACCTGTCAGTTCGCAAATAGTTCTTCTTCGTTATTGGGTAATATGAGTATGACTTTTACATGTACTTGCGACTCCGGCTTTGAAGGAAATCCCTATCTTCTTGATGGATGTCAAGGTAAACTTCTCGCACTCTATTGATTCTATTTGTTAATAAAATAATTAAATGTGTTTCATTTTCATAGACCAATAAAAATGATTAAATTAATTAATTTTGATGTTGTCACAAAATTTCATTTTAGGCATAACAAGGTCTGTATATATATTTGTGTCACAATTATGACATGTGTGACAAATATTGTGTTCCAAAAAAAATTTATTTTGGTACATTATTTGTCAAAAATTATGTTTGATAATCTTAGGGGAAAAAAAAAAAGGAGTTTGACAAAGTTTATTTATTTCTTATACTTCTCTTCCTTTTTTAAGCTTATCAGGCATCTTCAATAATAATAATAATAATAATATGGAAAGTGGAATACTGACATAAGTAAAAGAACATGCTTTATATCCTCTCAAGTCTTAGCCCTTTTTTCCCTCTTAATTTTCTCTTGAACTTTCTACTTAAGGAAGCCTTCTCGTGAGCAACCTTATTACCTTCTTTCTTAACATGAAAGTACTATCATTGATCAGGACTACTATTAAAGTTTGCAGTACTATTTTTCATAGGAAGTCAAATATTCATGAAATATAGGATGGATTAATTTGAGGCTTAGGGGCTATTTGGATTTAGTGTTTTCCATCACTCATCACTCTATTTTCATCACCCATAACTCAAAACTGGTGGGTTCCACGGCTGTTTGGTTTGTTTGGATTTGTTTTCAGTTTTTGTTTCCATCACTCAATTCTTTGATTTTTGAGTAATGAGTTATGGAAACTGAAAACAACTTTTAGGTGTTTTTGAGTTATGGAAACATAGTTATGATGACATTTTGGTAAATACGCACATATTTAAAGGGACCCACAGTCAGAGAGTAGTCAAACCTGGTCTGGTCTTCTTCTTCTTTTTTTTTTTTTTTTCATTCCTATTCACTGGGTTCGGTGAGTTTGGGTATTGGGGGTTGAAGGAAAAAAAGAAAGAAAAAAGAAATAAGAAGTAAAAGCTGAACCAAGTCAATCCATGGGTCCCACAAAAATTAAAATTTTTTGAGTTATCAACATTTAAACAAGTGCCAAATATGCCACCTTAGGAAGTTGTGGTATTTTTAGTGATAAGTGATGAGTTATAGAATGATGAGTGATGAGTGATGAAAATTGAGTGAAGAGTGATGAGTGATGATTTTTTAAGACCCAAATAGCCCCTTAGCATCCCAAATTGAGCATGATAAGAAGTATCTGGCTATATATAGATGGTACATTAGCATGTGGAAGTCCTTAATGACCCTCCATTTTGTTTGGCAAACATTACTAGATTCAAGGCATTAAGGTTTTTGAAACCTATGCCTCTCTCTTTCTTATCCTAACATAGTCTATATAGCTTTAGCAAGTGTATACTATGATCCTTGCCATAGTATAATTAATTTCATCACATGTTGCTTTAAAAAATTTAAAATAGTTCATAATATGGGTGGGTATGAATTTTGCTACTTTCTTTATTAAGATTTCTCATCCAGCTTTCAAAAACAACAGTTCTTTCCTACCTTGTACTTTCCTTACTATCCTGTCCTTAAGGCCTCGAAGGTTTCTACCTTTGAAATCCCCTCATTGTTGGTAATAGGGGTGGAGGGAGGGGTGGGGGGGCTAGTTTGACTCTTCAAAAATCCTCCCACCCTCTTGTATTTTTGGTTAAAAAAAAAAAATTGCACATAAATTTAAATAATGCTCCTCCTAGATTTTTACTAAAAACATGTAATACATTTATATAGTTGATTTTTTTTTTCTTATACTTTTGTGTCATACATAGCTCATTAAATTAAAGTGTAAATCCCCTATAAAGTCTCCTATATTTAAACTCCCTATTAGAACTTGTCATATCATATTTTTTTTTTAAAATGGTAGAATAAATAATTGTATATATTAATACAATCATATATAATAAATTTTTAATAATAATCAATAAATTTCATATTTATAAAAATAATAACATAAAAAGAAAAAGAAAAAAAACATATTTTGTTGAATATTTTTTGGACGTTAGACTGTACTGACTAGTTGTGTTATACAGAGAAATGACTTTTCTGATGAATGTCAATGTTGTATTCTCTTGTTTTATTGTTGATAATTTTGAACATCTATTCTGATGTTGTGTTTGTTATTACATGCCACTATTTCAGATATTGACGAATGCTTAGATCCCAGATCATGTAGCTTTTCATATCTTCGATATGGATATCACGTTCCTGGGAAATACTACTGTGTTTCAGTTTCAGCTTTTGTTTCTGATCGCAAGTCTCGCAACAAAATTATCGTAATAGGTATGTCCTTTTACCCTCTGAGATCTACAATAATTGAAAAAAGATTTACCTGAAACATGAATTAAGGTGATTTTGGAACTCCAAATTGTAAAGGCATAGGGATAACATTGAATGAAGAATAATAACCCAATTGTTGCTTACTATTTCCTTTTGCCTCTTAATCTTTTTAAATCTTTAATACTTCTTTAGGGTGACTCCCTTGAATCAAGTCAATTTTTAAACATTTCCTATTCATTTCATCCGCGAACCAGTTGGTTAGTCGCAAATGGTATCATTATGAAGATGTCCACAAGTTGTTTTTATTTACTCCCAAAAAGAAAAAGAAAAAAGAAGATGACCCAAAAGCAAACTCGAAAGAATTTATGCGAATTTTCCAAGAATTTTAGAGTATCATTCTCTTTGATTACTACTTATCATGTAAGTAAACATACCTTTGTCAAAGAATAGTTTGTCTAGCCTTTTGGCGTTCAAAGAAGTTGTCTCTATTTTATTCAAAACTATTATAAGCTTTCGATTGGTCTTGGCTCTTGAGATATGTTGGACTCTTTAGAACTTAATGCTTGTTCTTTTCTATTATCATTTTTTTTTGCTAAACTTCTTTTTTGTTTTCTTTTATCCTCCATCTACGACCCACTTTTAGTGTATCATTCTCTTTGATTACTACTTGTCAATGTAAGTAAACATACTTTGTTACGGGATAGTTTGTCTAGCCTTTTGGCGCTCGAAGAAGTTGTCTCTATTTTATTCAAAACTATTATAAGCTTTATTGGGAGTATTCTTTCTCATTTTATTATATTAAGCAGGTATTAGCACAGGCATCACTGGGCTATTATTTCTGTTCATTGGTGGATGGTGGTCATACAAAGTGATAAAAAAAAGGAAGAATATTAAGCGCAAGGAGAAGTTCTTCAAACGAAATGGTGGTTTATTATTACAGCAACAATTGTCTTCAAATCAAGTGACTGTTGAGAAAACCACCAAATTGTTTAATTCAAAGGATTTGGAAAAGGCCACAGACAATTTTAATGTGAATAGAATTCTTGGTCAAGGAGGACAAGGCACTGTTTATAAAGGTATGTTGACAGATGGGAAAATTGTTGCAATAAAAAAGTCCAAGGTAATTGATGAAGGAAAACTCGAAGAATTTGTTAATGAAATTGTCATTCTTTCACAAATTAACCATAGGAATGTGGTTAAACTACTTGGTTGTTGTTTGGAGATAGAAGTTCCTTTGCTAGTTTATGAATTCATTCCTAATGGAACTTTATACCAATATCTTTATGACCAAAATGAGGAGTTTCCAGCAACATGGGATATGCGCTTACGAATTGCTATAGAAGTTGCAGGAGCTCTTTTCTACTTACACTCAGTAGCTTCTACACCCATTTACCACCGAGACATTAAGACTACAAACATTCTCTTAGATGATAAGTACAGAGCAAAAATAGCAGATTTTGGGACTTCAAGATCCATTACTGTTGATCAAACACATCTAACCACAGTAGTACAGGGCACTTTTGGATATCTGGACCCTGAGTATTTCCAATCAAGTCAGTTTACAGAAAAGAGTGATGGTTATAGTTTTGGTGTTGTTCTTATTGAGCTCTTAACTGGAGAAAAAGCTATTTCTTCTACAAGGACAAAAGAATGCAGAAGTTTAGCCACATATTTCATTCATTCAATGGAGGAGAAAAATTTGTTTAATATTATTGATGCTCGAGTTATGAAGGACGCTAAACAAGAAGAAATCATAGCAGTTGCAAACCTTGCAAAAATGTGCTTGAATATGAAAGGGAAGAAACGACCGACAATGAAAGAAGTTGCAATGCAATTGGAGGCAGTCCAAACATTGCAAAAAACTCCTAATGTTCAACAAAATCACGAAGAGATTGAATATGCCAAAACTGAAATGTACGAGCAATGGGATGCAGTTTCTACATCAACAATGTCAGGTGCGAACAGTGGTGTAGCATCATCTTCAAGCTCCTGCCCGCTGTTATCTTTTTAATTAGGCTGAAGTAAAAGCTTTTGTTACAATATTTATTTGTTTAGTTTTGTACTGCTATATCTCTAGTTTTTTTTTTTTTTTGGGTATTATAAAACTCATTTCATGAAATTAGTTCTTAGGGTGGATTAACCTTATGCTCTTGTGTTTGTACAATATAGCAAAAGTCTGCATTTTGGTATTATAAGAATCCATTTGTATTATATGGATCAAATGATTTGCCATTCAAATTATTGGTGTTGTTAGGTTCTAAGACTTTAGGATCTAAATGTATTAGAACTTTAATGTGTAATGTTGGCAAACCATGATAAAAAATTAGAGTCTGTATTTAGGTTGCCCAAAGTGTGTTTATTTGTAAAGTTGGAATCGAGTGTACTATAGGATTTATTGGACTAAATCTGCTAGGCTTGATCGATCGAAAATTAGACTCGATCGATCGAAGCTCGTGCAGATTGTGTTTCTGCAGAATTTTCCAACTCAGCCTAAGCCCGTTTGATGAGTAAGGTTTTATGCTTTATGTCTCATATAAAAAGAAAAACCCTAGCCACGTTTTTATGTTGGTTGATATGCTGTATGTGCGAATCTCTTGTGAGATCTAGAAGTATTTACCTTCATACATACTTAGAGTTATCAAGATCAAGATTGATGTCGAGAACTTAGTGATCTCTTCAGTTGCTGTTTCAAGAGCTTAAAGAAAAACACAAGTAGGTGAACTTGTGGTTGCTATGGATTAGAAAAAGAAGTAGTTCGTGGACTCGGAGCTGTCATGTGGTTGTGGTAGTAAGTTTTCTACTTGAGGTAGCATTAGGATGTTAGTGGTCTAAGTCCTTTTGTAAAACTTCAATTCTTTCATAGTGGATTTGTTTTACCTTGAGGATAACTAGGTTAAATCCTCCCTAAGTTTCCTACCGATTTGGTTTTCCTGGGTTATCATATTGTTTATTCTTTATATTTCCGCACTGCTTTACATGATAAGATTTTTTTGTATTAATCTAGATATGATTAATTTATCTAAGTAATCACTTGGCTAAATAACTAGGTTAAACAACTTGTGTTTTAAGGGGTCTAAAAACGTACAGGTGTCAATAGTGTCCTATGTGCCTATGAGAGTTACAATAATCATAATATGGTCGATCCCATATATTATACATGTCCATGGCCTCTTCTTGTAGTTCTAGCACCCACCGCATGATTGCATTTTCTTGAAATTGGAAGTTTCCATTGTTGCACTTTCCATTGACTGATCGGTCTTAAATTGCCTTTTTTTTGTTCTTGTTCTTCTTGTGAAACAAAATGCTGAAAGAAAACGAACCATTCTAGCACACTTGGAATTGAAAGTTTCTTGCCTTAGTTGTGGGATTTTCGTCTTTTTTTTTTCTTTTTTTTTTTTTATGATTGAAATAAGTCAATAACTTATAAAAGACTAAAAGTCATGTTTTTTTTTTGGCTGAATACATTAGATGTGTCATTTGATAGATCGTGTTGTTTGATTAGTATTATTTTTTAAAAAAATTATAAATGATAATTAAATGGCTTCATTTGCTAATAGATTTGGACGAAAGAACTGTATTGACTCATTTTAACAAAGTGGCATACTAAATTGTGAAAAATTAAACTCCAAGAACTAATTTCACAATTGAGGATTTTAGCCTTAAATGAATGTATATTTTACGGCACACATCTTAAGTGTGTGTATGTGTACATATGTGTGTGTGTGTGTGTGTGTGTGTATAGAAAAAATTTAGTTAAAAAATTGGTTGTAGCTTAAGGCTACAAGCTTACTCAATATCTTTTTATTGGAGGTGAATTTTGACAAATCCACCATTGGATTACATTTTCAGCTTATATCTTCCATGCTTGCAAAATTCTAGAAAATTAAAGATCAATAGCTATCTCATCAATAAATTGTTTAAATTGCAAGTTTTTTTTTTAATAGTTTCAAATTATACATAAAATATAAAATTGTAGATTATATAGTAAATAATATTCAATTGATACAAAATTTGACATGTGTATTTAGACATGGCAAAACAGGCGGGTCGGGTCGGGTTTGGGTTGGGTCAATCGCGTTTGCGGGTCAATCGGGTCGCGGGTCAAAACAGGTCATTTTTAAACGGGTTAATTGGGTTGCGGGTTGAGTTGACCAGTATTTTTCAAACAAGTTTTTTTTTTTTTTTTTGAAATAGATGCAATCTGTCAATTATTTATGAGTTCCTTAACTGTGATTAGATTCTCACTAGTGATACTATTACCACTTACCAATTATCACTAAACACTGGATACCCAAATTTGGTGCAACTCTTGTTCTAGCTTTCTAGAAGCTAATTTTGGTATAATCTTCAATCTGTTTAAAGTAGGAAGAGAAAATAAAGGTGGCAAGTAAAGAATGATAAACTATAATGGAGTACATAACATATTAAGTAAAGAATAATAAGTAAATATTTTATAAGAATTACATCTCAATCTCAATCTACTCAACGTTGGTAGATGTGGAAAAAGTGCGGGGCGGGTCAGGTTTGGGTCAGGTCAATCGGTTGTGGGTCAAAACGGGTCATTTTTAAACGGATCAATCGGGTTGCAGGTCAATTGTGTCGGGTCAGAAATTTTGACCCGTTTTTCCATGTTTATGTGTATTAAGAACACAAAGAACATACAATTTAACGGTTAAATTATCAAAAAATATGTAATAATATTTATTTTATTAGGTAAGGTTGTAGTCTTAAGTTACAACCAATTTTGTAGCTAAAATTTGTCCTATATATAGTTAGAAATGATCATATTCTATCGTCCAACCTCCTAAACTTGAACCCCCCTTCAACCCATAGGTATTTGTAAAGTTGTGATTTACAACTATGTTTTATGTTGGTTTTATTCCATGACAAAAAGTGTTGTATTTGCTTTAATTTGTTCCTTGTATTTTATGTGATTTTATTGTATTGGGTTTAGTATTAAGTTGGTGAAGAATCGAGTATAAAATGAAGAATCAGTGGATTTCGCGACTATCTCACTAGAAGCCAACCTGCAAAAGAGCCACGTGAGAAGCACATGCTGGAAGCTGAAGAGTCGTACTAGCTTGGAGGATTTTGCGAGTGTCTCGCGAGTAAGGCCTTCCGGCGAGATACTCGCAAAACTTTCTGATTGGAGGATTTTTAAGTTTGACTTTCTTACCCTTCACCCATTCTATATATACCCTTATTACCCACAAAAGTATGAGAGGTCATTCAAAAAGAAAAACCATAGATAGATATTTAACTACACACACCCCCATCTTTTAGAGAGAGAGCTACTCATCCTTAGTGAGAAATCATTGTAGCATTTTCTCCTTCCCTCTCCCATTGTCATACCTTGAGAGGAGATTTGTACCCAAACACAACCCACACCTATTCAGAGTGAAGAGATTGTTTTGGAGTTTAAGAAGCTTTGGGAATTTGTCAAAAGAAGCCAATGAGACTTGGTGGATGCAATCGGGCGTATTGCGGGATTTGGAAAGCTAGACAAGCCACGGTTCCGAGAAGCCTTGTTGGAGTAGAAGCTTGGAGGGCTTAGGTACATTGGGTAGATTAGGATTGGAGGGTCTCTTGCTATTCGTGTATCTTAACTTATTGTCTAGTGGATCAATTTACCACTTGGAGGGCGGCGGAGAGGTTTTTTGCCGAGTTCTTCGGTTTCCTCTTCTATAACATATCGCCGTGTTATCTTGTGTTTGCATCTCTCTTTCCTTACCTTTGTGCTTTACTTTTATTGTTTGTTGTTCATGTTTATGCACTAGAGTAGTATCGGTTGATTGTGCTTCATTTACTACTGTTTCCGCACTTAGATAAGTTAGAGTAAAATCAACCGAGCCGTAATTTATTAATTTGGAGTCTAAACAACTCTTGTATTTTTAACACAAATCTGAGCTTTCAATTTGTATTAGAGTGGGTACACTTGTTTTGGTTTCATTACCTAAGTGTGATCCTTGACCCCTTTGTGTGTTTTGCCAAGGATAGTGTTTTGTATGCTTCTATGGATGTTGTTGATTGTAACATACCATGTGTTTGTGAAAATGCCTCTATGAGTGTTAATCCTCAAACTTGTGATGACATGTTACATGAATCTTTTGGTGTTGTTGTTGATATTCCAAATGTCAAACTCTTGACGAAAAAGTTTAGAAAGTTTCGTGAGAATTTGAGCAAGTTCACTAGTGAAAAGGATGATTTGATTGCTAAGCTCAATGAATCCAATAAATTTGTTGAAAAATATAAGAAGCTTCTCTTGAAAAGCTGAAAGAGTTTGAATGTTTGAGTATAGACTTGGATGCTAAACTTGTTTTGTCTAATAAACTTGTTGACAAGCTAAAATGTGAAAATGAATCTCTTAAGATGCATGCCATGTGTTTGATTGCTGAACCTATTGCTAAAAAGGATGAAAATATTTGTTGCAATCATTTTGTGGTACCCGATTTTGTGCCTATTGTGTGTTCTACTTTAAAGGACAAATCGGTATACATTCCTCCACACAAAAGAAATCAAAAGGTGGATAAAAAGGCTCTTAAGCCAAAGCCTTTGTTTAGGTCTCAACCTAAGGTGGATGGATCTAAGTTTGTTCCAACTTGCCACCATTGTAGTGTGATCAGTCATATAAGACCTCAATGTCCTAAGTTGAAGAGAGAACAAAACCTTGTTGTTAGTTCCCTCCCTAAAAAGCCTAGTAGACCTAAACCCATTGTTAGTCACCATTGTGGTGCCTTTGGTCATCTTAGACCTCTTTGCTCTAAGTTTCAAGCTCTTAAAAGAATCAAAAGAAAAGAAAAACTTGAGCATTTTGGAAGTTGTGCTTTGCAAGCAAAACCGGATTTGGGGAAAAATGGTAAGTTGTTGAAGAAAGTTTTTAATGTTCTTACTTCCTTGTCTATGTGCATCTCCGGTTCTCATTTCTCTAACCCTCATCTCACTTCTCTTGAGACACTCATTCCCAACAATCATTCTGTTTGGATGAGGAACGGTTCCTATGGTTGAGCCTTTGCTTTTTTTTTTTTTTTTGGTCCTTAATCTAATTCTTTCGATCTTTGTAGGACCTTTCATGCATTAGATGATTCATTGTCATGCATTTATGCATCATGTATCTCTTTATATGCATTGTTTTGTTTTTTATCTTACTTTTATGTTTTTGTTTTATGTGAGTAAAAATCCAAAAAGCAGACAAAAACTGAAAATTTCAAAAAGTTTGATCGTATATGTTTGAGCACATATCACATGTGAGTTTGGCCTAGTACCTTCGTACTAATGGCGTATTGCATTTACGAGCTTAGCTTGTTTTGTATGCACATCTATCTTTGTGGGAAAATTCTTGAAATCTATGTGTGATTGTTGTAAATCGATCTCCAAGCTTGTCATGAATGATTAGTCAATAGTCTTGTTGGTCTTGATACATGCATAGAATTGTGTCTATATCTTTTCCCACGTATGAGATGAAAGGGAAAATGAAGAGAGACAAAGGAACAAACAACAATTGGGATAAAAAGAAGGGGACACGAAATGGTGGACAGACCATAGGGAAAAAGAAGGAGCTTCTAGATAGGAAACTCAAGTTCACCAACTTCATTCTTCTAATAATGCCAATTAAGCAGGTCGTTATGCAGATAAGAGACGATCCTTTCCTGTAATTGTTGAAGCCAATTAGCACTCTGGTAAAAAGAAAAGACAAGAGCAAGTATTGTAAATTGCACTAGGACCACGAGTATCGTATTGATGAGTGTAGGCACTTGGAAGGCCAGGTGGAAACTTTAATTCGGTAAGGGAAGTTGCAGAAATTCGTCAGAAAGACAGAGCCATACACGTACCAATGGAAGGATGACTAGGATAGAACTCCAAAGATAGGGGATACCAAATCCCCTACAGGAGAAATAAAGACGATCTCGGGAGGAATAACAACAGGCAGAATGTTGAAATCCCTAAAAAAGGTATAGGGAAGGGAGATAAATAGCGTCCATTCACGACTCCCTCCAATGAAGATGCCAAGGAATGACGAACTCAATATTGTCTTCTCAGAGAGAGACGGTTGTGGCATTAGGCAACCCCATGACGATCCACTTGTAATCATGCTCAGAGTAGAAGAGTTCAACATCCATTGGGTGCTCATTAACAACGAAAGCTCAACAGATATCATCTACTTGCCCACATTTCAGCAAATAAAGCTGGATAGGAAGAAGATTAGGCATTTCACCTCACCTCTGGTAAGCTTCACGGGGGATAGGATCGTCCCTATAGGCATCGTCACTCTAACTGTAATTGCAAGACCTTATCCGACACAGGTCACCAAGGAAATTTATTTCCTTCTAGTTAATTGTCCTTCAACATACAACATCATCTTGGGAAGACCTGCACTCAACAGACTAAGAGCAACAACGTCAACATATTACTTGAAAGTAAGGTTTCCAACAACCTATGGGGTAGGAGAAATCAAAGGAGACCAACTTCTGGCAAGAGAGTTCTATCAAGTTGCCTTAGCATCTGGAGAGAATCACACATGGGTGATCAATGAACTAGAGCCCATTCCTGAACTGTCGAAAACACCACAAGAAGTGGAGATCATCTCAGGAGACTCGACGAAGATATTGAAGATCAAAATGACACTTCCAACCCCTGAGAAAGAGAAAATGATCTCCTTTTTAAGAGCAAAGTAAGATGTTTTCGCTCGGAAACACGAAGATATGCCTGGGAATGATAGGAAGATCATACAGCATTGTTTTAACATCAACCCGGAATACAAACCTATACAACAGAAGTGGAAAGTGTTTGCACCATAAACAACAAATATGTAACTAAAGAAGTAGAGAAACTACTAGAAGCTGATTTCATCAGGGAAGTCTTCTATCCAGATTGGCTTGCAAATGTGGTTATGGTAAAGAAGAGCAATGGCAAGTGGAGGATGTGCGTCGACTTCACAGACTTGAATAAGGCCTGCCTAAAGGATAGCTTCCTCTTGCCAAGGATTGATTAACTGGTAGACTCGATTGTTGGACACAAGCTCTTAAGTTTCATGGAAACATTTTCTAGATACAACCAAATTCTCATGGATAAAGATGATCAAGAAAAGACCTCATTCATTACCAGCCAAGGGTTGTACTACTACAAAGTTATGCCATTTGGACTGAAGAACGCAGGAGCCACCTACCAAAGGTTGGTGAACCGCATGTTCTCTCATTAGATTGGAAGGAATGTAGAGGTGTATGTAGACGATATGCTGGTAAAAAGCAAGGACGAAGCCAACCACTTGGACGATCTCAAAGAAACCTTCAGCACACTAAGTAAGTACAATATGGAATTAAACCCTACAAAGCGTGTTTTTGCTGTTGCTTCAAGAAAATTCTTGGGATTCATGGTCTCCCAACGAGGTACAGAGGCAAATCTAGACAAAGTAAGAGCAATAATCGAGGTCAAATCACCAAAGACAGTGAAAGAGGTGCATTCCATTCTTCAAGGTATTGAAAAAAACTTTTCGATGGACTGACGAGTACGAGGAAGCCCTCGCCAAGTTAAAGGAGTAACTAATGAAGCCACCTCTGCTAAGCCCCTTGGTGATAGGAGAGAAGTTGTACCTATACTTAGCAGTATCCAACACTATAGTAAGTTCGGCATTGATCAGAGAAGAAGGAAATGTGTAAAAGCTCGTCTATTAAACTACCCAGGAATTTCAAGGTGCAGAGGCAAGTTACCCAAGGATGGAAAAGATAGCTTTCGCATTGTTGGTCGCCTCCAGAAAGCTCCGTCCTTATTTCCAAGCACACCCCATCGTGGTCATGATAGATCAACCCATAAAAAAGGCAATGAATAAGATGGATGTAGCAAGACGACTCATTCAATGGGCAATTGAGTTAGGTTAATTCGACTTTGAATATCAGCCCCGAGCAACAATCAGAGCCCAGGTGCTAGCAGACTTCATTGCAGAGTTCACTTACCCGTATAAGGAAGCGGAACCTCCTATGGAAACATGGACGGTCCAAATGGATGGGTCTGCAATGAGAAAAGTAGGAGGAGCAGGAGTAGTGCTTATATCTCCTGAAAAAGAAACATTGATGTATGCTGTCAGATTACAGTTCCTAGCAACGAATAACGAGGCAGAATACGAAGTATTGCTAATAGGGCTAAGCCTAGCAAAAGCTCTAGGAGCAAAGAATCTTATTGTCCAAGCTGATTCACAGCTAATAATTGGACAAGTGAAGGGAGATTACGAAGCCAAAGAAGAAATGATGTAGAAATACTTGAAGATCGTCCAATGACTCTTACAACACTTTGACAACCTAGACTTTGTGCAAATCCCAGGAACTAAAAATGCAGAAGCTGATTTCCTAGCAAGATTGGCCTCGTCAGACGACTACAATGCAACCTCTAAACTATGTGTAGAGATAAGGGGGCGGCCAAGCACAGAAGGTGGGCAAGTTCTGAAGATAAAATAACAAGACAAGTGGATGACTCCTATCATCCGTTATTTGAAAGAAGGATGGCTCCCTGAAGATAAGATGGAAGCAAGGAAGATACAAATCAGAGTAGCTCGCTTTGTCATTATTGATGACGTGCTCTACAGACAAGGATATTCACTCCCATATTTAAGATGCGCCAGCTCTGAAGAAGCAGATTATGTGCTTTGCAAGATACACAGGGGAATCTATGGAAATCACGCTGGGGCAAGATCCTTAGCAGGAAAGACGCTCAAAGCAGGATATTACTAGCCAACCCTACAGAAAGACGCATACAACATCATCAGAGCATGTGACAAGTGTCAATGTTTCACAAATGTTCAGACGAGACCAGGAGAGATGATGACACCCATATCCTCACCATGGCCCTTCGCCCAATGGGGAATTGATATCATGGGTCCTTTCCCTCTAGGGAAGAAGCAACTTAGGCTTCTGATCATCATAATTGACTATTTCACAAAATGGGTAGAAGCAGAGCTAGTGACGATGATAACACAGGCTAAAGTCACAAGCTTTGTATGGAAAAACATCATCTACAGGTTTGGAGTCCCACACGTCATAATATCAGACAATGGAAAGCAGTTTGACAACCCCAAGTTTTGAAAATTTTGCCAAGACTTAGGAATCAAGAATCGCTACTCTTCTCCAAGACACCCTCAGGCCAACAGCCAAACAAAAGTGATGAGTAGAAACTTGCTCAAAAATTATCAAAACTAGGCTTGAAGGGGCAAATGGGGCATGGCTTGAAGAACTACAAAACATCATTTGGGCATATAGGACGACCACAAGAGTCTCAACAGGAGAAACACCATTCAGACTGACATTTGGTACTGAGACCATCATTCCAGTGGAAGTAGGACTGGTGAGCTTCCGAGTCGAAACATATGAAGACCAGAAGAATCGCATGGGCTTAACAGCAATCTAGACCTAATCGATCAAGTCAGAGAAAAAGCTATGAAGTGAATGGCCAAACATAAAGAAGTAATGGCCAAGTACTAAAACAAAAAGGTCAAGGTAAGAAGGTTCAACACAGGAGACCTCGTCCTTAGGAAGGTATCATAAGCAACAAAGGACCCATCCCAAGGGAAACTGGGACTAGCTTGGGAAGGCCCCTACGAAGCAATCTATCATTCCAAAGAAGGCTCCTACTACCTGAGGTCTCTAGACGGCCAAGAATTGTCTCGACCATGGAACATAGAATACTCGAAGAAATACTACCAGTAAGGAATGCTTTACATTTTCAAGTGGCTTAATCTTCATATCAATATGTATGACAACCATTACTTTCATCATTCATAAGCTCAATAATTCATGAAAGCACTATCCATACGTATTTATCAATAATTATCCATGACTTGTCAAAACATGTGCAATATGTATTTAAAAATGATTATCCATGATCTATCACTATCAAAATGTGTGCAATGCTTAGGAGTTGTCCTTAGGAGATGTCTCAAGGATCTCCGTCATTAAAATTTCAAATTAAAAGTTATTCGCACACAACCAATATGATATCATAGCCATTAAAGTTGTTCATACACAACTACCAAAGTCGACTAAATCAGAGTTGTTTAAACATAACCAACATAATCGTCATTCAAGACAAAACAAAAATGGTTAACCTAAAAGACGCTCCAATACCACGACCTTAAGTTACGGGTAGAGCGCAACACCGTCATTCAAACATGACTCAATAAAAAGCTGTTCAAACACAACTATATTAGAACATATGTGATTTGATGTTAGGAATATATATCAATATTTTATGTACTTGGCTAATCCTTTGACAAAACACACTTTACTTGTAATTGGGTAGATCTAGGATGAGTTTAATACTTCAAGGAATAAGGTTTCAAGTTCAAGTGTTAAAGCCATGCAAGTCTGTCCAAGAAACAAGTGAAGAAGTGCTGAATTTTAAAGCTCGACAACTAGCTCGATAGCTAGTATCTATCGAGGTTTAAAGTGATGCTAAAGCTCGTAGCTTGATAGCTAGCTTAATAGATACACTATCTATCGAGATTTATGAAAATCAAATTTTCAGTTCTGATTTCATTCCAATCCGTGAATATGTGTTTAGGCCTTCTTTTCTCACAACCTTAAACATATATAAAGATTGTTTTAAGGGCCGTCAAATGTTGCACACAAGTTGCGCAAGTGCGAAGCAAAGTTTGTTCATGAAAATTATGACTAGAGACAAAATTTTCCCCAGTTCATCTTTCTTCTGAAGAAGCTGCTATGTTTGTACACCATAGGGTTTTGTTACTAAACCTAGTCATCATTCCTGAAAGGAAAAAGAAAAGGTAAAAAAAAAAATAGAGAGATAAGAAGAAGACAAAAGGAAAAGAAACACTTACTCTTTTTCACAACTTCCAAATCTTTTTGAACCTTAGTAGACGGTTCTAGGCCCAAGAAATGAAGAAATAAAGATTGAGGAGAGACGAGCTCGTCAAAATCCTTGACGGTCTCCAAATATTCCCTTACTCTTTCAACATGAAGCTGGTACCTCTTCTTCAGATAAGGACACTGAGCAATTGCAAAACAAGAATATGAGTAAGTCACCTATCACCGTCACTCCTAGAAAAAAGGAAAAACAACTAAAAAGAAGAGGAAGACGCACCAGACATGGGAACTCCACAACTATGGAAAAATTTGGGGGCTTCGTCCAAGTCCTCACTAGGGACGTACTCCCAACCACTTCTAGAGATAAAAAAGAAATTTGGCTTCCAGTTTCAGAGAGACGAGGGGTAATCAAGGATTAACCTAAAAGCCCTATCCCACGGCTTAAACTCATAATAGCCGGGGTCTTCAGACTTCCTCAGACGATAAAAATGGAGGAATTCATCCCTCCTAATGACATCACCCTCATTGGCAGACATCCATACCACCATCCAAGAAACAAGGATCCGCCAAAAGTTAGGCACCAACTATACCAGAGCAAGATGCAAATAGGAAAAAAGTTCCCTACCAAAGGGATGAACAGGGAAACGAAGGCCGTTGGTAAAATCGGCCTCATAGAAACAAACCTCATCAGCATACGAGTGACAAACTCTTTCTTCGTCACTCGGGATCCTAATTTTTACAGAGCTAGGGAACTGAAATCTATCCCTGATCTGCTTTTCATCTTTTTCGAAGAGAGAACACGAGATGTTCCAGGCCTTATAGAGTGTAGAAACAAAAGTGGCCTCCGAGACCACATGATCATCAAATGAGGATAACCTCGTCTCTAGGTCACTAGACCTTACCTTAGACATCCTTAACAACCTAGCTACCTTAGCAAAATGGGAAACTAAAGGAAACAAGAAAGAAAGGACAGAAGAATACGAACAATCCTTTCCTACGAAGGAACTAATCCTCTCAAGATGCTTCTTCTTCACAGACTCAAGTAAACTACCTAAATGAGCAAAAAAGAAAGTTATGGAAGGGCAATCTGCTCTAACAGCAGAATAATCTACCATGGAAGAATCAGAAAAGAAGAAACATGACGGACTTACCAGGAAACGTAAAACAAAGAAAGGAAGCTCAGAGGAGAAACAAACCCTAGAATAGAGAACTGAATAAGGAAAAATACAGAAGAAAGGAAAGAGGAGGGAAAAATGCAAAACAAGTGGCCAAAACTCACGCAGGAAAACTGAGACATGTTCAGACGTCGAACACATCCTAGCCGTACACGTGGCGCACAACCGCCCAGACATCAAATCGTCATAAATGCGCAGCACACGGAATATGAAGCCTCATTCGGATTTGTTCTTATCTCATCTAAAAGATGAGATAACGAACAAGGGGGCAACTGATGAACCAAAAATTTATGGCCGTCATTGTACGAAGATCGTCATTATGCATTTATTACGATCATTGATGACAAAACGTAATTGACGGACCAACAGTCACAGAATGAGTTATGGCCTCTAGACAAAGATTCTGTAACGCACTAGCCATTCAACATAAATGCAGTGCACCATTGCCCATTAATAAGGCATACAACTATAAAAGAGAAAATAACAGAAGCTAAAGGTACACACAAATACTCTACAAAATCACTCTTACTCGTTTTCTCTCTAGAATCTTTCTCCCTTACTAACTTAAGCATCAGAGGCAATTTGGCTGACGCCATACCAGTGTGTTACTCTTCCATCCATTTCATTTTGCACGTTTTTCATCCACAGAAGACGACCCCATTCACAACATTGTCCATCCGCTACGACGAGGAGCTCAACTGTTGATTTTTTGCATCATCACCAAGTGTGCCTCTAAACTCTTGTCCCGAGCTAGACTCATTAATAGCAAGACTGTTGACACTCCAGTTAAGCTTAATGCGCATCTGACTCCCTCAAGGGGGGAAACCATTGTCTAATTCCTCTCTTTACATACACTTGGTTGGCAGGCTAGTTTATCTCACTGTCACTCATTTAGACATTTCCTATGTTGTTCACTAGATGAGCCAGTATCTATCTGCTCCATGATCGACTCACAATGCTGTTGTTTTGCGCATTCTTCGATACCTAAAGGGCACTCTTTTCCATGGTCTTTTCTACTCTACTTAGTCTCCTCTTATTCTCCATGCATTTTCTGATGCTGATTGGGTAGGAGATCCCACTGATCGCAGGTCCACCACTGGTTATTGTTTTCTTCTTGGTTCTTCTCTGATTTCTTAGTGAAGCAAGTGATGAGAATGCAAAATGTCATATTTTTCTCCATTAATGTTTATTCTTTTATACTTATTTGGTGCCTAAATGTACTCATTATTCTTATATTTTGATTTAGAATGCAAATGGAGGCGTTAAGTGCAAAACGTAGCTAATTGGGCGATTCTGAACAACTTTGACATCACTTTGTAATCTAGGCATAACTATCTCATTTGAGCTTTGATTGAGATGATTCAAGATGCTATGGAACACCAAGACAAAGCTCTACAACTTTCATGTTTTAAGTTTTGAGAGATACTAGATGCATCAAGGTCGAAATCGGGCTTGAAGTTGCTGCGCCTACATTGTTGACGTTCTGGAATGTTTCTTCACCTGGAATTCTAATACCTGATGCGGTTTATTTTCAAAAGCTTCCAGATCTAGTGCACAAAAATTCCAGCTGAAAAAATACCACTTTCCTAGTTATATTAGGACTCTGTTTTTTTTTTTAATATTTTTCTTAATTAGTCAAATTTGGATATTATTATTTAGAAAATTCTTAGGAGATTTTGTAGGCTTGGGAAAAGGGGAATTAACGTATAAAAGAGGGGAGGAGAAATCAGATTGGACACACGCCTCTTTCTCCTCTCTTCTCTAACCTTTCCATTGAGTTTTCATCATGGCCCTGCTTGGCTAAACTTTTATACTTGGTCGAAGGAAACTGAAGCCTCGGAATCAATAAAACTGTGAGATCTTATTTGTTTTTATTGTTCAATTTATGCTTTGAATATCAGATGTTCTCATTTAATGATTGTCCATTTTCATGATTGTCTCATTTAATTACTAGGAGGCATACTAGTTTATTATTCATTGCAATCTATTGCTAGGTTAGATATCAAATCCGTAATTGTTTGATCTCTCTAATTTGTGAAGCAACCAAGATTTAATGATTTTCTACGTCAGAAATTATTAGATCTTAGGAAGAACGCTCGACTAAATTAAATACAACTGCTTGTGCTTGTGTTGATTAGTTTCATCAATCTCTCTAATTCTTAAGACTGCTACTAGATTAAACCTTTAGTGCTTGTCTTAGGTTGTTTAGTAGTCAGGGTTTATTAGATCGCTTGTTTTCTAATTAACTGCGACTACGGAGAGATAGAAAAATAGTTCCAGCGATGAATATTCAAAGTGTGAATTAATATATACTTGCATCAATGATTAGTTGTAAAATTCTGATGGTAGATGTTGACTTAGACCAAGGTTTGTTCTCTTGATTGATTTTGATACTTTGATTTAAATTGTTCCTTAGTTGTTTTTCTTAAAATTGTTTTCATTTTACTCAAACCCCCCCTCCTTGTTCACGTAGCATAAAACTAGGCTAGATACTCTTCGTGGGAACGATCCTTACTCGCACTACTACATATATTTTTAGGAGTATAGGTTTTATTTTTCGTTGCCTGCGACAGCACGCTAGCAAGAAACAAACTCATGTGGCCCGCTCCAGTACTGAAGCAGAATATCGTGCCCTTATTGATACCAAATCTGAGCTCCTTTGGCTACGATGGATTCTCAAAGATTTAGGTGTGTCCACATCCTCTGCTACTTC
Organism: Castanea sativa; assembly: GCF_040712315.1. Classification (NCBI taxonomy): domain Eukaryota; kingdom Viridiplantae; phylum Streptophyta; class Magnoliopsida; order Fagales; family Fagaceae; genus Castanea; species Castanea sativa. Next base: position 40,663,677 of record NC_134019.1, on the reverse strand, counting down.
TCTTTATTGTGACAACTAGAGTGCCATTCATATTGTTCACAATGATGTCTTCTATGAACAGACTATACACATCGAGACCGATTGTCATTTTTTCCATTATCATCTTGTTCATGGTGCTCACAAGCTGATCTCAGTCTCCTCTAAAGATCAACTTACAGATGTCTTCACAAGTCACATCCTAAAGGACGCCTTCGTACTTTGGTTGACAACCTCAAGTTGGTCTCACATCCACCTTGAGTTTGAGGGGGGCCGTTAACCTATATTAAGGTATGTGGGCTTTAGGCCCATCTTGTTTACTTGTATAGCACACTTACTTGTATTGCACACTTTGCCTCATATATAAAAGCACTCATGTATAATCTATTTACTTGAGAAATACAATACACTTATTCAGTATTTCTATCAGAGAGCATGTAAAAATATCTTGCCCACAAAAGAAAACCTCGTGAGAAGGAGGATTATATTGGAGAGTCGCTGTGAGGAGTGCTAGGCAGAAGTGAAGTCATCTGGTCACTTGTTTTGGGACTATCCAAAGGCTCGAGAGATCTGGTCTTTGTCAAATGTAGTTCCTGTGAAGAAGGAATTTCATTTTACATCTTTTATGGACTTACTTTGGCATGTGGTCATGGTGGATAAATGGGATCAAGAGGTAGTAGAAAAGATAGTTCTGATTTCATGGAAGTTCTGGACAAATAGAAATGAGGTTAGGAAGGGAGGAGTGAAGAAGAGTGGGCAGGCGCTAATCAATGGGGCTCTAGACTATCTAGGTGAATATCAGTCTAGTGTGGCAATCATGGTTATGCAGAAAGATAAGTGCTCTATTGCTTGGACCCCTCTCCCCCCCCCCCCTAATCATACAAAATAAATGTGGATGGTGCCGTTTTCGCAGCTCACAAGTCAGCTGGGGTGGGTGTTCTCATAAGGGATGATGGTAGCAGATTGGTTGGGGCCTGCAGTAAGAAGTTATTAACTCCCCTTGGTGTTGTTGAGGCCGAAGCCAAGGCCATAGAGTTGGGACTACAATTTTCAAAAGAAATGCTAATCCAGATTTTGTTCTTGAATCCGATTCACTAACATTGGTTAATGCTCTAAAGGAAGTATCGCCTCCTCCTACTGCTATTGCTGTGTTGGTGTATAGCTCCCTTGCTGCATCACATGAGTTTCGCCGTGTTGAGGTATCTCATGTAGGTAGGCAGGGCAATAGGCCTACACAGTTATTAGCAAAACATGCTCTTGGCATTGAAGATTTCTCTGTATGGATTGAAGAGATGCCTTGTTTCATAAAACAAACTCTTCTCCATGATATAGCTCTTGTGCCTAGTTAGTAATAAAGTTTGCATTTTCCCATAAAAAAGAAAGAAAGAAAGAAAAAAAAAAGTCCTAACATTAATAGGACGTGCACTACTAAAGTGACCAAATTAAAAGCCACGCGTCAATATGAGCTGCTAGTTTTTTGCCGACTTCAATGTTGACTTTGGTCTTCTATGCAATTTCCATAGAAATATTTAGATTTTTTTTTTTGGTGGCTTATCATAAGAAGTCAGGGCTTGGCCTTGCTGTCTCACACTGAGACTCATCATCATCATCATCACACACACAGACACAGAGATATGGGTATGACGGTGGGAATGGTTTTATTCTTGTGGTCAATGAATGTATTTATAAAAGCAGTGGGTTTGGGAAACAGTTCATGTAGTGGAGCAACAGCAATTTGTGGGAACGTTACAATTCCATACCCTTTTGGAATTGAACCTGGTTGCTACATTGACAATCGGTTTACGATAAATTGCAACTACACTCGTGGCTCTCCCAAGCCATTCTTGAGAAGCTTTGACCTGGAGGTGCTGGACATTTCATTAGAAGGCACACTTCGAATCAATTATCCTATGTCATGGACGTGTCCTAATGATCTTCGCAGTGCAAGACATAATGTGAGCTTAGCATCAAGTCCCTTTGTCTTCTCAAAATTGAGAAACATATTCATTGCCATGGGTTGTGACAACTTGGCTTATCTTCTATCCGATGATAGCTCAAATAGTTCATTAAGTATTATTGCTGGGTGGATGTCCGTTTGTGAGAAAAACACCTTACAGACACATGGCAATGGCATCAGCTGTTGCAAAACCACAATCCCTTCAGATCTCGATGTGTTTACCAAATGGATAGCATTCATGTACAAACCATCTGTTAAAAGTACCAAAGATTGCAGCTATGCCTCCTTAGTAGATCACAAGTGGTTCGAGGAATATTTAACAAACATCTTTGAAGTCTGAAACATGCCTCACGTTCCTGTGTTATTAAATTGGGAAATAAATGTAAACTTATCTTCTCTTGTAATGGGAAGTAATTCATCTAACTCAACATGTCAGTTTGCAAATCGTTCTTTGTCTTCGGGTAATGAGTTCAACCATTGCATGCTCTTGCGACTCCGGCTTTGAAGGAAATCCCTATCTTGTTGATGGATGTCAAGGTAAACTTCTTGCACTCTATTAATTGTATTTATTAATAAAAAATTTAATGTGTGTTTCATTTTCATAGACCGATAAAAATTATTAGATTAATTAATTTTGGAGCTAGGTTTGCAAAAGAAATGCGTCTCAAACATACCAGTGCTTGTGCCAAATAGAGACCACAGTGTGACTCGTTAGGAACTTGGGGAAAAACATAATTTGATAAATTTGATGTTTTCACAAAATTTTATTTATATTTTCATAAACAAATTAACTATTAAACACATACACACTTAATTACACTCTCTTACCAAATTCTAACACATTACTTAACTCAGAGTACAACTACAAAAGGCCTTTATTTATATTTTGGGTGAACCATAAAATTTCACTTTTGGTACGACAAAGTCTATATATATATTTTTGTGTCACAGCTAGGACATGGGTGAATATAAATGCTGGGAAAAAAGAAAAAGATATGAGTCTATTCGAAAGTGATGGTTTATTAATAACAATTACAAATATTATTAAGTTGTAATAAAAATCATGGCAGATATATAGTGTGTTCCAAAAAATTTATTTTGGTACATCATTTAAAAAAAAATTATGTCTGATAATTTTAGGGAAAATAAAGAGTTTGACAAAGTATATTTATTTTTCTACTTTGTTCATGTTTTTTCTCTTCCTTTTTTAAGCTTGTCAAGCATTTTTAATAATAATAATAATAATAATAATAATAATAATAATAATAATATATTATTATTATTATTATTATTATTATTATTATTATTATTATTATTATTATTATAGAAAGTGGATTAATGGAATAAGTAAACCAACATGTCTTATATCCTCTAGAGTCGTAGCCCTTTTCCCCCTCAATTTCCTTTTTCGACTTCAGTAAACCCTATAGTGAATGAGAATAGTGTGCATTTGACTATTACAAGTAAATTAAATCTTAAAGTAGGCTAAATTGCAAACTACACTCTAAAAGTTCGGGAGTGTTTGGATTTTACATAATAACGTTTCAAATTTTGGTTTTCATCTCATAAGGTTTAGGAATGTTTATGTTTTACCCCCCAAAATTTGGAGATGTTTGGATTTTACACCCTAAAGTTTCAGAATTTGAATTTTACCTCATGAAGTTTTATTCCATTTGCATCAACAGTTCCTCCGTCTGTATTTTCCATTAAATGCCACATAAATTTATTTTCCATAGTCCAACCCCTAAAGGAGATCCGTGCAGTTAGACAATTATTTTAATTTTTACAAGATTTCTGATATTATTTAAGTGACGTGGCATAACTAATTGACATAGCAATATTTAATTGGATTAACTAATACAAGTGGAAAATTAAGGTGTCACTTAACAGACACATCATCACGAGTTTTAACAAAGGGGGTGCTAATCAAAGTGATACTTTAAGAGGCAAAATTAAAAGACCCAAAAATTAAGGGGTGTATTTTACACTTTAGCCTGATTCTTTCAATATGTTTTGCTTTGGTCCTTATTGGTTATTTTCTTAATGACAAATGTTGCTAATATGGCTAACTAAATGCTTGCTTGCCACAACAACAGGCTATATCCTCCTAATTTTTTTCTTTAGACACATCATTCAAAATAGCATTTAAAACTCTACTATTAAAATTTGCAACACTATTTTTCTCAGGTGTTCGATTTGTAGGTTCCTCCTCACGATTTTGCCATCTGACCTTTATTAAGATGCATACTTATTCATCAAGAGACTTTAATAAAGCCCTTTTGCGCACCTTCTTGTATGACAACATGGGTCGTGATCACACAACCACTACAACAAAATGTATTTTTAGTAACAATTTTTAGTGAGGAAAATTTTTTCGTCACATAAAGGTACCATATAGTGACAAAATATAAGTTTCGTCACTATTTATAAAAAAATTAATGACATTTAGCGATGAAAATTAGATTTCGTCACTATATGTTGTGTTGAACCAAAGGCGCCAAACAAAAATGTAGGCGCCAAACTAAATTCATCTACAGTGAGGAAATATTTCGTCGCTAAAAGCTTAAGGTTTTAGTGACGAAAACTTTCGTCGCTAAAGGTGTTGCCAGGAACACAATTAGTGACGAAACCCATTTCGTCTCTGAATGTGACAAATAGTGACGAAAATAAGTCGTCACTAAAAGTAGGAACATAAAATTAGATGGGAGTATCAGCGACGAATTAGAAATGTCGTCACTAAAGGTAGCCTATAGTGATGACACACAAGTCGTCACTAAAAGTTAGCTACTAATAACACTTCAGCCCCCTTTTCTTTTTCACTTTTCCCCCTTTATTTTCCCTCCCTCACTCAATTCTCTCTTGAGCTCGCGGTGCTTGAGTATTTTTGTTTAATGATTCTAGTTCCTTTGGGTATTTTTTTTGTTTGATACAATAATGGGTATATGCATTTTTGTTTAGTTTAGGTATTTGATATTTACTGTGTAATGGTTGTGAAGAAAGTTTCTTATATATGTACTTATCAGTTGTTGTAATTCTTTCAGATTTCTATGGTTGTTATTGTTTGGATGATTCTAGTTTTGGATCCTTACTCTCTTGGTTTCGTTTCTACATCGATACTAGTGTTAGATATATGTAGTGTACAAGTGAAGGTGTAAACTTTGTTGCAGAATTTTAATCAAAATGGGAACCATAAGAATTTAACACTAGTATTGATGAGGATCATGGTGGAACTGGTTAGTTTAAACAGAAGCACTTTAATATTACTTTAAATACTGTCAATGCACTTTAAGGTAGAAGTTTAAGGATTTGGGTATATATGTACTTAACATAAATGTTTAAAATTGATGCATAATAGGTGTAAATATCTTTCTTCATTGGTGGTTCTAATTATTTTCTTATCTGATTGTTTAACTTTTCTTTAACTTTTGTACCTATAAATTTAACATTTCTTTTGTAGAATAAACACACATTGTTTGCAGTAACTTTGGATTTTTTCTGAAAGTTGTAAAATTAGCTTGAGCAAAGTAAGTAAATTCTAGTTAAAAACTTATAAAACTGTATACTTGTAATGTTGGAAATTGGATTTGTGGTAGTATGTTGTGTTGGAGCAAGCGGGTGGCTTGCATGGTGTTATAAGGTGGTTTAAATACATATTGGGAGTGTTTTTCGTTTATTGTAAATGTGAATGAGTATTGTTGATTAGATGTGAAAAATAGTATTTTCTTTGATTTAAATACTTGTAAAAATCTATACTTGTGATGTTGGAAATTGGATTTATGGTGGTATGTTGTGTTGGAGCAAGCGGGTGGCTTGCATGGTGTTATAAGGTGGTTTAAATACATTGAGAATTTTTTTCATTTCTTGCAAATGTGAATAAGTATTGTTGATTAGATGTGAAAAATAGTACTTTCTTTGATTTAAATACTTGTAAAAATCTATATTTGTGATGTTGGAAATTATATTTGTGGTGGTATGTTGTGTTGTAGTAAGCGGATGGCTTGCATGGTGTTATAAGGTGATTTAAATACATATTGGGAGTGTTTTTCATTTCTTGCAAATGTGAATGAGTATTGTTGATTAGATGTGAAAAATAGTATTTTCTTTGATTTAAATATTTGTTAAACTCTATACTTGTGATGTTGGAAATTGGATTTGTGGTGGTATGTTGTGTTGGAGCAAGCGGGTGACTTGCATGGTATTATAAGGTGGTTTAAATACATATTAGGAGTATTTTTTGTTTATTGCAAATGTGAATGAGTATTGTTGATTAGATGTGAAAAATAGTATTTTCTTTGATTTCAATACTTGTAAAACTCTATTCTTGTAATGTTGAAAATTGGTTTTATGGTGGTATGTTGTGTTGGAGCAAGCGGGTGGCTTGCATGGTGTTATATGTTGGGTTAAAATAATATTGAGAGTGTTTTTCATTTCTTGCAAATGTTAATGAGTATTGTTGATTATATGTGATGAATAAAATTATATTTGATTTAAATACTTGTAAATCTCTATACTTGTGATGTTGGAAATTGGTTTTGTGGTGGTATGTTGTATTGGAGCAAACGGGTGGCTTGCATGGTGTTATAAGGTGGTTTAAGCTAATATTGAGAGTATTTTTCATTTCTTGCAAATGTTAATGAGTATTGTTGATTAGATGTGATGAATAGTATTTTATTTCATTTCAATACTTGTAAAACTCTATACTCGTGATGTTGGAAATTGGTTTTGTGGTGGTATGTTGTGTTGAAGCAAGCGGGTGGCTTGCATGGTGTTATAAGGCGGGTTAAACTAATATTGGGAGTTTTTTTCATTTCTTGCAAATGTCTTTATTTTACTAAACTAGCATTCACCTTACAATTGTAGTCAAACATGGATAAAAGTTGGATGACAATGGGGAAGACACCTGATGGCAGATTAAGTCATATATATATTGAAGGAGGCAAGAGCTAGGGACCAAGAGGAATGAGCTAAGCAAGAAGAGGTCTAAAAGAATATTCTTAACTTTTTTAGGAGTAAGGGTTCTGATGATACTCTTACTTATGGGGGTGGTTCAATTTCAAGTTTAAACACTTTTTGGTTAGTACTTTATTTTAGCAATTGACCCACACTACATGGTGTGACTACTTTTTTTGATGCATTATTTGAAACTAATTGAATTATGTTACACTTGAAAATCTATATTTGCTTTCTACAACTTATACATTAGGAGTTGTGATTTTAATTCATTAGTGTGGCTATTTTTAATACATTGTTAGAAATATTTTTATAAAATAGTTAATGTTTTTACTTTAATGTAGTATTGTTTTTATATTTGTGCAAATTTCTTATTGGTGGCTTTTAGGGGATTTACTTTTGGCATTACTTGAAGACATATGAGGACATCTTCCGTTAGTTCTAATTATATTATGCCACACTTTTTGTATTGTTATAAAATATCTCAACTTATTGTATATGTTGCAAACAATTATTGTATGGAAGGAGTTTGAATTGGATACTTGTTTTATTTTTTACTTGTGGAATGTATGGATCTTTTTTTATAAATGCGTTATTGAAATAAATGTGTTATTCAAATGTGAGGTTTTAATAATGTAATGACAAGTTACAGGTTAATATCAAAGCCGTGAAAAAAAATAAAAACAAAAAATAAGTTTTAGTAACGAATTTTTTCGTCACAAATATAGCAACAAAAAATTTTTTAGTGACGAAATATTTCGTTGCTAAACGTAGCAAAATTTTGTAAGAAATGGTTTTAGTGACAAAAATTTTTGTCGCTATATGTGCCTGGATTTTCTTGAAAATAGTTTTAGTGACGAACTTTTTCGTCACTATATGTACCCGAACATAGTTTTAGTGACGAAATTATTCGTCATTAAATATGATTTAATAAACTAAGGTGTTTTTAGTGACGAAATATTTTCTCACTAAATAGTGTTTTTAGTGAGGAAAACATTTAGCGACGAAACGTTTTCGTCGCTAAAAGTTGTTGTTTCGTCGCTAAAAGTTGTTTTTTTTTTTAACAAATCAGACTTTTAGTGACGAATTTTTTCGTCGCCAGGACTTTTAGTGACAGGGTTTCAGCGATGAAATTAGTTTCGTTACTAAAAGTCCGATTTCATCGCTAAAGGTTCTTAGTGACGAAAAACTGGACTTTTAGTGACGAATTTTTTCGTCACTAAAAATACATTTTGTTGTAGTAAACAATGATTAAAACTTAATCAAAGTGTGTTTTCTCTGGTATGATTATAAATTAACCCCAGTTAAATTAATCAATTGTCCAAGTTAATTAATTAGGCCGACTATCTCAAGGTCCAGTTAATTAAGTGATAGACACAACCACTTCACCAATTCTAAATTTCATGCAAGGAAAAAGTAAGTTTTAACATAAGTGATATAGTTACACTAGGAAAAACAATAATAAGGAGTGGTGATTTGAAGTTAGCCGTGCAATAACTTGAAGAATTCACTATAAACATTGAGGTTACAAGTACAAGGAATATACTCAATCCTAAAGTATCAACCTATAATAGAACCTACAAAGTCATTCAAGAGTAGCTCCAACCTGATTAAACTACTCTTCCTAGTGAGTTTCTTCAATGTTCACGGATCTCCAATTCGTGACAGGCTTCACACAATCAACCTTCTTGATTGTTGAAAATGTGGGTGCAGATGTCTTCCCAACAATAATGTACTAAACAGTGAACCAAAAGTCACTCGGTACAAAATGCTTGGTGCACAAACTCACAGAAACTTCTCAATATGTATGGTTTTCTCTGTATATGATGATGAATTTAAAAATTAAGCTTTTATACCTTTTGAACCCTAGTGCACGAATTCCCAGTCCAACTATTCATCATGGATTGAAACAGATGACCAAAATTAACAAAATCAAAGCTTGATCGATTGTGAGGAGTCAAGTTGGAGTTAAGCTTTAATAAAGCTTGATAAATCACGTGGGGGGCTAGTATTAAGGCAAAAATATTTGAGTGATCTTGAGAAGTTTCTCGAATTTTTTTTCTTGTATCTTTATAGTAGTCTTTCCACACAACTCTAGATACTAAAAACTAAGAACTGAATTACATGGAAAATGCATTTGCACTTGGATTTTCCTAAACCTGCAATATTTGATCGTAACACCTTCTATCATGTCATTTGATTAATATGGACCCTTGAGCTTTCCCCTTTACCTTTCACAGTCACCATTCTCATCGCCAATAAATACGCACTGAACTATGAACACTCTTGACTTTGATTTGCATCAAATGACTCAATTTAGGGCTATAAGATCGCCTAATGAGTTGATTAGAATGCTCACCTTATCCCTAGACTTGAAGATCATCCACACTATTGTATCATCCCACCGTTTTTATCCTCATGTATAAGATCCTATATGACTCTTATGTCACCTTCAGTAGCCATCCTCATTGCTTAACTAGATCTCACAGGAAGATCTAATATTCACCAAACATAGGATGGATTTGAGGCTAGCTAGCTTCCCAAATTGAGCTAGATAAGAAACATATAGTTGGTACATTAGTATGTGGATGTCCTTAATGACCCTTCATCCTTGTTTGGCAAACATTGCTATATTAAAGGTATTACAGTTTTTTGAAACCGATGCCTTCCTCGCTCTTATCCTAACATAGTCTATGTAGCTTTAGCAAGTGTATACTATGATCCTTGCCATAGTAGAATTAATTTCACCGCACATTGCCAAAAGTAATTTAAAATAGCTCATAATATAGGTGGGTATGGCAACCTTTTTTTTTATCAAGATTTCTCATCCGGCTTTCAAAAACAACAGTTCTTTCCAACCTTGTACTTTCCTTACTATCCTGTCCTTTAGGCCTTGAAGGTTTCTACCTTTGAAACCTTCATTATTAGCAACAGGGGCAGAAGGGAAGGGGGGGGGGGGGGGGGAGCGAGTGCTCCTTTGACTTTTGAAAAATTCTCTAACCCTCTTTTATGTTTGGCAAAAAAATAGTAATTTTGGACAAATTTTAATAATCCCCCCTTAATTTTTACTAAAAAAACATGTTGTATGGGGCATAAAAAATGGACCAAGCCCACTTAGAATAGTGGTACTCAATATTTCTGGCCCAACACAATTAATTTGTAAGAGAGTGGGCTTTCTAAGTCAGCTGTAATGCTCAGTATGGTCCAAGCATGAAATCAGTGAAATCGTTGCACTTAGTATGATGAAATGAAGCACAATTTACATATAAACTCTTCCTCAAGCTTATCTGAGGATATAATGTTCATATATTACTTGTACCAATCTTCATATAGTTTGATACTCTCTTCTCTCTTTTCAAGTCTCTACCTTCCATCCCCTTTCCTAGAGGGGTTCCTTTCCTTTATATAGTCACCCCTAATGCATCCGAGCCTTCTACTTGTACTTCTCAGGGTAGTAACTAGGATACTTGTCCCAATAGGGCCCTTCTGGAGGTGGTAAAGAGTGTTATGAGCAGTGGAACTACTATTTAAGTTTTTTTTCCTCATAAATACGGTCAGCTCAGTTGGTGCAGTGCATTGAATGTGAAGGTGATGGCTACTTCCCTAGATATTTCATCTCTTATTTATTTGCATATCTCTGATGTCTTCCATGGTGTCCTACTTTTTTGGTGCAGATGGCTAGTTGGGGCATTCTCGAGGTGCGTTTGTTCCTTGGCCTCCTCGGATGATGGGTTTGTCCATTTCGCATCCACGGACCTCTGTTCGCACGTTTAGCCTAAATTAGCGTGGTCATTATGTCTTCCCCCCTCAGACTTGGTCCATGTGTCAAGTCTAGATTGGTGCATGGATGGGCCTTTGCCCATCCTCGGACAGGACCTATGGGCTTCATGTTGTGTTCGAATCCCTCCCTCCCACACATGTAACGCATTTATATAGTTGACTAATGTTTTTTTTCCCTCTAATTACTCTTAATTAATATAGTTCTCATAAAATTAAAGTGTAAATTCCTAATAAAATCTCCCATATATATACTTTCTATTAGAACTTGTCACATCATAGATATATTTTTTAAAATAGTAGAATAAATAATTGTGAATAATGCTAGAGATACATATTGTACATATAAACACAGTCATAATAAAAATTTATTAATAATTAATAAATTTCATATTTATAAAAATAAAAACATAAAAAGAAAAAGAAAAATACCATATTTTGTTGAATATTTTTTGCATGTCAGACTGTTTAGTGACTACTGACTAGTTGTACTATACAGCAGAAATGACCCTATGGATGAACGTCAGTGTTTCATTGTCATGTTTTATTGTTGATAATTTTGAACATCTATACTAATGTTGTGTTTGTTATTACATGCCACTATGTCAAATATTGATGAATGCGCAGTTCCTGAATCATGTAATTTTATCAATCTTCAATATCAGTATCACTGTGTAAATGTTCCTGGGGCACAGTACTGTGTTTCAATTTCTGATCACGTGTCTCGCATCAAAGTTATCATAATAGGTATGTCCTTCTACCCTTTGAATCTACAAGCAAACTTGAAAAAATTAATGGTAATGTTTAACAAATTTTCCAAGAATTTTAGAGTATCATTCTCTTTGATTACTACTTGTCAATGTAAGCAAACATACTTTTGTCACAGAAGAGTTTGTCTAGCATTTTGGTATTTAAAGAAGTTGTCTCTATTTTATTCAAAACTTTTATAAGCTTTTAACTAGTCTTGGCTTTTGAGGTATGTTGGTCCATTTAGAACTTAATGCTTGTTCTATTCTATTATCTTTTTCTTTTCTTTTCTTTTTGCTAAACTTCTTTTCTGTTATCTTTTATCCTCCATCTACCACCCACTTTTAGTGTATCATTCTCTTTGATTGCTACTTGTCAATGTAAGTTAACATTTATTTATCACAGGATTGTTTTTCTAGCCTTTTGGCATTCGAAGAAGTTGTCTCTATTTTATTCAAAACTATTCTATGCTTTACTAGGAGTAATCTTTCTCATTTCATTGTGTTAACCAGGTATTAGCACAGGCATTGGGCTATTATTTCTGTTCATTTGTGGATGGTGGTCATACAAAGTGGTAAAAAAAGGGAAGAGTATTAAGTGCAAGGAGAAATTCTTCAAATGAAATGGTGGTTTATTATTAGAACAATAATTGTCTTCAAGTGAAGTAACTGTTGAGAAAACCATCAAATTGTTTAATTCAAAGGTTTTGGAAAAGGCCACTACTAATTTTAATGTGAATAGAATTCTTGGTCAAGGAGGACAAGGCATTATTTATAAGGGTATGTTGATAGATGGGAAAATTTTTGCAATAAAAAAGTCCAAGGTAATTGATGAAGGAAAACTCGAAGAATTCATTAGTGAAGTTGTCATTCTTTCACAAATGGAATGTGGTTAAACTACTTAGTTGTTGTTTGGAGACAGAAGTTCCTCTGCTAGTTTATGAATTCATTCCTAATGGAACTCTATCCTAGTATCTTAATGACCAAAATGAGGAGTTCCCAACAACATGGGATATGCGCTAACGAATTGCTACAGAAGTTGCAAGAGCTCTTTTCTACTTACACTCAGCAGCTTCTACACCCATTTACCATCGAGATATTAAAACTATAAACATTCTCTTAGATGATAAGTACAGAGCAAAAGTAGTAGATTTTGGGACTTCAAGATCCATTGCTATTGATTAGACTCACCTAACCACAGTAGTACAAAGCACGTTTGGATATTTAGACCCTGAGTATTTCCAATCAAGTTAGCTTACAGAAAAGAGTGATATTTATAGTTTTGGTGTTGTCCTTGTTGAGCTCCTAGCCGAAGAAAAAGTGATTTCTTCTACAAGGACAAAAGAATGCAAAAGTTTAGCCACATATCTCATTCATTCAATGGAGGAGAACAATTTGTTTGATATTATTGATGCTAGAGTTATGAAGGACGCTAAACAAGAAGAAATCATAGCAGTTGCAAACCTTGCGAAAATGTGCTTGAACTTGAATGGGAAGAAACGGCCGACAATGAAAGAAGTTACAATGCAGTTGGAGGCAATCCAATCATTGCAAAAAACTCCTAATGTTCAACAAAACTACAAAGAGGTTGAATATGTCAGAACTGAAATGCATGAGCAATGGGATGATGTTTCTACATCAACAATATCAGGTGTAGACAGTGGTGTAGCTTCATCTTTAGGCTTCCGCCCACTGTAATCTTTTTAATTAGGTTGAAGTAAAAGCTTTCGTTGCAGTATTTATTTGTTTCATCTTGTGATGCTATATCTTTAGCTTTTTTTTGTATTATAAAACTCATTTCATGGAATTAGTGCTTAAGATGGATTAAAGTTACGCTCTTGTGGTTGTACAATATAGCAAAAATCTGCATTTTGGTATTATAAGAATCCATAAGTATTTTGTGGATGAAAAGATTTGTCTTTCAAATTATTGGTGTCAATATTGCCATTTCATTTTTGTGTTCCTCTTGTTAAACAAAATTCCAAGAGAAAAAAAAAAAAAATCATTCAACCACACTAGGAATTGAAAATTTCTTGCATTCATTGAGGGATTTTTTTTTTTTTTTTTTTTTTTTTTTCACAAGTAGGTGGCAATGGAACACATACAAATATTAGCCTCCTCTCTACTGTCCTTAAGAGCATGCGTTTGGTTTCCTTGATGTGATGAATATTACACCCTTGCAGGAAATGTGATAGATCAATTCGTTATTTGCGTGACACATGGAAATTTAAGATTACCAAAGAAATCCCTTTGCACAATTCATGATAACTAGTCACAAAACCTTGCAATGCGTGCATTGAAAATTATCAAATAACTTTTTTTTTTAAGTAAATATAGAAATATTTACTTGTAGTTGGATGTATGACACGTGGAATTCATTTGATTTTTAAATGCCACATGTGTTACAACTAAATAATAAGATTTTTATGTTGTAATTCTACATACACTAAAATTTGTAGATTATTATGTTTAGCTAAAAATAAAAATAAAAAATACTTTTTGTACTGCATTAGTCAATTCAATTGGCCATTGCAAGTGTTTTTGGAGTGCATTGCCCAATGAATTACATTGTTAAGATTAATTGTCTTTGAAAACGATAGCACCATCTCTACAACATTGGTCAACTAAACTGTGTAATTCAATTCAATTGAGGAACCCAACGTAAAATTCCTAAAAATCTATATGTAAGTTTTTCCCTATTAAGTAATGCTATAGGCACAACATCTTTTAGAATTGCTATATTGGTAAGGGACAAGGTTTTGCTCCAACTAGTTGCCATCTCTATATCTAGCTTACTTATAAGTTTACTAGGTACTCCTTACGTATGGCTTTTGGGCAACCCTCTCAACAATTAAGAGATCTATTCGAGGTACATGAAGACTAGTTCAAGAAACAAGCCTCCCAATATAATCTCCTTCAACTTATTATGTGGAAATTTAATAGACTATGCACGCATATTATTTAAATAAGTCATACGACTAAAAAAATATACATGAATAATTTTTGGGTAATTACACTTCTCTCCCTTGAGGATTGAGGGAATGAGCCTTAACCCCAAACCTGAATGGAAAAAACACTCTCCTCCCTTGAGATTTGAAAAAAAAAAATTAATACTCCTCTCCTTTTGTTTATATTACTAATGAAATATTCTAAATTTCTATAAGAATCTTTTTTTACAAAATTTAACCATGGTTATTAAAAAAAAAACTGATGAATTTAGAATAAAAATGCAAAATTTATCAAGTACCTAAACACTTGCAACTACAAATCTCTCCATAAACCGTTGAAAAAAGAAAAAAAAAATTAATGAAAAGAAAAATTCATACTTAATATTTTACTTCAATTAAAAATTTAATACAATGAATTTTAATTTTGAAAGGGAGTATAATTATTGAAACTTTCCCTTAAACAAAGGATAGGTTAATACATAATATTTTTAACATTAGTTTAACAAACTTTGGTCAATTGGATGTCAAGGGGGAAAGTTTTTTTTTCCTTTCAAGTTTAAGGTGAAGTGTAATTTTTCCAAGCTTCAAGGGAGATGAGTGTTATTATCCCTAATCTATATATCTAATAATAGGTAAAGCTGAGAGAAAATCAAATTATATTTCAAATTGAAATTCAATTAGAGTATAATTTTATGCCACGTGTCTCATCTAATCTAAATTTTAAATTTTTGTGCCAAGTGAGTTAATTCAATATAAAAATTGGATTTCAATTAGAGTTTAATTTTGTGTCACGTGTCCCATCTAATCTAAATTTTTTTAATTTTTGTGCTAAATGAGTTAATTTAGTGTAGAAAACAAAGAGTCCAATATAAATAAACCATAAAAAACCTTAATCATATAATTAAAAACAATTCAAATTTATAAGTCATTTATGTAATATACCATGACTATGTAATATATATATATATATATATATATATATATATATATATATTAAAATTTAGAGAAAATTCAATTAGAATCAAAATTGAATTTTGCCTTTGTTAGTTTTCCATACAAATTAAATTGTTTAGATTTTTGTTGATTTTTTTTTTTTACTGAACTAATGAGCATATTTTTTATACTGTTTTTATTAAGATATTTTATATATGAAGATATAGAACGTAGCAAACCGTAATTGTGCTGAACGATTCCATACACATATACCCTTTCAATTAAGGAGATATTGTTTGACCAGTTTATTGTTTTATTTTGTGTTGTATTTAGTAGAATTTTGTAAACAATAACTATGAATTGATATTGTATATGTAATATTCAATAGTGATTTTCAAAATCATATACGTAATAGCAATATAACGAGAAAATTGGTGTAACCATATCATGAAAATTGTAAGGAAAAATTATTTTAGTACTTCCAAATTTCCTAGTCAAACTATATCCTATATGTTTAATAACTCAAGCTAACATTAACAGCACAACTACAATTCATCATTCCCGTACGTCAGTATAGGTTATATACTAGTTTCTTTAATAGCTATGTAGTAGGTTAGAGGTAAACTTTTTCCATTAAGAAAGTGTTATTAATACTTAATACTCATGTAGGTTTATCATTGACACCACTAGGTTGTCTATTATTAACAACTAGCTACCTTGATACAATTGTGAAATACACTTTTACTCTAAGCATATTGTATATACTTATATGATTATACTAACCAAATCTGAGAACCTCTTGCTAAACGCTGTGGCATCAGCCAAGGTACGCTCCAGGGGTGATAAAAAAAACCGTTTAAACTGGAATGACTGGTCAGACCAAACCGAACCGAACTGATTTTGTATACATATAAATGTTTTATATTTAAGAAAACCTTAACAAAAAAATTATATATATACTAGCCTCTAAGCACGTGCTTACACGCGTACTCATAGGTTCTTCTATTTTTATTTTTATTTTTGTAAAAGTTAATAATTTGCATCAATTATAATTTAGAAAAAAAAAAAATATATATATATATATTATTTTCAAACAAATAGAAAAGATCAACTTTAGAGATAAGCAGTAACTGTAATTTCATTTTTGAATGTGAAGGGAAAAAAAATTTAAATTTTAGGATTCTCTTTTTGAATTCAAAATGAAATTTGGTATTTGATATTTATGACCCTATTTCTAAATGAAATTACCCTTCATTAGTGAATTTATTTTTGAACCACATAAAAGTCCAGTTAAAAGAGGTGAATCCTCTTTTATATATATATATATAATTTAGAAATAAAGCCCAAATTAAATGGGAAAATAGCCCAGCAATTATAATTGGAAGCCCAACAATGTAGGCCAAAGATTAAAAGTTGGACTAGACTGAACATGATAGATTAAACCTAGACAAATTGAGACTAATGACTTGTTTAGTCAAATTTAGTTTAGGGTTTTAACAAAAAGAAGTGCTACGTTGACTATTGGTGGCTCTAGGACTTTTTTTCTAGGGGGGTCAATAAGAAGATGCATGTTAGGTAAAATATAAATCTTACAGTCCAAACGGCTTTCTTGTTACAAATTTGTCTATTGTACGTACTAGTAATAGAATAAAAAATAAACTATAGGTTCAATTGACGTATTGTTTCTTAATATAATGAACATCTTAATTGTTGTTGTTAAGTGAATTTTAATTATTACTACTTAAAATACTTTTATTTTTATTTTTATTTTTCTTTTTCTTTTGAGAGCGAAATCATCCATTATGCATTCAGTAAAATTGAATCCTGGTACATAGCTTCCAAAGCAACTGGAGGAGCATCTTCCATCCAGTACATATCCTCATTTAAGGTACTAGCATATCTAGCTAAAACATGAGCTACCCTATTACAATCCCTTTTAACCCAATTGAATGAGACCCGTCTAATCCCACAAGTGAGCCATTCAATATCTACAACCACATTCCCACAAACTGACAGATCCGGACTTGAAGAAGAAAGTGCTCTCATAACATATATGCTATCACCTTCAATTATTGGCTCAGCAAAACCCATATCAATTGCAAACTCCACTGCTTTTCTACATGCCAAAGTTTCTGCTTCTTCACTACTCGAAACTGGTGGTCCAATTGTAAATAGTGTGGCCATTACCTCTCCTCATTCATTTCTGATCACAGCCCCAAATCCAGACTGGCTTCTCTTCCTGAATATGGCAGTATCAAAATTTTGTTTGAAGAAAGGGGAAGGTGGTGGCTACCACACATTTCCTCACATCTCCCTCGATATGACAACAAGTTGCTCTTGCACTTGTGCATTCTCCTCCAACCATTCTGCAGCTCTTGTATTCAACCATTTAGGATCCTTGATCTTCCTACCATGCAGCTCACTATTCCTTTGGTTCCATAACATCCAGGCCTGCACCAAGAAAAACTCCATTTCCTTTAGTTCCAACCTGTTCATTAGAAACTCAAAAAGCTGCACTAAATCCTACTGGCCGAATGAGCATTTCTACAACTTGGTGTAACTTCCAGCCCACACATCTTGTGCAATAGGGCATTCCCACAACACGTGCACCTTAGTCTCTAGGGCTTGCAAGCAAATCGGACAATTTTTTCAGCAATTAACTTCTCTTTGCTAAATTGTATCGGGTTGGCAGAATTCCAACACAAGCTCTCAATCCAAAGATTTTGACCTTGTTAGGAATTTTTATCTTCCATAAAGTCTTCCATACCTTCTGCTCATCATTCCCCCTTGAACATTCTGCCCCATTTACATTCCTCAACACTTGTTGAGCCACAAAATACCCAGATTTCACAGAATACTTCCCATTTCTGTTATGCATCCAGCTTACTGCATCAATCACACGCCTTCGACTTAAGGGGACTCGACAGATGGCCTCCGCATCCTCACGTCGAAAAGTTGCCATGATAAGATCTTGCTTCCAACAATTGATGTCTGGGTCAATCAGGTCTGCCATAAACCACTCTCGAACATCCACATTTGCAGGAAAAAAGACCCTATTAGTAGGGTGATTAGGAATCCATTTGTTGGCCTGAACTTTTATTAAAGCCCCATCTCCAACCCTCCAGCAACAGCCCGCCTTTAGAATAGGTAGAGCAGCCAAAATACTCCTCCAAACATAGGAGCAATTAGGTGATTCAACAGCATCCAAGAAATGAGACTAGGGAAAATACCGAGCTGAAAAACATTTGTATAACAACGAGTCCTTTTGGTGCAGCAACCTCCATCCCTGTTTGGCTAGCATAGCCAAATTAAAAGTTCTCAGGTCACGAAACCCCATTCCTCCTTCCTTCTTTGCAATAGTCAATTTATCCCAACTCCTCCAATGAATCTTCCTTTTGTTCCCCACCTGTCCCCACCAAAATCTTGCGCACATAGAGTTTAAATCATCACATAATTCTATTGGTAGTTGGAACACTCCCATAGTATAAGTGGGGATGGATTAGGCTACCGCCTTAATGAGAACTTCCTTGCCTCCTCTTGATAGCAACATTCCTTTCCACCCTTGTAATTTTTTCCATACTCGATCCTTTAAGAAAAAGAAGGTTTGATACTTGGCACGCCCCACAAGTGTAGGCAAACCTAAATATGACTCAAACCTCTCCACCTCTTTAACACCCAAAGTCTCCATGATCTCTACCTTTTTATCATTCTAAGTATTACTACTGAAGTACACTGATGGTTTATCCAAATTTATACTTTGACCCGAAGCCTTTGTATAGACTTGAAGAATATCAGCAATTACCTCAGCTTTGTTACGGGTTGCCCTATAGAATAATAAAGAGTCATCCGCAAATAACAGTTTAGAAATTGTTGGTGCCCATCTACAAATTGAGACCCCATGGATACGCCCTTCTAGCTTTGCCTTTTCCAACAAGGAGGTAAAACCTTTTGCACACAAGAGAAATAGATATGGTGAAAGAGGATCTCCTTGTTGGATTCCTCTAGAGGGATGAATATTACCATATGGTTTTCCATTAATAAGCACATAAAATTTAGCTATAGTAACACATCCTATTACCCTTTTAATTCACCCTTCTGGGAAACCCATCCTTTGCATAATGCCTTGCAGAAAAGACCACTCAACTCTATCATAAGCTTTGTTGATGTCAAGTTTCAAAGCTATTGAGCCCTTTCTACCCTTTTTCCTGCTATGCATGGCATGTAAAGTTTCATACGCCACCAGTACATTGTCTGCGATAAGACGGCCGGGAACAAATGCACTCTGAGTAGAAGATATGATATAAGGGAGAACCTGTTTCATTCTATTAGCCAACACCTTAGAAATACTTTTATACACAACATTACATAAGCTAATAGATCTGAAATCAATCATTTTTTCAGGATTTTTCACTTTAGGAATGAGAACAATGTTGGTATGATTAATGTCAGGAACCATGATTCCAGAATTTAAATAATCCAAAACTGCAGCAGTTACACTATCACCCACTATATGCCAAAATTTTTGGTAGAAAAGAGCATTCATACCATCTAGTCCAAAAGCCTTAGTTGGTCCCATTTGGAACAACGCCAATCTGATTTCGTCTGCACTAAATTCACTAGATAAAATATTATGCATATTAGGGGTTACCTTGCAAGGCACTGCATCAAGGCACTCATCCATCTGATCACATGGTCCTGCACTGAATAAGTTCTCAAAAGAATCTGAGGCCACCACTGCTACATCCTCCACATCTTCTACCCATTGGTCCTGAGCATTTTTAATCCCTTGAATATGATTGCGCCTCCTCCGCTAAGATGCTTTGGAGTAAAAGAATTTTGTGTTATTATCCCCATATTTTAACCATGAAATCCTGGATCTCTGTGCCCAAAAAATCTCATGTTTAAGAAGGAGCTCATCCAACCGCTTGCTCACTTCTAAAAATTCTGCCCTATTTTCTTCTGTAATCTCTACTTCATTCAAATTTTCAATCCTCTTCTACATTCGTTTGATCTCCTCAGTGTCTAGGTTGGATCTTCCTGACCCCCAGGTGCATAAATCAGCCCCACATGCTTCAATTTTTTCCTTGATTGAGTTCAAACCAACAGCACCATGACCAACCCGATCCCAAGCATCCCTTATCACAGCTTCACAACTATGATGCTCGGACACGGACACGGCGATACGACAATTTTAGAAAAACAAGGACATGACACGGTGTGGACACGGCAATTAAATAATTAATTAAATTTTATATTTAGGCATATTTTTTAATATTTTTAGACATAAAATATGTTTATATCTAGAATTTAAATTATGTAAGAACTACAAATAAGTAAACTAACATCCAAAGTAGTACAATAATACACATAAAATGTTTAAAGTACAAACCAAAAGTTTAAATAGTTTACCTTCAACACCAAACTAAAACCATAAAAGGAAAACAAGCTTTAAACTTTTGGGATTAAAAAAAAAAATTATATATCTATATATATATATATATATATATATATATATATATATATATATATGTAGTGTGAGAGGGATTTAAAAAAAAAAATTATAACTTAAGTGATATAATTTTACTAAGTCACTAATATGGGCTAAGTCACTAACAGTACACTACTAAGCCACTTTTTTTTATATCATGGCCTAATATGGGCTAAGTCACTGTCTTTTTTGGGCTAACAGTGACTTAGCCCAAAAAAGCCACCAATATATATGCGTTATAGAAAACGTGTTATTTGAAAAAAAAAAAAAAAAACAAACAGAGGGAGAAAGGAGAAGAGATCGGACTCAGCCCTGTCCACGCTGAGAGAGAGAGAGAGAGAGAGAGAGAGAGAGAGAGATTGGAAGGGACAGAGGGCACGGCGTCGACGGCGACTGTCTATGGAGCTCGCCGACTCACCGATCGGCCCGATTTAGCACCGGCGACTGTCTGGGTTTCAACTTTCACTGGCGATTGTTACAAAATTTGTGATTTTCTGTTTTTTTTTTTTTTCCACCTGGCGTGTCTACCATGTCGGAGCCGTGTTGGAGAAGCGAAAAAAAGAAAAGAAAAGAGACACCGCTCGGACACCGGAGTCCGGCGAGTCGTGCCGGTATCCGTGTCCGACACGTGTCGGACACCGGTACGTCGCCAAAAATGGCATGTCGGTGCAACCTAGCTTCACAATCGTCCCACATAAGCCAAGATTCCTCAAACTTAAATTTCCTATCTTTCCTACTACTGTTTTGACCGAAGCTTTGGTTTGGAGTATAATAGGCAAATGGTCCGAGGCATGGGTTGAGATATGTGTGATTGAACTAAGTTGAAACTTCTCCCTCCATTCCTTTGTAACCACTGCCCTATCAATCCTCTCCCTTGTATTTGCATCCCCAAGCCGCTTGTTATTCCATGTATAGGGGTAACCTCTAAACCCCAAGTCTTCTAACTGACACAAATCCAAGGCTTCCCTAAATGCTGCAACCTGTCCTTGATGTGGTGGACGCTTACTAAGCTTCTCAGATGAGCAAAGGAATGCATTAAAATCCCCTATGCAAAGCCACGGCCCTCAACAAAACATGTCAAAAACCACTCAAAACCATCATCTTCCTGAACTTTAGCTAGTATATGATTAGCAGCAAAATTTATCACATCCAATTTTACATCATTCTTCCAAATCAAGGCTAAACCTCCACCTGAGTCCGGGTACTTCACAATGATTCCGTTTGGAAAAGGTAGATTGTCATAAAGTTGCACAAATCCTTCCTTATCCAACTTGGTTTCCATTAGGAAGTACACTGTGGGAGCTTGTTCCCTCACAATTCTGTGAAGGTCATGACCTGTCCAAGAATTTCCAAGCCCTTGACAGTTCCAACTTAAGAGCTTTATTGCTCTTGGCAAGGGTGGGACCCCACCCCCGCCGATATATCATCCTTACTTGTACTGCTTACAATCCCTTGAAACCTTCCTCGCTTCACTGCATGGCCTTCCTGTTCAAAGCTGCAATCTGTTTCGTTTCCCAGACTTGAGCCTCTTTTCCCTAATACTGGTAAATTAAAAGCTTTAGAAAGCCCACCCAGCCCAAAGTCCATCCTGTTAAACCTTGTCCATTTACCTGGAGTTTGTGTTGAAGCCGGCCCAACATCTTCAGAGGCCCAATCCGTTCTTTGAAGCTCGTGACTGCTCACTCTAGTCAAAATTGTATCACCCCTACAAACCTCCACGTCAATCTTATCAACTCCCTTTCCTTCGTCAGTAATATCCTCAATTTGTGTGTTGTCATCTCGCTGAAAATCAGGATAAATCCCCTTATTTCCGTGTTGTTGAGATTTAGGAGCAATCCCATAGTTTACGGGATTTCCTTCATCGTGACAGTTATCCACCTGCTCTGCAATCTCCCCCTCCGCCGTTGGTAGTTTCACCACCACCTCTGTATGGGTTGTTTATGGTTCAATATCATCCTCCTCATCATCCTCAGCACTCCTTCTCTGGTTTGCACTTGGTTTAGGAGGTGACTTTGCACGACCACCATCTGATTTCAACCACTCTCCATACTGGTAATCCACCCCATCTCATGACAATTATATGTTTACATTGATAGTAGATTTATATTATAGATAATTATACTATACACATTTACAAAAATTATACAATATTGTACACATTTGTTTAGAAACAATGTAAATATCACAATGATAGTACAATGTAAACTATGAATTTTCTATTAGTTTATTTCAAATTTATTAAGATATAAATGGGCTTTTTAAAACAATTTTAAATGAAAAAAAATTTACTTTGTTGTTGGGCTTACTATTTCTCCTAAATTTTAGATCAAATTGGATTGTTGTTGGACTTTTTTTGTATTTAAAAAGATCAAAATATTGTTAAGAAGATCACCATTAAACTTATTTCAAGTGGGTTTTAAAAAAATTTAAAGTGTTCAAATTTTCATTTGAACCCTCTAAACTATACATGGCGCCATTTATGACGTTAACAACATTTTCACAATAAATCTACGTGATAAGTTGTTACTGGGTTTAATTAGAACCTACAATTTAAATTACTTTTTTATCCATTAGCCCATAACAACCAAAGACAAACTTACATATGGAGCCAAACTCTCCTCACATTCTATATATATATATTTTTTTTCATATATAATATAGCTTAAAATTAGTTTAGACCCAAGACAAAATAGAGTTGGACCCCTTGCTTCAAATTAGTCTGCTTTCATTATCTAAATGCCTGTCCAAGCTTTGATTTTACTTGTTCATCTCTCCTATTGTAGATCACTTCCTTATTTTGTAAATTAGTTGTGACGACTAGAACCCAATGATCTATATCTTGATTCCGAGTGTTTTATATTCCCACGATTGGCGATCCTCCAGATTGGAGGATTCGGATTGATTGGTTTACAACAAAGAAAAAATCTTAAAGGCTTATCAAAAAGAATCTTTTGGCCTAGCCGCCTAGGCGGCTACGCCCCTTTAGTTAAAATCCAATTCTTTCCAAATTCTCTAATGACTTTAATAGTATCTCATAATAACAGTTTTCGAAAATCCAACATATGGGCTAATGCTTATACTCCACGGCAAGTACAACACATTCAACAATGCGAAACATAAAAAGATTCCAAATAAATTAACAAAGTCCAACAAAGTAGACGAATTTGGTATATATTGAAATGAAGAAGCACTATGTGATCCTTTGAAAGAGAATGGACTCCCATTATTATAGCTCAATAATGTATAGCCACAACATGGTATTTGACAATAGCATCCCCAGAGGTAAAATTTAAAAAATACGTCTTTGCTGTCACAAATCCACGAGCCAATCGGAAAGCACCAGTCCCACCAATAATTGGCATCTCACGCAATGGTTGTAAAGCTGCATTCCTGCCCAAAATAGTGAGACTGCTACCATTGAATTTCCCAGTTGTGAAAACAAAGTTCATGGCCACAACTAGGCTTAGTTCATGTTGCCCAGCGGACCCATATAGACCTTGAGCTCGACCCACAAGCATAGAGGTGGGTTCAGGCCCTTCTGTTAATGGGTCATCAAAGATGTTGAGTAGTCCAAACAAGGAGGGTGATTTCTTAGTCATTGATGCTTCGGCTACTTCAACTGCACTTGGGTTTTTGCCTGATAGTGTGTCATGAAAGTAAAAATGGAGCCTAGAGACTTTCTCTTTGGCATGATGCAGCTTTTGGATCCATTCATCTACTTCATTGGTGCTGTGCACCAATGGTATGGCAATGCCTATTAAGAAAAGCAATAGAACTAGAGCTAGCTTTGTCATTCTCTTTTTCTCTTTCACTCACACAATAGAAGTTAAGGGTAGGGAGGCTCTTTATAGTGGAAGATATATATATATATATATATATATATATATATATATATATATATATATATAGAAAGAGAGAGAGAGAGAGAGCAGAAACATTTTCTCCATTTTAACTTTTATGAACACATTGCAGAAGAATCTGGACCCAAGAATATTGATTGAAACGTGTCAGATAGCAGAAGCATAATAATTGGTATTAAAAAAATAATAATAACGTTTAGCACAGAATAGTTTTTATATTACATATTGTAATAGGAATGATATTATTTTTACTTAGTTTGTTACTAAATATCTTTAATATGAATCAAGATGTCAAAAGAGTTGTGCTCCGCTATAATTATTGGTGTCAAAAATCAAATCCGACATGCTGATGATATCAGTTTATTCTTCAATCTTAGAATCAAATCAAATTACAATATTTCTTTTTGTTTTCCCAAATATTAAACACTATTTTTCTTTCTTCACATGCATCCTCATGGTTGGACCAAAAAGTCACTATTTTTATTTTCCTCCTACCATGGCCGGACAAACTTTTGGCGGGTTTGAAAAATGCAAAAGGGTTAAGACTTTAGAGTTGACCAATGTGCAGAGTCTAGATTCTGCAGACCAAATAGGGACCTTAATGCAATAATGCTTCGGTCTACCATTTATAATTTTTTGAGGAATATGCGTGGATAATTGTACTATCATCTAGAAACAGCTCAAACAAAAAACAAGAAGTTTTTGTGAAGGAGGCTTCCTAATCTTAGTAGCTTGCTCGAAGCCATATGCAATTTCAATCAACTTTGGCTCTGAACCTTTTAGTTCCCCAGGACCCCAGAGCAAATACCAATTGGAACCCTTTTACCATCATAGCCTGCTGGGACACTAATTCCAGGGAAGTCCCAATTGCAAGGGCAGAAGTAACACTAATACATGAAGGTCCAAAATATGGAGTCACCAATGCATCAAAATCATACTCTATCCAGTGGTGGAGCTAGGAAATTTTTTCCACAGGTCCAAGCTAAATATAACCAAAAGTCTTAATTAAAAAAAATCATGATAAAGAAATAAATACTTTATTTCTAAAATTCACCATTTCTCAATAAAGTATTCGCCTACAATCATCATTGTCCTAAAATTATATATATTTTATTAAACTAACCATTTTTATAATCACTTTTTTTCTTTTTCTTTTTTTGAGAAATTTATAATCACTTTTTCTATGCACAGTTAAATACGCATTTAGTGACCTTCCCAATTTTGAGATAGGCTCAATGGATTTTATTATGATAATTAACAAGATATTTCCATATTATTAGTTGTAATTCATAACATTCTAAAAAATCATTATCTATTTGTTTAGGTTCACATTTGTGAGCTATCTAAGAGGTGCTTTTTAAGCAATCTATGAGGTTCAATATAAAAAATTTCGGCATTGGGACAAATAAATGATAACTCAAATTTAAATAGACAACTACCTTAAAAAATTTTGGGGAAAAAGCATTTTTCCCTTTTTATGTTGGGGGTAATTAACAATTTCTCCCTTTATCTTTGAAATCAACAAATTTCTTTATCCATCTTTAGGAAATGAGCAAATAGTAATGGGTTGAGTTGAGTTAGATTTTTTTAACCCACCAAAGTGGGTTGAATTAAAAAAACCCCTAAACCCGACCCATGCACACCTCTAGCAAATACCCACAATTTGTTACTTTCTCAATTAAATCTAACAAAATTTTTTTAAAGAAATTACTAATTGTATATAACAAGAGAAAAAACTGAAAATTGCACTGTTGTATACCACAATAAATACGTATTATATAATAATATAACATTAAATAAACTAAAAAAATTAAAACAAACTATTCTTTTGCAAACAAATTTAAAAAAAAAAAAAAAAAAAAAAAAAAAAAAAAAGCTATTAAACAAACCTAGCTATTACTATTTTAATATAATAACAAATATTATACATGTGAAATGCTGTAAAACTGTACAGAGCAGTTCACACACTAGTCACTATTACACATAAATTCATAAGTTGATTGTATTATTAGCTTATTAATTACTGCCTCAACACATCAACACAGTCAAAGAGCGAAAGAGAACGAAAGAGAGAAAAGATTTACCAGTGGTTACTGGTGCCTTGACTGACATGCATGCGGCTAGATGGGGGCAGTCAACACAGTAACCTTAACAGCATACAAACCGGTTTGTTTTTTTGTTTTTGTTTTTTTTTTTTTTTCTAATATATTGGTAAATTGCAATCTATTAAAGTTTCAATTAGTTGGTTGAATAAGAGATTTAGGTTCAATTTTTGCCTACATCAAAAATCGACTAGTGTCATAGTTTGATGATAAAAAATAAAATAAAAGGGTAATTGAGATTATGTTAAGATTCAGAGGGCTTTGGCTGACTGGCTTAGCAATGAGCCAAATGAGTTTTTTTTTTTTTTTTTTACCAAATTTAATTTTTTGGCATGTATTTTTGGTACCCATTTATTTTATTTTTCTGGGTTTTTGTTTTACTAGTGCTTTTTTATTTTTTATTTTTTTTGAGAAAATTGTTTTGCTTGTACTTCTACTGCACTGATTCAATAATTTTGAGGACCAAATTCTAAAGTTTAAGAGAGCAAATTCTAAATTTTTAGGGGGGCCCGATTAATAAATTGGGCAATTTTTGTCTGATTTTTAATTTTATTACCAATTGTAAGGGAAAATTTCAATAAATAAAAAAATCGTAAGGGAAAATTTGTAAAGTCAGGGATTCTATCATCAACTTCACAAAACCAACCCCCATCAGCTTTGCCATATCTTGTAATGCCGCTTTCTCTTTGTTACCAGACCCTTGTTCAGATTCAATAAAGAGGTTTTGCAATATTCCTGCATGGCCATGCAAGTAAATCTTCATCACTTGATGACAGGGACGGAGCTGTGGTTAGATGTGGGGCCGGACAGTGACCCTCAAAATTTTTTTAAAAAATTTTAATATATACTAATTATAATAATTTAGTTCAATAAAATTACATTTTTATAAATAAAAAAATTATTGACTTAAAATAAATGTAACAAGCCCGAAAAAAAATTAGAAATTTATTGGCACAAATTACATTCCAAAAAAAAAAAAAAAAAAAACCAAACGGCTAAAACCTAAAGACACCAAAATAAAAAGTAAAAAAAAAAAATAGAAAACCTAAAAGGCTAAAGACACCCCAAAAAAAAGAGAGGGAGAGTGACGACAGATTTGGTATTATATCTGATCTCTTTCTTTTTTTTCATTTTTTCTTTTTTTATATAATGGGAATATCTGATCTCTCTCTCATATTTCAAACTTTAGCGCAAAAAATTGCTAAACTTTTGTTAGTTGGTTTGATAATCTGAGTTATGATTTATAATTTTAACTAAAGACAAATATCAATGATCAAAGAAAAAACAAAGAGAGGCAGAGAATTCTCTACTGTAGTCTCTAAACTCACCAAAAATAGAAGTGACAGAGATGCAGTGAAAAATGAAGCCCGCCAAAAATGGCCCAAAAATAATAATTGGAAGCCCAACAATGTATAGGCTGAGGATCAAAAGCTGGATTGGACTGACCAGGACTGAGGGTGTGTTTGGTTAGGCTTTTTGAAAAAGTGCCTAATAAAAAAGTTGAGTTTTCAAAAAGTGCATGAAAAAATGCTTTTTCAAAAGACTGAGTGTTTGATAAAAGTTGTTAAAAAGTACTTTTTGAAAAAGCTGAGTGTTTAGCTAGCACTTATAAAAGTTGCAATTTGAAGGGTAAATTACCAAAAAGGACAATGTAGATATAAAGGAGTTTATTTCATACTTAAATCAACTACTTCATATACTTAAATCAATTTTTCTCTTTCTAAATTTTTTTTCTCATCAATATTAGCTAATAATAACCTACCACTTAAGATTTATTGTGAAAATATTGTGAAATTATTGTGATAATTGATACTTGATTTTAATTTGAACGTACTATTACAATTATTTTTTTCTCTTTCTAAAAAAATTATTTTTTTTCTCACCAATATTAGCTAATAATAGCCTACCATTTAAGATTTATTGTGAAATTATTGTGATAATTAATACTAATTTTAATTTGAACGTACTATTACAATTATTTTTTTCTCTTTCTAAAAAAATTATTTTTTCTCACCAATATTAGCTAATAATAACCTACCACTTAAGATTTATTGTGATAATTGATATTGATTTTAATTTAAATGTACTATTACAATTTTTTTTTCTCTTTCTAAAAAATTTATTTTTTTCTCACCAATATTAGCTAATAATAACTTACCACTTAAAATTTATTATGAAAATATTGTGATAAAAATTGATATTGATTTTAATTTGAACGTACTATTAAAATTATTTTTTTCTCTTTCTAAAAAATTTATTGATCAAATCTCTACCTTCAAAATTTATTTCTCAGATCAGAAAGTCTTATAAATTTCTTAGATCAAAATTTATTTCTCAGATCAGAAAGTCTCAGAGAGATGAGATGAGAGGAATGAGGGTCAGTTGCACAATGGGTAATTCGGTAATTTTAGGATGAGCCCAACGGATAGCTGAAAAGACACATGAACTTTTTGTTTATGGAGCTCCAGACCTCCATAACTGGATTGGGCGTTTTTGCCTTGGCCCAAAACGCAACTTTTACCCAAAAGTTACGTTTTTGCTTCACCAAACGCTCAAAGAAGTCCAGCTTTTAAATAAAGCTCCGTTTCAGCCCGTAAAAGCCCAACCAAACGGGCACTGATTAAACCTGGACTGGTTGAGACTAATGACTTGTACAATCAAATTTGGTCTAAGGATTTAACGAAGAGAAGTGTTAGACGCCGTGAAATATTATAATAGAAAAAGTGTAGAATTTACATTGTTGCCCATATTATCTCTTCTCTATATATTAAGAGAATTCAGAAAATTAGTTATGACTTTAAAAATGTAAAAAATACTCATAATTTAATTAGATAATCTTTATTCTTAAAAAAAAATGAGGTTAAAATTGTAATTCAACAAAATTTAAAAAAAAAAAAAAAAACTACCATAGAAACGTTTTTCCTAAAAATTAGCACTCTCTATCTAAATATATCTCATACACGTGTGATACAATTTTTTTCTTAAAAACTAGCATGCACTAAACCCAATAATTTACTCTATTTCAAATCTTAAATTTTAGTTTCTTAAAAATTCATTTCTGTGTAACCTACTAGCAATAAATAAATTCAAATTGAAAAATTACATTAATAATATTATATTATAATTGTATAAATTTATAGTTGTTTATTCTTTCTTTATAAATTTCAAGAATAAAGAAAAATAGTAAATGGTGGTGAAGAAAGAGAAAATTTTTAAAAAAAATTGACATTTTAATAAAATATAGTGTAAAATAAGATTCTTTGAAATTACTTTTTTTCTCGGTTAATTGTAAGAAAATGTGAGATCCACATATTAGTGATGCATGAGTCTCATGAACTCATCTCAAGGGATACTTTATCGTAGATGTGTACCTAGCTTTTATGGAACTGAGATAATGGCATGGCTTTAATTATTTGGGTGGGGAAGTGACATGGCTGTTACCGTTGTGTGCACTTTCTTGTGTGGCAGGGCGAGTTTGTGAGAGGCTATTAGCAAGGCGTAAACAATCCCATGTCCAATATTTGTCAAAATATAAATCACAAAATGGTAATTTTTCAAGGGTCATACTAACAGATGCCCTTAAGGTAATGGTTAACAATCCATTTTAGGAAAGTTTTGATACAACTTTTATAGGAAATGGAAAAAGCTATCAAATTTTTTTTTTCTTTTCCCATAAAAACTTTCTTTAAATGAATTGTTAATCATTACTCTAAGGGCATCCGTTAGCATTTTCCATTTTTCAATTCACAAATGCGGAGTCACTGATTGTTTGTGTTTGATGATTCTGAATTCTATATTTGGAAAAACGCAACCTCACCTTTCCATTTCTGTCATTCTCAAGTGCTTTCGGAGATGAATCGGGAAATCGAAGATGAGAAGAAGAAGAAAAAAATAGAGAAGGCTTTTATCTTCTTTTTTTTTTTAATTTAATTGTGGTTTTTATTTGCAATATTGCCATGCATTTATATGTGTATAGTTTGTTGATAGTGATTGTATTGTATGTGACAAATTGCTAATTTATTATTTAAAATTATAGAAGGAATAGTAAAAATATCATCCAATTCACATGAAATGTCTTAAAATAAAGAGAATATATAATTCAATTGTAGGATTTTTGAAATATTGATTACTTAAAAAGTTATTAAGTGGTGTACAAGTACAAGGGTAACTTGAACCCATCCCACACACATGCGTAGTTTGTTTTCTATTAGAGTGAGTTGCTAGGAAGAACGGGTACAGGTAGGACACGTGTGTAGCACCTCAAATGAAATGTCTATGCTTCCTAGGTGAGCTGTTGATTGTGATGTATTTGTTTACTTGCCTTGTAATTTTGGTTCCATTTGTTTGAATTGGAAACTTTGGATATGTGTTAATATATATATTAACACCCATCCAAAGTTTTCAAATGTTTGGAGTGTTCGGAATTTTATCCCCTCATGCTGAGAGAGAGAGAGAGAGAGAGAGAGAGAGAGAGAGAGAGAGAGAGAGAGAGAGAGAGAGAGAGAGAGAGAGAGAGAGAGGAACCAGGGTACCTTTGAAGATGTGGAACTTTAAATTGTTCATTTGAAATCATCTATTGGGTCATAGTGAGCTCAAATACGTGAGTTGGCCTTATGGCCTACGTTCACAATATAAATCCCTAGCCGATATATCTTTATTGTATTCTCAATTGTGCGTTACAGTCTAGGAAGCACAAACATGAATATAGGTACGGGTGTGACACAGTTTTTTTGAAAAATTATAATATGACATTGTGGGTAAGACATGGATTTGACATGGATACGACACCTCAAGTGAAGTGTTCGTGCTTCCTAGATTACAATGAACCCAAGTATAGTATATATAAAGGCTAGGGTTAGGTTTACATGAGCTTACAACATAATTAGAACATTTTTCTAGACTTCCTTAAAAAAATTTCTGGAATTATAAGAGCATTTTTGTTTGTTAATGTTTTCTGTTTTCCTGTCACAAAGGAAATTTTGAATAGAAACAAATAGTGACTTTGGTGTGAATTAGATTTGAAAACAAGTTTCATGTGCATCTTGGGTGGTTTTAACATTTCTAGAATACTGAAGAATATGGTTAAACTTTTCTGAGAAGCAAGCCAAACTATTGATTAGAGCTTGTATAATTTTGCAACTGACTGGGATACAAAGAAAATCTTAAGTAGTGATGCAATTGTGACAATGCGGAATTGAAGCCCGGCTCCTAGGATTTTGGTTGCAATGTAGGATGAGGTTGTAAATTGGAGGGATTTGAATAGCGGAGATGAGATTAGTAACTAGTGTGGATGAGACTGAGGAATAGTTCTTATGATTTGTTTTGCCTGTGTCTAACAAGAAGTTTTGTTGGAAAACAACCATCTCTTGTAAAATTTTACTCAATTTATTGTCAATTAGTTTATTAGGATTTGAGTTATGGCCGGTTAAGTTTGCCCATACATTCTGGCCATTTGAGTTTTTGGTATTAACTGTCTGTTTAACTGCTAGGAAGTATGAGTTGGTTATGTATGTATGTAAAAACTTTAATCTTGGGAATTTATCCATTTGATAATGCATTATAATCTTACCTATAAAAAAAAATGAATGCATTATAATCTTGAGAATTCTCATAAGTAAAACTGTACAAATGTAAAAGAAATGTATGAAGCGTGTTGTGCAACATGTAAAAGAAATGTAGAAACAAGTTTAACTGAAAGAGTAAGATACAAGTTTATATATTTTAATTACATTACCTGGTTGTGTACTCATAATTTCTGTTCTTAATCGGTTCCTTTAATTACTTGTTTTTCTCAACAAAAAAAAAAAATTACATTACTTGTTGTCATTGCTCTTTAGTTTCTATATGTATATATGTGTGTGTGTATATATGTGTGTGTGTATATATATATATATATATATATATATATATATATATATTTATTTATTTATTTATTGAGAACTATTATATAGAAGATATTGAAGGTGGATTAGTGACCAATTTCTAGATTTTCTTGTAAACCTAATTTGTTATTTCCAATTTCGCAAACAAATCATTTAATATATTGCACTCAAGCTCAAGGTAAGGTATTTCCCATTTTTATATGAATTTATGTACTAAAAAAATGATATCTCCAATTATAATCCCTTTAAAAAGTAAAATATATCTTTTCTCCCCATTCCTATGTTTTGAATTAATTGATATTTGATTAGGCCTTGCTCATACATAATTTTCTTTTTCTCCAAGTTTATGTTTATCATGAATTAGTAGCCAACTTATTTTCCCTAATTTATTTCAGTTCAACACATTTTTTTCCCTAATTACAGTTTTTTCTTTTTTTTAAACTAAAAAAGGTAGAAATTACAGTTTATTAAAACCTTACTAAAAGTGCATAAAACAAGTTATTCCAAATGGACACTAATAATAATTAAAAAGGGAAGAGAATAAAGTTTATATTCACCTAATGTTAAAAAATACAATATACATAATGATAAGAATTCTTATGTAATATGTGAATGACAATTTTGTGTCACTTCACATCTTTTAAACAATTAGATGAGGAGTATTATACAAACAAGTAATTGATATTGTTACAAGATTTATTCATAATGTATTTATTTTCAACAATTAATGGGAGATATACCATATATTTGTTTTTACCCTTAATTGTTATTTTTATCACTTGAAATTGCGGGGGAAACTAAAGTTTAATAAATAAATAAGAAATCATAATCAACTCTATTGTGAACTTGGGAGAATATGAAGTGTATGTTTCCAATAAAATTTTTTTGTTCTTGCATATCTCTGTTGTTTTTCAAAATTAATCTTGCGGATACATAAAATTCAGTGTTAGGATTACATTCCTAGTACTACTCAGATGTGGATTCAGTGTTGAGGTCTAGGCAGAAGGTTTTAACCTTGCTGAAGCATAATTTAGTGCAATAGTGTGACAAACACAGGACTAAGAAGGCGTTTCAAGTTGATTGGGTACATATGAGATTACAACCAGTCTGTGGCTTTTAGAGCTTCCCACAAGCTGTCCCCTCATTTCTTTAGGCCTCTCCGGATAATTTAGAAAATTGGTGAAGTTGCTTACAAACTAGCTCTCCTTGCTGGTCCAACCATCCATCCTGTCTTCCATGTCTCATGTCTGAAAGCTAAATTGGGATTGAACACTGTTCCTATTTCCACCTTACCTTTTGTGATTCTCAGGCTATTTTATCACATGAACCTGTAGTTGTATTACAGACCAGATCTCATCGTTTAAGGCGCAAAACTATCACTTAACTCCTTCTTCAGTGGCAAAGCAGTTCTCTTGATGATGCTACTTGGGAGGACTTACTCACTCTTCAGCAACAATATCCACATCTTGTGGGCAAGATGTTTTGATGGAGAGGGTAATGTTAGGAGTCTAACGTGTTTGTGATCAAAGGTTATAGACTGTATGTGATGTACTGAGAGTAGGGGTGAGTATTGTACGTTGAATATTTTTACCAGTTAGTTAAGTGACAACTAGAGTTAGTTACTGGAAGTTAGTGTATAAAGGTTGAGTAAAAGTGTTGTGAAATTTAAAGTACTTGTAAGTGTATGAACTGTATTGAAGTATAGTTTGACAAGAACGAAGTCGAATTCACAGAGACTTGAATAAATATAGGAAAAAAAAAATCTTAACCAAATTAATCCTAATCTAGTTTAATAAAAATTTGTTGTTTTGAAATTAAATAAACTAAGCAAAAGATATAATATAAAGCAGTAAAGAGATTAAACAATCTAGAGAAAGTAATTAAGGTTTTGGAATTTGTCGTATTAATTCATATCAGCATATATTTATGATCATTAATTTTTCTCAACCAACTGCATGATAATCTAGAAATCAACGTTACTATCATGGAAAATATTATCATTAAAAACCATGTTTTAAAAAGCTAAAACATGCTCTTTTTCGCTTCCTAAGTATTAAATTAAATCATTAATTGTATCTGTGGCCAAACAAATCACCAGAGATATCCAATTTTAAAATCAAGAAATAATAAATCAAGCATTCAATTAATTAAGATAAATCCTAAATCAGAAGAAAAATATGATTGAACTCATATTTAGAATTCTATCTGTGGGGACACTTTTTAGCTTCTGTCCAAGCAAGTGTTGCACTTGTACTTGGTTTTGGCTTTTTTTCATGAATCCCACATCGAAGAAATACTTCTCCACTTTCTACCTTATAAGCGTGAGCTGAAGGAAGATTTCTTCGATGTGGGATTCATGAAAAAAATTCAAAATCAAGTACAAGTGTAACACTTGCTTGGACAGAAGCTAAAAAGTGTCCCCACACTATCTTAGTAAATTGATATGAAGTAAGAACAATTTAAATCATTAAAGAATAACTATTGTGGGAAAAATTAAAACACATAAATACTACTCATAATCTTTAATAAGATTTCATTCTTAATTCTAATTAAAAATTTAGCTACTCATAGTAATTGAAATAAAACACAAAAATAAAATAATTACCATTAAACTAGATAAATATAATTAAAAAAAAAATAGTCACAGTGCTGTCACGGAAATTCAAGTAGCCTCTACAGACTACAGCTCACTTATTAGTGTTTCAGTGAAGGCCCACTAACAAGTATGCTATGAGACTTTCAAATAAAATACCGTTCAAAGCTATTGGCCCATTGCTTTTTTATATTCTTTTAATGCCTCAACTCCTTCTTTGCTTTATTCTTCTTTTAATTTACACCGGGCCAGATTTAAGTTGGCTTGAATGAATTGGCCCAGCCTGAGCATTCAACTTTATTGTAAATTGTTCTAGCATGGCCACGTCAATTACTTCTTTCTTTTCTCTGTCTTCCACTTTTGATTAGGCTTTTCAAGTCTAATTTGGGTTCAGCCCACCCAAATTAGAATCTGTCATTTTGTCTCAAATAAAGTCCACTAGCATGTAAAACCTTCTTTTTTTTTTTTTTTTTTTAGTGGTCCTATATTGTAGAAAAAAAATTATGTTTTTTTATTATATATAATTTTTATTTTAAAATTTTAATTTATAAGTGAATGAATTAATTTGAAAATTAATAAAAGAGTGGTCTTATTTTTTAGACAATATTTTAGTGGGAGTTAGAGTTTCATTTTTACCGGATTGTCCTTTAATTTTTTCTATACTTAAACATAGGGGAGTAGGGGTATTTTTTATTTAAAAAATGAGGAATCCAAACAGGAGAAGCCCCTTAAATAATAGTATAGATAAAACAAAGATAGATTATAATCAGTCACAAATTAACATAAAAATGAGGCTAAATATGTAATTATAAAGGTACTTTAATGTATATATTTCATGCGAATCACAAAGGATTATGTTGGTTATGCAAATTGATAACAAATTCTCAATTCTCCTAATCTCTCTATTTCTCACTCTCTTTATCAAGAGGTTGATTCCCTTGAAGAATCATTTCTTTTTCTTTCTATCTTTCCTATAAAGCTATTGCATAAGTAGAGGCTAAGCAATTAGAAGAATATGTAAGTGATTCATATACAACATCTCTTTCTTTTATCACCGATTCTACCAATTGACATATTTCCACAAAAAATTGAAATTCAATTTCTTGATTTATATCTTTCATTTTTGGAAACTTATAAAGTTCTTCTATTAAGCCCTGGCCAATGAACCTATAAAACCCTACAAATTGTATTAAACCCAAGTATTGTATACATTCCGGCATTGACCTAGTTGAAAGAAGTAAGAAAAATGGTGGTTAGATCAATTTCACATTGTTCACTTAGAGGAAGAAACATTTTTGTTTTGTTAATTGGAGTTCAGAATCACACATTGTATATGTTTAAGACTTGGATGACACGATTGATAATTCCACATTAGGTAGTTGAATGTGATTTTGCAACATTTGAAATTGTGATATATGATTACCATTGTGGTTGTAAATCAATTTCAAAGCATCTACGCCTAAATTAGTTTTTGGCTTTTTGCAATACAACTCAGAAAAAAAAAATGACAAAACCGTTTTCATCAATTTCAAAGCATCTACGCCTAAATTAGTTTTTGCCTTTTTGCAATACAACTCAGGAAAAAAAAAATGACAAAACCGTTTTCATGGAGAAGTAGAAGATAGAGTTCTCTTTAATATTGATTATCCCTCATATTTCTCTCAAATTATATTTTTTTTAAGTGTAAAATGGTCTTGAATTACGAAGATTTCGAAACATGCTTAGATATGAAACTTCGTTCTAAGATGCTATTTGAAAGTATTGGCATATTTAATTGAAACTAGATTTTATATATATATTTCATAAATTTAAATTTTATTTTCAATTTTTTGTAGCTATAAAAATTGCATTTTTTTTTTTTGTTCAAGGACTCATGAATGAAGTTCATAGATTACAAAATAAGAGTCAGTACTTTCCTATGATAATAACATGCATTGAGCGAGACAAAATATATACTTTTTTATTTTTTATTTATACAAAATAGAATTTCTACTCTAACCTAATCTAAGTGTATATGTGTGTGAAACTCCCTCCTGGAAACTTGAATTCCGACCCTTACCCCCCACACCCCACAAGCACAGAAGCACTTATACTTGATGCATCATATATTAAAATTAATGGAGTTGCTTAATTATAGGAAAATCAATATAATTCAACTCATATAAAAAACACATAAAATTAAACCGGCCAATTCATATCAACATAGTTCTAGAGAGTTGCTTAAATAATTTTGTGACCTAAAATTAGTTTACCAACTCACATCAAACACATAAAATTAAACCATAAGACTTGGCACACATAAGGGATCATGACAGGAAGACAATAAAAAAGAAGGGGCTATTAAAAAGACCGAACAAAATCTAGCCCTAGTGAACCCCTATAACATTGTAGCTAACTATAGCATCACCGGTGGTGAGATCAAACAAATGTGCCTGAGCAATGGCATAGCCATGCGCTAGCCTGAAAAACCCGGTTCCACCAACGATTGGCATCTATAGCCAAGTTCTTGCCAAGAAGGCTAATAGAGCTACCAATATGAACTCTTTCCCTATTTGTCTACTAGCAATGACATGACTTAGACGATCATCTTAGGGTCCCATTGATTTGAAGCCATGACTTGGACCGCTATGCGCTTTTGGTGCGATGATCACTCTACAATTACAAGTACTTGTGGGGTGTAGGAAGCAAGAATTAGAGTTCAATTCTCTAGAAGGGAGCTTTACATATATATATATATATATATATATATATATATATAT
Organism: Castanea sativa; assembly: GCF_040712315.1. Classification (NCBI taxonomy): domain Eukaryota; kingdom Viridiplantae; phylum Streptophyta; class Magnoliopsida; order Fagales; family Fagaceae; genus Castanea; species Castanea sativa. The sequence goes on along the minus strand of NC_134019.1, from coordinate 40,625,706 downwards.
TAAGATTAGGATAGAATAGAACAATTTCATATATAAAAAAAAAAAATTAAAAAAAAAGGTTACATTGGTCAAAATAAAATTTGAGATAAACATAAAGATTAATCATAACTAAGGACAATATCATTTTAATAATGTCTTGTTCCCAAAACTTAATACACAGTACTTGCCCTTTGTCCATATATGCCAGCAAGATTATTAGCCGAACTTGATTACATTGTCGTCATAGTTGAACTGTAGTTGATAAATATATCACCACAAACTAGCATAATCAAACCTAATGATTTATAAGTATCAATGCAAGTTCTAAAGATTTGAATGGAGGCTAGGTGTTTAGGCTTCAAGGTTTAAATGAAGGAGGCTTCCTAATCTTAGTAGCTTGCTCGAAGCCATATGAAATTTCAATCAACTTTGGCTCTGAACCCTTTAGTCCCCCAAAGCAAATACCAAATGGCACACCTTTACTATCATAACCTGCGGGGACACTAATTCCAGGGAAGCCCCCAATTGCGAGGACAGAAGTAACACTAACACCATAAGGTCCTAAATGTGGAGTCACCAATGCATCAAGGTTATGCTTTATCATCAACTTCACAAAACCATCTCTCGTCAGCCTTGCCATATCTTGTAATGCTGTCTTCTCTTTGTTACTAGATCCATTTGTGGCTTGAGCTTCTAGAAAGAGGTTCTGCCTATATTCCTTGATCTTTTCCTGCATGGCCATGCAAGTAAATCTTCATTATTTGATGATGTGCCATGCCTTTGTTGGCAATAATGAAAAACATGAAGGGAGCAGAATATATTGTGTAGGATGAAACTTATAGACAGTTCTTTAACTAGGTTTTGTAACTTGGGTTCTCAGTGAATTATATAGTTAAATTGAATTGTTTTAAAAAAGATAACACCTTCTTTATTCAATTAGAACCAAATATATAACACATAAGAACTTTATTTAAGTTTTGCCCTATTGGAGTTACATTTCTCAATAAAGTACATAGTTAAACTTGATTGTCTTTGAAAATGATAGCACTATATATCTTTACACCATTTGGTCAATTCAACCGTAGGCTTAAGTTCAATTAAGGAACCTAAAGTACAACTCCCAAAGATCTGTATCTAAGTTTCGCCCTATTGAATAATGCTACAACATTTTTTACAATTGTTAAGTTGGCAGGTCATTAATTCTCATATAAGCTTTTACCACTGATATTAACAACTTGTTATCTTGTTATTTGTGACTCTAAACATATTGAAAATGTAGCATTTATGTAAACACGCTAACCAAATCTGAGAACTTCTTGTTGAAGGCTATAGCATCAGCCAAGGTACGCACTGGGGAAGCCACCAGATCTTTTAAATATTTGTTCAAGGCCTGTTTGAACTCTATTATCAATGCTGTCATTTCCGAGGTGCCAATATTTAAGATAACATCAATGTTAGCTATTTCAAGATTGTCCACCAAAATTGCACCTTCTTGCCTGAAATTTTGTGGAAAATTATGTATCAAGTTAGGATAGTACATCAGATAGGGCAAATTTCTAGCTTGTATGTTATGTTACGTACCTTAGTGTATCAAGATGCTGTGCAAATATTTTTTCTAAGAAGGTGTCATTGCCGAAATTGTAAAAGGGTTTTCTCACTATTCCCATTCGCTTCCCCTTAAGCCCATTAACCTTAAGAAATTGTTTATAGCCACCATGTGGAATGTACTTTGATGCTTTAATGGTTGCTTTATCGTTGTAGTCCAGACCAACAATCTCATCAAGAACGTAAACAGCATCTGATATGGTCCTGCAAATAGGCCTGTTCTATCCGACATGAAATGAGAGATTTTTTTTCGTTAAGGTAATCATCATATATTGAGGGGAATTATAATGATGACAGTTAACACAATAATAACATTATTATATAAGAAAATCAAGTTCAAAAAAATCAAGATAGTGTATATATTCTTTCAAAATTACACATAATATTGTGACATGTGACAAACACAATGTAATTATGAGATTAAAGTTTGGCCAAAAGCTTGTCAAGAGCTGCAAGGGAACTCAAACTCACTTGAGCGAAACCAAGACTTACTGGAGTGGAACATTAAGAGTAGACAAAAAGTTTGCCGAGTCTTTCACTCAAAACTCACTCAAGCGAAATTGTTAAGTTGCATTAGCTATTAACCTAGCTTTGTTAATTAGGATCTTTAATCATTGTTGTAGTTGTAACTTTTTTGTTGCTGCTGATATTGTGTAGTTGTAGCTCATCATATGTATTCAATGCCCCCTTGTCAATATCTAGCAACAGACTATGGTATCCAACTTTTATTATTCACACATCACTTGTGAACATGTCGATTTCTCATAGTTGGTGCTGCTGACTATTTGATACGATACCTATTAGATTATGCATTTAAGCAAATTGTGTGTTCTTTAAAGTTCAAATCAAAGTAGTCAATCCGGATATATTGTATCAAAGACTTTCGGTTTGATTAGGAGAATAAAATATATTTGTACTAGTCATACCGATGTACTGTTTCAAAATTAGTACAATATATATACGTATACACACAAATCAACTTATATATATTTGTATATTTATGAACTAAAATATTTTGTTAAGGGCCCAAGAATATTTAAAATCAATTAGTGCATTGTCTATGGTTGCTTAGATAAATAAAAGTGTACCTTTTAACCTTACTAGTTGCAAACTCTTGCGATACGAGAGAAAAATTGACGATTTGTTTTTTTGTTAAGTGAAAAATGAAAATAGTAGAGATGAAAATTATAAGTATTAATCCCCAATTTTTTTTTAACATAATGTGCTTATTTTCTAACAAAGTATAATTGAAAAAATATATTATATTTCTAAATTAATGTACTTATATTTGTTATTTGAAACATATTTCGTTCTACATTCAATTATTATATAAGATGAGATATTTTGTATATAATATAATGTGTGGTTGTAATTTGTTTCTAGTACTCCTTACAAATGATTTATTATCTATACATTTTGAATGGCATAAAAAGCAAGTCGATATAAGTAAATTTTCATTTATATTAGAAAAAAATAACATACGAAAAATGGAATTTTATCAAGAATCTACCAAAATTATGCTGAGAACGTGATATAATTTTCAATAAAGTAGCTCATCTTTATACACAAATCTTTCCTCCCATGCATTGTTGTAGTGGACCGAATGGACCAACGTCGATAACATGGACCAGGTGGACTGAATTAGACTAAATTAGACCGAGTAGACCAAACTGGACTAAATGAACTGATATGGACCAAAGTGGATCTAACTGGACGAAAGTGAACTGAAGTGAACCAAATGGATTGAAGTAGACTAAATAGACTGAAATGGACCAAACTGGACCGAATGGACTGAAATGCTATGATGATATGGCTCAACATGAGTGTAGTAACAATAAATACTACGTTTTAGCTTTCACCTTTCAAATATTATATAGATTGGAATTATATGACCAATTGTATTTGAGCTTGTGGGTGAAAATTTTTAAAATTTTAGTTTCTCCTTTACTAACAGACTTATATTTACAGCAACCACAAATTCCTTATTTATTTTAAGTGACTATTAGTGGCAGTGCAATGACCCCAATAAGCAAAGAAAATATCTATTTTGATATCGACGATTGTAATAAAGTTACCCAATAGTGTCCTGCCTAGGAGAGATTGGGACGACCCCAGAACGGCTTGTGAGACCAATCGTTGGTTTAATGCCCACAACTGAGTTAGAACTGGATGGGCAAATAATAGAGCCATCTGTCTCAGACCCCAATGACACTGCCACCAAATTTGCAGCCACTGATATAGCTGATCCACTACTTGACCCACATGGATCTGCCGATAGAACATAGGGATTCTGCACATCATCACAAAACATTGATGTTGACACCTTGTTCATGTCTTTCTTTTCTGAACATACTATCATGCACATCTAATGGTTAATTATTTCATCCAATTCTGATTACATACCAAGAAAAATTGGCCAGATCCAGATTATATGATATATGTGGATGAATATTTAAGTGCTAAATGTGTTTCAACATTCCTATTCATACATTCTTCTCCTATAACAATTGCAAACGTTTTTAACTCTCTCAGCATACATTTATATATATAACCCCTAAAACTATAACAAACAAGAGGGAAATAAAAACCTGCAATTGAAACTCTACATGCTACTGTCTACATGTATTGACTTAGACAAGAATTTTATCAGTTATTTCAATTAAAAAAACAACGTTAAAACAGCACCATTTGCTAATATTGGACTAAATTGACGAAAAATAAACCTTAGAAAATAATTTATTAATTGAAGTAATAGTCGATAGACCGAATGAACAAGGAGAACTCTATGGAGACACCTAAATTGATGCCTAATTTCACGACATTTTTTAGTGTCAATTGTAGATTGGAACACAATAATTTTACTTTTCTTCGAGTATCAGTAGTGATTTCATATGTAATTGATGTAATCCATCACAAGTTGACACACTATTATGGTGTGAAATTAGGCGTGGACACAGGGACGACTGAACAATCCATACAATCTGACTATTAATTATACATTGAATCAATGCGAGTCACGTACCTTTCCTTGGCCACCTCTGCCGCTCCAACCATTGGTTACAGATTCCGACCTGAATTGAGACCACTCGCTTAAGCTAGCCTTTCCTATGATGAGCCCCAGCTTTCCTCAGCTTGGTCACCACTCCAGCATCCTTAGGCACCACTGAGCCTAGCAGTGCATAAGAGCCAGCCGTAGTGTTCAACTTGTCCTTGGTTGCAATATTATCCTTGAGCAGAATGGGAATACCATTTAAGCCAGAGAGTGACCCAGGTGCTTTTGAATTGCGCTCGGAGTCAGCCTTAATAATCAGCTAGGTGTAGTGCTTCTGGGTTCACCTCTATGACCCCCTTAAGGATTGGGTTGAGTCTGTGTATTTGTTTTAGGTAGAACTCAACGAGTTGCCTTGAGGTGAGTTGGTTTTGCTTGAAAGCGAGTTGGATGTCATGTACACTTGCTTCTTCTATTGAGAACCCATGGCCTGTAACAGTACTGAGCGACCCATAAGATAATATAGGTAGAAGAATAAGCAGTGATGAGAAGAGATAAAATTGTGGCTTTGAATTGGTAGCCATTGAAATAGTTAACTGATCAGTAGGTGATCGGTTTGGAGTTCAAAATTCTTATCTTAACCTTAACAAAATGAGTAACATTATTTTCATCTTAGTTCACCTCAAACACAGGAAGGTATATTATGAGCCTGTCATTTTTATCCACAGCATGCAGGACCCACGCATGTTAAAAAGATGTCATGTAAGATTGACTCATGACATAATTTTTGTACTAGTACTACATTTATTATACACTAATTACAACATTTTTTTTTTTTTGAAAGCCTAATTACAACATATTATGTTAGTAATAGTAAAGAAAGTTGCAAAAAATGCTTTTTCCTAGACTTATAGCTATAATCAGCGGCCGAACCAGAATTTTGGTTCAAAGGGAGCAAAATTTAAAAAAATATATTTAAAGTGAAATTGATCTAAAAAATATTAATCAATAATAATAAGAAAATAAATAAATAATTATAAGAAAATAAATATATTTCATATCATTAAAATAATTATAAAAAAAAAACCAATTCATACTACAAAATCTGCAACAAGAAGTTTAAAAACTGATGTGGTAAAAATGTGATTAGTGTTACTTAAACAATATATAATGAATAAATATTTGAAATTATTTTTTGTAATTGGTGACATACCAATTTATAATATATAAGTAGTAAAATTTATAGTATTTCTTGCGTCACTCAACAATAAAATATGGTGAAAAGTATCATAAATAGTGAAAATTGTGAAGAAAAAAAAGATAGAACAGAAAAAAGAAAAACAAATTGTGAAACAGGTGTCAAACTTTGGACAAGACAAAAGCTACTTACAACAACAATAAAATAGGTGAAAAGGTGATACGGTTTGATGTTTGAGAAAACTTGTTTTTTTTTCTTTTTCGTGTGTCAGAGTCACTTTCAAGTTTTAACCAAATAGGAGTCATTTTTTAGTTTTTTTTCTCTATGCCAATAAGTAACTACTTAAGAATTAAGATTACGAGTTTGTTTGAGATCTACTTATTTTGCTGAAACTAAATTTTTTTTGCTGAAAGTACTGTATATAAAGGTAAAAGTTAGCTGAAATAGTACAGTAGGACTCATAAATAGTACTAAAAAGTGTAGTGGGGTCCATGAATAGTAGAAAAAATAAGTTGAATAGTAAAAGAAGCTGCCTTTTTTAATCTGAAGCCAAACAGACATTACATATACATGAAAATTTTAGGAGTCAGGGGGCAGGTGTCCCCCTTACCCCACCTTTAGCTCCGCCCCTGGCTATAATATACTATGAATAGTAGCAAAAATAATCTGAATAGTAAAATAAACTGGTTTTTTAAGCTAGAGGAAACTCACATTTAGCCTATGTACAACTTTTTAAACTTTAATTACTATTTTACGTTGCATTAGTTATTTTTTTAAACCTAATGAGAAACTAATAAAAATAAACTTCTTAAATGAGCATGAGTATGTTATGTGATGAAATGGGTGCAATAGTAAGAAAGTTTTGGGGCGAGCAAAAGCTGATGGAAACAATGAAGGCCTTGCTCTTAAATATTGTGAAGAACTTTGTCAACTTTGTTGGTCAAATTTGGCTGGCTATTGGTATCAGGGCCACATAAGCTTTTTGCTCAAATTCTTAAAGCAAAATATTGCATGATTGCGAATTGGCTAAAAGGAGAATCAGCATCTTGGATATAGATGGGGTGAAGAAGAGTAAAGATGCTAAGGATTATGCTATTTAGTGGGGGCAAGCGACAAATATGTGTGGAATGACCCTTGGATAACTTTGACTTGGGTTTTAAAGTTTAAACCATGGCCTAATAAGGTAGCTTAGCAACTAGTGATGGTAGCAAATTTAATTGATTTAGCTAGAGGGTTCTGGGATGTGTCCTGAAAGTTCAATTAGTGTGAAAACACTAATGAATGTTTAGACCCCCAATTACAAAATTATCAATGCAAGCTTATATTCAAACAATATATGTGCAGAATATGACATATAAGCAAAACCCAATTTGGCAAACTACTTTAACACATAATTAATCACAAACACAATAGCAATTAATGGTTAAAGAGTAAGGCAAGACAGATGCAAACACAAGAATAACACTGGAACGTGTTTTCGAAGAGGAAATCGAAGAACTCGGTGAAAAACCTCTCCGCCACCCTCCAAGCGGTAAAATGATCCACTAAAGAATAAAGTTGGGATACACGAATAGCAATAGACCCTCCAAGCCTAATCTACCCAATGCACCTAAGCCCTACAAGCTTCTTGCTCCAACAAGGTTAAGTCTAACCGTGTCTTCTTTAGCTTTCCGGATCCCACAATAAGCTCCATATTGCATCCACCATCCTTGGCATCTTCTAATGCTTCAAAAACACTCACAACACTCTAAATAGGTGTGGGTAGTGTTTGGGTACAAATCTCCTCTCAATTGGTATAACAATGGGAGAGGGAATGAGAAGAGACTATAAAGATTTCTCTCTAAGAATGAGTAGCTCTCTCTCTAATAAGGTGGGTGTGCTATAGAAACATCTCTTAGGGTTTTTCTCTCAATAGGCTACTCACCAATTCTGTGGGTAATGAGGGTATATATAGTACGGTATGTGAGGAATGTGAAAAGTCATATTTCTGCAAAATAAGGCATTCTAGCGACTCACTCTCGCAACTGGAACGAGTTGTGAGTTTGAGTCGCGTTAATAGTCAAGTCAGAGTGTCCTTTTTGTCCTGTAGTGCTCCAACTGTCATGACCCTTTAACTTCCTGCATACTTCACACATGTGGCATTTTGGCGAGTCGCCAGTTGCGAGTCACTCGTGAGATCTAGTTGCGAGAATCCTCTGAATGATCACACACTTGAATTCTTCACACTCTCTCACACACAACCCTTACATTATTCCCACCTAAATACAGGGTATCTAATTGCTAAATTAGAAGCATATTTGGCATAGAATAATGCCAACACATGATTGAATAAATTCAACCTTACAATCTCCCCCTTTGGCTATTCTGTGACAAAACCCTAAAACGGACTCTACACTTAAACGTGAGTTTAGAAACAGTGCAAAACTTACTCACACCTAAATCTAGAAGCTGTGATGAACTTGGAACATATATACCTGTAACCTAAAACACTTATACAAAACACATTAGACCCTCAAAGTAAAGTAAGTACTAAAAGGACAAGCATAGAGTAACGAGTAAATTGCAATCAAGTAAACATGATGTGAAACGTATGAGCAACTTGATCATACACCAAAACAGTCATAAAGAAATTACTACAATGATCATATAGCAAAGAAAATGATCATCCGAACATGCAATCAATAAAGCACAATAGCATAAGGATGTATGCATGTCCAACACAAACATGATGCAATGAGAACAACAAAGCGTAGATATTAAACATAACTCAAAGCACCATAAAGCAAATAAGAAAACAAACATAAAGAAAAACAAACAAAACAAAGTTTTCTTATTAACTCAATGTCTTCTCCCTCTTGGTATATGCATCTCCCCTATGGAATATCTCCCCCCCTACAAATGTGCATGAGAAATAAAATTTCTCCCCCTAAGAATGTGCACAATAGTCATATAGAAATGACAAAAGTATACTCTCCCCCTTTTTGACCCGAATAGACAAAGGGTCAAGGAGAAATGAGGGCAAGAGATGAAGATATAAAAAAGGAGAATGATGCATGAAGGGTACAAGATGAATGAGAGATGAAGTTCAAACAAAAGACAAAACAAAATGCTATAAAGCATAAGGTAAACAAGACAAGCTAGGATGAAGGAACAAGGTATAGACCAATGTATGACAAGGGTAGCAAAGGTGTGTGCAAGAGGTGGCTATGTGCAATGCATGACCAAAGCATGGAAAATGCACATGTGGGGAAAGGTGTGTTAAATACACAACCAATGAACCAAACATATTCCTAATAATAAACATGAGAAACCCCAAAGTTTGGTACTTATCGGAGTCCAAACAAGGGAGAAAATGCCTAAGAGGCATTATATCAAACACCTAACGTGCACACTATGAACAACAATGTGAGACAATGCATGACCATCATGAAATCCACCCTTAATACATGTTCTTTTTGCCACAAGGAGCCAACATCCAAAGTAAATCATCAAAAGAAACAAATCCCATACAAAATATTTGACAAAAATTAAGTTTTCCTAATTCCTATGATGAAAATCCTAACCAAGAGCACAAAACTCTCCAAAACATAATCTAAGGATCCAATTTACTATTTTAACCACATTTTTAAATTGTTGGTTAATTAATTTAGGGGTATTTTTGAAAGGAAAAAAAGCAATAACTAACTTTCTGAATCCTCTTAATATATACAGATTATTATTATTAGGAAGTTTTGATTTTGGGTTTGAGAATTTTATATAGTAGAATTATTTTTGGGTTAGGCTGTTGGTATATTTTTGTTGTGGGCTTGACTTGAGTTGGGTTAAATTTCAATCTGGGCTTTATTGTGAATGGGTTGGGTCGTTGGGTCATGTCTATTCTAGCTTGGTTGTTTGGATTTAAAGGTAAATAGAATCGGACCAATATTTTTTGATCTAGAACATTCTCTCTCTCTCTCTCTCTCTCTCTCTCTCTCTCTCTCTCTCTCTCTCTCTCTCTCTCTCTCTCTTTCCATGGCAGAAAGCTATGCGCTCTGCCCTCATCGATATTCGCCACCACCACCGTAGGCGGTGGTTCTTTATCAATTTCCCTCTCTCAATCCCGCCTTCTCTCTCTTGATTGATCTTCCCTGTCTCACTTTCTCTATCTATCACGACTCAAATCCCAAAATCGATTCAAATTTTAAAGCTTACCTGCAGAACTTTGGCAAGGGCGGAATGGCTTCGTTGGTCACCAATATACGACGATCTACGACCGAATGGCTTCACAGGAGGGAGAACTCAGAGAACAGAGCAAGAGAGGCTGAATCTCTTCCTTTTTTTCCCTCTCCCGTGTCCGAGATGAGCCCGGTGTGTCGTGATCGTGTCTAGGCCGTACCCAGAATAAATTTGTTTTTTTCCTCTCGTACGCGATGGGTACGTTTTCTAGGCGGGTTTTACCTTACCCGTGTCCGACACAGGTACTTCGCCAATTTTGGCGTGACTGTGCAACATAGAAATTATCAAGCAAGAAATGTAAGGAGGTTACAACTTACTTGATTGCATAAGAAGAATACAAGTACAAGGGAAATTAACATACAAACCTAAAATCTTCTACAAGCCTAAGGATTACCTGACATGCCTAGATAAAAGTTTCTTGATAAAGATCTGAAATTTTCTGTTGTGTCATGCCTTTGTCATGGTCAAGGACCATTTTCCTTGTAGAATTCATTTTCTATTAACAGACACAAGTGGTAGTTATTTCCAGCCCATAACTACCCACGTATCAATAGAAATGGTGATTACTTGTAGCAATTAACTACCATTATTTCCTTGTGATTACAAGTGTCATATTCTTACCAAATGTGTCACACATGGAATAATTCATTATTGTAGTTTATTTTGGCGAAACTGCGTTATTAGTCCCTGAAGTTTATCTTATGTGTACAATTGGTCCCTCAAGTTTCAAGTGGGCACATTTGATTCCTCAAGTTTTCAAAATAAGTAATATAAGTTCTTCAGTTAACTTCCGTTAGTAGTGTTGCTTACATATCTAACAGAATAATAATCTGACATTTTTTAAAATGATATGGAATTTCTTTTTATTAAAAAACTTACAAAATTAAATTTTCACGTAAGAAAGAAAGAAACCAGACCCATTCCAATTCAAACCTTTATCCTAACCCAGTACAAAAAAAAAATCTCCATTTGCAATCTGATTTATTCATCAATACAATATTACAGTCACCAACAGCAACAGTACCTGCACTTCAAGGCCTACCTACACTTTTCTTTGGTGGGTCAACGTACGGCTCGAGGACAAGGTACTGGAGGTCTAGAATGATCGACGGTGCCACGTCAAACGAGGACAAGGTGATTCCAATGTACAAGCTTGAAGTTATTTGGGAGCTTCTCAGATCGTCGCATGCGATTATTATGAATGAGGTCTCAGAGTTTATACTCAATCACCTCAACAACAAGAGCCCCATTGTTAAACAAAAGGTATAATTGTGATTGTGAATTTGTGTTTATGTTTGTCTTTTTGATATGTGGTGTTTGGGATTTAGGGATTGGGTTAGGTAGTAGATATGTGGGGTTCTTGAAATCTTGGGGAATTTATATTTTATTTTTTTTGTTTCTATGTTTGGTTGCTGGGAAAGTGAGGGGAAATAAAGAATAAATAATAAATAATTTGGGTATTTGGCTGTTGGGAAATAAGTTTTTTTTTTAAGCTTTGTTTGATGAATAATCTTTTTCTCAATTTTTTGTAATTATCTAATGCAGCTCAAGATGTTAAGAATCGTGTTAATTGAGTTGTTTTATTACGTTGAAATTATCTTTAAATTCATACAATGAAAAACATCGACCCACCATGGGTGAAGTGCAAGTAGGCCTTGAAGGGAAAAAAAAAAAAAAAGTGCAAGTATTGTTGCTACTGGTGATTGTAAATATTGTATTGATGAATAAATCAGATTGCAAATGGAGTTTTTTTTGTACTAGGTTAGAATAAAGATTTGAATTGGAATGGATTTAGTTTCTTTCTTATGTGTAAATTTAATTTTGTAAGTTTTAAATATAAAAAAATTCCACATCATTTAAAAAAATGTCAAGTCATTATTTCGTTAGTCATGTAAGCAACACCACTAACGGAAGTTAACTGAAGGACTTATATTGCTCATCTTGAACACTTGAGAAACCAATTGCACTCACTTGAAACTTGAGGGGCCAATTGCACACATAGGGTAAACTTCAGGGACTAATAATGTAATTTTGTCGCTTATTTTCATATAAAAAATAGTGATGAAATCAAGAAAATCAATGAGTCGATCATCCAAACGAGATCTGGAGGACTTAGAAGAAAGAACACACTTTTAGAGTGCATTGATATGGTGCTAGCCAAAGATCCTCCAACACTCAAGTTAGAACCTCACAATAATCCCAATAAACTTAATTTGAAAGTGCAACAGTTAGGGTTCGTTTGGTTGGAGGTGAAAAAGTGAGAGGATAGAAAATGGAGAAATAATGGAAAAGTGGGAGGATGAATAGATTTTAATTTTCTCTCATGATGTTTCATTGGGTTGGAAAAGTGGAGAGATAGAAAACTATCTTGTTTGGTTGAGGAGAAAAGTGAGAAGATGGAAAAGGTATTTTATATGAATTTACTCTTATGTCCTTATTACATTAAATAAGGAAAATATTACTTATTATCAAATAAAATTACATCTTATAAAAATTAATACATTACTTATATTATATTATTGGGCAAATTACAATTTACCCTCCTGTGGTTTGGCCAAAAATTAAGTTGTCTATCTGTGGTTTGAAATTTAGCACTTTACTCATCTGAGATTAATTCTTTTAAAGTTCTATAACCGACCTATGGCTTTTCTGTTAGAAAACAAATTTTAACATCAAAATATAACATAAAAGAGATCAAAAGGCTAGGGTTTGAGGATAGCTAAGGAAGTGCCATCAGACCACGGAAAACCACACCCAAGCATCTTACTTGCACTAATGAAGCTAGGTTCGCTGAAGTGAAGTTGGATTGATTATTCCTGATTTCCTATTCTCAAATCAAATATGTCGCCAATTACCAAGTGGTCTGATGGCACTTCTTTAGGTATTGATTTCTAACTATTTAAAAATAAATAAAAGTTAGATGAGTGTGTTGCAAGACAGCTAGAGCATTCACATGGACAAAATTTTAGTGTGTTTATTTAATAACAATACTTAAGTTTTTTCACTTAGTTAAATCGTAGCAACAATGTTTTTTTTTTTTTTTTTTTATTTAGTTAATTATTCTATGTTCACAAATTCATCTATTCTGCCAAAATTATTAGGCTTTGACGCTCACCGATTTTCTTGTAAACATTCAACAGTGAAATGCTCTTTTTTTTGTCCTCATCCTAGCCTTTAGATTTGATGCTAAAAGTTGTTTTTTAATGGAAAAATCATAGGTGGGTTATGGAACTTTAACTAGGACTGTGCAAACCAATACCAGTCGACAAGACCGACCGGCGCCTTCGTAGCTGCACTGCTGGTGGGACTGACCGACTGAGCCGAGGCCGGCTAGTGGAAGGCAAAAGGCAGTCCGACGCTAGTGCGGTGAAGCCAACGGAATTGAAACCCCGAAACCGAATCTCCCGAACTGACCAAAATATATATATATATATATATATATATATATATATATATATATATATATATATATATAAGGCGTGTTTACTGTAGCAAGTAGCAATAGCTTTTTCTTAAAAACAAAACAATGCGTTTCTCTTGGGTTTGAAAAAAAAAACTAAACTAAACTAAACTAATAGTGGTCATTTTGTTCTAGGTCAAGCGAGCCTACTATATATTCTTTCTTTTCCTCCTCTCACCAAAGTCTTCTCTCTCGCCTCACGGTTCTCAATTCTCACTATCTCACTCTCAGTGTCTCACCACTCACCAGACAACAAACACCACATTAGGTAAGTGATTATAAAAATAATTTTTTTGTGGGTAATGTAGAAATGGTTTGTGGCTTTGTGTTAGTCTGTAGAGAAATCCAAAGCATAAAGCTTGATTGCTTTGACTTTTTGATTGTGTTAGACTGTTAGTGAACTTAGTGTGTTAGGTACTTTGGTTGCTGATGATATAACTCAGAAAAGGGGTTGTTTTTGGGATATGTTTCTATATTTGTATTGAAGAAGAAACCAAGGCAATAATATGTTTCACAGGGTGCTGTTGAAAAGGGTTCTTTTTTTTTTTTTTTTTGGGTGCTATTTCTCTCTCACCTCTCGGCCTTAAGTTCTTGAGCCATCTAACAATATGAATATTTTTCTAAGACTCTAAGACCACTTCAACTTTAGTTGTTACTCTGTTGGACAATTTGTTTAGATGAACTATTGGACAGTGAATAGGTTAATTGCTAAAAAAAGTAGAGTTTGACTTTGACAGCTTAATAAATAAATAAAACAAAATGATATTCCTTCATGTTGTTTAGATTAGAATAGATTTATTGTTTACTATCTATGCTTTGCTTCCACTATTTGGGCCTCTTTGGATCATTATTGTTTGCGTTTGGGTGAACAGATTTTTTTTTTTTATAAAGTTTCTATTGAAGAGATTTTTTTTATAGGTTGAACAGATTTTTTTATATTAAAAAACAACAAAAACCAACCAAAACCAATTAAACCGAGCTGATCAAACCGCACCGCTATAGGTCAAAAAACCGACCCTAATCGGTATGCATTAGTTTCAATTATTACAAAACCAATCCCTATCGGTTTGGTAACAAATTTGAAAAAAATCAAGCCGATCAAACCGCGCACTCCCCTAACTTTAACATAGCTAATCTCAGATAGATAAAGTGCCAAATTTCAAACCATAGGTAGGCAATTTAAATTTCAGCCAAATCATAGGTGGGTAAGTTGAAATTTGCCCTATATTATTTTATTTTTCTTTGTTATTATATTTATATAGTTTTTATAAAACAATAAATAAATAAATAAAAAGCACAAATTTGATGTTGAACAATCAAAAAACGAAAGGGAGGAGGGAGAGGAAGGGAAATGACGTCAATAAAAAAAGAGAGAACCTAAAAGAAGAATAGAACATAGCAGGGAAGAAAAAAAAAAGACAAAAAGAAGGGGAAAAAAAAGAGAGAGAGAGAGAGAGAGAGATAACATTAAAGTTGAGGGGATAGAAGTAATTGACAAGGCTTAAGCAAAATCACTTATATTTTCTTTTCAATTTAGGGAGATAGAATTTTGTTGGGCTTGGAGAGAAAACTCTTGAACCCACCATGATCAGGTGGGCCCTTGCACACATGTGCAATCTTTTTACTGCAACTTAACCCATTATGCAGGAATTGCTGCATACTAATATGCAACAAAAAAAAAAAAAAAAAGATGTTTTGCGTTTCTCACAGATGGTGCCAAACTGATGATATATGTGATCGTTACTTGAACTCTTTGTCTAGATTGAGTGGGAAACTGAACTAGACTTGTAAGTAAGCAATGGAACACTAAAATGATGACACCAAGGTAGTGACTGCTAACAATCCTTCGATGATTAAGTTAGACTTTAGGATTGTTATGTAATTTGCTGAAAAGGAATTCAAGTGATTGATGAGATTGTGTACCTTTTCATGTTTTCGGAAGGTGGATTATATAGCCTTCTTCTTTGTAATTGTTAGACCCTTTATTAAGGTGTCTTTAAGTAAGTTGTAACGTTTCCAGTGGCTTCGTTGTATTTCGTCGGTTATGGGATATTTATTTATGCTGTTAAATGTTGTCTTTATCATCAATATAGAATTGACGATTTTAATGCTTGTTCGTCAATCATCACTCACTTTCTCTATATTTTCATTGAAGGAAAAAACTTTGATACAGTACCTTACGTGCTTTTTCTTGGGTTCTCCTTTTAAGATTTAGCCATGTGGCTATTTAACTAAAAAATACACTTCTATTTTATAAGAAAAAATCCATATAGCAGAATCTTGAAAAGGGAATCTAAGGAACAACACTTAAGTGCTGTAAACAAGTCTTGCTCTTCATTAAATACAATAGTGCCAATCTATGTTGTTATCTTAAGAAAATATATTTCCAACACTTTAAGTGATTGTTCTTGATTTGAGGTATATCGGAAATTAAGGCCTTTTTTTTCTATTGTCTTTAGAAAATATAATTACAAGCTTTAGAAATTAATGCCTTTTCTTTTCTATTGTCTTTTATCCTCCATCTACGACTCACTTTCAGAGTATCATTCTCTTTGATTACTACCTTTTATCCTCCATTCTCTTTGATTATTACTTGTCAATGTAAGTTAACATACTTTTGTCACGGAATAGTTTGTCCAGCCTTTTGGCGATCAAATAAGTTGTCACTATTTTATTCAAAACTATTATAAGCTTTACTAGGAGTAATCTTTCTCATTTTATTGTGTAAAGCAGGTATTAGCACAGGCATTGGGCAATTATTTCTGTTTATTGGTGGATGGTGGTCATACAAAGTGGTAAAAAAAGGAAGAATATTAAGCGCAAGGAGAAGTTCTTCAAACGCAATGGTGGTTTATTATTACAACAACAATTGTCTTCAAGTGAAGTGACTGTTGAGAAAACCACCAAATTGTTTAATTCAAAGGATTGGAAAAGGCCACTGATAATTTTAATGTGAATAGAATTCTTGGTCAAGGAGGACAAGGAACTGTTTATAAAGGTATGTTGATAGATGGGAAAATTGTTGCAATAAAAAAGTCCAAGGTAATTAATGAAGGAAAACTTAAAGAATTCGTTAATGAAGTTGTCATTCTTTCACAAATTAACCATAGGAATGTGGTTAAACTACTTGGCTGTTGTTTGGAGACTGAAGTTCCTCTGCTAGTTTATGATTTCATTCCTAATGGAACTCTATCCCAATATCTCTAGGACCAAAATGAGGAGTTTCCAGCAACATAAGATATGCGCTTACGAATTGCTACAGAAGTTGCATGAGCTCTTTTCTACTTACATTCAACAGCTTCTACACCCATTTACCATCGAGACATTAAGACTACAAGCATTCTCTTAGATGATAAGTACAGAGCAAAAGTAGCAGATTTCGGGACTTCAAGATCCATTGTTGTTGATTAAACTCACCTAACCATCAAAGTACAGGGCACTTTTGGATATTTGGACCCTGAGTATTTCCAATCAAGTCAGTTTACAGAAAAGAGTGATGTTTATAGTTTTGGTGTTTTCCTTATTGAGCTCCTAACTAGAGAAAAGGCGATTTCTTCTACAAGGACACAAGAAAATAGAAGTTTAGCCACATATTTCCTTCATTCAATGGAGGAGAACAATTTGTTTGATATTATTGATGCTAGAGATATGAAGGACACTAAACAAGAAGAAGTCATAGCAGTTGGAAATCTTGCAAAAATGTGTTTGAACTTGAATGGGAAGAAACGACCTACAATGAAAGAAGTTGCAATACAGTTGGAGGCAGTCCAAACATTGCAAAAAAACTCCTAATGTTCAACAAAACTACAAAGAGGTTGAATATGTCAGAATTGAAATGCACGAGCAATGGGAAGATGCTTTTACATCAACAATGCTACGTGCGAACAATGGTGAAGCTTCATCTTCTGGCTCCCGCCCACTATTATCTTTTTAATTAGGCTGAAGTAAAAGCTTTAGTTGCAGTATTTATTTAGTTTCATCTTGTGATGCTATATCTTTAGATTTTTTTTTTTTTTTTTTTGTGTATTATAAAGCTCATTTCATGGAATTAGTTCTTAAGGTGGATTAACCTTACGCTCTGATGGTTGTACAATATAGCAAAAAGTCTGCATTTTGGTATTATAAGAACCAATTAGTATTATATGGATAAAATGATAGGCCTTTCAAATTATTGGTGTCAATAGTGTCTTATGTGCCTAAGAGAGTTACAATAGTCATAATATGGTCGATCCCATATACCATACATGTCCAAGGCCTCTCCTTGTAGTTTGAGCACCTACCGCACGATTGCATTTTCTTGAAATTGGAAGTTTCCGTTATTGTACTTTCCATTGATTGAACAGTTTTAAATTGCCTTTTCTTGCATTAGTTGTGGGATTTCCCTCTTCTTCTTTTATTTTAATTGAAATAAGTCAATAACTTATAGAAGACTAAAAGTCTTTTTTTTTTTTTTTTTTTGGCTGAATACATTAGACGTGTCATTTGATAGACCTGTTGTTTGATTAGTATTATTTAAAAAAAATTATAAATGATATTTAATTGGCTTTATTTGCTAATAGATTTGGACAGAAGAACTCAATTGACTCATTTTAACAAAATGGCGTACAAAACTATTAAAAATGAAACTCCAAGGACTAATTTGACAATTGAAGATTTTAGCCTTAAATGAATATATATTTTACGGCGCACATCCTAAGCGTGTGTGTATATGTATATGTATGTATTGGTTAGAAATGATCATATACTACCGTCCAACCTCCTAAACTTGAACCCACCTTCAACCCCTAGGTATTATGTACCTTGAGAGGTACCACTTTGACCAAATGTCGGTGATCTTAAGTCGATTTGAGCCATATAAACAATAGCATTTAAAGTTTCAATTGCAACTATTCTTTTTTTGTTATAGTGCATATTTTTTCTGGGTGTGAACTATGAGTAAATAGCTCAATTTGATTTTGATATTTTAGGATTGATTTATGTATAATTGTATGCTGAGAGAGAGTTAAAAACATTTGAAATTGTTATAACCTTGTGGGAGAAGATTGTTGAAACTCATGCCAAAGAGAAAGTCTCTAGGCTCCACTTTTACTTTCATGACACACTATCAGGCAAAAACCCAAGTGCAGTGGAAGTAGCTGAAGCATCAATGACTAAGAAATCGCCCTACTTGTTTGGACTACTAAGCATCTTTTATGACCCATTAACTGAAGGGCCTGAATCCATCTCCATGCTTGTGGGTCGAGCTCAAGGTCTATATGGGTCCGCTGGCCAACAAGAATTGTAGGCCTACTTTTGGCCATGAACTTGTTTTCACAACTGGGAAATTCAATGGTAGCAGCTTCACTATTTTGGGCAGGAATGCAATGTTTCATCCAGTTCGTGAGATGCCAATTATAGGTGGGACTGGTGCTTTCCAGTTAGCATGTGGAATTGTGCAAGCAAAGACACATTTTTTCAATCTTACCTCTGGGGATGCTATTGCGGAGTACCATGTTGTGGCTATACATTATTGAGCTATAATAATGGAGTATATATTCTCTTTCAAAGGACCATAGTGCTTGTTCATTTCAATAACAAATTCGTCTACTTTATTGGGATTTTATTAATTTTTTGGAATCTTTTTATGTTTTGCATTGATGGATATTTTGGGTTTCGAGAACTACTGTTAGTGAGTTGCATTTAAAATTGATACAGATTCAGCAAAATCAGATGGCTTTATCTTTACTTGAGTCCTACTTTTTATTTTTATTTATAGGTCATACTAACGAGTGGTTTTAAGGAAATAATTACTAATTTATTTTAGAAAAATTTTGATATCATTACTTTTATAGAAAATGAAAAAAACTGTCAAAACATTAATTGTTTTTTTTTCTTTTCCCATAAAAATTTTTTTTAAATAAATTATTAACTATTATTCTAAGAGCAACCGTTAGCATTTTCCTTTATTATTTATTTTTTGAGAAATGACTTTTATATTTTTTTGGTTTTAACTTTTAACATCTTTTCTCTTCCTTCAATAATGCTAGCCTGCTAGGTTCCGTTCTTTAAAAAAAAAAAAAAATGTAAAAAGTAATGCTAGACTCCCACGAGTCTTAAAATAAAAATATTATGGAAACAATTTTCGCAACAAATTTTATAACATTGTTTGGTAGAAGTTTTTGTTTTTGTTTTTGTTTTTTTTTTTTTTTAAAGGGTATGAAAACAAGTTTTAAAAAATTGAAATTGAAACTAGTTTGTAGATAATAGTGTTTACATTATATGTGTTTAGCTCTCATTTTTAAGAACATTTTTCAAAATACTGAAAATAATAAAAATGATGTTTGGGAGGCCATTTCTAAGGTTTTTTGTTTTTGTTTTAATTATATTAATGTGTAGTTTTTTTTTTATAATAATGCTATGGGAATAGAGCTCATATACCTTTATATATATATATATATATATATATATATATATATATATATATATATATATATATATATATATATATATATATATAAACTCGAAGCTATGCTAGCTCTTCAATTTTCCACGTCAGCATTTTTTTTAATTTTTAAATCTACTTTTTTTTTTCTTTTTATTAAATATATATACTCTTCATCTATGAGAATATATACTTTCCTCCTCAAAAAAGTTTTCTATTTCTCCCGTTCCTCTAATCCTTCCCTGTTCAAAACACACCCCACGGTGAAACTTTCTCCATCATCCAAAACACATCCCATGGCCAAACCCCTTCTACATCTTTTAAAACCTAGACCCATATTAGCTCCAACAAAACCTGATCCCGCTCCCTTTCTCCTCTGAAGCAATTCACTCTAATCGTAGATACAGGTCGGCCAAAGCCCTTCTCCGTATCAGACCATTCTCTCTCTGTATTTCTCAATGCACTTGGCATTAATTTCTTTTCCTATTGTCTTTAATTAGGTTTTTCTGTCAATTTAGGGATTTCGTCTTTAATTAGGTTTTTCTGTCATTTTAGGGATTTCACTTCCTAACCCTCGGGTGTGTTGGGTTTTGGTTGTCAATTGCAACTAAAGCCAACCTCCTCTGTAGAGGAAGTCCAAACCCAAGGTTAGTATATTACTTCCAATATACTGTTCTTTCTCCACTTAAATTATTCATGGAATTTTGTTTGTGGTTGTGGGTGATCTACTTTGGTGTTTTGGGTTGCTATGGCTAAATGGTTGACCTTTGGTTTGCCGGCATTAAAAAAGTTTTTTTTTTTTTTTGGGTGCTTTAGGTTCTAGCGATTTAAGGTGGAAATTTGTATTATTTATTTTTCCATCTTGGTTTTGAAGCAAAATTGGGGTTTTTTTTTTTTAATTTTTCATTACTATTTTTTTTTTTTTTTGCTTTAGGTTCTAGCGATTTAAGGTGGAAATTTTTTTCGAAGAAGATTGTGATGACTGCCAAGGAGCTCTTTGAGACAGATTTACTGGGTGGGGTAATAGACTAACAATGGTGTTCATGGGTTGCAATAAGGTTATCCTCATGCCCAATTCTTTTTTTGTATTTATTGAATATAAATTTTATTTTCTGGCTAAAGCCTGAAATTGGTGGTATATCAATTTTTTGTCAATAAGTTTTTAATTTCTAGATTACATTACTATAATTTTTTTTAAGTTCCTTTGTTTCAGCACCTATACATCAACTAAGTTCTATTTCTTGGCCATATCTGTTAGGTGTTCGACAAAAGGCCTACAAGAGTAACTATGTACATGGGTTGTCAATTGAAATAAGAACACATTTGAATGTATTTCTTTAAAATGGAAACTCAAAATTTATATGTAGAGGAAATTTGTAGATACTAGACATTACTTTTGAAGTATGTATTCAACACTTTATGGAACTGTAGTAGGATGAACAATTTGAAGAGCTATGTTATTCAAAATCCAATTTTGTTTGACAAATTCACCAAATTTCTTGCTCTCTCTCTCTCTCTCTCTCATGTTTTTGTTCGTATAATGGTTGAAAGAATGATATAAGAATTGGTATCCTTTTTGAAAATAGGCCAACCCTAAGTGTTTGACAAAATGTCTCAATGAAATTAGAATCAGTGTAGATTAAGGCTTGGTAAAAAATTTACATTTGTTTAGTGAATGTCCTCTATTTTGGATTGGTAAAAATTAGAATATGTTTGGATTGGTTGAAAAAGTCTAAAATTTTTTATTGCTCTCTTTATATGTTATTATGCTGTTAAGTTTAGTATTTCAGGTTATTAGTTTTTATAAGTTGATTTTTTTTGGGTTATCTATGAATTACTGCAGGTACTATTGGCGAGAATTTGTATTACAACTCACAACTAGAACTGTGGGTTATAATTTTGTTAATAGAGAACTATAAGCGTTTAGAATTTTGGTTAAGAGTAATGATTTTTACTGATTAGTTCTTTGGAATTTTGGTTTTCTTTTTAATTGTTGTGCTTTTATTTAAGCAATCATTTTAAATGGCTGAAAATGATGTGCAACCTATGACTTCACTACATAAATTATTTTTATCTGAATATATGTAGCGTAAATGGCAAAGCTATGTAATAGCACTCTAATGCTATGGATATCACCATATAATGTTAGGTTCTATCTAAAATTTTCTTATGGAATAGATGTATTGAACACATCTTTTATATGTATGTGGGATTGACCTATGTAAGCTCTACAGACATATTCATATTGGTATATTCAATTTGTGTTTGCCTATTGGGTTTGAGTGTTTTGTTTGAAAAAAAAAATCTCACTCCCTCTTGCATTTTTATTTATTTATTTAGAATTTGATAGTTATACTCTCACAATATTTTAAGTCAACTTTATGGTTTATGTCTCTTGGTTTTAGTTGGCATAGGAATTGCTAACACACTGAAACACCACTTGTGCTCTCATCCTACATTAAAACAAAAATACTATTGATTGTTAACTAATCAAGCATGGCAAGTGTCCAAGAAAATAATATAGTAACATTATTCCATTGCTTTCAATTTATTTCTCCTTCCCCCAATTCCACACAAATACTTTGACATATTTTATCAAACAAGTCCATGCATTACACCACAATGACTCACTAAATGCATTGTATGTAATTGTGTTAGATTTGGTTTTGAATTAGAATTGGTTTTCTAGTGGTTGAAACCCTTATTTGGGTCCATTTCTATATACAACCCTCTATATACATCCACCAGTAAGGGTTTTTTTTTTTTTTTTTTTTTTCCTTTTTAAAATTTGGATTTTAAATATGACTTAGGTTTTGGTATTGTGGTGGATTGTTTTTTATTTATGAATTGGGTTAGTCTATGGTCAACATAAAAGGGTTGCCTAAGAAATCATTTGGGGAGAACATGCACTTGGCATTAATTTGTAAAGCATATTTTGTTGTTATTGTTGGTGGTTTTTTTTTTTTCATACGGTTTTGTAGACAATTATCAATGAGTGTTAACCTCTTATATGTTATATGTATACATGTTATTTTCAGACCCGTAATTGATGTTTTTGTCAATTTCACCATTGCCTTTGGTGATTATTATGTATAAGCTACACTTATGTCATTAGTTGAAGAAGTGGTGTTCCTTTGCAAAGCAGCCAATAACTATACAGTTGTTAACTTCATTTTCTTTTGTTCTTCCATGAAGATGAGGGGGATGCACTTTCACAAAGCTTGATGTGCAGGTTTAAAGAAAAGAGATGAGATTCTAGGAGGAGAATGTTTGGATTTAGATTGTCATAGCATTGAGCAACCGTGATAGCTATTGCGGTTGCAATTGTCCTCTATGTAAATTAAATGCCTCTAACAAATATGATGTGGCAATAATGTTTATTGGAATTCTTTTGACAGTATTTGATCTACAAAATACATTAGAGCGAAAAGTGAATTTATGTAGTGAGACTGATTTACAATTAATATAAAGTTGCATGTTTTCATTGTTTCAAAATTGAATTTGGATTTTGACTTTGAGCCAAGTAAACACACAAAGGTTGCAATCCGTTGCAAATAGTTTTCACATTGTCTTAATCTTATTCTTTCTTTTTCCATGTCTTTTTCTTTTTCTTTCCTTTTTTAGCTTTTTCTTGGTGAGCAAATCAGCATTTCCTTGATTCTTGTAGTGTTTTCAAGTTTTGCTTTATTTTGCTATCTAGGTTTTTTAGCACATTTGATTTAGCTTGGCTTAATCGTTTGTTTGATTAACTAATTATTTGGGCACCTAAAACGTCAGCCTTCTTTGTCTTCACACACAGCTTGGTTGCTTGATTTTGATTGCTCGAATTTATTTGTCCTAAAGTAAATGTATCACAACAATACTTTTTGGGTTATTGATATTGTTGGGTTCCTTAGAATAATGATTAGAACTCTAAGCCATATGGTCATGGTTGTAAGAAAATGTTTGTTCTACCCTCTGCCCTCTACAACACTCTAATATGTAACATTGGTTACACATTTTTGGATTGGATATTAGCTTTAGGATGTTGATTATAATGATAGAATTTTGTATAACCTTATACACATTCTTATGCAGTGACCACATGACACTTCTTAAAGCTTTTGAAGGATAGAAGGATGCAAACCGTAATGAAAAGAATCCTGTCACCTTGCAAATGACAGAGGATATGAGAATACAATTTGTAGATCTATTTAGCATTGGCTTTGTAAACAAATTGATGAGTTCTAATATAAGCTCTTTAAGATTTTCAAATTTTAAAGCATTTGATTTGCTGAAATCTTATAGTTACTAAAAACTTTCATGTGCATCACATGAGTTAGCGACTAGTTTAAGAGATAGACGAGTTTTGACAAATTAGTGGGGTTCACTATTTTTAATATATTTACAACTATATCATTAAAAAAAATTTATGTATCTTGATATACGTGGGGGGAAAGTAAATATTAAAAGAAGAAAAAAAAAACATTAATACTTCACATCTAAAATAAATACCATCTAAAAGGTCAACTTTTACCATTTTTCTATACAAGTGGGGGCAGCAGCTGGCTCATTAGCATGTGTTGCCCAGCTCTTGTTATGAATTTAATAAAATAAAATTATTGTACCTTGTAAAATAATTGTTTAATCTTTCATTGAACATTTGAAATTTTCATCTCTTCCTTCTTCTTTTTTAAAGTGGGTTTGATAACGGTAAATTGAAGGAAAATGAGTTTGATATTGGTAAATTGAAAGGAGATGAAGAGTAGAATATTGATAAAGTGAAATTGGGTGGAAAATAAGAAGTGAAATGAAGGAAAATGTGTTAAAATGACATTTTTATCATATAATTATCAAAGAAACCAAACTCAATGCCCAAAAGAAATACCATATAAAAAGTTAACTTTTACTATTTTCTTGTACAAGTGAGGCCTAGTAGCTAGCTCATTAACATGTGCTGCCTAACTCTTGTTATGAATTTAATAAATTAAAATTATTGTACCTTATAGAATAATTGTTTAATCTTTCATTGAACATTTGAATTTGTCTTCACCTCTTCTTTTCTTTGAAGTGAGTTTGATAATAGTAAAGTAAAAAAAAAGTGAGTTTGATATTAGTAAAGTTAAAGGAGATGAGGAGTAAAATATTAATAAAATAAAAGTAGGTGGGAAATTAAAAAAAAAAAATAGAAGAAAATGTATTAAAATGGCCTTTTTGTCGTATAACTATCAAAGAAACCAATCTTCACACTTGAAATAAATGCCAATTGAAAAGTTAAATTTTACCGTTTTCCTATGCAAGTGGGGCCCATGGCTCATTCAACGGTGCTGCCCGGCTCTTGTTGACAAAACCTTAGCTATTTTTATCATTTTGTTGTAAAACCAGTGAGTGACCACTTCAAACAAACATAGCTACCACTTCAACAAACACAGCTATCATGTTCAACAAGCAGTGAAAAGTGGTGTTGAGTAAAGGGCTGATAATGAATTAAAAAACCATGCCACAACCACAACCACAACCACATTCTACTCTTCTTATGTCATTTATATATATACACATGTTCAACAAGCAGTCAATTACACGTGTTGCCTTGTATCTGTCCTCCAAATGTCCAATGATCTGCTCTATTAGAGCTCATACCTTACTGCTAAACATATTCCTATAACTTGAAACCAAAGCTAGAAATCATCAAATCATAATAAAATAACACAAAAAGATTTTAAGTCTTTGATGGATTTTTGGTCTTTCCTCAGATTCATGAACATGCCTAATAAAACTAAAAAAAAAAGTAGCTTTTCATATCCAATGGGCTCTTCATTTGATAGGCAGAAGTGAGAGTTTAAGTACCAATGAAAAAAAGGAAACTCTAATTTTTTTAGACAGTAGTGTAAAATCAAAACCCAGTCATTTTTAGACGGTTGTGTTGTGATTTATCCTCTAAGCTACAGACATGGGTAGTTGGGTACCCCTCTCTTTTTTGTTTATACTATATATTCTTGGTGCTTCCTGATTGTTAATAATGTCATGATTTGTGATCTCCAATATTATCAGCCACAGCTAGGGTTGTGCAACAACGCACTCAATTCACTCAAACCGCTTGACTCGCTTTGCTCCGCATTACCCTCACATGGATATTCTTAAGTGATGAATCGGGTTAATTGACGAGTTGAGCTTTTTAAACCGCCAAAACTTGTGCCAACATGCCTATATCTATATATATTCATTTTCCGTTAGTTTATATCTCATATCTATGTTTTTTTTAAAATAAAATTTATTAACTTTTTTTAAAATAAAATTTATTAACTAAAACTAACCCGCCAAATCCAACCTACAGACACCCTTAACCTCAACATGTAGAAGAGAAAGTCCTAATTTTAATAGGACATGCACTGCCAAAGTGACCAAATTAAAAGCCACACGTCAATATCGGCTGCTTGAGTTTTGCAGACTTCGGTGTTGACTTTGGTCTTCGGTGTGTGGCTTATCATAAGAAGTCAGTGTAGAGAGGAAAAATTTTCGACCTATCACAAGCTGACACATCATACTACCAAGTTTATAAAATACAACCAATTACAAAGCGCCATGTACGGCTGCTAGGTTTTGATATCACTATTCAGAAACTAATAAAAATTTGCCAAGTATTATTGAAATAGAAGTATGAAACATATCAGTATGCGTAAGCGATGACACAAGCAGTCCTGCACGTGTAAGCGATGACATAAAGGATCAATCAGGCTGTGACATATGTCACCAATCAGGCTGTGACAGAGAATTGTACCACATATTCATCAATACAAATTCACATTTGTGAAACTATTTTAGTTGTTTGATTTATTTCAAACTAAGAATTTAGTCGTCTACAGTCAGGGCTTGGCCTTGCTGTTTCATACTGAGACTCATCATCATCAAAGAGAGAGAGAGAGAGAGAGAGAAATGGGTATGACAGTGGGAATGGTGTTTTTATTGTGGTCAATGAATGTATTTATAAAAGCAGTGGGTTTGGGAAACAGTTCATGTAGTGGAGCAGCAGCAGTTTGTGGGAGCGTTACAATTCCATACCCTTTTGGAATTAAACCTGGTTGCTACATTGACGATTCCTTTGCGATAGATTGCAACAAAACTCTTGGCTCTCCCAAGCCTTTCTTGAGAAGATTAGATCTGGAGGTGCTGGACATTTCATTAGAGGGCACACTTCGCGTCAACTATCCTATGTCATCGTGGTGTCCTAAGAGTGAGACTGAGATCGCACCAAAGGTGAGCTTAGCATCAAGTCCCTTTGTCTTCTCAAAATTGAGAAACATATTCGTTGCCATGGGTTGTGACAACTTGGCTTATCTTATATCCAGTGATGTCTCAAATAGCTCATTAAGAATTATTTATGGTGGGTGCATGTCCGTTTGTGAGAAAGACGCCATACAGTCAAACGGGAGTAGTTGCAATGGCATCGGCTGTTGCAAAACCACAATCGCTTCAGATCTCGATGTGTTTACCACAAGAGTAGAGTCAACGTCTTTTAAAAGAACCGAAGATTGCATTTATGCCTCCTTAGTAGATCAGAAGTGGTTCGAGGGAAATTTAACAAACCAATTTGAAGTCCAAAAAATGTCTCACGTTCCTGTGATATTAAATTGGGAGATAAATGCAAACTTATCTTCTCGTGTAATGGGAGGTAATTCATCTCACTCAACCTGTCAGTTTGCAAATCGTTCTTCGTCATTGGGTAATATGAGTTCAACTTTTACATGTTCTTGCGACTCCGGCTTTGAAGGAAATCCCTATCTTGTTGATGGATGTCAAGGTACACTTCTGGCACTCTATTAAATCTATTTATTAATAAATTAAATGTGTGTTTCATTTTCATAGACAAATAAAAATGATTAAATTAATTAATTTGATATTGTCACAAAATTTCATTTTTATTTTGGGCGAACCATAAAATTTCATTTTGAATACCACAAAGTCTGTAGATATACTTTTGTGTCACAACTAGGACATGTATGATTATAAATGCTGAAAGAGTGAAGCTCCTAACTCTTTACTAGCTTGTTTTCCCTTGTCCTGTCTTAACCTACTTCTAGCTTTGCTTATTCTTGTGAGAGTGTTTGTGCCTCATACCGATAAGTCACTTCACTCCCTTTCTAGTCTATTCACAAGTGTTTAGCATTGGTTCCTACCTTTAACTCATTTTATTCATCATAGGCCGTCAAGGGTATTCGCTCGAATCCCTCCCACCCCCCCCCCCCCTTGTTCATTACTTGTTTTCATTGTCTATAGGTAGAAGAAGCTTAATTGCGTAAGTGACTATTGACACTTCAAGTGACAAAAAATATGGATTTATATAAAAGTGATGGTTTATTAATGAAAATTGCACATATTATTAAATTGTGAAATATTGTGTTCCAAAAAAAAATTATTTTGGTACCATCATTTGTTGAAAATTATGTTTGATAATCTTAGGGGGAAAAAGAGTTTATTTCTTCTACTTTGTTCCTATTTGTTCTCTTTCTTTTTTTTAAGTTTATCAAGCATCTTCAATCATCATCATCATCATCATCATCATCATTATTATTATTATTATTATTATTATTATTATTATTATTATTATTATTATATAGAAAGTGGACTAATGGAAAAAATAAAAAAACATGCCTTATATCCTCTTGAGTCATAGCCCTTTTTCCCCCTCTCAATTTCCTCTTGAACCTTCAACTTAAGGATCTCGTGAATGAGAATAATGCGCATTTGGCTATTATAAGTAAATTAAATTTTAAAGTTGGCTAAATTGCAAACTACATTCTAGAATGAACGAATTTCTTGGGTACTATAAGGAAGAAACTGAAGTTGGCGAACACACACACACACACGCACACACGTGCGCGCACACACACACACACACAAAATAGAGAGAGAGAATTAGTATAAAAACAATGCATGGGAATGCATGTGTTAGTAGAAGCTTACTAAACTTTTTTGGGTTATAAATTGACCCCAGTTAATTAATTCAATTACCCAAGTTGATTAATTATTCAAATTATATGCAATAACGTAAAGGCACGAACAAATCACCACATAATCTAGAGTGCGGTGGAAAGTAAATTTGATACAGGGATTTGTTAACTAATGGGAAAAACCTCTCATAAGGCAAAAATCTCACCAAGTGAATTTTAGGTCAACGCTCCCAAGAATTACTAATCAAAATCAAGAGATTACAAGTATAAGAAATCTTACACTAAGCCTGGCCTTCCCCAAAGTATCTACCCATAGTAGAATTCTTACGCCAATCCTCAATTAGTCTTAATTTTGTAGGGGATTCTTCCCTTTGCACAGATCCAGTACATGATTAACCCCTAGCAACTTGAAACTTGATGTTGGATGCAAAGTTCTTCAATACACTTGAAGAGAAGGAAGTACTTAGTCACAAAACCTTAAGGCGCATAAGAACGTAGCTTCACAATAAGTGTAAAAATTTTCTATGTGAGTCTTTATGTGTGATAATGGCTAAAAAAAATAATCCTTTTATTTCATCTAGAAGTTTAGTGAACAAAACCCTAGAAGTGCAAGTCATCATAGGCCGAAAAACAAATCTAGAATTTCTAGATCTGCGAAGCTTGATAGATTGAGTAGTATGAAGCTTGTATCGAGGTTCATTAAGTCTTGATGGAAGCTTGTATTGAGCTTATGTCAAGCTTGTGTTGAGGTTCACTATTTCAACTTTTCACACTTGTTTCTTTGTTCAGTCTTCATGTAGTCTTCAATAATATCAATTGTTTTGTTTGTAAAATATACTTCATGATATTTTAGAATTTATTTAGAACTACCCAAATATAAGTAAAGTGTATTTTGTCAAAGAATATACCAACTACTGAAAAATATGACCCTAACACTATGACCTTGGCCATAGTAGAATTAAATTCACCACACATTGCTTAAAACAATTTAAAAATGGTTCATAATATAGGTGGGAATGGTTTGCGTTATTGTCTTTATCAAGATTTCGCATCCCGCTTTCAAAAACAATAGTTCTTTCCAAGCTTGTACTTTCCTTACTATCCTGTCTTCTAGGCCTTGAAGGTTTCTACCTTTGAAATCCACTCATTGTTGGCAACAGGTGCGGGGGAGAAGGGGCCCCTTTGACTTTTCAAAAATCCTCCCACCCTCTTGTATTTGAGGGAAAAAATAATAATTTAGGACGTAAATTTCAATAATGCCCCCCTAGATTTTTACCAGAAGCACGCAATTTATATATATATATATAGTTGACTAATGTATTTCTTGTTTCTTCTAATCACTCTTGTGTCATACATAGTTCATTAAATTAAAGTGTAAATTCCCGATAAAATCTCCTACATTCATACTCTCTTTTAGAACTTGTCACATCATATTTTGTTTTTAAAAAATGGAAGAATAAATAATTGTAAATATTAATACAATCATGTCTACTAGTAATTAATAAATTTCATATTTATAAAAATAATAACATAAAAAAAATCATATTTGTTGAATATTTTTTGGACGTCAGACTGTTTAGTGAATACCAACTAGTAGTATTATACAGCAGAAATGACTTTTTGGATGAATGTCAATGTTGCATTGTCGTGTTTTATTGTTGATAATTTTGAACATCTATTCTAATGTTGTGTTTGTTATTGCATGCCACTATGTCAGATATCGATGAATGTACAAATCTCGAAGTATGTAGTTTTTACAATCTTCGATATCCTTGTGTAAATGTTCTTGGGGGCTACTATTGTGATCCAGTTTCAGATCACAAGTCTCGCAACAAAATTATCATAATAGGTATGTCCTTTTACCCTCTTTTAGATCTACAATAATTGAAAAAAGATTTACCTGAAATAGGAAGGTGAGTTTGGAACTTCAAATGGTAAAGGCAGAGAGATAATATTGAATGAAGAATAACCCAATTGTTGCTTACTCTTTCCATTTTGTCTCTTAATCTTTTTATGTTTTTAATACTTCTTTAGGGGTGACTCCCTTAAATCAAGTCAATTTTTAAACATTTTCTATCTATTCCATCCACAAACCAACTGGTTACCAAAAAATGGTATTATGAAGATGACTCATAGGTTGTTTTTATTTACTCCCAAAAAAAAAATGAAGATGACCCACAAGCAAACTCAAAAGAATTTATGCGAATGCTCAACAAATTTTCCAAGAATTTTAGAGTATTATTCTCTTTGATTACTACTTGTCAATGTGAATTAATATACTTTTGTCACGGAATAGTTTGTCTAGCCTTTTGGTGTTCAAAGAAGTTCTCTATTTTATATAAAACTATTTTAAGCTTTCGATTGGTCTTGGCTCTTGAGGTATATTGGACCCTTTAGAACTTAGAGTCCGTTTGGATAGGCTTTTATGCATAACAAACGCCCGTTTTCAAAAGAAAATGCAAAACAATATGCGTTTGGCATCACGTTTTTAGCAAAATACGTTTTCCAAAACGCCAAGAAATCACGTTTTAAAATCGTTCCTCCAACTAGCTTTTTATGAAAACGTTAGTTTTAAGACAAATGTTTTAGGGCTCTCAAGTCTCAACACCTAAAATACCCTCAAGTATTTGCTTAATAACAAATTTATCAGCCTGTTAAGTTCTCACCTATGTTTGATCTGACTTTCCAACGACTGCAACTTCTTGGCACAAGCTATTTTGTTGGAAAGAAGATCATGCGACACACACTAGAAGCTGCGAGAATGAGTTCAATGGTGAACTCTATTTGGTTGAGAAGAGACCCACGGCTCTCTCTCTCCCTCTATTTGGTCTCTCACTTTTTAGACTTTTTAGTTTTTACTTCTCTTTTTTGTGGTTGATATTGATTAGCAACATATATAATACTATTACTTTTTCTTAGCTGTCATTAACTATGAAGTGGGATTAAAAAAATAAAAATAAAAAGCTTTGAAGTGAGGGTACTAGGTAACTGTGTTAACATGTTTAGCATGGACTACATTTAAAATAACAGTATATCTTTAACATCAAAATTAAGCCTTGTTTTTGTATTTCATCTATTAAAAAAAAAAGTCCTTTTTCGGTAATTTGCATCTACAACAAAAAATTTACAGTTTTCAAACCGCAATTTTTACAAGTTTTACCAAACGTTTAATTGTGACTTTCAAAATCGTGTTTTCAAAACGCGCATTTTAAAAACGCTATTTTTAAAAAATGTAATTTTCAAAACAGCCTATCCAAACATACTCTTAATGCTTGTTCTTTCCTATTATCTTTCTTTTTTCTTTTTCTTTTTTTGCCAAACTTCTTTTCTGTTATCTTTTATCCTCCATCTACGACCCACTTTTAGTGTATCATTCTCTTTGATTACTACTTGTCAATGTATGTTAACATTTGTCACGGGATTGTTTGTCTAGCCTTTTGGCGTTCAAAAAAGTTGTCCCTATTTTATTTAAAACTATTATAAGCTTTTCTAGGAGTAATCTTTCTCATTTCATTGTGTTAATTAGGTATTAGCACAGGATTTGGGCTATTATTTCTATTTATTGGTGGATGGTGGTCATACAAAGTGGTAAAAAAAAGGAAGAATATTAAGCGCAAGGAGAAGTTCTTCAAACGAAATGGTGGTTTATTATTACAACAACAATTGTCTTCAAGTGAAGTGGCTGTTGAGAAAACCACCAAATTGTTTGATTCAAAGGATTTGGAAAAAGCCACTGACAATTTTAATGTGAATAGAATTCTTGGTCAAGGAGGACAGGGAACTGTTTATAAAGGTATGTTGATAGATGGGAAAATTGTTGCAGTAAAAAAGTCCAAGGTAATTGATGAAGGAAAACTCGAAGAATTCATTAATGAAGTTGTCATTCTTTCACAAATTAACCATAGGAATGTGGTTAAACTACTTGGTTGTTGTTTGGAGACAGAAGTTCCTCTGCTAGTTTATGAATTCATTCCTAATGGAACTCTATCTCAATATCTTTATGACCAAAATGAGGAGTTTCCTGCAACATGGGATATGCGTTTACGAATTGCTACAGAAGTTGCAGGAGCTCTTTTCTACTTACACTCAGCAGCTTCTACACCCATTTACCACCGAGACATTAAGACTACAAACATTCTCTTAGATGATAAGTACAGAGCAAAAGTAGCAGATTTTGAGACTTTAAGATCCATTGTTGTTGATGAAACTCACCTAACCACAGCAGTACAAGGCACTTTTGGATATTTGGACCCTGAGTATTTCCAATCAAGTCAGTATACAGAAAAGAGTGATGTTTATAGTTTTGGTGTTGTCCTTGTTGAGCTCTTAACTGGAGAGAAAGCAATTTCTTCTACAAGGACAAAAGAATGCAGAAGTTTAGCCACATATCTCATTCATTCAATGGAGGAGAATAATTTGTTTGATATTATTGATGCTAGAGTTATGAAGGACGCTAAACAAGAAGAAATCATAGCAGTTGCAAACCTTGCAAAAATGTGCTTGAACTTGAATAGGAGGGGACGGCCTACAATGAAAGAAGTTGCAAAGCAGTTGGAGGTAATCCAAACATTTCAAAAAACTCCTAATGTTCAACAAAACTACGAAGAGATTGAATATGTCAGAACTGAGATGCATGAGCAATGGGATGATGTTTCTACATCAACAATGTCAGGTGCAGACAATGGTGTAGCTTCATCTTCAGGCTCCCGCCCACTATTATCTTTTTAATTAGGCTGAAGTAAAAGCTTTTGTTGCAGTATTTACTTAGTTTCATCTTGTGATGCTATATCTTTTACTTTTTCTTTTTTGTCTTTTTGTATATATTATAAAACTCATTTCATGGAATTAGTTCTTTAAGGTGGATTAACCTTACGCTCTTGTGGTTGTACAAAATAGCAAAAGTCTGCATTTTGGAATTTAAAGAATCCATTAGTATTATATGGATCAAATGATTTGCTTTTCAAATTATTGGTTTCAATAGAATGCTATGTGCCTAAGAGAGTTACAATAGTCATAATATGGTCGATCCCATATACCATACATGTCCAAGGCCTCTTCTTGTAGTTCGAGCACCCACCGCACGATTGCATTTTCTTGAAATTGGAAGTTTCCATTGTTGCACTTTCCATTGACGGAACATTCTTAAATTGCCATCTTATTTTTTGTATTCCTCTTGTGAAACAAAATGTTGAGAGAAAAAGAATCATTCAAGCACTCCAGGAATTGTAAATTTCTTGCATTAGTTGTGGGATTTCCCCCTTCTTCTTTTTTCTTTTTTTTTTCACAAGTAGGTGGAAATGGAACACATACAAATATTAATCTCCTCTCTACAACCCTTAAAGAGCATGTGATTGGTTGACACATGGAAATTTAAGATTACCAAAGAAATCGCATTGCACAATTCATGATAACTAGTCACAAAACCTTGCTATGCATGCACGAAAAATAATTAAATAACTTCTTTTTTTTTAAAAGTAAATTTGGAAACATTTAATTGTAGTTGGATATATGACACGTAGAATTCATTTAATTTTTAAATGCTACATGTGTTACAACTAAATAATAAGATTTGTAGGTTGTAATTCTACATACACTAAGATTTGTAGACAATATGTTTAGCTAAAAATAAAAAATACTTTTTGTACTGCTTTAGTCAATTCATCCACACGATTGAATTAAATTGGGCAATTTAAGAACCTAATAATTATATCTAAGTTCTACCCCATTGAAGTGCATTGCCCAAAGAAGTACATAGTTAAAATAATTGTCTTTGAAAAAGATAGCACCATCTTTACAACATTGGTTAGTTAAACCGTGTAATTGAGTTCAATTGAGGAACCCAAGGTAAAATTCCTAAGAATCTATATCTAAGTTTTTCCCTATTAAGTAATGCTATATTGGCAAGGGACAAGGTTTTCCTTCAACTAGTTGCCATCTCCATATCTAGCTTACTTATAAGTTTTACTAGGTACACTTTACATATGGCTTTAGGGTAACCCTCTCAACAATTAAGAAATCTTTCCGAGGAACATGAAGACTAGTTGAAGTAACGAGCCTCCCAATATAATCTCCTTCAACTTATTATGTGGCAATTTATTAGACCATCCATGCATATTATTTAAATAAGTCATATGACTAAAAATATACATGAATAATTTTTTGTGTAATTATACTCCCCTCCCTTGAGATTTGAGGGAATAACACTCAACTCCAAACCTAAATGGAAAAAAAACTTTTCTCCCTTGAGGTTTGAAAAAAATTAATACTCCTCTCCTTTTGTTTATATTACTAATGAAATATTCTAAATTTCTATAGGAATCTTTTTACAAAATTTAACTATGGTTATTAAAAAAAACTGATAAATTTAGAATAAAAATGCAAAACTTATCAAATACCAAAACACTTGCAATGACAAATCTTTCCATAATCCGTTAAAAAAAGAAAAAAAATAATGAAAAGAAAAATTCATACTTAATTTTAAGATACACTTAAATTAAAATTTTAATACAATGAATTTTAATTTTGAAGGGAAGTATAATTCTAGAAACTTGCTCTTAAATAAGGACAGGTTAATACATAATATTTTTAATATTAATTTAACAAAGTTTGGTCAATTGGATGTCAACGAGAAAAGTGTTTCTTCCCTTTAAGTTTGGGTGGAGTGTAATTTCCCCAAACTTCAAGGGAGGTGAGTGTTATTATCTCTAATCCCTTTCTTTAATAGCTATGCATTGGGTTAGAGGTAAACTTTTTCCATTAAGAAAGTGTTATTAATACTTAATACTCTTGTGTGGGTTCCAGTTAGTTTAGCTGGTAAAGTTTCTGATGGTTGTATAAGAGATCTAGGATTCAATCCCTACTTATACCAAAAACTGATTGGTGTCTTGATCTGATAATAAGGAGCTAATATCAGGAGCGGACACCATAGGTTGAAACTTTCTATAAAAAAAAAATACTTAATACTCTTGTAGGTTTACATTTGACACCACTAAATCGTTCGTCTATTATTAATAACTAGCTACATTGATACAATTGTGAAATACACTTTTACTCTAAACGTATTGTATATATTTATATGATTATACTAACCAAATCTGAGAACCTCTTGCTGAACGTTGTAGCATCAGCCAAGGTACGCTCCAGGGTGTTAAAAAAATCATTTAAACTAGAATGATTGGTCAGACCGGATCGGACCGAACTGATTTTGTATACATATAAATTT
The DNA here is from genome assembly GCF_040712315.1 of Castanea sativa. Lineage (NCBI taxonomy): Eukaryota > Viridiplantae > Streptophyta > Magnoliopsida > Fagales > Fagaceae > Castanea > Castanea sativa. The sequence goes on along the minus strand of NC_134019.1, from coordinate 40,589,690 downwards.
TTTATATTTAAGAAAACCTTAATAAAAAAATTATATATAATATATTTGATAATTTTTTTATAAAATAAAGCCCAAATTGAATGGAAAAAATAGCCCAGCAATTATACAATGTAGGCCGAAGATTAAAAGTTGGACTGGACCAAACAGGATAGATTAAACCTGGACAAATTGAGACTAATGACTTGTCTAATCAAATTTAGTCTAGGGTTTTAATGAAAGGAAGTGCTAAATTGACAACATTTTCATAATAAACCAAGGTGATAAGTTGTTATTGGTTTTAATTTGAACTCACAATTGAAATTGCTTTGCGTAAACTACATATTTGTTCCCCATCGTTTACATCATGTTTCAATTTAGTCTCTAACCTTTTAATTGTGTCAATTTGGTCTCTAACCTTTTAATTGTGTCAATTTGGTCTCTAACCTTTTAATTGTGTCAATTTGATCTTTAACATTTTAGTGTCGTGTCAATTTAGTATATACCGTTATATATTAGATGAAAATTGCTAATATGGCAAACGACCAAAAGAAAATTTTAGCTTATTGTTACATTAACAGAAACTAATTTTTTATTTTGACCATCAAATATGTCATTAATTTTCAACCAGAAGATAACAGTAAAGACTAAATTAACACGGTACTGGTTAGAGACCAAATTGACACAATTAAAAGATTAAAAATCAAATTAAAATATGATGTATAAGATAGAGACTAAATACGTAGTTTACCCAGTTACTTTTTTATCTCCTAGCCAATAACAATGGGGGGATGGACCGACATATGGGACCAGGCTCTCCTGACATTCCACAATTTTTTTTTTCATATATAATATAGCTTACAATTAGTTTAGACCCGAGACAAGATATAGTTGGGCCCTTTGCTTCACATTAGTCTGCTTTCATTATCGAAATGCCTGTCCAAGCTTTGATTTTGCTTGTTCATCTCTCCTATTGTACATCACCTCCTTATTTTATAAATTAGTTGTGACGATTAGAACCCAATGATCTATATCTTGATTCCGAGTGTTTTTGATTCCCACGATTGGCGGTCTTCCAGATTTGAGGATTCGGATTGATTGGCTTGCAACAGAGAAAAAATCTTAAAGGCTTATCAAAAAGAATCTTTAGGCCTAAGCGGCTAAGCCCCTTTAGTTAAAATTCAATTCTTTGCAAAATCTCTAATGATTTTAAATGTATCTCAAAATAACAGTTTTCGAAAAATCCAAAATATGGGCTAGAGACTTTCTCTTTGGCATGATGCAGCTTTTGGATCCATTCATCTACTTCTTTGGTGCTATGCACCAATGGTATGGCAATGCCTATTGAGAAAAGCGATAGAACTAGAGCTAGTTTTGTCATTCTCTTTTTCTCAAGCAGAAACATTTTCTCCATTTTAACTTTTATGAACAAATTGCACAAGAATCTGGACCTAAGAATATTGATTGAAACTTGTCAGATAGCAGAAGCATAATAATTGGTATTAAAAAAAATAACGTTTAGCACACAATAGTTTTTATATTACATATTGTAATTGGAATGATAATATTTTTACTAAGTTTGTTACTAAATATCTTTAATATGAATCAAGATGTCAAAAGAGTTGTGCTCCGCTATAATTATTGGTGTCAAAAATCAAATCCGACATGCTGATGATATCAGTTTATTCTTCAATCTTAGAATCAAATCAAATTACAATATATATTCATTCTCAAAAAAAAAATTAGAATGTTTTCAAAAAAAAAAAATTTTGAATGTATATTTCTTTTTGTTTTCCCGAATATATATATTGATGGGAAGACTATGCATTCTTTTATTGATTACCATATGAATGGGTTACATCCTGAACACACGCGAGCTCAATTGGGCTAGGTTTGACCAAAAAGTCACCATTTTTATTTTCCACCTATATAGCCGGACAAACTTTTGGCGGGTTAAAAAAATGCAAAAGAGTTAGACCAATGTGCAGAGTGCAATAATACCTCGGTCTACCATCAATAATTTTTTGAGGAAGATGCGTGGCTAATTGTACTGTCATCAAGAAATATCTCAAACAAAAAACAAGTCTACCAAGTTACCAACCTAAAAAAAAAAACAGCTCAGACAAGAAACAAGTCTACCAAGTTACCACAAAAAACAAGTCTACCAAGTTACCAACCTAAAAAAAAAGAGAAGAAACAGCTCAAACAAAAAAAAACGTCTGGTAAAGTCAGGCGAGTACTAAAATTACATGCTGGTCGATGCAATGGACAAATATTAAATTTATAGGCTCGTCCATACAAATGACAAGCATCCAATCCATAGGACCGTCCATAAGAAGATGACTATACAGCATTAATGACACAAATATAAATGGTTTCGTAACCAACGAACTCCAATTGTTAAAAAGGCCAACCATGACCCAATTAAGTCTCCATTTAAGCTTAGGTAGACGTTACTCAAAACAATCAAAAGAGACATTAAGAGATTGCCATAAGTTACACTTATAATGAGCCTCCTAATAGTTGTACTAGGGCTATAAAAAAACCACCAAGTACCAGGTTAAAGGTACACAAATTCAAACAAACAGAATTACATTCTGATTCTCTGAAAGATATTGATCCTATTGACTTAATGATTGGAGAACTGTTGACTTATGCTACTTCGGTGTCTTTTTCTCTCATCTTTGTAGGGAACATTACCTCGTCCAAGCTTAGACGAGGTCATCGACTACTGACCGTTTTTGGCTTCATCACTAGGTTCAAATGAAAGAGGCTTCCTAATCTTAGTAGCTTGCTCAAAGCCATATACAATTTCAATTAACTTTGGCTCTGAACCTTTTAGTCTCCCAGAACAAATACTAATTGGAACCCTTTTACTATCATATCTTGCAGTGTCACTAATTCCAGGAAAGTCCCCAATTGCAAGGGCAGAAGTAACACTAACACCTGAAGGTCCTAAATATGGAGTCATCAATGCATCAAGATTATGCTCTATCCAGCGACAGAGCTAGGCAATTTTTTCAACAGAAATTTTTTTGGTTTTTGATTTATATTAGGAAACTATATAGTAAAAGGCTGAAAATTAGATTTGAATTAAATAAACTTACATAGCAAATTTTTATTGATGGAGTATGAGGTAGAGCAGGAAAGATAGGACAAAACATTTGAACTCATAGACGGACAAACTTTTGTTTAGGCTAATTGTTTTTTTTTTTGTTTTTTTTTATCGAGGAACAAGACAGAACTTCATAAAATTAAAAAATACCGGCCAGACCAGCCTAAATTACAAAAATAAACTTTGGTGGAAGGGTTAAGAGGTTTTACCCATATTCAAGAAAATCTTTTGAACCCAGAAGGGCCCAAGGGGCCCGAACCTCCCCTGGCCCAAAAGAAATTATTTTAATTGGGTACATCTAGACTTTTTTTAGGGTTGGCCCTTCTTTTCTAAAACCTTAGTCCTCTCCTGTAAAAGCCCACACAACCCAACCCAAAATAATTAAAAGCCCAATTGAAAATTTTGCCCAAGGTCGGTTACAACTTAACCTAATTCAGAAAAAAAAAAAATAATAATAAAAAAAGAAGAGAGAGAGAACGAGAGACTATAAAGAGAGACCTTATCCAAAAAAAAAAAAAAAAAAAGAAGAGAAGAGGGTGACGGTGACAGTGAGTGACTCACTCCGCCGCCACAGCGTTCATACACGCCTCCAATTGCTGGCCACCGCCGTTGGCCGCTGCAGCCTCCAGCCTCCATCCCGAATCCCGATCTGCTTTAAGTATGATTTTTCTCTGTACATTATAATGTTTGTGAATTTGTCATCTGTGATTGTGTGTGTGTTAAGGAGTCTCTGTGTTATCTGTTTTTGCATCTGCTAAGTGTCTGAGATAGTGAGAACTGAGAAGGGTGTTGTGATTTGTGTATAGAGTTAGAATACTGTTTGGTGCTTGAGACTTTTGTTGATAGTGGGGGCAACAATGACAGTCAGACGGAGTTAAAGAGACAGAGACAAAGACAAAACATAATATAATAAACATGTTACACAATAAAAAATTGGGACTTGGTCACGTTACTGACTCATTATTTTATAACTAATATTTTTAAATTAGATAAGTTAGGGCCGAGAGTGTTGTAGAAATATGTACAGTGAAAAAATATTGTGAAAATATGTATTGTGGTATTTAAACAAGTAAAACTAATAATATTTACTGATAATTGTTGTGTTATAAAAAAAATTTAAAGTGGTCATAAACTTTTTTTAAGAGTAAAATAATCATAAATACTTTAAAATTTTATATGTAATAATTATTTTTTTCAATTTAGGCTGACAGCATTATGTCCACAACATTTTCACAATAAATTTTAGAGGAAGTTGTTATTGATTTTGATTTAAACTTATTATTGGAATTACATTTTTCTCAAAAAATAGGAGCAAGTAACAATATACAAGCATTTAAGATTTATCCTATAGAGATAATGAGATAATGAAGTGGCTTTAATTATTTGGGTGTGAAAGTGACATGGCTGTAATTAATCCATGTGGCATTGCCACATAAGTGACATGTACCATTGTGCGCACTTTCTTGTACACAAAGTCACACTATGTGCGTTATATGTGCACTAACGTCTCTTTTTTTAAAATGTATGTGTATATAAATAAACAGAACTGAAGAGTGAAGAACATAGAAAAGAAAGAAAGAAATTGACGCAGAGGCAGGCGGGTTTGTGAAAGGCTGTTAGCAAGGCGTACACAATCGCATGTCTGATATTTGTCAAATACAAATAACAAAATGGTAACATTTTTCAAATTGCAAGTGCAGAGTCACTGACTGTTTGTGTTTGATGATTCTGAATTCTATGTTTGGAAAAAAACGCAACCTCACCTTTCTGTTTCTATCATTCTCAGGTGCTTTTGGAGAAGAATCAGGAAATCGAAGACGAGAAGAAGAAGAAAGAAAATAGAGAAGGTTTTTATTTTATTTAATTGTGGTTTTTATTCGCAATAATACCATGCATATATATATGTATAGTTTGCTGATAGTGATTGTATTGTGTTTGATTAATTGTTAATATATATATATATATATGTGGTTAAGTTCAAGTTATATTTACAACACTCAATATATTTTTTATTAAATGCGAATTTTTAAAAATCCACAGTTATGTTTTTTTCTCATACTTTAAAGAGAGGTGTTACGTCTACAACATTTTTATAACATTTTTACAACAAATCATAGGTGGTTAGTTGTTATTGGTTCAAATTTGAACCTAACACTAAGATTACTTTTTTGCCCCAACAATAACAACCAGTAACATCCTGCCACTTAGGATTTGTTGTAAAAATGTTGTAAAAATGTTGTGGACAATCATTTCTCTACTTTAAATGCTTGCAAAATTTCGAGATAAGCTGAGATTAATAGCTATACTATTGTTTAAATTTAAATTTTTTGTATTTAAAATTGGAGATGGAATACTAAAAATAGCATTTGATTCACATGAAATGTCTTAAGAATAAAGAGAATATGTAATTTAATTGTGGGATTTTTGAAATATTGATTATTTAAAAAGTTATTAAGTGGTGTACAAGTACAACAAAGGTAACTTGAACCCAACCCACACATGAGTGTGTGTAGTTTGTTTTCTATTAGAGTGAGTTGCTAGGAAGCTTGGGCACTGATAGGACATATGTATGGCATCTCAAATGAAATGTTTGTGCTTCCTAGGTGAGTTGCTGATTGTGATGTATTTTTTACTTGCCTTGTAATTTTGGTTTCATTTGTTTGAATTGAAAATGTTGGATGCGTGATAATATATATATATATATATGTATATAATGTTTGGAGTGTTTGGAATTTGACCCCCTCATGCTTAATGTGAACAGTGGAGAGAGAGAGAGAGAGAGAGAGAGAGAAACCGGCGTACCTTTGAAGATGTGGGACTTTAAATTGCTCATTGGAAATCATTTATTGGGTCATAGTGAGCTCAAATATGTGGGTTGGCCTTATGGCTTATGTTCACAATATAAAGCCCTAGTGGATATATCTTTATTGTATTCTCAATTGTGCATTCCAATATAGAAAGCACGGACATGAATATGGGTACAGGTGTGACATAAGTAATTTTTGAAAAATTATAATATGACACGGTGGGTAGGACACGGATTTGACACAGGTACAACATTCTAAATGAAGTGTCCATGTTTTCTAGATTACAATGAACCCAAGTATGGTATATATAGAGGCTAGGGTTAGGTTTACACGAGCTTACAACATAATTAGATCTCTTGGACCATTACACATAATTTACTTATAAACCTAATATCTTTAACCCTCGTATGGTATATATTATGTTTTCTTACTTCCATTTTCTTATTATATTTTTGTAATAGTAACTTTTCTTTACTTCAATTATTTTCTCTTTTAGAACAAGAACTGGATAGAAAGTAAATTTGCAGTAAAACATTGCATTTTATTCTTGAAAGTTATTTTCTCCGTGGGAATAACTTTTAACCTTTTTTTTAAATAATTATTGGTCAACTTGAATGCATAATTTTCTGGCAGGCAAGGTAGAAGGAATTGAAAAAGCAAAAGGCTTTAGAGAAAGCTGCTAAACTGCAGGTAACAAGAACATATTTTTTGTAGAGCGGATCATATATTTGCATGACTTGCTTTAATGAATTATTGATGCATATGAGGATTGTGTATAATGATTAGTGTGTTCCATTTTTTTTAGGCACAAATCAACTAATGAAAAAAGAGTGAAAAGAAAATGGTGAAGCGTGGGGGGAAGGAAGAGAATTGTGAGGACTTTCTTGACCCTGAAACACCTTTTGGCCAGAAGAAAGACTGTCTAGTCAAATGGCAAAGCAGTACAGTCCTACTGCAGTTGAGAAATCGTATGTGTTGTTTTTCTTTTAATCTCTTCCTGTATGAAATTGATCATGATTAAAACTTTTGTACTATTTTCATCCTTGATTTTGCTGATCTAGGTGGTATGCATGGTGGGAGAAATCTGGGTTCTTTGTTGCAGATGCGAAGAGCTCCAAACCCCCATTTGTTATCGTGAGTTTCTTTCTGGAATTCTTTAAAAAAATTTCTGGAATTATAAGAACATTTTCATTTGTTAATGTTTTTTGTTTTCCTATCACAAAGGAAATTTTGAACAGGAACAAATAGTGACTTTGGTGTGAATTAGATTTGAAAACAACTTTCATGTGCATCTTGGGTGGTTTTTAACATCTCTAGAATATTGAAGAATATGGTTAAAATTTTCTGAGAAGCAAGCCAAACTATCGATAAGGGCTTGTATATTTTTGCAACTGACTGGAATACAAAGAAAATATCAAGTAGTGATGCAATTGTGACAGCACGGAATTGAAGCCCAGCTCCTTAGGATTTGGTTGCAATGTAGGATGAGGTTGTAAATTGGAGGGATTTGGATAGCGGTGATGAGAATAGTAACTAATATGGATGAGACTGAGGAATAGTTACTATGATTTGTTTTCTGCCTGTCTAACAAGAAGTTTTGTTGGCAAACAACTATTTCTTGTAAAATTTTACTCAATTCATTGTCAATTAGTTTATTAGGATTTGAGCTATGACTGGTTAAGTTTGCCCATACATTCTGGCCATTTGAGTTTTTGGTACTGTCTGTTTAACTCCTATGAAGTATAAATTGATTATGTATGTATGTAAAAACTTTAATCTTGAGAATTTAGCCATTTGATAAATGCAATATAATCTTACCTATAAAATAAAATATAAAAAAATGAATGCATTATAATCTTGAGAATTCTCATAAGTATAACTGTACAAATGTAAAAGAAATGTATGAAGCATGCTGTGCAACATGTAAAGACGAATTGATTAAGTTAAATGCAAGTTTAACTGAAAGGAGTAAGATACAAGTGTGTATATTTAATTGCATTACCTGGTTTTGTACTCATAATTTCTGTTCTTGACTCGGTTCCTTTATTTTGCAGGTCTTGCCACCTCCAAACGTGACTGGTGCCCTCCATATAGGCCATGCCCTTACTGCTGCTGTAGAGGTCCTATGGTTTCCGAAAATCTTATGTTTATGCTATACATCTGCCATCTTCCTTGTGGGTTTTTTTTAATATGAATTGGTATATACTGCATGCAGGATACGATTATTCGCTGGAGGAGAATGTCTGGATACAATACCTTGTGGGTACCTGGCATGGACCATGCTGGGATTGCAACACAGGTTCTTATTCCTTTTTCTATTTAAACAAGTTGTTAGTATATTGTGCTTTTTAAAATTTCTGTTTACTGTTGACCTTGAGTGTAACGACCCAAGGAAAAGAGCCAACATCTACCTTATACCTCAAAAAGGACTAGACACAATTGTGGCTCCTTATGGTTGTTAGTAAAGCCTAGATCTACCTAGTATATGCTCGATGCACTCATTACACACCCACAGAACACACAATCAAATTTGGGTCATCTCAGTGAGAATTTAGCTTTTTGCAGTTCTATATTGCTCAATGACATGTAGCTTTGAGAATGTTAGTGGGCATCTTTTGGGTTGGGGAGAGTGAGGCCACATATTAATCTGTGGCATAATGCTGTATGAATGCTATCTGTGCATTCGACTTACTGTGAGATCTTTGGTTGTTAAAGGTTTGTGGGGATTGGTAGGAGCCATATAACGCGGTAGTATAATGCACTCAGAAGGCTCTGTGTGCATCCAACTTATTTATAAGATGTTCTACCAGCACTGACCTCACACATGTTATCATCCTTTAATTGACTGAATTCAGCCCTCACCATTCAGCCCCAAATAGACATCAGGATTGCTGCTTTTGCTTATTTTTACCCCTAAGCTTTGTAGGAAACCGAAAGCTCTGTGGCCTCTGCTTTCTGCGCCCAATGTTTTGCATAAATCAATCTGAATTGGCTTTGGACCAAATCTCTGTCTAGGGAGGACCTTTGAATGGGTCCAACCATATGACTAGATGGCATTGTCAGGCTCGAACTTATTACATGTCATATGCCTTTCAATAAGCATCTTTGGCTAATAGCCCATTTTCAAGCATGCTTTACCCTTCCAACAAATATATACTTATGCTTGCAAGTTGTAAATGAATTTGAATATTATTTACAGTTCAGGCTATTTGTCAGTCAATTGTTTAATCTGAGGTTTTTTATTCTTTTTACTTAATCTTTTTAGGTTGTTGTGGAAAAGAAGATAATGTGTGAAAGAAAATTAACCAGGCATGACATTGGTCAAGAGAAATTTGTATCTGAAGTGAGTTCAAACTCTCTCTCTCTCTCTCACACACACACGCATTTATCCTGATGTTTCCATTATATTGTGTTGAAAGGTCTGGGATTGGAAAAACAAGTATGGTGGCACCATTTTACAACAATTACGTCGTTTGGGTGCCTCTCTAGATTGGTCTCGTGAGGTAAGGGCTCAGTTTGATATAACCATTTTTACTTTGTCCATAGATAATTATGTATCATGATATATAATATTAAAAAAGGTATATGTTGGCCCATATCAATTAATTTGTAAAATGGATACTCATACAAATTAATCATGTGCCAGCAATCAAATCTGAACTGGTGAACAAGGACATTCAGTCCTCTGCTCTACCATCTGTGGATAAAGCATACCATTCTTAATGATTTTCTTTTGTTTTTCAATCAGACTCGGTCATGAATCTCTTCTTCTTTCTTCTTCCCCCATTCTCTGAGTGATTTTGCACATTTTTCTTCTTTTCAATGCTTCACAATGGATGAGAAAAGATTAAGAACTGTGACCAAAGCTTTTGTTAGGCTTTACAAGGAAAAACTTGTTTATAGGTATGCTTTGACATCAGGGGAACTTAGGTATTCTTTATCATGGTGGTCATCCATTTTTTTTTTGAAATAGCTTTATTCATAATTTTTGAATTGTGTTCTGCCTCTGAATTAAGTTCTGTTCCAAAGTTTTGACCTAAATTTGGATACAGATAGTAAATTAGTGTTGGCCAACAATAATATCAGAAGCTTCCTAATGAGATGATTCCAAACCCCCCCTCCCCCCCCTCCCCTCTGCTCTACCATCTGTGGATAAAGCATACCATTCTTAATGATTTTCTTTTGTTTTTCTATCAGACTCGGTCATGAATCTCTTCTTCTTTCTTCTTCCCCCATTCTCTGAGTGATTTTGCACATTTTTCTTCTTTTCAATGCTTCACAATGGATGAGAAAAGATCAAGAGCTGTGACTGAAGCTTTTGTTAGGCTTTACAAGGAAAAACTTGTTTATAGGTATGCTTTGACATCAGGGGAACTTGTGTATTCTTTATCATGGTGGTCATCCATTTTTTTTTTTGAAATAGCTTTATTCATAATTTTTGAAATGTGTTCTGCCTCTGAATTAAGTTCTGTTTCAAAGTTTTGACCTAAATTTGGATACAGATAGCAAATTAGTGTTGGCCAACAATAATATCAGAAGCTTCCTAATGAGATGATTCCAAAAACCCCCGACCCCCCCCCGCCCCGACCCCATCCCTTTTAAATCACCCAATAAGAGAAAATAAAAGAAAAGTGGCCTTTTTGCTGCATGTTGTTTGTAAGAATTATTAAATATGCTAAATTTACTTTGAGGGCTTTACACATTTTATTGTATAAATGATTGTTATTAATTCTTAAGTTAATAATTTTAAACTTTCCTAGCATTCATATTTTTCTTTTAACTTTACAACCCCTTTACCCATCAGGGTGAAGCCTAGTGGTTGAAGCTATTTAAATTTTGTCTTGGTCAAGATTGTTAATTTTTACAAATTTAATTTCATATTAATTAGTTATTATTATGTCATCACGGTATGACCCCAGTTGAATCTTGGTTTGCTCTTTACTTGAACCCCGGTGTAATCTTAAAACCTTGAATGTCTCATTGACTTATAATGCTATTTATCTGCTGTTTGAAGTTTCTCTATTACATCCTTTCCTCGCAGAGGTGATTGTCTAGTGAATTGGGATTGTGTGTTACGGACTGCTATATCTGATATTGAGGCAAGTCATGTCCTCTAGCATGCAGTCTTTATAATGAACTCTTTTAGATATATTTTTTTTAATTAAAAAAAGGCCTTTCATGGATTCTGAATTTATTGAAGTTACTTGTTCTTGAAGGTAGAGCATATTGAAATCAAAGAAAGGACTTTACTAAATGTTCCAGGATATGAGCAACCTGTGGAATTTGGTGTTTTAACTTCATTTGCTTACCCTTTGGAAGGGGAGCTTGGTGAGATTGTTGTGGCTACTACTAGGGTGGAAACTATACTTGGAGATACAGCTATTGCTATACATCCTGATGATCGAAGGTACAATCATCTTCATGGAAAATTTGCCATTCATCCCTTTAATGGAAGAAAGCTTCCTATAGTTTGTGAGACGACTCTTGTTGATCCGAAGTTTGGGACAGGTGCTGTTAAGGTAAAGTTATTTTAATGGCTATCGAAACTTGCATTAAAATTTCCTTTTAAATTTTATGATTCTAGGATGCAATAACTCATATTCCATGAATGATCCTACAGATTACCCCGGCTCATGACCTGAATGATTTTGAATTTAAAGAGCGTCATAATTGTGAGTCCAACATTATTGAGTCCATCAACATTTTTACTGATGACGGGAAAATAAACAGCAATGGTGGCTCAGAGTTTGCAGGGATGCCATGATTTAAAGCTTGAGAGGCAGTTATTGAATCATTACAAAAGAAGGTATTGGTACTACATTATTGTGTATACAAGTTAATTAACTTAATTCTGTCTGAGGCTATAAAAATTATATTCTAGATTTAACTTATTTTTTGTAAGTCACATTATGGAACTTTGGGTGAGGGTGATTGAACATAGGTTAAGACATGAAATGAAACTTAATGTCAGAGAATTAATATCGTTTTATCCTAGAGAGATCTACCTCGGAAGTTATTTTCTAATTATAATTATTGGAAAAAAGATGAGGAAAAGTTTCTTGAGATGGTTTCGTCATGTGTAGAAGTACAATAAAGGCGAGAGTCTCCAAATTCTAATTATAATTATTGTGCATATAGAGTTTAAATCTAATATATCTGATATAGGGAAATATCATAATCAAAATTTTTCTTTACTATGTTCCTAATTCTAATGGATAAGAGGATGTCTTGTCTACAAAACTATGTTTTGGAAGGGTTGCTGTAACATGTGAGAGAGAACAGTACAAGGGGAAAATAATTAAAGAACGAAGACAGAGTGAGAGAGATTCCATCTGACAGTAATGGGAAGAGAGAGAGAGATCGGTTATTCTTAATAAATAGAAATAAATTAATGAAATTAAAAAATAAAACAAATCCCTGTGTGGGGTGCTGTAGCTGTAACAGTGGTAAAGTCCATTTTTTAGTTTGTTTCCTGTTTCTTTTATTATTTTTAATCTTTAGCTACCACACTGTTGGGGTCCATGAGTTTTAGAAAATGAAAACAAAAAAAGGCTAAAAAAAGCCTGACCAAACTGGCTCTTAGTTAGCAGATTTTCTTGTTTTGTAGGACAAAGTGGCTTGTGTTAGTGAACAAACTGTATTAATTACTAGTAAAACTGAAGCATAAGATAATCTCAATATGAATTTTTGATTCTCTAGAAGTATTTGTTAGCTCCATTGTGGTTCATGAGAGAGAGAGAGAGAGACTGACAGAGGGTTTACGGTGGCCTTTTGTTTTCAGCGCAGGTCGCCATACGAATTTTGTTCTGGAAAATTTTTTATTTGGCTAAAATTTGCTCCACCATGTTAGTTTTTCTATATCAGGATTGGACTATTGTCATGTTAGTATAGTTACACTGTTCTTTTTTTTTTTTCTTTTTTTCTTTTTTTTTGTTTTAGTTTTGATAAGTAGGTTGAATGCTCTGTTCTTGGTGTCTGAAAGTATTTTTGATAAATTCTCTGTATGACGTTATATTTATCCTATATTCATGTAAGTTGTGTCCAATTCAAAATTTGTTTGACCACTTCATGTAACACTGCAAGTTTATGTTGTTTGTGTTCATTTTTTATTATTTGTATAAGGGCTGCACAAGTTACCTTACAGAATAAAAGAAACGTAATTTAAAGGCACAAGTTTATTTCACTTGTATAGATAGTATACAACATAATATAACAGCTGTTCTATGTTTATCTATTCTGCATGTGTGATACTGTTTATTACACAATGTTTTTATTACTTTGCATTTAGGGTCTTTATAGAGGTGCTAAAGGTAATGAGATGCGTCTTGGCATATGTTCAAGAACCGATGATGTTGTGGAGCCACTTTCAAAGCCCCAATGGTTTGTTACATGCAATAGTATGGCAAGGCAAGCCCTTGATGCTGTCGAGGACAAGAAGATTGAGATCATCCCGAAACAGCATGCTGCTGACTGGAAGAGGTGGTCTTACATATCTTCTTACCTTGCTTTGTAATATGTTCACGTCATAACGAGTAAATACATACTGAAAAGGAGTGCAGAATATGGACCAGATGATGTCATTGCCTGATGCAACTTACTTTCTTAAGGTTGTTCTGCACTGCTTTTTTTGAAAAAGAGAGTTATTTTGGAAGTTTCTTGGTGGGTTATGACTTGTAATCTGCCAGGCATGCTCCATTTAAGTTGCTTTTTAGCATATCTATTTTTGACATGTTATTCTACGCTTAAAAAACTGAGTATTTGGGTCTTAAACATCACAGATGGCTTGGAAACATTCATGATTGGTGTGTCTTGAGGCAACTTTGGTGGGGTCACCGTGTCCCTGCATGGTATGTCACTCTGGAGGATGATGAGCTGAAGGAATTGGGTGCTTACAATGACCGTGACCACTAGGTGGTTGCAAGAAATGATGAGGCTCAGGAGGAGGCTAGTCGAAAATATAATGGGAAGAAGTTTATCTTAAGTCAAGATCCTGATGTGCTTGATACATGGTTTTCTTCTGGTCTCTTTCCATTAGCAGTTTTGGGCTGGCCTGATGATACAGAAGATCTAAAGGCATTTTATCCGACTTCAGTTTTGGAAACTGGCCATGATATTCTATTTTTCTGGGTTGCTCACATGGTAATGCTAGGAATGAAGTTGGGTGGTGAATCTGGAGATGTACCTTTTAGAAAGGTAACTTGACCTTGCCCTATTATATCTTTAGAGCCATGTTATGATTATTTTTGTCCTAAGTTGCATAATAATACACAGCCTATAACTTGACATTTGACTAAAGATTCAATATAATATTATTAGACAAATATTTGTTAACTACATAATATACTCAGACTAAATATGACAATACCTTAAAGTTCAGGATTTATTCAGATGGTAGTTGCTCCTTTGCTCTAGCTCAAGTTAGACCTTCTCCCCATAATAATTTGGTGGAGATAGCCACAGAGGTTCTGGTTTCAAGAGATACTATTTGACGTGTAAATTACTAATAAAAAGATACATCTGTATGTTCAGATGAAGGATGAATGGTTTCTTGTCAATATTGAGCAGTAAGGGATATATATCCTCAAGATATGACCAAAGGCTGTGTTTGTATTCTGAAATGATGGAAGTGAAACCAGAAAAGGTCCTTATGATCTGTCACTTAATCTCCATCTTTTGACCTGATGTTCACTCCATCAATAATATGCATACTTGATATTGTGCAAGGCTCTTTTGGTGTGGCCACTGGGAAACTTCTCAGATACATTGTGGTGTGTTTACTTTCCATGACACCAGAAACATTTGGGAGCTACATTACCAGATGATCGTAAAACAAAGGAAGAACCTCTTTCCCCAAGTTTTCATTTTAAAACTCAAAAAATGGGGCCTAAATATTTCTTGTCCTTTATAAGTTTATATCATACCATTAACAGGGTTGAGGGTTATGGTGAGGAACTATGAATGCTCTTGCCCAATTTCAGTCTGGTGGCTGTAACATATTTGATATATGTGGTTGTGCCACAAGTACCAGTTAAAGCTGCTTGCAGATATGTATACATGCAGATATGTATACATGCATGTATGTATGCCAATTCTCTTTGGATCAAATGCCATCTCCATCTGTAAACAAGAGCTAGTGTGAGTTCAATAGTTCAATCCCATACGGATGCATAAGATGCTTTATTTGAACAACAGCTATAAAGCCTTAGTCCAAATGGGGTTGGCTATGGATTCGCAATAGAAAAATGTAGTCAGTATATTGGAAATTTTTATTATTATTTTCTATATGGTGTACATTTTCCTGTGCAAATCTATTATAATAACTGTGGTGACGTGATCTGATTGAAGCACCTTAAACTCTATGTAGGTTTATTTGCATCCCATGATTCATGATGCACATGGGCGCAAGATGTCTAAGTCCCTGGGAAATGTCATTGATCCACTTGAAGTAATAAATGGGATATCCTTGGAAGGTCTTCATAAGAGGCTAGAGGAAGGTACTTTAGATCCAAAGGAACTGTCTGTTGCTAAAGAGGGACAGGTGAAAGACTTTCCTAATGGTATTCCTGAATGTGGTACGGATGCTCTCCGCTTCGCACTTATTTCTTACACAGCTCAGGTTCATTTCTTTACCCATCTTTCTATCACTTGTTTTTCTGATTCCTTTAATTGAATTACTGATATAAGTAATCATTTTGTCTTGCAGTCTGATAAAATAAATCTGGATATCCAAAGAGTGGTTGGGTATCGTCAGTGGTGTAATAAATTGTGGAATGTTGTACGATTTGCCATCAGCAAGTTTGGGAATGATTATGTTCCGCCCGCAAATGTAAATCCAGATAAATTGCCATTTAGCTGTCAATGGATACTGATGATGCCGAAAATATCACCAGTGAGTTGCAAGCGCTCCTCAGACGAAAGCAACACTTGCAAAAAGAAAATAAACGACCTAAAAGAGAGCACCGGTGTGGTGCCGGCCAAAAACCCTCCGAAGGTCAAGTTAGAATCTTGTTTCTTTAACCCTAGAGTGCCAGAGTTAAGAATAGTGTGCGTACCTTCATATTTAGGGTTTCTGAGGTATTTATATTGAGTGGAATTACCTTTCTTTTAGGACACAACTTCCTTCTCAAGCTTATTTCCATATAGGAGTCTTCTCAAACATGTGTCGTAAGAAGTCCAAGTGTGCACGTTTGCGTGGGGATAAAGCAAAAACCCATTTAGAACATATCAAACGTCGTGCAACTCGGAGTCTGCAATTAATTCATACATGACGGATACTCAGCAAAATCTAACCGTCATAGTTGTATCACCTACAGTGTCGATCCGTCTTCATCATCTCCGTCCATTCAAGTTTTATGGGGATACCTGTCTCCTATTTTTATCCCCTTCAGTTGCCCCCTTCAGTCCTTGGATCCGTCTTTAAAAACTGACGGATTCATGGAATGACTAAAGCAATGTATTGAGAGGGGACGGTCTTAGTATACCATGACGGATGACACGTGGCCTGCATTTCTGACGAAGAACACGTGGTCCTTGTGGATTGGCCATTTCCCCGAATCAAGGCGTCGCTTCGTATCCCGCGCCCTTTGTTCTATAAAAGGCCAGATATTTCTCCCTTCATTTCTTCTTCTTATCAAAAATTTGTGAGCAGAGCGCAACCGTCACAGCTATCGTGCCTTCCTGTTGTTCAGCAGATCCGTCCGTCGTTCCTTGTCAAAAACCATCTCGATTCGGTATGTATTCCAAACCCCTCTCCGTCTTTCTTTGAATTTCATTGTTTTAAATATATGCTCTCTTTAGATCTGTCGGTGTCTTAGGTTATACCGTCATAAATGTAGGTAATGTCTAGTGCGTCAAGTAACCAGTCGTTTGTCCGCGAGGGGGCGGGCTACGATGAAAAGTTTCCGTCAGGTCCAAGAGTTCCTGACACTTCAAGTGAAGAGAGGAATCCGTCCAGTACCTCTTCTTCCCTTGATGGTGGTTTGGAGACGGAGAGTTCTGAGTCGTCCAGTAGCTTGGACGGTGTGGATCCCCCCGTCCAGTCAATAATCGGCCCAGATGGCCTAAGAGAGTTCCTCATGCTGCCTCTTTGGACGGTAAATGATTTTAGGTCATCCATGACTGAATCTCAACTCAACACACTTAGGACCAAGTACCAAATACCAGATAACATCCGTCTACGCCTTCCTAAAAAATCCGAAAAATGCTACTATAAGGGGGTAGACGGTGTTGGAATCTACGAGCAAGCTTTAAAGGCGGGGCTCAGATTTCCATTAAGTTCTCTTCACCGTCAACTTCTTCAATACCTTGGCCTGTCCGTCACCCAAATCTCCCCAAACGCCTGGAGGGTGTTTATTGGGGTTGAAGTTTTGTACGGGGCAATGTCTGACGGTGCCCGAAGGTTGACGGTGGAGGAATTTTTCCATTGCTATCGTCCAACAGAGATAGTCAAGTCTAAGGGGATGTATAGTTTTGCGGCTAGAAGCCCATTATTGAGGCTCGTCAGTGATACTCCAAACTTGAACAGAGACTAGAAAAGTCGTTATTTCTTTTTGGAAGGGGACGAATGGATGTGTCGTCCAGGAGATTTAACTAACATGCCCGTCGACACAACATGGGGCATAATGCCTCCGTCGGGTATGTATCCCATTTGTTTCCGTCCAATCATTCTTCAAAGTTGATTTATTTCTAAGGTCTAACCGTCTTTTGCTGCAGCTCGGGACCGTCCACAAGTTGATTTGGAGCAGTGGAATTTTCTGGAGAAAATTTTTAACAAAACAAAACTGCAAGAGAGGACTTGGGCTCAACTCGTCACACTCGATACGCTTCACTGGTATTGTGACGGACCCGAACCTTCATCCGCTGCCCGTCAATACGATAACAGAATTCGAAAACGTAAGTTCGTCGAAACTATACCTGTCTTTCATCTTTCGTTTTACTTTATCTTTCGTTGACGGTGCTCTCTTTTAGGTCGTTTATTTTCTTTTTGCAGGTGTTGCTTTCGTCTGAGGAGCGCTTGCAACTCACTGGTGATATTTTCGGCATCATCAGATACTCTCATTATTAAGCAAAGCCATATCCAAAACTATTACGGCTTTGGAGTTGTATGAACTCTCAGATGCAGCAAGTACTGTGTATTCATGGTGGCAATACCAACTGTGCGATGTTTTTATTGAAGCAATTAAACCTTTCTTTGCCGGAAATGATCTAGAGTTTGAGTCTGCAAGAAGTTCTGCTCGAGACACACTTTGGTTATGTCTTGACAATGGGTTGCGATTGCTTCATCCTTTTATGCCATATGTTACAGAAGAATTATGGTAGCGCCTTCCTTCATCAAGGGACCAGACAGCGATAGAATCAATTATGATGTGCAAGTATCCATCAATTGTAGACGTAAATTACGTTTTTAATATAATGTTATTATTATTCGATGTCCACAATTGATTCAATATTGTTAGATTCAATATAATATTATCACTAACTACTGGTTGTAGAGGTCATGTAATTTTTTAGTTTGAAAGCGAAAATTAGGCCACAGATAAGGTGAACCATTGGATGGTTCCTCCTCCCCTTGTAAGAGTAAGGTGGATGGTGCAACTGTGGGTTCATACCAATAGAAAAAGAACAAAAGAAAGAGACAGATAAGGTAGACCTTTAGATGGATGACCTGGATTTGGGGCTCGGCATTTGATGTATAGCAGGAAGGCTCTCTGAACCAAAAGTATTCAGTTAGTTAAATTTAATAAATTTTAAAAATAATTTTGACATGTAATATTGTTCTTGGTAATGAAGGGATTGCACTCTCACTACTTACACTCTCTTTTATAGTTCACTCTTTGATTCAAATAGTGACCAAGGATTTGATGAAAAATTGATTTGCATGTTTTGCCATGAATCATGGCTTCTGGTTTATTGCTCCCTCCATCTCATATTGTTGGTCCTATTTAGAAACTTCTACTTTTTTAAAGGAGCATCATTTGACACACTATCTTTTAAATATAAAATTATAAGTTTTCAAAACTACCCTCCTTAATATAAACTTAAGTAAAGCCAAATGAAAAATGGGTCAAATAAATTGAAGGGTCTTTTAGGAAAGTTATAGAATTGTGATTATTAATTTATAAAGCAGATAGCATTTTGGATATCTTAAATGGAGTAGAATACCAACACTATTGAATGGAGGGAAAGTATAATACACTGCATAAGCTCTTTGAAAAGGATATGATGGTAACTATATGATTTATAGTTCATATTATCAATCTTTTGATGGTCTTCATGTTATCTCAGGGCTGGAGAAATAAAAGGGTGGAATATGATATGGATCTTGTAGATTCTGCAGTGAAATCTCTCAGGTCACTTGCAAATGAAAGACGTGAAAGGTACATGGAATTTTTTTTTTAAATTAAAAAAAGAAAATTCCTCTTCTTTCATTTGTTTTTTGCATCAACTAATTATTCTTTTGCTTACCATTGCACTTTCTTTTTCTTAAGCAAAACTCAAATTCTCAATTTCAAAAGAAAAAGAAAAAGGTAGAATACTAATTAGAGAAAGTCTGGGATATGGTATGCCAGGATTATCCAAATGGCAAAGCCTTGACGTAATTAAAGCCTAGAACTGAAAACATCTAATTCCAAAAGGTCAAGGAGGATCCCATTTAGGACACCAAACTGAAAGCTTAAAAAGGATGATCTCGGAAACAGCATTTTCATCATATGGATAGGGATCTTCACTCCCTCAAAAACTCAGTCCTAGCAGTTAGCACTTATAGGTTCTTTTCCCTGCGTTGTTTGTCTTTATTGTCTTTTGAGGGTTCCCAATGTTCTATGGTTCCTGCTTAGCGGAATTACAAAAGAAAGTTATTTTGGTCTTTATTTAGGGAATAATTCGTAACTATGTATGTTTTTAAAACCTTAAGGCCCACTTGAGAATGTTGTGGTTTCAATCCCCTTGTTTTTTATTTGGTTGTTGAGAGAATCTGGCAAAACATATGAAATCAATTCTTTATCTTATGATTCCTGATGTATTTGCCCAGTTTCTTTATTTTTTTTTTATTTGAAGTATAAAATAACTAATAGAGAATTATTCAAATTTATGAATTTTGTTTTCCAAATTTTTATTTAGCAAACAGAACTCTGTAGAAATGAGGATCTAATGTGAATTGTGGGATCGGATGCAATGATTGAAATCAATATCTCATGAGGGAAAAAAATTATAGGAGAAGAGAGGAAAAAGTTCTCAATTTGAGGGAAAGTGGTGGCAAAAGTAATCTAGACAAGGCTCTAAGAGGCACTTCTAGTTCTACCTCATTCTTAACTAATGTGTCTGTCTTGACCCCCAAATCCTAACTCATAAAAAAGGTTGTAATCAGTGCACAAAGCTCCCACTTTTGCAGGGTCTAGGAGAGGTCATATGAGATAAATTTCACACTAATGAAATTGCCAATGAGGAGTAACTCAAATGGTTTCTCCTCTCGTACATAAGGAGTGGAGGGTGAGGTTGTGGGTTCACAACTCATTAACTGCATAACTTACAATAAAAAGAATTTCATACTAATCAAACTGAGTTCTGGTGAAATTCAAATTTTCCTTTCCAATCTTTCTGATCAAATAGAGTGCCTGTAAATGTAAATCTGTGCAAATATATGTTAATTTATCTGAATTTGTTGCTAATGAACTTTAGCTCAATTGACATCTCCTCACCTTGCAAGTGCTAGGTGCATGTGTAACTTCTTACCTATAAAAAAAAAATAAAAAAATAAAAAATTTTTCAGATTAGAAATTTTTACATTACAAGATTCCCTAATTCTGGCTATGATTCTTCTGTCTTCAGGCGAGCAGCTTTTGTGCTTTGCAGAGATTCAGAATTTGCAGAGATTATTAAAAGCCATGAACTGGAAATTATTACTCTTGCCAATTTATCATCTTTGAGGGTATGTCACATATGTTGCTCTTAAAGTAGCTCTTGTATATTCATGTTTGAGGCATTACTTATAAAAAAAAGATACATTCACACACGCACACATATATACACACCCATTTCAGACATGCTTTATGGATTCTTAGTTGCCAAACTTCTTCTACATATTGAAGTTCTCAATCCATGGACAAGATGATGTTTTCTGATTTGCTTTGTCTGCCCTTGTATTGTATGTCTCATTTTAGTGAAGTCTTTGTAGCCATGTGATTACATATGTGTCTTTGTATTAAAATGCTCCTGAGAAGTTATTCTGCTAATGTATGTCTATCCATTTAGTTGGGTGAATAAACTTTTTATCATCTACTAGCCTCATCACACGCACTTCATGCGTGCGATGAGACTTTTTTTTTTTGGATTAGTATTATAATTTTTCACTTATTTTAATTTGAAATTTACACTTAATTTTCCACAAAAATTGTAGATTTAGAACCACTAATATGGCCAAAAAAAAAAGAAGACTAGCTCTAAAAAATAACACAAAATAACATTGAAATATGTTTTTTTTTTTTTTTTTTTTTTTTTTTTTTTTTTAAAAAGGAAACCATGGGTGGGATTTTTTTAAAGAAGGTGGGGTAGTTTTATTTTTTAATTTTTTACCGAACTTAGGATAGGTGTTTTTTTGATAGAAAACCGTAGGGTGGTTTTTTTTAGAAGGTGGGATGGTTTTTTAAGGAGAAAGTGGGGATTGTGGAGAGTTTTTTTTTTCATTTTTTTTTTTTAGTAGTCCTATTTTGTAGATTATATATATATATATATATATATATATATATATATAATTTTTATTTTGAAAATCTAATTTATAAGTGGATAAAGAAATTTAAAAATTAACAAGAGAGTAGTCCTATTTTTTAAGCAATGTTTTAGTGGGAGTTAAAGTTGCAATTTTACAGGATTGTCCTTTAGTTTTGTCTTTACTTAAACATAAGGCTGTAAGGGCGTTTTAGAACTAAAAAATGAGGAATCCAAACAGAAGATAAAACTACAAGACAATCTGGTAAAAATGCAACTCTAACTCCCACTAAAATATTGACTAAAAAATAGGACCACTTTCCTATTAATTTTCAAATTACTTTATCCATTTATAAATTAGATTTTCAAAATAAAAATTATGTATATAAAATTAAAAAAAAAACAGTTTCTTTTTCTACAAAATAGGACCACTAAAAAAAAGCTTCATCTCTTGTTAATTTTCAATTACTTTATTTACTTATAAATTAGATTTTCAAAATAAAAATTATATATATAATTAAAAAAAAACATAGGTTTTTTTTCTACAAAATAAAACCACTAAAAAAAACCTCATTGCACACGCTTTGCACGTGTGATAAGGCTAGTATGATTGAATAATATATTGAAGTTGACCATTAGCATTTGTTTAGTTGGGGTGATTATTGGGGGATGGAAAACTAATGAGGGAAAAGGGGAGGGAAATCCTATTTTTTATGTTTTTGGTAACCAGGGGAGAAGGGGGTGGATTTTGGTGGGGCGTGGGTGTGTTTTTCCCGGGCCCACCAAAAATGAATCCTCCCAATATGGGGAGAGAATGAGGAGGAAAGCGGGTTGATGGGAAATGACTCATAATTTTATTTGATAGTAAGTAATATTTTCTTTTTTAATAATTACAAAGAAATTATAATGTAGAAAGGGCATAAAAGTAAATTTATAAAACAACATTTTCCATCCTCACTTTTCTTCTCAACTAAACAAAAGATTTTTTATCCCTCCACTTTTCCATCCCTCCAAATAAACACACAAGGGAAAACTTAATGTCTTTTTATCCTTCCACTTTTTCATCCCCTCTGTTTTCCATTCATCCGCTTTTTCATCATCCCAACCAAACAAAGCCTTATACTGTGTGACTATATTAATTCTTGCTTTGAATGGAGGCTGGTGTTGCATATTGCCAGTTCATTTCCTCTGATTAAAATACTTCTCTAATGTGAAATAAATATTATACAGGTAATCAGTGAGAATGATGTGACTACAGTTGGATGTACAGTATCTGTTGTAAATGAAAACCTTTCTGTTTATCTTGAGCTTCAAGGAACTCTTTCTCCAAAGGCAGAATTTGAAAAGTAAGGTAAAAAGTGGATGAGATTCAAAAGTAAGATTCTGCTGGAAATTTCTTTGATATTTATCTCTCTAAAATTGGTGGTGGATCTTAAGTGGCACTTCCAATTAACAAGTAGAAATTAGAAAAAAACAATTAGAAATGGTGTAAAGTTCGGGAACGCATAAAATGCTTCAAAACATTATGCAAAAGATTTTGTATCAAAGAAAGGCAAAATTCTGCATTCTTTAGGCATAAAAAATAAAGAGGCAAAATTTGTTGACTTTTGTATATTGTGTATGAGACTCATTAATTTCACCTATTGCTATTGAGCAAACTTATTTATAAGCATCTACTGAACTGAATTTGTTTCACCTCTGATCAAAGTATATCTATTACAGTAGATCCTGGATTTTAAACTGTTAATTAGGTATTTATTTGTCCTGTACACTGCATGGTATAGGCATTTTGTTACAATCAGTGTACAGTTCATATGGAGAAATGAAATATGGTTGGGATAATGCCAACATACTTAGAATCTGGGTTCAGGATGTAAAAGACCATGAAATATATTGGATTTGTTCTTCATGTCAAGAAGTTTGTGTGAAGTGATATTGCCCAATTTTATTATATTCTGAATTAGATTTCTTTCTAATTGTTACTTTTATATGTGGTTTTTAAGCAGATAAATAACTTGTATACGGAAAGTTTTTAAATTAAGGCTTATATTATTATTATTTAGACTTTGCGTTCAACCTTGTGAAGTAGTCTCTTATTCATGAAATATCCTTTTACTTGTTGAAAAAAAAAACCATCTTCTATGTTAAGGCTACTGTACCTCGTAAACCTCACAACTGAAACAGTCAAACCTGAAAGGACAATGTATTGTTTTTCAATTGGTTCTATAGCGTTAAAACTTAAAAGTAGTTTTTGTGGTTAAGATTATGCGATGAAATTCTACAATCCTAGAATATAATACTATATCCTGAAAGTGAAAATGAAAAGGCTAATGGTGACTTTGAAACCGTTTTATTGCCAGGCACGGAAAGATCATATCAGCATCAACTGTTCTTTATTCAATACTGAAATATTTCAATATTTTTATTCTTATACACGGCACTGTATGTTGCAGCTGGCTGATGGTTAATTTTTATTTATTTTCAGGCAACATGACAGGCTGTCCAAGATCATGAGTGTTGATGTGGCTTGAGCGGAATAGACGAACTTCTGAAGATATGGAGAGCTCCTTGGATCAACTAAAACCATTGTTTGCTCTATTTCTTTTTTGTTGGTCCCAGATTTGGGGATTTACACACTGTTCTTATACTTTAGAGTTTTAAATTTTTCTTAGATTATTATTATTTTTTTTAATACTTCTGTACTCTTTTAACACTTTGTGTTCATCATTGTGAACATAAAGTTTATATTCTTTAATGAAAATTAGTTAGTTGCCCGTACGATGCACGGATAATATTGCAATATTTTATGTAATATTGTTTGGAGAATATTGTACTTATATTTTAGCATAATTTTTATAGAATTTTATTAGTAATAAGTTCATCATAAAAAACAACAATTATAAATTGCACACACATATCCATTATAATTTTTTTTTTTTTAAAGTAATGAGCAATTTAAAAAACTTAAAGAGGAATTCACTCCATATGCACTTTAGGACTCCATCAGATTCCACACACTACCTTGATTTTATAAACAAACCCAAATAGATTTCAATCAATGCCTTTCATAATAATGCTCGCGCGATGATTAATTTTATAATGCTTACCAACCATTGACAATTCATAATAATTGAATAGCTTTTGAAGTAGGGGTGTTGAACTATATTTGGGAGAGAGTGACCACAAATTTGGGCTAGGTATAATTTTCTTCCTAATACTTTCAAATCTTAAATATTGATTTTTATATATAATTTAAAAAAATTTAGAATTATAGGGGGTCACTCATGGCCCCCTTGTTTAGTTTAGGCTTTAGCTGTAGCACTACTCGCAGTTATATTTGCTTGGTAAAAAATAAAATATAAAAGAGCCTAAGAGCGCCTTCAATAAATTAGCCATAGTCATTTTTTGGAGAGCAAGGAAGGATGGATAAGCGCTGGTTCAGTGGCATCTCAATATCTGGATGAATATGAATCTGTTTTGAGTTGCGACAGTGAAACCTTCATCCCACCCTTCCGACTCAAAAAACGGCTGGCGTGGGGTTTGTCATTCGGAATGAGAGGCAATTTGATAGCAACCCTTAGTAAGAAGCTTTAACGCACCCTTGGGAGCTATTGAAGTGGAAGCAAAGGCCTCTGAAGTAGGTTTCCAGTTTGCTAAAGATATGGGCATTCAGGAAATATTTGTTACGGAGGGTGATTCCCTTACAATGATACAGGTCTTGAATGAGCAATCTCCGCCCCTATTGTCTGTGACTTCGGTTGTTTATGGTATTTTGTTGTTCCTTCTTGACTTTTGTAGAGTTGCCGTTTCCCATGTTTGCATGCAAGATAATAAATCTGCACACCTTTTAACTAAAAATTTTCTAGACATTGATAATTTTTTTTGTTTGGATTGAAGAAAATTATTATTTTTTAGAATACAATTTTTTCTATGATGTTATAACTGATTCTTTATAGTTGAATGATATCCATAGTCTTCCTATATATCAAAAAACCGAAAGAAAAAAAAAAAACAGAGTTCATGCAAGTGAGTTCAGTCAACTGTCATGTTCCTAAATCAATATATCAAATTTTAAACATAAAATAATAATAAATAAATAAATAAATCACTTTTGAATTGTCTGTGTAGGGTCAATGGACCCAGGAACATGTATTGGGTTGGCCCAAGAGTATTTGTTGGGTTAAAAGCTCAATTTGAAGACACTGAATGGTCTGAAGATATGTGAATGTCAACCCAAGAAACAATACTAATAGGTAAAGAAGTGATATCTGAGGAAGAATATGTCCTCGGTTATGTAAAGCCAAGGTAGGAGAAGGGCTGGTTAACGTCCACAGACAATATTTTAGATGATCCTATAGGTAAGGGGAAGCTTGGTAGATATGGAAGATAAGAAGAAGAGTGGTAAAAATATCTAAGATAAAGCTCTTAACACCGCCACCGCATTGAATGTTCTACAACTGCTTCTCTAGTCACATTAATGAGGAAGTGATGCCTGAGCATCAGGGTTCAGCCTTACAGCTGACTCCAAAGACTTCAGAGAAGGTGGATGTGACAAGTATCTAAATGGTAATCTGATTCATATATGGAAGATGGGGACAATGAGGGAGATGATATAAAAAGGACAAGGAAGACGCATAGAAGGGGGAGAAAAAAGAGAGAAAACACTGTATACATCACCATCCTTGGTTGTAATCTATCTTTGAAAGAATTAATACAAATCATCCTTGGCTTGTGTCTAAGGATAAAATTCTTTCATATAAACAGTTCCTTGTGTGTAATGTTGAGATCAAACCCATTATTTTAGTTATCAAACATCACTAACATCTAGATTTCAAGCCCACTCTCTATAAATTTCATTGTATTGGGCTTTTTGGGCCTATTCCCTTCTCATTGTGAGTTTGGGTGCAAATTGTGACCTTACAGTCCGTGTGACACCAATTATGTTGTCATATCACTTTTGGTAAATATTTGTAGAAAAACTGATATATGTCACATATAATATTTTGGAAGACCACAATTATATATATGAATTTAATTATAATTTACTATAATAAGTTATAATTTCAGCTTAAGTATTTTGTGTAAATATAATAATCTATAAACTTTCATTCCTCTTTTCATCATGAAAATTTTAATCAAATTATTAAAGAAAACATTGACGTGGCTTATAAATTATTGAGTATATGACATGTAATTTGAGAAAATTACACATTTTAAAAAATTAATATATATATATACAGACACAAGGGACTTGCATCACATAAGGGATTTTTTTGCAAATAACATCATTTTGCTAACAATTTTGTTAGGTAACATCATTACCAAATTATTTAGGAAACGAACATCACAAGTCTTTTAGACTCGAGTTCACTGTAGAAACTCGAGTCTTAGAGACTTGAGTTCCATGTGCTAGCAGAGCTGATGTGGAACTCAAGTTTCAAAGGCTCGAGTTTCACGTGTATTTTTATTCCCCATCAGCTCGACAGTACATGGAACTTGAGTCTTAGAGACTTGCTATAGTGAACTCGAGTTTAAGAGACTCAAGATGTTAGTTTTCTAAATTGTTTGGAAAAGATGCTAACTAACGAAATTGTTAGCATTTTGGTGTTAAATTGCAAAAAATTTCACATATATTCATATCCAATACTAGTTTCTGAGCACGTGCACACGCGCGTGCTTAGAGGCTTTTTTATTTTTATTTTTTTTGATAAAGGTTAATAATTTACATTTATTATAATTTATAAATATTTTTTTATTTTTCAAATAAATAAAATTGATAAACTTTAGAAATAATAAATAAGTAGTAACTGTAATTTTTTTTTTGAACGTGAAAGGAAACAAATCTTAAATTTTAGGAATTCTTTTTTTGAATTCAAAATGAAATCTGTTATTTGACATCCTATTTCTAAATGAAGTTACCCTTCATTAATAAGGGTATTGTTGAATCACATAAAAGTCTAGTTAAAATAGGGGAATCTTCTTACAGTTATTGTTTATCTTTAAAATTTATCTTTTTTATTTATTTTTTAAATAAAAATATATATTTTCAAATTATAACAAATGCAAATTATTAAGTTTTATCCCAAAAAATAGAAGAGCCTCTGAGTGTGCTTGCTTAGAGGCTAGTGTGTGTATTTTCCCTCGGAAACGTCCGTAGTATACTTATTGGTTTATATTGTGATTAAAAAAGAATGTTCTCATAGCTTCATATTGGTTTCGAAGTTTGTTGTTAGTATCTTGAGGCCCATTTGGTCATGAAGAAAAGTCTAACATGCTTTTAGGTTCAAACGATGTAAAGAAAAAAGACCAAACCATGATACAGGGGGGGACCTCGCTAGCAAGTTATATCAGTATCCGATGTAATTTTTTTTTTCTACATTTTCTAATAATATATTATTTTTATATGTCAAGTATCATTGAAAAAAGATATAAAAAAGATATTTCCTATTTTTTCAATGTTTTTTGAAGTTCAAAAGACATAAAAGAAAAATCAGGGGAAAAAAGAATCAAAATCCTTAATTCAAAGAGAGAATTTAAAAAAAGAAGTGTTACCTTTCAAAAGTGTATGAGTTTAAATATTTATGTAGTAATTTATTATTTTACATAAAAATAAGCATTAGGAATAAAATTAGAAAGAATTATATATTAAAATTCAAAAAATTAGTTGAATCATTTTATGATTTTAACGGGAAACAGCATAAGTTGCACTTTAGGTTTATCTAATTAGATATAAAAACCTGATAAAAAAAAATACAATATAATGAATATGCTATCTTTTTATGGGTTTTATAACTTTAAAAATGCCATTTACTATTCACATGAGTGGTACTTTATTATACAAATTGGTTTTAAGTATTATTTATAACTAATTGCAAATTCATGCAATGTGTGAGAATATATAATTATTTTGAAATGTGGTATAATATGTTATCTTTTTCTAATTTTTATTGTAGATTATTTGTTTTCCATAAAAATTAAACAGTTTCTATAAGTAATTTCTATTTCTCTGATTTCAAAACTATATAATTTTATTATTTTTGGAGTTTTTGATTGATATTATTCTTTTTAAAGTGGTCCATATTCTTTTATCTACTATTATTATGCACTATATTTTCCTAATTTCATTTGGTAACTAAAAGTTTTAAGTTTCAAATTTATTATTCTTTTTTGGTACAATTCGGTCAACTTGGATCCTTTTGGTTTACTTTGGTCCATTCGGGTCTACTTTCGGTCCAATTTGTTTACTTAGGTCATCTCTGGTCCATTTTCGTCTCTTCGGTCTATTAGGTCCATTTCAGTCCATTTCAATCCAATTAGTTCCATTTGGGTCCTTTTAGTTCACTTCCGACCATTCAGTCAAATTTGATCTACCTCGATCCATTTCCGTCCATTTAGAAAAGAAATTATGATGTTGTTTTGTTGTGACAGAATGGGTGCTACTGTTGGGATTAGAGTTTTCTTTGGGGGTGTGGTGTTGGTAGCTTTTCAGTTGGATTGGTATTTGGTTGGATGGGTTATAGATAAATTCCTTTTTAAATTTTAAGATGGAAATGTGTTTGATTATAATTTAATATGTAATTGTAAATATTTAAATTATAATAGGAGTCTATTGTGGGAACAAATACATAAGTAATTGGAGTATTAATTGGACGGAAAGTCATATATGGGTGTTTGAGGCAGTGTCACAGGGAAGTTGTTTTAAACTTTGCAAGTTGCGTATGAATGAACATGTTGGTTCGGGTCTAAATGGTATGTTCGATATATATGACATATGGCATAACAAGAAGAAATTGTGGAATTTTTTTCTGCAATTATCTATACTATTATTTAAGATGCTTTCTCTTTAGAATGAACATTTTATTGGTTCTAAAATACCTTTACAATCTATGTTTAAATAGGGACAAAATTTGGTAAAAATACTTCTTTAATTCTCATGTAAAAACATATATATGTCTACACTCTACCCTCTTGAAGTCAAATTTTGGCTAGGCACATGAAGTTAAAAGTTTTCATTACTTGCTTATGGGTTTTGCTTAAAATGGAAAATGTTTTACATGAGAATTCAATGACAATGATGTATACAAAGGAACCTGTACACATATTTATGAACGATTTTCTAATATAAAAAAGCCAACTAAGCATTTACGTTTTAGATTTGTTATACTCTCTATTTAATGGAAAGCTATTTATTAGAAAATGTGAAGCTCATGTTTTTAACCAACCATTTTTAGTAATTTATCTAGACAATATGTTGTGCTTACAATATATAGAGACTAGAGAGACAATTTGAATAACGAAGTTTGTGTATTCCCTACGTTTGCTTGGTATGGAAACATAATCATAGCATGCTTAATAGTAAGCTATGCATATGAAATTGTGATTATATGAATCCTAATATTTGAAAGTTGCGTATCATATATATTCTCACCTCTGCTACTACCGCCTATATAAACTCAACTTTGCAACCCATTTCTTGCATCTGAAAAGCTAAGTAGGCAACAACAAAAGCAAAGCAAAGCAGGAAAAAAATGGTGTTCAACATTTCTTTCATAGATCATGTGATCAAAATGTTGGGTGGTCGTCTATTCTGGAATGTATTTGTGCGCAAGGATTTTTGCATCCCTTGGTAGCAGTCAATTGTTGTTGTTCTTGGTATATCACCAAGCTAACGGCAATTACTACAGAATAAGTAACTTGAAATATCAGATGATTTATATTTCATTTTACATTTTTTCTTTTTAAATTTTGGCAAAAGAATGTAGTTTACACATTTCCTTGCACTAATAAAAGCGTTTCTTTATCTTGATCTCTACTCTCTCTCACACAGTCTTCGCGGTTTCTTTGATTTTAGTTCTACACAATATATTGTTTGATTGCAATTCTACTGTTTTCTCTTTGCTTTTATTATTCCTTGGACACACTATTTATTTTGCTATGTTCAAAAAACTGTAGAACTCCCTTATCCCATATAGCACAAATGTAGAATCCATTCTCAAACATTCAATTCTGAGTTTTAAGAATCAAACGGATTGCCAAAGCTCGTGCCCTCAGAGTCTACTTTATAGCACCAGGGCTGAGACTGAGCCTAAAACCATGATCTCATTTTTTTTTTTTTTTTGCACAGTCATAAAAATATAAAAAATTTACCTATCCATTGACCATTTACCACTGTTGTATACCTTTTTCTTATCAAACTTGTCTTAGTTTCTTTCCATAGCTCATTTCAAATGTCACGCCCAGGAAGGATTTTTATTATATTACGAGTCATTTAGCAACCCAGCCATCAATCACTAGGCCAAGACTTCAACAAAATAATGGCTACAGTGTTGGAAATTGGAAATATATAAGCTTCTCTTCCAAATAACTATTAGTCTATGAATTCAGCATTGTTCAGTAAATCTTGCTTGGGGAGTGTAATTGCTTCAGATCCAAGCCTATTTTGGTTCAGTTGATCTTGACAAAAGGAAAGGAACCTGTTACAAACACAAATTAGAAACAATTCCCTTTTATTTAAATTTAATATTCTTGCTTCTACCATTCAATTTTACTAGGGTAAGTGAAGCCTGTGTTACATTTAGGCACACTCGGGGTGCATCCAAGCAAGACATCGCTTATTGTACTTAAAAGAGATAATGATACAGAAGTAATCATTGGTATATTAAAAATCCTTTTGCACACATTAAATAAAACCTTAACCATTCATCATAGTCAAAACACAGAAAATTCCGTGAGAGAACAAAAAATAGAACCTTGAAGGGCTTTGCTGTAACAAATTTTAATCGGTAGTAGTCAAAAACTTGTGTGATGTAAGAAAGCTATTGAAAAGAAGATTTAAAAATATCTTGGGCTGTTTTTTTTATCTTCTTCTTTCTTTTTGTTGAATATGTCCTTTCGTTTTTCTTCGTTGTAGTTTGAGACACATTTGTATATCAGAGACTTGTTTCAATCATTAAATACTACAATCAAACTACATGCAACCAATTTCAAGAAGGCATCAATTTCTCAGGAGAAAAGATCTTCTAAGTTATTCAAGTGAGTAAACAATGGCTCCATCCATGGAAAATAATTGCACCAGCTTCCTTGAAAAGTGATTTATTGAGACATTCATTCCTAAGGAATTGATAGAATGCATCAACGGAGCTCTTATACTTGACAGCTTCACCATATCATATGTCATCATCATTCTTCTCTGGATGATGTATAAAATATGTGAGATGAATTGCTTTATGCTTACCACAAATCTAATAACTATTCAATGAATTTGTGCTAAAAAGATATCAGAATAATGTCTTATCAAGTATTTAAGATATATCATGATTGAGCCATGGTAAAAGAATCGGATTACTGTACATTACTTCTCTTAAGTCTTGAATAAATATTTTTCCTCTTCTTGAGGTTTTTTCTTAATTTCTATCAATTGCACAAGCAAACAAACCCAAAAAAATTTACAAATTATAAGGTGTATAAGATTGGACTCTTTTAATCCAAATTGGCTTTAGATACCAATGCTACTTAAACTAAACGCAATTAACAACATTAAGACTAGTAAAAAGAAGAAAAAGAGGGTTAGTTGGACTATTTTTCATTGTAAACGATTATTATAATAGTACTCTTTTAATTCAAATTGACTTTAGAAACCAATACTAATTAAATGCAATTAACAACATTAATGGACTAGTAAAAAGAAGAAAAAGAGGGTTAGTTGGATTAGTCTTCATTGACAACAATTAACTACCTATAATTTGTTGTAAAAATGTTGTAGATGTAGCACCTCTCTAATACTTATAAGATCTTTACATTCTTCTTGTTCTCCTTAATTACTTGCACAATTTTTTTTAAAATAAAACACTTTTATATTTACTTAATTTAGATTGATGTGCAATTTTTTTTAATTAGTAATAATATTTAAAAAGTAATATATATATATATATATATATATATATGTGTGTGTGTGTGTGTGTGTGTGTGTGTGTGTGTATATATATTTCCTTTGTCTCATCAAAAAATTATAAAAACTATTTACTTTTTACATTTTCATAATGACATTTCAAAGATTCTAGAAAAAACAACTATGGGAATTAGTAAAGTAATTCTAGTACCACATAAAATGTCACAATTTTTATTACAACTATCTTACGTGTCAGACTATGATTGATTATCTATCACTTTCACATAGACTCATTACTTTTTTCCACCACTCACGATCTAACACATGTACATTTGTATCATTTCATGTGTTTTTAAAATTCTAGATCAACAAAAGAGAGAAATCCATGGAAAGATGTTATGTTGACTTCTTAATACCAAACAAATGACAGTTTGGGAATACCATAAAGATATTTTTATTATAATAGGTTATAATTTCAGATTTTAAGTATTTTATGTAGGAGAAAAACTTAGGTACAGTACTTCATACAGTTCCTTAGGTTCCCAAATTAAATTACTCCACATGTCCAACTTATCCAACTCAGCAAACAAAGCGTTACACCCCTGTTTATTGTTGACAACAGAATAAAATTCACCAGCTTCGTTGATGAGATTACCCAAGAAAAAACTGGCCACCTTAACCCAACATTGTTGTCGACATTGGCATCCGATGGAGGAACCTGTTGAACATACAAACTTTAACAAAATAAACGGCCACCATAATCCACACCCACCACTCCCAACCCAAGGGCATATTTAGTAAATATGTTTCCCACGGCCATCAATTCAAATTCGGATTGTTTGCAAACCAACGCAATGCTATAGATATTAGTAGTTTTACTGCACATTTGTAGCCTTCTGAAGGTAAGATTAATTTATAATAAAAAAATTATGAAACTAAAAATAAATACAAAAGGGTAACAGAACTGTGAAAATCAAATAATTTGTGTTGTGTACATAACTTACATAGTTGCAAACAACTCCCAGTTGACCCCTGCACACCTTTCTTTGATTTCCCACACAATGTCGATGAAGCCTCTTGGGGGGTCTTGAAAGTAAGGGAGTTTTAGCCTAGTACCACACCACACATCCTCAGCCATTCTGCAGCTCCACAAGGCATGCCCTAACATTTCCTCTAGCCCACACATATCACACCTTCCATCCTTGCCAACCCCACGTGCTTTTAGGTGAAGTTTCGTGGACAGTATATTTTTACATGCTCTCCAAAGGAGGTGTTTGATTTTGTTTGGACAGTTCAACCGCCATACCATCGTTCATATTCCCCTCATCCCTATGCTATTTAAGCTGCCCACTTCCTCCCCTCTCCCTCCTTATGCTTTCAACACTTTTTGGGCCACATTGTATGCACTTTTAACTGTGAATCTTCCATTAGAGGTCCATGCCCATATGAGTGAGTCTTCAGGCAACTTGACACTGATAGGTATACTCAAAATCAGTTCAGCCTTGTGGGGGAGGAACATGTTTTTCACTTTCCCCACATCCCAACCCCTCCTATCAACATCCACCAAACTTGACACCTTCTCCAGGCCTCAGTGGGCACTGACCGGGCTTGTCACTTTGAAAGATTCCGAAGACGGAATCCATCTATATTTCCAAATCCTTACACCTTCCTTGTTTCCTATGCACCAAATAAACCCCCTATCAACCGCCTTTTTTGCGTTCCATATGCTTCGCCATGCATAGGAAGGCATTCTTCCCAACTCCGCCTCACTAGCCACGCTATTCGGGAAATATTTCGCTTTGAACACTATAGACTAGAGAGTTAGGATTTTTCTACATTCTCGACCATTATTTAGCGAGTAGTGCCAGATTGAAAGCTTTTAAGTCCCTAGACCTCATACCTCCTTCTGCCTTTGGGATGGACAACTTCACCCATGAGACCCAAGCCATTTTCCTTTCCTTATCTTTTTGGCCCCACCAGAAGTTCCTCATGAGGGAGTTCAACTCTTTGCATAATGTATCCGGGAGTTTGAAAGAACTCATCGTATACGTTGGCATTGCTTGAGTTACCACCTTAATGAGAATTTTCCTACTTGCATGAGAAAGAAGCTTACCCTTCCAGATAGCTATTTTCCTCCTAACTTGGTCCTTGATTCGGTTGATAGCCTTTCTTTTCCCTCTCCCCACAAGCGGTGGTAGTCCTAGGTACTTTTCATGATGCTGAACTACTCTAGCCCCAAACTTCTCCTTCACATACTCCTTTATCTCCTTGCTAGTGTTCTTGCTAAAATAGAGAGAGGTTCTTTTCTTATTGATTTTTTGCCCCGAGTCCCCTTCATAATCTTCAAGTACTTTTAAAACCCTATCACATTCATCCCTTGTGGCTCTACAAAACACTATGCTATCATTGGCAAACAACATACGAGTTATGCTAGGAGCTCTTCTACTTACTGCAATCCCCTTTAAGTGCCCCCCCCCCCCCTTTCCTCCTTTTTGAACATAGCCGATAGTCCTTCAGCACACAATAAGAACAAGGAGGGAGAAATTGGGTCACCTTGTCGTAAACCCCTTGATGGGAAAATTTTCCCTTTTGGTTAGCCATTAATCAAAACCGAGTAAGATACCGTAGTTACACACATCATTGTTAGGGAAATCCTCCTTTCATAAAAGCCTATCTTTCTCATCATAGCTTCCAAGTACACCCATTTGACTATGTTGTACGCCTTGCTCATGTTGAGCTTTATGGCCATAAGCGCTTCGTTCCCTTTCTTCCTTTGATCGATGCAGTACATGGTTTCAAAGGCTACTAGCACATTATCCGTAATCAGTCTACCAGGGACAAAAGCATTGTACGACTCATCAATCACAGCAACCAACACTCTTTTCAGTCTGTTAGCTAGGATCTTTGAGATTAGTTTACACACCACATTACACAAACTTATTGGCCTGAATTCTGTAATCTTTTGGGGGGATTTCACCTTTGGGATAAGGCATATATATGTTTCATTCAGTCTACACAGCATCCTGCCCGAATTAAGAGAAGAACGAACACAATTGACCACTTCTAGCCCAACAATATTCCAATAGTGTTAAAAAAAAATTGGTGACATACCATCCGGTCTGGAGGCTTTTATTGGGTGCATTTGCTTTAGGGCATACCAAACTTCCTCAGCCGCAAGTAGTTCTTCATTCATATCTGGAGAGACCCGAGTAGTTATTGAGCTCAAGCTAGCCTCAAAGCTAGTTGGCTGGTCGGACTTGTAAATGGTCTCAAAGTATTCCAGAAGGGTTCGCTCAATCTCTTCTTTACCCTCCTGCCATTCTCCGACTAGATTTTGCAACCCCACAATCCAATTTTTCCTCCGTCTTTAGCTTGCGGTAGCGTGGAAGAACTTTGTATTTCAATCACCCCATTTCAACCAAGTGCTCTAGACCTTTGGTTCCACGTCATTTCTTCTCTAACCTGAATCTCATTAATCTCCCTTCTCACCCTTTTAATCTCCTTTGTTTTCCCATGTAAGCTGTCCCATAACTCCAGCTGTTGAAGTTTCTTCTTTTTTGTCTTTCAGCATCTTATTAACATTACCAAACTCTGCCCAATTCCATATTAAGTCTACCCATTATACCATCCTCTAAATCTATCCGCCCCAGATCCCATGCCCCTTCTACTATTTCTCTACACCTTTCATCTCTTGTCCACATAACTTCAAAAAAGAAACGTTTCCTCCTCTGTTTTTGGGCTGTTTGCACGTAAGAGAAAGCATTTACAAGCAATGATCCGATATGGACATCGCTACATGCCTCATTCTCGCCTCAGGAAATAATCTCATCCACTCCTCATTAGCAACCATTCTGTCGAGCCTGATCTTAGTGCGCTGCTCACCCCCCCCCCCCCCGCCCCGCCCCGCCCCGCCCCGCCCAGCCCATTGCACCATGTGAATTTCTGTCCAATAAAGCCTAAATCAAATAATTCACAACGGTTCAGACAATCCCTAAACTCCGCCATTTGGCTTGCATCTCTGTCCAACCACCATATTTTCTCATCTGACCGGGTAATTTCATTGAAGTTACCAAACACTATCCATGGCATAGCATTCTGATTTTTAAGAAATTCCAGCAATTTCCAAGAGATAAAGCGTTTACCTGCATCGGGGTGCCCATAGAAACTAATAGCTCTCGATGGAGTTGGTGCCGAGCCCTCATGGACTTCCACATCAATGTGGGAGTTTGAACAGCTTCTAAGTCTGATATCTGAGCCTTCCTTCCACATCATAGCTAGCCCTCTGCTTCTTCCATCACTAGGAACCATGATGCCTTGCTTATACTCCACTTTATTTCTAATCCCTTTCATTTTACTCTCCCCTATCTTCATTTCTGTTAAGAAGACTAGCAGTGGGTCTTTTGATCTCACCTCATTGGCGAGAGTCTGAACTGCCAAGGCCGACCCCATGCCTCGACAATTCCATGCCAGGATCATCATGAGGCTCGGCAGTGCTGCCTCGCAGCAATCGCCTCTCTGCCAACCATCTTCTTTTCCTCATCAGAGCTACGCCTTATTTGTTTACCTTCATTTCTGCCTTCTTTTCTGCTTTTTACATCCAACACATTTGGATCTAATTCACATAATGGGGTTGGGCCCTACTGTTTCAAGCTTTTAGGCCCCTTTTCCTCACATTTTGATTCTTTTTTAATCTCTCGGGCCAAGCGTTTCCAGTGCCTACTATTTAGGCCCATTTTTTCTGCACTCCACCCATTCGCTTCATAAATCATGACCAAAGGGCCTGATTCGGTCTCCAACCCAATTGGGCCTACTGGTCCGTTTTTCAGGCCTGATGCTAGCGCCAAAGTTTCATCAGCCGAAGCTTTTTTCCCTCTGATCATTACCTTTTTCCCACGTCATGCTCTCTGACTCTATTTTTTGAGATTTGGCTTGGTCCGATGCATCCCCTTCCAAAACCATCATCTTCTCTTCTTTCTATTCAGCCATCCCGTCAACCCCTCCTTTTTCGTGTAATACCTCTGACCCCATCACATCTTCCCCAACTTTTACTTTTTGCTGTGTCAGCGGGATCTTCTCCATGTTTGGCTGTCTCAAGCCATGAGCCCCACTAACCCCCACTAAGGTCTCGTTCAATCTAGGAGTTACCTTCCTCCTTTCCGATTCAACTCTAGCGTCCCGCCGGTTTGTATCTGTGTCCACTTCTCTTCCCATGCCCATTTTGTTTTGGTCTTGCGAAAAGAAAATCTTCTTATGATGTCGCTTCTCATCCATGCACCGTACTGTAACACCTCCCCTTCTGTTCTATTGTTTTCTTCACCTTTTTCTGGGCATTCTTTTAGTGCATGGTTTAGCAGTCCACACCAGTAGCGGAATTTAGGCAATCTACTTGAAGTTGACCCACCTGCATTACCCCCCCTCCCCCTCCACTATGATTTTTTTGCATCTGACTAATTTCTTGGTCACATCTAAACGCACCTTCACCCTCAGGCACATTCCCCAATGAACACCAGACTCCTGAACATCTATTTCCATCACCTCACCCAACTAGGCACAAATTGCTCGTCCTATCTCCTTCGTTCTACAGTTCAGGGGAAGGTTGAAAATTTGGACCCAAAATGGTGCTCACCTAATCTCTATCTCCTTTGGGGTAAGTTTTCCGTCGAACTCTTGGAGTAGAACCAACTGCTTTTCATAACTCCATGGACACATGTCCAAAACTTTTTTCTTATCCCTACCATCCCCAAATTCCACTAAATATAAATCCTCATCAACCTTAGATATCTAAACACCCTTATTTGTCTTCCAGAGCATTCTAATTTTTTTTCTAAGTGCCTCGGTGCTTATACTTTTGTGAGCTAAGATCTTCATTAACACACAATTCTTCCCTATCTCCCTTGCTGCCCTGGTACAGTTGAAATCAAGCTCAATTCCCTCATCCTCTTCCTCCGTAAATGACAGTTTACTCCAGAGCCTTTCAAGCTTGTCTACCATCCTATTCCACCACTTAAATCTAATCCACTCTACTGAGAAAGGAGAACTCCTCTCAGGGAGAGAGGATTACCACACGCCCTCACCCAGGGGGGCACACTATCTCTTGCAAGTGGCTGCAAGACTACACACTGCTTCTACATGCGCACAGGCACGAGAGCACCTAGAAATCCACGTAAGTGAAGTTTAAATAAACATAAAGTCTAATATTATTTTTATGTTTACAGCACATATATTGCTACTAGCATCCATAAAAATCTAGCTTCATGATCGTTCGATATTAATAAAAATCATATAAATTAGAGTAGAGGCTATAATTATGTATAATAAAGCCTTAAGTTTAAACTTTGGGAGGCTTCCTGATCTTTGTTGCTTGCTCAAAGCTATAGGCGATCTCAATCAGCTTTGGCTCTGAACCCTTTAGTCCTCCAAAGCATAAGCCAAATGGTTTCCCTTTAGAGTCATATCCAGCAGGGACAATCACTCCTGGGAAACCCCCAATTGCAAGGACACAAGAAACACTATTACCAGGAGTCACCAATGCATCTAGCTTGTTCTTTGTCATCAACTCCACAAAACCTTCTCTAGTTAGTTTTTCTAAATTTGCCAACGCCTCCTTCTCTGCATTTCCAATTCCATTTGTTGCTTCAGCTTTTATAAACAGGTCTTGTCCATAATCTAACCTTTCCTGTTTTGGCACTCATGGAATAATTAATAATTGATCAGTCATTGAGTTTTAGTAACAATAAGTTCATCACACAATATTTAACAAATATTTTCATAATTGTTGATGTGATATAGTGTAATTGCATATAACAAAAATAGAGTTAATACTCAGCGGTAGGTTTATGTGAAGGTTATGTTGCTCCAATCACAACTTACCATTTTAACAAGTTGTGAAAAATCTCAAGCCCTTAGTGTTGCTCAGTTAGTTGTGTCAATCTTAGTATTTGTTTGGCTAACTTATTTTTTGTCATCTTATTTTATTATTCAGCTCATTTTTGCTACTATTTATAGGTTTTACTGCACTTTTTGGAACTGTTTATGAGTCCCACTATACTATTTTAACTAACATTTACTTTATCAACAGTACTTTCAACAAAAAGTTTTTAATTTTAACAAAATAAGTAAATTCCAAACAAACCCTTATATATAAATGTAGGACATAATCAAGACAACCTAAGTTTATCATACTCACCAATTCTGAGTTTTCCTTGTTGAAGGCAATCAAATCGGTTAAGGAGTGGACAGGGGCATCCACTAACTCCTTTAGGTAGGCATTAATGCATATTTTAAATTCAGCCACCAATGCAGTTTCTTCATTGCTCGATGAATAGATTTCGTCAAGATTGGCTATTTTCAGATTGTCTACCAAAATCGCACCTCGTTCCCTAAATAAATTTGCATGAAGTATTAGTATCAATTTTTCAAAGAATGATAGTACTGTACAAAAACCTTACAAATTGATATGTTAAATTTTAAACATAAAATAAAAAAGTAATTAAAAAATTATTATTATTTCCTCGAAAATTAGTAGTTACTCTAGCATATTTTTTTTTTTTTTTTAAATACATTTGATTGAGCATTGAAACTAATACATGGAATCAGTGTTTTGTTACCTTAGTGTGTTGAAATGTTGCTCAATGGTTTGTTTCGCAATAGTATCATTTTTGAAATAGTACACGGGGTTTTCCCTCACTATCCCCAGTCTCATTCCTCGCAGCCCATCAGCCCTAAGAAATTGTGCATAGCCACCTTTTGGAATGTACTGTGATGTTTCAATTGATGCATTGTCATTATGGTCAATGCCAACAATGGCATCAAGAACATGGACGGCATCTGCTACTGTTCTACATATGGGTCTGTTCCATTCAAATAAAGTTACTACCAATTTCGTGCAATACTATGATGATGCACGTTAGCAAAATTTGTGTAAAAATTAGAAAAAATCAAACATAATCTGATATTGTTATAAATTGTCTCAAATTCCTAATTTAACTTGGTTTAGTATTTCCAATGCATCTCTATTTCGTAGCACATTTCCTTAAAACCTCCATGCTGTCAAAAGATTTCTCCAAGTGCACCATTTGTTTCTTATGC
This sequence comes from Castanea sativa, assembly GCF_040712315.1. Taxonomy (NCBI): domain Eukaryota; kingdom Viridiplantae; phylum Streptophyta; class Magnoliopsida; order Fagales; family Fagaceae; genus Castanea; species Castanea sativa. The sequence goes on along the minus strand of NC_134019.1, from coordinate 40,549,114 downwards.
CACCAGATTTTGTCAAAAAGTTATAGCTGCAAACAAAATAAAAAGGTTTCTGCTCTCGCTGTCCCTAAATTAAAAACAAATAAATAAGATAAAAAACATTCTAGGAGGACAGATATAAGTTGCCTAACATCATTAGCTTTCTCTATTTTGTTACCATGTACATATTATAAGAATTTCAATTCATGTCAAACTTTTTTTGAATTGCAATGTGAAAGGGTCAAATAACATTTACAAGTTTCATAATTTCAATTTTATGATATCTTCTAAGCCTTGCCATGTTAACGGTTAGAGATGCCTAGTCCAGTCCTAAGTATGCCATAGCTATATAACTCTAGTATAGATTCATTGTAAACAAAGTAATCCGATCTTACTTGGAGCAAAAACAATGTAATCCTAATCCTACTTATAGTGGAAATATTGTAACCCTTTGTTAGTTTATGGTTGGTCTAAGATTTAGACTGCTACAATACTTTTCATTGGATTTATTGTAATACACAGCTTTAATAGAAAAGATGTAGCCATCAAGGGCTTTACACTATGGATGTAGATATCCACGTTTATTCTTTGTGTTTGGTCTCTTTCTTTTTCACTCTGTAGGTTCTTCCTAATCTATTCCCTGTAATGGACAGCATCAAGGTTCTCTCTCACATTGCTGTTAGCCACTTTGCAAGCTCATCCTAATTTATTCCCTAACAACCTCATAAACATCTTTCTCAAATATGATATGTTATGAGAAGACAATTTTTATGGGCTGTATTCCATTTCCCCTCCAGAGTTATTGGAGGTGGAAGGTACCTGGTCAGGATGAGTCGTATAAGTCTTAAAATTTCCCCTGTTCAAGCAGAGAGAGAGAGAGAGCCTACCCCACGGTATCTTGTCTTTGTGAGATTGGTATGACTCCAGCTCGACTAGTGAGACCGACTGTTGGTTTGATGCCCACTACCAAGTTACAACTACATGGACATAAAATAGAGCCATCAGTCTCGGTCCCTAGTGACACTGCTGCCATATTTGCTGCTACTGATATTGCTGGTCCACTACTTGACCCACAAGGATCTCCCATTGTATAAGGATTCTGCAAGCCATAGCAAAACAGTCTTATGGAACTTCTTAGGCCAAACTTAATTATTTGTACAAGGAGACATGCTTGTTTTTCTTTTTGATCTAGCTTATTTTATATGTAAATTTGTACATGATAGAAGTGGCTAGAAAGTTAGCTTATTTTATATGTAAATTTACAAAATCCCCAACGTGTTCATGTTGGAAACACTGGAGATGCATGCATGTATGTACCATATTGCATTTGCGTCTATGTCCATGATTCTTAGTGAGAGGGACTCGAGGCAAACATATCCCAAAAAAACGTTAGAAAGGTGGATGTATGTAATGTGTATTGGATCAGAGGATACTGAGAAACTTCAAACAAGAGCAATCCAAGATCAAGATAACAAGAAGATCTTCTGTTTTGATAATTTGATAGTTACGATGGGGGAAGGGGGCATTGAACCCTATATGTTTTCGTTAGAAACATTAGGAGATGTTAGTTAAGCTACAAGGGTCTTGGCAAGATAACAAGAAGATCAAGTTCATCTACATAGCAAGATCAAAATTATCTCTACATTAGATTCATAAACTACAAAATAGGAAGAGGCCTAGCAACCCAAAATGTATTTTCCAACTATAAATACACTACAACTCCCCTCTCAAAATCATGAGAGAGAGAGCACTTTTTTTTTTTCAGCCCACACATGGTCTGACATTTAGTCAAACACTTGATGTGCTTGACTTCATGTTACAACACTCACCTTCCCCTGGCCATTTCTCGCGTTCCAGCCACTAGGTACTCCATGAGACCTATAATGAGACCACTCGCTCAAGCTGGCTTTCCCCAATATGATAGCCCCAGCTTCTCTCAACTTGGTCACCACACCAGCATCGCGTGGCACAACTGAGCCGAGCAGTGCACATGAGCCAGCCGTGGTGTTCAGCTTATCCTTGGTTGCAATGTTATCTTTGACCAAAATAGGAACGCCATGCAACATAGAGAGTGACCCAGGTGCCTTGGCATTGCGCTCGTGGTCAGCCTGATCAGCTAGGTCCAGTGCATCTGGGTTCACTTCTAAGACACCCTTAAGAACCGGGTTGAGTCTCTCTATTTCTTTAAGGTAAAACTCAACGAGTTCCCTGGAGGTGAGTTGGTTTTGCTTGAAAGCGAGCTGGATATCATGCACTGTGGCTTCCCTGATTGACGAGAAGCCTAGGCCTTCGACTTCGATAGCTTGGGCACTGGATGATGCTGAGGCTAGGAGCAGGGATGAGAATATATATAGAGAAGCTAATTATTATCAGTGGTGAATAATAATATTGATGAAAAAAACTAGAACTAAGATTAACATAACAAAAGCATCTACTAAACTCTTATGAATCACTAGCATATGCAAAAATTGACACACCTGATGAACAGGAACAACCCTCCATGAGAACAAAAGTAAGATGGGAAAGTTTTTCTTGAGTAGTTAGAATGATGGGTGTGGTGTGGACTGTGGACAATGAACAACCCTGACTACCTTAAAATGTGTTTTAAACTAAGATTAGTACATTTGGTAATGAGTTGAAAGTGGGCTTAAATGGTTTTACAAATTACAAGGATCTGCCATTAAGCTGGCTATAATCAATGATTTTAGCTTTTAGCCTAAGGGTATGTTTGGATGTTTATTCTGTCCCTCTATTTTCTCTCCATCCAAACATAACTTTTGTGCAATATTGAAGCTTGTATTAGTTATACTTAACTCTTAGTCGTCCTCTGCAACGCAACTCCACCCAATAGCAAATTATGCCATTGATGGGATTTAATGGAATAATATACATGGAAGGAGTACATTGGAGACAAATGTAATTTAAATGAATTATAGTGATGAAAATGAAAATAAGTCAAAGATAGAGGGTATAATATGTTTTGAATTAATCGATTTTTTATTAGGCCTTAATAATGCATAATTTTATTTTTCTTCAAATTTATGTTAATTATGGCTTTTATCTGGCTTATATATACACAAAAATCTAACTTCACTCCTTAATTATAGCTTATTAAAACCTTACTAAAATGAGCCACATTTTTTTTAATAAAAAAATGAACCACTTAATTAAATAGGGAAGAGAATGAAGTTCATACTCACCTAATTAATGTTAACAAATATAATATACATGATGAGAAAGTTTTGTATGTCATGTGAATGACAATTTTGTGTCACTTCACATGATTGGTGCATATGAAGAGTATTATACAAACAAGCAATTGTTATTATATACAATATTATAATGTCTTTCTTAGTTAACAACAAGATACATCATTTTTTATTTGTTTTATTATTACGTTATCATTTGAAATAGTGGAGGGAACCAAAGATTAATAAAAATTTTTATAGTTTATTATGTTGTGAACTTGTAAGGAAGTTGCTTAAACCAATGGTAACATTAGAGAGATTACTCAATCTAAAATTTTCTTGCTTATTGGATATGATTCGGTCTAAAAGAGAATTTCCTCTACCTCAATCTTGTGTCCTTTGTGAAACGAGTGTCAATCAAGACTCAATTCCTAGAAGACAAGGTAATAATGAAGAAAGTAGCAGTTATAAATAGAATACAAGATTTTTAACAAACTTTGAGATGTGATTTTTCGTGATTCCATTGCTAATTCCATTAGGGGATAATAATTAGTAGTTTTCTTTTTTATTTTTAATAACATCATGTAATACAATTTAAACTCCGATTTATTGGTATGTATTTTATCATCTTTTTTGAGATTTAATTAATATTGGTAAGTAGTCATTAATAGTAATAACAAATAATTATGACACTAAAAAAAACTAGTACAAATATTATTAAAATAATACTTGTGAGGGCAAAAGGTCCGGAGCTTGTTCTTGGGCCTTGGGCTTGATCCAACGATATTAACTTGTCCAAGGAGGGTTTGGTGGTAGTAACGATACCAAACTTAAAAGCCCATAAGCAAATTGTTGCGAAAGAGGCTGTTGGAAATAGTCTGAGGAGGGGAAACTCCTCGGCTAAGTAAAGAGAAGGTCAAATGGTACGCGCATGGTGATAAGAATGATATTCTAGAAAGTCCTGTAGATGAAGATGTGTTCTGCAAGGGCATAGAGAGGAAGAACGAATGAGAAATATCTGAGAGAAAGCTGCTACCACTGCATTAAAGACTCTGCACCTACCTCTCTGGCCGTATTAATGAGGAAATGACATTTGACCAGTGGTGATCAGCCTTACAGCTATTGTTTGAAGACTTCAAGAGGGCGGTGAATAAGACAAGTACCTTGATCAATGATCTGATCCATACGTAGAGGATGGATGAAAGAAGAAGGGTGATATAAAAGAAAAAGAGAGGCATTCAAGAGGGGGATCGAAGAAAGAAGAGAAAAAACACTGTACACACCACCACCCTTCATTGTAATTTATTTGTGGAAGAAGAAAAGATGATACAAATTGTCCTCAACTTACGTCCGAGAAATTTTATTACATAAACAGTTCATTACATGTGACTTGGCAATCTAGCCCATCATTTTTGATATCCAACATCCCTAGAACCTAGATTTCAAGCCTACTCTTTACAAATTTCATTGTATTGGGTTTTTTGGGTCTGCCCCTTCACATTGTTGGGTTTGGGCTCAAATTATGACCTTACAATACCAATAATAATAATAATAATAAACTTTCTTATTATTATTATTATTATTATTATTATTATTAAGCAATTGATTTAAGTATGGAATAAACTTTCTTATATATACATATGCTTGGCTTTATAAAAAAGCCTTGTTTCATACCACAGTTTTTGAAATCGTCACTTTTTCAAAAAGCTGAACCAAACTCACTCTTAGAAGAGTAGAGGTGTAGGAAGCTCATTCTCTGCTATTTGGAAATTAAAGATTTTAGGAGTTGAACATGATTCCAGATAAATTAAGGTTCATCACAATCCTATGTGAATCAGAGATCATAAGGTTTAACATAGAACGAAGCAGACTTCTTATAAAGTTTGGGCTTTGATTGTATTTCAAGATTGTGAGAGATAATGAATTCTTGATTTTCTTTAAAATATTTCATAACATTTTCACTTGTTTTCTTTTTAATCTTCCTTTATATCTTCAAATTAGTTCAATTTGCCCCTCATAATCTTTAGCAAATATATGTTTCTTAATTTAAACAAGTTACTTTGTTTTCCAATTATGCTGCTTAACTTAAGGGTTCAACATATTTCAATACAACGCATTTTTAATGTTTAAGGCTTAATATCTTCTCAAAAAAAAAAAGCTTAATACATTTTTGTTGGTGAAATTATTCATTCGACTAAAAAAAAATTACAAAATATTTCATTGCTGTAAATTGGAGGATTTTTGAAGCATGTATTAGTTATACCCAAATGTACAAAAATGTCCATGTCACTTTTCAAAATGAGGCATGTCCTAGACTGCCTTTCACTCTCTGTCGTCCTCTGTAACGCAACCTAACCCATAGCAAATTATGCTATATATCATATATGGTATTTAATGGAATCATACATACATATATATGGAGGGAGTATATTGGCAATAGATGTAATTTAAAGGATTGAAATGAAAAAGTAAAGACGATGCTATGGTGTTTTTAAACTATGATATTTATGTTCCATTTTTTAAACTACGATATTTATTTTGATTACATATTCAGCTTAAAGGAGTTAGGTGCTATGATTTGGTTTTTTCGAAATCGATTTTGTTACGTAGGCTTCAAAGCATAAATATGGGTTCATTTGTGATGGTGTGATGTTTGTTCTATTATTATTGAGGCATAAAAGCTGAAAATGGGTTTTTGTTATTGAGGCTTGAAAGTTGGTTGAAGGTGTGATGGTGATCTGATAAAGATTGGGATTGTAGAAATTGTTTCTAATGACCAATTTGGATGGAGGAAGAGGGAGGGGAGTAGAAACTCTACTCTTCTTTACTCTACTCTCCCTCACTCCTCCTCCATCCAAATTGGCCATAAATAGATTAGCCAGTGGCATGAATGTAGGTCGATTTTGTGACAAGTAGGTTGCAGAGATTGGTTGCTTCAAGGTTTAGTTCAATGGTTGTGCATTGTTGTTGAGGCAATTATTGGAGAGGGGACCATTTGGTGGCAATTGGAGAGAAAAAAAGGGAAAAAGGATTAAAAAAAGAAAAAGAAAAAAAGCAAATAAAATAGGGGAAAAAAAAAAAAAGAAGAAAAAGGAAACACAAAATTAAAACTTTTTTTTGTTGGCGTGCACAAAATACAAACTAGTTTTGAGTCTTTTGACAATTAAAAAGGACGCCTATATATATATTTTTTTTAATTTCAAAATTTAGGGATGTAAATTGAAATTGAGCTAAATATAGAAGGTATAATTTGCACTTCTGTCAAAAAAAAAAAAAAAAAAGAAAATAAAAGAAAAGAAAAGAAAAAAGTAAGTGAAGTTAAGGCTACAATTATTTTTATTTTTGCAGCATATATATTGCTATTAGCTTCCATACAAATCTTTTTTCATGATTGTAATGATGCAATAGAGCCTTTAAAAATAAATTTAGGAGGCTTCCTGATCTTTGTTGCTTGCTCAAAGCCATATGCGATCTCAATCAGCTTAGGCTCTGAACCCTTTAGTCCTCCAAAGCATGAGCCAAATGGTTTCCCTTTAGAGTCATATCCTGCAGGGACAATTACTCCTGGGAAACCCCCGATTGCAAGGATAGTAGAAACACTAACACCGGGAGTCACTATTGCATCTAGCTTATTCTTTGTCATCAACTCCACAAAACCTTCTCTAGTCAGTTCTGCTAAATTTGCCAACGCAGCCTTCTCTGCATTTCCAATTCCATTTGTTGCTTCAGCTTTTACAAACTGGTCTTGTCCATATTCTAACTTCTCCTGTATTGGCATTCATGGAATATTCAATAATTGGTCATCATTGAATTTAATTTTTAGTAACAATAGGTTTATGCAAAAATGTTCACAATTTTTTCCATAATTGTTGATGCAGCCTAACGCGATTGCTTATAATAATAGTAAAGTTTGTACTTAGTGATAAGTTTATGTAAAAGTAATGTTGCTCAAATCACAACCTCTTTAAGAGCATTCGCATTGGTTGATGTATAATAGAAAAAGATATGAAATTTACACATTTAAGCCCCAAACCTTCCCTCTTACTCTCTTCTGTCTCTATTTCAACTTTAATCCTAGCAAAATGCTTTGCAAATTGATCAAATCCATACTAATCATAAAATTCATCAAATATAGATCTCAAAATCATCAAACCCATTTACAAATCCTCAAATATAGATCTCAAACTCATAAACCCATATATAAATCCATATGAATCATCAAACGCAAGAAGAAGAGGGTGATTTTGAAAAATTATTGTGTAAAATAAAAAAAGTAGCTTCTTATGTCAAAATAGACGGAAACTTTTAGGCAAACTAATGCGAATACTCTAACAAGTTGTGAAAAAATTTATATCCTTGGCATTGCTCAATTATTTGTGTCAATCTTAAGTATGAATGTAGGACATCACATAAATCAAAAGAACCTAACTTTATTATACTCACCAATTTTGAGTTTTTCTTGTTGAAGTCAATCAAATCAGCTAAAGAACGGACCGGGGAAGTCACCAGCTCATCTAGATATGCATTGATGGATATTTTAAACTCAGTTGCCAATACAGTTCCTTCACCGCTCGTGGGGCTATAGATTTCGTCAATATTGGCTATTTCCAAATTGTCTACCAGAATTGTGCCTTGTTTCCTGAATTTGCATGAAGTATTTGTATCAATTTTTTAATGGGCCAGTTATTACGAATTTAATAACAAAAGCCTTAGAAACTTGATGCATCAATTTTTAAAACATGATCCCACGTATTACTTTAAATGCTGAAAAAATACTAAAGTTGCTACAAATTTTATTGCAAAATGTTTACCAAGTAACGTGAGAATGAATTTGATTAGTACTAATCAAATGCATTACCTTATTATGTTTTTGATGTAGTACTAATCAAATTCATTCTCATGTTACTTGGTAAACATTTTGCATTAAAATTTGTAGCAACTTTAGTATTTTTACAGCATTTAAGGTAATACATGGGATCATGTTTTGTTACCTTAGTGTTTTAAGATGTTGCTCAACAGTTTGAGCGGCAATAGTATCATTCCCAAAATTGTAGAAGGGATCCCTCACTATCCCTACTCTCTTTGCTCGGAGTCCATCAGCCTTAAGAAATTGTGCATAGCCACCTTTTGGAATGTGCCGTGATATTTCAATTGTTGCATTGTCATAGTGGTCAATGCCTACAATGGCATCAAGAACGTAAACAGCATCTGCTACTGTTCTACAAATGGGCCTGTTCCATCCTAATAAAGTCATGACCTATTTAATGATGCTTGTTGACAAAAGTTGGGTTAATATTCGACAAAATAAGACATCACTCTGGAATTAGGTTAAAAAATGTATGACATAGTTATGATATCATGATAAAGTACATAATAAAATATAAAGAAGAAAATAAAGGAGACGGACCAATTAGGACTGCATTAAATGAAGCACATATGACAAGTTGAAAGGAAGGCAAGATGATTGTTATGCTTGAGGTTTGAATGCTCAACATAGTGCAAATGTGCTAACAATAGTGATGGGAGAGATCTTTGATTCTGCAATGTTCTAACAATAGTGGTGAGAGAGAACCTTGATTCTGCCGTTATAGGGAATAAATTTGGAAGAATATGTGAAAAGAAAGAGATAGAATTAACGTGGATGTCTACATTTGTATCTGAAAGCTCTTGATGGCTAATTTTTTTCTATTAAGCTTTGTGCATTACAAAAATCCATGAAGGGTATTATAGCAGTCTAAATCTTAAACTAACTATAAACTAATGTAGACAAAAAATGTTTTTCACTACAAATAGGATTAAGATTACGTGGTTTGTGCTCCACATATGATTGGGATTATTCTGTTTGTTAGAATAATGTGGCCCAACATATTATATATGATGCCTTTATTATTAACAAATAAATATTCAGTCTCTTATGAAATTATGCAATACTTATATGATGTAAGATATTGATATCTTGAAATAGGTCTACTTGGTTTAGTAGACTAAGATTATGAATGCATTTATTGTAGTCCTTGACTTGACTATATCCATCATGATGTAGCATATTTTGATAGGTACATTGTTGGACCATGATGGAAAGGAGGTGCAGGTTAAAATTGCTCAGATTATGGAAGACATTAAGGACTAGTCTTTCGATGGTTAGTGCATAATAATCTCGGAAGTCCTTCCATAATGAGATTCATGCACGTTGAGTGTTGGCTTTAATAAATTTATCGTTTCATTACCAGTAACTTGAACTCCTATTAAAGGTGTTGTCAATATAGTAGTTCTGGATATGAATGATAGATGAATCCATGTATTAGCATGGAGTTACAAAAGTAATAACACATTAATGAATTTCTTCATTAATAAATTTAATTAATAAAGTTGTTTATTAACAAATGTAACATATTTGTTACATGAAGTGTTATTACAATAGGAAGGATTTTATGGCTGGTCATGTCCTTTCTGAATATTATAAATATTGTCAAGGCCACACTTGCAAGGGGGTGTGAAAAGAGAAAATAAAGCTCTTGTTAATCCTGACTAGCTGGGAAGAGCATCCTGATTGCTTGTAAAGTCCTTGAATAACATTAACCTAGTATGTATATTTCTCCCATTTTATTGTTGACTTTTATTACATATGCACATGATATAATTGTTAATTGATAGATGTATTATACGTGTTTCTCTTGAATTATTACTTTTTAAGTATAATTCCAACACTGTTTGCACTAAGTAAATTTTTAAGATTGGGATTATAACTAGACTAGAGTTATATAACATACTTAGAATTTGACTAGGCATCTCCAACAGTTAACTGGCAAGGCTTAGAAGATATCATAAATTGAAATTACAAAACTTGAAACTGTTGTTTCACCATTTTGACATTGCAATTTCAAAACATTTTGGACATGGATTGAAATTCTTATGATCTGTACACGGTAATGAAGTAGAGAATATACAAGCTACTGATGTTGGGCAACTTATATCTGCCCTCCTAGAACCTAATTTTATCCAATTGGGGACAGTGAGAGCAGAAACTCTTTTGTTTTGTTCGCAGCTGTAACTTTTGACAAAATCTGGTGGGCAAAAAGCCAAATGGTGCACCCGGAGAAATCTTTTGACAACATGGAGGTTTCAAGGAAAAATTGCAAGGCAGTAGAGATGCATTAGTCAAGATAAACAAACATGTGCGGTGGCTTAAACTAAAAAAATACGAAATAAACGTAAATTGTGACGTAGCAATAGTCAAGAACTACTTCTTTCCAGTAGTGATTGCCAGAGATAGTGCAGGGAAGCTTAGAGAGGCAACCTTTAAAACCACTACCATGGATCCAATTATAGCAATAGCTGAGGTTGTATGTGGTCTAAGAATTTTGCCAAAGCTCTAAACTATTCTCAAGTTGTAGTAGAAGGGGGTTGTATATCGCGTGGAGTCCATTAAATGTCCAAGGCAGCCCTCCTATTGGGAAATTGTGTTTGATAATGTGACTTTAGTTTTTTTATTTTTATTTTAAATAATTCATAGTTGGGGAGAGGGGATTTTAACCATAGAGTTTCCACTAGAAGATGCCAGTTTTAATAGAAGCATGGTAGAAGAAACAGAAGATAATGACTAGTTTTCCAACAGTCATAATTTTACACAAAATGGCACTGTATATTTTTTAATGAATACGGTGATGTTTTGTTAAATGACACTGTTTCAGTGAGGGCAGATATTTTTGGGATCATCTTCTTCTTTTCCCCGTGTTGCTCAGAGCTATGGGAGTTAGATATTTTTCCTGTAAATTGCACATTAATCACATGTGTAAATTCAATGTAACTAGCTCCTATCGTTACGGAATTATTGTTAGTTTGTTAGATTAGGCTTTAAGCTTATTTCTGGCTCTATATAGAGAGAGCATTACTCTTTGTATTATTCAGTTAGTGTTGCAATATAATTCTCAGTTTTTCACTCTCTCTTTCTCTCTGTTTTTGCCATTAATACACAGAAGCTTTTCTTGCTTTCTTGAAGTTTAACAACAAGACTCTTCATTGAGCTTTGTAGCTGAAGTTTTTGTAAGCTGTAATTTTGGATGGGTCCACATGGATGCTAACAGAGCTACTCATGTGCATTCTTTTGTGGGCTAGGTTCCATTAGATTTTGGAGGTGGAAATAATGAATGCTGTTAGTCTCTTATGTTGAGTAAAACTTTCTCAGTTCAAGGAAAAAAGTGAGGGAGAAAACCTACCCCACACTATCTTGTCTTGGCGAGACTGAAATGACTCCAGCTCGACTAGTGAGACCAACAGTTGGTTTGATGCCCACTACCAAGTTATAACTGGACGGACATAAAATAGAGGCATCAGTCTCGGTTCCCAGTGACACTGCTGCCATATTTGCTGCTACTGATATTGCTGGTCCACTACTTGACCCACAAGGATCTCCCATTGTATAAGGACTCTGCACAACATAGCAAAACAGTCTTATGGAACTTAAGGCCAATTTGTTTTCCCTCCATTTATAGAATGATCAAGTAGAATTTGGTACTGTAATTAAAATCAACTAGATATAACAAAATTGACTAAAAAGGAAAAAAGGGCTTTCGCAACAGTTGGGTAGACCCAATTTCTCTGTCCAATTTCTGGAAAATGTACAAGAAAAAATGTCTATGAATAAATCAAATAAGACCAGAGATATTAATTAACTAATTAGTTAAATGTCATATCCATATCCGGTATCCCCCACCCATATTGTGTCATTTCCGTGTCTGTGCTTCTTACTAAGATGGACTCAAGGCAAAAAAATGTCAATAAATAAAAAAAAAATTAAAAAAAAGTGAATGTATCTATGTACTGTGTATTAAATCAGAGTACAAGATCAAGTTTACCTAGACAGAAAAATCTTCCAACAACAAAATAGGAAGAGATGTAGCAATTTAAAATGTGTTTTCCAACTCTAAGTATACTACAACTCCTCTCTTCTCTCAAAATCATGAGACTTAGCCCTCTCATTCAGCCCACATATCGTGTCTGATATTTAATCAAACATCTGATGTGCTTGCACTGAGACAAGAAATAGAAGAAGAAAATGGATTATCTGTTCGGATATGTATAAATTAAAGCTAAAATTCAGATCATATTGATCAAATGGTTATTTTTTATTCATGCAAAATTTTGCTTGAAATCTTGTATTGAAGTGAAGTCGCAAAAAATAAAAACTTGCAAGTTGCATTGTTAGTCTCTCCTGCTCAATTTCTCTTCCAACATAAATTTCATTCATTTACTTGACACAAGCTAAGTGACCCAATACGTGACATTCAACTTAAGATCTCCTGCTTTAATATCGTGAGAAAATATGAATTTGTCCGAAAAGTATAAACTATTAGGAAATGATGAATTTAATCGTTTAACTAATATTCAAACACAAAAACACTCACCTTGCCTTGGCCACCTCTGGCGCTCCAGCCATTGGGTGATTCAAAGGTCCTAAAATGACACCACTCGCTCAAAGTGGCCTTCCCCAATATGATAGCCCCAGCTTTTCTCAACTTTGTTACCACACCAGCATCGCGTGGCACAACTGAGCCAAGCAATGCATATGAGCCAGCCGTGGTGTTCAGCTTATCCTTGGTTGCAATGTTATCTTTGAGCAAAATGGGAATGCCGTGCAATGGAGAGAGTGACCCAGGTGCTTTAAGCTTGCGCTCATGGTCAGCCTTATCAGCTTGGTACAGTGCATCTGGGTTCACTTCTAGGACACCCTTAAGAACTGGGTTGAGTCTGCTTATTTGTTTAAGGTAAAACTCAACGAGCTTCCTGGAGGTGAGTTGGTTTTGCTTGAAAGCTAGCTGGATATCATGCACTGTGGCTTCTTCGATTGATGAGAAGCCATGAACGACCTTGATGGCTTGGGTAATGGATGATGTTGTGGCTAGAAGAATCAGGAACAGGGATGAGAAGACAGGGAAGCTCAGTGGTGAATATTTGGTGCCCATGGAAGTCAACAGATCGAGTAGCTAGCTCATTGGCCGATTGTATCAATCATTTAAAATTTCAATTAAAAAAAAAAAAAAGTCAACAGTTGCCTTACTCGGATGCATCGATACATTTGTTACGTTTTTTTACCAAACTCCTTAAACTTTTTATATATATTTTTTAATATAAATTTTAAAAATTTAATCGTTAAATTTTATGTTTTTTATATTCTTAATATGCAAATCAAATTTCATTCAATTCAAATACTATTTATTATTCGATCAATTTTTATACACAATTTTAAATTACAAAATTTTAAATTTTAACATTTGTTTGGTGACATAGCAATTGATTATTAATCTTCTTAAAATTTTACAAACATTAATGATATAATAAAAATATTTAATTTAATAATTAGATTTTCAAAATTTACACTCAATATAAATATATATGATAGTATTAAAGAATTTTCCATCAAACTAGTTTAGAAAAAAACTTTATACTTAAGAATTAGAATGAGAAGACAGGGAAGCTCAATGGTGAATATTTGGTGCCCATGAAAGTCATGGTCAACTTGTAGAGAATTTAGATTCGTGCCGTGCTTTTTTAAATGGTGAAGCTTGGGTATAGTATTTTGGTACACTTGATGTTGATGGGAACAGTGAGGACACGTGGATAATTTCGTGGTAATGTGTCCATATCCTATCAACTATCAAGTCTGTCTGAGCACCGTACCCAAGCCGAACTTCTTTCTAAAAGAGAGTTGAAAATGAGGTTTTGCAGATAATATTGATGTGTTTAGTAGCTTTTATAAAAAAAAGAAAAAAGGATTTTCAGAAAAAATAATAGCATATATATATCACCATCATTATCATCATCATATAATAAAAGTCAGGCTTTGGCTTAAATCAATCAAAAAAGAAAAAAAGAAAAAGTTATATTCATAAGTTGTAGTTACACTAAGTGGCTGCTCTCATTAATTAGTAAATTAATTTTATATTAATTGTTAGGATATATTTCCTCAAATTAAAGGATAAGTTTAACAACTATTTAATTTAGGTAAAACTTTATCATTTATATTTCAAAAAATTTAAATTCTATTCAAATTAAAATTCTATTATAAAATATTTCTAAACTTAAATCACACACACAACCCACGTTTTCTTTCTAAAAAAAAAAAATCTCATGTTTTGACTAACAATAAACTTTATCATCTAAATTTTAGAAATTTAAATTCTACTCTAAGTAAAAGTCTATTATCAACATTTTAAGAAAAATTAATTAGTAAATTAATTTAATATTATGTGTTAGGATATATTTCTTCAAATTAAGGGATGGTATCCAATATCGGTTTAATTTACCGAATGGACGGAAGTAATAATTGAATAAATACCAAATTGGACTGAAGTGATAATTCAATAATTACGGTAATATTTTTTTATTCAATTGAATATTATACTACAATCGATATTTTTCTTATTGAATTATCAGATTCTAGAATAAGTGATATTTGAATAAAAAAACTAGATAATATTCAAATTAAGGGATAATATTCAATAAGTTGAATAAATATTGAATCGTACCGAAGTGGACAGAATGTATCGAACAGAACCAAATTGGATCGAATAGGACCAAAGTAGATAGATTGGACCGAAGTGGACGGAATAAGACCGACGTGAACAAATTGAACTGACCAGAACCAAAGGTGGACAAAAATGAATCGAATAGGACCAAAGTAAATTAAATGGCCCGAATAGGACTGAAGTGGATTGAAGTGGACAAAATGGACTATATAGGCCTAATGTGGATTGAAATAGGTCTAATGGACAAAATAGACCGAATAAGACTAAAGTGGAAGGAATGGACCAAAAAAGACTGAAGTGGACATAATAGGACTAATGTGGACTGAATAGAGTCAATGTGGATTGAATAAGGCTGAATAGACCAATATAGACTAAATAGAAGTTTAGAGGACAGAATGGACTAAATAGGATAGATTGGACCAAATAGAACCAATGTGGATTGAATAAGACTTTTGAATATTTATCATTTTTATTGTATTTTTCGGTTCATATTTCTAATTTCTAAGTTGTATTTTAGTATTTTTCTTTATATTTTTTTAACTCAAAACTAATGAGTTTAGCTCAAATATAATAAAATATTATACTTTTCAACTTAAAAATTAAGAAAAAAAAGAAATTTTGAGCTAAACTTGGAAAAAAAACCTACAAAAAGATTCAATTTAAAGCCTAATTAGTATAAATTGGATTGAAAGGAGACTGAAATTGACCGAGTGGACCAAAGTAAACTTAATTGGACCGAATTGAAATTGTTTAATTTTTAGGGAGAACAAATTATCTTCAAAAAATTTAGAAAGAAAAATTATACATTAAATTATAATAAAAATAATTATTTATTATCACTCATCGTGTAGGTCTGTGACTAGTTATATATATAAGCTCAATCATAATAAATGTTAATTAATAATTACCATATCAAATTTCATATTCAAAAATAATAGAAAGAGCTAAAAAATATATATCTTATGTTGAACTTTCCCAAACATGGTGACCGACTAGTGCTAGCATATACACACAATATCATTAAAAAAAAAATTAAAATTAAAATTATATATCTCACACTCTCTGCTGCATCTCATGCTCCACAAATCAAAATGAGTCACATGTCTCTTAATTCCTAATTTTATGCTATTTTATTTGACTTACCTAAATTAAAAAAGAAAGAAAAAAACCCAACACATATTCGTCCCCAACCATCCCACCACCAACCTTCGCCCAACGCCACTGACATAAGTTCGCAGACGGAGTCAACTCCAATCACAGCTAACGTACCGCCACCAAGTCTGGAAAGAACTATAGTCGATTTGAATAGCCACCACCACCGTCATTCTTGACTTTGTCTTGGTCCCTTATTCTTATACTGATGATCATATTCTCTCTCGTTGGTTCAACTCCAAAATTTAAAAATTTTGAATCATGATTAAGAAGGTTTCCAACTAATATATTTCTTAAGAAGAATAAACATAGTTAGATATTTCAAAAATTCAAATCAAAATTAAGAAGCATAAGGGCTTGGGACCACCACCACCTATGTGAAAGCAAAAGAGTTGAATCTGAGGAAGTCTTATCTAAACATAAGAAAGTTAAGAAGAAATCACTGCAGAAGCTATTGCTGCTATTACAGAAACAAAGGATAAGAAGAAGAAAGATGTTACAAAGCTACAGGCTATTTTAGTTTAGGAGCTAATTTATAGATAGTGGATTATAGCTATCAGTTTATTACTTCTGAGGCAAAGTAAGTTAGTTAGTTAGTACAGGTATATATACCTTTATACACAAACAATGATGAATCGAATCATTTATAGTTTTTCCCAATTCAGATTTCATAACCAGCATGTTCTATGTACCGAATTGAAATCTTCTTAGTGTTGTGTTTAGGTTGTGCTCCTTGGGGCGTTAATCGCAAGAAGACTAGGAGTAGGTGGAGTTAGTGGCGGTGGTCTGGGAGTGAATGAGGGACAAGGCAAAGTCAACAGTGATTGTGGACGTGGTGGGCGTTCAAATTAATTGAATTCAGATCTGTCTGGACCTAGTGTTTGTGACTGGAGTTAACCACGCCGGTGAGCTCATGTCAATGACATTGGGCGGATCGAGGTTGGTGGTGGGAGGGGTTGGGGACGAATATGTTCTGGGTTTTTGACTTTTTTTTTTTTTTTTTTTTTTTTTCTGGTTTATTTTAAGTAAGTAAAATTAGGAATTAAGAGACATGTGGCTCATTTTGATTTGTGGAGTATGGGATGGAACCGGGAGTCTAGAACATATGATTTTGATTCATACAGATATTGCAACATACAATCTTAAAACCAATTCATCTATTACATAACTTCAATAAGTTCCTCACATTTATTTCATATTCACTCAATACATAAAACTCTTGCTCCTATGAATGCTTAAACAAAAGAAGATTAAATTATAATAACTAAAGCAATGTTGTGGAGAAGTAGCATAAAATGGTTTAAAACATGAGGAATTGGTGTTGTAACTATAGCCTGAAAATGGATTTTGTCATCCCTCAAAATCAGTAGCAAAATTGGACGTTGAAAGTAAAGATGTAGCTTCATTTATTGTTGGAGTATGATATGATGACCTGGGGTATATAATTGGAGAAGATGCAATGGAGCTTCAAAATTGAGCACTTGAATTGCTTCTCTTATTAAAAGCCTACGATTGCATTCAGAGTGAGCATACCAAAGCCGTACAACTAACAAACATTTCATTTGTTGCTCATCAAATCATCCACCCAACCATTGGTCAACTATATTAAGAACCTCTCCTCTTTCATGGAACATCTTAACCCAACCCAACATGACCACCTAATCTTCTAGGGGCTCGTGGTTAACTAGATTTCTTCCACAAGCTTACTAGCCCTACGTGATGCAACATTTAGGGTCGATATACCCCCTAGTGCCTGTCAAATTTATAGTTCGTGACGCCCTAACATGATCCACAAGCCTAGCTAATCCAAGATCTCCAAGTTTGGCATTGAAATTTGAATCAAGCATAATATTGCTCGATTTTATAACCCTATGCAACACACAACATTCTCATCCTTCATGCATGTAAAGCAAGGCTGAGGCCAAGTCTTGTACAATTTTGTACCTCACTTCCCATATTAATAAGGTATCTTCTCTAAAAAGATGTGAATATAAGCCTCTATTGGGCAGAAATCATAAACAAGTAATAGTTGTCACCTACTTCTTTCATGGCACCAACCAATGAGTTGTACCAAATTCTTGTGTCTCAATTGACTAAATTTTTTTTTACTTCTAATGTATATTCTCTTATCCCTTGTCTAGACCCTTCTGTTACCCTTTTAATAGCAACAATCGAATCTGACTCCCTTAAAAATCCTCAATAATAAACTCCACCAAATCTTCCTTGTCCGAGCTTTTCCTTGTCGTTGAAATCATTTTTTGCACGAGACAATTCATCGTATGAAAACCTCCTAGGTCCTGTTCCCCTTTTAAATTCTTCATCAAGGGCATGATCATCTTCTTTGTCCCTCCTATTCCTCTTCCACAAGGCAAACATAACGATGAACAGCGCTCCAACCAAAATAAACCCACCCGCACTAAATTCCACAGCTAACCAAAACGTGTTCCTTTTCTTAGTGGAAAGGTCTAAATTGGGGGGACCTTTAGGGTTGGTGATGTTATCATCAATTTCCAAACTTGAACTAAAATTCCAAGAATAAATAGTATGTATTGCATAGCTTTCATTTCCTATTGAGGCTAAAAATCCAAAAATAACCCATTATGGTAGGATATCTCTTAAATCAATAGAATATGAAAGTGACTGCATTACTGTAACATTGTTGCTAAAACCTTGAAGACGACACTCATATTATGTGAACTAGAATTTTAACTAATCCAAGCTTCATTTCTTCTCCCTTCTCTTATAGTAATATTACTCAACCATGACACATTAACAACAGATTTCATGTAGTTGATATCAATACCTACATGCTCCCCAGGGAGATCCCATTCTTAATTGCTCCACTGCAACAAAAGGGCTATCCATTGAGTTTACTGCCTGGTGTTTGGTAGTAAGACCCAAAACGCTACCATTGGCTTCCAAAGGAATATGGGTGTTAACGTACACTCATATGTGGGCTTGGCCCATTTAGATCACTTACTTGTACTGCACACTGTACTACTTGTACTGCACTCATATTTACTTGTACAACACTCATATGCCTCCTATATAAAGGCACTCATGTATATTATTTTTTTTTGAGAAATACAATACTATTCAATTCAGTATTTCTAACATGGTATCAGAGCCACTGTTCTGACATTTTCTTAGCAGTCTTGTCTTTATTGGTGTAACTCTGTTCTCAATATTGCTTCCGCTGTCACGACAACTGCCGCAGCCTTTCGCCGTTGAACCTTCGAGTCTTCCAGACATCGTCCTCAGGTTCCAGACCTGCAGCAGCCGTTGTTGAGGAGTCCGAACACTGCAAAGACCACTGCCTTTTTCGGCACTGCTGTGAATATTGATCCGAAAAATTTTCCGAAGGTACCACGAAGATCGTCTTGCTCCGATCTATCTTTTTGTGAAAACCTCACAGTCATTGGAGCCTCCACGCGCCCTCACGCGCCGCCAGAAGTTTCTGCACTGCAGTTCACGCGCCCACGCGCCTCCACGCGCCAAACCGAGCCGCCACGCGCTGCCACGCGCCGCCACGTGCCTGCTCACGCGCCATACTGATCCTGCTGACGTCAGCCCTAGCCACGTCAGCTGTCACATCATCTGCCACGCCATCTGTCACGTCAGCCTGCCACGTCAGCAAGCCACGTCAGCCTGACACGTCAGCAAGCCACGTCAACAAGTCACGTCAGCCTGCCACGTCAGCTACGGTTGACTTTGACCGTTGACTTTTCTGGAGTTGACTTTTTGCAGTCCAGGTTCTCCTTACTCAGTTTTTCGCGTAGATTTCATTTTTGCAGTCTGTTTTTTGCATATTGTGTCTCTAAATGGATGAAAAAGATGCTTTTCTTCCTCGCCCCATCAATACTGTATTGGAGGGGACTAGGAATTACTTATCTTGGTCTCAAGCTATGCTCAGTTTCCTTAAGGGTCGCATGCTCTGGCATTGTTGCACTGGTGCAATCACTATTCCTGTGAAGGGGGCAAGTGAAGAAGATGCTGCTTTTCTCAATCGCATGATTGAATGGGATAGTCACAATCACATGATTCTCACATGGATTCGAAATACTTCCATTCCCTCCATCTCCAATTTGTTGGGCAGCTTTGATGATGCGAAATCAGCATGAGATATGTTGGCCAAAAGATACTCTACCACACACGGATCCATGAAATATCAGTTAGTGGTTGAATTGCATCAACTCAGGCAAGAACCGGGGCAGTCCATCAATGACTACTATGATCAGCTTCGCTTCATTTGGGACCAAATTGACCTTTCTGATCCAACTTGGGCATGCTCAAAAGATGCCCAACAATATGCTGCTATTAGAGATGAATTTCGTCTCTATGAGTTCCTGATGTCACTCCACAAGGACTATGAGCCCATTCGAGGTCAGCTTCTGAATCGTTGTCCTCCTCCATCTCTTGATACTGCTGTGAATGAGTTAGTCAGAGAAGAAGCTCGCCTTGCAACTCTTCGAGCCGAGGATAAGTTTAATGTTCTGGCCCTTACTCCTTCCATAGAGCAACCTCAGCACTCAGGCGATTCTTCTGGCTCCAGCAATCGTCGCAGACAGACCAATAAAAAGTTCTGCAACTATTGCAAGCGCCACAGCCACACTATTGAGACTTGTTACCATCGCAACAAATCTACTTGCTGCTGCTAACACCGAGTCTACTCCACCAATGCCTCCTATTTCACCGAGTCCCGCCTTGGATCCACTATCAACCTCTCACCCACTGACCTACAGGAGATCATAGCTCAAGCTGTTCGTATGGCTGGTAATGCATCTCTTTCCACTACTCTCTCAGTTTTACCCGGTAAGTCTCAAACTTGGCTTTTTGATTCTGCCTGTTGCAATCACATGACACCTCACTCGTCCTTATTCTCCAAACTTAACCCTACTCCACATCCCCTCAATATTCACATAGCTGATGGTTCCACCATGCATGGGAATAGTCTTGGTTTTGTTTCAACCTCCAAGCTCTCTGTTCCTAGGGTCTACCATGTTCCTGACCTATCCTATAATTTGTGTTCTGTGGGACAATTAGCTGAACTAGGTTATTGCCTTATTTTTGACTATTCTGGGTGTATTGTGTAGGATCCGAGGATGGGGCAAGAGCTTGGGACCGGCCCTAGAGTTGGGCGTATGTTTCTAGTGGATAATCTTCATCTTCCACCTGTTGCTCCGGTGTCTGTTGCTGCTGCTGCTGCTGCTGCGGTGTCTTCCCTACCTTCTCTCTCACTTTGGCACTCTCGTCTTGGTCATGCACCCTCTTCTCGGGTACAACAGTTAGCTTCTAAGGGTCTGTTAGGTTCTGTGTCCAAAGACAATTTTGATTGTACTTCATGCCAGTTAGGAAAACAGCCAGCTTTACCTTTTAATAATAGTGATTCTATTTCTAATAGTATTTTTGAGTTAATTCATTCGGATGTTTGGGGACCTTCTCCTGTTGCTAGTATTGGTGGATCTCGATATTTTGTTGTTTTCATCGATGATTATTCTCGTTACAGTTGGATATTTCCTATGAAATCTCGTTCTGAAATTTTGCCAATATACAGTAACTTTGCAAAAATTGTTGAAACCCAATTCTCCAAAAGAATTAAAATATTTCGTTCTGATAATGCTCTTGAATACACTCAATATGCTTTTCAAGCTCTGTTACACTCCTATGGCACTGTACATCATCTAACTTGTCCAGGTATCTCTCAGTAAAATGGTCGAGCTGAACGTAAACTTCGTCATATTCTTGACATTGTTCGTACTCTTCTTCTTTCTGCCAAGGTTCCTCCTCCATTCTGGGGTGAAGCTGCTCTTCATGCTGTTCACACCATTAACCGCATTCCAAGCACTGTCATCCATAATCAAACTCCGTATGAGCGCCTCTTTGGGTCACCCCCTGACTATCATCACCTTCGCTCTTTTGGATCTGCTTGTTTCGTTCTTCTTCAGTCTCATGAGCACAACAAACTTGAGCCTCGATCTAGACTTTGCTGTTTCCTTGGTTATGGCGAAACACAAAAAGGGTATCGCTGTTATGATCCTATCTCTCATCGCTTTCGTGTTTCTCGTAATGTTGTCTCCTGGGAACACCGCTTGTTTGTTGAACTCTCTCATTTTCGTTCTTCCCTCACTACCTCATCTGTACTTGAAGTTTTTCCAGAGGAGTCTCATGTTCCTTCTCCAACTCCAATTGATCCTCCTTTAGACTTTTCTATACAAACACCCGATCTTTTTAATGTCTCTTTTGGCCAGGTCGAAGATGAGCAGATTGATGACGAGCTATCCCAACTCGAGCCTGGGTCCCCCGCTCCTGCTTCGCCTGAAGATCCTCCACAAGTCCTTCCACCTCCACAAGACATTCCACCTCGTCACTCAACCCGGGTAAGATCCATTCCTACACATTTACTTGATTACCATTGTTACACTGCACTTGCTACACTCCACGAGCCTCAAACCTATCGTGAGACCTCCACTGACCCTTTATGGCAGGTTGCAATGAAAGAGGAAATTGATGCATTAACCAAAAACCATACTTGGGACTTAGTTCCTCTCCCTCCTAGACAGTCTGTGGTTGATTGTAAGTGGATCTACAAGATTAAGACTCACTCAGATGGGTCCATTGAGCGCTATAAGGCTCGCCTTGTTGCAAAAGGTTTTACACAGGAGTATGGGATTGATTATGAAGAGACCTTTGCACCAGTTGCCCGCATCTCATCTGTTTGTGCCCTCCTGGCTGTTGCTGCTGCTAGAAAATGGGATCTTTTTCAGATGGATGTTAAAAATGCATTCCTTAATGGGGACTTGAGTGAAGAAGTTTACATGCAACCTCCTCCAGGTCTCTCCATTGACTCCAACAAGGTTTGCCGCCTTCGTCGAGCATTGTATGGTCTTAAACAAGCTCCTCGAGCCTGGTTTGCAAAATTTAGCTCTACTATTTCTCGCTTGGGTTACACTGCCAATCCTTATGATGCTGCCTTATTTCTTCGTCGTACTGATAAAGGCACCATTCTACTTCTCCTCTATGTGGATGATATGATCATAACTGGTGATGACCTTAGTGGCATA
Organism: Castanea sativa; assembly: GCF_040712315.1. Lineage (NCBI taxonomy): Eukaryota > Viridiplantae > Streptophyta > Magnoliopsida > Fagales > Fagaceae > Castanea > Castanea sativa. The sequence continues at coordinate 40,526,212 of NC_134019.1, read as the reverse complement.
CAAGAACTCAAGGATTTTCTTAGTCAGCAGTTTGAGATGAAAGATTTTGGACATCTTAGCTATTTCTTGGGGCTTGAAATCACTCGTTCATCAGATGGTCTTTATATTACTCAAGCCAAGTATGCTTCTGATCTTTTGTCTCGTGCTGGACTTACGGCCCCCACGACTGTTGACACCCCCGTGGAGCTTAAGGCGCAACTCACCCCCACGGGGGGGGGGGGAAACCATTGTCTAATCCTTCTCTTTACAGACGATTAGTTGGCAGCCTAGTTTATCTCACAGTTACTCGTCCGGACATTTCTTATGCTATTCATCGGGTCGGCCAGCATTTGTCCGCTCCACGGTCGACTCACTATGCTTCTTGTTCGCGCATTCTTCGTTACACGAAGGGCACTCTCTTCCATGGCCTTTTCTACTCGGCTCAATCTCCTCTTGTACTTCGTGCATTCTCGATGCCGATTGGGCGAGATCCCACCGATCGTAGGTCCACCACCGGCTATTGTTTTCTACTTGGCTCTTCCTTGATTTCTTGGCGAAGTAAGAAACAAACCTTTGTGGCCCGCTCCGCATGCGAAGCGAATATCGTGCTCTTGCTGATACCACATCTGAGCTTCTTTGGTTACGATGGCTTCTTACAGACTTAGGTGTGTCTACATCCTCTGCTACACCTCTTTATTGTGATAATCAGAGTGCCATTCACATTGCTCATAATGATGTCTTCCATGAACGGACTAAACATATTGAGATTGATTGTCATTTTATCCGTTATCATCTTGTTCATGGTGCTCTCAAGCTCTTCTCTGTCTCCTTCAAAGATCAACTTGCAGACATCTTCACCAAGTCCCATCCTAAGGGACGCCTTCGTGATTTGGTTGACAACCTCAAGTTGGTCTCACATCCACCTTGAGTTTGAGGGGGGCTGTTAACGTACACTCATATGTGGGCTTGGCCCATTTAGATCACTTACTTGTACTGCACATTGTACTACTTGTACTGCACACTGTACTACTTGTACTACACACTGTACTACTTGTACTGCACTCATATTTACTTGTACAGCACTCATATGCCTCCTATATAAAGGCACTCATGTATATTATTTTTTTTTTTGAGAAATACGATACTATTCAATTCAGTATTTCTAACAATGGGAATCGTCAGGTGCGAGGAAGAAGGCCAGCCCATCAGCATAGGTAGGTTACTTGATTTAGTGAATCAATGGCAAAGGAAAAATGGGTATAGTGAAATCTGTGAGGTTTTCGGAGGAGTTGTCCCACAGGTGCATGGTTTTAAAATACGTGACACGACCCACAACTGTTTTGTGAGTATGGTGCTCGTTAATTGGATGACTTGGGTTTTCAGGGGTAGGCTCTCTCATATGATATGTTAGTGTTGTCATAACTAAAACTGGTGAAGTTGAAGGATATAACACTTGTAGATGTAAAATGGGGTTAGTAGGGAGAAGAAATTGGCGATCATAAAGAGATAAAAAAGGATGAAAAGCTGTGGAAACACGTTTGATCGTGATGTTGTAAACAACTGTGATTGAAACTTTCGTCTTGAAGTTGTGAACACCCATTATTGGAACTTGAGGCACAGTTTCATTCTAAAATAAATTATCGGGAAGTTTTGAATGTACACTTGTAATAGTAATACTACTTGTTCCAACCATGGCTGCTGACCTAAGGGCTTTTAATGGCGTGGACACTTTAGTCATTTCAAGGTTTTCAGTGTAAGCTCTTTTGCATGATATGTTAGATTTTTTTTTTTTAAGGAATTATAATTTGATAATTGGGAGAGCGGAGATCTGAATTCTAAACATATGTCTTTATTAATAATATTAAGAGGTGTAAGTTGAACCATAATATGATGTTTGGTATGGGAAAATCCACATTATTTTTGACATCTAAATTCTTAGAAATGTGATGCCTAGCAATTTGGATGCTTGGAGATGTAATTATCTCTATGTTTAGTTTGATTTGGGATCTAAAAAAAATCCTAAGAATATAAGATGTTTATATTTAGTTTATTTCAGAAAATCTTATAAGAATTATTAATTTTTCCCAAAATACTATATGATCTGTAAATACAACATCAAGTCGTTTTTTCTTTTTCTTTTTTTCAATCTTCCTCCCAATAAATTATGAGAACAAATATAAACTATAAATCATGGAAGGTTCAATAAAACTATATGTACATTTTTAGACCCCTGTAAACTAGATTGTTTAACCTAATTAATTAACCAATTGATTACTTAGGTAAATTATTCAGATCTAGGTTTAAAAAAAAAATCACAAATAGTAAAGCAGTGGAAAATAAAGAATACAAGGATCTGATGACCCAGAAAAACTAAACAGGTAAAAAACCTGGGGAGAATTTAACCTAATTATTCTCAAGGTAAACAAGCAAGTTCACTATGAAAGAATTGAATTTTGTACAATAGAATTTAGACTACTAACATCCTATTGCTACTTCAAGTAAAAAACTTACTACCACGACCACGTGACAGCTCCGAGTCCACATACTACTTCTTTCTCAGATCCACAACATCCACAAGTATACCACTTGTTTTTCTTTAAGTTCTTTATGCAGCATCTGAAACGATCACCAAGTTCTTGACATCAATCTTGATCTTGATAACCCTAAGTGTGTATGAAGGCAAACACTTCTAGATTTCATAAGAGATTCACACATACAGCATAAACAACAATCTTAAAACGTGGCTAGAGTTTTTCCTTTTATACTTAAGGCAAAACATAAAACCCTACATGTTATATGAGCTTGGGCTGAGTTGGAAATTCTGCTAAAAAAACATTCTGCACGAGTTTCAATCGATCGAGTCTAATTTTCAATCAATCGAGCCTTACAGAAATTGAACAGTAATTTTCTGCAATTATTCGATTCTAACTTTACATATAGATCACTTTGAGCAGCCTAAATCTAGACTCTAAGTTTTGATCATGGTTTGCCAACATTATATATTGAAGTTCTAAAATATTTAGTTTCTAAATCCTTAGAACCTAACACTATAGTAATAACATATTTAGAATGATATGTATAATACAAAGTAATTATTTAAGTTGTCAATTTAAAATAATAATTTTTTTAGTTTTTTTCCCTATTGGTTAAAAAGTAGTGAGAATGGATAAAATTGTTAGTTTATACAAAATGTAACTTTATCTAGGCATGAGAATGTGTATACCCACCTATTAAAAAGAGAATCCATATTCTGTATTGAGAGGTAGTCCAAGTACCTTGACATTTGATTCTCTTGTATGATTTGCAACTAAACATAAGAATTTTTCAACATTTTTCAGAAAAAAATTACTCCATACCAAATTAAACCTAAAGTTTTTGGTGATATGTTAGATTGAAACAACTAATTAAACTATTAAAATGGGATTGGTCGAGAGGAAAAAATTGGTGATCATAAAAAAATGAAAGAGGACAAAAAATCTGTTGGGATAGGAAATGATTGAACTATACAATATACATTGGAACTATGGAGTGAGGTTGTAATAGATATATTGCAGATTGTAAATTGGAATCAACATTGCTAAAATAAAAGTTATCTAAAAGGGCGAACAAGGTCAATACTACCGACACTAGAAGAAGCTTATTATTTGTCTTAACTACAATTTTTTATTTTTTATTTTTATTTATAAGCATTTGTCTTGTCTCAACTTATACTATTATGCGCTTATTCACTAAATTAGAATTGGGAAAAAAAATTGAATAAAATGAGGGTTCCTCACTGACGTTTTCTGAGGGCAAACTCAGTCAATTATAATGATTTGAAAGCTAATACGGCATTAAAATTACAAACAATAGAATAAAAAAAAGTAGTAAGATTAGGTTCTTGCATGTGTTGGTAAATTGTAAGTTGGTCCACTAGTATATAATATTGTTGAGTTGGTTGCTCTTGTTTAGTCAATATTAAAGATTTGAGATTTAATCCTTACTTACATAAAAAATTGACTAGTAAAAGATGCTATACGTTAAAATTATCTCAAAAAACAAAAAAGGCCAAGAGTAAAAGACTAGTAAACCTTTTGCGATGAATTATTGTCGTTGCTAACACAATTTGTCACCGCTTACCTTTTACAACAAGCACTGGCCGTTAAAAACCATTTTCAAACAGTGTTACGTTAAACATCTTTGACTAATTCTTATTTGCGACGAAACCTTTCTGGAAGAAAAGTTTTCGTCGCAAAAAATAGAGAGTCATATCTATTTTGCTTAAAAAATATCAATATAAATATATATATATATATATATAATTACAAATAAAACCTCATAAAATTTTCTGAAGTAAAAAAAAAAAAAAAAAATCTATAATTGTTAAAAACTAATAAGTGGCTACAGCCTACGTACAGTCTCTAATCTCTTGTACCCCAAAATGATATTTCCCTCATTAAATGAATGTCCTGAGTTCAACTGAAAATGATACCCCTATTACTTTGTGGAGGGGATGCCAAAAATTGTTCTGATGTTTTGGATTTAGACTTGACAAATGTTGAGCGGTCTGTTAATTTGACTATTTCTACTCTGCTTAGCAATATTGTAGAGCTTTGTTGCTGCTTTGATTTACCAATGCATTCAGTTGTGTTAAAGGGATGTTAATAGTGTTGCTCGTGCCCTTGCTAAGTTTGTTTATGCAAATAGGTTTTAGATTTTTTTTTTCTGTTTAATAAATATCACGCATTAAAAAAAAAAAAAAACAAAACAAAACTCCTATTACCAGTTAAACTGTTTTTTTTTTATTTTTTATTTTTTTTTATTTTTTTATATAACAAAAACCCATATTTGAGACCCTCTTTTTGGGCATAAATAAAAAGAAAGTCCTATTAAAGTGCTAATTGGTAACTATTGAAAAAAAAAAAAAAAGTGCTAATTGGAAAGTTAAAATTAACGCATAGGTATTGGAACAAGATTGATTCTATTTGATCCAGACACGGAATTTCATGCATATCCGATCAAAATTTATCAAGCAAGAAAAAGAGAAAAACCAAAACTGTAAAGTATCAGACAGCACTTTATTAACCACATAATCATAATATGAGACATAATTGCCAGTTTTACATCTAATTCAAACAACTTACAGCTCTCTGGCACACAAATATGACAACCAAACTTGAAAAAAAAAAAGCTTTTGCTGATGAAATAGGCATAATAAATCAATTAAAACACACAGTGCTTATTAGAAAGTAAAACACAAAGTGCTTACAAGTTACAGTCCATCTCAGTAACATGGAACATTCTCATAATCATTACGCCACACCCCACAGAAGCATCCTTTGCTAGAATAGCGGTGGCATCGTTTGCATGATCGTGATTTGCAATCGCCAAGAACTATCATTACAAGTAAAAACACAATGGCTATTAACACCAATGGCCAAACTATACGTGCACGAACAGTTTCTTTTGGTTCTTCAACAACTGGCTCATAAGTTACGAATAACTTTGGTGTGCAAAGGAGGATTAAGACCACAACCAAGAATAGCAGAACCTTGGTTAAACCATCACACCCTGAGCCTGGAGAAGTTGGCCTGCAACAGCCTCTATTGCAGCCTCTAATGCATCCCATGAGGAGCCTTACTGGTTTGTTGGGGTTGCTAAGTTTTTATGAGACAACTTCAAAGTGGCTTTTCTTTTTTTCTTGGACTAACATAAACGCAAAAATTTATAGCCAAGGGGGAAATTGAAAAGCAAATCATATCCTAGTTTAATCCTAACCATACACGTGTTGATGTGTCCACCTTTTTGGATGCCTGATCATTCTGAAGTTCTTTCATCAACATCAATATTCTCTTTTAGGATCGGTTTAGTCGAAGGAGCGGAAAAGTAAAAAAACAGAAAACGAGTAATAGATAAAAAAGCGAGAAAATGTAAGACAATTTTTTTTCATTTATGTTTAGTTGGATGAATAGAAAAGAAAAATGATGAAAAACTCAGGAGTTGTTTGGTATTAACTTCTAAACAGTTTTCAATACTTAAACAATAATAACACTTCTTACCTGTATTTTTATAACACTCAAACATGTATTTTCACAACATTAAAAACTAAACAACAATACTTAAACATTGATATCAAATGAGCCCTTATTTATTTAATGAAAAATAAAATTAGTATAAATTTATAATTTTATTCTTATTAAATAGAATAAAAAATAACCCATTTTTTTATTAAAAAATAGTGTACGGACAATTTCTTTTTTTAAATGAGAACAAGGCAAAAGAGGATGAGAAAAGAAAAGAAAAAGCCAAATGACAAGTATAAGAAAAGACAAAATCAAAGATGATGAAAAGAATAGATAATAAAGAAAGAAAAATCTGACACACATAATGTAACAAAGAGACAAAAAAAATTTAAAAAAAAAAAAAACCCAATGAGAAACATAAGAAAAGACAAAAACCAAAGAGGATTAAAAAAAAAAAAATGAGACAAATAGTCTAAAAGAAAGACATAAATCAGAGGGAAAAAATAAAGCACTTGCAAAGAACGAAATCCATGTGCACTTTACATATCGGTATATTCGTCCCCTCAAGGCCTTTTGTTTTTCTCTCAGTTTTCTTTTTATTTTAGTGAGAAAATATTTTGATAATTTTAGTGAATTTAGAGAGAAAATACCAAAATTTTACCAATTTTCTTTTCTTCCCTCCCTCTAGCCAAACACTCATCAAATATATGTATAGCTCATCAAAAAAAAAAATATATATATATATATATATTCTTTTCTTTTTTCCACCCTCTCTAAAATTCACCCAACCAAACATATAGTATTGAGATATTTTGTTTTGTAAGAGCATCATCATTAGTTGTGCTAAAAGAAATGTCATTTTAACACACTAGAAAATTACTTTATTTATTTTAATATATCATTTTACAATATACTCTCGTATCTTATTTTAATATAGAGTCATATTAACTTGTGCCCTTAGGGCATTAATTTTTTTTTTCCCTTCATTTTCTCATAAAAACTTTTCTAAAATGATTTGTTAACAATTGTCCTAATGACATTTGTTAACATTTCCCTTTAACATATCATCAATTAAAATAACCTAAAATATCACCTACTATCTATTAAAAAACAAAAAAGTAATAAAGAGAGAGGAGAGAGGTATATGAGAAAGGAGAGAAAGAGTAAGTAGAAAGGAGAAAAAAATTATTAAAACAAATTTAGTACATAGCTATAGTACAATTCTACTTGTAGAAGTGTATAGTAGCTATATACTAAAACTTTTGACACATGACACATGTGATGAAGTTTAATTTTTGATGTCTAAGGTGGCAAATGCTAAAAAACTTAATTAGTGCTCTAAGAATCGTGAGTGATACAAATACTATTGGACGTGCGAGTCAAATATAAAATGAGTAATATTAGGAATATAATTTTTTTTACAATTATTGACAAGTTAAAATGTAATTTGAGTAATATTACTTTTTTATGAATTTATTGACATTATTTTTACTAATATTAATGACAGCAGACCACATTAATATATATATATTGGTGTGGAAAGACATTGTTAGCCTTGAGGCTGGACCAGCCATTTCTCAGGAAAGACGATAAATTTTTGGCTGTTTTTGTGGTCTTCCTCTCCACAAGCTCATAATTGGTGTAGCCACGATAGATATGGACCACTGTTTCTTGTGCCAGTTGCCGACACATTATGCTAAAGTTCATATCATTATTATGAAGTTAGGTGAACACATTAACCTAAAGCTTATTATAATTATTAATTTTGATTAGAACTGTTTTAGTATTACATTGAATAGAATCTCGTTCTCTGGATTTCGTCTGTTTGTGTTTGGAAGGAGATGGTATCTTCTCGGGTTTCAAGGAACCTCCTACCTGTTGTAGGTAGAAAGCTAGCTAGCTCTTGTTTGTTGTTTTTTTTTTTTTCTCTATTCAAAAAAGTTTTTTTTTCATTGAAAAAAGAAAGAAAAGGAATATATGCCTGTCATAGGTTAATGAGTCCCATAGACCGGCCAAGGAACATGCCTTCCTATTGATTTGGCAGAGTTCTTGAAGATGAAATAATAAATTGATTTAAATGTCCATGTTGATTATATAAATTCATAGAATGGAATTCGGTGCAAAAAATAATAATTAAATAAACATCTATCAGTAGTTGAATTGTTTGGATTCGTGACATTACTCTATGAAAAAGAAAAGAAAAATTAATCACATACATACTGTAGGGTATACATGTGTGACTGAAAGTCTCACATGGAGAAAAGGTAAAGAAGATGATGAATTAATATAATACAATTAGGCTCAAACTTGTTGGCTTAAGTTGTTGAGTTAAGATGTGTTCCTATATGTTAATGGCAAGAACGAAATTGATACAATACTGAAAGGTTAGAGACCAGATTGACACAATTAAAAAATTAGAGATCAAATTGAAATATGATATAGAAGATGGCTAGGAGTAACTATTGCATCTAGCTTATTCTTTGTCATCAACTTCATAAAACCTTCTCTAGTTAGTTTTGCTAAATTCGCCAACGCAAACTTCTCTACATTTCAAATTCCATTTGTTGCTTCAGCTTTTATAAACAGGTCTTGTCCATAATCTAACCTCTCTTGTATTGGCACTCATGGAATAATCAATAATTAGCTATCAATGAGTATGATTTTAGTAACAATAAGTTCATGACACAGAAATTTACACTTTTTTTCATAAAAATAATGGGTATACCATAATTGCATATGTACATTTTTAGACCCCTTAAAACACAAATTGTTTAACCTAGTTATTTAGCCAAGTGATTACTTAGGTAAATTATTCAAATCTAGGTTAACACAAGTAAATTATATCATGTAAAACAGTGCAGAAATATAAAGAACACACGATATGATAACACAGGAAAACCAAACCGGTAAAAAACCTGAGGAAGATTTAACCTAGCTATCCTTAAGGTAAAACAGATCCGCTATGAAAGAATTGAAGTTTTATAATAGCGACTTAGACTACTAATATCCTATTACTATCTCGAGTAGAAAACTTACTACCACGACCATGTGACAGTTTCGAGTCCACAGACTATTTCTTTCTCAGATTCACAGCATCCACAAGTATACCACTTGTTTTTCTTTAAGCTCTTTATGCAGCAACTAAAACGATTACCAAGCTCTTGACATCAATCTCGATCTTGATAACTCTAAGTATGTATGAAGATAAACACTTTTAGATCTCACAAGAGATTCACACATACATCATAAACAACCCTACAAAATGTGGCTAGGGTTTTTCAATTTATATGAGACATAAAACATAAAACTTTACACATCATATGGGCTTGGGCAGAGGTGGAAAATTTTGTAGAAAAACATTCTGCACGAGTTTCGATCGATCGAGTCTAATTTTCGATCGATTGAGCCTTGTAAAAATTGAATAGTAATTTCCTACAATTACTAGATTCTAACTTTACATAAACACACACTTTGAGTAGTCTAAATCTAGACTAAACGTTTTGATCATGGTTTGCCAACATATACATATTGAAATTCTAATACATTAGTTCCTAATTTCTTAGAACCTAACAGCATATAATAAAAATGATGTAAGTACTTAGTAGTAGGTTTGTGTGAAAGTGATGTTGCTTCAATCACAATTTACTAAAAATTATGTCCTTAGCGTTGCCCAGTTATTTGTGCTGATCTTATATATGAATGTAGGACATTACATAAATCAAGAGAACCTAATTTTATTGTACTTATAAGTGCACAATTGTACCCGGACCTAAAGACAGACGTGGGCTCAGGCCCAATGAGCCTTAAACAATAAGATTTGTAGAGTGGATTTGAAACCTAGTTTAGGGGTACTGGAAACTTGATAAGCAGGCTAAAATGCCACAATCTTTGCAAATGATAGACAAATATGACGAGGAATCCTCATCGGACGTGAGCCGAAGACGATTTGTATATTGCTTGTCTTTTATGCTAAAAATTACAGTTCTTAGTTCTTTTTTAGCTAATTGATTGATTGCCCCCTTTCTCTTTCCTCTCTTTTTTTCTTAAATACTTATTCTTCTTCCCTCTTTCGTCCACGTGTCGCACAAATCTTATCCTTTGATACTTTTTTTTTTTTCCACCACCTTCTTGAAGTCCTTAAATAATAGCAGGAAAGTTGAATTCCACTGTTCAGGGGTCATTTCTCTATTAATGCGGCCAGGGAGGTAGGTGCAGGGTCTTTAATGTGGAGGTGGTAGGATTTTCCTGAGATATTTCTCTCACACCGTTGCGTCTAGAGGGTACTTGGATCCCCCTTTTAACCAATAGTTTTTCCAGAACTCTGCCTTTAATCTCCTTGGCAAATCCCAAGGTTATCGCGGGTCCGTCCTAGGGGACATTCGTCCTCAGACGGATCCTCGGACCTTCGCTCTGTGGGCCGACTTGTAATCCTAAAGGCCTTTAATAAAAAACGAACTAGCGCTCGTCAATAAAGCCCAAGACCCAAATACTTGCTCAGGTCCTTTTACTCGCCACAATAGCCCCTCAAAACTTTATTTTTCCCCATCCGAGGAGAAAAATAGAGTTTTGATCCGACCAGAATACCTCCCACACATTTAATACACCACCATGCATGTGGAGGTCCTTTTTTTCCCCAAAAAATGCCGTCTGGCACTTCGAATCCCGGAACGCGCGCATTTATGGCCGCAAGTTACACCCTGTTCCCCACGTTCAACGGTGAGATGAACATCTAACGGTCCAGGTCCCCCCCTGAAAATTTGAGTGGGACAAATCCAATTTCGAGGCAGCCTCCCGCACGTTAAAACGCTTGGAAACCCACGCCTTCATTCATTTCTTCAGAATTCAATCACATCAAAGTATCAATCATTGCCTTTTCTCTCTTGTAACCCGTGGAAACTCGCATAACCAAATCTCGTAAGTTCTTGCTTTCTTTACTCCTTTCTTCTCGGATTCTGTCCTCGGCTTCCTTCTTAACTACTTATCCTCTCAAAACTTGCATTTTCTTTTCTCCTAGATGGGTAGGTTTAAGTGCTTAGTAGATATCGCCACTGGGATGGAAGGCTTTAGGGCCAAATACCAGATTCCCAATGACATAAGCTTAGAATATTGCCCAGCAAAAGTCGTAGGTGGTTCTAGGAAAACGGGAGAGGTTATCATCCCTATGATTGCCTTCATAGAAGGTGGGATGACCCACCCTATGAGAAGTGTAACTAGAGAATACCTTCGCATTCATAGATTATGCCCAGACCAATGCGCACCCAATGTATTTAGGGTCTTAGGAAGTGTCGACACTCTAAATGAGCAGATGGGCTTGAATATCACATGGCACGATGTTGCCTTTATGTACGAATACCACAAACTCAAGAACGTAGGTTATTACATTAAGTCGCGGTCTAGTGTAATTAGGTTGATTTCCTGTTTGCCTAAGTCTAACAAAGGAATGAAGGACGACTACCTCATCGCCTCAGGCAACTGGCACGACGGCCCTCACTGCCCAATCGTATGGAGAGATCCAGTTGTGACTCCTGAGGAGTTAATTTTCCTACCCCGTGATTCAATCTCAACACCTTTAAATGTTTTATTTCTTATTGTACGCTATTGCTTCCGATTTTTCGTATTCATTACAGATCTGACCATACTTGTCTTCTTGGGTGTCTTTTCTCGCAGATAAACAGCACGTGCGCCCACGCTTGAGCCATTGTAACGTAGCCAACCTAAACCGCGTTCTCCGTTTAGAAGTCTTTGTGAGTGAAGACTTGTAAGTAAGAGCGGCTCATTTAATATTAGGATACGACCCCATATCCTTGGACTTCCAAGAGATAGAAAATGTGATTATCATGGGGGATAGGCGATGTAGGAGGATAAACGTAGCAAGGCCGCACTTTCTCGCCGACCATGATATTCCTGACGAACCCAACACCATCCTGTACACGCGGCCTATTGCGGCAATCCCTCTCTCGGCGCACTTTCAGACGACTACCGCCCTGGAGGAGCAAGTGTCCTCGTCGCACTCGTTGGACGAGGACATAGACCAGTTTTAGCTTAAGGACATCGAAAGACCCTGAGGAAACCCGTTTGTCGTACTCTCTGATGAGGAGGCCGAGCCTGCCGAGGCCTCCGGGATAGCAGGCTTGATAGTTGCATGCCCTGGCACCAGCTTCGAGGAGGAAGAGATGGACGTGCTTAAAGGGCTCATGCATAAGAGGGGCGAAAGAGTCGCCAAAAAAGGAGTAGGGGATCTCAAGTTCCTCCATCCTTGCCACCACCCCCTCCTCTAGCCGATCCTAAACCTCCCGTCGAGGAGCCCAAGAAGAAGAGGAAGGGAGAGGCCGAGGAGGCTGGTGGCGAAAAGTAGAAGAAGCTGAAACAACAGCAACAGCAAACCCAGCAGCAGAAATTGGACAAAGGCAAAGGACGTGCTCCTTCAGTAGAAAGCGGGGAGATAAGGGACCTGGCCGAAGTGCGCCGAGCACCGGCTACCTGGTCTCCCGAGCTGAAACTGGACGGGGCACCAATCTCTTGCCAGTCCAACATTAGGGCGTTCCAACAAGGCCATGCCCTCCACCTGGCCGATGCGTTGGAACGTCCCCTTCTTCTGCCCAAGGACATGGAGGCCTTGGAGAAAATGAGCCAGCCTCATCTGTTCCTTTCTTTGAAAAGGGACTTGGCCCTGGTAAGTTTCACTCCTTATCTCTATTTCATTTTTCATAATATTTAACTATTGGTGGATGTTTTTATGTGTCTGACTCTTTGATATTCTGTCAAAGGCCGTCTAGGAAGTCTTTGCTGCTGAAAAAATTCGTGGAGGATTCTCGGAAGAAAGCGGGACTGGAACTGGAGCTTCGTTTAGAAACCGAGAAGTCCCTAAGCCAGGCCCTCGCAGAAAATGAGAAGCTTACCTCTCAGCTGACGAATCTAAAAAGAGAAAGAGACGGCGCCGAGGCCAATCTGAGAACCATGAGGACCCAAGTGGAGGGGCAGCGCAAGCTTCTTCATCAAAAGGACGAAGAGCTATCTAAAGCTCAGCAGGAGTGCTTTGACTTTGAGAAGGAGCTTGCAAAGATGAAGGACGAAGCTCGTGCCTTCAAGGGTTCGCTAGAGGCCGCGAAGAAGGCTGCTTTCGACGAAGGGGTGGCGGCCACAGAAAACCAGCTGACAGAAGAATTCGCGGCTTTGTGCCGAGAATACTGCCAGCAGGTTTGGGGGGAAGCTTTAACCGCAGCAGGGATTCCCTCAACTTCTGAGTTGAGGAAGCCCGAGAACACCTGGCTTCCCGTGGACATACAGGAGATAGAAGAGCCTTTTGCTGTCACTCCTGCCCCTGAGATGGCTCTTTCTGCGCTCCCTCCAGCGATCCTAGAGCCCATTCCAGATCCTACAGAACTTACAGGTTCTAATAAAGAGAAGGAACAGGGTGGAGGTGCTGAGAAGGACCTAAGTCAAAGTGTTGAGCCCATCGTCCCTCCATCAACTACAGCAAACAAAGGAAAACAAGTCCTATCTTCCTTTGAGATGGAGTTAAAAAGCACTAAGGCCACCAGTACTTCTCAGCAAGACCCCCTTCCAAAAGCTTAGGGCCGAATCTAGGACTTCTTTTTTCTTTGTAACTAAGGTTTTCCTTGTAATGTATATCAAAAACAATTAATAAAAATCTGTCTTGTTTGGTCTTTATTTGAATTGCATTTGTTTTATTTCTGTTTTTACCATAAGAGCTCTCATTGACACACAAAGAAGGAATGAACGAAACAACTAACTCCACTTCCAATAGCTGAACTATCATAACTTTAAACAATAGTAAACATGCTTAACTTGTGCTTTACAGATTACAACTTGAAAGCATAACCTCTGCGACGCAATAATAACGCTTAAAAAACTAACTTAGAATTCGACTTGAGGCATGAAGTAATCAAGAATACTTCATCAAAATCTCCACATTAACATGATATAGACTTTTGCTAGCCGCGCATATCAATGTGATACTTAGAATTTATAACTTGAAACGTCAATTTCGCCAAGGTATAGGGTCCGAGGTCCCTATATTACCAACTCTCTGCTTGATGCTGAAGAATTTGTAACAAATCATAAGACCTTAATTTATATAAGATATGTGGTCCAAGGACTATCCCTGACCAAGTTTTTGTACAATACTTAATAATATATCAATTAGAACACGTCAATTTCCACGCATTACCAAGTTTCTGTTTGATATTTTAGAAGTTGTAATTTGTAAGCCCATATGCATTCATAATTTAAACCACGAACGACAAAAGTGCCTTCTATTAATAATAATACATTCGAAGGTTGTTTACATTTTACGGACGTTGTACAACTTTTTCATCTAGATCAACTAGTCGATATGACCCTATACCTACTACAGAAATAATCCGATATGGTCATTCCCAATTTGGTCCTAACTTTCCCCAAGCTGGGTTTTTAGCAGTACCCACAACCTTTCTCAACACCAGATCCCCGGGCGCTAGTGGCCTTAGCTTTACGTGGGCATCATACCCTCGTTTAAGCTTCTGTTGATAATAAGCCATTTGGACCATAGCAGCTTCTCACCGTTCCTCAACCAAATCAAGGCTTTTCTCCAGGAGGCCGTCATTATCTTCTGGACTAAAAGAACTCGTCCTTAGGGTTAGGAAACCAGATTCTAAAGGTATTACTGCCTCGGCCCCGTAGGTCATAGAAAACGGTGTCTCTTCAGTGGATCTGCGTGGCGTAGTTCGATACGTCCACAAAACATGTGGTAGTTCTTCTACCCATCTGCCCTTCATCCAGCCTCTTCTTGAGCCTTAAACAATTGTACCCGGACCCAAAGACAAACGTGAGCTCAGGTCCAATGAGCCTTAAACAATAAGATTTGTAGAGTGTGGATTTGAAACCTAATTTAGGGGTATTGGAAACTTGATAAGCAGGCTAAAATGCCACAATCTTTGCAAATGATAGACAAATATGACAGGGGATCTTCCTCGGACGTGAGCCGAAGACGATTTGTATATTGCTTGTCTTTTATGCTAAAAATTACAGTTCTTAGTTCTTTTTTAGCTAATTGATTGATTGCCCCCTTTCTCTTTCCTCTCTTCTCTTCTTAAATACTTCTTCTTCTTCCCTCTTTCGTCCACGTGTTGCACAAATCTTATCCTTCGATACTTTTTTTTTTCTTCCATCACCTTCTTGAAGTCCTTAAATAATAGCAGGAAAGTTGAATTCCACTGTTCAGTGGTCATTTTCCCATTAATGCGGCCAGGGAGGTAGGTGCAGGGTCTTTAATGTGGAGGTGGTAGGATTTTCCTGAGATATTTCTCTCACACCGTTGCGTCTAGAGGGTACTTGGATCCCCCTCTTAACCAATATTTTTTTTCAGAACTGTGCCTTTAATCTCCTTGGCAAATCCCAGGGTCATCGCGGGTCTGTCCGAGGGGACATTCGTCCTCGGACAGATCCTCGGACCTTCACTCTGTAGGCCGACTTGTAATCCTAAAGACCTTTAATCAAAAATGAACTGGCCCCTGTCAATAAAGCCCAAGACCCAAATACATGCTCAGGTCCTTTTACTCCCCACAGTACTCACCAATTTTGAGTTTTTGTCGTTGAAGGCAATCAAATCAGCTAAGGAATGGACTGGGGAAGCCACTGGCTCCTTTAGGTATGCATTAATGTATCTTTTAAATTCGGACCCCAATGCAATTTCTTCATTGCTCGACATATAGATTTCATTAATATTGGTTATTTCCAGATTGTCTACCAAAATGGTGCCTTGTTTCCTAAATTTGCATTAAGTATTCACATAATTTTAAAAAAAAGTGATACTACCATTAGTACAAATTTTATAATAAAAGCCTTACAAACTGATGCATCAACTTTTAAACAAGATTTTAAAAAAAATTAGAAATTAATTTTTACATTTTTGATGTAATTAAAAATATTTATTATCACGTTAGTTTGTATACCTTTTGCAATAAAATTGATAGGAACATTTTAAAATACATTTGGTTAAGCATTGAAAGTAATTACCTTAGTGTTTTAAGATGTTGCTCAATATTTCGAGTGGCAATAATATCAATCCCAAAATTTTAGAAGGGTTTCCTCACTATCCCCACTCTCTTCGCGTGGAGCCCATTGATCTTAAGATATTGTGCATAGCCACTTTTTGGAATGTACCATGATGTTTCAATTGTTGCATTGTCGTAGTGGTCAATGCCTACAATGGCATCAAGAACATAAACAACATTTGCTACTGTTCCACAAATGGGTCTGTTCCATCCAAATAAAGTTACGACCCAATTTGTGAAATACAATGATGATGCTTGTTGATTAAAGATTGGGGTAAATATTAAAAAAAAAAAAACAATAAAACATAACTAATAATATGTTAGAAAATGTAAGAAGTAGTTACGATATTATTGTAAAGTATATAGAAACATATGAAGAAAAAAAAAAAACAAAGCAGACAATGTGTCTTTTAAAAATTTTAAATCCATGGTAGTCCCTCTACACCTTTCAAACCCTTTAGGAGATTGAGACAAGGTGACCCTATCTTACCTTACCTTTTTCTTTTGTGTGCCAGTATTCTCTCTTGTTAACTCATTCAAGCTAAGTCTTCAAGAGCTCTAATTGGTTTTAGGGTGGGAAGAAGTAGGGTTACACTCTCTTATTTACTTTTTGTTGATGACTCAATCCTTTTCTTTAAAGCAAATGACAAAGGTGTCAATACAATTATACAAACTCTCCTTGGCTATTGTCACCTTTTGGGGCAGCAAGTAAATTTGGGTAAATCTGAATTATTCCTCAACCCTAATATTCTTGGACCAACCAAAGAGTAGTTAGGCCAATAGTTAGGGGTTAAGTTGGTGGATGAGCCTGGGAAATACCTTGGCATCATATTTAAGTTTAGAGGTGGAAGAATTAATGGCTTTGAGGACATTGTTAAGAAGGTAGCTCAAAAAACTTCAGGCTTGGAAAGCAAAGTTGATCTCTCAAGGTAGAAGATTAACCCTTATAAAATTGATGTTACAAGCTTTACCTATCCACAATTTTAATTGCTTTAGATTGCCTAATACAGTTTTGCAAGAAAATTGACTCTTTGGTGAATGCTTTCTATTGGGGACTTGATATCAGCTCAAAAAGATTGCATTGGATAGGCAAACCCTATGTCAACCTAGGGAAGAAGGTGGGCTAGGAAATTGGAAAAAAAAGATCATGAATGAAGCAATGATAGTCAAATAGGTTTGGAGAATTGCTCAAAATCCAAACACTCTAGTGGCAAGAACTTTCAAAGCTAAATATTTTTCCTAAGTTAGACATTTTTTTTCATGTAAGTCTTTAACTTCTTCATCATAGGTACGGAGAAGCATTCTCAAATGTAGAGAGTCTGTGGCAGGTCAAGCACTATGGAGAATAGGGAATGAGAAAGATATTCCTATCGATCATTCTCTTTAGGTACAGGCGGAACCAACAAATCTCTCAAACAACTTAAACATTGTTAAGGTTGCTGACCTCATAGATAAGGACTAGAGAACATGGAAGCTAGCTCTTCTTGCTAAACTTTACCAGAGGGATAAAATGAAGAAGGTTCTGGACATCCCTCTTAACAAGTCTCCCTTTGCAAAAGATAAGCTATTATGGCCATATGCTCTGGAAGTTACAGTGTTAAGCAAGGATATAGAGTGTTAGAGATATATTAGTCCAATGTAATAGGCCCAAGTCCATACCTACTTATACTAGTAGTCTAGGGTTTAATTGTCTATATATAATCATGTTAGGGTTCATTGTAACATAGGTTATTGTACTACACTCTTACATAATAAAGATGTAGTCCTTAAGAGATTCTTCTGTGGATGTAGTCCGATAAGGCGGAACAACGTAACCCTTGTGTTCTCGGTATTCCTATTCTATGCCCCCCTTCTGCATTCATTCTAGCATATACAACATGGTATTACACATCGCGTTACTAATATATTTAATATGATATCAGAGCCAAACTTCGCTCTTGGTATCAAACAAACATCTCAATATAGCAAACAAGATTCCTAAACACGTTACAAAGATCCACAACAGTGCCCACACCTTCTTTTAGATCTGGGCCTACACATCATACAGCTCCCACGGAAACTTCGTTGCTGCCTCGCCTTTAGGTCTTTGATCTTTCAAGCAAGTTGTGCCACTCACCTTACAAGTCTGTCCACATCAAGCCTTCGCCTGATAAAACCAAGAATTCAGACGTGCTCCACAGCATATCGTGAGAAAAACCCAGAAGTTTGGCCTCCATTGGCAGTCGCACGTGCCTCCACACTCGGACAAAGCCTCCGGCATCTCCTCCTATACGTTGTTGAAATTTCCCGACTCCCAGTTACAATTATTGTCACACGTGCCGCTCTATTGGCCTTGGCATCTCATAATATACAAAACCATGAAATTTTGCGGCCATACGCTAAAGCATGTGCCTCCACGCACCACCTGGAGATCCTCTCACATGCTGTCGCTGTTAGCACCATCCATGCGTCGAACAACTATGTTAGCATTCTTTTGATGTCATCCATGATGTCATCTGATGACGTTATCAAGAGCTACACAAGCCCTAGCCACGTCAACCCTACTCCACATTAGTGCCACGTCACCAGGATGATGTCAGCGTTTGTGCAGCCAATCCGTGACTCGACCTGGAAACCCGGAACCGACCTGGACTGTATAAACCGTTGACTTTTCTTGATTGTTGACTTTGACCAAAAGTCAAAATTTCAAAATGGCCTATCTTGCTCTGTTTTTCACGTAGATTCTGATTTTGGACTCCATTTCTTCATTTGAAGCTCTGAAATTGGTTAATTGGCACATTATTCATTGTAGTTTCTTCAAAGGCATTCTTCAAGGCATCTTCAAAAGATCTTCTCATGTTTAGCCAACCTTAAGCCTTCATCAAGCTTCTGCCTTGAGTTTGAGAGAGGGTGTTAAAGATATAATAGACATATTTGCCCAATGTAATAGACGCAAGCCCATACCTACTTATACTAGTAGTCTAGGGTTTAGTCGCCTATATATACTTGTGTTAGGGTTCATTGTAACATAGGTTATTATATTATACTCTTACATAATAAAAATGTAGCCCTTAAGGGATTCCTCCGTGGTTGTAGGCCAACAAGGTTGAACCATGTAACCCTCATGTTCTCAGTATTCCTATTCTATGCTTTCCCTTCCGCATCCACTCTAACATATACAATATGGTATAACACATCGTGTTGTTAATATATTTAACATAAAGCTTTGTATAAGGAAATGGAAGATCGAAACCACATTAACAGGGTAAGTGATATAACACCTGAGTTACAAAATACACCGTCGAAAACCCAACTTCCATTAAGAATCATCTCACTCACATGGAAAAACCTTCATAGAGGGAATCCTAAAAAAGAGGAGCTGAATAGGTGGGGATTCATATAAAAGACGCATGACCAAAAGGAAAGTTGATATGAGAGGATACCAATCAACATGGTCAGTGATGCTCAACTAAGATGTTTGAAAATACGTGACCATCAAAAAAGCTAATGAAGGCTATTGATCAAAGGCATGGTCTACGTAATGTGGCCTGTAGATGATAGAGAACGCATGATTAAAAAGAAATTTAATAGAGAAGACTAACTATCGATGTGTTCCATAATACTTGGCCAAGATGGTTGAGGACACATGATCATAGGGAAAGACAATGATCAAGTAAGGAAGATGGATGATTGTGCCCATTAAATGCAGTTGAAATCACTAAGATCGTCTTGTCATAAAATAGCATATTTTAGAAAGATGCATATGGGTTTTTATAGGCAATTAGGATGGGCTTGCAAAGTAGCTAACAACAATTGTGATAGAGAACTATTATGCTGGCCATTATGGAGAATAGATTAGGAAGAACCTATAGAGAGAAAGAGAAGAGATAGAATGCAAAAATTAACATGGATGTCTATGTCTATAGCTGAAATCCCTTGATGGTTACATGTTTTCTATTAAACTATATGTATTACAATAAATTCATTGAAAGGTATTGTAGTAGTCTAAATTTTAGGCTAATTACAAACACAGGCTTACACAATATATACACTATAAGTAGGATTGGAATTACGATGTTTGTGCACCAAATAAGATTGGAATTACTTTGTTTATACTCCAAGTAAATTAAATACAATGAACCTGGACTAGAGTTATAGAATAGACATAGAACTTGACAAGGCATCTCTAACAGTTAATATGACAAGGCTAAGAAGACATTAGAAAAGTGAAATTATGAAACTTGTAAATGTTATTTTACCATCTTACATTGCAATTCCAAACAATTGGATATGGATTGAAATTCTTGTGATATGTACATGGTAAGGAAGTAGAGAATATGCCAAGAACCTTGTAGCTCAATTGATACTTTTTTATGTATTCAACAAATATGTCTAGGATTCAAATCTCTCCTTCTCCAACTATTGTTTTATAAAAGAAAAAGGAAGTAGAGCATATACATGTTAATCACGTTAGGCAACTTACATCTACCCTCCTAGAACCTTAGGATTCAAATCTCCCCTTCGCCAACTATTGTTTTATAAAAGAAAAAGGAAGTAGAGCATATACATATTAATCACGTTAGGCAACTTACATCTACCCTCCTAGAACCTTATTTTATCCAAATTGAGGACCGCCAGAGTAGAAAAAATTTTGTTTTGTTTGCAGCTATAACATTTGACCAAATCTAGGGGGTAAGAAACCAAATGGTGCATTTCAAAAAAAATTTTGACAGCAAGGAGCTTTTAAGGAAAATTTGCAAGGAAGTAAAGATGCATCGGAAATTATGGTGCCCTGAGAGTATGCCTATAAGGTAAACAGAACAGCTGCGGTGGCTTAAACTGAAAAAACACAAAACAAAGGTAAATTGTGACGTAGCTATAGGTAAGAACTGCTCCTTTCTAGCAGTGTTTTCCGGAGATAATGCAGGGAAGCTCATAGCAGTGGGAACTTTCAAAGCCACTACCATGTATCCAATTATGGCAGAAGCTAAGGCTTGCAAGTGATCTTTATATTTTGACAAAGCTCGAAACTATTCTCAAGTTGTAGTAGAAGGGGATTTTTTTAAACTTTTGTAGAGTCCATTAACTGTCCAAAGCAGTCCACCCATTGGAAAATTGTGTTTGATATTGTGACTGTAGCTAGAATTTTGTAAGTTGTTATTTTGAGTGAGTCCACAAGGATGCTAGAGCTACTCATGGGCTTGATGTATAGATGGTCCCTTCTGATTCTTTTGCGTGCTGGGTTTCATTAGGTTTTGGAGGTGGAAAGAATTGAGTGCTTTTTGTCTCTTTTGTTATGAATAAAATTTTCTCTGTTCAATGATAAATAGAGACGGAGAAAACCTACCCCACACTATCTTGTCTTGGTGAGATTGGTATGACACCAGCTCGACTAGTGAGACCAACGGTTGGTTTGGTGCCCCAAGTTATTACTGGACGGACATAAAATAGAGCCATCAGTCTCGGTCCTTAGTGACACTGCTGCCATATTTGCTGCTACTGATATTGCTGATCCACTACTTGACCCACAAGGATCTCCCATTGTATAAGGACACTGC
The DNA here is from genome assembly GCF_040712315.1 of Castanea sativa. Classification (NCBI taxonomy): domain Eukaryota; kingdom Viridiplantae; phylum Streptophyta; class Magnoliopsida; order Fagales; family Fagaceae; genus Castanea; species Castanea sativa. Next base: position 40,504,639 of record NC_134019.1, on the reverse strand, counting down.
ACACCATAGCAAAGCAGTCTTACGGAACATAAGATCAGACTTATTTTTTACCTCACTTATTAAGATGACTAAGTAGAATTTATGGCTGTACTTAAAATTACCTAGATATTACAAAATTGAAAAAGAAAGGGCATTGGCAACAGTTTCCTAGACCCTATTACTGAAAAATGTACAAGGAGTGCTTGTTTGTAGTTTTGTATTTTTTTTAATTTATATGTAAATTTGCACATGATAGAAGTGGTAGAATGTTGGTGGATGTGTCCGGACACTACCAAATCCCCGATGTGTTCATGTCAGAGACACTAGGGACATTCCTACAAGCAAGTCCTTAGTGTTGTGAGAAGGAAAAAAGTAGTTCATATTGAAAGAAGATTTATTTAATTGTAAATACTTTCTTAAGTTAAAATTAACGCATAGGTATTGGAACAGGATTGATTCTATCCGATCCAGACACTGGATTTCATGCATACCTGATCAAAATTTATCAAGCAAGAAAAAGAGAAAATCCAAAACTGGAAAGTATCAGACAGCACTTTATTTACCACATAATCATAGTTGCCAATTTTACATCCAATACAAACAACTTACAGCTCTCTGGCACACAAACATGACAACCAAACTAGGGTAAAAGAAAAGGAAAATAATATATCTACAATATTTTCACAATATTTTTACAACAAATCTTAAGTGGGAGATTGTTACAACATGTTTTGCGATAAAATAGACATAATAAATCAATTAAAACACAAAGTACTTATCAGGAAGTAAAACACAAAGTGCTTACTAGTTACAATCCATCTCAGGAAAATGTAACATTCTCATAATCATTACGCCACACCCCAAGGAAGCATCCTTTGCATGAGTAGCGGTGGCATCGTTTGCATGGTGGTGGTTTGCAACCGCTACCAGGACCTATTATTAATACTAAATACACAATGGCTATTAACGCCAATGGCAAAAGTATGCATGTACAATTTATAGCTTCTTTTAGTGCTTCAACAGCAGGCTCATAAGTTATAAATAACTTTGGTATGCAAAGGAGGATTAAGACCACAACCAAGAATAGCAGAATCTTGGCAAAACCATCACACCCTGGGCCTGGAGGAGTTGGTCTGCAACAGCCTCTATTGCAGCCTCTATTGCATTCCATGAAGAGCCTTACTGGTTTGTTGGGGTTGCTAAGGTTTTATGAGAAAACTTCGAAGTGGCTCCTCTTTTTATCTTGGATGGACATAAAGGCCAAAATTTATAGCCAAAGGTAGAATTGAAAAGCAAATCATATCCTATCTTAAGCTCAACCATACACGTGTTGATCTGTCCACCTTTTGGACATTTGATTATTCCGAAGTTGTTCCATCAGTATTTTTTTTTAGGGTAGATTTGGCTGAGGGCGGAAAAGTGAAAGAATAAAAAATGAGTAATAAATAAAAAAGTAAAAATATAGAAGAGGTATAATTTTCTTTCATTTATATTTGATTGGGAGAATAAAAAGTGAAGCGATAACTAATTTGTTTGATGAAAAATAAAATTGGTATAAATTTATAATTTTATTCTTATTAAATAAAATTAAAAAAATGACACATTTTTTTATTAAAAAATTATATATGGATAATTTTTTTATAAAGAAAACAAGCCAAAGGAAGATGAAAAAAGAAAAGAAAAGGCAGAATGAGAAGTATAAGAAAAGAAAAAAAAAATCAAAGAAGAAGAAAAGAATAAATAATAAAGAAAAAAAAAACTGACACACACAAAAACAGACAAAAAAAAAAAAAAGATTTTAAGGAAAAACGCAATGAGAAACATAAGAAAAGACAAAAACCAAAGAAGATTAAAAAAAAGAATGAGACAAATAGTATAAAAGAGGGACATAAATCAAAGGGAAAAAAAAAAGGAAAAAAAAAAAACACTTGCAAAGAACGAAACCCATGTGAACTTTGCACATCGGTATTTTTGTTCATTTAAGTCCTTTCGTTTTATTCCCAGTTTTCTCTCCATTTTAAAGATAAGACATTTTGGTGGGCTCAAAGAGAAAACACCAAAACCTCACCACTTTTCTTTCCTCTCCTTGCTCCAACCAAACACCCACCAAAAATATTCTCTCTCTCTAAAATTCACCCAGCAACCAAACATATAGCTTTGAGATGTCTTGTTTTGTAAGAGCATCATCATCAATTGTGCTAAAAAAAATGTCATTTTGACACACTAAAAAGTTACCATTTATTTAATTTAACACATCATTTTACAATATATCTTGTATCACATTTTATTTTAATATAAGGTCATGTTAACTTGTGCCTTTAGGGCATTAATTGCTTCTTCTTTTTTTTTCCCCTTTACTCATAATAACTTTCCTGAAATTGTTTGTTAACAATTACCTTAAGGGCGTTTGCTAACATTACCCCTTAACATATCATCAATTAAAATAACCTAAAATATCACCCACTATCTATTAAAAATCAAAAAATTAATAAAGAGAGAGGAGAGAGGAATATAAGAGAGGAGAGAAAGAGTTAGTAGAGAGGAGAACGAAATTATTAAAACAAATTTATTACATAGCTAGAGTACACTTCTGCTAGTAGAAGTGTATAGTAGCTATATACTAAAACTTTTGACATATGACACATGTGATGTAGTTTGATTTTTAGTGTCTAAGGTGCCAAATGCTAAAAAATTTAATTAGTGCTCTAAGAAATGTGGGTGATACCAATACTATTAGATGTGCGAGTCAAATATAAAATGAGTAATATTAGGAATAGAAAATATTTTACAATTATTGACGTGTTAAGTTGTAATTAGAATAATATTATTTTTTTATGAATTTGTTGACATTATTTTTACAAATATCAATGACAACATGTCACCTAAACAGTTAAGAAAAATAACAACTAAAAAAAAAAATATCGGGAAAAGTTGTGTCGTTAAGCTTAATTGATATGGAATATATATATTGGTTTGGAAAGACAGTGTTAGCCTTGAGGCTGGACCAGCCATTTCTCAAGAAAGATGATCTATTTTTGGCTGTTTTTGTGGTCTTCCTCTCCACAAGCTCATTATTGGTGTAGCCACAATAGATATAGACCACTGTTTCTTGTGCCAGTTGCCGACATTATCCTAAAGTTCATATCATTATTATGAAGTTAGATGAACACATTAACCTAATGCTTATTATAATTATTAATTTTGATTAGAACTGTTTTAGTATTACATTGAATGGAATCTCGTTCTCTGGATTTCGTCTGTTTGTGTTTGGTAGGACATGGTATCTTCTCGGGTTTCAAGGAACATCCTCCCTGTCTTGTTTCTATTGCAGGAAGAAAGCTAGTTTTTGTTTGTAGTTTTTTTTCTCTATTCAATAAAGTCTCTTTTCATTGAAAGAAAAAGAAAGAAAAGGAATATGCCTCTCATAGGTTAATGGTCCCATAGACCGGCATAGGAACATGCCTTTCTATGGATTTGGTAAAGCTCTTGAAAGATAAAATAATGAATTGATTTAAATGTCCACGTTGATTATATAGATTCATAGAATGGAACTCGGTGCAAACAATAATAATTAAATAAACATCTATCAATAATTGAATTGTTTGGATTCCTGACAATACAATAAGAAGAAAAAAAAATAAAAAAATAAACGGTAAATTATATATTTAGTTCCTATCCTTTATACCATATTTTACTTTGATCTTTAACCTTTCAATTGTGCCAATTTGACTCACAACCTTTTAGTGTCACGTCAAGCAATTTTCAACTAAGAGATAATGACAGGAACTAAATTAACATGATACTGAAAGGTTAGAAACCAAATTGACACAATTGAAAAGTTAGGAATCAAATTAAAATATGATATAAAAGATAAGGACCAAATATGTAATTTATCCAAAAAAATATATAAAAAAAATAAAAGAAAGCAAAATTTTTTTTTATAAAAATTATGTAGTTTTCGCTCGTTTGAGTTTGGTTGACATTTATCAACTGTTATTAACAAAAATAGACAGGCGAATAACATTCAAAAGGGAATCAAATGTTAAAGACGGAAAAAAAATTTAAATCTTAGGGAAGTAATTAAAATTGAGCTATATTTAGAGGGTATAATTAGCACTTCTGTAAAAGAAAAGGGGAATAAAAAAGAAAAGAAAAAGACACTAAACATAAGTGAAGTTAAAATAAACATAAAGTAAGGCTAACATAATTTTAATTTTGCAGCATAGATATTGCTACTAGCTTACATACAAATCTTGCTTCATGATTTTTAGATATCAATACAAGTCACATAATTAGAACGGAGGCTGTAATGATGTAATAGAGCCGTTTTCAATTTAGGAGGCTTCCTGATCTTTGTCGCCTGCTCGAAGCCATAGGCGATCTCAATCAGATTAGGCTCTGCATCCTCTAGTCCTCCAAAGCATAAGCCAAATGGTTCCCCGTCTGAGTTATATCCAGCAGGGACAATTACTCCAGGGAAAGCCCCAATTGCAAGGACACGAGAAAATAACTTACCAGGAGTAACTATTGCATCTAGCTTATTCTTTGTCATCAACTTCACAAAACCTTCTCTAGTTAGTTTTGCTAAATTCGCCAACGCAGCCTTTTCTGCATTTCCAATTCCATTTGTTGCTTCAGCTTTTACAAACAGGTCTTGTCCATAATCTAACCTCTCCTGTATTGGCACTCATGGAATAATCAATAATTAGCTATCATTGAGTATGATTTTTAGTAACAATAAGTTCATGACACAAAAATTTGCACTTTTTTTTTTGTAACTATTAATGTGGCCTACCATAACTGCATATAACAAAAATGATGTTAAGTCCTCAGTAGTAGGTTTGTGTGAAAGTAATATTACTCTAATCACAACTCACTGAAAATTATGTCCTTAGCATTGCTCAGTTATTTGTGTCGATCTTATATATGAATGTAGGACATTACATAAATCAAGAGAACCTAAGTTTATTGTACTCACCAATTTTGAGTTTTTCTTGTTGAAGGCAATCAAATCAGCTGAGGAATGGACTGGGGAAACCACTAGCTCCTTTAGGTATGCATTAATGTATCTTTTAAACTCAGCCGCCAATGCAATTCTTCATTGCTCGACGTATAGATTTCATTACTATTGGTTATTTCCAAATTGTCTACCAAAATGGTGCCTTGTTTCCTAAATTTGCATGAAGTATTCACATAAATTTTTTAAAAGGTGATACTACCGTTAGTACAAATTTTATAATAAAAGCATTAGAAATTGATGCATCAACTTTTAAACACGATTTAAAAAAGAAAAATTATTTTTTATGTTTTTTATGTAATTAAACATATTTATTATCACATTAGTTTGTATACCATTTGCAATAAAATTGATAGTAACTTTTTAAAATACATTTGGTTAAGCATTGAAAGTAATTACGTTAGTGTTTGAAGATGCTGTTCAATAGTTCGAGTGGCAATAATATCAATCCCAAAATTGTAGAAGGGTTTCCTCACTATCCCCACTCTCTTCGCGCGGAGCCCATTGATCTTAAGAAAATGTGCATAGCCACCTTTTGGAATGTGCTGTGATGTTTCAATTGTTGCATTGTCGTAGTGCTCAATGCCTACAATGGCATCAAGAACATAAACGGCATTTGCTACTGTTCTACAAATGGGCCTGTTCCATCCAAATAAAGTTGCACCAAATTTGTGAAATACAACGATGATGCTTGTTGACAAAAGATTGGTATAAATATTAAAAATAAAATAAAACATAACTAATATTATGTTAGAAAATGTAAGAAATAGTTATGATATTATTGTAAAGTATATAGAAAAATATAAAGAAAAAAAAATAAAGGAGACAGTGTGTCTTTTAAAAATCAATCAATATATATATCTATATCTATATAATAGACGAAGCTGAGAGAAAGTTGGTTCTTGCATTTAAGGAGGTGTTGACAAATTGGATAACTGCCTATTTAAAATTCAGACATGTATACTGTTTTTAAAAAAAACAGCCGCACGTTATAACACTTGGCTTTTTAAACCCTGCCACATTTGCAATTAAAAAAAAGGTATAAATTAAATAACCGATTTGTTTTTTTTTTTTTAAAAAAACACCGTTTGACTGCCTTTTTGGGTATATTAAAAATAAAGCCCGGTTTAAAAAAGAAAAAGAAAAAACATTGCGATTAAACAGCCGCACGTTACATCGTTTGGCCTTTCAAAACTCTGCCACACTTGCGATTAAAAAAATGATAAATTACATTGTTGCGTTAGGTTAACGCACCATTTGATAGCATCTTAGTATAAAAGGAAAAGTAACTGGCTAAAATACAATACTCCCAAAAAACAAAACGCAAGAGATAGAGAGGAAACTGTGTTCATAAGTCGTCAATCACCAGACTAGAGCACCGCAACTGCAAGCACATGCATAGATAGAGAAAATTCTATGGGCATCAACACCGTTAGGCTATCAATCTGCCGCCATTAGATCGTCGAACCGGCTCCGGTACAATTTTCTCAATTTTTTTAGATTTCGATATGAAATATTACTTTATATTGAGTTTTTTTGTCAGATAGGTTTAGATTTGATTTTGGTTTTGATTCCTTTTTGTTTCGGGTTTTTGGGTTCTCCATCAAAATGTATCAAGCATTTCAATTTCATTCTCTGAATTTTAATTCATATATATATATATATATATATATATATATATATATATATATATCTATATTTTTTTTTCTTTCTTTTCCTCCTTCTTTCTTTTATTTTCAATCTTTATATGATGGTTGCTGTTGAAAGGTAGAGACAGTTATGTTCTCTTTTTTTTCTTTTTCTTTTTTTTTGAAATTTAGGCATTAATTATGATTTACATGTGGGTATTATGGTTCAGTCGGTTATGATTTAGGTTTTTTGGTTAGGAATAGTTTTGTTTTGGGAATTTTGGATGGGAATCGAATTTGCATATTTGGTTTGTAAACCTAATTTATCATATTTGCCATTTGTTTTTCTTTCTTTTTCAAGTTGAGGTATTTCCTGTATTTTTAATTCCTTTTATTCCCATTCATTTCTGCAATAAAATGTATAATTTACTTTTGTTTGTTCTGGGAATAGAAACAATTAAGTAGGAAAGTTGATTGAAATCCCTAGCAGACAAATAACTTGCGGGATATGACTTAGTTTTGGTTGATTAGTAGTTTGGATTTGTTTTGATTAACGTTTTTGGAATCCATTTATATATATGGATTAACATTCTGATTACATAAGCTATTAACTATTGCTTTTGAAGATATATCAGTTCATGTTTTTAATAATTCATGAGTATATATATTAATATGGGCATGTTGTTCCTTTGGGAAAGGTTACCGTGTAAATTTTAAGGATTTCTCTGTTTTTCAGCATTGATAAAGATTACTGATATAGATGCTCTTATGCTATGAGTGCATCAACTTTTATATGTTTATCCAGGCCAATGATATGTACATGCAGCATCATGACAAAGATAAGATAATCATGGCCTTTTATGAATCAAGTTCTAATTCAATAAAAAACAATATATCACATGTATTAATCACGGCATACATGAATAAATCTAATACTTATGCAGAAAAAATTATTGCAAAATTTTTAATATGAAGAAAATAACCTTTCTTTCATTCTAAAACACAATTAACACATTAGTGCTGTTTTGTTCTCAAAGAAAATGACCTGTAAAATTGTTATGATTTCATTAATTTTTTCCCACCTTTTCCCAAGAGCCAAATAGATTGTTAGAGTTCTCTTTTTTTCTTTTTCTTTTTTGTTAGGCTATGCTTTGTAGCAAATTTGGCTTATTTGTGTTTGTATAGTTTTACAATTCAGTCTGCTTCTAAGATTATATATAGTCTTAGTTTTGCGAAATTTGAGTTTCTATTAGTCATGATTCTATAACTACTAATTTTAAATTCAAACCGAGTTTTATATATATGGTTTGTGGTCTCTAACTTTTTTTCCTACAAAACAAATACATATGTAGTTTTAAGTTTGACTAAACCATGTTTCAATAGATTTTCATACTATATGTATTTTTTTAATTTATAAATTGACATATAATGTAATTTTTCTCTTTAGTTATGTAAGGATGATAGAAAAGGTTCTAGCAAATGTGAAGATGAGAGACATACTTTGGTTTGTGGTGGTTGACTATTTTGACAATTACATGTTGGTGTGTACACATGTATAGAAGGAAATCAATTTATGTGGGTGAGGTTTAACCAACATATATTGAAGACTGAATTATATAATGGATTGAATGGTGTGATTTGAATCCCAACATTGAAGCTTAATTCTGACCCTGTAATTCTATTGAAATTACAGATTTGTTGAGATCTTTGATCTTGATATTCATATTCAAGCTAATGAGGATAATGTAATCATTACTATCATGTAAGCTTCTTGAGCATCAATAACTATATAATATAAACCCTGTTTTGAATTCTATAAAAATACTATATAGAAATAATATTTTTTATTATTTTTAATGTTCTTTATGTTAACTTTGACTAAGAATATTAATGAAAAGGTTAGGCAATGGAGTTATTCTGAGAAAGAGGATGTAAATCAGCAGTTTATCTGAATATTTAGTTCTCTGATTCCATGAAATTTCAAGTTAAATGAGTCACAAGTGAAAGGAAAAGATTTGAAAATATATCATAAATTTAAGAATCAAAGAAGACAAGAAATAGAGAAAATGTACTTTTGCTTGGAAGAATTTCATCTTCTCAGTTAAAATTAGAGTAGCAAATTTTTGAATATGACATTTTTTTTTCCTGAATTTGGGGATGAGATATGACTTTTCTTTGGTTATTTTAGTTGTTTTAGTTTTGATTTACATGTTTGAGTTAGATTTGTTTCATCCTGAGTTTGAATCACATTTATAAGTCTTGGAAGTATTTCATGTGTCTTGATATTACTCAAGCAAATGATATTTTAAGGATTACAAGGAATTTTATCATTAGCAGAACCTATATTATATTTTAGTTACTCACTAAAAGAGAAATACATATTTAGTGGCTTTCTTGGTAGATTTCTATTGATAATTGTTTGTTCTAAGTTTACTTTATGTTTTTACTATTAGATTGTATTTCAAACACCAATGACTTAAATCATAGTGCTAATAACCTATAAACCATTACAACGTTGTTGGGCTAATACTACATCTTTGTGGCATTCTAACTAATATTATGATTTTGTATTTTCAGCCAAATCAACTTATAGATAAATATTGACAAATGGCAGGTGGTAGTTTCTGTTTTTGTTAGTACCATGGGTTAAAAATGTGACAAAATGAATGTGTAGAACCTTTGAATTTGGATTTCTATATTGAAACCATGTAGGCTTAATAAGCATTTGGAATTTACAAGAGATGGGAAATGAGTCATCTTTTTTCTTTTTTTTCCTTTGTAGATAGTATCATACATTTCATTAATCAAATTTTTTATTATTATTTGTAAGGTTAAAGGTAAAAATTATTCGTATTTTTTATTGTGCAACTCTTCTGCTTATGACAAGATATGTTGAGTCTCTCTCTACTTCTAATAGAATGCAAAAAAAAAAAAAAAAAAAAAAAGGGACACGATATGATATGGAGATTTTAGCATTGGATTTTGTAATTTTTCAAGGTACAAGATTTTATGTTGCACCTATGCAAAAAAATTGCAGTGGTGGTGTTGGTGAATATGAGTTTAGCATGGCATAAAAAATTAAAAGTGTGACGCATTTATTTAAGTATTTATTTTACTTTCTAATTTTCTTAGGAGTGGTAGATTTGGTTGGTAGTCTCAACACACATTTATTTGACTCTTTTGGAGCTTTTACATGTCAGCTTGCAGAGAGAGATTAGTGAAAAATATTTGTTGCATCAGAGAGTCTAGGATTAGAGAAACTGTCGCATATGTTTAGACCAAGTTGCTTGATTGTTATTCTTTAGTCAACAGCAAGGACAGTAAATTAATTGTTTTGCTGTTGCAATTAATTATAAATGGTACATTGCAAATAGGTTTTGATTTTGATTACTTTCCCTTCTCAATAGTAACGGGTTACTACTTCTACAGGGACCATTTAGGAATGTAGTGATTATTTTTAGCAGACACAGACATCTCTGTGCTTCAAGTTCTCATTTTCTTTGTTGCAAAAATATGTTGCTCATAAATTGGTAAGGTGGCTTGAATTTACAAGACAAGCAGAGAAGTTCATAGATCACTGTGCTCATCAAATACAATTAAAGCCTGGAATTGGTTTAAATTTTATTTTGTGACCATGTTGAAGCCTAAGCTCTAAGCTCCAAGATCTGCCTATGAATCTATTGTAGTGTTCAAAAAGGTTACTACATAAATAAGGAAAAAAGTCTAGGAGTCACCGGTAAGGCTGGCACTTGCTTTGACGCTCGAGTGAGAATGCATTAAAAGGCTCCTTTAAGACCCTTGAGGTGAGGCAACTCTAACAAGGCACTCACTTTTTGTGACTAATTGAGCACCTTGGTTGAGGGGACAGGATTTAGAACGGTGCTTCACTGAAATAGTGACATTTTTAATGAATTAAACTCAACTCAGGAAATTTTTACCATATTTCATATTTCCTACTAATAATTTTGGCTTTCTAAAATAAAGAAAATTCATAAAGGCCTATATATTTTACGAGTAAAACAAAGAAAATAATTAAGTCGAATATATTCTTAAGAGTAACAAGGCCTCATGAACAACATGAGCATCTCGAATATTGGTGCCTACTTTACTGGGGCTAAGTGCTTATTTTGGCACTAGGGCTTTAAATGATTGCAATTAATTTGCATTAAAGGTTAATTTGTTTGGCTCCAAGTAATTGTGAAAAGGCATGTCTGTTTTATTTCAATGTAATTTGTCAAGCTCTTCTATAAATACCACCAAAGTTTGGGTTATGATGACTAAGAGTGAAACTGTTGAAAAATATTGGACCAGTTCTAATTTTTAATCCTATGTGATAGAGATACCAAGGGAAGAGATTAAGTTTCAAATAAATGTTAGGACAACTTTTAATACAAGATGAAGAGGAAAATCTTTATTGATCATGCAAATCTTTGTGTTCAATAACTATATTCTCTTCCTATCAAAAAAAAAAATCTATATTCTCTCAAACCCACAACCTTTAAAAAAAAACCTTAACCAATTAGTTATAACTTATGAGATCTCAATTAACATTTTTTCCAAATCATGTGTTGATGCCAAGTTATGTCTGTCTTTTAGAAGAACCACCTACACATTATTAACATCATTATCTGAACAACTAACCATCCACCCCCTTCCATATTTTACCATCACATGAAGTATAATATATTAAGCTGATTTTTTTCTAACTCATAAAATGATCCCACGCATTGCGCGGGTTAAACGTTAGTATATATAAAAGGAGAGATCTCATTTGAGAAGGGTAAGGCTTCTGTCTAGTGGAAATTTCCACTGGACACGTTCAGATTCGGACACGTGTCCAAGAGTGGACACGTGTCCACCATCCAATGTGTCTAATGAAAACTTCCACTGGACACAAGCCACACCCATTTGAGTAAACATGAGATTTTGCCAAGTGGCACTCTCCTTGAGGATTCTTTTGCAATAAAAGATATGGACTTTTTGTTTTCTTTGGTTCCTCGTTTTGAGACTATTCATCTATCTCTCACCGAAACAAGTACTCTTTACTTACTAAATAAATACCAATTAAAAGATAATGATTCTTTATTTTCTTAGGTACATCGTTTCAAGACTATTTTTTCCTCTTTAGGTTTTCACCTCTTGTACTTCTACTCCTTTATATACCCCTACCCATAGTCTTTTACATTATCCTAACTCAAATGCACATATGAGATTCTCCAAACTAGGAAGGATGTAAATGACTTGTATTTTTGATGCTGAAGTTAGAGGTCATTGTGGGTTTTGTGAGGGTTGTGATTGGATATGAGCCTTTGGTTGTTTGAGATTTTTGGAGTTGGAGCTTTTGTGTTGGGATTATGATGATGTGTGATTGTATTTTTGCCAACAGACTAAAGCCATGAAGAACCTTTTATGGGTTTTGAGAATTTTGATTTGATAAATATATATGTCATTGTATACTATTTTGTCAACCTTCAACCCTTATTTCACTTTTTTTTTTTTTTTTTACTTATTCTCTACGTTAGTCTTTTTGTATTTTTTTACTTATTCTCTACAATAGTCTTTTTGTATTTTTTTTTTTTACTTTTACTTTGATACTAATGTATTGTATTGCACACACATAAATGAAAATTTTTTTTTCTCTTATTAGTGTGAACTATTAGAATTCTATTCAAAATTATGAATGAGGTTTATAATTTAATAGATTTGAGAAACTTTTTTAATAGTTAACATGAATTTATTTTATATGAATTTAAAAAATCGTACGAAGACTTTTAGATTTTTTTTTTTGTTGCAATTTTCCTTATACTATATATATTGCTGAATTTCCTTACACAATGTTTGAATGCTTGGGAGCTTGCTTCACAAATATATTAAATACTAAAAATATTTTGAATATGAACATTGAGGATAATTGCAACGATACTCTAACAAAGCTAATTAAAGAAAAAGGTATACCATCAGTTTGGAAAGTAAGTATTTTCATTATACCTTATTCTGTATACTATAATTGTAATTTAGTACCAGTTTTTCTATATATTATTTTTAATACTAAATTTATAATATGATATGGCCTCCTAGGAATGCCTAATAACTATACAATTTCAATCTCATATACCAATATTAGTAAACAAAAGTCAATCAATAGTTTGGAACTACTTCTAGAATAAGAAAAATTATAAATATGAAGAGAATTGAATACCTTAACTCATATCAAAGATAAGAACAAATTAATTATTGACTTTTGGTTTTATTTGGTTCAATGTTTTAAGACTTTTCTAATTAAAAAAAAATATTCTTTGTATTATTTGGTTCAATGTTTGAAGACATTTCATCTCTCTCACACACACACACACAAAACACTTTGCATTTTAATTCACTCTTTTCACCTCTTGCACTTCTAGCCCTTTATATATACCTACCTATAGCCCTTCATGCTATCCCATGTCAAATACACATAGACAAAAAATAATGTTATTTACCTTCAATCTTTCGATGACTCCTACCTAACTCTAACATTGTTTCTTCATCTACTCCTACCCCATTTGAGTTGGCTACAAACAATGAAGGAGGGTTTGCATTTTATATTGAGTGACAATGGCGATTACAATTTTGATGTCAACGTCGAATGTTGTAAATTTGTGGGTTTTGTAAACGATATGATTAATTGTGGGTGTTTGAGATGTGTATTTTGTTTTAGAATTAAGGAGAGAGAAAGACACATTCTATAAGAAATTTTATTCTATGATTTTTCTCCAAAGTTTTTTTTTCATTACTTCAATTGAATAATTATAATGAATATGTGCATGCAATTTATAATTGTTGCTTTTTTTGATGAACTCATTACTAATAATATTTTATAACAACTATGCTATAATACATATACAACATTCTCCAAAATCATCTTATATAAAATATTACAATATTATCTGTGCATTGCACGGGTAACTTACTAGTTTTTAATCAATGGTAGTCCGTCTACACCTTTCAAACCCTTTAGGGGATTGAGACAGGGTGACCCAATCTCACCTTACCTTTTTCTTTTGTGTGCCAGTATTCTCTCTTGTTAACTCATTTAAGCTGAGTCTTCAAGAGCTCTAACTGGTTTTAGGGTGAGACGAAGTAGGGTTACACTCTTTTTTTTTTTGCTGATGACTCAATCCTTTTCTTTAAAACAAATGACAAAGTTGTCAATACAATTTTACAAACTCTCCTTAGCTATTGTCACCTTTTGGGGTAGCAAGTAAAATTTGGTAAATTTGAATTATTCCTCAATCCCAATATTCCTAAACCAACCAAGAGTAGTTAAGCCAACAATTAGGGGTTAAGCTGGTGAATGAGCCTGGGAAATACCTTGGCATCATATTTAAGCTTGGAGGTAGAAGAATTAATGGCTTTCAGGACATTGTTGAGAAGGTAGCTCAAAAAATCTTTAGGGTTGGAAAGCAAAGTTGATCTCTCAAGCTGGGAGATTAATCCTTATAAAATCAGTGTTACAAGCTTTACCTATCCACAATTTTAACTGCTTTAGATTGCTTGACACAGTTTGCAGAAAATTGACTCTTTGGTGAATGCTTTCTATTGGGAACATGATACCAACTCAAAAAGATTGCATTGGATAGGCAAACCCTATGCAACCTATGGAAGAAGGTGGGCTAGGTAATTGGAAAACAAAGATCATGAATGAAGCAATGATAGTCAAATAGGTTTAAAGAATTGCTCAAAATCCAAACACTCTGGTGGCAAGAACTTTCAAAGCTAAATATTTTCCTAAGTTAGACATTTTTTTTCATGGAAGTCTTCAGCTCTTGCATCATGGATATGGAGAAGCATATCTTTGTGATCTAAGAAAATATATATGAAATATATATTTCCATGCTTTCAATAAGTACAATGATGTTTTTCTTATTGATTAGATGAATTTTTAATAATTTCAAATAGAAATTATGCTTTAAAGGGAATGCATTTTTTATATATATATTTTAACCGCATTATCAATCAAGGTTATCATGCGTGCTTGAATTGTCTTAGTTCAACCGAATCATAAGTTTTTAATTGTATAAGAACAATTAATTATGAAATATATATTTTCTTAGTTCACAAAGAATTTCATATCAATATTGGAAAACACCCGATGCCTTGGTATTTACATTATTGACTTAAATTAGTTATCATTGTTATTCTTGTTTACAATTACCAAGCAAAATTATTTTTCATCTTCACCAAATGTGTTTTTTTTAATTACATTGTCTTTGACTATACCTCGCTACTTGTGGTTCGATCTCAGTACTCCAAGAATAATATTGCTACGATCTCCTGCACTTGGGAGTGAGCAAGCAAGAACACATGAAGAACACGAAGAATATGAAAAACAAAGGATTTCTAACAAGCTCATAGCCAGAAATTCATTCTAATTCCATTTCAAAGGTCTTCTATCCATTCTTCACCTAAATTGAAATATATTTGGTGTTTGAATCAAAATCACATTACCACAATTCTAATCAACAAATTTTTCAAGAAGATCGAATAAGAGGATCACTTTTTTGTAATCACATAGAATTGTACCGCACATTCATTAATACAAATTCACATTTGTGAAACTATTTTACTTTTTTAATTTATTTCGAATTAGAAATTTAGTCGTCCACATCCACAACTTTAGGTGTTGGATCACTTGCCCTATTAATGCAGTTTCAATCTTCCACTTCCTTATACAAAAGTTTATATCCTTGCTTAACATGTAACTTCCAAATTGAGCATAAGGCCATAATAGCTTATCTTTTGTGAGGGTAAACTGGCTTAAGAGGGATGTCCAGAACCTCTAATTTTTTTTTTTTTTCTTGGATAAATTTTAGCAAGAAGAGCTGGCTTCCATGTTCTCTGGTCCTCATCTATGAGGTCAACGACCTAATGATGTTCGGGGGTTGTTAGAGAGCTTTGTTGGTTCCACCTATACCCAAAGAGGATGATCGATCGGAATATCTCTCTCATTCCCTATCCTTCGTAGTGCTTGACCAGCCACAGATTCTCTGTATTTGAGAATGCTTCTCCATACCCATGATACAAAAGTTGTAGACTTACATGAAAAAAAAAAAAATGTCACTCTGGAAAATATTTAGCTTTGAAAGTTCTTGCCATCAGGGTGTTTGGATTTTGAGCAATTCTCCAAACCTGTTTGACTATCATTGCTTCATTCATGGTCTTTGTTTTCCAATTACCTAGCCCACCTTCTTCCCTAGGTTGGCACAAGGTTTGCCTTTCCAATGCAATCTTTTTGAAGTCAGCCCTGCCAAAATTGTGGAAATTTTCTTTTTTAGGCACTATATATAATATGAAACAATGATATAGATTCCCACATCCATACATGGGTTTAAACTTTAAACTTTAAAGAGAGTGAAGATGAAACTGTGGACCGGAAGTGTGCGCATGTTGTTGCACACATATTGGCTATCGAGAATTGATGCCTAGCACAAGTAGTTGTGTTTCGCCCGCAGGCTATAAAGGTTACTTTTTTGTGATTTCACACAACCTTTATTTGGAGAATGGTCCAATGGATACCAATACAGGTTTTCTTTTTACCGCAATAGCTAGTTGCTTAACCTGTAAGTTGCGTGTGATAATATTTTTAGATACTCTCATTGATACATATATTTTTTCAATTTAGACTAATTTAATAAATAGTAATATAATCATATTTTTATTTTAACCATTTTTCCTTTTTAAAAAAACAAATAGTACAATTCCAAAGGGAGAAAAAGTAAAGATTTTTTTTTAAAAAGAAGAAGAAGAAGAAGTATTGTGTTAATATTGTCATAATCTAATCTAACTTCTAATCAATATGTGAAAAATAATTAGATAAATAAATAATTTTAAACACAAAATTGAATTTGTTTTCTTAAAAATCTCAAATAATACACTAATAAGATAAGGAAGATGAAGAATAATATAAAATATTCATAAACACTTAAAACAATTATTCAAGTATCTAAGAACATCATATAAAAAATACATAACAATTTACTACTAATTTTTTCAACAAAATATTTTTAAATAGTGAGAGGAAATTGTGCAAAGGCCATCGTCTTCAACTGAACTAACTGTTCTTCATTAGTTCAAAATTTAACATATTATAATATGATTTTTTTTCCAAATTAGATCAACAAAAAACATCATTCATTAAAAGTATTTAGTGTTGTAAATGAAATGATAAAAAAATATTTGCATCAAGGAACACATATGAATTAGTCAATAATAGGACAATGAGGGTACAAACCTCTAGTTGGGAGATACTCCTATGGGCAGCTATGAAGTTGTATTTTTTTCTACCATCAATGATTAAGAAAGACTTGTGAATATTTTTATTCTTCATTGATTTCATTTTTCAGTTATAAACAATTACAAGTAGAATTCTAAAAATACACAAATATTTATCAATCTAAGGTAGAAATGCAATAATAATAATAATAATAAATCCAAAAAAAAAGGAAAAAAATGAGAGAGAGAGAGAGAGAGAGAGAGAATCTTTTTTGTATAGGAAAAATATGCATAAAATGGAAGAGTGTCAAATTTATAGTTAGAAAAAGAGAATAAGAAGAGCCTAAATAAAAGAAGATAAAAGGGTAATATAATATTTAAATTTAAAACCGCCCAAGAAGAATATATGTAGACAACACTTTTGTTTTTATTTTCCATTGATTTATTATTTAATTATAACATCAAAATTAAAGTAAATGAATGTAAATTTTAAACCGCTAAAAATGAATTTGTAAATCTAAAACCACCTTCAATGAATTTGTAAAGTCAATATATTTATATAGTTAATATTGTAAAAAATTAAATTTAAAATATAAATATGAGAAAAACTAATGATGTGGTGAAAGAGGTGGCGCAACAAGAACGTAGCAACAATAAATGCTACAATCCAGCGGAGCTTCTATACTTCTAAACCTTCCTTGATGCTACTTGTGCGGCATGAATTCCTTGGTTTGTCAGTGTCTTCCAAGATCTCTTCCAAGATATCCTCAAAGATATCTTGGTGTGTTGACATGCCTCAGGAAGACTTCTATTTATAGGAATTTGAGGGTGAGTGAATGACACCTGACGGAGATTGATTGATGATACATGTCACAACCTGATTGGAGGAGCTTCAAGACTTTGTAATTGGCCGTACTCTATGTACTTAATAGTATGATGTGTCGACTTGTGATACGTCGAGAATTTTCCCTCTTTACAACAGAATACAGTGGAAAACCCAACTTCCATTAAAAATCATCTCACGCACATGGAAAATCCTTCATAGAGGGATTCCTCTAAAAGAGGAGTTGAATAGGAGGGTATTCAAGGTGACACTACTTGTGTAACGTGCAATAATGGGGAAGAACTGATCACATCAAAGGAAGCCCACTGCAACACTGGGTTGGGAGAACTGTCACTGCTTCTGTCAATAGACAGTCTGATCAGAGCAGAATTATCAAGCTCATGATGGTTACACTCTGGGTGATTTGGAACCAGAGAAACAAATGATTCATGAGCAACAACATGTGGACACAACAGCTTCATTACTAACAATTCGATCGATGTTGAACAGGTATAACGCAGCTTATGAGCAGAGTAGGGAAGAATACCTCCAGCAATCTAAGTCAGCATGTTGATCGAAGAGCAACGAGTGGATGGCAACTAATGCTAAAAGTTGAAGGAACAAAAATAAAGGCAAATGGTGCAGTATGGGGTACGAAGTAATTGACTTAATGGGAAGGAAAGTTTTCAGCGGAAGCAGAAGCTTCAGAGGCACTGATAAGAGAATAGCAAGGTTCATGGCTGTTAGAGAAGCTCTCTCAAAGGCTAAGGCTGCTGGGTTCATCCAAGTCATTTAACTGACATCAAGCACGACCTTCATAACTTGCTGTGAAACCAAAAAAACTGGCCTTGGAGAGTTTCACCAATTCTGGAAGACATCATGGAAATAGGAGGACCTGAACTAGTCCAGAAAACTTTTGTTGTTCCACAAATTTTATTACAAAATGCTCTGTATCTGGCTGGATATGCCTCCAAGTCTTTTGTTAATTTTGGTTTTATGTAACTGATATCTGTCCTTTTGCAATGGTATCCAAAAGAACAGACATAGTGAGAAAGAAAATGAAACATATGAATTAAAGTAGATCGGCCTTAAAAGGCTTATATCTACAATGGAAAGGCATTGATGAAGGCATCTTTTCTAGTAAGCTCTTTATATCACAATGAACCCAATGGAGGGTATTATAAATACTTTACTTACCCAGTTGCACTCCAAGTAAAATTAAATTCAATAAATCTAGACTAGATTTATGAAATAGATTTTGAATTTGACTACCCATCTCTAACATCCTCTCAAACTCAAGGCTTGGAAGCTTGAAAACAACTTGAGCAGAAAGCGAGATTTTAAAATAAATCATGACCGAATTGGATGTGGAGTGGACCAAGTAGGATTGCATTATATGAAGCGCAGTTGACAAGTTGAAACAAAGGTGAGATGCTCATGATGATTAAGGCTTGAATATTGAACATAGGTGGAAATCATATGTCTGTAGGCTGATAATCAAAGGTGTGGTCTGAAAAGATATACATGAAGATGATAAAGACATGTAACTAGAAAGAAAACCAATTAGGCATGGTCCAAGTAACGCATCTTGAGGCTGATAAAAGATGCATGACCAAAGGGCAAGTCAATATAGGAGGATACCAATCAACATGGTCTGTGATACTCGACTAAGATGTTTGAAAACACGACCAAAAAAAAAAAAGCCAATGAACGCTATTTATCAAAGGCGTAGTCTAAGTAACATGGCCTGAAGATGATAGAGAACGCATGATAAAAAAGAAATCTAATAGAGAAGACTAACTATCGATGTGTTCCATATTACTCAGCAAATATGGTTGAGGACACATGATCATAGGGAAAGACGATGATCAAGGAAGATAGAAAGATGCTCGTGCCCATTGAATGCAATTGAAATCGCTAAGCATATTTCAGAAAGATGCATATGTGGTTTTTGTAGACAATTAGGATGAGCTTGCAAAGTAACAAACAACAATGGTGACAGAGAACCTTTATGCTGGCCATTATAGGGATTAGATTAGGAAGAACCTACAGAGTGAAAGAGAAAGAGGCGAAGACTTAACTTGGATGTCTACATGTCTACATCTATAGCAGAAATCCCTTCATAATTCATAGAAGGGTATTAAGCTGTGTGTATTACAATAAATTCATAGAAGGGTATTATAGTAGTATAAATCTTAGACTAATTATAAACACAGGCTTACACAATATTTGCACTATAAGTAGGACTAGGATTACATTGTTTGTGCACCAAATAAGATTGAAATTACTTTGTTTACACTCCAATAAATCAAATACAATGAACCTGACTAGAGTTATAGAATAGACATTGGACTTGACAAGGCATCTCTAACAGTTAACATGCAAGGCTAAGAAGATATCAGATAAGTGAAACTATTAAACTTATAAATGTTATTTGACCATCTAACATTGCAATTCCAAAATATTTTGGACATGGATTGATATTCTTATGATACATGCATGGTAAGGAAGTATAGAATATGCCAAAAGACTCGTAGCTTAACTGACACTTTTTTATGTTTCCAACAAAAATGTCAAAGATTCAATTCTCCCCTCTCCCAACTATTGCTTTATATATAATAATAATAATAATAATAATAATAATAATAAAGAAGAAGAAGAAGAAGGAAGTAGAGCATATACATGCTAATCATGTTAAGCAACTTACATCTACCCTCCTAGAACCTTATTTTATCCAATTTGACTGCCAGAGCAAGATTTTTTTTTTTTTTTTTTTGAAGCTATAACTTTTGACCAAATCTAGTGGATAAGAAACCAAATGGAGTATTTCGAGAAATTTTGACAGGATGGAGCTTTTAAGGAAAATTTGCAAGGAAGTAGAGATGCATTGGAAATTATGGTGCCCTGAGAGTATGCCTATAAGGTAAACAGAACTGCTGCAATGGCTTAAACTGAAAAAAAAACACGAAACAAAGGTAAATTGTTACCGGGAATTGAAATATCAAAATACCTAAATATACATAAAAGTCGATAAAAATGAGATGCAACAATTAAATCAATAATAACAAAAAGAACCATTAGTAGAAAAAAATAAAGTGGTTGAAACAATAAATAAATCCACCAAAAGAGAAACAAAATTGGAGAAAGAGAGGGAGTACTGACTCTTTTTTTCTTTTTCTTTTTCTTTTTTTTTTTTGTCATGGGCAACTTTGTAGGAATAGGGAAGAGAGTTGGAGATGAAGTAAGAATAAATTTATATAAAAATTAAGATGGAAGAGGAAGAATGGAAGTAAATGAAAGGTTGAACAAAGTAAAACTATACAATTTAAGAAGATATAAAAGAAAAAAAAAATTAATCTATAGAGGGAAGCAAAAGAAAATTTTAAAAAGATAATGATTAGAGGGGATGAAAGATTGAACTAAAAAGACAAGGGTTGAAAAATATGAAAAGTTGAACAAAGTAAAAATTGCAAAAAAAAAAAAAAAAAAGGATGGATGCTAAAGATGTGGGGAAAAAAGAATTTTATAAAGGACTCAGAAGCAGGGATGAGAAGACAGGGAAGCTCTCAGTGGTGAATATTTGGTGCCCATGGAAGTCATGGTCAACTCGTAGAGAATTTAGATCCGTGCATTTGATGTTGATGGTATACGATGGGGACACGTGGATAAATATAGAAGGTATAAATTGACTTCTGTAAAAAAAAACGTAAGTAAAGTTTTTTCTTTTTTGAGGAAAAAATCGTAAGTGAAGTTATGGCTACTTTTGTTTTTGCAGAATATATATTGCTACTAGCTTCAACGCAAATTTGGCTTCATGATAATTAGATATTAATACAAGTCATATAAATTAGAATAGAGGTTGTGGTGATGCAATAGAGCCTTTAAAATTTAAATTTAGGAGGCTTCCTGATCTTTGTTGCTTGCTCAAATCCATAGGCGATCTCAATTAGCTTTGGCTCCGATCCCTTTAGTCCTCCAAAGCTTAAGCCAAATGGTACCCCATCAGAGTCATATCCTGCAGGGACAATTACTCCAGGGAAACCCCCAATTGCAAGGATATATGAAACACTACTACCAGGAGTCACTAATGCATCTAGCTTAGTCTTTGTCATCAACTTCACAAAACCTTCTCTAGTCAGTTTTGCTAAATTTGCCAACGCAGCCTTCTCTGCATTTCCAATTCCATTTGTTGCTTCAGCTTCTACAAACTGGTCTTGTCCATATTCTTCTAACATCTCCTGTATTGGCACTCATGGAATATTCAATAATTGGTCATCATTGACTTTAATTTTTAGTAACAATAGGTTTATGACATAAAATTTTCACAACTTTTTTTATATGTGGCCTTGTGTGATTGCGTATGATAAAAGTAAAGTCAATACTTATTGGTAGGTTTATGTAAAAGTGATGTTGCTCAAATCACAACCACTTTAACAAGTTGTGAAAAAAAAAAAATTTACGTCCTTAGCATTGCTCAATTATTTGTGTCAATCTTATGTATGAATGCAGGACATTAAATAAATCAAAAGAACCTTTTATTATACTCACCAATTTTGAGTTTTTCTTGTTGAAGGCAATCAAATCGGCTAAGGAACGGACTGGGGAAGCCACTAATTCCTTTAGGTATGCATTAATGTAAATTTTAAACTCGGCTGCCAATGCAGTTCCTTCATCGCTTGACCCAAAGATTTCGACCATATTGGCTAGTTTCAGATTGTCTACCAAAATTGTGCCTTGTTTCCTGAATTTGCATGAAGTATTTGTAACAATGTTTTAAAGGGTTATACTATAGTTATTACAAATTTAATAATAAAAAAAGCTTTACAAATTGATGCATCTATTTTTAAACAAGAAATTTTAAAAAGAGGAAGTGTTTCAGAAATTTACTTCTTATGTTTTTGATGTAGCACAAATCAAATTCATTATCCCGTCAGTTAAAAAACCTTTTGCAGTAAAATTTGTAGCAACTTTAGTTTTTTTTGTTTTCCAGAATTTAAAGTAATACATGAGATCATGTTTTGTTACCTTAGTGTTTTAAGATGTTGCTCAACAGTTCGAGTGGCAATAGTATCATTCCCAAAATTGTAGAATGGATCCCTCACTATCCCCACTCTCTTTGCTTGGAGCCCATCAGCCTTAAGAAATTGTGCATAGCCACCTTTTGGAATGTACTGTGATATTTCAATTGTTGCATTGTCATAGTGATCAATGCCTACAATGGCATCAAGAACATAAACGGCATCTGCTACTGTTCTACAAATGGGCCTATTCCATCCAAATAAAGTTATGACCAGTTTAATGATGCTTGTTGACAAAAGTTGTGTTTATATTAGACAAAATAAAACATCACTCTGGTATTAGGTTAGAAATTGTATGACATAGTTATGATGTCATGATAAAGTATATAAGGAAATATAAAGAAGAAAATAAAGGAGATGGACCAAGTAGGACTGCATTAAATGAAGCACGTATGACAAGTTGAAACAAGGTGATATGCTCATGATGGTTGAGGCTTGAATGCTCAGCATGGTGCAAATCATACATGCGGAGGCCACTGATCAGATGTATGGTTTGCAAAACTGTACATGAACAAGATAGAGACGTGTGACTAGAAAGAAGGCGTATAAAGACTATTGATCAAAGGTGTGGTCCAAATAACATGTCTTGAAGATGATAAAGATGCATGACTAGAAGGAAAATCAATAGAAAAGGATACCAATCAACATGGTCTCTGAAACTCGACTAAGATGGTTGAGAATGTGTTGCCATGAAGCAAGCTTGTCTGAATGAACCTGGATTAGTGTGTGCAAGGTTGCGAGAATTGCATGGACTCTACAAGGATATTGGTAAGTGAAGGATGATAATGTTTACTGTGCTAAGATAATGCTTGCCATGTTGTTCATTTAATTGCTTCGATAGGGGTGGTTAGTTGATCAGTTGTTGACTACTTCAATGAGGATTGCTTAGAAGGTTTATCAGATAGGATAGGTTTGCTGAGTATCCTGTTGTAATCTTCAGTATTTAGTTTGAATTTTCTCAAGCATTGTATTTTGTATTTAAGAAAGGAATGATATAAAGAAAGCAAGAAGAATTAAACCCAAATCTCTCTCTGTCTCACATACTAGTAGGCTAGTCACCTCGAACTTGACTAATTTTTTTTGAGTCGCAACACATGTGACCAAACAGAGAGCCAATAAAAGATGTACCTGCCCCTTGAATATGGTTGAAATCCAAGATTGTCTTGCCAATAAAATATTGTGTTTGAGAATGATGCGTATGAGGTTGTTAAGGAATCAATTAGGACGAGCTTGCAATGTGATAACAATAGTGGTCAGAGAGAACCTTGATTCTGTCCATTATAAGGAATAAATTTGGAAGAATTTGCAATGTGAAAAAGAAAGAGATAGAATTAACGTGGAAGTCTACATTTGTAGCAGAAAGCTTTTGATGGCTAAGCTTTGTGCATTACAATAAATCCATTGAAGGGTATTATAGCAGTCTAAATCTTAAACTAACTATAAACTAAGGTAGGTTTTTTACAATATTTTTCACTACGAGTAGGATTAAGATTACATGGTTTGTGCACCACATAAGATTGGGATTATTTTGTTTGTACTCCAAGTAAATTAGATACAATGAACCTAGACTGAGTTATATAACAGACTCAGAACTTGACTAGGCATCTCCAACAGTTAAAATGGCAAGGCTTAGAAGATGTCATAAAATTGAAATTACGAAACATGTAACTGTTATTTGACCATTTTACATTGCAATTCAAAAACTTTTGGACATGGATTGAAATTATTGTGATCTGTACATGGTAACAAAGTAGAGAATATACAAGCTAATGATGTTGGGCAACATAAATGCCCTCCTAGAACCTAATTTTATCCAATTTGGGGACTGTGAGAGCAGAAACATTTTTGTTTTGTTTGCAGCTATAGCTTTTGACCAAATCTGGTGGGCAAGAAACCAAATGGTGCACCTGGAGAAATCTTTTGACAGCATGGAGGTTTAAGGAAAATATGTAAGGAAGTAGAGATGCATTAGTCAAGGTAAACGAAACAGGTGCAGTGGCTTAAACTGACAAAAACATGAAATAAAGGTAAATAGTGACGTAGCAATGGTCATGAACTGCTCCTTTGTAGTAGTGATTGCCAGAGGTAGGGCAGGGAAGCTCAGAGGGGCAGCAACCTTTAAACCACTACCACGGATATCCAATTATAGCAATAGCTGAGGTTGTAGGTGGTCTAAGAAGTTTTCCAAAGCTCTAAACTATTCTCAAGTTGTAGTAGAAGGGGATTGTTTATCATGTGTAGAAACCATTAACTGTCCAAGGCAACCCTCCCATTGGGAAATTGAGTTTGATATTGTGACTAGCTAAATTTTATCTTAAAAAAATTATTCAGTTGGGGATAGGGGATTTTAACCCTAGAGTTTACACTAGGAGGTGTTAGTTGAAGAACAAGACTCTTCGCCAAGCTACAAGAGCTTTGTAGATAAAGTTTTTGTAAGTTATAATTTTGGATGGGTCCACAAGGATGCTAACAGAGCTATTCGTGCATTCTTTTGTGGGCTAGGATCAATTAGATTTTGGAGGTGGAAGGAATGAGTGCTGTTAGTCTCTTATGCTATGAGTAAAATTTTGTCTGTTCAAGGAAAAAAAGAGAGGGAGAAAACCTACCCCACAGTATCTTGTCTTGGTGAGATTGGTATGACTCCAGCTCGACTAGTGAGACCAACAGTTGGTTTGATGCCCACTACCAAGTTGTAACTGGATGGACATAAGATAGAGCCATCAGTCTCGGTCCCTAGTGACACTGCTGCCATATTTGCTGCTACTGATATTGCTGGTCCACTACTTGACCCACAAGGATCTCCCATTGTATAAGGACTCTGCACAACATAGCAAAACAGTCTTATGGAACTTAAGGCCAATTATTTTTTTCTTTCCTCCATTTATAGAATGATCAAGTAGAATTTGGTACTATACTTAAAATTAACTAGATATAACAAAATTGACAAAAAAGGAAAAAAGGGCTTTTGCAACAGTTGGGTAGACCCAATTTCAGGAACTAATTAAATAAATTTTGTAAATATCCCACATCCATATTGTCTCAAGTTTGTGTGTGTGCTTCTTACTGGGATAGACTCAAGGACAAAGTTGAGGAACTGCACAGACTTACTGACTCAATATTTGGACAAAAGGCCCAATCCACATATGCCAAAGAACAACCCAATGTTCAGCCCATGAGCATATAAACTCATATATTGTCTCCTCTTTCCTTTCCTACGTGGGACTCAAGGATTTTCACCACTTGAATTCAATGTTTAAGTGGACACATTAGGAGTCAGTTTCTTATTCACTCCACACTATTTTTCTAACAAAAAATGCCTAAATGTTTTTTAAAAAGTGGATGTATGTACTGAGTGTAAGAACAGAGTATAAAATCAAGTTTATCTAGACAGCAAGATCAAACTTACCTTTAGAATAGATTCATCCAACAACAAAATAGGAAGAGATATAGCAATCCAAAATGTATTTTCCAACTATAAATATACTACAACTCCTCTCTCAATATCATGAGAGTTAGCCCTTTCATTCAGCCTGTATCGAGTCTGACATTTAATCAAACACCTGACATGCTTAACTCTGTGCACTGAGACAAGAAATAGAAGAAGAAAAGGAATTATCTGTTCGGAGATGTATCAAATGGTTATTTTTTATTCATGCATTGAAGTGGAGTCGCAAAAATAAAAACTTGCAAGTTGCAATGTTAGTCTCTCCTGCTCAATTTCTCTTCTACATCAATCTCATTTACTTGACCATATCCATATATAATTTCTTTAAAAGTACGTCTTAAATTAGTCAAATAGAATTGTAGCTAAGTGACCCAACATGTAAAATCGAACTCAACAACATCTGCCCTGATATCACGAGAAAATATGAATTTGTCCCAAAAGTATAAACTGTTAGAAAATGATGAATTCAATCGTTTGAGTAATATTCTAACACTCACCTTGCCTTTGCCACCTCTGGCGCTCCAGCCATTGGGTGCTCTATTGGACCTATAATTGGACCACTCGCTTAAAGTGGCCTTCCCCAATATGATAGCTCCAGCCTTTCTCAACTTGGTTACCACACCAGCATCACGTGGCACAACTGAGCCAAGCAGTGCGTATGAGCCAGCCGTGGAGTTCAGCTTATCCTTGGTTGCGATATTATCTTTGAGCAGAATGGGAATACCATGCAATGGAGAGAGTGACCCTGGTGCTTTGGACTTGCGCTCATGGTCAGCCTTATCAGCTTGGTACAGTGCATCTGGGTTCACTTCTAGGACACCCTTAAGAACTGGGTTGAGTCTGCTTATTTGTTTAAGGTAAAGTTCAACGAGTTTCCTGGAGCTGAGTTGGTTTTGCTTGAAAGCTAGCTGGATATCATGTACTGTGGCTTCTTTGATTGATGAGAAGCCATGGCCGGCCTTGATGGCTTGTGCACTAAATGATGTTGTGGCTAGAAGAATCAGGAGCAGTGATGAGAAGACAGTAAAGCTCAGTGGTGAATATTTGGTAGCCATGGAAGTCTCAACTCTAAAGTCATGGTCAAGACTCAAGTGGCTGAGAGTATTCTTTATCCGTGCAGCGTGCTTCTTTTTTAAAGCCCGAAGCTTGGGTCCACTAGAAAGAAGTCACAGAACATTGGATTTTTTTTTCAAAATACCTATAAAGCCTAAATAATTTTGTTAGTTAATAACGTTTTTAAACTATTTAGAAAATTAACAACTCGAGCATGTACGACTTAATTTTATTGTAACAAATCGAGTTTAAGAGCCTTAATTTCTATATGTTGACAGAGCTAACGTATTGTAAAAGATCCATGTGGAACTCGAGTCTTTAAGATTTGATTTCCTCTTCATTATCTTCTTCCTTCGTTCTTTTTCTCTTCTTTTTTTCTTTATTTGCCGTCCCACACCCTTCTTCCCAGCCCCCAAAAAATCCAAGTCAGTGCTTCCTTCTTCATCTATATCCATTTCTCAAAATCCCAAACCTAAATCACGGTCTCAATCGGAGCAAAAATCCAAACCCCTCGTCTAAATTTATTTCTCAATATCCCAAACCCATTTCTCAAAATCCCAAACCCAAATCATGATCTCAATCTGAGCAAAAACTATTGTGGGTTCATGTTTTTATCAATTGGACTATGGCCAGCTCCGCCATTACTCTTGGATCCAAAAATCTCAGCATAAATATTCTCTGCATCATGCGGGTTGAACCGAAACGACGTCGGATTGTGGTGGTGCTGGCGATTGTAAAATTGGTGGTGATGGACATGCAAGGAAGAAGAAGAGGAAGAAGAAGGTTGAGGTGGCGAGATTTGATCAGACTTGAGAGCTTCCTCACCACAGAGATCGTTGACGCTTTTAGGGGTCGTTGAGAACATCGTAAGTTTCGGAACTTTGGAGGGAACTCGAGTCTTTGAGACTCGAGTTCCACGTGGATTTCCTTAATCCACGTTAGCCAGACACCTCATAGAAATTTAAGTCTATTAAACTCAATTTGCTACAGTGAAATCGAATCTCACATACTTGAGTTATTAGTTTTCTAAATAGTTTGAAAACGTTGATAACTAATAAAATTGTTTGAGTTTTGTAGTTATTTTGAAAAAAAAAATCCCAAAACATTTGATGGATACAAGAAAACGTGATTAATTTTGCATGTATCTCCGTATTGAGTCTCCAATATAAGTATATAATATTAGACTCAACCTTGTCAACTGCCTCGTTTTTGAATTGGCACTTCTTTGTGCGCAAAGTATTTGAAAGAGAGAAAAAGTTTAAGTTATAGGTTAGGAACATATTATAACTATTTAAAAAAATATTAATTTCTTTTTAAAAGTAGTTTGAACCAAAGATTTGGGCGATGAACTATTATATTGGCTAGGTTATGCAAAATCTTTATATATATATATATATATATATCACATTTTACTCTAGTGCTATTTTTTTTTTTAAATATTCCTTTTTTTCTCTCTTGTTTCTCGGGTTTTGTGATTAGTTTATTGAATTTGTTAAGAAAGAATTTTTTTTTTTTTTTAATATGATGTATGATGTAGAGTTGTTGTAAAACTGGTAATGTAAAATCGATTTTTGATGAGATAAAATGGACTTTTAGTATTGTAAAATGAATAAAGTAGTTGCTTTTAAAAAGACCTGGACTTTTTTTTTTTTTTTTTGACTGAAAGATAGAAGTATATTACTAAAAAATAAAAGAGGTACAAAGAGTGCGCTAGGGGTGGCACCCACCGGCCAGGCCCCAACAGTCAGTACAAAAAAAAAAAAAAAAAAACTATAAAGTATACAATAGTCCCAAAAGGTGAGAACAGCACACCAAGTGCTCAGTTACTAGGCATGCTACGTAATAGCCGTTGGTAATATTCCAATAACATTTCTGTCGATAAGCAGTTCGCACCGAAAAAGTATTGGCCCTGTTCTCTCTTTTTCTTTTTTTTTTAAAGCAACATAGCACGCTCAGGTGCTTAGGGTCTAGCAAGGCTTCGGTTTAGCCTCTGATAGTCCTATAGCAGTGATGTGGCACCATGGAGAATATCACTTGGCTGGGACTGCTTCGCTTCGAAGTGGTACCTGTTCCTCGCATTCCATATAGACCAAGCCACCATTGCCCACAACTCCAGTTCAGGTCCCGTGAGCGTAGCCACCATCTGTCTAGCAAGGAGGTGAAAGTTTGGTGCCATCGCTCCGCACTTCTGCAGCTTACCTCTTACCAGTGCCCATACGTTTCGAGCTAGAGGACATTCCCATAGTTCGTGAGCAACCGTTTCATCAACTTGGCCGCATATTGCACAAAGTGGATCAATTGGTATCTTCCTTCGAAATAGATTAGCCCGAGTAGGTAGTAAATCAGAGCAAGCCCTCCACACAAAGTTTCGGACCTTCGGTGGTACCCCTAGTTTCCATACCTTGTTCCAGAGCTTCTTGTCTTCCCAGGCCAGTGAATGTTCGACCACCTCAGCCCTGTTTAAGCAAAGAGCTACCTAATATGTTGATTTGACTGAGAACTCATGGTTTTTATTTTCCTTCCATTGAAGCCTATCTCTTGACTGTAGGTTGCCAAGCTTAATGCTTAAAATTTCCTTTGCTGTGGACTGCAAGAAGGTGGAATAGATCAACTGCCTCTTCCATTGCTTAGTATGCTGGTCAATAAGGTCCCCCACCTTCAGATTAGTGTCTGCTCTTGGTCTGAAAAGTGGGGGGTTGGACAGCCACCTTTGTCTTCGAACATCTATATTTTGGCCATCACCAATCTGCCACATCGTTCCTTCAATGATGAGGTCCCTAGCTGCTAACAGGTTGCGCCAAACAAATGATGGGTTACTCCCTATCTCAGCCTTCATAAGGGAGCATCGTGGGAAGTATCTCGCCTTATACACCCGATAAAAGAGAGAGTGAGTTTCAGTAACTAAGCGCCAGGCTTGCTTGGCTAGCATAGCAAGGTTGAATGCATGGATATCTCTAAAATTCATCCCTCCCTTGTTTTTTGGGGTGCACAAGCGATCCTAATTTATCCAATGTATTTTTTTCTCACTCCGAGTTTGCCCCCACCAATATTTGGCCATCACCGAATTAATGCCCTCACACACCTTCTTGGGGATTTTGAAAATACTCATTGAATATGTGGGAATTGCTTGAGCCACCGTCTTTAACAAGACCTTCCTACCCGCCTTAGATATGGTTTTCTCCTTCCAACCCAATACCCTTTTTGTTATCCTCTCTTCGAGCTCCCTAAAAGTGCTCACTTTGGATTTACCTCCCACCATAGGTAGCCTCAAATATTTTTCACAATTATTCATGACTTGTGCTCCCAATAAATTTTGTATTGCTTCCCTCTCCCTCTGTCTAGTATTTGGGCTAAAGAAAAGGGTAGTTTTTTGTCTATTAATGGCCTGACCTGAAGCCGCCTCATATAGTGCAAGGATGTCCATTAGTTGACGGGTTTCACCAAGCTTGGCTTCACAGAATAATAAACTATCATCTACAAATAAGAGGTGGGAGATACAAATACCACCCCGGCAAGATTGTATACCTTTCAATCTATTGGTGTCTGCTGCATTCCTAATCAAGGAAGATAGCCCCTCAGCACATAGAAGGAAAAGATATGGGGATAAGGGGTCACCTTGCTTTATGCCTCGAGATGGGGTTATGAATCCTTTCGATTCCCCGTTGATGAGAATCGAATAAGAAGTTGTGCTCATTGTTTCCATGGCCAGATTAACCCACTATTCCGGGAGCCCAAGTTTTAGCATTATTTGTTTGAGAAAGCCCCACTCCACTCTATCATATGCCTTACTTATGTCCAATTTCACTACCATGTGGCCAGTTTTGCCTTTCCTCCTATTCCGCATCCGATGGAGCATTTCAAACGCAACAGTTGTGTTATCTGTGATAAGTCTACCAGGAATAAAAGCACATTAAGAGTCAGATATAACATTGGGTAAAATGGATTTTATCCGATTAGCAAGTACTTTGGATATAATCCAAGATACAACATTACCCAAACTAATGGGACGAAACTCCGTTATATATTGTGGGTCATTCTTTTTGGGAATGAGTACAATATGTGTAAAATTCATTTTCCTCAAATACCTCCCAGAGTGCAAAACAGATAGGACAGCTGAAGTAACATCATACCCAACAATATGCCAGTATTTTTGAAAAAAGAAAGGAGACATACCATCCAGTCCTGGTGCTTTTGAATGATGCATTTGGAATAGTGCTACCCTCACCTCTTTCTCAGTATACGGTTGAGTCAAAAAGTTGGCCATGTGATCAGTCACCACTTTGTCTACTACGTTCAACACCCTATCCATGTTATTTGGGTTTGCAGATGTAAATAATTCCGTATAGTATTCCTCAGCAATCCTGGACACACTATCCAGACCAGTCTGCATCGTCCCTTCTCTGTCATACAGGCCATCAATGTTATTCTTCCTACTTCTTTGGCTAGCTCTTTGATGGAAGAATCTTGTGTTCTTGTCCCCTGCCGAAAGCCATATGGACCTAGACCTTTACCTCCAAAACACCTCTTCGTGGTGTAGTAGGTCATTAATTTCCTTCTTCAGACCATTGATGGTGTCCATATTCAGCCCATAACCATTCTCTACCAACTCCTCTAGCTCTTTTTGTTTTGGTCTAAGTGGTCCCTGGTGTTACCGAAGGCAATTCTGCTCCAAGCCACAAGGTCCGATCGACATTTCTTTATTTTTTCGAACAAGCAGTACATTGGGCTGCCCAATGTCTGAGCTTGAGTCCAAGATTCACGGATTTTTGCTTCGCACTCAGGATGAGAAACCCACTTCTCTTCAAATCTCTGGATACGGTGTCGACGGTGGTGGTTTGGGGTAGATCGTGCCGTGTCCAGTAGTAATGGGTCATGGTCAGAGTATGAAGCAACCAAGTGAGTCACCTTTGATGTTGGGAACAGTTCAGACCAGCCAAGAGTTGCACACGCCCTATCCAACCTTTCTTCTACGAGAGATTCGCCAGGCCGACCATTCCGCCACGTATATGGGTACCCGCTAAAACCAAGGTCAATCAGACTGCAATGAAGTAGAGTGTTCCAGAACTCAATCATGGGATGGAGTGGCCTGGGGTGTCTGCCATATTTTTCCTTGGAGCTGATAATCTCATTGTAATCACCGATGCATACCCATGGACTAGCTAATTGGGAGTATAAGTGTCTAAGGAGTCGCCAGGATTCGGGTTTCATTTGCTCTTCTGGGTAACCATAAAATCCCGTGAGTCTCCAAGATTGGCTAGGCTGACCAAGGACTTGCACATCAATGTGATGTGGGGAGTACGTTTGAGTGTCAACTACCACCTCAGACTTCCACAGCAAGGCCAATCCCCTGCAACGACCCTCACTGGAAACAGCCAACATCGAAAGAAAACCCAACTCGGATTTAATCGGTTTCATCTCTCTAACTGTCAATTTTGTTTCCATGAGAAACAAAATTGTGGGAGCTTTTTTCCTTACCAACTTGGCAAGGACTTCAACTGCCCAACGATTCCCAAGCCCCCGACAGTTCCAACTTAGGATGATCATGGCGTTCGGCGGGGCTGGGACGCAGCCTCCACCGTTGTATAGATAGGTTGTGTTGGTCCGGCCCCACCCTTAAGTTGTTTACTGCTCGAACTCTCATCCTGAACTTCAATGGCTTCTGTTTGATCAAACTGTCTCTTGGATCCCACGGGAATAAGTTTGATAATAGCATCCTCAGTGCATAAAGTGTTTCTTGGCCTCAAAATTTTTTTCCACGTGGCTGTAGGAGTTGTATGTTTTGCATGGTCCTGTTCACGTGGACTAGGAGAAAGAAACCCATGTGTTGCATGTTTTGCATGGTCCTATTCACGTGGACTAGAAGAAAGAAAGCCATCTGTATTTTCAGTCATCTCATAACTGACAGGAACACTAAATAATTCACTTACTTGATTTTCGGTGACCATATTAATGGGGCTTGATGGTGCAATAATTGGCTCCTCTGTGATGTGTGAGTCAGACTGTAGCGTACATGGAGAGGATAAATGCACACTTAACTGTTGAAGATTCGGTAACATATTTGTCGTACTTGCCATTATCTTCTCCTGATTTTTCGGTGTTTCCGTTGTTGCATTGATAGTGCGCTTTGTGCTAGCTGTCCTCTCCGTGGCATCAGGTTGGACGTTTTGCACACCCTGCCGGCGGCGTGAGTTTCCCTCGGTGTCGTTTGCTTTGTCACCTCGCACCCGAGACCCGGCTTTCATCCAGTCCCCGTATGATCTACTTTCTTTTTCCTCCAAACTCGACGTCCGACATTCCTTCACCTTATGTCCAATTTTGCCACAAGCGTAGCACCACCCTACCAGACGCTCATATCGAAAGGCGACCCTGACTTCTTCACCCTCTGGGCTGACCACTGGACCTCCCCTCCTTAGGGGCTTATCCAAAGGCAACTCTACTCGCACCCTTAGAAATCGGGCCTGGTCTGATTTAAAAGCCTTGCAATCCACTTCAATGGTTTCTCCTAAGCCTCGGCCAATGTCGTGACCAGCCTCTTCATTCATCAAGTCAAAGGGCAACCCCCATACTTGAACCCAAAAGGGTAGGTGTGTGAATTTCACCGACCTGACTGTCATACCTTTCTCCCAACGCCGTAAGGCTAATAGTTGGTTGTCAAAACACCACGGACCATTATTCCAGACCCACTGCAATTGACTCTCCATTGAGAACTTAAATTGTAGAAGACCATCGCCGACGTCCACTATCTTTAGATCATCCCTCAACTTCCACATGGATCGTATTAAGTTCTTCATCACCCTATAGTTAATGGGTCTAGCTGTAAGAAACTTTCCGATGAGGCTGAGAGAGTACTCCTCCAGAATCTCTTGCCTCCGCACCGAGCGAACTGTCATTGCTTCATCTTCATCCGTTGTAAGCTGCATTTTTTCAATCCGTTCTAAAAAGTTCGAATCCATAGCACTGCTCCTATGGGCAACGGCCACAAGAGGGTACTGGGTCTCTTCTCACTCTGGGTTTGAACCAAAAGGACAAGAGAAGAAAGGCTCACCATGTGTGAGAAGGAACGCTACTACTGGGAGGAGAAAAAAAATTATTATTACTTTTCTTAATAATATAATCTTTTACGACCTGGACTTTTTTTAAATGACCATGGACTTTTTTTTTTTTTTTTTGTTTTTTTTTTTTTTTTCACCACGAAAGGAAAAAATACAAATCGAATTCATGATGTCAAAAATGGGTTGTCAAGTCTATTACCCTGACTTGATCTTTTAAGGGTTAAATTAGGTTGATCTTGGTATGACCCGTATCTTTTTTGATGAAAAACTATAAAATAAAAAGAAACTTAATTATATTGTTTTGTCCTCCTTTCACTGCCCAAGAGGGAAAAAAAAAAAAAAACTAAAAATTAGCTGTTAAATAATGCAAAAAATCCTAAGTTTACATATTTTAAGTTAAACAATACATGAATACTTATGGACTGGAAATTATAGTTTACTAATCTTTTATCATCACAAAAGAACAGAAAAACAAAAGCTAGTATTTGTTTTAGGTAGAACTCTATGAGTTGCCTTAGTTGAGTTGGTTTTGATTAAAAGCAAGTTGGACTTGGATATCATATACGCTTTCTTTTTCGATTGAGAACCCCATATCCTGTGACAGTATTGTGCGACCCATATGATAATTTAGGTAGAAGAATAAGCAGTGATGGGAAGAGAGGAAGCATTGGCATGATTGAGAATTGACTAAAAGTTTTTTTTTTTTTAATTAAAAAAAAAAGAGATGCTTTAAGCCTTTGAGTAAATGATTATGCTATTTGGTGGGGAATGGGTCTATGGGACAGATAATAGATGTGTGGAACCCTTGGGTCTCCTGAATTTGGGTTTTAAACAAAGCCCTAATAAGGTGGCTTAGTACCAAGTTATGGTAGCAAAATTTTCAATCGCAGTAGGTCAACTTCGGTCCATTTAAATTGTAAAATTTATTAGTAAATAATTAAATGATTTAATTTAATTATTTATTCAAATCTATTAGTGCATGAAGTCATTTAAGCATTTTTTTTAAATTAATATTAATCAAACAATAAAGTTTTTTAAATAATGCATCTTATGAATGTTTAATTTAAAATTTTAATAGTAAAAAGAATATTTAAACGCTATCATTTACCAACTAAAAATTTTACAATATGACATGATTGGTTAATTTCACATCAATAGCATAATAAAATAATTTCTAATTATTTTTTAGTGATATTGTAGTTAGTATAAATTTTACTATATCTAAGTCTTACAAATCTATGTAATAACTAAAAGATGAAACATAGAATTTATTGTTACTGGTTGTTATACTCATTTTGAGCCACATCAATCAATATAATATTTTGGTCAATTTCGGTCCATTTAGTTCACTTTAGTCTATATGGTCCACTTTGATTCACGTCGGTCCGTTCGTTCCATTTAGTCCATGTTAATTTTGAACTAATTGAGCCTTAAATTAATTTTTTTTTTGTAGGCTGCCCATTTAGTTTTGTGCTCAATTTTGTTTTTCTTTTTTCTTAATTAGCAGTTCGAAAAGTATAAAATTGAAATTATTTTGGCCAAACTCTTCAGTTTTTGGCTGATAAATACCTATGAAGCATGGGTGCGTTTCGGGATTCGGGTGCGGGTGCAGGAGTGGGTGCGGGACTCGGCAATTTCTAAAAAAGTAGGGTGCGGGTGCGGCGATTAAAAAATTATTAAAAATATTTTTATTTATATTTTTAATATATTGCTAAACATATTTTTTTCACATTATATAAACATATACCAAATTTAAGAACAATAGTAAATAATAACTAGAATACAACTCAATTATATAAACATTCCATGATGTTCGAAAATTAAAATACAACTCACAAGTTTGAAACTAAAACAAAATAAAAGATATATCAACAAGACAATCAAACACAAATTTCATCATCATCAAGATCAATAGCTTCATTTCGAACTTCACTTTCACTAGTAGTAACACTAGTGCTAACATTCCCAATAACCATGGCCTCCAACTCTGGCTCATCAAGTGTAAGAGCTGCATTCTCAAGAATTCCAGCTCCTCCATGTATGTCGCTCTCATTCCAAGAGTCTCCTGCAATATCCCACATCTTTGTATCTCTATTTATGTACTCCGCATTGCGTTTTGACAAGAGTCGAAGATTAGAATGCACATATACCAAATCCTCAGCACGTGCAGGAGCCATTTTGTTTCTTTTTAAGGAATGAATAAATTTGTATGTGCTCCAATTCCTCTCAGCACATGAGGATGAACAAGGTTGTCCAAGAAGTTTAAGGGCAAGGGTTTGAAGACTTGGAAATGCGGAATGGTATTGCCACCAAACCAAAGGTTGTAAGACCCACCTATCTGTCAAGACAGCTGGTGAAGGAAACCTCCCTCCTGAAAATGCAGTAAACTCAGACTTCACCACATTTAATTCATTCACATCTTCAAAGAATCGATCCAAACACTTGCTCCTTTCCATAGAAATTTCATGATCTCGATGTGGAGGGATGCGTTTTGAATTCTCCAAAAGCCATTCAATGGAGTAATACCTAGAGTTAAAGATTAAAAAATAAATATAAATGAAACGTGTGTTTTACTAGAAGGGGGAACTAAAGAAAATAGAAAATAAATGTACTTACCTAGGATTTAAGAAATGAGCCAAGCAGTGTAGTGGAGTACAATTTTTAGTCCAAATATCAATAAGTATATCATACACCACACTCCAAAATGAGCTGTACTCATCATCTTCCAAGCCTTCATGCCAATATATTGCTACCTTTACCTTCTCTATCATTGAATCCCACATCTCATACACAAGATGAAGACAAGGCTTATCTGTGTCAGCTACTCGTATCATATCATAAATAGGTGCTGTGAATTCAAGGATATAATCAACCTTATCCCACCAAAGATCACTTAGAATCATCTCTTTCACCTTTTGAGCTTTTCCAACATCATCCTCCCTATAAGAAGCCCATTGATCACTAATAGCCATGGCTTGAAGGCATCTTTTTATCAACTTCAACATTTTTAGCATTATAACAATCGAAACAAATCTAGTATCAGCAACTTGGAGCAATTTTAATGGACAAAATTCATTAAACATTGCCAACCTCATCGAATGGTTCATGATAAAAACACGTATGAAGGATGCATAATCAGCAATACGTGTAATCCAACTACATTCCTCATATGTAACTTCATTCCTTTCAGTGTTTTTTGCTGCACAAATATTCTTCAAAGCTAGATTGAGAGTGTGGACAATACAGGGTGTCCAAAATATTTTAGGATACTCACCCTCAATAAGAGCTCCAGCAGATTTCATCACATTAGCATTATCAGTGATGACTTGGACAACTTTCTCATGTCCAATCTCTTTTATAGCATCCCTCAACACCCCAGCAATATAATGTTTGTCTTTGAACTCACCTGACCCATCAATTGCCTTAATAAACACTGGACCCCAATCTGATACAGCCATAATATTAATAAGAGGTCTCCTTTGTGAATCTGACCATCCATCAGAAACTATACTTACACCATTTTCAACCCAAAAGTCCTTAATTGGTTTCAAAAGTCTATCAACATGAGCTTTTTCTCTTTGCAAAAGTGTTGTTCTCAAGGCATTGTATCCAGGAGGAACATAACCTGGAATGCTATGAGTAGCGGCATAAGAATATGAACTACGATAATATGGGTTCCTTGCAAAGTTAAATGAAATCCCACCGGTGTAAAACATCCTAGCAATTTGACTATCCAATTCATGTCTAGCATTATTCTAGAATAATTTCTCCACTGTAGGATTCACAACCTTCCTCCTCTTATTACCATCAAAGGGATTTGTACTATCACTCTCTTCTTGTGTCCGAAATGGGGGAATACTCCCAATAGGCCCACGGCTTGGGGGAGGTGGGGGTAAGGGAATTTGTTTTCTCCGTTCTTTTTCTAACTTATCATTCTCAACCTGATCATGCATTCGCTGCATTTCCAACCTATGGCTCGATGTCACACTAGGGCATACTTTAATACCTTTATTAACAATTCTTAATAAATGAGCCTTAACCCTAGAATAGAATCCCAAATAAATATTACCACAATAGTTGCACTTAAAGTGTGTGTTTCCACTTGATTTAACAGTAGAACCAGATAGTTTTTCTATTTTAGTCACATACTGCCAAAGAGGAGTTTCATCATTTAGCACTCCTTCATTAGATGAAGGTGAACTTTTTGTGCTAGTAGCTTCATCCATTTCAAATTCAACAGATTCAATTTAACCTACAAATAATTTCCAAATATATAATAACTATTAATTAAATAAAAAATCAAACCCAATGTCACAAGACTCACAAAAAAATAAAAATAAAAAAATCAGATCATCACAAATTCACAACACAATCACAAATCTGAGTAATAATAACTATTAAGTATTAACTAAATAAAAAATTAAACGTCACAAGACTCACAAAAAATGAAATAAAAAATAGAAAAAAATAAGCTCATCACAGTCCACAACACAATCACAAATCATAATAACTAAAAGTTGCAAATTTAGCTATTAACTAACTAAAAAATCATCTATTAACAATAAACTAAGAGTGTGAGTGTGAGAGCTATCAGCTATGATACCTGACAGTGAGGGGAGACGGAGAGCAAGGGAGACGAAGTGGAGCGCTGAAAAATGAGATGTGCTGAAGAGTGAAGGCAGAGAGTGGGAGAGACTTGAGAGCACTAGCTTGAAGAGGCAAGGGCTGGGGCGGCTGAGACAGAACCAGACTTGAAAAAAAATGAAGAGAGGTTTATGGCTGGGACGAGTGATTTGTGAGGGAGGGCTAAGCATATAGGGTTTCAAAGTGTTTTTTCCAAAACGCAACCGTTTGGCATTTTTTTTTTCGGCTAAGTAAAATGGTGCGTTGTGCACCTGTTTCTTTTTTTTCTTTTTTTTTTGAATTTCGGCCGGTATCGGCGTTGCGCCCGATATGGACCGATTCAGTCCGAATCGGCGCGCGTCGGCCCGAATCGGCGCGAATCGCGCGGAAAAAATTGATTTTTTATTGCCCGACGCGGCACGGACGCGCAGGCAGCGGCGTCGCCTGCGCGTCTCCGCGTCCGACGCGGGTGCGGCGGCCCAAACGCCGCACCCGTGCTTCATAGATAAATACAGACAAAATAGGTATTTGAAATTACAGTATGAGCTTTAAAAAAACAACAAATATTATAAATATTCAAAAGATTTCAAGTTAACACAAGCATTACTCCTATATACACAGTATCTTGTCTTGGTGAGATTGGCATTACTCCTGCTTGACAGACCAATCGTTGGTTTGATGCCCACTGCCAAGTTTTTACTGTATACTAATTATTATTTGTTATGATATTACAAAATTGGCTACAAAGAGAAGGAAGAAATTGGCAACAGTTGGCCTGCTTATCTTTTTTAATAATCAAGTCACGGTGGGTAATTTCTGAAACATGAACAAGGAGGAGACAAGCTTATTTTTCTTTTCTGTATTTTGGTTCATTTATATGTACACTTGCATGAGATAGTCTGATAGATCATAGAAGAGGCCATATGTAACGTCATTTGTAATATTATTAGTATATTGAGTCCGGTCTTTGTTTAAGTTTTTGTTGGGTTAAGCGGGTATGCAACTCTGTGGCTCATATGGTAGCAAAGCTTGCTATACGCTCCAACATGTCTTTTTATTTCAATAACGACAATCTGCCGGCAGAACTTGTCTCTGCTTGTAAGAAAAAGGGTTTGTATTGCTGTGCACCGTGACAAAAACTAGATGAAGCAACTTGCTGAATGTATCTATAGTGGAAATCATTAGTCTAAGATACAACATTTTTTATAACTCTTTTCACATTATTGAGGGTAAATCATTGTGAATGATATATAATAAAATTATAGATCAATGGTAAAATTTAGATAAAAATGATGTTATTTCAACTATATAATAGACTTTTTTTTTAAAAAGAAAATATGTAAAGGTCTAACCATAATTTCTTTTAAAAAATTATTTAAACAAATATGTTAAAATATAGGAAAAAAATAAAAGATTTAGAGAGAAAGAGAGAGAAAGGAGGGGGGGGGGGGGAGGGGAACGGGTTGGTTAAGTGGTTTGACTTGATGGTTTAAGTCCAAATGGAAAGTCTTAGTAATTACATTTTTATTCCGAGTTGATTATTACAAGAACCCAATATATGTTAGAAACAATGGTTGAAGAATAGGGCCAATTAATTATCCTTGTCTCATCAAAGGCATAATAATAAAGAGTCATGAGTCATGGCTGATCATATACACACAGTGGTTAGTAGTAAACCACGAAGGTGGTTAGTTTAGTAGTCATAGACTCACTCCTAAGGGTTTGAGAGGTGAAGGTTTCAGATTCGAATCTAACAATAAGAAGCAATTGGGAAATAACTTCATACTCTCGACTTATACTCATTAATTAGCATTCTCGATGGAGTTGAGTGCATAGCTATGACCTATTTGGATTTTTTGTTCCTGTAGACTTGGGGCAAGTGGGTAGGGTATCAGTATGATCACACCTGGGTAGGGTCACTCTCTCACCTTCCCTTGACCACCACTGGCGTTCCAGCCATTGAGTGTACCGTCCCTATAAAGAGACCACTAGCTCAAGCTGGCTTTCCCCAATATGATAGCCCCAGCTTTTCTCAACTTGGTTACCACACCAGCATCGCGTGGCACGACTGATTGGAGCAGTGTATATGAGACAGCCGTGGTGTTCAACTTATCCTTGGTTGTAATGTTATCTTTGAGCAGAATGGGAATACCATGCAAAGGAGAGAGTGACCCAGCTGGTGCTTTGGACTTGCGCTCATGGTTAGCCTTATCAGCTTGGTACAGTGCATCTGGGTTCACTTCTAGGACACCCTTGAGAACTAGAGCCGGCTGAATGCTAGAGCAAGAAATGCGGTCGCCTAAGACTCAAAAGTAAAAAAAAAAAAAAAACCCAATTTTAACCAATAGGGTTATTTATAATCAATAAATAAAATAATATTTTTTTACCAAATAAAAAATAAATAAAAAAGAGAGAAAAATACAACTTCCACAATATTTTTCACAACACTTTTACAACTAATATTAAGTAATAGGTTGTTATTGATGGCAAACAAATATTTATAGTGATATTTTCAAATAGAAAATAAAAAGCAACTTAAAACCTAGGATATGTTGTAAAAAATATTGTGAATGTTGCACTTCAAAAAATAATAATAATAATAATAATAAGAGTTGAGTTAGCTAACTTTTACTAGTTCTCGTCTAAGTCTACTACTAACATTACTTTTTTACTTCCTACTATCAATCTGCCATATCAACAAGTATGAAAAATTTTGTCAAACTTTTTCCATTTATAAAATTTCAAAAAAAAGAAAAAAAGTTAATTAGTAGTAATTTTGCATCTAATACAAGATAATTAATTTTTGCCTTAGCCCCAAATGCATCAAGGTAAGAACTGGGTTGAGTCTCTTATGTGTTTAAGGTAAAACTCAACGAGCTGCCTGGAGGTGAGTTGGTTTTGCTTGAAAGCCAGCTGGATATCATGCACTTTGGCTTCTTGGATTGATGAGAAGCCATGGGCGGCCTTGATGGCTTGGGCACTGGATGATATTGTGGCTAGAAGAATCAGGAGCAGGGAAGAAAAGTCAGTGAAGCTCAGTGGTGAATATTTGGTAGTCATGGAAGCCATGTTTAGCTTACTCAATCAAATTAAAGAGTTTTCAATTTCGTCTTTTTATAGTGGATTGAAGCAGAAGTTGATATCTAATCTGAATAAAAATGAATCCATATCAAATAGAGAATGACCATTTTTCGATACTAATGAACTGTTTAATAGCAATTTCTAAAAAGAGCTTTAGAAAATAAAGAGCTAACGAAGCACGAAAGCTTTGACAATATTAAGGTTGACAACCAAAGGTAGTATAAATTAAGATTAGATTGCACAATGAACTAATATGATAATGAATGCAATTGATGTTATATCAATAATATAATTGAAGGGGATAAAAATAGGAGACGGATATCTCCATTGAACCTGAAGGGACGGAGAGGAAGAAGACGGATTGACATCGTAGGTGACGCAAATAGGACGGTTGAATTTTATTGAGTATCCGTCATATATGAATTAGTTATAAATTCTTGGTTGTATGTCACTTGATACGTTTGAGTCGACTTTTGCTTTATCTCCACGCAAGCGTGTACACTTGAACTTCTTGCATCACACGTTTGAGAAGACTCCTATATGGAAAAGAACTCAAGAAGGAAGTTGTATCCTAAAAGGAAAGGCAATTCTACGCCAATATAAATACCCCAGAAACCCTAGATATCAAGGTACGCACAATTGACTCAACTCTGGCACTCTAGGGTTGTAAAGGAATTCTAACTTGACTTTTGGAGGGTTTTTGGCCGGTACCACACCGGTGCTCTCTTTTAGGTCTCTTTGTTTTCTCTTTGTAGGTGTTGACTCGAGTTGGAGAGTGCTTGCAACTTATTGGTGATTTTTTTGACCTCATCAGTTGGCGCCGTCTGTGGGAAACGAGAACGTAGGGAAGACTATTTAGCCTTTGCTCTATTCCTAAGACAAAAAGTTGCATGGTACTCACCAGATCGATGGCGACAATCAACAATCAAGGCGAAGAACCGCATGCCACAGCGCTAGAAAGGCAAGTCCAAACGCTTGCGGCGGCTGTTGAGCGCCTCACTAAGCAGAATCATGATTTAGAAGAGCAACTACGACAAAGGAATGCACACCAAAGTGCACCAGAGGAAGACCAGGAAGTCGCTAGCCCGGAGGGGAGGAACGCCGTTGGGCCTGAAGGTAGCGCTGCACCGACTAGACCGGAGCGGCCGGAGACAAACCCGCCGTCCGTCTCGGACACCTTACCACCTCACATCACAGCTGAGATGCAGTAGATGAGGGAACGTATGGACGTGATGATGAGTGCCCTGAGGGGACGAATATCCAGCGACTTGGATGACCTAGTCCACAGAACAGATTCGCCCTTCACAACGCCTGTGACTTCGTGCCCCCTTCCTCCAAAATTTCGCATGCCACACATCGAGAACTATGACGGATCCAAGGACCCTTTGGATCACTTGGAATCTTTCAAGACCCTGATGCATCTTTAGGGCGTGCCAGACGAAATCATGTGCAGGGCTTTCCTCACCACGTTGAAAGGACCTGCAAGGGACTGGTATAGTAGGCTAGCGCCTAACTCCATCAGCACTTTTAAGGAATTAGGCACGCAGTTTGTATCCCACTTCATCGGGAGTCACCGGCATAAGAAGTCCACTGCGTGTTTGTTGAACATCAGGCAGCGAGAAGGCGAGACCTTGAGATCATACCTCGACAGATTTAACAGGGAATCCCTCGAGATAGACGAGGCCGATGACAAGATACTCGTGGCAGCATTCACGAACGGGCTACGGAAGGGTAAGTTCCTATTCTTTTTATACAAGAATGACCCAAAGACTATGTCCGACGTGTTTTATAGGGCGACAAAGTATATGA
This sequence comes from Castanea sativa, assembly GCF_040712315.1. Classification (NCBI taxonomy): domain Eukaryota; kingdom Viridiplantae; phylum Streptophyta; class Magnoliopsida; order Fagales; family Fagaceae; genus Castanea; species Castanea sativa. Next base: position 40,460,800 of record NC_134019.1, on the reverse strand, counting down.
ACGCAGAGGACGCCTTGCTCTCTAGAGAAGACAAGCCTAGAAAGAGGGAAAGGCCGGAAGATATGCAACTAGACAAGGGGCAAAAAAGGGCAAGAACCATAAAACGACGGGAGGATCAGCGACCCAAGCCACCTACGGGAAGGTTTACCAACTTCACTCCCCTCACAGCCCCAATTGACCAGGTGTTGATGCAGATTAAAGACGAAGGAACTTTGACGTTCCCTGGCAAGCTAAAGGGAGATCCTAATAAGAGGCCGAGAGACAGGTACTGCCGCTTTCATGGCGATCATGGTCATGACACGGCGGACTGTTATGACTTGAAGCAGCAAATTGAAGCCCTTATTAGGCAGGGTAGGTTGCAGAGGTTCGTCAGGAAGGAGAGAACGGATCAAAACCAGGAACAAAATCCCCGACGGGAAAATGAACGTCCCAGACCACTAGTAGCAGATATACGGATGATAATAGGGGGCAGTACTTCAGCAGGGTCATCCAAAAAGGCCAGAAAGACCTATTTACGGACGGTGCAAAGCGTCCAGTCGACGGGCTCCTTACCAGAAGGAACACGACGGAACACGACGGAACAGCTCCAGCATCGGGTTTTCGGAAGAAGAGGCCCAGCGCCTTCACCACCTACATGACGACGCGCTCGTGGTTAGCATACAGGCAGGGGACTTCAACATCCACCGAGTTTTGGTGGACAACGGGAGCTCGGCAGATATCCTTTACTACCTCGCGTTCCAGCAAATGGGGATTGCTAAAGAGCGCCTGATCCCAACATGCGCGCCCCACGTTGGCTTTGGAGGAACCCGGGTCTATCCTTTAGGATCCGTCACGTTGGCGGTGACGGTAGGAGATTACCCTCAGCAAATAATCAAGGATGTTTCTTTTCTCGTAGTTGATTGCTCCTCAGCATATAATGCCATACTCGGACGACCCATTCTCAATGCGTGGAAGGCCGTCACCTCTACCTACCATCTGATGATCAAGTTTCCCACCGAATACGGAATTGGAGAACTGCGAGGAAATCAGGTGGCTACGCGGGAATGTTACGTTGCCATGATGGAGATGGATGACCACCTACAGGCAATGAACATCGAGGAACAGAGAACAGTAGCAGAAACTGTGGAAGAATTGGAGGAGGTACGACTGGATGATTCTAGGCCCAACCGAACTACCAGAATCGGAACCTTAGTCGACCAAACGGTTCGACACGTGCTCGTGTTATTCCTCAAAGAGAACCAAGACGCGTTTGCATGGAGCCATGACGACATGCCGGGAATAGATCCGACAATCATAGTTCACAAATTGAATGTATCACCTTTTTTCTCTCCAGTTCGACAAAAAAAGTGCGTGTTTGCCCCCGAACGGGATCGGGCCATAGCAGAGGAAGTGCGGAAGCTACAAGAAGCAAACTTCATACGGGAGGTGTACTACCCTGATTGGCTGGCAAATGTAGTCATGGTCAAGAAATCAAGCGAAAAGTGGAGAATGTGTGTTGACTTCACGGATCTGAACAGAGCATGCCCTAAAGACAGTTATCCGCTCCCGCGCATTGACACCTTAGTGGACTCCACTGCAAGACATGAACTTTTGAGCTTCATGGACGCCTTCTCTGGGTACAATCAAATTAAATTGGATAAGACTGATCAGGAGAAAACATCATTTGTGACAAGCCAGGGGCTTTTTTGCTACAAGGTGATGCTGTTCGGGCTCAAGAACGCAGGAGCCATGTATCAGCGATTGATGAACAAAATGTTCGCACACCAAATTGGCAGAAACGTCCAGGTTTACGTAGACGATATGTTGGTGAAAAGCGCAAAGGTGTCTGATCATCTCAGGGACCTCCAGGAGACTTTCAACACTCTTCGGACGTACAAAATGAAGCTGAATCCAAGAAAATGCGCGTTCGGAGTTACCGTTGGAAAATTCTTAGGATTCATGGTGTCCCAGAGGGGCATTGAAGTCAACCCAGAGAAAGTAAAAGCGATTATGGAACTATCTCCTCCGAGGACGGTAAAGGAAGTGCAAAGCTTGACAGGGAAGATAGCAGCCTTAAACAGGTTCGTATCAAGAGCGACGGACAAGTGTCTCCCCTTTTTCAGAACACTAAGGAGATCTTTCGAGTGGATGGACGAATGCCAAAGGGCATTTGAAGAGTTGAAGGCATATCTCTCTACCCCGCTATTGCTTAGTCTGTCCATGCCAGGGGAGGAATTGTTCCTGTACCTTGCCGTCTCATTAGCAGAGGTAAGTGTAGCTCTCATCAGAGAGGAAGGGAAGATACAAAAGTCCGTGTACTTTATCAGCCGGGTGCTGAGAGGAGTAGAAGAAAGATACCCACGGATGGAGAAACTCGCTTTCGCTCTTGTGACTGCAGCTCGAAAGCTCAAGCCCTATTTTCAAGCGCATACCAGAAAAGTCCTTACGGATCAGCCCTTGCAGAGAGCAATGAGAAATCCTGAAACTGCAGGACGGATGGCTTTGTGGGCTATCGAGCTAAGTGAATACGATATCCAATACCAGCCACGAACGGCTGTGAAAGGAAAGATACTGGCAGACTTCATTGTGGAATTCACTACAATTGAGGAGTAGGGGGCAGAAGAGATGCCCACATGGAGAATTCACACAGACGGATCTTCCAATAAACACGCTGGGGGTGTCGGCGTCGTACTACACTCCCCTAAAGGAGATAAGATAGAATGCATGATCCGTCTGGACTTCGCCACTACTAACAACGAAGTAGAGTACGAGGCCCTGGTTGCGGACTGGAGCTTGCGATAGCAGCAGGGGCTAGGAAGGCAGTCATCTACTCCGATTCTCAAATCGTAGCCAGTCAAGTTAATGGGACCTATGATTGCAAGAATGAGAGGATGAAAAGGTACCTCGAGGAAGTGAAGGGTCGGACGAATAACCTCCAATTTACGATAATCCAGATCCCAAGAGAGGAGAACCAAGAAGCGGATCGACTCGCAAAGGCTGCTTCGACCGAACATATGATCACTACAGAACACGTATTGTCATTTGTCCAACTTTCATCATTATTAGATGATGTTCGAATGCAGGAGGTAAGCACTGAGAACGATTGGATGGTCCTAATTATGGCATACCTCAAAGATGGCAAGTTGCCAGATAGTAAAGAAGACGCAAGAAAATTGAAGGTTAAAGCTGCCTGATTCATCCTGATTAAAAACGTCCTCTACAAAAGAGGATTCTCCCGACCATATCTAAGATGCCTCGGTCGTGAGGAAGCAGAGTATGTGATGAGGGAGGTCCATGAAGGAATTTGTGGGAACTATTCTGGATCAAGGTTTCTCGTGCACAAGCTACTTTGAACGAGATACTACTGGCCGACAATGCAAAAGGATGCCCATGTGTACGTTACAGCCTGCGACAAGTGTCAACGATTTGGCAATCTCATTAGACAGCCAACGGAAGAACTCACACCTATGACGGCTCCATGGTCGTTCGCACAATGGGGGTTGGACATCATGGGTCCATTCCCTATCGCGGTAAGACAACTGAAGTTCTTGGTGGTTGGTATTGACTACTTCACCAAATGGGTAGAAGCAGAAGCTCTGGCTACTATCACAGAGAAGAACATTCGCATTTTTGTATGGAGAAGTATTATTTGCAGATATGAGATTCCAAGGGTGCTCGTTTTAGACAACGGGAAGCAATTCGACAATGATGCATTCCGGGACTTTTGTTTTCAGCTGGGAATCAAAAATTACTACTCGTCGTCCGCCCACCCACAGGCCAACGGACAAGTTGAAGTCACAAACCGATCTTTGCTAAAGATTATCAAGACCTGGCTCGAGGGGGCAAAGGGCATATGGCCGGACGAACTACCAAGTGTTCTATGGGCGTATAGGACAACGGCAAGAACGCCAACAGGAGAGACACCGTTTCGATTGGCATATGGTACTGAGGCCCTCATACCGGCAGAAGTGGGATTGGCGAGCTACAGTGTGGAAAGCTACGACGAGAGCAAGAATAATGAAGCATTGCGTTTAGAGCTTGACCTTGTAGATGAGGTCAGGGCAGCAGCAGCACAAAGACTGGCGCGGTACCAAGCCATGATGGCAAAACACTACAACTCCAAGGTCCGGCACAGGGACTTCCAGGTGGGAGATCTGGTATTACGAAAAGTACTCGGTGCTACGAAGGATGCATCCCTGGGGAAACTGGGTCCCAACTGGGAAGGCTCGTATAGAATTATCTCATGGCATAGGAAAGGAACGTACTACTTGGAGACGTTATACGGAAGGAAATTAAGCCATCCGTGGAACACAGAGCACCTGAAGAAGTACTACCAGTAGTGCAGTGGGCATGAGACAATATCTATCCTTATTTTCAGTTTATTTTTAAACAGTTATAGTTTTTACTTATTAGAACCCAAGTTTTTTTTTCATTAACAATATGGTCTATCGAACTGATATAATGATAGGAATTTTTATTCAGAAAATATGAAATGTATGGTGTTCAAGATCTACAAGTCCACAAAGTGGACGGATCATCCCAAAGGATGAAAATTTACAAGTCCACAAAGTGGACGGATCATCCCAAAGGATGAGAATCTACGAGTCCACAAAATGGACGGATCATCCCAAGGGATAAAACCTACAAGTCCACAAAGTGGACGGATCATCCCAAGGGATAAAAACCTACAAGTCCACAAAGTGGACGGATCATCCCAAAGGGATAAAAACCTACAAGTCCACAAAGTGGATGGATCATCCCAAAGGGATAAAAAACTAGTCCACAAAGTGGACGGATCATCCCAAAGGGATGAAGACTTACGAAGTCCACAAAGTGGACGGATCATCCCAAGAGATGTTTAACCAAGTCCACAAAGGGGACGAATTACCCAAGATCCACAAAGTGGACGGGCCTCAAAAAATACATATGAAAGTCTAGCCCAAATAAAGGACGGACATCTACAAATTCCTCACAATAGACGGGATTATCTAAATGGGATAAACATGCATATAATGTGCGACGGATAATAAGCAAGCAAATAGGCAAAGAAAAAAAGATTCGATAAGTTAAATTGTACGATTACAAACGATGGTTCAGCAAGTTCGCTTACAACGGTAAAAATATTTACAGAAAAAAAAAAATTACTACTCATTCTTCGGGGATGAATTCTCAATCAATGGACCGTCGTTTGGTTGACTTGGAGGAAGAGCTTGACCTTCGTCAGCTGGAGCAGTGACGACAAACACTTCGTCTGTGCTTTCTGAACGGACAGATTGCGTGAGTGTTTGTCCTTGAGCTTCAATAGAGACGTGGGATACGTCCAGATCGAGATACGACGACTTAATCTGACGGATGGCGTCGTCGAATCCGTCAGCAAAGGAGCTCCCAAGCTTTGCCAGAAGGAGGTCGGAGTCGCGATACTCCTGGACGGCTATCTCTTTCGCAGTGTGGAGTTTAGGCTTAGTCTCCGTCAGTTTGTTCTCCTTGTCCTTCAAGATTTGGCGTAAACGCTCATTCTCCGTCTCCAGCTCACCTCTGACCTCCTCCGAGCACTTGAGCTTCCTGTCCATATTGATCTTCCAGGTCTTTAAGTCGTGAAGCTCATCCTCCATCGTCTTGTTCTTCTTCCTTAGACGGTCCATTGTTGTCTCGTGATTGACGCAACGGCCCATTAATCCTTTCATCATCAGCATGGCCTGAAAGCAAAGTACAACACCATGTAAATGACGGATAAGCATGAGCGTAACAAAGTTAGATGGATTTAAAAATACCTGCGCAATATTAAAGAGACCCGTCTCTCCCATCGCCTCCGTCGCGTGATTGCCGAGGTCTTCATAGTCGTCAGCCGTCAGGATGGACAAAAGTTTTCCCAGGGCGTAGCTTGAGTCTTCCCTAAAAAGGACGGGTGCTTTCTCTCCTGTGGGAGCTGGACCCTTCATCAAGCCCTTGCCCTTTCCGTGCCTGACGGGTGCCTTCTCAGCCTCCAACGCCACAACGGGCTCTAGTGTGGTCCTCTGCTTCTTAGGAGGACGGTCCACCTTCTCTTGTTGGTTACGTTTTGTTGGCCACCCTCTTGTTTTTTCTTCGCTGCCTGTTGTTTGATGAAGGCTCTTCTCTTGGCAGCGTCCATCTCTACAAATCAAAGACGGGTGTGAATAGAAGCAAAAATGACAGCGCTAAAAGAAGACGGAGAGAATTACAGTTAACTTACGTTTTCTAACTCTGTTATCGTAACGACGGGCGGCGGACGAAGGATCAGGACCGTCACAGTACCAATGGAGAGTGTCGAGGGTGACGAGTTGTGCCCACGTCCTCTCCTGGAGCTTTGTCTTGTTGAAAATTCTCTCCAGGAAACTCCACTACTTTAAGGAAACTTGTCGACGGTCTCGAGCTGCAAAAAAGACGGCTAGACTTTAAAAAATAAAATGACTTTCAAAGATCAATTAGACGGAAACTAAAGCGATGGCATACCCGATGGAGGCATTATGCCCCATGTAGTGTCGACGGGCATATATGTGCTATCCCTTGGACGACACATCCATTCGTCCTCGTCCAAAAAGAAATACCTACTTTTCCAGTCTCTATTCGAGTCTGGTGTATCACTGACGAGCCTCAACAACGGGCTCCTGGCTACAAAACTGTACATCCCTTTTGATTTGACGATCTCCGTCGGATGATAACAGTGGAAAAATTCTTCCACCGTCAACCTTCTAGAACCGTCAGACATGCCCCATACAAAACTTCTACGCCTATGAATACCCTCCAGGCATTTGGGGAGATCTGAGTGACAGATAGGCCAAGGTATTGAAGTAGTTGACGGTGGAGAGAGCTCAAAAGGAACCTAAGCCCTACCTTTAGGGCTTGCTCATAAATCCCAACACCGTAGATCCCCCTGTAGTAACATTTCTCAGACTTATGGGGGAGACGCAGACGGATGTTATCGGGTATTTGATACTTGGTCCTAAGCATGTTGAGATGGGATTCGGTCATTGACGACCTAAAATCGTTTACCGTCCAGAGGGGTAGCATGACGAACTCCCTAAGACCGTCCGGGCCAATCACTGATTGAACGGGGGGATCCACACCGTCTAAGCTACTACTTGACGACTCTGAACTTTCCGTCTCCAGACCTTCATCTAGGGAAGAAGAGGCACTGGACAGATTCCTTTCATCACTTGAAGTGTTAGGATCTCTTGGACCTGACGGGAATCTCTCATCGTAGCCCGCCCCGTCGCGGACAAACGACTGATTACTTGACGCACTAGACATTACCTACATTTATGACGGTATAACCTAAGACACCGATGGATCTAAAGAAAGTGCATATATGTAAACAATAAAATAAAGAGAAAGACGGGAGAAGGGTTCGGAGTACATACCGGATCGAGATGGCTTCCAATGCGAGACGACGAATAGATTAGCTGAACGACAAGAATGCACGGTAGTAATGACGGTGGCGCTCTGCTCACAAATTTTTGATAGGAAGAGAAAGTGAAGGGAGAAATGGCAGGCTTTTATAGAACGAAGGGCACGGAATACGAAGCGACGCCTTGTTTTGGGGAAACAGCCAATCCATAAAGACCACGTGTCCTTCGCCAGAACTACAGGCCACGTGTCCTCCGTAATGGTACAATAGGACCGTCCTATCTCAATATATTGCTTTATGAATCATTCCATGAATCCGTCAGGTTTCAAAGACGGATCCAAGGACTGAAGGGGGCAACTGAAGGGGATAAAAATAGGAGACGGATATCTCCATTGAACTTGAAGGGACGGAAAGGAAGAAGACGAATTGACATCGTAGGTGACGCAAATAGGACGGTTGAATTTTATTGAGTATCCGTCATATATGAATTAGTTATAAATTCTTGGTTGTATGTCACTTGATATGTTTAGTCGACTTTTGCTTTATCTCCACGCAAGCGTGTACACTTGAACTTCTTGCATCACACGTTTGAGAAGACTCTTATATGGAAAAGAACTCAAGAAGGAAGTTGTATCCTAAAAGGAAAGGCAATTCTACGCCAATATAAATACCCCAGAAACCCTAGATATCAAGGTACGCACAATTGACTCAACTCTGGCACTCTAGGGTTGTAAAGGAATTCTAACTTGACTTTCGGAGGGTTTTTGGCCGGCACCACACCGGTGCTCTCTTTTAGGTCTCTTTGTTTTCTCTTTGCAGGTGTTGACTCGAGTTGGAGAGTGCTTGCAACTTATTGGTGATTTTTTCGACCTCATCAATAATAAATGAATCTTGAGTAAACTCAGAGCTACAACAAAAAGGCAACACAATTATTTTAAAAAAAAAACGATAACAATTTACTTGTCAAAAGATTTTATTTATTAAAGGACCTATGAGATACGCAAATCGTGCTATATTGTGAATTTTGTTGAGACAGTGATTTTAATTACTTTTTTATTTTATATTTAATACTTGACATATCATTTATATAACTTAAGCAGTAAGATTTACAATGTTTCTAACATCACTCTTATCATGAGGTCTAATGAAAAAAAAAAATTTTTATTTTTATTTTTCATAATTGCTATGTGTCATATTATGATTAGTGAATAATAAAATTAAATCAGTGATAGGCGTATGTGAAATAGTGAAAGTGGTTTTACATCGTTCACATTTGTCACTATCACAAGATGTGAAAAAAATTATGTCCTTCAAATTTGGTCTGTAATTCTTAGGGTACTTATATCGTCCAGCCAATTGCTTTTCAATTATAGTTCATGGTTAAATATAGATTTTAAACATTGTATTTCTCTCCAATTTCTTTCCATACTCCGTCATTGTAATCAACTTTTTTATTTTGAAAATAATTAAAGAAAAAAAAAGGAAAGAAGTCAAATGTCATTGTGTATCATAATTAGTAAAGCATACAGATTATGCTTCTTTAGGAGAAATGATGTCTCGATTTAACTGGGTATAAGGACATTTCAAATTGGCCATTTGTTTTTCTTTCTTAGTAATAATTGGAGAAAATGGTAATGAATCATACACATTTGATCATAATCCCAATTGTGGGAGGACAAGAATCCGAAAACATAGACAGATGGGACAAGGTCAATGCCAAGAGAACAAACCTGAAAAAATGCTGACAATAAGTCTTTGGAAAATATGAACAACCCACTACAAGTACAAGGAGACTAAAACACACAAGGACCTCGAGGATACCAATACGTCCTTGGGGGACTGAAGGCTAGCTTTTAAGGCCGTTGGGCACGTACCAAGGAAGAGAAGGAGGATTTGTCGTCAAGCTAGGAAGGGAAGAAGACAGATAAATCATCCATCACCTCCGCTTTCAATGCTTTGAACTCACCTAGCTGGTAGCATTAATAAGGAAATGACTCTTGAACGGTGTCAACACAGCTCATAGCCTAGTGTAGAAGCCTTCTAGGAAGCCTCTGATGGGACAAGTATCAAGAGAGATGAATCCTAACCCTCCAAATGGAGGGCTAAGATACAATTTATGGGACTATATAAGGCAAAGAAGCCTCTATAAGATGGGAGGAGAAAAAATTGATCATTGTAACCTTAGTACAATTGTAATCTTTATCTCGAACTAAACCCAAGGAGCATAATATAAGCCATCTGAGGCTATCTCTAATCAATCTTAGCATATTTATACTTAACGTTAATCTTATCAGCTCTAATTAGCTCATCCCATTTAAGCAAGGGTATTTAAAGGTTGATTGACATCTCACCTCTATAAATTAATTGTGCGGGCAAAAATAACGAACCTGACAGGTTCCTTTTGTCTTGACATATTTTTGCCCGCCACACCAATCATTCTTATCCAATTGTGTGTGTGTATATATATATATATGTGTGTGTATATGTATAATTATTTTTTTCATTTCAATCTCTTCGATAGAATATGTTATGGAATATCTCACCCAAAAGGGTGTCCCTCTAATTCGTGAAGAGCCACCTAACTTCATTGTCCAACACAGGTGTTTGAAATTGAAACCACTCCAAGGTACTTCCATAAAAGGTGTGCCACTTTTATTATGCATGTCAAATTTGAAAAACACGAGTACAAGTGCTGACAATCATTTATTTAATTTAAGGGTAGTGTTTATTATACGTAGTGTGTACATATTGTCCAAAATAATTGAGATCATAACTTTAAGTCATGTTTTCAAGTTTGAAATTACTACTTAAAATCACAATTTCAATTACTTTGGGGTAACAATTTTGCTACCAACCTTTTTCATGCATATATGTTGCTGTACAAAATATACAATTTTGCACTTTCATCACCATAACTAGTCAATTAATATACGTGTTATCAGTACAATCAAATTTTAGTGGGTTTATGTGAAGTATAATTAGTGATTATACTTTACCTAAACCCACTAAAATTTGAATTGGCATTTCCTTCACTAATTATATTAGGCTATATATATATTGCGGAACCTAATTCGTGAAAAGCCTAATATATCATCTGTTTTAAGCCTAGATTCACGCCATACTTGAACTATATAAGAACTCGTTAGGGATGACCAAAGAGATATTTTCCGCATAGATAAGATGCAAACCTTATTTCCCTTTGGTTCACCATCAATTGAAGACAATATTCTTGAAGATCGGTGATCAAGGCTAAAGTCATGCTGCCACCACAATGTTGCTATTGTGAAGGAAGGTTTCAGAGATTCTTGGAGTAGGACAGAGATTCTGGACGAGATTGCAAAGGTATCATCCACAGAGCGTTCATATAGTAGATGGGTTCAAAGGTTTGGAAACTATAGATGGTTTGTGTTGTAAGTTCATCTACTGAGGTTGTAGAGTGCAGGAACAAAAGTTTTATACTAGATTTTAAACTTCTCTTTATTGTAATGGATTGCCTTTGAGAATGTCTCCCCTCCCCTCTCTCCCTAGTGGTTTTTACTTTGGTACAGGTTGTTGCATTCGTTTTCCCTAAGTTACTATATAGTGTTTTGTATTTTCTGTTACATTGACTGTTAATTACACAATATTGGAATTGTTCGCATAGACTTAACAACAACTTGGCCTTAATTTTGGTGAACTAGTGCTTTTGGGGGTCTAAGAAACCGACACAACTCATAGGTGATAAACGTGAGCTTAATAAGGGAAGACAACTCATAGATTAAGTTGTTTTCTAGAAAAATTTTTATGGAAAATAACTCTAGCTTTGAAAATCTTAGAGAGAAAAATTAGACTTTGAGAGAGTTTTAAGAGCTTCCACCATTAGAAATATGGAAGCTAGTTGATAACACAGAGATCAGAAAGGTCTAGATATAGTTTCTTTATTCCAGAATGGCAGTGAGAACAGAATGGAGAGAGATGGTGATAGATCTGGGTTTGCTAGTTTTTTTTTTTTTTTGTATAATAATAATAAAATTAATTTATGATTTAAAATATAATGTGTCAATTTATTTTTCCTTATAGCCGAAGTGTCACTCATATTTTATTGATTTTTTTAATAAAATAATGATGTGGCATTATCTATACCATTTATTATAAAATGAATGGTTCAGATTAAAGGAATTCTATTTGGTAGAGTACCCTAAAAACTTTAAAGGATCTGGATCTAAATTCGGTGCAAACAATAATAATTAAATAAATATCTATCACTAATTGAATTATTTGGATTCATGACAATAAAATATGAAAAAGAAAAGAGAAAAATAAAGGAAAAATAAACGGTGGACTACATATTTGGTTCTTATCCTTTACACTACATTTCAATTTGATCACTAACTTTTCAATTGTGTCAATTCGGTTCATAACTTTTTAGAGCTGTGTCAATAAGTAAATTTTTTATTTTGGCTGTTTGTCACGTCAGCAATTTTCAGTCAATAATAACTATAGAGTCTAAATTGAAACAATATTAAAAAGTTATGAACCAAATTGACACAATTAAAATATTAGTGATTAAATTGAAATATGGTGTAAATGATAGAAACCAAATATGTAATTTACCAAAAAATAAATTAAAAAAATAAAAGAAAAAAATTACTTTTTTTATGTGCACAAAATTACATAGTTTGCTTTAAATTTGGTTGACCTTTAACAACTGTCATTAATGAAAATTAGGGGTGTGTAGCCAACTCACCAATCTGCCAAAACCAACCCAAGCCACCCCAACCTGTCGAGTTGGGTCAGTTTTTAGGGATTGGTGGGTTAGGTTCGATTATGAATTTTTTTTTAAAAGTGGGTCGGGTTGGGTTTAAGTTATAACAATCACAAATCCGTCTAACCCGACCCGACCCACCTATATATTTAAAATTTAAATTATATATACTATATATTTTTAAAAATAATATATAATTAATAATTTTTTATTTAATTTTTTTCCCATATTCAACTCTTCCTATATGAAACCCAAGTAACTCGCAAACCCTAACAATCTTATTTCTCCCTCTGCCACCTCCCACTCCCACTCTTCCACTCCACTTGTATTTGTTTATAACTGAGTTAGGATACTAGTTTATGTATATTTAGTTTATCAACTTAGGTAGTAGGTGAGATATATTTGTTTCTACTCAATTTAATAATAATAGGGATTAAAAAAAAATATGTCCAACCCATGGGTTCAACCCAACCGAATCCAATCCATGTGGGTATAGTTGAATCCCTGTTATGGGTTGGGTTGGGTTGGATTTTTTTTAACCTACCATGGTAGGTTAGGCCAAAAAATCCCCTCAATCCAACCCGACCCGACCTATGCACACCCCTAAATTGAAAATAATGACATTCAAAATAGTATCAAATGTTAAAGATAGAAAAAAAAAAATTTTAATCTTAGGGACATAATTAAAATTGAGCTATATTTAGAGGGTATAATTAGAACTTTTGTAAAAGAAAAGGGGAATAAAAAAGAAAAGAAAAAGACACTTAACATAAGTGAAGTTAAAATAAACATAAAGGCTTATTTTTTATTTTTGCAGCATAGATGCTGCTACTAGCTTACATACAAATCTTGCTTCATGATTTTTAGGTACTAATACAAGTCATATAATTAGAACAGAGGCTGTAATGATGTAATAGAGCCCTAAGTTTTCAATTTAGGAGGCTTTCTAATCTTTGTCGCTTGCTCAAAGCCATAGGCAATCTCAATCAGCTTAGGCTCTGAACCCTTTAGTCCTCCAAAGCATAAGCCAAACGGTTTCCTGTCAGAGCGATATCCAGCAGGGACAATTACTCCTGGGAAACCCCCAATTGCAAGGATATGAGCAGCATTATAATCAGGAGTAACTATTGCATCTAGCTTATTCTTTGTCATCAACTTCACAAAACCTTCTCTAGTTAGTTTTGCTAAATTCACCAGCGCCGCCTTCTCTGCATTTCCAATTCCATTTGTTGCTTCAGCTTTTATAAACAGGTCTTGTCCATAATCTAACCTCTCCTGTATTGGCACTCATGGAATAATCAATAATTAGCTATCATTGAGTATGATTTTTAGTAACAATAAGTTCATGGCACACAAATTTTCACTTTTTTCATAACTATTAATGTCTACTAGCATAATTGCATATAACAAAAAAGATGAAAGTAGTTGGTAATAGGTTTGTGTGAAAGTGATGTTGCTCCAGTCACAACTTACTGAAAATTATGTCCTTAGCATTGCTCAGTTACTTGTGCCGATCTTATATATGAATGTAAGACATTACATAAATCAAGAGAACCTCAATTTATTGTACTCACCAATTTTGAGTTTTTCTTGTTGAAGGCAATCAAATCAGCTAAGGAACGGACTGGGGAAACCACTAGCTCCTTTAGGTATGCATTAATATATCTTTTAAACTCAGCCGCCATTGCAATGTCTTCATCGCTCGACATATAGATTTCGTCAATATTGGTTATTTCCAGATTGTCTACCAAAAATGGTGCCTTGTTTCCTAAATTTGCATAACATATTCACATAATTTTTTTAAAAAGTGATACTACTGTTAGTAAAAATTTTATAATCAAAGCCTTACAAATTGATGCATCAACTTTTAAACACGATTTAAAAAAATATTGGAAATTAATTTTTATGTTTTTGATGTAATTAAACATATTTAATATCATGTTAGTTTGTATGCCTTTTGCAATAAAATTGATAGTAACTTTTTAAAATACATTTGGTTAAGCATTGAAAGTAATTACCTTAGTGTCTTAAGATGTTGCTCAACAATTTGAGCTGTAATCGTATCATTCCCAAAATTGTAGAAGTCCCTCACTATCCCCACTCTCTTAGTGCGGAGCCCATTGATCTTAAGAAATTGTGCATAGCCACCTTTTGGAATGTATCGTGATGTTTCAATTGTTGCATTGTCGTAGTGGTCAATGCCAACAATGGCATCAAGAACATAGACAGCATCTGCTACTGTTCTACAAATGGGCCTGTTCCATCCAAATAAAGTTACGACGAAATTTGTGAAATACAATGATGATGCTTGTTGACAAAAGATTGGTGTAAATATTAAAAAATAAAAATAAAACATAACTAATGTTATGTTAGAAAATATAAGAAATAGTTATGATGTTATTGTAAAGCATATAGAAAAATATGAAGAAAAAAAAATAAAGGAGATAGTGTGTCTTTTAAAATTTTTTAATCAATGGTAGTCCCTCTACACATTTCAAACCCATTAGGGGATTGAGACAGGGTGACCCTATCTCGCCTTACCTTTTTCTTTTGTGTGCCTATATTCTTTCTTGTTAACTCATTTAAGCCAAGTCTTCAAGAGCTCTAACTGGTTTTAGGGAGGGAAGAAGTAGGATTACAATCTCTTATTTACTTTTTGCTGATGACTCAATCCTTTTCTTTAAAGCAAATGACAAAGGTGTCAATACAATTATACAAACTCTCCCTGGGTATTGTCACCTCTGAGGAAGCAAGTAAATTTTGGTAAATCTGAATTAATCCTCAGCCCCAATATTCCTTGACCAACCAAAGACTAGTTAAGCCAACAATTAGGGGGTTAAGGCGTTAAGCTGGTGGATGAGCCTGGGAAATACCTTGGCATCATATTTATACTTAGAGGTAGAAGAATTAATGGCTTTCAGGACATTGTTGTGAAGGTAGCTCGAAAAAACTTTAGGGTTGGAAAGCAAAGTTGATCTCTCAAGTTTGGAGATTAACCCTTATAAAATTGGTGTTACAAGCTTTACCTATCCACAATTTTAACTGTTTTAGATTGCCTGACATAGTTTGCAGAAAAATTGACTCTTTGGTGAATGCTTTCTAATGGGGACATGATACCAACTCAAAAAGATTACATTGGACAGGCAAACCCTGTGCCAACCTAGGGAAGACGGTGGGCTAGGTAATTGAAAACAAAGATCATGAATGAAGCAATGATAGTCAAACAGGTTTGGAGAATTGCTCAAAATCCAAACACTCTGGTGGCAAGAACTTTTAAAGCTAAATATTTTCCTAAGTCTAACATTTTTTTTTCATGTAAGTCTACAACTTTTACATCATGGGTATGGAGAAGCATTCTCAAATACAGAGAATCCGTGGCTGGCCAAGCACTATGGAGGATGGGGAAGGAGAAAGTTATTCCTATCGATCATCCTCTTGGGGTACAGGTGGAAACAACAAAGCCCTCTAACAACTCAAACATCGTTAAGGTTTCTGACCTCATAGATGAGGACCAAAGAACATGGATGCCAGCTCTTCTTGCTAAACTTTACCAGAGGGATAAAATGAAGGAGGTTTTGGACATCCCTCTTAGCAAGTCTCCCCTCCCAAAAGATAAGCTATTATTGTCATATGCTCAATCTGGAAGTTACAATGTTAAGATATAAAATTTTGTATAAGGAAACAGAAGATCGAAACCAAATTAACAGGGCAAATGATATTACACTTGAGTTGTGGAATACATTGTGGAAAACCCAACTTCCATTAAGAATCATCTCACTTACATGGAAAATCCTTCATAGAGGGAATCCTATAAAAGAGGAGTTGCATAGAAGGGGATTCCTATAAAAGATGCATGACCAAAAGGAAAATTGATGAGAGGATACTAATCAACATGGTCTGTGATACTCAGCTAAGATGTTTGAAAACACGTGACCAACAAGAAAGCCAATGAAGGCTATTGATCAAAGGCTTAATGTGGCCTGAAGATGATAGAGAACGCATGTGTTAGGTTCTAAAGATTTAAAATTAAATGATTAGAATATCAACTTGTATGTGTTGGCAAACTGAGAACAAAAATATGTCATAATTAAGTGTTAGACATTGCTCAAAGTTGTACAGGTCAAAACTCAAGAATGTACATACTGTAGGAAAAAGGTTTATATTTCTGTGAAGCTCGACTGATTGAATGGTGAAGCTCAATACACTACAAAAAAAATGGCCTATTGCGGCGGGCCTATTGCGGCGGGTGCGAAAACTGCCGGTATAGGTCGCCTATTGCGGCGCTTTTTCGGCCCGCCGCAGTACATGAGATCTATTGCGGCGGGCCAATGGCCCGCCGCAATAGACCCAGTATATTGCGGCGTACTATTGCGGCAGGCCAGTGACCCGCCGCAATAGACCTCTTTTAGCGGCTTTCAGCTTAGATATAGCGGCGGGTCAATGACCCGCCGCAATAGGCTCGAAATTGCGGCGGGCCTATTGCGGCGGGTGCAAAAACTGCCGCTATATGTCACCTATTGCGGTGCGATTTTGGCCCGCCGCTGTAGATGAGATCTATTGCAGCGTTTTTTGTGACCACCACTATAGGTAAGGTTTTTGTATAAAATTAAGTTTTTGTAGTTTACAATAACGCATAAAAGATGAGTTTCAATATCAAATGGTAAATTACATCCGATTGGCATGAAAATTGGCATGCATGTTAAGAACATATAGAAAATGTGATCCAACAGTTGGAGTTTCAAAATATGAATTCAACTATAAGTTATTGGTTGGTATAACATTTTATAGAGTTACGTCAAGTGTAACTTGAACCCAACCCTATATTTCTTAATTCGATGTGAATTTTGACAAATCTACCGTTAGATTACATTATCTTCATATATTTTTCAGGCTTAAAAAATTTCAAGGTGATCAAAGATTAATAGCCATGTCATCAATCAATTGTTTAAATTCAAGTTTTTGTAGTTTAAAATAACGTATAAAAGATGATTTTAAAAATCAAATGGTAAATTACATCCGTTAGGCATGAAAATTGGCATGTATGTTAAGAACATATAGAAAATGTGATCTAACGGTTGTATTTTCAAAATATGAATTCAACTATAAGTTATTTCTTGGTGTAACATTTTTTAGAGTTACGTCAAGTGTAACTTGAACCCAACCCTATATTTATTAATTCAATGTGAATTTTGACAAATCTACAGTTAGATTACATTATCTTCATATACTTTTCATGCTTAAAAAATTTCAAGGTGATCAAAGATTAATAGCCATGTCATCAATCAATTGTTTAAATTCAAGTTTTTGTAATTTAAACTAACGCATAAAAGATGAGTTTAAAAATCAAATGGTAAATTACATCCGATTGACATGAAAATTGGCATGCATGTTAAGAACATATAGAAAATGTGATCCAACGGTTGGAGTTTCAAAATATGAATTCAACGATAAGTTATTGGTTGGTGTAACATTTTTTAGAGTTACATCAAGTGTAACTTGAACCCAACCCTATATTTCTTAATTCAATATGAATTTTGACAAATCTACCGTTAGATTACATTATCTTCACATATTTTTCATGCTTAAAAAATTTCAAGGTGATCAAATATTAATAGCCATGTCATCAATCAATTGTTTAAATTCAAGTTTTTGTAGTTTAAAGTAACGCATAAAAGATGAGTTTGAAGATCAAATGGTAAATTACATCCGATTGGCATGAAAATTGGCATGTATGTTAAGAACATATAGAAAATGTGATCCAACGGTTGAATTTTCAAAATATGAATTAAACAATAACTTATTGGTTGGTGTAACATTTTTTAGAGTTACATTAAGTGTAATTTGAATCCAATCCTATATTTCTTAATTCAATGTGAATTTTGACAAATCTACCGTTAGATTAAATTATCTTCATATATTTTTCATGATTACAAAATTTCAAGGTGATCAAAGATTAATAGTCATCAATCAATTGTTTAAATTCAAGTTTTTGTAATTTAAAATAACGTATAAAAGATGAGTTCAAAAATCAAATAGTAAATTACATCCGATTGGCATGAAAATTGGTGTGCATGTTAAGAACATATAGAAAATGTGATCCAATGGTTGGATTTTCAAAATATGAATTCAACAATAAGTTATTTCTTGGTGTAACATTTTTTAGAGTTACATCAAGTGTAACTTGAACCCAGCCCTATATTTCTTAATTCGATGTGAATTTTGACAAATCTACCGTTAGATTACATTATCTTCATATATTTTGCATGCCTACAAAATTTCAAGGTGATCAAAGATTAATAGTCATGTCATCAATCAATTATTTAAATTCAAGTTTTTGTAGTTTAAAATAATGTATAAAAGATGAGTTTAAAGATCAAATAGTAAATTATATCTGATTGGCATGCATGTTAAGAACATATAGAAAATATGATCCAACGGTTGGATTTTCAAAATTTGAATTCAACAATAAGTTATTGGTTGGTGTAACATTTTTTAGAGTTGCATCAAGTGTAACTTGAACTCAACCCTATATTTCTTAATTCAATGTGAATTTTGACAAATCTACAGTTAGATTACATTATCTTTATATATTTTTTATGCTTAAAAAATTTCAAGGTGATCAAAGATTAATAGTCATGTCGTCAATCAATTGTTTAAATTGAAAATTTTGGTTATTTTTTTGGTGTATCGGTCATTTTTTATTAAATATATATTAATAACCACATCATTTTAAGTTTTACTAAAATAATTTTAAAATTAATTAATCAAGAAATATATATATATATATATATATATATATATATATATATATATATATGTAAGCCCAACTTGAATAAACAAATAATAAATAAATGTAATTTATTGTAGACCTATATATATTATTATAGGTAAAATACAATTAATAAATATATATTGCCTTAATGGTAAGCACATGTGTGTTTTAAGTTCCTGTCTTGGGTTCTAACCTTCATAACAACGTTTTTCATTTTTAAGTTTCTATTATCAAAACGACGTCGTTTTGAATTTATATAAAACTAAACATCTAAAACTAAAACCCTAGCATCTCTTTCTCCTTCAGCCGCTCTGTCCTCTCTCTCTCTCTCTCTCTCTCTCTCTCTCTCTTTTCACACACAACCTCCATCACTCCTTCTCACACACAACTACTCTCCAACGGCAACGTTGCCAATGGAGATCTGTCCTCTAACCCTAACCCTAACCCCAACCCCACCAAGAAGTCCCGCGATACCGAACGACGTCGTCGCCGCCGTAAGCAGAAGAAGAACTCCATGGCCTCCCAAGCCTCCTCCAGCGACGCTGATTCCAACGATCCACAACAGGTTATCTCTTCTTTTCTTTTGTATGGGATATTGGAATCTGTGATAGCAAAAATGCTTAACGTTTTGTGTATTGATTTTATTTGTATGTTTGCTGAATTAAGTGGAGCATGGAGTTTTTCTTTGTGATTTATTTCCTGCTTTGTTTGTTTGTTTGTTTAGAAACCGAAGGAAAACGAGAGAAAGATCATAGCAAACTACCACTTGATGAGATTTATTTAAATTGAAGAATATATTTCACGAATATCTTTGAAATTGAGAGATGAAGTAATTGTTCTTGAACTCGAAGAAAAAGGAATATAAGCTTGAACTCTATAAGGTGCAAAGTAAAACTTTCTATATGGATATTTGAAATGAATAGAACTGGAAGTAATCTCTCTTCCTAGTTTCTCGATGGAGTTTAATTGAGAGTTTATTTACGTTTAGTTTTCACATTACCGGAGAAGAAAAGCTGAATAAGATAAGATGAATTTCGTTTTCAATTTAAGCTGGTTTTGCATTAGCTTGAAAAGAGAGTATTAAGATCTTAAAAATATAATACCCATATTCATGTTGTCCAATGAATTATAAATCGGGAAGTTCTTTTACATGGTTACGAACATGTTTATTTCTCTTATTCTTATATGTTGGAAATTTGTAGACATTTCCGCAAGTTGAAGTGGAGTATGTCCCGGAAACTCTTGAGCTTGATGATGGAATGGATGAAGAATTTAGAAAGATTTTTAGAAAATTCAGTTTCCGTGAAACTATTGCTACTCGGAGTTTAAGGAATCCTCCCCCCGTCCCTTCTTTTTATGTAATATTGACTTTAAAGTTATTCTATTCTTCCGCTGGGAGAAGTATGAGCCAACACGGATGAATGTGAGATTTTGTCTCTGTTTGCCCATGAACTTGGTCTATAATGCTCACAAGTTAGTTCAAGAAGTTACTCATGAATAACACCTTCTATGTAACTTTCTTTTTTAAAATTGGAAAAATCTCAAGTTTTTTTTATTTTTATTTTGGGCATGGGGAGTAATGCTTGACTACTTCAAATCTATACGAAAGTGAATGTAGTACTATGTGTCAAACATTATTTATCTCATGATGTTACCAAATAGCCTTGATTAGGGGTTCATGTTTCTGATTGGTTACAAAGTAATAGATCAAAATGTATTTTTGTTGTAAATAATGGGCTATTGCTCTCTTCGGTCATTATGACTTCATTTTGTTTTTAAATTCTCTTCTTTGTGTTAGTTGTTTACCATTTTTATTTTAATCAAATCTCGTTTTATTTTATTTGCTTCGGGAGCTAGAAACGGATCAGGTTCTAAAGCAATTAAAGTATATTCAGATGGTAAGTCTTAGCACCCTTTCAATTACGTGTTCATTTTATTGGTCCAAGGAAAATGACTGTACATTAGATTACTTGCGACTAATTTTTTCCTAATCCTTGACTCTCCTTTTGATTATATACACCCCTAGTTACATCTTTTTAGAGTCCATCGACTAGTTGACATTTACTAATTGTCCTAATAACATCAACCAACTAGTTCTAACAAAGTGGTTGGGAAGCAACATCTTTTACTAATTAACATTTCATTTGTGTGAGGAACGAAAAGTAGATGCTAACTTTGTTGAACCAAGACAATGCTTTATGATTGCCTTAAAAGATTTATCTCTCTCTCTCTCTCTCTCTCTCTCTCTCTCTCTCTCTCTCTCTCTCTCTCTCTCTATATATATATATATATATATATATATATATATATATATATATATATATATATATATATATATATTATAAAACAACATAAGAAATAACCCAAAACAGTTCTCACTTTCAATCCCAGTATGGCCAGCACCAAGGTCTATGACATCCTTAGCAAACAATGAATCAGTCATGTGACACTGAAGTCCATGGTTCAAGCTTGAAGGTTTTAATTATTATCTATTTTTGTGGTGCTTGTGGGGAGAGCCATGGACAGTGTTATTGATAGCTTTAAAGAAAACCTTAAAAATGACATTTAACTTTATTTTTGCCAAGTTTTAAAGGTAACTTTTAGGTATGAGTTGCGCGTTTATCACTAATTCATGAACTTTTATCTGCTTTAGGATTCAAATCTTTTGTGTTTGTTCATATTTTTTGGAAATCTATTTTAAGCTTTCAGTGTTTGTGTGCATGTTTCATTGGAGTTCAGTGTGTTTTTTCTCTTATTTAATGCTGTTTGTTTGTGATTATTATATATAGTAAGAAATTAAACAATTAAAAAGAAACAAGTCATTGTAATTCCCAAAGGTTATGGTTGGAGCACATGCTGTCATGGCCAATGGTGGGGTTACAGCACCTGTTGGGTAAGTTTTAAATTTTATATTCTACATTTGTTAATGGTTTTGCCTATGTTCTAGTGTGATGATTGGTTTCTTGTTTGTCCAATAAAGTAACGCGGCATGTCTAGTGTGAAAAAAAAGATCAATTTGATCACTTCATTTAGATTTCTCGACACTTTTTCCAACATCCATAATGCCCAGACCCAGAGACCAGAGAAAAAGAAAGATTTCTTTCCACGTGTGATCTTAAAATATATATATAGTGCATATATTATTTGAATTTTTAGTTGTCACTACCTTTTGTTTGCATGCATTAGCTACGAAATTAACTTAGCCCCTAACAAACCAAAACCTATAAGCATTCGAGAATGTGAGTTGGTTTTTTCGGTAAATGCGATTCTGAGTCATTCGACATTTAATTTAGCAAACTCCAATATATACATATGCACGCTGATGTGCTTTACTGGGAAACAATTAATTTAATACTTCACACTTGACATAGTAGCCTCGTAGGTAATTATGTATCCATTTTTTAAAGGGCAAATTATATATATATATATACACACACACATATATAGAATTTAAAATTATTTTTCACTAGCTATGATAATTTATCTTTATCATCAAGTTACAACACCAATTTTTCTTATTAAAAAAAAGTCAAGATAAAAAATTTTACTAGTCAAAGTAATTAGAACTCATATGTTTTAGAAATATCTAAATCATATCTTCATAAAAACATATAAGTATTAATGCTTAGTCCACTTCATACTATTAAAAAAAAGAAATTGTACTCACACTCAATTAATGTCTTTTTCTCTTCTCCAAAAAAAAAAAAATAGTCTTTTTCTACTTCATACTATTAATGTCTTTTCCTTTTCCATTTTTTAATTCTCTTCACTCTTGTTTTGTCATGTACTCATGTATAAACACATTATTTTTAAGCAAAGTTTAATTAAATTAGTTTTTAATTCATGCTCTCTAATCTTCTCTGGGTTTTTGATTATTGTTTGGGTAAAAATCATACCTTTGATTGATTATTTGGTGGGTAATTCATTTTAATTCATGCTCTCTAATCTTCTCTGTAATTAATTCATTTTGATTATAGGGTTTACAGATGATGTTAATTTTAAGTGCTATATATATAAGATTTAACTTTGTAATGCTTTTGTTAATTCTAGGATTTAACTTGTTAGTCTCTCACTCTTTTGCTTGGGGTGTCTATTATATACTTCCTCTGGACTTGGATTTGCACCCCTTTATCAAATTTCATTACTCATGTTAAAAAAAAAAAAAATCCCATTACAAACTTGAGGTCCTAACTTAGTTGAGGTTGTGGATTCATCTTTTCATCCAGTTATTTGTGGAATCAAATTATAAACTTCTCTTCAGGTTGCACAGAAAAAGTGTGGCAATCTAAGGGCAAGCTCATATTAATATCATTTTTAGCATAGCTTGATGGTGTGATGCAGGTTTCTATAAACATGAGAGCCGTATTTTGCATCAGAATCACCAACTGATGAGTTGCAATCATAAGAAAGCTTTTTCATTGCTTTATAGAAGAATTTAAAGTTAGGAGTAGTCTAGGATATGTACTCTGTTATATGTTTATTTGGATATATTATTCTAGGATATGTACTTTATGGTTATAGACAATGTTATTTGTATTTGATAATGTATTTCTATGTTAATATTATATTAGTTTGGAGACATTTGTGGTGTTAATTAATTACATTTGTGATATTGTGTTAGTAGAGCTAAAACTATTAAACTATTATAGGTTCTTTGTAACAGGTTCGAATGAAAAAAAAAAAAAAAAAGAACCTATAGCGGCGGGCTATAAGCGTCGCAATAGGTTCCCATTTTATCTATTAAATGAAACCCTATTGCGGCACTTTTTGACCGCCGCTATAGGTTCAAACATATAGCGGCGGTCAAAAAGCGCCGCAATAGGGTTTCATTTAATAGATAAAATGGGAACCTATTGCGGCGCTTTTTGACCGCCGCTAAAGGTGAACACAATAGCGGCGGGCACGACCCGCCGCTAAAAGTCATTTGAAACAAATTCGAACGTTGTATAGCGGCGGTTTTTTGCCCGCCGCAATAGACTAAAACCGCCGCTAAAAAGCGTATCTATAGCGGCGGGTTTTTGTACCGCCGCAATAGAGATACTGCGACGCGACAAGCCTGGCGGGTAGAACCGCCGCAATAGCCCCCGCCGCAATAGGTGAAATGTACCTATAGCGGCGGTTTTTGGGGCTTTAGCGGCGGTTTTGGCCCGCCGCAGTAGCCCAGTTTTCTTGTAGTGATATATCAAAAATTGCAGAAATTTTTTTTTGTAGAATTTTACACAGGCCCAAGCCTGCGAAAATGTTTAAGGTTTTAGTCCAACAATCCTACATATAAAAGAAAAACCCTAGCCATGTTTTGAAGACTCTTGGAAGACTTGTGAGTTACTCCTGTGAGATCTGAGAGGTTCTGTACCTTTTAACTCTACAAGCATCTACCAGAACAAGATTTACAATCAAGTGCTGATGCAATATAGTTGCTACATAGATCAACAAGCCGTGATCTGAAACCTTTGAGTGGGATCTCAAAGTCATAAGCGTGGGTGCTTGTGTGCGGCAAATCTAAGAGAGAGGAGTCTGTGGATTCGAAACTTGCACATGACCATGGTAGTAAGTTACTACTTTAGATAGCAATAGATTTAGGATTAAATCTGATTGTAAAAATTTTGATTCTTTATAGTGTATTTGTTTTACCTTGAGGATAGTTAGTTCAAATCCTACCTAGGTTACCTTGAAATTGTTGGTTTTATTGATTTTCCTAGGTCGTCATATCGTGGTGTTCTTTATTTTTCACTTCTTTGCATGACATGATTTGTTATTATTTTAACCGAGATATGAATAATTAACCAAAGTAACTACCTGGCTAATATATTAGGTTAAACAATCTGCATTAAGGGATTTAAACAAACAAACAGCATGATGAAAAAGAAATCTAATAGAGAAGACTAACTATCGATGTGTTCCATAATACTTCGCCTAGATGGTTGAGGACACATGATCATAGGGAAAGACAATGATCAAGTAAGGAAGAAGGATGATTGTGCCCATTGAATGCAGTTGAAATCACTAAGATCGTCTTGTCATAAAATAGCATATTTTAGAAAGATGCATATGGGATTTTATAGACAAATAGGATGGGCTTGCAAAGTAGATAACAACAATGGTGACAGAGAAATTTTATGCTGGCCATTATTGAGAATTGATTAGGAAGAACCTATAGAGTGAAAGAGAAAGAGATAGAATGCAAAAATTAACGTGGATGTCTAGGTCTATAGCAGAAATCCCTTGATGGTTAGATCTTTTCTATTAAGCTCTATGTATTACATAAATTCATTAAAAGGTATTATAGTAGTCTAAATCTTAGGCTAATTCAAACATAGGCTTACACAATATTTACACTGTAAGTAGGATTGGCATTAATGTTTGAGCACCAAATAAGATTGGAATTACTTTGTTTACACTTCAAGTAAATTAAATACAATGAACCTGGAATAGAGTTATAGAATAGACATAGAACTTGACAAGGCATCTCTAACAGTTAATATGGCAAGGCTAAGAAGATATCAAAAAAGTGAAATAACGAAACTTGTAAATGTCATTTTACGATCTTACATTGCAATTCCAAAAAAAATAAAAATAAAATAATAATAATAATTGTATATATTTGGATTGAAATTCTTGTGATATGTACATGGTAAGGAAGTAGAAAATATGCCAAAAGTATTGTAACTCAACTGATACTTCTTAATGTATCCAACAAAGCTGTCTAGGATTAATCAAATCTCCCCTCCCCCAACTATTGCTTTATGAAAGAAAAAGGAAGTATAGCATATACATTTTAATCATGTTAGGCAACTTACATCTATCCTCCTAGAACCTTATTTTATCCAATTTGAGGAGGATCGCCAGAGCAGAAAATTTTTTGTTTTGTTTGCAGCTATAACATTTGACCAAATCTAGGGGGTAAGAAACCAAATGGTGCATTTCAAGAAATTTTTTGACAGCATGGAGCTTTTAAGAAAAATTTGCAAGGAAGTAGAGATGCATCAGAAATTATGGTGCGCTGAGAGTATGCCTATAAGGTAAACAGAACAGCCGCGGTGGCTTAAACTGAAAAAACACGAAACAAAGGTAAATTGTGACGTAGCTATAGGTAAGAACTGCTCCAAAGCTCGAAACTATTCTCAGGTTGTAGTAGAAGGGGATTTTTTTTTTTTTTTTTTTTAGAGTCCATCAACTGTCCAAAGCAGTCCTCCGACTAGAAAATTGTGTGTGATATTG
Source organism: Castanea sativa (assembly GCF_040712315.1). Lineage (NCBI taxonomy): Eukaryota > Viridiplantae > Streptophyta > Magnoliopsida > Fagales > Fagaceae > Castanea > Castanea sativa. The sequence goes on along the minus strand of NC_134019.1, from coordinate 40,434,721 downwards.
TGACTGTAGCTAAAGTTTTTGTAAGTTGTTATTTTGAGAGAGTCCACAAGGATGTTAGAGCTACTCATGGGCTTGATGTATAGATGGTCCCTTCAGATTCTTTTGCATGCTGGGTTTCATTAGGCTTTGGAGGTGGAAAGGATGAGAGCTTTTTGTCTCTTTTGTTACGAATAAAATTTTCTCTGTTCAATGATAAAAAGAGAGGGAGAAAACTTACCCCACACTATCTTGTCTTGGTGTGATTGGTATGACACCAGCTCGACTAGTGAGACCAACGGTTGGTTTGATGCCCACTACCAAGTTATTACTGGACGGACATAAAATAGAGCCATCAGTCTCGGTCCCTAGTGACACCGCTGCCATATTTGCTGCTACTGATATTGCTGATCCACTACTTGACCCACAAGGATCTCCCATTGTATAAGGACTCTGCACACCATAGCAAAGCAGTTTATGGAACATAAGATCAAACTTATTTTTTAGCTCCATTTATTAAGGTGACTAAGTAGAATTTGTTGCTGTACTTAAAATTACCTAGATATTACAAAATTGGCTAAAAAAGAAAGGGCATTGGCAGCAGTTTCCTAGACCCAATTTCTGAAAAATGTACAAGGAGTGCTTTTTTTTTTTTTTTTCTTAATTTATATGTAAATTTGCACATGATAGAAGGGGTAGAATGCTGGTGGATGTGATTAAGGAGAGAGGGTAAGAAGTCGGGACACTACCAAATCGCCGAGGTGTTCATGTAAGAGACACTAGGGACATTCCTACATGCAAGTCCGTAGTGTTTTGAGAAGAAAAAAAGTAGTTCACATTAAAAGAAAATTCATTTAATTGTAGATATTTTCTTAAACATTTTGATAGTTGTTATTTATTTTGGAATTTAAAATTAAAAAAAAAAAAAGTCTGCGAATTAATCAATATGCCTAATGATATTAATTAATTATTTAGTTAAATGTCATATCCCCAACCAAATCATGTTGTGTTTGTGTTCGTGTCTGTGTCTTCGCTTCTTAGTGAAATGGACTTGAGGCAAAAAAATGCCTAAAAAAATTTAAAAGGTGGATGTATGTACTGCGTATTGGATCAGAGGACAGTGATAAACTTCAAACAAGAGCAATCCAAGATAAAGACAATAAGAAGATCAAGTTTATCTAGATAGAAAAATCAAACTTAACTATAGATTAGATTCATCCAACTCTAAAACCCAACTACAAAATAGGAAGAGATAGCAATCCAAAATGTATTTTTCACTTTTTCCAAGTATAAATATACTATAGTATACCACAACTCCTCTCTGAAAATCATGAGAGTGAGCTCTTTCATTCACATTTAATCAAGCACCTTATGTGAGCCACAAGAAATCTTGCATTGAAAACAAGTAGAATGTGTGTATATAGTGGAAACTGTCATTTCTAGTCCAGCATCAATTTCATATACTTGATCCTCGCAATAATTTTTAACAAATGGGCCTAAATTTACCATGATTTTAGCATTGTTTTCACAATTAAACTCACCTTCCCTTGGCCTTTTCTTGCGTTCCAGCCACTAGGTACAGCATTAGCCCTATAATGAGACCACTCGCTCAAAGTGGCCTTCCCCAATATGATGGCCCCAGCTTTTCTCAACTTGGTTACAACACCAGCATCGCGTGGCACAACTGAGCCAAGCAGTGCATATGAGCCGGCCGTGGTGTTCAACTTATCCTTGGTTGCAATGTTATCTTTGAGCAAAATGGGAATGCCATGCAATGGAGAGAGTGACCCACGTGCTTTAAACTTGCGCTCATGGTCAGCTTTATCAGCTTGGTATAGTGCATCTGGGTTCACTTCTAGGACACCCTTAAGGACCGGGTTGAGTCTGCTTATTTGTTTAAGGTAAAGCTCAACGAGTTTCCTGGAGGTGAGTTGGTTTTGCTTGAAAGCTAGCTGGATATCATGCACGGTGGCTTCTTTGATTGATGAGAAGCCATGGGCGGCCTTGATGGCTTGGGCACTGGATGATGTTGTGACTAGAAGAATCAGGAGCAGGGATGAGAAGACAGTGAAGCTCAGTGGTGAATACTTGGTGGCCATGGAAGTCATGGTCAACTCGCTGAGAGTATTCTATATCCGTGCTTCTTTTTTATAGCGTGAAGCTTGGGTGATGTGTCCACTAGACAAAAGTCACAGAACACTTGATGGGATGCGAGAAAACGTGATTAACTTTGCAATTGTCTCCGTAGGGAATCTGCGTAGGACTCGACATTGCCAAAAGGGCACAGCACTCGTGAGCAAAGTGCTTGCGAATATGGGAAAAAAGGTTTAGGCCGTCTGGCAGGAGTATTGTTTTTTTGGTTTTTAAAATTATGCGAAAATTGTGATTTAAAAAGTATATTAAAAACGTTTTTTGAGTACTTATGATGTAAAAATTGTGTTTTTTTTTTTTAGAAAATGTAAAAATTGTGTTTGGTAGCATATTTTTGTAATATTTTTTTAAAACTAAAAACTCATAATTGGGTATTTGGTATTAGAATGTATTTTTTAGAAAAAGTTTGTATTTCACTCATTCACTTCTTCAGCCCCATCTGTTGCTGCCATCTTATCCGCCAATAGCCCACTGCAAATTCCTATTGGTTCCCAAATGCTTATCTATGTCAGCCTTGTCTTCTGTTGCTGCAATTTTGGTGAGTTCAAACTTCAAACTCTGTATTCTGGAGCAAAGTCATCCACCATTAGGGTTCAAACTTATCATATTGGCCCTACCTCTTCTATTCTATTGGTTCATCTGGTTCAGACTTATCCTATTGGCTCTACCTTTTCCTTTTATTTTCTAGCACAAATCTATACGTCACCAGTTCAGGGGAATTATGAGGTAGTACGAAAATTCACAATGAATTATTAAAGAGAAACAAAGTTTATGAAAAACTTCTATCCCACAATTTTATGGAGAGAAAGCCAATATATATAGAATCATTCCTATAGAAGTGAGATGTACAGATTCAAACAAAACTACCCAAAAAGAGTGACATTTTTTTTTTAATATTAAAGTAAATTAATACATGCCTAATAGATGAAGATGAGTCCAAGAAGGACAAGAGTCATTCTATGTGTTAAGAACATAATTTATATAATTGGCTAACCTTTTAACAAAATGCACTTTACTTGTAATTGGGTAGATCTAGGATGAGTTTAGTACTTCAAGAAATAAGAGTTCAAGTCAAGTGTTAAAGCCATGAAGATTTGATCAAGAAACAAGTAAAGAAATAGTTGTTCACTAAAGCTCAACAGAAATCTCGACAGAATCCTTTCTATCGAAATTTAATGTTGAAGCTCGACAGAAGCTCGACAGAAGCTTGACACAAGCTGTTTCTACCGAGACTTACATAATCAGAATTTCTAGATCTGATTTTCGGACCAAGCTGATGTGTATGTGTTAGGTTCTTTTCTCATAATCCTAGACATATATAAAGCTTATTTTAAAGGCCGTTACATATGAATTGAATGACCTAGTGCCTTATTCTCTCTAAAAGAAGCTACTATATCTTTACGCCAAGGGTTTTGTAACCAAGGAGCTTCCTGATCTTCATTGTTGGAACATTGCAGCCAATATCTTCTTCAAGTTAGAGTTAGTCACGTACTAGGATCCATGCATCATTGGTTAGTCATATACTAGGATTCGTGCATTAAACTGAAAGAGTGCCGCTACAAGATCAAGTCCAATTGGGTATTGGAGTGAAGATTCAACTATATGTTGGTAATTTGGGATAGGCCAAGGGTAGTTGGTAAGATTCTTTTTGCTTGTAATCGCTTGATTGTTGATTAGTGGCTTCTTGGGAGTAGTAACCTTAAAATCACTCTATAGACACTTAATCAAAGAAGATGACTAGAATGACCATACTTATACTCCAAAAATCATGATTGCATTGCATGCATAAATTCATTCATTGCATATTATAAAAATAATCTTGAGATTCTAATGGTTGTGACGGTATATCCAGTTTCTAAATCGGAACGTCGAATTGAAAGATATCACATGATCAAGTTTACACAGTCAGCATGCATTGTGTCTAGGTAGAGTTGACCATGCATGATTAATTTAAATTAATTTTGATTGGTTAAAAAATTAAAATTAATTAAATAATTTTGTGACTGGTTGATAATTAGTGTTTAAAATAGGATTGCTTGCATAGGAATAAATGAGATAATTGGATAACGATAAAATTATGAATAATCTGAACTTTATCAAGATTTATTTTAGAGTATTTATCTACAAGATAATTGTTGTTGAAAAGACTTGAATTATCTTAAAAAGAGATAAAAATCTTAGAATACGGATTGAAAACATGTTTAAGTGCAAGGCTTGGCTCAAGAAAACCTAAAAAGGGAGTCCAAAACGCACCAGAACACGAAAGTGCGATCGGCATCCAAGAGTACCATTCGACACTTTTAGAGTGTCGAACAACATTTTCAAAGTGCCAAATGGCACCCTTTTAGGCTTTGGCCCAACTCTCTTCGAGTGGCGATAAGACACATCTTTTTCGACTTTTTCGCAGAAAGACGCGTCCCAATTCGCATTCTACCTGTCGTTGCTTATTTTTTAAGCACTCCAGCCTCTATAAATAGGAGCTGGATCTCAAAATTTAGCATACTCTTTTACGCTTTCAAGAGACACTTTTTTTCACTCTCAAATTTCTTACCCCCTTTTTTTGATATTCTCTCTTAAATTAGGGTTTTTAGGTTTCAAAGATAATTGCATAAATTTCTTTAAACCCTAAAATATTCTATTGAGAAAAAGAATACGTTCATGAAAGAGGTAGTCTTTTCTTTACTTTTTCTTCTTCTTTCTTTTTAGTTTTGTGATGCATGAATGAATATTTGCGTTAGTATTGATTTTATAGTTCTCATCTCATATGTTGTCAATATATTTTTATTAGAATGTGTTCATGAGGTTGTTATTGTTGAGATCTACTTCTTTATTTCAAAAATCTGCTTGTTCTCATTTTTTTTTCTTTAATAAAAGATTATTCTACATCTTCAGATCTAAATTTTTCTTTAATCAAAAACTGATCTACATCTTTATTAGATGTATATTTGAATTTTTCTTTAATAAAAAACTGATCTATATTTTCTTTAAATGTAAATCTGTTTTTTTTTTTTCTTTTTTTTTTTTACAAAGTAGACTTTGAAATAAAAAAGAGTCATGACTAGTCTAGTTTGTTTGTTTGATGCATGTTGCATAGGTTGATTTTATGAATATAATCTTCTCTAAAATCCTTTTTCCACATAAAAAATAGATTTGATTTTTTCTAATCCTCTACACAATAAAAAAAAAAATTCTTTTATTGCAAAAACAAATCTGATTTTTACAAACCCAAAAACCAATTTTTCTTGTTCCCAACAAAACAGGTCTGATATTTTTTACCAAAAGGTTTTGTTTTACTTTACTCCAAAAACAAATCTGACTTTTTCTTTCACCAAAAACAAGGTTTCCAAATTCACAAAAATAGATCTGATTTTTTTAAAAAAAAACCAAAAATCAATTTTTCATCAAAACACAGATCTGAATTTTTCTTTAAAAAAGAGGGTATATTCCTAAATAAACTTGTGTAATTATGTTTTTCATGTGTACACAACATATCATTCATGTCATGCAATAAGGGGTACATTGGTCACAAGAGTCTAGAAGACCAGACTCTGTTTAGGTAGAATGGGTGCCTAACACTTTCCCATTTCATAACCTAGCCTTCGAATCTAGTTCTCTTAGATAGGAAGATCTATGCCTTGTATTTTGTTTTTGTTTTTGTTTTGTTTGATTTATTTATTTATTTTGGGTAGATTGTAACTAGGACAAAATGCCGTGTAATTATTTGATAGTTTGTAACTAGGACCCAAAGCCATGTAATTTTCATTTTTTTCAAATATGTACCTTTTTATTCAATCAATGATAAAAGAACAATTCAGTCATGTATTTTATATTTATTTTTTCTTATTTTTTTGTTAAAAAAAAGTGGCGACTCCACGCCACTTACCCAAAAAGAGAAGTGCTATAAAAAGCACTACAAAAATTTTTCTTTTTTGAGAGGTACTTTCGAGGTCTCTCACACACCCGGTGGGGTTTTTGCCCTGGTGGTTTTCCCAATTTGTAAACAAATCACTGTGTCAAATTTAATTTCCGCTGCATTTAGTTTAGTTGGTAATTTGTTTGTGCTACCACCCTATTACATGTAATTGAATCTAATTAATTAACTTGGATAATTAATTAATTTACAAGGGGTTAATACATTTTTGCCCTATCACTATGAGAGAGAGAAATCTTGTTTGAGGCATGAGAGAGAGAGAGAGAGAGAGAGAGAGAGAGAGAGAGAAATTGTGTTTTGTCAAATCAATTAACTATGTGTGGGTTCTATAGTTTTCAAAATATTTACAACTAGTCACTACCTGTGCAATGCACGATATTATTTAACATAAATGTGTAAAATTTATATTGATTTTGATGTCAAAGTAAAAAATAAAATTATTATTCTCTCAATAACTCAAATGATATTTCATTCCTAAATAACATCAATTTACCTCGATAGAGAGGCAGAAACCCTAGAAGTTGAAGCCCACCAAGCTCTCTTGTAGTCTTGTGCTGTTTTTGTACCTCTTTACAGTGTTTTTCTCATTCTTTGTCGATTAGCCACTAATTAGGAGAAACTTTTAAAATAACAAAGAATTGGTTGGAGTTTGTTATGGCCATTGGCTAAATCATACATTTCAATTAGATGTTAGGACCAACAAAAATATAATTGAAAGGAAATAAAGAGACCCAAATATCAAAACAAAAGACAATCAACATGATTCAGTCATTCTAAAAATATACAATTTAATATAATGTCTAGTAGAAATAATTAGTATTAGTTTAAAACATCCAATATAGTACGAATAATAACTAATTCAATGATTATTCATAAAAGCAAACACCAATAAGTTGATTATAATTATGGTGACAATATTGAAATTTAGTATCAGCTCCTTGATTTGTCAAAACAAGATTAGAATTTGAAATTGATATAAGGAGAGGATAATGAAAAGATATCGAAAACTTAATTAAGATTAATTTGATCTTTCAAACACACCTATTGAATTCTACAAAATGGAATAAAATATTCTAAATTCAGATGCTAAACGTGTTCACTTTTAATCATGATTGCCTACAGCATAATGAACACAAAAGTCTGATTTCACAAACAAAAATAGTGATTCACCACCAAATTTAGGAAGTTCATCTTCTTGCTTCATGCTTCTTGTTTTTAAATTTTAAACTATAAAGTTCTACAATAAAAAGATCAGGTGTGAAATTTTTATTGGATAAAATACAATAAATCAACGTACTAAACCTGATGTTTAGGCTCTGCTAGATAAAACGTTCCCAACTATTGAATATGAGTAGTCACAATGATGCTCTTTAACTTAGTTTGCTCTCTCTCTCTTTGCTAATTGCCACCAATCTAAAAGCCCAAAAAAAAACCCTATATAGGAACACTACTGCATATGCAATTCTCATCAAAAAAGAAAAGAAAAGAAAAGCAATCTATATATCAATTGCAAGAAATACTAAACAAATAATTCCAAGAAACAAGGAGGGAGTGGAAAATCAACATTCACTGAGGAGTGGGATGTAAAGATACTAATGAGGTTTAATATTTGTGTTGGTGCTGTAAAAGGAGGTTTGTATGCGACAAAGAAAAAAAAAATCAAGGTTTATGTTTGTGTTGGTGCCGTACAGGGTTCTCATGCAAGAAAGGAAGAAACCCTAAAGGTTTTTTAAAAATAAAACTTTTTAAAAAATAATACTAATGAGGTGTAAATTTGTTGAAATTTTTGTCAGAAAATTTTAGTTGAAGTAGAATTTTCAAGCTCTTGAAACATATATCTAATAGAGTTTTATTTAAACTAAACTATTGTAATACTTGATAAGATAATTACACGTTGAAGAGAAATAATAAATATATAAGATATAAAACCTAAAATAAAAAGAAAAAGAAAATAGTGATGGCATGGAAAATTGTGGGAGTTTCAAAGGTTTAAGTTATATATTGATTATGTCATTTAGGACTGTAATTTTTATTTTTTATAAAATTCAGAACCGTAACTTATTTATAGGTTCTCTAAACACATGTTTTAACCTACCTACATTGAGTAATGTTATCTAAATACCCTTGTAAATCTAAATTCGGGCCTGTTTGGTAGTACTTTCAAGTAATGTTGTTCAAAATGATGTGAAAACTGTGGTTTAAAAAATATTATGAAAATGTGTGTTTAAAATGCAAAAAATATATATGTTTGATACAATGTTTCAAATAACATATTTTAAAATGTGAAAAATATAATTATGTGTTTCGAATGTGTATGTATTTTTTTTTAAGTGGTAACTTTCTAACAAGTAAAATTATTTTATTAATATTTATTAGAAGAGAAGGGAGGAAAAGAGAGAAAGAATAAGAAAAGAAAAAGATGAGAGAGAGAGAGAGAGAGAGAGAGAGAGAGAGAGAGAGAGAGAGAGAGAGAGAGAGAGAGAGAGTTGTAGTTATGTTAAGTCTTATCAAGTGGGTCCCATACTTTTCTAAATATTTACAAAAGTTCTATTGAGTAATGTTATTTAAAAATTAAAAACTGGTAGAAGTTCTCTAAATTTAGTGTTTAAACACCCTAAAATGATAAACATAACTCAAACACTCCAAAATGAAATCCCTTACTAAATGCGGTTTTTTTTTGGACCTACAATTTTTAATATTTAAATACTAAAAACTGTTGTTTAAACTACATTACCAAATAGGGCCTGTAACCTACCTACATTGAGTAATGTTATCTATATACCCTTGTAAGAGTTCCCCTACCAAATAACTCACTTCAAAGTGAGGTCCCCGATTTTTAGCATTTACATCACAAAAAAAAAAAGTCTTCAAATGGCCTTACCAGTCCGGCTTGTGACTTTCTCGAGAAAAAAAAAAAAAAAAAAACGTGCCTGCGAGGTTAACACTTACATTATCCAGTTATGATATTGGCTCCAGTTATCCAAAATGTTCATGCATACATGTATATATATATATATTTTACATTTTAATCTAGTGTTAGATTTGTTAAAAAAATTATTCTTTTTTATTCTCTCATCTCTCTAGTTTTGTGATTGGTTGATTGTGTTTGCTGAGAAAGAAAAAAAAAAATTTTAATATGATATATCCAAAACGAAGAATAAGATGTAGAATTCTTGTAAAACCGGTAATGTAAAATGGATTTTTGATGAGATAAAATGACTTTCTAGTGATATAAAATAGATAAAGTAGTTACTTTTAAAATGCTCTTAGAATTTTTTTAAAAATGACCTTAGATTTTTTTTTCACCTGAAAAAAAAAAAAAAAAAACCAGCAAGTTTTAACAATCATTGATAGACTTGGCGAAACGGTGAAGTCAATTGGATTTGGGTTCAATTTACAAAATCAACAATGTTACATATACAATAAACCGTTGAGAAGACAAATTGTAATTTACAATATTACTTTCACATATTGATTATAACTTGTCAATCTAACTGTAAGTGCACAATTGCACCTGGACCCAAAGACTATTATGGGCTCAGGGCCAATAAGCCTTAAACAATGAAATTTGTAGAGTGTGGGCTTGAAATCTAGATTAGAAGTACTGAGAACTTGATAACAGGCTATGGTGTGCAAACACTTGTAAATAATGAATGATAATTGCAGATGGACCTCCTCGGACGTGAGCCGAAGACTACTTCTGTATTATTTCTCTTTCTTTCTTAAAGATTACAATTCTTAATTTCTTTCTTGGTTACTGACTGATCCCCCCCTTTTTTCTTTGGTCTCCACCCTCCTTAAATACTTCTTTTCCTGATGCTTTATTCATGTGTTGCTCAAACTCCCTCCCCTCTAGATATTTCTTCTCTTAGTGCCTTTGAATAGTGACCAGAAGTTTCAGTTCTACTGTTTAGGGGTCACTTCCCCATTAATGCGGCCAGGGAGGTAGGTGCAGAGTCTTTAATGTGGAGGTGGCAGTCTTTGCTCATGATATTTTTCTAACACCGGTGTATCTAGAAGGTTCAGGGTTTCCCCCTCTTAACCAACAGTTTTTCCGAAATTCTGCCTTGACCTTCGTAGTGAATCTCCGTGTTCTCTTGGGTCTGTCCGAGGAGAAACTGACCCTCGGCGTATGGGTCGATTCGCAGTACTAACAAATTCTTAGCTCAAGAACAAATCGGTCCTCCTTGCTAGAGCCCAAAGGCCCAAATGCCTGCTGGGGTCCTTTTACTCCCCACGCTAACGGTTATGAAATTTATTATGATATTACAAAATTGGCTGCAAAGAAAAGGAAAAGCATTGGCAACAGTTGGCTTGCTTATCTTATTTTAAGAATCTAGTCACGGTGGGTAAATTCTGAAACATGAAAAAGGAAAGAGACATGCTTGTTTTTCTAGCTTTTTTGTATTTTGGTTCATTTATGTGTACACTTGCAAGTGATAGAACTTAAAAGAGGCCAAGAGGGTACTAGAAACTAGAAAGTTTGTGGATGCGGGACCCGAAGCAAACAAATGCCAAAAAAAAAGTGGGCTGTATATAATAGTGTGCTGTCACTGTCTGTAACAAGAAATAGATGAAGCATCTTGCTGAGTGTCTATACTCTATTGTAGATTTTTTTTCTTCTTTTTTTGGCTGAATGTGTCTATTGACTATTATTGTGGAAGGTTATTCCCTCTTGCTTAATTTATTATCATCAATTTCATATAAATAAGTCTGAGATATAACCATTTTTTTTTATAACTTTTGTTTTTAAAAAAAATTATTGACACAGGAAATTGTGATTATAATATATAATAAAATGGTGAAATGAATGTGAAAGTGATATAAGTCCAATTACATAAGAGCATATCAACCACTGTTCTATGAACTAGAAAGTTGGGGAAATGTATATATTAGGTGAGCAGAATCTAAAGCAAACAAACACTGAAAAAAAGAATTTCTGTCGCTGTGCACCGTGGCAAAAACTAGACGAAGCAACTTGCTGAATGTATCTATAGTGGAAATCATTAGTCTAGGATACAAAATTTTTTATTACTCCTTTCCCATTATTGAGGTAAATCATTGTGAATGATACATAATAAAAATAGTATTAATGGCAAAATTCAGATAAAGGTGATATTACTTCAATTATAATATATATATACTTTTTTTTCTTTTTAAAGAAAGAAAACAAAATATGTTAACAATTAAAAAAAATTATGAAAAATGTGGTTTAGTGTAAAGGTCTAACCATATTTTATTTTAAAAAATATATTTAAACAAATATGATAAAATAAAGGAAAAAAAGTAAAAGATTTAGAGAGAAAGAAAGAGCGTGAGAGAGACTCACTAATGGCTTGTTTGGGAGTTTAGAGAGGGAGGAGAGTAGAGGAGAGTAGAGGGGAGGGGAGTAGTGGGGAGGAGAGTAGAGGAAAATGATTACCCTCCACCTTGTTTGGATGTTTTTATAATTAGTAAGGGGGAAGGGATTAATTAGCCCTTCCCCTTGTTTTTAACATTGTAATTTTATAAATATAATAAGGGTAAATTAGGTAATTTACTTTATCAATAATTTTATGTGCTCTACTCTCCCTCCAAATCTCTCCAATTTGGGGGAATTAAAAATGAGGGGGTTGGAGGTAGTTGAAACCCCTTCAAACCCCTCCCCCTCCTTCCTTAAAAAACTCCCAAATAAGGTAATTGAATTACTCCCCTTCCCTCTACTCTACTCCTCCTCCTTTTTTAAACATCCAAACAGGCCATAAGAGAGGGGGGGGGGGGGGGGGAAGTGTGGTTAAGTGGTTTGACTTGATGGTTTAAGTCCAAAATGGAAAGTTCTTAGTAATTACATTTTTATTCTGAATTGTGTATTACAAGAACCTAATATATGATAGGCACAATAGTTGAAGAATAGGGCCAATTAATTATCTTTAACTCATCAAAAGTATAATAATAAAGAGTCATGACTCATGACTAATCATATACACAGTACTAAACCATTGGAGCGGTTGATCTAGTGGTTATAGACTCACTCCTAAGGGTTTGGGAGAGGGACGTCCTAGGTTTGAATCCCGCAATGAGAAGCCCTTGGAAAATAACTCTATACTCCCGGCTCATGCTTATTGGCAGCCTTAATGGGGTTGGGTGCACAACTATATATGGCTCATCTGGATCCTTTATTCCCGCAGGCCCAAGCCCAACGGGTAAGGTATCACTATAGTCACGCCCAGGTGAAAGACGCCAATGGTTAAGTCTACCTAACAGTTTTTAGTTTATCAAAAAAAGAAAAAAAGATATACACGAAGTACTAAAACATAGAGTACATCTACGTTAAATTACATAAGCATGTATATACTAATAATATAGAATTGTAGTTGTAGATCAAGAAGAGAACCAAATTTTTAATATCCTTTTTAACTCACCTTCCCTTGACCACCTCTGGCGTTCCAGCCATTGGGTACATCACCTTCCCTATAATGAGACCACTCGCTCAAGCTGGCTTTCCCTATATGATAGCCCCAGCTTTTCTCAACTTGGTTACCACACTAGCATCGCGTGGCACAACTGATCGCAGCAATGCATATGAGACAGCTGTGGTGTTCATCTTATCCTTGGTTTATCTTTGAGCAAATTCGGAATGCCATGCAATGTAGAGAGTGACCCAGGTGCTTTAAACTTGCGCTCATGGTTAGCCTTATTAACTTGGTACAGTGCATTTGGGTTCACTTCTAGGACGCCCTTAGGTTTCATTTGGGAGTTCATAGGGAAATAAAATGGAATGAAATTATCATTAGAAAATAGAAAAGAATAAAATGTATTTAAGCGAGAGAAATGAATGGAAAAGAATTGAATGAAATTGAATTGAATTAAGTAACTTTGATTGAAAGTTTTAAAATAAAGAAATAGAAATGAATGAAAATGAATGGAATGTAAGTAACCTTGTTTGGGAGTAATATAGAGAAAATATAATGGAATGAAATCATTTTATGATAATATTACAATTAGACCCCTAGTTTAAAATAAAGAGTCGAATATATAAGGATTTTTTGAAATTTTTTTTTGTAAATAATTCATCAAATCTAATTCTATTCCCTCCCAATTTCAGGGGGAATGAAAATTTGAGGTTTTAAGATAATAGAGAAGAATGCGTGTTCTTTCTTATCCATTTCATTCTCTTCCACTTAAGCTCCTGAATAAGGGAATAAACTTTTCATTTTCTCCATTAAAACTTCCAAACAAGGGAATGGAAGGATATTCTAAAATTATTTTTTTCTTTCATTTCCATTCCATTCTATTCTCTCCTCCCAAACTAGGGCTTAAGAACTGGATTGAGTCTACTTATTTGTTTTAGGATAAAACTCAAACGAATTCCTGGAGGTGATCAGTTGGTTTTGCTTGAAAGCTAGCTAGATATCATGCACTGTGGCTTCTTCGATTGATGAGAAGGAATGAATCCATATCAAATAGAGAAGATCATTTTTTGATACTAATGGGCAATTTAATAGCCGTTTCTAAAAGGAGCTTTAGAAAGCAAATAACTAACGAAACCTGAAAGCTTTGACAATATTAGGGTCGAGAACAAAAAGTAAAATAAATTAAGATTAGATTGCACATTTCCTTTTTTAAGTGAAAAATTTTAAATTATAACCAAAGTATACTAGAAAATTGATTGATAATAAATCGATTGATGTTATATCAATAATATAATAAACAAATCTTAAGTAAGGTTAGAGCCACAACAAAATGCTAGCATATTAAAAAAAAAATGAAAAAACACAATTTACCTATCAAAAGATATTATTTATTAAAAAATATTTAGGTTGCATATTGTAGTGGACCCATGAGATAGGCAAATTGGGCTTTATTATGAATTTTGTTGAGACGGTGATTTTAATTACCTTTTTATTTATATTTAATACTTGAAATGTCATTTTATGTAACTTATGTAGTAAATTTTATAATATTTCTAACACCATTCTTATCATGAAGTCATAATGAATTGTTTATATTTATATATATATATATATTTTTTTTCATAATTGCAATGTGTCACGTTATGATTAGTGAATAACAAAATTAAATTAGCGATAGGCGTATGTGAAACAGTAAAATTGGTTTTACATCATTCACATTTGTCACTATAACAAGATGAGAAAAAAATGGTGTCCTTTAAATTTGATTGGTCTGTTATTCTTAGGGAAGTTATATCGTCCAGCCAATTGCTTTTTAAGTATTGTTCACGGTTATATATTGATTTTAAACCTTGTATATCTCTCGAATTTCTTTCCATACTCCATAGTCGTAATCAAAAAAAATTGGCCATTTCTTTCCATACTCCATACTCCATAGTCTCTCAAAAAAAAAAGAATACTCCATAGTCGTCGTAATCAACTTTTTTATTTTGAAAATAATTAAAAGAAAAAAAGGGAAAGAAGTCAAAGGTCATTGAGTATTATAATGAGTAAAACATACAGATTATGCTTCTTTAGGAGAAATGATGGCTCCATTTAACTGGGTATAAGGACATTTCAAATTGGCCATCTGTTTTTCTTTCTTAGTAATTTCAGGGAAAAAAGGGAATGGTTCATACACTTTTGATCATAATCACAATCATTCTTGTCCAATCATTCAATCTCTTCCACAGAATATGTTATGGAATATCTCACCCAAAAGGGTGTCTCGCCAATTCGTGAAGAGCCACTTAACTTCATTGTCCAACACAAGTGTCTGAAACCACTCCAAGGTAATTCCATAAAAGTCATGCCACTTTTATTATGCATGTCACATTTGGAGTCCTTCACTGCCATCATCGCCCACAACGCAAAACACGAGCACTTTGAAATTTGGATTGCTTCATTGAGACTAAAATTTTTTTAGTGTAATTAATTGTTGACTTTATTCGTTGGTCGCACAAGATATTTATTTATAGCTATATTCAATTGGTTATTGATTGGGGTAAGTGTAACGATGTTGCTGCTACCCTTTTCCATACATAAGTATAATTGCATACAGTCATTTATTTAATGAGATATGCTAAATTGCTAATAGATGCTTTTAAGGCAGTGTTTATTACATGAGAGGTACTATGTCCACAACATTTTTACAACATTTTTACAACAAATCATAGGTGGTTAGTTGTTATTGGTTCAAATTTGAACCTAACACTAAGATTACTTTTTTGCCCTAACAATAACAAGCAGTAACATCCTGCCACTTAGGATTTGTTGTAAAAATGTTGTAAAAATGTTGTGGACATATCATTTCTCTTATTACATCGAGTGTGCATGCACATATTGTCCAAAATAACTGAAATCGTGATTTTAAGTCACGTTTTCCAGTTTGAAATCATGACTTAAAATTATGATTTCAATTATTTTGGGTAACAATTTTGCTACCAACCTTTTTCATACATATATTTTGCTGTACAAAATATACAATTTTGCACTTTCATTTTCAGTACCATAACTAGTCAATTAATATACGTGTTATGAGTGCAATCAAATTTTAGAGGGCTTATGTAAAGTATAGGTAGAGAACAAATTATAGCAAGGCTCAAGATATTTTATTGAACCCTTCAACTGTTCGCCGCTTGGTCCACCCACTACAATAGTGAGATCCAATAATCGTTTCCTTCATTATTGCTGAAAAAAGAAAGGCTGTATTGGTATCCATTGCACCATTATCCAAATAAAGATAGTGTGAAATCACAAAAAAGTAATCTCCATAGCATGCGGGCAAAACACAACTACTTATGCTAGGCATCGATACTCGATAGCCAATACGTGTGCAACAGCATGCCCACACTTCTGGTCCACAGTTTCATCTTCACTCTCTTTAAAGTTTAAACCCATGTATGGATTTGGGAATCTATATCATTGTTTCATATTATAGTGCCTAAAAAAGAAAATGTCCACAAATTTTGGCAGGGTTGACTTCAAAGTTGTAAGTTCTTTAAATTTTAGTAATAAAAAAATGCCCAATAATATTTTTTTATTGAATTTTTAATTTGACAAATTCACTATTATATTATATTTTCTTTGTATATATCCTTAATGCTTATAAAATTTCAAAATGGTCAAGTTTACTAGCTATCTCATCTATACAATGTTTAAATTAACTTTTTTTTCATTTTAAAATTATAAATAAAACATGAGTATATGAATTAAAAGTAAATAACATCCAATTAGTGTGAAATTTTGCATGGGTGTTAAGAAGAGTGAAAATGGGTAAGTGGAATTTATAATATATTAATCCAATAAAAAGATATAGATTAAAATCATTTAGAGTCCCAAAGAAACTCTAGTACATAGAGTTCTTTTAATCTTGATCTTTCATTTATAGTAAAATGTCTAAATTATGTCATATCATCAAAAGCCCCAACAATAATGGTTTTTTTTTTCTTTTTAAATTCATTTACTTAAATATATAAGGTCACTAGCGAATAAAAGTCATTTGACCCACTTTTAGTATTTTAAAGAAGGACTGTTGTTAGGTTTTGCACTTGAGTTTCAGGTTTTAGGATTTTCGACATACGTTTAATTGATCAATGGCTTTTAACAACACCTCTTGAATCTATCGAGAATTGCGGAACCTAACTCGTGAAAAGCCTAATATATCATTTGTTTAAGCCTAGATTCATGTCATACTTGATGAACTATATAAGAACACATTAAGGATGACCAAAGAAATATTTTCTACATAGATAAGATCCAAACCCTATTTCTCTTTGGTCCACGATCAATTGAAGACAAAATTCTTGGAGATCGGTGGTCAAGGCCAAAGTCATGCAGCCACCACAATGTTGCTATTGTGAAAAGGAAAGCTTTAAGAGATTCTTGGAGTAGGTCAGAGATTCTAATCGAGATTGCGTATGTATCATCCATAGAGCATTCATATAGTAGAAGGGTTCAAAGATTTGGAAACTATAGATGGTTTATGTAGTAAGTTCATCTAGTGAGAATGTAGAGGGTAGGAACAAAGGTTTTATACTAGATTTTAAACTTCTCTTTACTATAATGGATTTCCTTTGAGAATATCTTCCCTCCCCCCCCCCTCTCCCTAGTGGTTTTTACTTTAGTGCAAGTTGTTGCATTCGTTTTCCCTAAGTTACTATATTGTGTTATGTATTTTCTGCTACATTGACTGTTAATCACACAATATTGGAATTTTTTGCATAAACTTAACAACATCTTGGCCTTAATATTGGTGAACTAGTGCTTTGGGGGGAGGGGGGGGGGTCTAAGAAACCAACACAACTCATAGATGATAAATGTGAGCTTAATAAGGGAAGACAACTCGTAGATAGAGTTGTTTTCTAGAAAAATTTTCTAGAAAATAACTCTATCTTATGCCATACTAAATAAAGGAAATCAAGAAATAATTTTCATTTGACTCATTTTTTACATGATACTTCCAAACACAAGAAAATAAAACTATTTTCATATAAATTTTTCCATCAAAACAAAGGGTAACCAATTTTTATATGATAGATTTCTCTAAGATTCACCCAATGTAATTAACTTAATACTATGTAAATTGAAGCTATTTCACTATTTCATAGTAGACTCAAATAGAAATCTTCCACAATTTTATAGTAGTTGTACATTTATAATCGAATACAGCATACCAAACTGATCTAGTCCAAATTTATTTCTGTAAGTTGTAAAGCTTCTATGATGTTCAAAAAGTTCAAGTTTAGAATGGAGGAGGCTTCCTGATCTTAGTTACTCGCTCAAAGCCATATGCTATCTCAATCAACTTTGGCTCCGAACCTTTTAGCCCCCCAAAACAAATACCAAATGGGATTCCTTAAATGTCTTATCCTGCAGGAACACTTATTCCTAGGAAACCACCAATTGCAAGGACACTTAAAACAGTGTAATCAGGGGTAACTAAGGCAACTAGATTATTGTTTGACATAAGCTTCTCGAATCGATCACCTGAAAATCTTGCTGGATCTGACAATGTTGTCTTCTCTACACTTTTAATTCCATCTGTGGCGTTGGCTTTTAGAAGGAGTTCTTGGTCAATTGAATCAACCATTTCCTACACAGACACCAACGTATCAGAGTTTTATAAATTAACGTGTCACCAATCCTATAAAGAGTGGTGTTTGAGATTCTACATTTTACTATGAAATTCTTTCAAACTTATTAAATATATTTTTGAAAAATTAGTAGTTCACAATGTACCATCAACGTAAAATTTATATTGTAGAGAAAACAAATATCTATAACATTGTACACTTTTATACAAATGTGCACAATATTGTACACTCACCAATCCCGGGTTGTTTTTATTGA
This sequence comes from Castanea sativa, assembly GCF_040712315.1. NCBI lineage: Eukaryota > Viridiplantae > Streptophyta > Magnoliopsida > Fagales > Fagaceae > Castanea > Castanea sativa. Next base: position 40,416,382 of record NC_134019.1, on the reverse strand, counting down.
AGGTTATAACATCAGTCAAGCTTCAGACTGGGGTAGCTTCTAGCTCGTGTAGGTATGCATTCAATGACATTTTGAACTCTGCCAGCAATGTTGTATGTTCACCACTCAAGTTTGGATCAATGATAATTTCTATGTTGTCTATTTCCAGATTGTCTACCAAAACTGCACCTTGTTGCCTAAATTTGCATAAAGTGTGTAATTAAAGTACGTACATTATGTTGAACTAACTTATAGGTTGAATTTTCTGAAAGTTCGCAAGTTGTGTTTGGTACTTGGAATATGGAAATGTTACCTTAGTGCGTTGGAATGTTTCTCAAAAGTTTGAACCCAGAAAGTATCATATTGGTAATTTTTGTTGAAATTAAAGAAGGGATTTCTCACAATCCTCAATCTCTTCCCCTTTAACGCATCAACCTTAAGATGTTGTGCATAGCCGCCATTTGGAATATACCTTGATGCTTCACTTGTTGCTTCATATTTCTTGTCAATGCCAACAATAGCATCAAGAACGTATGCAGCATTTGATACTGTCCTACAAATGGGCCAATTCAATTAAACATGATGTTAGTCCTAAGTTTTGACCATTATTGTCACACTCACAAAATAATCAGTGACGGAAAATACTAAAATTACTCTCAGTTTTAGTACAAAATACTGAACATGATAACAGTTCTGATTGGTGCTATATCAATAACATAATAAATAAATATTTAACTACTCTTGTTTGTCTTGCATTTTAACTATGACATCAATATATAAGATTAATGTAGTAATTTTGTATTATTTCTAGTTTTACTATATTATGGGACACAATGAAAAAAAAATTAGTTACTGGCAGGAGTTACATAAGAATGTAGAAGTCATCTGAATAGCAAAGAAAGGAATAAAAGTCTTTTGTCCCACTTTTATGTTCCATTTTATATTTTACCAATTGCAACAAACACGTGATTTGTAACTTAGGCAAATCAGGGACGGACCCCAGTATTTCAAGCTAGGGCGGCTGGAGATAAGCGGAAAAAAAAATTCAAATACGCATCCATATAGTATTAATAAACTATCAACCAAAACAAATACCCAAAATCATTGTTTCTTAATATATTAAGATACAATCATCTATAAAAACAAAAAACAAAAGATATAAAACACTATTGTTTCTTAATACCATCATCTATAAAAAGGGAACTCAACGCTCTTTCAAATCTTTAAAATCATCTATGGTTGAATCCAAACTAAATGTCAAAGCTATATCCTTTTCAATGTATAATATCAAAGAGTCCGTCAAAAAATCATTTTCCATTTTGTTTCGAAGGCTAGTTTTGACAACTTTCATAGCTAAAAATGTCAGCTCTGTAGTAGCAGTAGAAACTGAAAGAGTGAGCACAAGTCTCACCAATCTATAAACAAGTTTGTAATGTTCTGAGTTTCTAATTCTCACTAACTATTGACACAACTCAGATAAACTGTTTAATTTTTTGAACTCTAGATCCTGGACTACATTATGCTCAAAATGATAAAGCTCCTTCTCCAACACTTGTTTGTCATAATTTGTAAAATCTTGTGGATATAAATTCTTTACCAACAAACAAAGATCACTACTTCTGAAAGATTTTAATGCCTCTCGAGGTTCTAAAATTGAGCTAAGCCTAAGTAACTCCATTGCATCTTCATTAAACTGATGATTTAGTTCCTGTAGTTGAGAATCTATTGCAGCATAGAAAATATGTACTCGATAATAATGCTCAATTGTAACATTATCTTGCTGATTATGAGCTCGACCTTGCCTCCCAACATAACAAGCATTCATATCTAGGAAATCAATGCAATGCTTCTCACAAAATGATATCACAGTGGTGAGTAAGCTATCCCATTCATCATCTCTAAATTTTTGGATAAATGCTTTAGTAGATGAAACTAAATGTATGGCATTTAAAATGTCTTGAGACTGGCTTTGTAAAGCTTGACAAAGTTTATCAGTGATCTCTATAGTTTCCTTCTCAAGATGCAAGATGAAGACAAATTCAAATGAAGTCAAACCATCATAAGCTGACTCTGCTTCTGCTTGGTGTTCTCCATCACTTGCATCATCAATTATATTTAGTAAAACTTCAACAGTTAAAGTAAACATCTTTAATAAGCTAGAAACTGATCTAAAATGTGAACTCCAACGTGTTTCTACAAGTCGGTGTAAAGTGTCAATTTGATTAAGTCCACTTCTACTCTCAAGCTCTTCAAGATCAATCAAACATGCTATTTCATTAGTACTGGCAACTTTCAATTGCTCATTACAGATGCATGAAGTATTAACAGTTTTGATCACCAAAAGCAATTCAAGAAAAAACCCACTAATGGGGACAACTTGTTTTGATGCTTTTATTAATGCCAATTGTAAACAATGTGCAAAACAATGGATATAGTAAGCATATAAGCAATCATTCAAAATCAAAGCTTGTAATCCATTCCACATACCTCGCATGTTACTTGCTCCATCGTATCCTTGCCCTCGAATATTTTGTATATATATGCAATGTTCAAATAACAAAGAATATATCCCTTTCTTTAGAGTCAAAGCCATAGTGTCAACAACGTGAATAAGTCCAAAAAAAGGTTCTTTCACAAAGCCTACTCTATCAACATATCTAAAAACCATAGCCATTTGCTCTTTCATGGACTCATCACGAGCTTCATCAACTATTATGCAAAACTTTGCATCACCAATTTCTTCCTGAATTGCCTTCTTCACTTTGACTGAGTAAACATGTAGAATTTCCTTTTGAATCTTAGGTGATGTGTAGGTTGCATTTTAGGGAGTTTTTTGTATTATGTCAGCAACCATCTCATTCCAAAAAGTGTTAATGTTTAATCCTTCAAGAAAGTTCCCATGATTAGATGAACTAAAGGTTTCATCTCGACCTCTAAACGATATAGCTTGAAAGGCAAGATGTCAGACAATATAAATTGAGGCCTTCAGTTGCAACCAATTATTTGCAATTTGTTCAGTAATCAAATGATCAACTACCCTTTGTAAATGTTGCCTTTGGTTCATCAAATCCTTACACATTTGCTCGACAACTTTGTGAGCTAAGTTAGGATCTTGAAAATAACAATTTTTGCCCCTAACTTTTTTCCAATTTCTAAATCCACCAGCAATGAATGTTTTTTGTCCCACAACCCCATTTGGATTATGAAAGACAAAGCAAGGTAGACAATAAGCTATATCTTCGTAGGAGAATATTCAAGCCATGTTGAATAATATTCAAACCAAGAAGCTTGAAAGCTACGATTGTGTTTTCCACTTTTTTTGTATGTCTCTAGAGGAGGTTGGTGCGGACCATTTTTAATGTAAGCCCGTTGAATTTCATCACGTTGATTAACATGATATTTCCATATTTGTTTGCGTGTTCCGGGATCATAATCCAAATAATCAAGATCAACTTTTTGACATTGTGATTGAGAGATATGGTTATTTTTTGGAATTGAGGAATGCATATGATAGGGTACTGATTTTGCCTATCTCCAAGTCGTCCATAAAGGTCGTCCGTAACCCGGCTGGAATTGTAAACACTCTCTGGAACCTACCTACAACTACCTCGTCCAAGCAAGAAGAGCTCTGGACGAGATAAGCACCACCAGAGAATAGGCGCTCGTCCAGAGCGCGGACAACCTCGTCTTGAGGGAGTTTGTCTGTCAGACGAGACAGCCCCTGCGCAAGTGCCAAAATATACTCAGCTAAGGAATTCCAGGACGAGGGTATCATACTTAGAAAAATCTCCGAATATAATGTGATAACTCCTTATCCCACGCATAACTGCCAGGTATCCGTTGTGAAATAGAAGCAATAACTCCTAAACGGTTATGGGAGTTACATTTGACCCTTGCGCCTCCTTGAATCCAGGGGAGGTTCCAATTTCGATAACCGTCTATGAGGGCACTATATAAAGACTGATTCAGACAAGGCAAAGGTATGTGATTTTTACTCCAAAAAAGTTGGAACTCCAAAAATATAGAGAGAAAAACTAACTTTGACATCGGAGGGTTTTTGGCCGGCAGCCCCGGTCACCTTTGATTCGCTTTTCTTTCTTTCTTCAGGCCGCAGAGAGAGCAAGTGGTCCTTTCAAGTCCGAAGCATCCAGCCTACTGATCTTCTTTGCATCATCAGAATATTTTCTAGAATTGGAACATCCACATTTACTAGAATTGGAAGAGCAACATTAGTTGTTGACAATCTCACATTGACTTCTAAAGAATTTAAATACTTTCTTTTTAAAAAATCAAACATTGTAGTTGATTTTTTCATTATCTACAAATAAAATAAAAATCATATATATTATCTCAAAAATTGTTGTTGTTACTAACTAAAGACAAATACTAGAATCTAGGTAATATGCATGATGCATTTAATTATAAATTTAGTATTTCTCACTTCATTTCAATTTATAAATTTATCTAATTTAGTATTATGAGTTAACAATATGTGCAAGTGAATCACTGTTATTTTCTTAAATTTGTGTGACGATTTTCTATATTATATGATTTTTTTTTTCTTTTTGTCTATGGTTTTTCCTTTATTTATCTCTTTGTCTTTGTGTTGTCTCCATATTTCTGACACTGACTCACTAACCCAATCCCACTACTGACACTATAAATTTATTCTGCACTACTAACAAAAACTTTTCTTAACTTTACCTTCTTTTTTTTCTCTGTCACTTATCCCTATTATTGCCCAACTACTAGTCAGCAAAGAATAAATAGTCAAACACTACACTAATATATTCTCTAATCTGAGTAATCTCTACAAACTCTACTCTCTCTCTCTCTCTCTCTCTCTCTCTCTCTCTCTCTCTCTCTCTCTCTCTCTCTCTTATCTATATAATACAAGAGAGAGAGTCACAAACATAGAGTGATAGAGAGTTACAAAGCCAAAAAGCCAAAAAAAAAAAAAAACCACAAGCAGCATAGATTCAATTCACAATCACTAACATCAGTTCATCACTCATCAATAAAAACACAAACCCCACAAGTCCACAAGCACAGATTGTTAGATTCTGAGATTCACAAAAATTTTATTAGGTTTTGAAGGAAATAATAGATTAAATAACTGTAAACTGTGAAGGCTGGAGCAACGAAGCTAGGCTAGGCAAATCGAGCAATCGGTAGCAGCAGCAAGATGGGACTCGCGTGGCGGCGTTGGTGTGTGGCTGTTTCCTATTTGGGTATGTCGTATGCGTTAGCTGATAGGGAGGCTCTTACGTGATAGTGGCGTGGGTACTCAGTAGCAAGATGGGTCTCTCTCGCGTGGGTGTTGGCGGCGGCATCACAGTGTGGGTCTCTCTGAGTACTCTCTAATAAGTCTTTCGCCTCTCTATCTCTCTATCTCGCCTCTCACTTTCCCTTCTTTTCTTTCTTTTTTCCTTCATTTTTTGCTTTTTCCGTTTGGTTTTGGATTGTTGAGGGTTTTTTTTTTTTTTTTTTACAATTTTTTTTTAAAGATTTACATGGGTCATGGGCTCTTGCCTCTTGGGCTGGCCGGCTGGGCTAGGGATGGTTCATGATTTTTGGAAAGGGGGCCTGAGCTAACAAACTAAGGGCGGCCCTTGCCTTTTTTTTTGAAAATTTTACCTGCTAATTTTTTTTTTTTTTTGCCCGAGCCCTCTTAGGCCCCCATTTGGGTCCGTCCGTAGGCGAATCCAAAACTTGGAGACATAATAGTAATGTACATATATTGGAGACTTGCCCAACAGTTTCTTGTCTTTGAGAGATTGGAATCACTCCTACTCTACTAGTGAGACCAACAGTTGGTCTGATGCCCACAACTAAGTTATAACTGGAGGGACATAAAATAGAGCCATCAGTCTCAGACCCTAGTGATATCACCACCATATTTGCAGCCACTGATATTGTGGATCCACTGCTAGACCCGCAAGGATCTAACGTGGTATAAGGATTCTACAGAACTTCCCAAATCATTAATCTTATTTATCATAGAAAAAGTCATATTCAAACTTTGATGTGTAATATTTTATTCAGATGATCGAGTAGAATCATTTTGATTTTAACTGAACTGTCTGTAAGATTCTTGTGAATTGAATTGTCTGTAAGAATCCAAGTTCATCGCAGATGCTCCACACAAATCTTGTGTTTTTCTTTTTAGCGATGAAGTATTTTCATCGCTAATTATCTCCTTCAATGATGAAACTTGTTTCGTCACTAAAAGCATGACTAGCAGCACCTTTAGCAATGAAATTTTTTTGTCGCAAAAACTAGAACTTTTAGCAATGAAAAAAGTCGTCTCTGTAGATCCATTTAGTTTCACGCCTGCACCTTCGTTTGGCGCCTCTAATTCAACACCCCCTATAGCAATGAAATCTATGTTTCATCACTAAATTTTACCAATTTTTTTTAATAAATAGCAATGAAATATAAATTTCGTCGCTATATGGTACTTTTTTGCGACGAAAAAATTTTCCTCACTAAAATTTGTCACTGTAGTTACATTTTGTTCTAGTAAGCCTAGTAACTAATGTGTTATTTTGTTATCATACAGTTTATCATACAAACAAAGATGCTAGTCCCCATCGTAGCTACTATCCAACCCAAAAACTTAATAAGAACGATAAAAATATTCACAATGGTGATTGTATTTTAACAAAAAAACTATTATACCACCAAAAAGCCATGTAATTGGAGAAACTAAAGCTAATTTTTTTACAACTATAGTAGATTGGTATAAATACCAATATAAAGTTGTTAAAAATAAAATACACTATTTTATTAAGATTATCTCTCTACCTTCAATTAAAAATTTCAAATTCTCTCTCTTTCTTTATTATTTTAATGAGTTGTTTATATTATTTTAAATGAAGTGGTAAAAAAAATTGAACATTTGATGTTGGGTGTATTGTAAAGTAAGGTGGTAAAATAGATAAATTAGCTTTTTGATATGTTAAAAGCTAAATTTGTTAGCACCACTAATGTAAATACTCTAACTTCAGGGGAAAAAAAATCCTAGCTAGCCTAGTTTTTTTATATTAAAAAAAACATTATTTTGCTTTGTTAGTAGATGATTGCATCTTAATGTATTAAGAAACAATAATTTTGTGTATTTATAATTTGTTAATACTATATGGTTGCCTTTTTGGAGTTTTTCTTTTCTTATACTTTGGCCCCCTCTACCTTGAAATCCTGTATTTGTCCCTAAATATAATAATAGAGGACAAGATCTTTTTAGACTTATCTTACTCACAAGATCTTTTTATGGAAAATTTAAAAGGCAATAAAAAAAAGTTAATAACGTTTCCTCTTTTCCATAAAAAAAATCAAAAATGGTTTATTAATATATGCCTTAAGAGCACATGTTATTGTTATTGTTATTATTATTATTATTATTATTATTATTATTGCTAGTCACAAACCCATGTGATGCGTGGGAATAAATAAATATTTTGTAATTGTAATTGTAATATAAAGTATAATTTGTTCTCCCTAAAAATTAAACAATTGCTATTTAGTCCAATTAGGTCGACGTCAATCCACTTTGTTCCCATTCGGTCTAATTTGGTCTAGTCAGTCAATTTCGGTCCATTTTGGACAAATTGGGACTTAAATTGACACTTTTGTAGGTTGCCTTTTCAACTTTAGCTCAAAAATTCATTGTTTTATTCTTAATTGTTTGGTTGAAAAGTATGAGATTTTATTATATCTAGGCTAAACTCTTTAGTTTCAAATTAAAAAAACAAAAACAAAATAAATATTAGAAATTAGAAATATGAGCCCAAAAAATGCAATAAAAATGATAAATACTCAAAAGTATTATTTGGTTCACATCGGTCCTATTCGGTCCACGTTGGTCCATTCTGCCCACTTTGGTTCTATTTGGTGCACATTGGTCCTATTCAGTCCACATTGTTCTATTCGGTCCAATTTGTCCACTTGGTCCTATTTAGTCAACATTGGTCCTATTTTGTATTATTTGTTCCTACTCAGTTCATATTGGTCCACTTCGGTCCATTTTTGTACACTTGCATATAGGGAAAAGACATGTTTAAGTTGAGAGTACCAATTCTAAATCCAAATTTATAATTTATATATATATATATATATATATATATATATATATATATAAATCGTAATATCTAAAATTTTAAGTAAAACATTTATTATTGCTATACTTTTGTTGAGCCACATTAACATAACATTTCAATCCACTTCGATTCGGCTAAATTTAAGTGGAAGTCTTTCTTAACATTAAGGCTATGAATATAGAAATCTAATATTCATAACAGCTACTTATTTATTTTAACATCATTACTTTTAAATGATTTGAGGTTGATTATACATTTAAGCAAAAAATAACAAAATAAATAAACAAATGTGTGTAACTGGACCAAATTGACCAAATTAGACCGAATAGATCGAAGTGGACTGAATGAACGTATGGACCGGATTGTACCAAATGGACCAAACATTATTGAATTTACCAAAGTAGAGCAAATGGATCGAATTGGACTGAATGGACCGAATAGACCTAACTGGACCAAATTGGCCAAGTGGACCTTATGGACCAAATTGAACTGAATAGACCTAACTATATTGAATTGGCTAAATTGGACCGAATAGACCTAGGTGGACTGAATAGACCTAAGTGGACCGTATGAAGGAAATTGGTCTGAATAGACCTAAGTGGACCGTAAGGACCAAATTGGACCGAACAGATCTAATTGGACCAAATTGGCCAAATTGGACCGAATAGACCTAGGTCGATCGTATGGACCAAATTTCCCAAATAGATCGAAGTGGATAGAATGGACCGGATTAGACTGCATGGACTAAACAGGACCACATTGACCAAAGAAGATCGAAAGGACCGAATTGGATCGAATTGGCCAAATGGACCTTACAGACCAAATTGGATGGAATAGACCGAGCTGAACCGAATTGGTCAAATTGGACCAAATAAATCTAGGTGGACCAAATGGACCATTTTGGACTGAACAAACCTAAATACACGGAATGAACCAAATTGACCGAATAGACCTAAGTGGACTATATGGACCAAATAGACCTAACTGGACCGAATTGGCCAAATTAGACCGAATTGGCCAAATTGGACCGAATAGACCTAGGTTGACCGTATGGATCAAATTGGATCGAATAGATCGAAGTGGACCAAACAAGACTGAATAGACCGGATTCACCAAAGTAGATCAAATGGGTTTAAATGGACCAAACCAACTCCAAATAGACCGAATTGGATTGGATTGACCGAAGTAGACCAAATGAGCCAAATTGAATTGAAGTGGATTGAAGTAGACCGAATTGAACTAAAATTGACCAAAGTGAACCGAAGTAGACCGAATTGGACCAAAATTGGCCCAAATGGATTGAAGTAGACCGAATTAGAATTGATGAAGTAGACTGAATGCCAATCTGTTTTTAGCATATAGCCAAGATTGTGTTTTGATATAAATTCAAATTCTTACTTCCAAAATAATCAACTATTAACTTAAACTAAAATCAAACCAAAATTGAAAGAGACAAAAATATGCAACTTGTAATGGGAAACTAAAAAATAAAACAACAAAATGTATAAACCCAAAATAGAGTTTTAAAAATTACAATGATTCATCAATATAAAGAAGAGTTGTAAGAAAGAATTAAAGAGAGAGAGAGAGAGTAACCACTGTACGGGCCTCACCCTTCGTCAAGCCAAATCGCCCTGAGGCCCATAAAGACTAACTCGTATAAGAGCCCCGCACTGATCACACATGGTAACGCACGTGCCGTCCGAGGGGTTTGAGCTCGGAGTGCTCGAAGTAGCCTGTGGCGTGCCCTTGCCGAGCACAGAACATACAAGCGAGGCTGGTCCCAACGCCACTATCATTTTCTCCCTCCCGTCACCAGGCATCCACTTAGGCAAAACGGTATTGTACCTCCTTTCCATTGCATAGGGAACGCCCTTGCCGAGCATTAAATCCAACGGTGGAGCCAGTTCCAATGCCACTACTACCTTCCCCACTCACCATTAAACCTCCACCTAGGGGAGAAGGTATTGGACCTCGCATTCCACCCACCAGGGGAATGATAATGATCACTCCACTAACCTTCGCTATAAATAGGCAAGGGGAACTTAGTTGGAGAGGTTGACAATTCCAGAGTGAAAAGACTAGAAAACGTAATATTAATCATCCCTAAGGAAGAAAGGGGAGTGTTAGTGAGAAAAGAGGGGAGACTTAGAAAATAGGGCAGCCGAGTATAGTGCCACCCATGGTAGGAAATCCAAAAGCCCACCATACAAATAAATTGTGAACCCAAACTCCCCTTAGGCCTAGTAGCCTTATTTTGGAACGCAAAATTGGCGTCGTCTGTGGGAATCTCCTACATAGTTGTGGTGCTATCTTGGCACGCTCGTAAGAATGTCTGGAGATGCGTAGGGAAGTCATGTAGAGAACGGCACTGGAGGGTCGTCACGGAGGTCTACATGGCGAGAAAGGAGGCAAAAAAGGTAGGAGGATAGAAGGCATGAGGAGGTAGAAGAATCTGGGCCTGGAAAAGGGTCGTACCAAACCCTCCGGACAATGTCTGCCGCCTCGGGCTGCAACCGCCTTGACAGAAGAGACCAGAAGCTTGAGCAGAGGGATCAAGAGCTCGAAGGCCTACGCAGGGCGATCAGGGATTTGGAGTTGCAAGCATGGGGTCGACGCAAGAGAAGGGACCAGGGAGAATGAAGGGAAAGGTCAGTAAATGTGGGGAATCGCCGTGAGGCAGGATCTCATCGATTCGGGTCTCGTAGGCACCGTGACCGTTCGCGAGAGTATGCAGACCGTGAATCGACTTCCCCCAACGCGGAGCAACCACGTAATGTAGCCATGGATACCATGAGCCGAGCATTGCGTCAAGCTGCTCGGTCTCCATTTTCTAGAGATATTGAGAGCACGCCTATGCTGAGCCGGTTTCCACGCCCACCATTCAATTCCTACACTGGGAAGACTGACCTGGTGGAACATGTAAGTCACTATATTCAGATGATGTCCTTACACTACCATAATGATGCATTGATGTGTAAGGTTTTCCCCTCAAGCCTTGGCCCCACTGCTTTGAGGTGGTTCAACGGGCTGAAGAAGGGTTCGATCCATAGTTTTTCGGAACTGATCCAGGAGTTTGGAGTGTGGTTCACGACCTGCAGCAGGGTGCCGCAGCTCGTGGACGCATTGCTATCAATGAAGATGGGGGCTGGAGAGACCCTTCGCAACTGTGCCAGTCGGTACTGGGAGTTGTATAACAAAATCGGCGGGGGTAATGAAAAGATCGCGGCGAGCACCTTTCGGATGGGCTTACCTGAAGAATCTAGGCTGAGAGAATCGTTGACCCTAAAGCCTCCCAAGGATATGAGGCAGTTGATGAGGCATATCGAGGAGTACAAGCGCTTAGAAGATGATCGACTGCAGTCCAAGGGGAAGGAGCCGATAATTAGTTATCCTCGGAGCAACGGCTTCAACCCCAAACACAGGAAGGATTTGAGAATTCAGGAGCCCAACCCGACGGTTAGGAGAGTCAACGCAACGTTCAAGGAGCCTGTACACTGCATCATTGATAGGATAAAAAATGAGCCGTATTTTAAGCGACCGAACAAGATGGCAGGCGACCCGTCGAGGAGAAACCAGAATTTGTATTGCACCTATCACAGAGATAAAGGGCACACCACCGAGCAGTGTAGGGTGTTGAAAGATCACTTGGAACAATTGGTGAAGGCGGGGCATTTGAAAGAGTTTTTGATGGAGACGGGGAATCAGGAGACCGGGCAGGCAGATCGGCTGCGTCGAAACCCTCTCCTACCCCCTTTGGGAGTGATAAAGGTCATCCACGCCGTACCAAGGGCAATTAGAGCGCCCACAACAAAAGGGGTGTTGACCGTGGTGTCAACGGAAGGAAGCACGAGCGAACAATCCCTGGGGAAGAAGCCGAGGTACAGTAGACAACCCATAACATTCGACGAAAACGACCTGAAAGGTACTACTAAGCCCCACCACGATGCTTTAATAGTCACGGCCCGAATAAGGGGCTTTATAGTGAAGAGAATAATGATAAATCAAGGGAGTGGCACAGATGTAATGTACCCGGACCTATATAGGGGGCTTGGCCTGAAAAAGGGGGACTTGTCCAAGTATGATACACCTTTAATGGGATTCGATGGGCATATGGTGACCCTAGAAGGGCAGATTTCGCTCCTAGTTATCATAGGAGGCAGGGAGGTGATGGTGACATTTATAGTGGTCGCCTCTTTCTCACCGTACATGGCAATATTCGAAAGGCCATGGATACATGACATGGGGCTGTACGATTTACCTTGCACGTGAAAGTCAAGTTCCAAACTGACGAAAGGATTACGTTAATAAGGGGTGATCAGCAAACGGCCAAACAGTGTTTGGTAGTCGCGGCAAACAAACAAACGAAGTCGAGGGAATCAATCGAGAAGGCGCCCCTATAGCAATTACAGCATCCCTAGGTGGAGGGGACCAACACTGCCGAGGATTTGGTAAGTGTAAAGATCTTACCGGGAAGTGAAAAGAGTTTTCAGATAGGGATAGGCTTGAAAGAGGGGGAAAGGGTGCAACAACTGTTGTTCCTCATACAAAACGTGGATGTGTTTGCATGGAATCCATATGAGCTGCCCGGTGTTGACCCCGAGTTCATAGTTCACAAGCTGAATGTGGATCTTCTATGCCCTCCCAAGAAACAGAGACCGAGAAGGTCTGCTAAGGAGCATGTGGAAGCCGTCAGACAGGAAGTTAGGAAGTTGAGAGAGGCGGGGGCCATAAGGGAAACATTCTTTCGGGAATGGCTCGCAAACACAGTGGTCGTGAAAAAGAAGAGCGGTAAGTGGAGAGTTTGTGTTGATTTTACCGATCTGAACCGAGCATGTCCGAATGATCCGTTTCCAATGCCGAAAATCGATCAATTGGTGGACGCTATGTGCGGGTACCCAAGAATGAGTTTCCTCGATGCTTTCTAGGGCTATCACCAGATTGCCCTAGCCACCGAGGATCAGGAGAAAACGACATTCTTAACACCCAATGCTAACTACCACTATACCGTGATGCCGTTCGGTTTGAAGAACGTGGGAGCCACTTATCAACTAATGATGACGAGGATGTTTAGGGATAAGATTGGATGGACAGTCGAAGTGTACATTGATGACATAGTGATGAAAAGAAAGCAAGAAGGACAGCACATTAGCGACCTGAAAGAAGTGTTCGAGATACTCCGACGACACTGGCTGCACCTCAACGTCGATAAGTGTGCCTTCGGGGTTGGATCCGGCAAGTTCCTAGGTTATTTGATTACTAAACGGGGGATCGAAGTTAACCCTGATAAAATTGAAGCAGTGAAACGTCTCAAATCTCCAAGCAATCTGAAAGAGGTTCAAAAGCTTACTGGTATGCTGCTGCTCTTAACCGATTTATTTCCAAGTTTGCTGATCGGTGCCAGCCCTTTTAAAAACTTTTGAAGAAGTAGAAGGGGTTCCAGTGGGACGAGGAGTGTGACAGAGCCTTCCAAGATCTAAAGGATTACCTTGGGCGGACACCGACGTTGTCAGCCCCAGAACCAAGAGAAGACTTGTATATGTACCTCTTGGTATCCGAGCATGTAACGAGCGCCGTACTACTGAGGGATAGCGGTGTACAGCTCCCAGTTTACTACATCAGCAAGACGTTAGTCGACGCGAAGACCAGGTATTTACCATTGGAAAAACTGGTGCTAGCACTTGTGCATTCCACCCGAAAATTATCCCATTATTTTCAAGCCCACACACTCCATGTCTTGACCGAGTACCCATTCCAGTCATTGTTGAGGAGATTTGACTTTACAGGGAGGATAACCAAGTGGGGGACTCGGTTGGGCTCTTTCGACATCAGGTACAAGCCGAGGAACTCAGTGAAGGGATAGGTACTTGCGGACTTTATTGCCGAGTTCTCGCCGAGAAGTACGGACATAACTTGCATAATAGAAGTCAAGCCATGGAAGGTATTTGTGGACGGAGCATCCAATGCGGCTGGAACGGGGGCAGGGATCGTGGTCATCACCCTAGAAGATTTGAAGCTAGAACACTCATTCAGATTAGGCTTCTAATAATGAGGCCGAATATAAGGCTCTACTGGCCGAACTAACGGTTGTCATGGATCTGGGGGAAAAGAGGTGGAAGTGTACTCAGACTCCCTCCTAGTAGTAAGTCAGGTCCAAGGGAACTTGTAGGCCAAAGATCCCCGGATGATAGAGTATCTGCAGCTAGTAAAGCACATGATGGGTAACTTTGTGACAGTCAAGATCGAGCGGATAGCCCGGGGACAGAACCGGCACGTCAATTCTTTGGCAACCCTAGCATCATCAATAGCTGACGAGGTACCTCGACTGATCAGGGTGGAGTTGGTGCCCGAACCAAGTTTTACCGTTAGGACACTGATTCTACAGGTCATTGAAGCCGAGAAGTGCTGGATGGATCCAATCATCAACTTTCTTGCAAAATATTGAGCCTCGAAAGATGAGAAAGAGGCAGCTAGAGTACGGAGAACTTCCGCTAGGTACTGGTTATCTGCTGATCGGAAGCTATATCGCAGATCATTCGAAAGGCCATACCTGTAGTGCCTTCGCCCCAGCTAGGCTAAAGAACTATTAGCTAAACTGCACGAGGGAGTCTGCGGTAGCCACGTGGGGGGACGCTCGCTAGCGCACCGAGCAATGACCCAGGGGTTCTAGTGGCCGCAAATGAGGAGGGAAGCTACCGAGTACACTCAGAGGTGTGAACAGTGTCAGGTGCACGCGCCGATGATCTACCAACCGGTCGGGAACTTGAACCCAGTTTGCAGCCTGTGTACATTCGCTCGCTGGGGGCTGGATATAGTCGGACCATTTCCCCAAGCAACGGGCAACCGAAGGTTTGTGCTGGTGGTAGTAGACTACTTCACAAAGTGGGCAGAAGCTGAGGCACTGGCCAACATCCGAGACATTGACGTTAAGAGATTCGTGTGGAGGAACATTATAACAAGGTTCAGCCTACCGGAATCCTTAATATCGGACAATGGCCTGTAGTTCATCAGCAGGGCTTTTCGGGAGTTCTGCGAGAACCTCGGATTCTGAAACCGATACTCCACACTAGCCTACCCACAGAGTAACGGCCAGGTAGAAGCGACCAATAAGGCTATCGTGAGCAATTTGAAGAAATGATTAGAGGGCACCAAGGGTAGATGGGTCGAGGAGTTGCCAAGCGTCCTATGGGCATACTGAACCACTCCAAGGAGATCCACGGGAGAAACACCATTCTCTCTAACTTACGGGGCGGAGGCAGTCATCCCTGCTGAAGTAAACCTGTGTAGCGTCCGAGTTGTGGGATTCACTTCTGACGAGAACAAGAAGTTGATGGCTAAGAAGCTGAACTTGCTGAAGGAACACTGAGATGTGGCCACCATTCGACTAGCAGAGTATCAACAGAAGCTTGCCCGGAGGTACAATAGAGCCGTCAGAAGGAGGGAGTTCGCTGCGCGAGATCTGGTACTCCATAAGGTCGTGGGCAATACGCAAGTGACAAGCGCGAGAAAGCTAGCTCCGTCCTGGGAAGGGCCCTACCGTGTGACTACTATTATTGGAGCAGGGGCATACTATCTAGAGGATTTGGAGGAAAAACCACTCCACCGGCCATGGAATGTTCACAATTTGAAATTTTTTTATCAATGACCGAACACCCTCCAAAGACTTGATGTAATCCTGCATTACGGCATGTTTAATACGAAGGCATTTATTCAGCTAGATTCCCCCTTTTCTTATTTCAAGTTATTATCGCCAAACAAGAATTATAAAGAGAATCACGGGGGTAAAGGCAACTCATTCACGGTAAGGACAGGAACCTACCCTCGGTTCAATTCCTATCACCGAGCAGGTGAAAACCTTAGGCTATTTTTATCTAAGGACAGAAACCTGCCCTCGGTTCGATTCCTATCACCGAGAAGGTGAAAACCTTAGGCTATTTTTATCTAAGGACAGAAACCTACCCTCGATTTGATTCCTATCACCGAGCAGGTGAAAACCTTAGGCTATTTTTATCTAAGGACAGAAACTTGCCCTCGATTCGATTCCTATCACCGAGAAGGTGAAAACCTTAGGTTATTTTTATTTAAGGACAGAAACCTGCCCTCGGTTCGATTCCTATCACCGAGAAGGTGAAAACCTTAGGTTATTTTTATCTATGGACAAAAACCTGCCCTCAGTTCGATTCCTATCACCGAGAAGGTGAAAACCTTAGGCTATTTTTATCTAAGGACAAAAACCTGCCCTCGGTTCGATTCCTATCACCAAGAAGGTGAAAACCTTAAGCTGTTTCATCTAAGGACAGAAACTTGCCCTCGGTCCGATTCCTATCACTGAGCAGGCGAAAACCTTACGCTATTCTCGCCTAGTTACAAGGACCCGTTCTCGGCATGGCCAGCGATGCTAAACGTCCAGTAACGTAAGCCACTATGGCTTGAACTCAAAGGGGCTACTCCCGGCCCCTAAAAGGGGGAAAATAAGGTATGATGGGCAACCTAACCTCAATCATGTACAGGATTGACAGTTACCAAGCAAGCAACAGGGAAGCACAAACGATATTTAAACGAAATTAATTAAAATAACGATATTCAAACGACATTAATTATAACTGTCCGGAAGACAAGGAAATTGTTCCATCGCCACAGCCCGGCGATCTAGGCTCATCAAACGTCAAAATAATAATAATAATAATAATAATAATAATAATAATAATAATAATAATAATAATAATAATAATAATAATAATAATAGTAAAAAAAGGAAAGACAAAAGAAAGGCTAAATCTTCAAATGGCAGGGTCGGTTGGTGTGGGTGGAGGAACGGGTTGCTCAATTCTGCTCACAGTTGTCTGAATTATCGGAGGGACCTGGTTTGGTGCAGCTTTGGCCCCAACGTGGATGTTGCTTGTAACCTCCGGGTCAGCTGCCTCCCCGTGAGCATCAATATCCTGCACGAGGTCGATCATACTCAGAGTCTCCTCCTCATCTGATGCCTCGGTCCGACTCTGAACGACGGGGGGAGGAGGGGCCGAGTAAGGGATCTGCTTGGGGTCCCACAACGGAGAGTCCACGGCTACTCCTATCGCCTAAAGGGCAGCTAACCATCGCTCCCCGAATCCATGGCACCGAGCTTGGTGAATGATCAGCTCCGCGGAGTTTTCAGCGTCTGAGAAGCCAACATTGTACCACTTTTCCACGCAGGCTTCAAGGGACTCTTTCAGGCCGGCAATTTCATTAGCTTGGGCTAGACTCAAGCTATCCACCGTCACTAACTTGAGCTCTATCTCCCCCAAGTTTCCCTCTAGGACGGTCAGTTTTCTCTCAGTCGCCTGCTGGGCGTTCTCAGCATCTATCGCTTTCCTCTTTGATGCCTCGGCAGCCTCCCCCTTTTCCCTAGCCGTGCCCTCAACAACAGCCTTTAGCGCCTTTTCCCCCTCTAGGGCCTTGGCCGCATCCTTCAACTGCTCGTTCATAATGCTGGTCATCTGTGCAGCTTGGAGATAGGATAGTAGCCAAATGGTTAAATTAAAAAAAAAAAAACCACTCATTACAATGTGCACAACCAAGGGGAATAGAGTGTTACCGCAATGGAATGCCATTGTAGTCACACAGTAAGAGCCTCGTCGTCGCCTTGCGCATAATAATGGACATCATCGGGCAGGATAAGGCCTTGCACCAAACTTTGGGCCACTTGCCCCCTGCACCCCTGTCCCATTGCAGGACGCTGGCAGTTTCCGGCAAGCACTCATCACCTAACTGAAAGGTGTGCTGCCAGCCAACTCTCGGTCGGGAAGAAGATGCCACGTTTGTTCCAACTTGAACCGTAGGGGGTGTGACCACCGGCCCCTTCGGAAGCCTGGAACCACCCATTACACGGGGAGGGGTTTTTGGAAAAGTGTCACCCAGGACAGGAGGGTTCTTCTCGGCAACCCTTTTTCTCTTCCTGTTTTCACCTCTGGGAGGAGTTTGACCCGTTCCTTTTGGGGACTAAGTTTAAGCTGCAGGTCTGGCACTAGGAATGAACTGAGAAAGGGTCATCTCCCTATGCTTCACCATTCTCTCCGCGTGGTCGAATGAAACGCCCAGAATACCTAGTATCTCGACAGCTCGTTCCTTGGCTACGGGGGCTGCGTCCTATAGCAGTCCGATCGCTTCCTGCCTCCATCGATTCTGGGACACGCGCTCAGCAGAACCATCCCTTACAGGCGCAATGTCGTTTGCAGTAGTACAGCGCGGGCCATGTTCTCGAGCCTCGCCTGTGGTGAGCCCGGGGGGAAGGAATGTCTTGTACCACATGTCGATGTACGACAGGAGAAGGCTGTCTACCAAAAGCGTCTGGCTGAAGTTTTGCCAAGTGATGTACACGGGGTTGATGCCGAGGATCAAATAAGATGCCCTAAGTTGCCCATCGTCGTGCACGAAGATCTCTGATCTAAGAACGAAGTTGAGGTCTCGCGCGTGTATAACTCGAGTGTCCGGAAAGAATCTTTTGGATTCTGCAACAAGTCCGGGAATAAACCAATCAGCTATAAAAGAAAAAATATATATGATGCAAGAACAAATCAAATGGGGATTGTCGGTACCGACCAACTTCACGTGGTGAGAGCGGATAAAGAAGCTCACTGGCATGCCAGTTACCACACACCCGAACGAACTCTCCGACCGAGTTCCTATTAGAGTCGGGCAGGTAGGATACAAGTCGAACTCGTGTATCTCTAGTTTTCAAGTAATAACCACATGTGAAGTTGCTGCACAATTTATACATGAAATTTATGTCGTGCTGGTTCAACTATAGCCCGAACATGTGATTTAACCGAATGACACAACTAACAACCCTAAAAAAGTTGGGGGAAAACTAGTCGGGGCACAGACCGTAAAACCCTAGGGTACCTATTACAAGAGGGTCTATAGGGAACCTAACCCCACCTTCAAGTATAGACATTAGTGGAAAGAACGCTGCGTTTGAGTCAGCAGCCCTCTGAAGTTCGAGGTCGCCCACATTGCAATACGCAACGTCGACATCCCCTGGGACGCCAAAGGTCTCTCTAAAATTAGCCAAGGCAGCCCTAGGGGAAAGTAGGTGAGAAAACCCCATTCCTAGAGTATGAAATGGAAGAGAATTGCAAAAGAAAGAGAGACAGAAAGAACTTACTTTGGGCTCTAGGGAGTAGATAACTAAGGAAGTTTTTGCGCAGGAGAAGAATGCTCGGCAAAGAAGGGATTAGGAGCGAGAGGCACGCGAAAAGTGAAAAAGGAGTCCAAAATGAGCTATTTATAGGACCTTGAAGCATTTAATGAGGCCAAGAGCGGGAAAAACCTCCCAAATCCCTTTCTTGGATAACCCCCACACGCGTGGGCACGATTCATGAACCATCAGACGGTTCATGAACCGTCAGGCAGTTTGCCAACTACCAAATATTAATTATTGACGTGACGACCTGATATAGCGCCATTTTTGAGAAAGCTGCTATGATGATCACCCTGGCCGTGTGCAAAGAGTATACGTCCACGGGAAGCCATCACCATGACTTGCCCGGGATCCTTGATTCATCGCCTGAAGCAGAGCATGAATCAAGGGGGGGCTATTGTACGGGCCTCACCCCCCGTCAAGCCCAATCGCCCTGAGGCCCATGAAGACTAACTCGTATAAGAGCCCCGCACTGATCACACATGGTAACGCACGTGTCGTCCGATGTGTTTGAGCTCGGAGTGCTCGAAGCAACCTGTGGTGTGCCCCTGCCGAGCACAGAACTAATAGGTGGGGTTGGTCCCAACGCCACTATCATTTTCTCCTTCTTGTCACCAAACATCTACTTAGGCGAAACGGTATTGGACCTCCCTTCCATTGCCTAGGGAACGCCCCTGCCGAGCATTAAATCCAGCGGTGAAGCCAGTTCTAATGCCACTACTACCTTCCCCACTCACCATTAAACCTCCATCTAGGGGAGAAGGTATTGGACCTCTCATTCCACCCACCAAGGGAATGATGATGATCACTCCACTAACCTTCGCTATAAATAGGCAAGGGGAACTCAGTTGGAGAGGTTGGCAATTCCAGAGTGGAAAGACTAGAGAAAGTAATATTAATCATCCCCAAGGAAGAAATGGGAGTGTTAGTGAGAAAAAAGGGGAGACTCAGGAAACGGGACAGCCGAGCATAGTGCCACCTGTGGAAGGAAATCCAAAAGCCCACCATACAAATAAATTGTGAGTCCAAACTCTCCTTAGGCCCAGTAGCCTTATTTTGGAACGCACAACCACGTTTTAAGAGAGAATGTGAGAGAATAATAAGAAATTTATAGAAAATAATATGAGAAGAAAAAAAGTAAAAATGAAAATTATTGTAATAAATACCAAATTATCCAAGTTATATAATAAAATAGCATTATATTTTTATATACTATCTTTATATATAATGCAATAAGATAATATCTATGAAATCAAAGAGAAGAAAAATAATAGCAACTTAAAAACATAACTTAATCACATCACCCTAGAGTAGAGTTTCAAATAATAAAAAAACTTATGAACTTAAAGTAGAGATGAAAGAAAAATAATTAAAAAAATCCACCAAAAATAAAAAATAAAAATTTAAGAGAGAGAAATAACTTAATGTGTGTGGGAAAAGTATGTATAAAATGAAATTGAGAATTGTATATTTATAGTAAGAGGGGGAATAACAAAAGCCAAAAATGAAGGAAGATAAAGGGAGAGGAAAAGTGATATTAAGATAAATAGCAGTGGGAAGATAAAAAGATAAAAATAAGAGGGAAAGTTGGGGACAGTACAACACTAAGTTGGGAAATTAATAAGAAAAAAAAGATTTAAAAAAAGAAGAAGAAGAAGAAGAAAGAGAACGTTGGAAATGGGTGGATGATGTGGTTGCTGATGTGACTCAACAGAAGCACATTAATAATAAATGCTACGTTTTAACTTTTAGATATATATATATATATATATATATATATATTTGTACCTTCCCTTGGCCAGTTCTGCTGCACCAACCGTTATGAAAATTAGTTGACCTAAAATTAGACCTCTTACTCATGCTAGCCTTTCCCAATATGATAGCCACAGCTTCTCTCAATTTGGTCACCACACCTCCATCTCTAGGCACGATTGAGCCAAGCAGTGCAAACGAGCCAGCAGTGGTGTTCAACATATCCTTGGTTGCAATACTATCCTTGAGCAAAATAGGAATACCATGCAACATAGACAGTGACCCAAGTGTCCCAGTCTTGCGGTCATTGTCTGCCTTATCAGCTTGGTTTAGTGCATCTGGGTTCACCTCTATGACCGCTTTAAGAAATAGGTTGAGTCTTATAATCTCTTTTTGGTACAAGTCAACCAGTTCCCTTGAACTGAGTTGGTTTTGGATGAAAGTGAATTTGATGTCACTAATGGTTGCTTCTTTGATTGGGAAGCTGTAGCCTCTATTGGAAAAGGATCCAGATGATAGTATGGCTATGAGAATGAGAAGCATTGGTGAAGTGGTAGCCATGAAAGTAATGGGCTAGGCTAGGGTGGCTGATTCAATGAGTCAACCCCAGATAGATTTTTTGAACTTAGGACGACTTATCTAGGGATTCAAAGTGGTCTAATATAAGAATAAAACTTTGGTTGTCTTAAATACATGAGTTGTATCCTTGAGCAATTTTCTACTATGTTTTCATGAAGGGTTATTTTATAAAAATTAATTTCTTAGTAGGTTGAGGGGGCAATTTGTTCTTTTTCTTTGGGGGGAAGTGGGGGGACAATAAAGGCAATTAATAATAAATTTCATCTAGATAAAGGATATGAAAGTTTAACAATGAAAGAAAAAAATGTGGGAGTTTGATTAATTCTTCTTTTTCTATTTGTTTGGAAATTTAAAATCTATTACCTATTTCAATCCATTTGTTTGGACCAAACTTATTTAGTTATGTAGCACTTTTTTGGAATTCGAGTTTGTCAAACTTGAGTTTGTTAAACTCGAGTTTACCCGAGAATTATGTTTGATCAGATTACCATAATGCTTGGAACTCGAGTTTGGTAAACTCGACTTTTACTTGGAACTCGAGTTTGACAAACTCGAGTTCTAAAAAAGATGCTATATAACTAAATAAGCTTAACCTGGTACTTTTTTCCTTGATATCTTCAAAAATTATGCTATTTGGCAAAATATGCCATCCCTAGCTACCAGTAATGTGACAAACTCAAGTTCTAAAAAAAAGCTATATAACTAAATGAGTTTAACCTGGTACTTTTTTCCTTGATATTTTAAAAAATTATGTTATTTGGCAAAATATGTCGTCCCTAGCTACCAATAATGTTATAGATATGATCAGTATTACTACTATTATATGTCTGCCATTCAAAATGAAGCCACAACATAAAAATATTTGAAAAAAAAACACAGAATTCAGATGAAATATCTCAAATTCAAAACCAAATTAGCCTTCAAATATGGTCAGTATTGAACCAAAACCAATTATCACAAACCAAAATTTCATCAAAAAATTTCTTGAGATACAAAAGTTTCCCATTGTCAGCATGAACCAATGAAATCTTTCCATTCTCACCATCTTATATTTTCATATATTCTAATGCAAATCATCAGTACTTTTTATTTTATTTTATTTTATTTTTTATACTGATTCTAAGTATTTTTCAACCATGAGTTGGCAAGTTTAAACAACATAACTAATAATCATTCAACAAAGCTTTCCACAGTTTCAACAACTCCTCGTAATTCATTAATTAATGACCACTCCAATTTCTTTGAGAATATGATAATATAATGATAATTAATTAAAAATAAAACCAAATTAAAAAGATAAGGCTAATAGTCTTATATAGATAGATATTAGAAGATCATATTGATACGTATATAGTTAGATTAACCCCACTTAGCCGGTGGCCATGTATGAAGACTCCCACTAGGAATTGGATTTTATTGGCCGTGGATGTCTTTAAAAATCACGTTTGTATGCAGTGCAAACTCCTTCACAGTAAAGGAGGTGCCGACTTACTCTCCTATATATATATCTATAAACCCATGTGTGTTGCCGCAATCTATTCTTTTGTTTCTACAAACACTTCTTTCTCAACCTCAAGGTACGTAAATTTCTCTTTAGCTTTCTCTTCATATCTATAAACCTATGTGGGTTGCCGCAATCTATTCTTTTGTATTTTTTCTCTGATAGTAGTTTCTGTATGTTTTTCCTTTAATGGTCTGTGTTTGTGTAATTCTTTCTTTAATAGTAGTTTGTGTATGTTTTTCCTTTAATGGTCTGTGTTTGTGTATGTTTTTCCTTTGATAGTCTGTGTGAGTATATTTCTTGGTACTTATGCAAAATCTTTAAAGATGCCTTCGTACTCTGTTAAATTCTCCCACAACAATCTTTACTTTTTTTACTATTTTCAAACTAATTTTTTTTCTTCAAGGATTTAGATTCAAAGTTATGAAAGCAACTTTCAATCCAAACCTTTCAAAACTTTTTCTATTGATGAATTAAAATTAAAGCTGGTGACTTTATTTCATAATTAAAGACATTTTTTTTTATTCTTAAGTAAAAATTATATGATTAAAAAAATGCAAAATTATACTTATAACCGTGTTAATTACATGGAAACCTAATTCAATTTCAATTAGGAGAGAAGTTCAATTAGAATTAGGAGAAGAAGCTACAAATCAAATGGAAACCTAATTCAATTAGAATTAGGAGACAGAAGTTACCACATAAAATAGAAACCTACTTCAATTAAAATTAGTAGACACAGTGCCCTTATATAAATAAAGAGCAGGCTGCAGGTTTATTTGGCCGGTGAAATATAGAGAGAGAATAGCGTAGATAGGTGAGTTTACATATATTTCTAGAGAAAAAAAATATTATTATGGCCTGGTTTGAATAGCACGTTCACGTTTGTAAGGTTTGTGCGTTTTCAGCTTTTTTAATTTTTTTTTTTTTTTTTTTTTTTAAGACCAGCACATATGAACAGTAAAAAAAGAGTAAATAGTAATTTTTTACACATTTAAAAATTATTTTGTTACAATATTTTCAGTTTTTAGCAAAATAAGTTATATTCAAATAGACCCTATATGTGATGTGGATCTCAAGTTGAATGTAGATATGAAAAGATGTTAATGATTTTGTAATAATACATTGGGTAAATTCCATTAATGTATCATGAGGTTTGAGTATTGCCAATCAGGTCTAAAACTTCTTAAAATTGACCAATTTGATTCCTAAGGCCAACTTAGTCCCTATAACAGTTGAGAAAAAAATAACTACTTGATTAAGGATAAAGTTAGCTTTAGAGACCAAATTGGTCAGTTTTGAAAAGTCTTAGTCTTGGTTTAAGATATGTTAGTGGAATTTACCATAATAAATTTATTTGAAGTTTGTCTGGTAGTTTTTTCCTTCAAAGTGTGTTATTATTATTTTATTCATTTGTGTTTCTGGGTGTTTTTGCGGGTGTGCTGTTGATATTAAGTTTGATAATTTTGGTGATAATATTTTTATAACTATTAATTCAAATTGTTAGTTTGTTTTGACGACTAACTTCTACTTCCTTGCCTTTCACTTGTAATATTATGCCTATCTTAATTTTATTATTAATGAATAAACTTGAAAATACATGGGCAATGATCGATCGGCATACCAATTTTCGTAGAGAATTTATTTTCTATATAGTTTGTATCTTTCTTTTCTTTGGTCGATAGATAGTTGTTGATATCTTTCTTTTCTTTATGCAGGAAAATTTTCAGCGACTGTTAACAGAGGAATAATCACCAAAACTTGTGAAGATTTTTAGCAATGGCTAGAGAACAACTAGGAGTTCTTAAGGCACTGGACACTGCCAAGACCCAATGGTACCATTTTACGGCAATTCTGGTTGCTGGAATGGGTTTCTTTACTGATGCATATGATCTTTTTTGCATTTCCCTGGTAACCAAGTTACTTGGCCGCATATACTACACAGTTCCAGGTTCATTAAAGCCTGGAACATTGCCTCCCAACGTAGCAAATGCTGTGAATGGTGTTGCATTTTGTGGCACCTTAGCTGGACAGCTCTTCTTCGGTTGGCTTGGTGACAAGTTAGGCCGCAAAAGGGTGTATGGAATAACCCTTATTCTCATGGTTGTGTGTGCCTTAGCCTCAGGGCTGTCCTTTGGTCACTCAGCAAAGGGTGTCATGGCCACATTGTGTTTCTTCCGATTCTGGCTTGGCTTTGGTATTGGTGGCGATTATCCCCTTTCCGCTACAATCATGTCTGAATACGCAAACAAAAAGACTCGTGGGGCATTCATTGCTGCAGTTTTTGCTATGCAAGGATTTGGAAATTTGACTGGTGGGATTGTTGCTTTGATAGTTTCGAGTGCCTTTGATCATGCATACAAGGGTCCTGCATATAATATTGATCCTGCAGCCTCATTGCCACCGCAAGCTGATTACGTCTGGCGGATAATTTTGATGTTTGGAGCTATCCCTGCTGCTCTCACTTACTATTGGCGTATGAAAATGCCCGAGACTGCTCGTTATACTGCCTTGGTTGCCAAGGATGCAAAACTGGCCGCACAAGACATGTCTAAGGTATTACAAGTCGATCTCCAAGCCGAATCTGAACAAGTCAGGACAGATATAGAGAGTCCTGCTCAAGAGACAACCAAGAATTCCTTTGGCTTGTTCTCCAAGCAATTCATGAAACACCATGGGCGTCACTTGGTTGGAACCACTGTTTGTTGGTTCTTGTTGGACATTGCCTTTTATAGCCAAAATCTTTTCCAGAAGGATATCTTTAGCGCAATTGGTTGGATTCCAGCGGCACCAACAATGAGTGCTCTCAAAGAGGCTTTTACAGTTGCAAGAGCTCAAACGCTAATAGTTTTGTGTGGTCTTATTCCTGGGTATTGGTTTACAGTGGCTTTCATTGATTATTTGGGACGGCGCACAATCCAAATTATGGGGTTCTTTTTCATGACTGTCTTTATGTTTGCTCTTGCTATCCCTTACCATCACTGGACTTTAAGTGAAAACCGAATAGGGTTTGTTGTCATGTACTCCCTTACCTTCTTCTTTGCAAATTTTGGACCCAATGCAACCACATTTATTATACCAGCAGAAATATTTCCTGCAAGGCTTAGGTCCACATGTCATGGAATATCAGCAGCAGCTGGAAAGGCTGGTGCAATTGTTGGGGCCTTCGGATTTTTGTATGCTGCACAAAGTACCAACCCGGCCAAAACTGATGCAGGTTACCCAACAGGTATTGGAATGAGGAATTCACTTATTGCGCTTGGGTGCATCAACTTCTTTGGAATGTTGTTTACCTTCTTGGTGCCAGAATCCAAGGGAAAATCGTTGGAGGAATTGACAGGAGAGATTGATGAGGAGGAAAATGGACAGACAGTGGAGCTACAGGTCTCCTCTAGTACTAGTAGGACCTTTCCAGTTTGATTTGGTCAGCTTAATAGCATATTTATCACAAAAAGTTCATGGAGCTATGTAAATTTTTTTATTGGATATTTGCTTTGTATTCAAATTAGTTTGCAGTAGGTTAATAGCTTATTTATCACAAATAGTTCATACAGTTATGTATTAGCAATGGTGGTTTTAAATTTTTCATTGGATATTTGCTTTATGAGCTATTGGTAGCTCTCAAATCAATCAATCTAGTATTCTTTTGACAATTTATAAAACAATGACACGTATAAAGTTGACAAATCATAGGTGGTTGGTTGTCATTAGATCTAATTTGAATTTACCACTAAAATTACTTTTCTATCCCACTAATAACAACTTGTAACAACCTATCACATAAAATTTAATGTGAAAATGTTAAGAATGTAATATTTCTCTTTTGAGTATTCCATAAATTTCTTTTCTACTTTATTTTTATTTAATTTTTTTCTTTATCTTTAAGTTTTTCACTTAGTTTTTTTTTTATTGGGTAACCTAAAAAACATGATTTCATTTTTTTAGAATAACCCAAAAGACATTAAAATGTGTTGAATATGTGTATTGTAGTACCGTAATAAATTACAAATGCTATTATAATATAAGACTAGAGGATTTAAAAAAAAATTCCAAATATGTTTGGTTGACATCTAACTATATATCTTATTGGTTTCTAAAAAAAAAAAACTATATATCTTATTTTCTAATTATATATTATATATCAAATTGTATTACCTTAGAAAACAAAGAGTCATTCTTTACTATAAGAATGACTTTGTAGTAGAAAATTGCTATTGGTTTGCAAGAAGTTATAATGTCTAGCCAATAATTAAAGCTTCAAGAAGCTATGAATTATTCTTCAAACAATGTGCGATTGTTGTCATTTTGTCTAAAAGCATATTACATTAAGGTCACCTATGCTGAAATTAAACCAAGTACATCACAATTCCATTTGAGAATACTAAATGTGGGTACATTTTGTCTTCATCATCAAGCAAAAAAGATCAACAGTGGAAGATTGAAATAAGCATGTGGCATTGAAGAGGTTGTCTATCTATAATTTTAGCCACATGACTTTTTTAATTATCATATTACTTGTTTAAATAACATACATAAATATTCATAAAATCATCACTTAATGGGTTAAATAGCATACATAAATAGTCATAATAAAAAAATCATCACTTAATGAATTGGAAAAAAAAATGGAGCTAAACTTCGTTCAAGTTGAATTATTTTGAGAGAAATGCTAACGAATGCTCTTAAGGCATTGGTTAATAATCTATTTAAAGAAAATTTTTATAGAAAAATAAAATAAAGCAATTAATGTTTTGATAATTTTTTTCATTTCCCATAAAATTAGTGTCAAAACTTTCTTAGAATGAATTGTTAACCAATGTCCAAGGACATTCGTTAGCATGACCCTTATTTTGATATTGATTTTGCCCCACCCAAAAGTAAAATTAATGAAAGAAGGGGCAAATGGGGAGAGGACAGTTGTGTTGTATTGGAGTAGTTATGTCAAAGCCATTGTGATGCGGCTTCACTATCCAATTTATGTTTTAAATGTTAACATCAATCTAAAAAAAAAATGTATACATCATGCTTGAAATTATAGGTACGGAACTAAAAAAAAGTGTAATTTTATCCACATCATTACTTTTATTAGAAGCAAAATATAAAATCTCATTTCTTTATCGAATTAAACTTCTTAGTGCCTTCATTCTCCAAAAAAAACCCTTCTTAGTGCCTACTTTCTTTCGGCCGGATCCATTATTTACTTCAACTGAATACTCACTTCGTAAATTTACTAAAATCCCTAATTCTCCATTATTACTAACATTGTCTTGGGGCATATCACTATTTCAAATCCCTAATACCCAATCACAAGCTTCAAGGCATGAATAGAGGAGGCCTCCTGATCTTTTTTGCTTGCTCAAAGCCATATGCAATCTCAATCAGCTTTGGCTCTGAACCTTTTAGCCCCCCAAAGCAAATTCCAAATGGCTCCCCTGTAGTGTCATATCCTGCTGGAACACTTACTCCTGGGAAACCACCAATTGCAAGGACACTAGAAGCATAGTAACTAGGAGTCACCAAGGCATCTAGCTTATTATTTGTCATCAATTTCTCAAATCCATCTTTTGACAGTCTTGCTAAATTTGACAATGCCGCCTTCTCAACTTTTCCAATTCCTTTTGTGGCTTCCGCACTTAGAAAGTGATCTTGGTCAATTTCATTGATCATTTCCTGCATAGCCAACCCACCAAAGTGGTCATAATCAAGGGTGAGCTTTTTACATGAATATAAATGAAAGAGAGAAACTATGCTTGTAGGCTTACCAATTCCGGGTTTTTGTTGTTGAAGGCTATCACATCAGCCATGGTTCGGACGGGAGAAGATACTAGCTCTTTCAAGTATGCATTTAATGATATTTTGAACTCTGCCAACAATGCAGTTTCTTCACCACTCGCTTTATAATCAAGGATCATCCCAATGTTGGTTATTTCCAGATGGTCTACCAGAACTGCACCTCTTTGCCTGATTTGCAGGAAGTCTTTGTATCATGTTTACTAAAGTACCCTAAATTGATCCTTGGAACATAAAAAATGTGTAATGTTACCTTAATGTGTCAAAATGTTGCTCAAAAGTTTGATTCAAGTAAGTATTGTTCCCAAAATCGAAGAAAGGATTTCTCACTATTCCCAATCTCTTCCCTCTAAGCCCATCAACCTTTAGAAATTGCCCATATCCACCACTTGGAATGTAACTTGATGCTTTAAAAGTTGCATTGTCATTGTTGTCAATGCCAGCAATGGCATCAAGAACATGAACGGCATCTGAAACTGTTCTACAAATGGGCCTATTCCATCCAAAACAATACTCGGAGAGGTTATGACCATATGCCATACAATATAATAAAATAGAAATTTAGAGCTGTCTTGAACAATTTGACAACATTAATATTGAAACAAACCAAAGGCAAAAAGGCAGAGAAAATGTTGGCAACGCTAAGTTATAAAAGG
Organism: Castanea sativa; assembly: GCF_040712315.1. NCBI lineage: Eukaryota > Viridiplantae > Streptophyta > Magnoliopsida > Fagales > Fagaceae > Castanea > Castanea sativa. The sequence continues at coordinate 40,386,844 of NC_134019.1, read as the reverse complement.
TTTATATGTTACTTGCAGGTCACTTACAGCAATTGCAGAACTTGGAAACACATTGTGTTCTGCTTAAAACAACAAATACAGCAATTGCAGAACTTGGAAACACATTGTGTTCTGCTTAAAACAACAAATACATGTAGATCACCTACCCAACTGTGTCCTGTCTTGGAGATATTGGGATAACCCCCGCCCGACTAGTGAGACCGACCGTTGGTTTGATGCCAACTACTGAGTTAAAACTGGCAGGGCATATAATTGACCCATCAGTTTCAGTCCCCAGTGATACTGCCACCATATTTGCCGCTACTGATATTGATGATCCACTACTTGAACCGCAAGGTTCTCCTAATGTATAAGGATTCTGCACACCATCACAAAAACATAGTCCTTGTTTTGTAGAAATAATTCATGCCAGTCGTTATATAATCTATTTATTGAAATGATCAAGTTGAATTTTATTTGATTTAAAATTTAGCTGTAGAAATTGAAAAGCCATATACTTCAAAGTTGACACCCTTCCAAAACATCAACAAATAACACATCCCTGTAACTGTATTCTAAAAGATTTTAGGGCCATTCTTATGGACTTAGGTACAGTTATCTAATTTTCTCCATTACTAACATGTTGTAATTAACTATCAAAACGCTAAGAGTTTTGTGGCTCAGTAATACTCCCAGATCTTCCCATGGGGAGAATCCAGGTTTAAATCCACCCTCCCCCCTTGTTATAAGGAAAGCGGTAGAAAGTATCAAAAGAGAATTACTTGACAATTAAATTTTCAAGTCGTATAGAGCTGCTTACCCAAATTGAAATGCTTTTTGCGCTAGCAGAGCATGATTTAATATGTTCAGCAAAAAAGAAAAAAGAAAAAGAGGCATGATTTATATAATAAATGCAATAGATACATTGTCTTTGAAACTTGACTCCAGTCCACTTTTATCAAAATTATAGTACTTCAGAAGTTATGGACCTGATCCTGGACTCACCTTGCCTTGGCCACCTCTGGCACTCCAAGCTAGCGGACCCCTAGCAGTCCTAAAATGGGACCACTCGCCCAAGCTTGCCTTCCCCAAGATGATGGCCCCGGCTTTCCTCAACTTGGACACCACGCCTGCATCCCGAGGTACAACTGAGCCAAGCAATGCAAATGAGCCAGCTGTGGTGTTAAGCTTATCTTTGGTTGCAATATTATCCTTGAGCAAAATTGGGATACCATGCAACCTAGATTGTGACCCTGGAACCTTAGCCTTGCGCTCATAGTCAGCCTTATCAGCCTGAGATAGCGCATCTGGGTTCACCTCTATGACCCCTTTAAGGATTGGGTTGAGTCTGCAAATCTCTTTAAGATAGAATTCAACCAGTTGCCTTGAAGTGAGTTTGTTTTGCTTGAAAGCGAGTTGGAGATCATGAATGGTGACTTCTTTGATAAAGAAGTTTATTTGGTGGCATGAACCAGATGGTATTGTAAGCAGAAGAATCAGAATCAGGGATGAGAAGATAGAGAAGCTTAGTGCTGCACTGGCAGCCATTGAAGCAATGCATCTTGCTGTGGAAAAGGTTGAATTGGTTTTGTATGCCTATGCAAGATGGTCACATTCTTCATAACCATAATCACCAACAGCACCCCCACTATGGCACTATCATATCACACTATCAACCATTGTATTTATCTTTTTCTTTTTTTTTTCTTTTTTTTTATCATATACATCACTGTAGGATAAAGTAACCACCAAATTGGACATGGGATAGTAGTTTCATTGACACGATTGTTGACTATATCTGTACGATATGCACATTCTTCCCCACCACCACTATAAGTAAACTCAATGCAAGATGCATACATCATCTTTTTAGAGATGCATGAATTATTTCCTTCCAAGTGTACTAATATTTGGAAACCGCTTATTTTGTTGAAACTGAAAATTTATTGCTAAAAATATTGTAGATAAAGGTAAAAGTTAGTTGAAATAGTACAGTAAAACTCTTGAATAGTACCAAAAAGTGCAGGGTTCATTAATAGCAGCAAAAATAAATTAAAAGTAAAATAATTTAATTTTTAATTCTTATCCAAACGCATGCTAAGAAAGAAAATGCTACAATGATATTTACTTGGAAGTTGTTTGATAGAAACCATAAGTAATTTTGTATAGCAATTAGGGGTGTTCACTCAACCCTAAAACTCAACCAACCTGTCGGACCCGCCCGACATCGAACCGCCGCCTTTCGAACCGACCAATCTGACTGTCGGTGGCAAGTTGCTACCCACAGAACTTGATACCTTCGGGTTGGTTGGCGGGTTTCCTCCCCAAAAACCCAAGGCACCCAACCCGACCATAAAATCAACAAAATCTGCGCGACATTCAAAGGTTTTTCGACAAAAATTTACGGATACCGACGATCTTTTTGCTTTTCCTATGAAGAGCTACTTGAAATCCACCAGATCCGCACAAGATCCGACAAGATATCATCAAGATCTAGTCCAGATTCGACGGATCCAAGCAAATATCAGCCAGATCTCGACCGATTCGACAAAATATCAGCACCTGCAATGAAACCTGAAACCGACCGGCACAAACCCGAAACCCAACGGACCTGAACCAAATGATCCAACCATTATTACGGGTCGGTTTCGATTTTGTTTTTCACCCACCCGAAAAGTTCGGGTCGGGTCTGGGTCGAGCACAAACCCGACCCGGCCCGACCCATGGACACCCCTAGCTAATAGCAATGATATTTTACTTTATCTTTTTATAAGGATCAAATATTTGTTAAAAAAAGAAAAAAAGAAGCCATGGCTGTAATATAAAAGGCTTCAAGCACACACCCTAAAGCAATTCTCTATAAGATGTTTGGTCACTCTATTTTGATTGCAGTTGCAGTTCTTCCAGGCCCTGCTTAGTCATTATCATCTATGCAAACACTCGCCATTTTATCCCAACTTCCACCAGAATCACATGGAAATCAAAAAGAACAGAGCTAAATTCTTCTTTGTTAACAGTTACTTATACAGTTGAACCAAATAGAAATTACTTTTTTCTTCTTGGGTAAATAAATAAGAATTTCCTTTTTTACAAACTAACACGAAAACTACTATACACTTCCAAAGAGAACTTCGTTATTCATTTCAAATGATTTGGAAAAAGGAGGCCTCCGTATCATGGTGGCTTGTTCAAAAGCATAAGCTATCTCAATCAACTTTGGTTCTGTACCTTTGATGCCACCGAAACAGATCCCAAATGGCATTCCGGCACTGTCATAACCAGCAGGGACTGTAATTCCCGGATGACCTCCTATTGCCAGCAGAGGAATGGCACCTGTACCGGGTGTCACCAATGCATCCAATTCATTTTCCATCATTAATTTCTCAAATCCATTTCGTGACAGGTTTTCCATTAATTCAAATGCCTTCCTTTCTTTTTCTCCAATCCCACTTGTTTTCTCTGATGCAATAAAAGTGGCCTGACCATACTCTTTAGTCTTCTCCTACATTAAGCAAAAGAACAAAGAATGAACATGAAAGCTAATGCAATTTTTAAAGAGTTGGTACTACCGATATACTACTTGTAAGTCAATCAATCTCATAATTTACTTTGTTGTTTTATTACAATACGAAAATAAACTGCTTACCAAATCAGGGTTATTTTGGTTGAAGGCAATAATGTCAGCAAGTGACCTCACTGGAGAAGAGATGAGGTCTTTCAGGTAATCATTGAAGGACACCTTGAACTCAGCCAGCATTGCAGTCAATTCACCACTTCGTTTAGAACTTAGTATTACATCAACATTTGCTATCTCAAGATTGTCCACTACTGTTGCACCTCTTTGTCTAGAATGTCAAAGAACTTATCCACAAGATGAGTACATATTCAAAGGCTTCTTAACTTAGGAAAAACGCAAAGAATTACTTGCTTTTAATAATTAAATTTATACCTTATTGTCTTCAGATGTTGTTCAAACTCTTCAATAACAGAGGATTTATTTAAGGAGCTCACAAATGGATTCCTAACAACCCCCAATCTCTTTCCTTCCAGCCCATTTGGGTTAAGAAATTGTTTATAACCACCAACAGGTAAAAATTTGGCTGCTTCTTTTGTGGCTTCGTAATCTTGTGGATCAAAACCCGCAATTACATCAAGCACGTAAACCGCATCAGACACTGTTCTGCTTATTGTCCTATAATTTTACCATTATGAACAATTATCATTACAGCCCAATCCAGATGTTACAATTCATACATACATGTACTCCAACATGATAAGTAAACCATATTAACTAGTCCGATTTAGCACAAATATCATCTATATCTATATCTATATATATCTAAAAGTTGAAGTGTAGTATTTATTGTTGCTATGCTTCCGTTGAGCCACATCAGCGGCCACATCATCTATCTATTTCTCATTTCTCTCCACTACTTCCAACCATAACTTCTCTTTTACCTTTTCATCTCTCCGCTACTCTTAACCTTAATGTCACTCTTGATCTATCTCTTCATCTTCCTTTTATTTTGACTCCTCTTATCCTATGTCATCCTCTATCCCATTCTATGCATATTTTCTCACATGAAAAAGGTTATTACTCTCTCTCTCTCTCTCTCTCTCTCTCTCTCTCTCTCATGTTTTATTTTTGTGTGAATTTTTTATTTTTTGTATCTCTACTTTAGATTGATGTATCTATGTGTTCTATAGAATTTTACTTTGGTTTGCAATTTGGTTTTGTGTTTATAAGTTATTATCTTTTTCTTTTTTTTCTATAATTGTTAAATGTTATTTTATTGCATATAAATATAGTTTACAAGAATATAATGTTATTCTATTATATATCATGGCTTGGATAATTTAGTGTTTGACTTATGACTATATTTTTTATTTGATACTTCTTTTTCTCATTTTATTTTATATTTCTCTCCCGAAAAAGGTGATTACTCTCTCTCTCTCTCTCTCTCTCTCTCTCTATATATATATATATATATTCTTTTCTTGCGACTTTACTTTAGGTTGATGAATCATTGCATTTTTTTATATAATGCTATTTTGGGTTAATACGATTTGGTAGTGTGTTTGATTTTTTAAGATAGACTATTTTTATTTTTATTTTTCATTGATTTATTATTTAGTTATGACATCAAAATTAAAGTAAATGAATATGTAAAGTTAAAAATGTCTAAGATGAATTCGTAAAGCCAATATATTTATATATTTAATATTTTCAAAAAATTAAAAGTAAAAAATAAATACTAAAAAGAATAATCATGTTGCCAATGAAGTGACAAATGAGAAGGCTCAACAAGAGCGTAGTAACAAAAATGCAATATGAAAATCCAGTTAAAGACAATAAAATCTTAATAAATAAAAGTGTATGTAATAAAAAAAAATAGATCATGTTCTATGTATGTTATACTAATTATTTTCTTCCATTTCGATAGGTAAAGTGTTCAATTGTAGACATAAAGTCTACTTTTTTCCTACATATTATCTTAAATATTAAATTTATAATATGGTATAGTCACTTAGAAATATCTAAGAAATATGCATTTTCAATTTCATGTATCTAGATTAGTAAACAAAACTCAATCAATAATTCGAAACTACTCCTATGATAAGAAAAATTACAAATATAATAATTTCTTTTTAAGAGAATGAAAATTTTAAATAATATATTTGAAACTCAAACTATTTAGTTGTACAGGAAAAACAATTTAGGAAAATATAACGCACGATAACATAATTTATCAAAATATAAACCGTCTAAAAAATGAATAATATCAATCAAATAAATCCAAATAATAAAATGATGATATATTTTTTGGGATAAATAAATGAAAAATAATTTTAGAAATAGTTTAAGTTTTTGGGAGAACAAATTATTTTCCACAAAATTTAGAAAACAAACTATAAATTATATCATAACTAAAATATAATTATTTATCCTCACGCATCACGTGAGTCTACGACTAGAATATTACAATATTGAAGTGTGTCCAGGCTGACTAGAAAAGCACATATGATCTTACCCAACTGTGTCATGGCGGGGTAATATTGGAATGACGCCGGCCCGACTAGTTAGCCCAACAGTGGGTTTGAACCCTACAACAGAGTTATGATCAGCTGGACACAGGATGGAGCCATGAGTCTCACTTGCAAGTGACACTGCCACCATGTTTGCAGCTACTGAAATGGCTGATCCACTGCTCGAACCACATGGATTCCCTGATGGAACATACGGGTTCTGCATGTGTTCCATATCTAAATCAGTTTGATTCAATTAATGATCTCAAACTATCATCTATATATGGCTATCCAAGTCACTTGTATAAAATGAAAATAGGATGAACGACTTGAATGCTACATTCATGTATTAATGTACTCTTGATTTACAGTCTGACCTAAAGCAACATTCATGTAGGAATTGGATTGGATTAGGTTTGGAGTATTTTCCAACTCAAGTTCCTCATGTTGAAAAATCCGCAACCTAACCTATTGTAGATCTAAAAACTATCCCAGTCTAACTTGTAGAAATTGAGCTCCAATGCAATACTTTTCTGATCCAATGACTAAGTAAAAACTTAATTTCTAACTTTTAATCTTCGCTCTTGATACCAATTGCACCCAGCTAGGTATTGCACCAATCCTTAATCCAAATTGTAGGGATCAAGTTGAATTTTGTGGTCAGGTTATGGAAATTTTTAAGAACTATTATAAAAATTGATTTTCATTCAATTATTTGAGCTTATTATTTTTTTGAGCTATTAAGTTCATTATTCATAAATGATTAAAAATTAGTACATAATATGACCTAATATTCTAACCTCATCAGGACTAAAGTTCAAAATACTAAAATATATCAATTACTAGTAACTGATTTTTTTGCTGAGACTAGTAACATATTTAAACTAATCATTAAAAAAAAAAACATATTTGAACTAAGTTTCAAAAATCAAAATGAAATGAAAACAATAGATTTTTTTTAAAATACATATATTTTTTAACACTATTGATAAAGTGAATTGGGTCAAACTACTTCGATTGAAGATTTTGCTATCTCGAACCTAACCCAACCTAAGTTTCAAAAAATATACCCTAACTCATTAACCCCCATAAAAGTAAAACCATCCAGAGACATTGGGTTGCGTCGGGACTTATATAAATAATCAAATGCATCTATTATATTTATCATTTAACTTCTTGTTTTTTTTATACACAACAAACTTCAATAATCTGAAACAGAGTTCAAACAGAGTACATCATTTAATTAACACCATATTTATAAGAGAAATATTACTTAAATTATAAGCTAGCTTTTTGCAACCATTAGGTTTTGCAACCAATTATAAGCTAGTCTTTTTCTTAAATTATCCACTGTTGTGAATCCCACGTTATTTTTTATCTTAACTTTATTTCAAATAAATGAAATAATCTAATTAAAAATAAGTTAATTTTTAGTTTTTCGTTTCCCTTTATGCAAATAATTTACTCAAAAAAAGCAATTCTCAAACTGATACATCCACAACAATTAAGTTCGCATTTTTGAAAACTTGTTTTAACTTATATTGATACTGGTGAAAGTTGCAAATTAAAAACAATAATAATAATAATAAGAGAGAGAGGTGACAACTCACCACGCCTTGACCAGCCCTAGCACACCAACCATTAGGAACATGACCCAAAGAACGAAAAGAGTACCACTCAGTAAGACTAGCCTTCCCCAATATGACAGCCCCACCTTTTCTCAGCTTCTCCACCACACCCGCGTCACGAGCCACCACCGAACCCAGCAGCGCGTACGACCCAGCCGTCGTGTTCAACTTGTCCTTGCTTGCTATCGTGTCCTTCAGTAGCACAGGAATTCCGTGCAACTCCCCCAACGCCGCCACCGTCGAACGGTCACCATTCACTCCCCTCTCGCGATCAGCCACGTCCGCTTGATCCCGCGCGTCTGGATTCACCTCCACTACGCTGCGAAGCAGCGGATTCAGCTCCTCGATTCGGTCCAAGTAAAAGTCAACTAACTGCCTTGACGTCAGTCTGTTCTCTGTGAATGCCCGTTGGATCTCCTCGATGCTCGCCTCTTCGATCGTGAAATCGTGGCCGTCGGTTGTGCTGATTAAGTTGCTGGTGATGATCAGCAGTGAGATCAGCGGTGGAAAGAGCAACGAAGCTGGATTCTTCATTTCCATTCTCATGTGTGTTGTTTCTTGAAAAGTGAAGGATGGGCATGATCAACATGAGCCTGTATATGGTGTACCCGGCATATATGCCGGGTGACTCACACAGGGGCGGGTCCCACACACTGTGGGGTCTGCCCCTGTGTGAGACACCTAGCATATATGCCGGGTACAGGATATAATTTTCGGATCAACATAGCTATTATTAATGTGATTAAAATTAATTTAATATTTAATTTCCGTAATCTAGGAATAATATAGTTTTAATAGATGAACTATTAATAGATTAATTAATGAACAATATTGACAACTTGATTATCGATCTTTTTAAGTCTTAACTGGCACTTGGCACTTCCTTCAATAGAAATTTCCGCAAATTGAAACGCGCACTCATCCTCATTGTAATTTTTATTTCTTTTTTTATAATTTGATATATATATTTTTTTAGTAAAAAAAAAAAAAAAAGTTAACTAGTTTACGTCAGCTCCGAGCAGGACACTTGAGTTAAAGTCCATCCTTTTTGGATGGAACCAACCCTTTTGGATGCCCACCAACAAGCTCCTGCTAGTGGGGAAACTCAAACCTAGGTGAATTAGATGAAGTATCTGAGTCGTACCAGTTGAGTCAAGCCCCTGTTGGCATAATTTGATAATTATAAACTTATAATAATATTAATAATATTAATAAAAAAGGGTATTCAAACATTCATGACTCCCCCTCCCTGTTCATGACTCCCCCTCCCTGTATTCATCAGAGAGTTTAACCACTCTTGACGACAAATTTGACCAATATATCAATCGATTTTTGGTGTAGGTAAGGATTGAATCTTAGATCTCTTATTAAATTATTATAAATTTTATCAATTAAGTCAATTGGAACTCACTGCCCCTCCCTACTTTGATTTTACTTTAAGTTAAATTGTATATTTATTTTCAAGATTTGACTTTTATTTCAAAATTATCTTCTTCTTTTTTTATAAATTTTGATTCTAATATTTATATTTTCAAAATTGTTTGAAAAGACTTTATCGTCCTCTCATAAATGAAAAATATTGATATTGCAAAACAAATTCAGGTCATATTAGTGGGTTCTAGTTAGCTCAATTGGTAAAGTCTCTTGTTGTTAAATAAAATATTCAGAGTTTTATTCTCGCCTATACCAAAAGCCAATTGGTGTTTTAATCTGATAATAAATGGCAATATCAATGTTACCTCAATTTCGTGACTTTCATTTGTCACATAAGTATTTTCCTTTATTAGATGATGGTAATAATATTTTTTGAAACATTTCAAAACATTGAAAATTAAAATAGAAATTCAATTTAAACCTAATTTCATTAAAAATGTTAAGAGTTATGGCAAAAGTTATGTAAATTTATATGGTCCTAGCATTTTTCATAATTGCATCACCCCAAGTATTATGTGTGGGAACGCATATTTCTTTTATTCCTAATTAACCTTTCCATGGAATCACAAAACTAGTGAGCACCTGTACTAAATCACATCCATGACTAGACATGGCAAAACGAGTCAAAATTTTCTAACCCAACATAAAAAATACTTGACCCCAGCCCGATTTTTTGACCTAAAGGAAAAACGGGTTGACTCGTGACACGACCCGTTAAAAAAAATTCTCTAAAAATTTATTTAGAGTACGTCTTGATGCTAGGTGCATAAGCACAAAGCACTAGAACCAATAGTTAATAAATTATAGATATAGCCATATAAACAACTAGCAAGACAAGATAACAGCTTCACATTCAATTTGACTATTTGAGCTTCCCAACCAATGAATCAATAAAACTTCACAGATGTGAGGCTATGAGAGAATGAAACAAGACAACACAAGCAACCCTTAAAAAAAATCTCATTCAATTTGAGTTTGGCTAGTTGACTTAAGGCCAGTTTGAGAAGCGCTGAACGCGTCCAGCATTCAGCGTTTTCCCTTTTTTTTTTTTTTTTTTTTTTTCCTCTGCTGGTTCACTTTTAGGAGACAAAAGTCATTGTGCGTGCACAGTGCGTGCACTATTCACGTACTGTGTGCGCACTGTTCACGTACTTTTCAGAAAATTTTTAATTAAAAGTGAGTCTCACGGTACTATTTATACATTTAAAAATTATTTTTCTACAGTATTTTCAGCTTTCAGTTTTCAGCTATATCCAAACGGACCTTTAGTCCTTCCTTTAATCTTTCACACTTGAGTCTTGCGCCTCTGCCCCTATTTTCAGTTTTCACACTTTCACACATTTCATATTTCACTTTTTTTTCACTTTTACAGAGCAAGAATTCAAGCGCATGTTGTGTCAAGGTAGTGCCAAAGTTCAGGTCTTTTCCGGATTGAAGTTTCTAATCTGGAAAAGTAACAGTTATGACTTATGTGTCAAATATTGAAGTGTATCTGGTTTCTTTTTCTAGTGATGCTCCTCAGAATTTGAATTAACCATCAATTTGTGGTCTACCTTCGTTGCATCACAATTTAGTTGGTTATGAAAGTGTACCTGTGAGCTTGCATGCATTAGCGTGGAGATGTAATAAATCTAGAGGACGGTTATCAAGATGATTTATAAAGCATTATAATCTTTACACTGCATGAAATTTATTCTAGTTAGTCATTTTGTGTTTCTTACATAGAAATATTTTTTGCCTCAAGATTCAAATTGTTATACTCTCTTTTCTTTTTTTTTTTGAGAAGGTCACTTCTCATATATTTGGGCGGTTGAAATTGAATGAGAATGTCTAAACAAAGGTTGCAATTTAGATATTATGGGTAGAAGCAAACTCTGCCTTACTAGCAGGATTCCCCTTCCAACACCCATTCTGTTTTGGTGGTCTTTAAAACTGATTAAGCTAGTCTTGCTAGCTACTACTGGGTGGCTTTTCTATATATTGGTGCTGGACAATGAATTGTACAGCTAATATTCAAATTAGTTGGCTTTATTGACTTTTGCATCATTAGTAAAGTTGATTAAGATGGTTTGCTAGTTTACTTGTTTTGTTTATTTTAAGATCTATCTATTTTTGAAGTTGTAAACTTGTAATTATATACATTTTGACAATGAACTATTAACATTGAAGACTTTTTTTTATCATGAATTTATGGCTATAATTCATTTTTGTCATGCTCAAAATTGTCATAATTGAAAGGATATTAACAAGTGGCATTAAGTACAATTTATTTCCTTAATTGATTTTATTTATTCTCTTTAAACAGGTTGTCATTGATTTTTTTTTTTAGCTGAAAAAAAAAAAAAGGTTTGTTTGAAAAATACGGGTCAACCAACCCGACCCATGATCTGATTGACCCACAACTATATTGACCCGTTTAAAAATGACCTGCTTTTTACTTATAACTCGATTGACCCGAACCCGAACCGCCCGTTTTGCCACGTCTATCCATGACCCAAGCATAGAGTAATGCTAACGAAATAATTATTTTTATAATTGTTGACATGACTTGTTAAATTCGATTGACAGTAATTAATTTTTTAAGGTAATTTTTTGTGTTGATCCATTCTATAACAAGTTCTTGTAATCAAATTTAAATATGTTGATATATTTTATTTGATATATAAAGAGGGTCAATTTCTATATTTATGGTTGCTCGAAGAAAGTCTGAAGACAATAAATAAAGGGTCACTCAATCAAGATGACCAAAGGCAAACTATAGCTAAGCTGTTCATTAAATCCCTTCAAGAGAGATCGAGACAGAAACTACATGCTTTATCTCAATGTGCTTTCATGAGAAATCCTTCTAGTTTGTTATCCATATATATGTGTGACCCCGTTTGAAACCACAGAGTTCCTCATCCAATGAGTTCATTGTAGATTAATTCTTTAAGGAGATGCCTTAGAGTGCAGGTCATATAACCTCGTTAGACCCAAATTAAATCAAAGTCATTAGACCATGGGCCTCTTTCTTTATTTTATATCTTTATTTATCATTATTATTATTATTACTAGTCGCTAATCCGTGCGATGCACAGATTTACAAATTATCTCTTATTTGAGTAGTTTTGCTATGAACATGTGAGTTCAAGCTTATAGAATGATTTGGTGTCCATAATTTTTTTTTCATGGTATAATAGCATCCATAAATTGCAAGAAATATTATATAGCTGAAACACTCAAACATGTAATATAGTTCAAACTAATACAAAGTTAGAACATCCGTGGTTTATCAAAAAAAAAAAAAAAAGTTAGAACATCTGTGTTTGTAATTTACTCTCATGAACAAATAATTAGAAAGCTGGTATTTCATTTTGAACATAAGTTGATGGTACATTTTCACCTTGTAAAAAAACACAAAACAAATAATTAGAAAAAATAAAATGATTTTCAAAAGAGAATCACATATTTGAATCTTTATCTAAGTAGATAACTTGAAACTTTCTCACATCTTAATTATCGTGTGTGGTACATTGCAACTTTTTGAGGAAATTTCACTTTGGATTCTCCCCTGGGGTTTTGGTGCTTCCATTTGAACCATACACTTTCCCCTTTGATTGAAGATATCTTAGCAATATCAAGTTAGGATCTAAGACACAAAAATCCACCTCCAATTAAAATATGCATGCAAATTATATATATATATATATATGAAATGCTTCTAGTTCAACCTTAAAGTCCTTTAGCAAAACTACACCAATTATGCTTTATCTGCCATTAATCCCACAACACACACAAAGCAAAAAATCAACAAACAATTGATATTATGAAATACCTAATCATTAACCTTCTTCAATTACTTATATATCATTGAATTAGATAACCAATCCTGTGAATTAGAAGACAGAACCAATCCCTTCTATTCTATAATTTGACATCCAATTCTCTTTTAATAACATCCAGTGATTCATTGTGTATTAATAATTTATATCAATCAAAAGAGTTATGGATTAAAAAAATTTAAATAATAATATAGTTCCCATAATCTAGATTTAGTGCGTACTAAATAACTTTTTTATATTTTATCTAAAAAGCAAGCACAACAAATAACCAAAAGAATGATATCTATAATACAAAGCTATAGAGCCAATAATCTGAATAGAGCCAAGAATAGCCAAGCTTCTTAATAGAGCTAATACTTTTGAATTGAAAAAAAGCTAAAGACAAAACAATACTTTGAATTAAAAGAAAATATAATCTTAAAATATTAGTAAACCAAAGTGCTTCACAAAGAGAACAGGTTAAGAGAGAAAATCCTAAAATTACGTTGCAATTTTATCTTATAAGGCCGAATGTATATATGAAATTATATAGATAAAATCCTAAAATTATACAGATTTTTTTTTTGTTGGCAAAATTCTTTATAACTTTATTTACTTTTTTCTTTTAAAATAGATATCTAATGACATGTATAAAGAATTTAATCTTTCTTATAAGGCAAAGAAAACTAAATATATTATGAAATGTGTTTAAATGGTACAAATATATTTATATATTAAGCTCCACCAAGGAAATATATTTATTATAAATGAAAGATTTTTAAGATATGAGATGTATATATAGATAGCAAGAGTGTAAATATTTATTAAGAAATTTTGTGGTTAAGTAGCTATGAAGTAAGGTGACCTTGATAACATAAGTAAGCTTCCTTCACACCCTTGAGCATAAGAGCCTAGGCATCCACCCGAAATTTATTATCTTTGACCCCGTAGTTTCTTCTCAAACTCAATCTACTACCAATCTAAATCACACACACAAATAAAACACAACAAAAAGAGGGGGATCAATACAAACACCAACACTATAACACAGATAATTATATAAGTTTCAAAGTTAAAGTAAATACAACCACTGATTCTCTCACCTGCTGGGTTGTGTTCCTAGCAACCTTAAACAAGCAAAAGCAAAAGCAAAAAAAAAAGCTTTAAGATTTTTTTTCCTTTAAAAAAAAGTTGAAATACAGCAGTAAGTTTTATAACCATGAACAAAATAAAAATAAAGATATCAACTATTCTAATTCTCTCTTTTGATGTTGGTTTTCCAACATGTTCTCAGGAGCAAATAGAAAAAGGGCCAATCAAAATCAAATAAACCCATTTGCAAATCACAAAGCAAGTGCAGCAACTTAGATTACTATGCATCAGAATTAGATAGTGACTGGACAGTCTTAACCAACCAATGACCGCAATAAAATCAAGAAAAAAGAGGAACAAAATTAAGACATTGAATGTTGTTGCAAATGCTTCATTGCCGACCAAGGAGTTCTAAATTCTAATGACCAGAATCGGGTACATGTTTCATGTGTTGAAAAGCCCCTGCTCAATGTTATGTCACACACACAAGCTACCTATGCCATGAAGAAAGAAATTAAAGATAGAAGGAAACTATCAGCCAGTTATTTGTCTCCCAAAACAAAATCACAACATTTTAATAAGCAGTTTGTATTAGCTGAACTTTAGACCCAAGAGAAATTCTCCTTCATTTGGTCATACAGATTTTTTTTTTTTTTTTTTTGGACTTTAAATTTATCTTCTATTCCACTACTTTTGTGGTTTGGCCAAGGTACTCAAGTGAAAATCAAGGAAGGTATCAAGTAGAACAGACAAAGTAGATAATATCTGATATAAGAATTATAAATGTCCTATTATCATCATTAGCGACAATGATATCTCCCAGTGCTAGATTTCCATTATAGATAAGCTCAACTACCACCATGCTTCAAATCTTTAGGTACATATAGATCTGTTATGCAGTAAAATTATGTAGAAAACTTACCGCAAAAATTGAAACACCCAAAAAAATTTGCTTTGATCCTAGCACTATTGAGCAACATAAACAGGTCCTCTTATTTTTTAAACAATATTTAGGCAATCTCACAAACACATCAAAGGCAAGCCAAGGATGCTCATCTAATATAAACACAAACACAAACAAACGAAAAAAAGAAAAGAAAAAAAGGGTTTCATATTAATATAAACAGAGCATAAAAGTTTTGCACCCAAAAAAAAGAATTGAGATGTGGAGATACCTCAACCAAAGCAGGGAGGTTTTGTTAGTATTTATACACCGTGTGGAAAGAAATAAAGGGAGGAAGGAAATTAGATAGGCAGTCGTTACTGCGAAACGGTAGAACAGGAAAGTGAGTAGCTTTCAAACTCTTTGTTTTCTCACACAATACCTGAAGGCTTCAACGTTTCCCCCCCCCCCCCCCCTTTGAGCTTCGCTCTACATTACAATCTTCAAACTCTCTCTTTGCTCATGTTAACGCTTCCCCTTTTTTTTTCTTTTTTTTTCAAACAGGCTTGAACATTTTATATTTTTAATTTCTTTTTCCTTTAAGCTAAACTGAAAAGGCTTTGGGTTGGGCTTAATAGTGGAACTAAATAAATAAAAGGTGGGCTGGATTAATTATACAAACTTATTATAAGGTGATAGTGAGAGTAAATAAATAAGTAGTGGCTGCATTTATAGGGCTGGGATTTATAGGGCTGAAAATTGTAAAAGCCATTTTAAAATTGAAAGAAAAATTATATTTTTTTTAAAGAAAATGACGTGGTAGCTGATGTGGCGCAGTGAGAGAGCAGCAGCATTAAACTTTAGGCTTCAGCTTTTAGTAATACTAGTGTATTACCCGTGCATATGCACGGGTACAATTAAAAATAATCGCAATTACACGGTTCAAATTATTCATAGTATTAACTTACACATTTTTTAAATCATACATTTAAAAAAATATTTAATTGGATTTAAATTTTTCGGTTTTTGTATCCAATAATTCTCTTGGACATGTGACACAAATTTGGACATCAATTGGATTTGGACTTTTTGATATTTACACTCAATTATTAAGTTGACCCAAAAATTTAAAATTAGATAAGATACATTACGCAAAATCAAGAATCTAATTGAATTTTCTCTAAGCTTAATTTAGATTAAATATTTTGTTTAGCTAATGTCATAAAATTTATAAATTAAAAAAAAAACACTTATTAAGAATATCATATTGAATATGTAAATAACTATCACAATCAAATTTATAAATCATTGAATTATAGTTTTTTTTTTAATGATATTCGATAACTATTAGGCTGAAAATGTACATATATATTTTTAAAAAATTGTGGTTCTTTGGAAGAATCAACTTGAATCAATTTTTTTTTTTTTTTTGAGATATAATTCTACTCTGGCTATTGATAAGGAGGAGATATGAAATAGAATTTTAATAACATTAATTAATTAGAGATTAATAATAAATAGTTTTGGAAGAGTCGTATAATAACACTTATAATTTCCATCAGAATATGATTCTCACAAATAGATTTCTTTTAAGAATTTTATAAGCAAATAAAGTGAATGGTAGCTTTTTCTCAAAGAAAAAAAAAAAAAAAAAGCTATTGGTAACATCCCTTGTGATGAATAAAAAATATTTCTAGCAATTAAGGTGAAAAAAAATCCCAGCTAAAAGAGAATCTGAGAATATCCTTGGAAGCAATTGGGTAGAGAATTATGGTTGCAGTCGATTCATGTTCTTTGTCTTAATACTTCTTCATCTAAAGAATTTGATCAAATGAGGCTAAGTTAAAGCCACAAAAGAGTAAAAAAATCAAATTTAGCACCAACATTGATACGACAATAACAACTATAAAAATTGTTATTGGAAAAAAAAAAAAAACATAATAATTATAGCCCATCATCAAGAAAATTTCCTCAAAAGCAAAATTGTTTTAGAAACCACTTTAAAGAAACTATAGAGAGCTTTAATTTCACAATACTTTATTCAAGAAACTCACTTCCAAAGGTGATTTCTTTCCTGCTCAAATCTCCACAATTGCTTACCCAACAAAATTGGGTTAAAAGTATCCAACTTTCTTGCCCATAATCTTTCATTCCAAGCAATCTCAATGACTATAACTACAAAAAAAATAAAAAAAATGATAAATAGCACCAACATAAAGAATAACTTAGAAATCATCAAAAATAAATAACTCAACATAAGAAAGAATTTAGCCTTTTGTGAGAGAGAGTAACAATTAGACAGCAAGACCCAAGGTCATACACAAACCCAATTGGCAAACACAAATTAAATATACCAATATGAATATGTATGTTGAGCATATATAGGCCAATCCCACATACATATACCTATATAAAACCACAATATTTAAAAAGAAAACCAAATTTCCAAAGAACTAATCTATAAAAATTATTAATCTTAACGAAATATTGATATCACAATTCAAAAAAAATTTAAAAGAAATCTGTTAATAACATTGTACGTGCATAAACAATTGGGTTCCACACATCCAATCCAAAGTTCAGTTTAAGCATTTCTTCAAACACTGGAGTTCCAATAATAATGCGCCATAATTGAAGACCCAAAAGGAAAAAAAAAATGAAACAACGGTGTTCCATTGCCGAAAAGAGAGGGAGAAAGATTAGGGACTGTCGTCTATGATGCACCTTTCTTCATATTCATCTGGCCAATCTGATTGCTAAAGAGCACAATGTCAACGCTGTTGAAGCTCTTTGTGATGAGCTCTTCAATTGTGTAGTCATGGCACTGCAAGGTTGAAAGATAAGTGAAATGGAAAAATTAATAACAAAACTAAAAGATACATGGAGACCATATCATTTATCTCAAAATCTTTAGTTCATACCTGGAGTTTTGTGAGTTCATTTGAACAATGGTGTAATTGTTAACATCACCGCAAAAGATTGATTCATAATCTATGTACATTGCAGCTCTGGTTGTCCCCATTTACCCAAAACTGCTATTGAACTTCTATCTTAGAAGACCCAAAATATCAAACCTTCCCCAAGCTGTCAATGACTAAGATACATCAGTAAAAACTATTTAATCTACAATATATTAAACACAAACTGATATTAATAGAAAAGGATGAAAAAGAGAGATAGAAATATGCGTTCATAACACCTAAATGAACTCTCTAAAAATTGTTCAAACACAAACCCAACGAAAAGAATGACCTAACATACAAAACCCATGACCAACATCTACATATGTAAACATATTACTTCAGAATATTTAGAATTGAAGTTTATTTGAGTTGAGGTCAAAAACAATAACAAATCTTATGAAATTCGCAGGTTTAGCTATGAACGAATTAGGTTTAGAAAATATAGAGATCAATTTTTTGAGTCCCATATTGTTATTTTTAATGATTTGTAAAATTTTGAAAAAAAAAAAAAAAAAAAAAAGCTAGTTTATCCACCCTTCTAAGACTTCAATAACAATGATTTTTGTATTGGGTTTAAAAAAAAAAAAACTAATTTAACAGATTTAGGTATTTAATTGTAGTTTAGAAATAACATCAATTTTTGTTAGGTTTCTGCAACTGGATAACATAGCCCATCTTTGGTAGTAACTCAATTAAATACACTTTCCAACCTCAATCCTAAATCCAAAATAAAAGAAAGCCAACAAATACAAACTATTCTAAGTATGAATTAAAAGCAATGAGAACAGAGCTGAAGTCTAGAACCACATATTTACTCCACTCTTGACAAAGTGATCCCCCTTAGCCAAACAAAAAATCTTAAATATTTACATCTCAGCACCAACAAACCAAACAAAGAAAAATATTAAATATTTCTTATTTATATTTCTGAGATCAATGATTAAACCCATCAAATTTCCTGTCATGCATGGGCTAGAACACAATTTCAAAAAATCATACACTCGAAACTGGTCCTTGCAGTAATAAAAATTTGAACTCTAAATAATTGCTCTCTCCATGACCACCCTAAATCTCTTTCACACCATGTTGCTAGCACTGCAATGATATCCATCACCCCTAAATCTATCACCATAGCTATTATAATTAATTTAACGCTTCTCTTATTTACACATGTGCTGAAGAACTATGATTTGTTTTATGCATTGAAACAAAAGGCAAACAAATAAAAATAAAAAATAAAAACTTTCAAAAGGGTTAACTAACCGGTGCCTTCACAGAATCTTACCTTTGTGTTGCAAAAAAAAAAAGAAAGTGCAATAGTAACACCCTGTAAAAGAGAACTGAACAAAGTAAGGCAAAATGACATATCGCACCATACAAATGACATTTTGTCATAAGAAGACTACTTTTAGCTCAGCCCATATAGGCGTCAGTACACTATTATTATTGTTATTGTTATTGTTATTATTCCTAAATAATATACGCCAGAAACATCATTAGTTCCAGCTAGAATTTCATGATCTTGGCTTTGTTTAAAAAAAAAAAATCCAAAATCTTTATCACATAATTAGGTTTTGAATTGTGAAAGATAGAGAAAGAATACAACATCGAAAAAAGTTTCTCTTACACAATATTAGGATAACTCTGATAATCTTTTAAAACAACTTTTAAAAAAATCAAAACATAATGCAGCAAAAAAACTAATTGAAGGAATGATACATGTTTTTGATAAAGATGTTCACAAAGAACACAATTGAAGGATGATTCTTTCATATCCAAGTGGGAAGCATTTAAGAAACAGGGCACCGAATGTCCAGGACAATATTTCCTAACAACTACAGTGGAGTAATGAAACTGGTGCAATCAATCATATAATTTGTACCATGTTTCTCTGCATATTTTCAATAGATTTTAAAAAAAAACCATTCAGAAACAACAGAGACAAACTCAAAATCAAAGTGACCCAAATATGCAAAACTAAAACCAATTTATGCCAAGCCAGCTAACCTAAACAAAATTTCTAACCAAAATCCCTTAATCAAAACTAAATCTAACCCATCTATTTAAACTAATTAAACAAATCCACAAATATTCACTCTGCAACAGAAACATCAAACAAAATCTGTCATAGAACTAATCTATCATAGGACTACTTTAAAATAGATAAAAATTGAATAGAAAACTGTTAACAATTAGTCATATGCAATAGAAAATTTTAAGAACTTAACAAAATTATTTTTTCGTATAATGTTTGGAGTGCAACATTGTGTAACATCTAATCAACACAACAGAATGCACAACTCACAAATGAAAGACTATTGGTAGACATAATATGATTAGTTATAAAACATAAAGGTAATAAAGTAAGTATGCAAAATCAAACACATAGTTATGGAGATTCTAGAAAACACACAAATTTATTTAAATAATAATAATCTGTTAGGAACCCGGTGGTTCCTATTGGAGATTTATAGGAATTATAGGGGAATGATGGGAATTGTAGGGAAATTAACTTAATTCGAGGTACTCACCCTCCATAGAGAAAGAGAGAGATCAAGAGTGAGAGAGAGAGATGCACTAATGCACTAAGAAATTGGTTTATTCTTCAATTGATATCTCATATTAGATTACAATCATATATTTATAGCAAACTAGCACTAATCTCATTGGCCCACATAGCCTTATCCTATTGGTTCTATTATTCCCCCATGTGTATTAATAATTTCAACATGTGCTAAATGTAATTAACATGCTTGGAATTGTACCTATCTAACTACCTAACTAACATTTCCCTCCCCTTGAAAACACATTGCCCACAAGGCCTTGCTTGAAATGACACCTTAATGAGAGGTGACCTACTATAGAACTAATACTCCAATGACATTTGTAGGCATAGGCCACCGTAAATTGACAGTTACAAAGATATTGGTCATACATTACCTTCGTAGCCGCATTAGGTTCCCCAAAAGCATCATTGTTAATATGGATGACACCAATTGCACTAAAAATATGGTATAGAAGATTCTCATCCACATTAAGGTCAAGGACTCCACTGTAATGTTTGCACCAACATGTAAGCTCCTTTTATTTTTTTTGATTGTTAATCACCAATGTTGGCAAGGTGGTAACCTTACCATGAGATCTCTGCCCAATATCACCTACGCCTTCAATGGGCAAATTAAGTGATTTCATGTGATCCCACCAAGTGGTCCAAACCCATGACCAATTGATCTCATTGGCGGCCACACCATATAATAGTTTCTTTGGTTCCTTATTAGAACATTCCAGCGTTTTCGAAACCAACCAAAAGCACTTACAATCACTAAAGCAAGCTAGATAATCTGTCTGTACGCATTTGTCCCCACTTTGACAAGAATGTCCAAGTTCAATTGTGCCAGATCCTCTATAAGGTAAAGGTCGTGGTACAGAAAATTGAAGCAGGGCACGATTGCAATCCTCGTATCTTAAAGAAAAGACCACCAATTTTCGTTTAGGGTCAAAGATTTTCGTAGAACTCAAGGATTGGTGCACATTCATTTTCTCCCCAACTGGCACGGCTAAAGGGTCGATATGTTGAAAAGTGACCCAACCATCTGCGCCTTTGAAGTTGCTAGGAACTACTGGAGTTTGTGATGTGCCATGAACTTGAACCTGAACCGCAATAGGACACTTGCATGGTCCATCAAAACTCACTAATTTTTTTAAATCAAGAAACTCTTCAAGATCATCCACATCTTCACTGTCATTTGCACCTTCACTGTCAAGGGTAGTTTTTGTTGATTCAACAACCTGAAACTTGTCACTTGTTCCTTCAAGAAACCGTAACTCCTCTTCCATCATATTCTCGAGATCCTCCTGCACTATTGAAAGTTCTTCCTTCATGGCCATGTTAGATTCAGCCAAAGCCTTCATTTGCTTTGAAATATCATTGACTTCTTCTAAGGACTTTTTCAACATTTGCTATATTTCTTTCAAAAGTTTTCTTTGATCATAATTGATCGTCTCTGGATCAAAGACTCTAATACAACTTGTTAGGAACCCGATGGTTCATAATAGAGATTGATGGGAATTATAGGGAAATGGATGGGGGTTGTAGAGAAATTGACTTAATTCGAGATAGTCATCTTCTATAGAGAAAGAGAGAGATCAAGAGAGAGAGAGATGACACTAATGCACTAAGAAATTGGTTTATTCTTCAATTGATATCTCATATTAGATTACAATTATGTATTTATAGGAGACTAACTCTAATCTCATTGGCTTACATGGCATTATCCTATTGGTTCTATTATTCTCCCATGTACATTAATAATTCCAACATGTACTAAATGTGATTAACATACTTGGAATTGTTCCTAACTAAATATTTAACTAACTAAATCTCAATACAACAATTATTATCCATATGCTTATAGCATTCCTAACATAATCATGGAATCAATTACATGGAATAAGAGACATTGTACCATTGTCAAATTTTTTTTTTTTTGATAATCTTGTACCATTGTCAATTAGTACTCTATTAAGACCACATCACTTATTTATCTTTCGTTGTGAATTAATCCTTGATTAAGACCCACGTCACTTAACATTTCTTAGATAAGTAAAAGTAGGTTTCTAAGTACGAACACAATCACCACCTGGCCCACCGTAAAAGAAAATATAACCCCATTTTGGACTCCCAGAATAGTGAAGATCATCAATGGAATGACAATTAGGAGCCACAAATGTTGTCAATTCATCATCTCTGGGAATTTCTTCAGCTAAATTGTCTTTTATGAAACGCATGTCTCTGTAGTAGGCCGCATGATTGTGGATATGATCTGGCCTATGACCACTATCTAACGGGGGGCTAACTCCATCTGATCCAGAATGGGTATATCCTTCCCATGCCATTGTTGCAGCTCCATAGACTTGACAAAATATTTTGGATAATACCCCACAGCAATATTATCCTTGCCAAACACAATCCACCAATTCCCATTGTCTGGATCCTGCATGTAATAAAAAAAGTGAAGATTATAGTGGATTTCAGTTAGTTCATCTAGTAAAGTTTTTTATGGTTGAATAATAGATCTGTAGTTCAATTTTCACCTATTCCAAAAACTAATTAGTGTCTTAGTCTGATGATAAAGAGCTATTATCATCATTAAAAGCGGACATCATAAATTGAAACTCTCTAAAAAAAAATGAAGGTTATGAAATATAGAATCACTCTCTTGGGGATCAAATCATATGTAGAAGTATTCAACCAAACTCTACGCAAGAAATGAATTCAATTATAATCCATTTTCAATGTCATTCTTGTTGGGCTATAAATACAAAACTACGATAATAATATATTTTTTTTTTGATATTTTTTATGAACAAAAAGAAGGGCTCACGCGTGTGATCATTGACCCGATTCACTTAAACTCGCAAAACTCATGGCATGGGCCACTTCTGGGTGCATTAAGACTATTCACGTCATGACACAATATTTTTGCAAAGTGCACGACTCAAACCAAGAAACTCGTAGATGTGACCTAGTTCAGGACTCCTACCAACGCACCATGCCCTAGGGGTCATGACACACTATACTAATATGTTTATACTCAAATAGTGCATTAATATATATATATATATATGATTATTTTCCAAAATTTTTGTTGTTAACTTACTTCGTAGAGCTTGATTTTTACTTCTACAAGTGGGTCTCCGTTATAGACAGACGCCGGTGTAATAGTGTATCCTGGAGAAATGCGTGAGTCCACTTGTACAAACCCTTCGCATAACGTGTTGTAGCATCCTCTCGATTTATTCAACCTCTTAACTTCAGACTAGAAAGGAAAATGAAAAAGAATAAGTATGAATACATAGCTTTTGTTTAATAAAAGGAACAAGAGATAGATGGTTGTACAAACAAGAAATTTTGTTATTTCAAAGATAAAACTTACACCCCAAAGCACAAATAGATGATACATGGTTGGAATCACCGTTGAACTCTGTGGAGACCTACAAGAGCAAAATAAGTGGAAGGAGTGTGACTATGTTTTATATTCATATGATTAGGAAGAGGAACAGAGGATAATGGTTTAAATGCATTACCATTGTCCCAGCAGCCGCCAGATTAAGTTCACTATTATAAAAATTGTTGACATACATATTAACGCCATGTTACATGGCGTTAAAGGTATATTTGTCTCCTGTCACATTTATGTTGTAAATGGAATTGATGCCCGAAATACCATGATATTCAGCTTGTACTGCGTGAACAATGACATGCTGAATCACCAAAAAAAAAGAAAAGAAACATATAATAACAATCAAAAATGGTTTTACAAACATTCTGTGTCATTATTAATTCTACAAGCACAGAGATAGATGATGATTATTTACTCGGTTTAAGTGCGGCGTTCCAGCGTTGACGTGCTTGAGTGGATCCGTACTACCAATGTTACTGTGGGCTTTGATGAATGCATTTGTAATTTTTCTGTCCTTTAGTAAATCATCCTTTGTAGTTCTTTGTATAGGAACTGTTCCATGAGGGCATGATTTCCTTGTTAACGCTAGTGGTGAAGGGCTTGCCTTTACAGATGATTTGTTAATCTCCCCAGCATATGATGTTGGTTTTCTCTGTAAATGTTTTTTGTAGTCGAAGATGTGAAAGCTCTCAAGAATATAAACACCATAGAATAGAATAATATATAGCAGAAATGTATGACTTTTTTATTTTAGATTTGAAAGGATGGAAGGAAAACCTACATACCTGAACAATGTGATTCTTGAGTGAAGGGTGATCAAGTGTAGGTTGCTTATTGATATCTATGCAGTCAATTGTTCGCCCATTCTCCAGCTTTTAGAGAGAGAGAGATAGAGAAATGTATGAGCATCTAATGGATACCCTGATTTTGTGAATTAAATTAGATTAGTGTGTGTCATACGAGAAGGTATTTAGTATTAAATGACATTGCTATAAAAATCCAATAAGCTAAGGGAGAGTCATTTCGGCAAAAATAATCACTCACTAACAAATAAAAGACATATGTTAGTGGATATTTTTTTTTTTTACGCACATATCTCTTATTTATTGGATTTTGATATGAATTACGTAGCATAAAAATACAAAATATTTTTCATGTCATACAGACATGTGTTGAATCCCATATAGGGGTTTCAATAGCTGGAATTGAGCTATATAATATTTTACAATGAACCCCGATTATAACTTGGTAAGTTCTTTTAAATATAGTGCATAGCAAATGTGTCAATATGTTTCCTCTTGCCATTACAATATATTTAATTATATATCTTTGTCCATATTCGCAAATAAAAGAGAATTTCATAGAGCAATTACATCAATGATGCTAAAATAGCTTTTAGTAATTCAAAAAACTACTTTTTCTATTATAACACCGCATTTTACAATGTACCTAATATCAGATGTTCTATTTTAGCATACAACACATTAAAATAATATAAATATAATTAATCCCACAAATTCATTTCATCATAACCTCTTTCTCTCCTATCTCTTCCTCTCTACCTTAACTCTCTCTCTCTCTCTCTCTCTCTCTCTCTCGCTCTCTCTCGCACCTCCATACACACTACCAAAACAAGTCACTCCACCACTAGCCACAACTGCAACCCGCTCCCACTCCTGCTACCACCACCACCACCACCACCACTGTCTCCACTAAACAACCCTCAAAACTCAGCAACCCACAAAACCTAAAACCCACCAAACAACAATCTCCGCCACAACCTCCACAACCCACCAAACGACGCTCTTCACCAAACTTGAAACCATAAAAACCCAAACACACAAATCCAAAATGTCAACGCCAATCTCAACAACTACCGCACATCGTTGCACACTGATCTCAACAACCACAACATATCGTCGCACACTAATCTTAACCCCACTGCATGCCAACGCTACACACCATTCTCTAAGCCATTTATCACCATTTTGCTTTGAGAGAGAGAGAGAGAGAGAGAGAGAGAGAGAGAGAGAGAGAGAGAGAGAGAGAGAAACTAATTTGATATTGATAGTAGTTTGCTACAATGAGCTGCTACTACTAGTAGTTCATTATAGTAAGTTGATAAAAGATTTTAGCTTTAGTACCATTGATGTTGGGTGTATAAAGTGTTACTGTAAATGCTTCTAGAAAACTAAGCATTTTGAAAATTGTAAAATCTAAAAAGTGAAAAAAAAAAAACAAAAAAACAAAAAAGATAATGCAATGTCAAAATCATTTTACCTGAATGCTTTTCTTTGGTGTCTTGTTCAATCTTTGGACTTTCCTTTCTAATTCAATATCATCTTCCTCTGAAAGACTCCTCATTAGGGATTCACCATAGCTAAACGTTCTTGAATACATACACAAAAGGACCAACAAAATGGTTATTTTTGAAATCATGTTTGGCCTCAGAGCATGCATAAAAAATGCAAAGCTTTACAAGTTGTGTTTTACCTTTTACATGGAATACAATATCCTTTTATGGTGGAAATCATTTCTACCTATACAGCTAAGAAGGTAAAAGATAAGATTTACTTTGTGGGTAAAGGTTCCTCTTTATCTATAAATCTGTTTGGTTGGATGAAAAAAAAGGAAGAGAGAAAATGAGGGAGAGAGAATAGATTTTTGGGTTCTTTGGTTAGGAGAGAAAAGGGGACAGATTTTGGTCAGCCTAGTGTAATTACATTTTTGTTCCTCTAATTATAACGTTAACTACAACTTCGTACAAACAACATATCTTTATCTCTTTTTTTTTTTGTGTATGGTACCCACAAGTAGTCAACCTACTATAACAAATTACCAAAATATCGGACCTTCAAAAAAAAAGTTACCAAAATATCACATTTGATTGTTCATTTGTCACATTGAGTAGTACCAATATCACATATGTCTGTACTTTTATCACATTCGTTGGTTCACTTTTTTTTTTTAATAACATTTAATACAATAATATGTAATATGTGAGAGAAACAATTCTATATCTAATTGATAGTGAGAGAAACAATCTATTTTTTTAGCAATAATTAAAATTTTAATAATGAATTGTCCCAACATAGGCTTAAAATAACATAGAAATTATACATGTCCAAAAATAGTCATAAAATCTATGAAATTAGAAAATACTAAAGACCTTGAATATGACCAAAATTCCCTCATTAACATATAAAATGACTGAAATATCATTCAAAATTTTATTAAAATATCCTTGAAACCTTAAAATAACCATAAAACCTTAAATTTCAAAACTGACTAAAATACATTTCTAACTTCCAAAATTAATTTATAAAGAACTGAAAAAAATGAACAAAATAATTTAAAAAAAAAAAAAAAAAAACCAAGAATGATGTAAACATCCCTAAAAGTGAAACCTTCAAGATAACTAAAATACTTATGAACTTTGAACATTATCATTATCGCGTCAGAACCACTATATTTGGATTGGATGGAAAACATGGAAGAGAGATAATATATTTTTAGGTTGTTTGGTAGGGTGAGAAAAAGGGAGAAATTTTGGTAGGGCCTATGTATTTTCTCTCTAAACCAAACTATAGCTTTAACTACTTGGAATTTCATTCCCATCTATCTCATTATAACGTAACTACAACTACCAACAACAATCTTAATTTTTTTTTACAAAGAAATCTTATCTTCTTTCTTTCTTTTTCAAACACAACGTTTTTGCTCTTTGTCCACTACAAGTCTACAACGTCTCTATAAGTTGTTTGTTTGATTGAAAGATTTTCGTTATAATGTTTCTATTAAAAACAAACTAATTGCTATATTTAAAAATTAATATAATAAGAAAAAATTACATAATATAATTTGTGTAAGATGTCAAATTTTATAAAATAATTTTAAATAACAATAATTAATATTTTCTAGTGATTAAAAAAAATACTTCTATATATCATGTATATAATAAAGAAATAGGAATAAAATTATACAATCTACATTTTTTATCCTCTCATTTTTTTTTTCAATCAAATAAAAGATTTTTCTATCCCACCATTTCTATAATAAATAAATAAATTATTAGAATTTCTCTCATTGCTAAGCTTCTCTCTCTCTCTCTCTCCCTCTCTCTCTCTCTCTCTCTCTCTCTCTCTCTCTATGAGTTTTGGTATCCCTCTCACCCTCTTTGCATTTGAAAATTGAAATATATTGAAATTTTAAATTTCACATTTTAATTAAAAGATATTGCATTGTATAAATGCCTTGGCATGTCTATCACTCATTCACTCTCTTCACCCATCCAAGTAAGTAATTGGAATGGGCAGCTCAAATTGTCATTGTTAATATATTTTAATATATAGTTATGTTAATTTATTTAGTAGAAGTTGTAGCTATTGGCTACAACCAACTTTGTAGCGAAATTTTCTCCTTCTATATATATGGTAGACATGCATGATGAAATCCAGTAATATTTTCCCTTATTTTTGTGGTAGATATTTGGCACTTTGAAACAGTTTCCCTCTCACGATCTCTAGGCATTGATGGGTGAGAACAGAGCCTTGTAGAATTTTCCTTCGGCATATGCACTGTCCATGCAATGACCATGAAGAATTCCTCTCCCAATTCCTGACTTGCCATCATTTATAGTTCCAGAGATATATTCTATGAGCTAATTTTCTAGCTAATTCATTCCATTCCTGACCGGTACAAACTGAAATGGGTTTCTAGAAAAGTTTTGATACTTACAGTTTTCTTCACATCATACCTTCTTCAATTTCTTCTCTCCCTCTTTGTCTCTCTCTTTCTTTCTTTGGGCATTTCTTCTAGTCTGGGCTCATAAAGAAAATGTTCACAAAGAAACCCAAGAATAATGGCTTCTCCACAGTTTCACACCTTCCCACTTTTTATTTAACCAAAGTTATAAAATGGTTTGTCTGCCACTTTTTTAGTTTCTTTTTTTTTTTTTTTTTAATTTCATGAAAATCGTTTACTATTCTTTTCTTTTAGATTTTTGACTGCTCCTATTTAGTTTTGATTTTTTATAGGATAGTGAAATGGGCTAGGCATTAGCTTAAAATAATTTGAACATGCATAAAAATGAGTAAAAATTTGAAATATAATTAAATATATTAATTTATACAATACAAGTTTTTTAATATATATTTATAATATTGCAAAATTGCGGTTATCCCAAAATGGTATACCAGTACTAATCGGTATCGAAATATTTCATTCTCCTATTCAAACCAAAACAATTTCATGTATGGCTTTTACTCCCTTCGTTTAGAGTCCACCAATATATAACATCTAATCAATACAATAGAATGCATAACACAGAATGAAAGACTAGGTTTTTTAAATAATAAACAAAGTATGCTAAATCAAACACATTTATATAAATAATAATAATGATCATGGCTTTACACGGAATAAGAAACAACATACCATTGTCAATTAATACTTGATTTTGACCCGATCAATTAGTAAAAGTACGCTTCTAATTACCACATCTACCACCTGGCCCTCCGAAAAAGAAATCATAACCCCAATATGGACTCCCAGAATAGTGAAGATCATCAATAGCATAACATGGATCCAAAAATATTTCTAATTCTGTATCTGCTGGAATTTGTGGTTCTAATTTTGTTTTCAAGTATTTCATGTCTCTGAAGTAGGCCGCATGATTGTAGACATGATCTGGTTTATGACCACTACCCATCGGGGGGTTGACTCCAGTCGTTCCAGGATTGGTAAATGCTCCCCATCCCACACTTGAAGCTCCATCAATATCAACTAAATCTTTTGGCCAATACCCCACAAATTTTAATTTATTGCTAAGCATAACCCACCAATGCCCAGATATTTCTTCCTGTGCAGTAAAAAAATTGAAGGGGTATAAGATATAGAATCACTCTCTTGGGGATCAAATAATATGTAGAATTCAACCAAACTCTACTCGTGAAATTCAGTTGTATTTATTACCAATTTTTTATGAGGTAAAATGAAATACATTGATGTCGATGAAAGAAATGAATTCAATTATAGTCCGTTTTCAATGTCATTTTTGTTGATTTTTAGTGTCCGCTTCTAATAATGATTCTTTATCATTAGACCAAGGCACTAGAAAGGAATTAAACCTTAGATCTCTTACTCAACCATTATAAATTTTACCAGTTGAGCTAACTAGCTAGAACCTACTATAATACATCAAATTGAATAAATACAGCAATACTACATGTTGTTATCCTCAAATAATGTATTAAAAAAATATTAATTTGATAATTTTTCAAAATCTTCTTTGTTGCCTTACCTGAAAGATCATGATCGGTATTTCATCCAGTGGATATCGATTTACATTATAGTTATTTCCTGTTGTAAGAAAAGATCCTGGATGATACGTGGTGTCAAATTGTACAAACCCTGGGCAATACGTGTTGAAGCATCCATCCCTGATATCTTTAATTTGAGCCTAGAAAGGAAAATGAAAAAGAATAAAGGATGAATACATAGCTATTTTTTTTAAGAACAGGAACAATAGATGATGGTTGTACTAACAGGAAATTTTGTTTCAAAGCTAACTTACAGTCCAATA
The DNA here is from genome assembly GCF_040712315.1 of Castanea sativa. Classification (NCBI taxonomy): domain Eukaryota; kingdom Viridiplantae; phylum Streptophyta; class Magnoliopsida; order Fagales; family Fagaceae; genus Castanea; species Castanea sativa. Next base: position 40,356,492 of record NC_134019.1, on the reverse strand, counting down.
TACAAATAGATGATGTTTGGAATCGTTATTGAAAGATCGGGAGACCTGCAGGGAGCAAAATAAGTGGAAGGAGTGTGACTGTTATAAATTCAAATGATTTAAGAAGAGGATGATGATTTAAATGCATTACCATAGACCCAGCAGCCATATATACAACTTCATTATAAATAGTATTTGTGACCCAAACGTTAGTCGCGCTAGCTTGATCTTTTGTCACACTTATGTTGTACATGGAAAAGTACCCTGAAACACCATGATATGTTTGTGTATTTTTTGTATTAACATTGACAACCTGAGTCACACAAACATATAATAACAGTTAATACAAATGGTTTTACAAACATTCTGTGGCATAAATTCTACAAATACACAGGGATGAGTTTATTTACATGGTTTGTGGGTGGTGCCGTAGCGTCAACGTTGCTGAGGGTTTTGCGGAAATCATTTGAAAATTTTCTTGCCATTAGTAAATCATCCTTTGTAGTTCTTTTTATAGGAACTGTTCCATAAGGGCATGATTTCCTTCTTGACTCTTTTGGTAAAGGTTTTGCCTTAGCAAATAATTTTTTTATCTCCTTAGGATATGATAATGGTTTCCTCTGCATATGTTTTTTGTAGCCGAAAATGTGAAAGCTCTCAAGAATATAGATACCATAGAATAATATATTGCAGTAATGAATGGCCGTTGTATTTTAGATTTGAAAGGATATATGGAAGGAAAATCTACGTACCTGAACGACATGATTCTTGAGCAAAGGATGATCAAGTGAGGGTTGCTTATCAATATCTATGCAGTCAATTATTTGCCCATTCTCCTGCTTTTAGAGAGAGAGAGAGAGAGAGAGAGAGAGAGAGAGAGAGAGAGAGAGAGAGAGAGAGAGAGAGAGAGAGAGAGAGAGAGAGAGAGAGAGAGAGTCAAATGCTTGTTGATTATAAATATAGTGTCATATGTCCTAAATTATTTATTTTTAGAGAGTTTTATTTCTTAATTTTGGAGTTAGATGTGAGACTGCATCATAAATATTCATTCAATATGAGTTAATGAATACAAAAACCAAAGAGTTTAGAATTAATAAATTCTAAAAAAAGTAAGAAAAAACAACATAAAAAATTAAGAATTAATAATAAAAAAATATAGACAATTTATATTTTCTACCTAATAATATTCTTACAAGATTTTTTTTTTGAAAGAGTTTCAACCTATGGCGTCTACTCCTGATAATAACTCTTTATTATCAGACCAAGACACCAATCAGTTTTTGGTGTAAGCGGGGATTGAACCCCAGATCTCTTATACAACTATCAGAGACTTTACCAGTAGAGCTAACTGGAACCCATATTCTTACAAGATTTTAAGAGTTATCAAAATATAAGAATACTATATATCAATAGTATTTAAATTATATATGTAGGAATTATACTATATGCCTTAATGCATATTTTTTAAGTATATCTAGGTATATGCATGGAGTTACGTACAAACTAGTGCATATAATATATGAGTGATACCCAAACTTTGTGAATTAAATTAAATAAGTATATGTCATCTAAGCATGTGCTAAATCCCATGTTGGGGTTTCAGTAGCTCAAATTGAACTATATATTTATTAACAAGGAACCAAGATTGTAATTTGACACGTTCTTTTTAAGTATAGCGCAATGAAAATATGTCTAACGTTTCCTCTTTCCATTACGACATATTTAATTATAGGCTAAAATGCAAATTACAACCTCTAAGTTTGTTGTTAGAAAAATTAATTATTCAGATGAAAAAATCTATAAAAATAATAAAAAAATTTTATAGACTTTTTATGTGGGATTTTAAAAAAATTAATTAGTTAATTTCATATTTAATGGAAAATTTTAAACAAAATTGGACAAAAGGATTGAATTGAATAAATTCAAAACTTAGAGGACTCAATTGAACAAAAGTAAGAGTACTAAAATGAATTTCAAGCAAACTAAGAGATTACAATTCTAATTTAGCTTTAATTATATATCTACGTCTGTAGTAGTAGAGAAAGGAGAATTTCTTAGAAACAAAGCATGCTTAAAATTGTAAAATCTAAAAAGTTAAAAAAAAAAAAAAAAAAGAATTAAAGAAAGAAAGAAAGAGATAATGCAATGTCAAAATCAATTGACCTGAAAGGTTTTTTTCGGTGTTTTGTTCAATCTTTGGACTTCCCTTTCCAATTCACTATCATTTTCCTCTGAAATGCTCCTCATCTGGAATTCGCCATAGCTAAAATTTGTTGAATACATACATACTATGACCAACAAAGTGGTTATTTTTGAAATCATGTTTGGATTCAGACTAACCAATAACAGTGCAAAGTTGTGGTGGAAATCATTTCCATGGAATACAATATCCTTTTATGGTGGAAATCATTTCTTCCTATACAGCTAAGATTTACTTTTTGGGTAAAGGTTCCTTTATATTTAGATTAGCCAAAAAAAAAAGGCTCCTTTATATTTAGAATCCTTCATACTTAGAGTTTGTTAGGTTGGATGCAAAACAAGGGAAGTGACAAGATAAGGGAGAAAAAAAAAAAAGATTTTTGAGTTGTTTAGTTAGAAGAGAAAATGGAGAAATTTTGGTGAGATTCAGGTATTTTCTCCTCAAGCTAGCAAAAATGTAATCTCTTTAATTTGGAGAGAACTTTGGTGATTGTGTCGGCTATCACTTCATCCAATTAGAATTACATTTTTGTCCTTATAATAATAATGTTTACAATAACTACCAACCACACATCTTTATCTTCTTCTTGAGAAAAATTCTATAGTATCCCTTCTTTTTGTGAGTACAATGCCTACAAGTAGTCAATCTACTATAACAAGTCAACAAAACATCACCTTTAATGGTTTATCATTGGGTAGTACCACTATCACATATGACCATACCTTTCTCACATTCGATAGTTTCCTTTTTTTTTTTAATGACTGATGATGCACAAAATAGTCAATGAGTCGGTCATCCAGACGCGCAGTGACAAGGTGTGCCTAAAAAATGATAGGTGGAGAAACTACAAAGAATACTGGTGGGGTGCTGGCCAAAGACTCTTCAAAAGCTAAGTTAGTGACTAAGTGATCTCCAATAACTCTAAAAGTGAAAGAGCTAGGTACCTTGGATAAGAGGGGGCTTGGAGCTTATATGGTGATATAGAGCTGACCAAGATCTTGTGAATGTAGCCTTTTTCCTTATAGAGAGAGTATGGAGTTAATCCTTCGAAATCCTCGAGCATAACTTCCCATGTTTGGAGGATAAGAATATGTAAAAAGGATTTTTGTGTGTTGCGTGCAAGTTCTTTCCATTTGGAGATACTGGAGTGGAGGACAAGCAAACAGTGTGGAGTTAAGAATGGAGGATGGTCAGTCAGGGCGAGTTTGCACATGAAGTATCAAACAGGTAAGCATCTGATCGCTGCCATAGGTATCACCAAATGCATGGGAGGCCTAACACTCCCTTGGGTGCCTAATGATTCTCTTAGGCCTAATGCTCCCTTAGTCCTTGACGACTCTAAGATGTTATAAGACAAATTTTAAGATGGTGAAAATATTCTCTATCAATGACATTAGATGGTTCTATTGTCACATTGTGTAGTATAAACATCACATATAACCGTACTTTTTTCACATTCGGTGGTTTCCTTTTTCTTTTATTTTTTACTCACATTGGATAGTACTAACATCACATATGCTCGTAATTTTATCACATTTAGTTCAGTTATTTTTTTCTCACATTGGATAATGTCAACGTCGCATTGGGCAGTACTAACATCACATATGTCCCTATCATTGTCTCATTCAGTGGTTCCCTTATTTTTACTCACATTAGATAGTTCTATTGTCATATTGGACATTACTAACATCACATATGAACGTACTATGTTCAAGTTCAGTAGTTCTTTTATTTTTTAACTCACATTGGATGGTGATAACATCACATTGGACAATACAACATCACACATGGTTGTACCATTGTCACATTCGGTAGTAACCTTATTTTTTACTCACATTGAATAGTTCCAACGTTAGATTGGGTACTATGAACGTCACATATGACCGTATCATAGTTCCCTTAATTTTTTTTTTTTGGTCACGTTGGACGGTTCTAACATTTCATTGGACAGTAGCAATCTCTCATATGATTGTACCATTATCACATTTGGTAGTACCCTTATTTTTTAGTCCCAAATTGGATAGGTCCATAGTCATATTAGATAATGCCAAAATCACATATGACCCATAACATTGTCACATTTAGTGATTTTCTTATTTTTCTAATCACATTGGATGGTGTAAACATTATCACATTGGGTAGTACAAACATAAAAACTTATAATTGTCACATTTGATAGTTCCCTTAGTTTTTTTTAGTCACATTGGATGGTTTCGTAGCCATATTGGATAGTACCAAAATCACATATGATCAAACTATTGTCACATTGGTGATTCCTTTATTTTTTTTACATACACATTACACAGGATAGTGTCAATGTCACATTATGTGGTATCAACATTAGATATGACTATGTCTATATCTAGGGGTGTCCACGTAATGGGCCGGGTCGGTTTTTGACCCAACCCGAACCCGACCCGCCGACGGCGGGTGGACAGAAAAGTGACCCGAAACCAACCACCGACATCAATTGGTCAAGTTGGTTTTGGGTTCGGGTGGAGATCGGGTCGTCGTCGAAGCTACAAAATCATCGCCGGAATCTGCAAATCATCGTTGGAATCTGCAAATCATCGCCGGAATATGTAAAAACTCACCAGATCTGCATCAAAATCGCCGAAATTTACACCAAAATCGCTGAAATCTGCTGGGAATGGCTGGATCTGGCTAAATCTCACCAAATATGGTTGAGAATTCATTGGATCTCTTCGGATTTGAGCATGATTTCGCTGAACTTGTATAAAACCTTCGTCGGGTCGGGTGGCTCGGGTTTTGGAGAAGAAAACCCGCCACTCGACCCACTGGCATCGGGCTTTGGGTGCGGAAACCCGAAACCGACCTACACGAGCGTCGGTTCGGGCTGAGCTCAAGTGGAGATTGGGCGGGTTGGTCGATCCGGCGGGTCACAGTCGGGTCTGGACACCCCTATCTATATCACATTTGGTGGTTGCCTTAATTTTTACTCATATTGGTTGGTGTGAACGTCACATTGGGCAGTACACTGTCACATTTAGTAATTCCCTTATTTTTTACTCACATTAGATGGCCTCAACATTAGATTGGGTAATGCTAACATAACGTATGACTGTACTATTGTGTAGATACCCCATTTCGCAACTCCCATTTAACTTTACTTGCATTGCATATCATCACCATACTATGTCTCAAGGGAAAAATAATATTTTGGTTCCTTAATCTCCAAATACATTTTATGAAATAAATCTAGAAGTCATAACGATCAAAATGAAAATTCATGAGTTTTAATCAAATAATCAAATTAAAAGATATTAAGAAAATAATTTTTAGCGGTAATGTACATTTTCATGAATTAGGTCTTGACCACACATGATTATGATCTCTTAATTCTAATTGGCCTATTTTTAATCTCATTTAAATAAAACGATGTGTCATAATACTATTGGTTAATGATATAGTTCATGGTAAATTGCATGTACCCAATTTAATTAGGAGATAAAGCATTAATTGATTCCATGAAAAAATTGTAAAAATTGATTAATTAAATAATTATTTGATAAATTTTATATATTTGGAATTAATTTGTTGAAATTGAGAACCAAGAAAAAAAAAAAGTTAAAATTTGGAGGACATTAGATCTTAGTTGAAATCAGAAACAAACAAACCCAAGGAAAAGATCCAAGAGGATCTACATCAAGTGTCGATCAGCACTTCAACCAGAACCCCCTAGATTTCCTTCCTTTTTAATCTGGCTTGCTCCCCACTTAGTTTGACTTTGATCCTACATTTTTTTTTTTTTCTTTCAGAAAACCTAATTTTCCCAAGTCCCATATTCCTATAGACTTATCCCTAACTCCATCAAATCCAATATAAATAACCCCATTCATGGACAATTCAAGGCACTCCAAAAATCCTCAGAGCTTCCTAGCAAACTGAGCTCTCTCTCTCTCTCTCTCTCTCTCTCGATTTAGTAGTAGGAAGATGCCTTTAGTGTCTTGGACCTCCTAGTCTCAATTCACTAGTAGAGATCGTTTGAACCTCCTGGTCTAAGGCTACTAACTTCTTACTTATGAATCCCATTCTAGAGTAACTTTCTTACTTGGAGCGCTCAGGAGTGTTAGTGCATGCAGGTAAGGTTTCTAATCCTCTTCCTTTTAATTATGCCCTAGCTTTTTATATTTAAGCATGCTTTATTTTGACGTTCTTATTTAGTTTTTATGTGTTTGGCATGTTAGACTAGGTTTTGCTTAACAGTTTTTATGATTTATATTAGATAATGTGAACATCACATTGGGCAATGCTAATATCACATATAACCGTAACATTGTTACATTCAGTAATTCCTTTATTTTCTACTCATATTGGATAGTGTCAATGTTAGATTGCATAGTACTAACATCACAAGTTCCGGAGATATATTGCATATGAGCTAATTTTCTAGCTAATTCACTCTATTCACAAGCTCACAAAAAATAGGGGTTAAGGCTTAAACTTTCCATACCTTTAGGATCCCCTCCCACATTTGAAGCTCCCCAAATATCAACTAACTCTCTTGGTCAATACCCCACAAATTTTAATTGATTGCTAAGCATAACCCACCAATGCCCAGATGCTTTTTCCTACAACATTTTTATAAAAAAAAATTGAAGGTTACAAGATATAGAATCACTCTCTTGGGGATCAAAACATATGTAGATTTCAACCAAACTCTACTCATGAAATTTAGTTGTATTCATTACCAATTTTGTTAAGGTAATTAAAATGAAATACATTTGATGTCGATGAAAGAAATGAATTTAATTATAATCCATTTTCAATGTCATTCTTGTTGAGTTATACTGCATCAAATTGTCTAAATACAGAACTTTTTTTTTTTTTTTTTGACAGTAAGAGATAGAATTTTATTGAAACAATAGTATTGTGTTACATTACTTCATTTGGACGTTGGCTAAGCATGTATAGCCAATCCAATCAAATACCTAGCATGGGCATGTGTGAAAGCTTAGTTTACAAATATACTTTTTGCAACCCCACTTTGTATTCCTCTATTGACATATTCTTTGGTATTCCTGCAATAATGACAACGCTCCTTGCAAAATGCCGAAGGTTGAGATTGTTTTTTGTCAAACAGGTACCTGTTGCGTGCATTCCAGATAGACCAAGATACTGTAGCCCATACCTCCAATTCTTTTGTCGTAAGGACCACCATCGGTTCTCTCACCCGGATTAAAAAGTCCTCCACTTCAGAGCTACGTTTCTGCATCTTACCCTTTACCAGCGCCCATACATTTCTAGCCAATGGACAACCCCATAGAGCTTGGGCCACGGTGTTGTCATGTTGCTGGCATATTGCACAAGCCAGGTTCAGTGGTACTTTCCTTCGACATAGGTTTGTGCGAGTAGGGAGTATATCGGAGCACGCACGCCATAAAAAATTTCGGACTTTGGGAGGTATATTTAACTTCCATATATAGTTCCACAATCTTCTGTCCTTCTGCGCCAAAAAGTGCTCCACCTGCTCTTGTTGTTTTAGCCTTATGGGAGCTCGATAGGCCGTTTTCACTGAGAATGCACCCTCTTATTTTCTTTCCAAATTAGTCTATCTTGGTTGTTTGTTTCGGTGAGGTTGATAAGCTAAATATTTGTCATAATGGTAGGCATGAACGTGCTGAGAAGTACCTGCGTATGCCACTGCCTAGTGGCTACGTTGAATAGGTCACTCACCCTCAAGTTCTTGTCCGCTTTAGGTCTGAGTTGGGGGAGGGGGGGGTGGGGGTGGTGGTCAGCTATTTTTATGCTTCTCCCATCGCCTACCTTCCACACTGTCGCTGCCCGAATTAATTCCCTTGCCTCCAGTAAGCTCCGCCACACAAAGGACGAATTGTGTCCCAAAGCAGCCTCCATAAATGAACAATTACGGAAGTACCGTGCCTTGTATACTCTGAAAAAAAGTGAGTGGGTATCTTGGGTCAGCCTCCATGCTTCTTTGGCTAGTATAGCGAGATTAAATGCATGAATGTCTCTAAACCCCATTCCTCCTTTCTCCCTTGGTTTACATAATTTATCCCATTTTATCCAGTGAATTTTCTTCTCATTTCTTGTTTGGCCCCACCAATATTTAGCTAGCATGGAATTTATGTCATCACAAATCTTTTTTGGGATTTTGAACATGCTCATGGAGTAAGTTGGGATTGCTTGTGCTACCATCTTGATTAGCACCTCCCTACCTATCTTTGATATGTATTTTTCTTTCCATCTCATCACTCTTTTTGTTACTCTTTCTTGTACCTCCCTAAAGGTGCTCACCTTGGATTTGCCTCCCACCATTGGTAGTCCTAGATACCTCTCACAATTGGTCATGACTTGTGCCCCCAACATGTTTTGAATGGTGAGCTTTACCTGTTGCTTGGTATTGGGGCTGAAAAATAGTGTGGTTTTTTGTCTGTTAATTGCTTGGCCCGATGCTTTCTCATACAATGCCAATATATCAAGCAAGCTTTGGCATTCAGTTGTTGTTGCCTCACAAAATAATAAGCTATCATCGGCAAAAAACAAGTGTAAGATCTTGACCCCACCATTGCATGACAACACTCCTTTCAAGTGCTGATTCTCCATGGCTCGACGAATAAGAGAGGATAGACCTTCCACACATAGTAAGAATAGGTAGGGAGAAAATGGATCTCCTTGCTTGATCGCATGGGTTGGAGTGATGAATCCTTTGGCTTCTCCATTAATAAGGGCCGAGTATGATGTTGTGCATACTGTTTCCATGGCTTGATTGACCCATTGATTAGGGAGGCCAATCTTCAGCATTATTCTTTGGAGGAATCCCCATTCCACTTTATCATATGCCTTACTGATATCTAGCTTCACTGCCATGTGACACTTCTTCCCTATTCTCCTGTTGCTCATATGATGGAGCAATTTAAAAGCAACTATAGTATTATCTATTATGAGTCTATTAGGCACAAAAGCACTTTATGAGTCAGATATTACATTGGATAATATTGGTTTTATCCTGTTCACTAAAACCTTTGATATTATTCTTGATAAAACATTACCCAAACTAATAGGGCAATATTCTGTAATATATTCCAGTTGATTTTTTTTGGGAATAAGAACAATATGTGCATAATTCGTTTTTCTTAAGTATCTCCCTGAGTATAACACAGATAATACAATAGCAGTAACGCCATTCCCAACAATATGCTAGAATTTTTGAAAGAAGAAAGGTGACATACCATTGGGTCCTAGTGCTTTGGATGGGTGCATCTAGAAAAGAGCAATCTTTACTTCTTCCTCTAAATATGTCTGGGTCAAAGATTGGGCCATTTCCTCTGTCACCTTCCAGTCCACTGCTTCCATCACCTCCTCCACATCCATGGAATTGGTGGATGTATATAGTTGCTTGTAGTACTCCTTTGCTTTTGGCTATTTGATCCTCCTCGGTTTGCCACACTCAAAACCTATCATACACCCCCTCAATGTTGTTCTTCCTTCTTCTTTGGCTCGCCCTTTGGTTGAAGAATTTCATATTTTTATCTCCCACCTATAACCGTAAGGAGCGTGATCTTTATCTCCAAAATACTTCCTCATGGTGTAGGAGTTCGTTGATCTCTTTTTTCATCTCATGTATCCTCTCCATATTTGGCCCATACCCCGACTCCATCAATTCTCCTTGTCTTGCATCCAACCGATTTCTAGCATTGCTAAAGGTGACTTGGCTCCATGCTATAAGGTTCATTCTGCATCTCTTTATTTTCTCAAAAAGGCAATACATGGGACTGCCTTAGGGATATGTTTGATTCCAAGAATCCCGAATTATTGTCTCACACTCCATATGGGTTACCCATTTCTCTTCAAATCGCTGGATTTTGTGTCTTCGTTTCTTGGGTTAGGTAGGTGGATCCATGTCCATCAGAATAGGATCATGGTCCGAGTAGGATGTTGGAATGTGTCTCACTTTGG